>NC_139016.1:12725315-14051867 GCF_964374135.1 Grampus griseus | reverse complement strand
TCTCCACAAGGAGGTCTATGGCCCCGAATCCCTACTCATCAGATGTGCAGACACCAACCTGGTGAGGACTGGCAGATTGACTTCACCCACGTGCCCCCCTGTAAATGCTTCTGATATTTGCTCACTCTCGTTGACACCTTTTCAGGTTGGATCGAGGCCTTCCCAACGGCCCGAGAAATGGCAGATATGGTCACCACCATCCTTCTCCAACATATCATCCCCCGATTTGGCCTGCGGATCTCCATCCAGTCGGACAACGGACCCACCTTCGTCTCTCAGGTGGTTCAGCAGGTATCCGAGGCTCTTCAGATCACCTGGAGACTCCACGTCCATGACCCCAAGTCATCCAGTAAGGCTGAGCATGCCAACAGAATCTTGAAAGACCACCTCACCAAGCTCTCCCTTGAGGTCTGTATCTCATGGCCCGATCTGCTCCCTCTTGCCCTCACCCGAATCCGAGCCTCACCTCGGACCCCTACTGGTCTCAGTCCATTCGAACTGCTCTATGGCTGCCCTTTTCTCCTCCATAACCTACCAACCCCAAACCCACCCCTAGCTTCCTACCTCCCCACCTGTCTCTGCTTCACCACCTTCTCCGTGAACATGCTGACCACAACCTGCTGACGGTCACTGCCTCTGAAACTTCCTCTCTCCCTCTACAACCCAGCGATAGCGTCCTCCTCAAAGAATTACACCCCCAATCTCTCAAGCCATGGGGGACAGGCCCCCATACGGTGACCAATCCCATGACAGCTAAACTCTTGGGACACCCCTCCTGGTACCATGTCTCCCGCCTTAAAATGGCCCCAACTCCAGAGGCTTGGATGGCCCTACTGCTGGGTCCCACGAGACTACAGCTTGTCCGTCACCCTGTCTCTCCTCCTGCTGCTCCTCCTGCCACCCAGGACTCACCAGATGTCCCTATGGCGCTTCCAGGTCCACGGGACATGGCAAGCTAAAGGTCAGACCCACGCAAGAGTCCTGGGCACGGGAGACTGCCAACGAGATGGGTGCCAGGCCCTGGTGACAGTCCAGATCCCCATCTCTAACATTGAAGGTGTTCCCCTGGGTTGGTCCACCCCCACTGTCTGCTTCACTTACGATCAGACAAGAGACTACTGTCAATGGTGGGGTGAGACCTACGGGGGGTGCCCCTATCACTCATGTAACATCCATGTGGCAAAACTAGATACCAGGAGCTCGCTCCGAAAATCCCACCTGCTCACCGCAAATGGCAACGGTCAATTATTCATCAACATCAAAGATCCCTGGGACACCAGATGGGTAAAAGGGGTACAAGGAAAAATCTACCAGTGGGCAACTGATGCCTACCACCGTGGGCTCTATCAGGGTCTTCCGCTCATATGTCAGAGTGATCCCTGAAAGTATCCAGCACTTGAGCAAACAGGCCACCATGGTCCAGGAGACGGAACAGGCCCTAGAACGCCAACTACCCCACCCTGAGCACAAGACGGACCCTTTTCCTTGGTTGGCCCTCATCCGCCAAGGGGTGCAAATGCTTAATCACACCAGAATAGGCAACATCTCTGACTGCTTTCTATGTGCCTCACTTGCCCGACCACCATTCACTGCTGTCCTACTCGATCAGCCCTTCACCTCTACCCTCCCTAGTTTCTCCCAGAACTTATCTTTTCCCCCATTAAGAGTCCCCATATTCCTTGATTTAGGAAAAAAGAACCTCACAATTTGCTATGGCAGCCGCCCAAACTTAACTGATGATGCACTCCCTTGCAATTCATCCCTCCCTGTAACTACGCCAATGGGGGCCCCACCAGGCTTGTTCTTTTGGTGTAATGGCTCCCTTACAAAAGAGGTCAACTCTTCCTCCCCCTTCCCACGTATCCCCGTCACCCTTGTTCCACAACTCACATTATATGGCCAAGCCGAATTTCTCTCACTTACCACACAAATTTTTGGCTGACAAAAAAGGGCCATCTTTCTCCCTATGGTCACAGGCATTTCCCTCGCCTCCTCTCTCGTCGCTGCGGGCATCGGGGGAGGAGCCCTAACACACAGTGTCTCAACATCCCGCGACCTAGAAAAGAAACTCCAGCTAGCCATTGAGAACTCTGCCGCCTCCATCACCTCCCTCCTGTGTCAGATCACCTCAGTAGCCCGAGTTGCCCTCCAAAATCGACGCGCCCTGGACCTTCTGACAGCCGACAAAGGAGGTACCTGCCTCTTCCTACAGGAAGAGTGCTGCTGCTACATCAACGAGACAGGGGGCGTTGAAGACAATGTAGATGCTCTCCGATGCTTAAAAGAAGAACTCCAATGCAGGCAGTGACAATCCACCTCCCCCATCCCCGTTTGGTGGCAGCCACCCTCTATACCTGGCTGACACCAATCCTAGGCCCCTTAATCCTTATCTGCATCCTATTCATGCTTGCGCCCTGTTTCCTCAGGGTTCTCCGCAGTCGCATACAAGAAGTCTCTCGGGTCGTGGTAAACCAGATGCTCCTCCACCCGTATACCTTACTACCCACAGAACCCCCCGTGGCCGCCCTCCCCTAACCTCCGGACCGCTGGCCACCCAACTCCCTTACGGCGCCCCTGTACGGCAGGAAGTAGCCAGAGACAAAACGTTGCCCCATTACACCAAAGAAGTCGGGATGTAAGGCCAGCAGGTCCAGGGAAGGGCCCAGGAAGCCAAACGGAACCCTCACCAAAGTGGCTGATGCAACTGACACCTGACATTGCCACACCACTCGGCCCTGGTCTTCCCACTTCCCGAGGGGCAGAACCAGCGGCTCTGAGACTGATGCAACCAACACCTGACATTGCTACAACACCCGAGAGATTACCAAAAATGGGCTGCTTCACACAGCAAGCACCTCCCCTGCGTCCACCCCTATAAATTTTGTTTGTGCCTGCACCCGGGCGCGACTCCTCTGGCCCCTTTCTCTCGGACCAGTGAACCTCGCCTGGGAGCATTCCCAAATAAAGCTTGTTTAAGCTCTCCTCCGTTTTTGGTGCCGTTCCTTACAATCAATATGTATGCTCCTATTCCCATTTTCTTAATTGTTTTGGGTTTGTTATTGTAGGTCTTTTCCTCCTCTTGTGTCTCTTGCCTAGAGAAGTTCCTTTAGCATTTGTTGTAAGGCTGGTTTGGTGGTGCTGAACTCTCTCAGGTTTTGCTTGTCTGTAAAGGTTTTAATTTCTTCATCAAATCTGAATGAGATCCTTGCTGGGTAGAGCAATCTTGGTTTTAAGTTTTTCTCCTTCAGCACTTTAGATATGTCCTGCCACTCCCTTCTGGCTTGCAGAGTGTCTGCTGAAAAATCAGCTGTTAACCTTATGGGGATTTCCTTGTGTGTTATTTTTTTTTTCCCTTGTTGCTTTTAGTATGTTTTCTTTGTATTTATTTATTGATAGTTTGATTAATATGTGTCTTGGCATGTTTCTCCTTCGATTTATCCTGTATGGGACTCTCTGTGCTTCCTGGACTTGATTAACTATTTCATTTCCCACATTAGGGAAGTTTTCAACTATAATCTCTTCAAATATTTTCTCAGTCCCTTTCTTCTTCTCTTCTTCTTCTGGGACCCCTGTAATTCGAATGCTGGTGCATTTAATGTATTCCTGGAAGTGTCTGAGACTGTCCTCAGTTCTTTTCATTGTTTTTTCTTTATTTTGCTTTGCAGTAGTGATTTCCATTATTTTATCTTCCAGGTCACTTATCCGTTCTTCTGCCTTAGTAATTCTGCTATTGATCCCATCTAGAGTATTTTTAATTTCATTTATTGTGTTGTTCATCGTTGCTTTTTTCTTTAGTTCTTCTAGGTCGTTGTTAAATGTTTCTTGCTTTTTCTCTATTCTATTTACAAGATTTTGGATCATCTTTATTATCATTATTCTGAATTCTTTTTCAGGTAGACTGCCTATTTCCTCTTCATTTGTTAGGTCTGGTGGGTTTTTATCTTGCTCCTTCATCTACTGTGTGTTTTTCTGTCTTCTCATTTTGTTTACCTTACTGTGTTTGGGGTCTCCTTTTTGCAGGCTGCAGGTTCATAGTTCCCATTGTTTTTTGTGTCTGTCTCCAGTGACTAAAGTTCATTCAGTGTGTTGTGTAGGCTTCCTGGTGTAGGGGACTAATGCCTGTGTTCTGGTGGATGAGGCTGGATCTTGTCTTTCTGGTGGGCGGTTCCATGTCTTGTGGTGTGGATTGGGGTGTCTGTGGCCGTATTATGATTTTAGGCAGCCTCTCTGCTAAAGGGTGGGGTTGTGTTCCTGTCTTGCTAGTTGTTTGGCATAGGGTGTCCAGCACTCTATCTTGCTGGTCGCTGAGTGAAGCTGGGTTTGGTGTTGAGATGGAGATCTCTGGGAGATATTTGCCATTTTATATTACGTGGAGCTGAGAGGTGTCTTGTGGACCAGTGTTCTGAAGTTGGCTCTCCCACCTCAGAGACACATCACCAACTCCTGGCTGTAGCACCAAGAGCCTTTCATCCACACAGCTCAGAATAAAAGGGAGAAAGAGTAGAAAGAGAGAAAGAAAGAAAGAAAGAAAGAAAGAAAGAAAGAAAGAAAGAAAGAAAGAAAGAAAGAAAGAAAGAAAGAAAGAAAGAAAGGAAGGAAGGAAGGAAGGAAGGAAGGAAGAAAGAAAGAAGGAAGGAAGGAAGGAAGGAAGGAAGGAAGGAAGAGGATAAAATAAAATTGTGTAATATAAAATAAAATAAAGTTATTAAAATAAAAATTATTAAGAAAAAAATTTTTAAGTTAAAAAAATGAAAATAAATGGATGGACAGAACTCTATGACAAATGGTGAAAGCAAAGCTATACAGACAAAATCTCACACAGAAGCATACACATACACTGTCACAAAAAGAAGAAAAGGGGAACAAATAATAAATCTGTTCTCAAAGTTCACCTCCTCAATCTGGGATGATTTGCTGTCTATTCAGTTATTCCACTGATGCAGCGTACATCAAGTTGATTGCGGAGATTTAACCTGCTGCTCCTGAGGCTGCTGGGGGAAATTTACCTTTCTATTATTTGTTTGCACAGCTCTCCAGGTTCAGCTTTGGATTTGGCCCTGTCCCTGCGTGTAGGTCACCTGAGTGTGTCTGTTCTTTGCTCAGACAGGACGGGGTTAAAGGAGCAGCTGATTCGGGGGCTCTGGCTCACTCAGGCCAGGGGTAAGGAGGGGTACAGATGCAGAGTGAGCCTTCAGTGGCAGAGGCCAGCATGATGGTGCATCAGCCTGAGGTGTGCCGTGCATTCTCCCAGGGAAGTTGTCCTTGGATCACGGGACCCTGGCAGTGGTGGGCTGCACAGGCTCCTGGGAGGGGAGGTGTGGACAGTGACCTGGGCTTGCACACAGGGGTCTTGGTGGCAGCAGCAGCAGCAGCAGCTTTAGCGTCTCCCCTGATGCCCGCAGCGTCCCTGGGGTCCGCGCTCTTAGGCGCGGCTCACACCCATCTCTGGAGCTCCTTTAAGCAGTGCCCTGCATCCCCTCTCCTCGCGCACCAGGAAACAAAGAGGGAAGACAAAGTCTCTTGCCTCTTTGGCAGGTCCAGACTTTTTCCTGGGCTCCCTCCCAGCTAGCTGTGGTGCACTAACCCCTTCAGGCTATGTTCACGCTGCCATTCCTCTCCCTGCGCTCCGACTGACGCCCGAGCCTCAGCTCCCAGCCCTGCCCACCCTGGCGGTGAGCAGACAAGCCTCTCGGGCTGGTGAGTGCTGGTTGGCACCGATCCTCTGTGCGGGAATCTCTCCGCTTTGCCCTCCGCACCCCTGTGGCTGCTCTCTCCTCCGTGGCTCTGGAGCTTCCCTCCTCCGCCACCCACAGTCTCCGCCCACGAGGGGGCTTCCTAGTGTGTGGAAACCTTTCCTCCTTCACGGCTCCCTCCCACTGGTGCAGGTCCTGTCCCTATTCCTCTGTCTCTGTTTTTTCTTTTTTCTTTTGCCCTACCCAGGTACGTGGGGACTTTCTTGCCTTTTGGGAGGTCTGAGGTCTTCTGCCAGCATTCAGTATGTGTTCTGTAGGAGCTGTTCCACATGTAGTTGTATATCTGGTGTATCTGTGGGGAGGAAGGTGATCTCCACGTGTTACTCTTCTGCCATCTTTTCAACGTCTTCTCTGAGTTCACTTAGTTTTGACAACTTTTTTCTTAACTCTAACTACAAGTGGAGTTCTCTTTCTTTAGTAATTTCTTTGCAGTGTAGTTTGTTCTAATTAGCCATGGCAGTATGACAGCTGCCATGTGAAACACTTTACTCTCATTACATTAAAAATCTTTTAATTACATTACCCTGTCAAATATGAACTACTAGATTAGAAAGATCAATAGGTTAGAAATTACCCCTTCCCAGAATAATGTTATAACCTGAAAGACATTTAGGAATCACTCTTTTATTCTGTTCTTTGTATTAAAAATATGTCCTGAATACTGGAGAATTCATTAATTACCAAGATAAACATATCTTGAAGTTTGAAACAAAAAAAGCACACCCAATTCATTAAGAATATAATGTTGATCTAAAGTAGTCATATTTTAAAGATTGTTGAGGAAACTCCATTGTTCTCTTCCACAGAAATTGCATCATTTTATAAACCCAGGAACAGTGCACAATGGCTCCAATTTCTCCACAGCCTCAACAACACTTATTTACTGTTTTGTTTTGTTTTATAAGAGCCATCCTAGTGGTTGTTAGGTATTATTTCACTGCAGTTTTCACTTGCACTTATCTGATTATCAGGTGTTGAGCATCTTTCCTTAAGCTTGCTGGACATTGTATATCATCTTTGAATGGATATCTTTACAAGTTTTTTGCCCATCCTTTAATTGGGTAATTTGATTTTTTGTTGTTTACTTCTGAGTGTCTTTTGATTGGGAAGTTTAATCCATTTCCATTTCAAGTAATTTCTGAAAGAGAAGGACTACAATTGCCATTTTGTTGTTTCCTAGTTGTTTTGTAGCTTTTTTATTCCCCTTTTCCTCTTACTGCCTTCCTTTGTGTTCCATTGATTTTTTATAGTGAGATGATTTGATTAGTTTATTCACTTTTGTGTGTATTCTGTAAATATTTTCTTTGTGTTAATCACAATTACAAAAAAATCTTAAAGTTACACTGATAACAATTTTAAATGGATAACATTTATTTTAAACTGATAGCAATTTCAATCACAAAAACTCTAATCCTTTTCATTTCTACCACTAACCTCTTTTTATTATTGATGTCATATATTACATCTTTATATAACTATCAACATATTTATCATTTTCAAAATATTTCTATCATTTTATCATTCTATGCAGCAAAATTACAATATTTGTCCACGTGTTCACATTTACTGAAGAACCTTATATTGATATTTATACTGAGTTGCTATATACTATCTTTTTGTTTCATCTTGAAGGACTCTCTTTGACATATTTTGTAGAGGAGCTCTAATGTAATGACACCATCAGATTTTGTTTATGTGGTGAAAGTCTTCATTTTTTAAGGGCAGTTTTGCCCTAAATAGTATTCTCTGTTTACAGATTTTTCTTTCAGTATGTTGAATAGACCATCCTACCCCCTCAGCATGGCAAAGTTTCTGCTAAGAAATTCACTGATAATTTTATGGAATCTCCTTTGTGATAGATCAATTATTTTCTTGCTGCTTTTAAGATTATCTCTTTAACTTCCAACACTTTGATTACACTGTGTTTTTTGGGAATCTCTTTGGATATATCCTACTTATGGTGCATTAAGCCTCCTAAATTTGTGTCTCCATTTCTTTCTTCAGATTTGGAATATTTTCAGCTATCATTTCTCCAAATAAGTTCTAATTTCCTTTCTCTCTTTCCTTCTGGGATTCCAATAGTGCATATATTTGCCCACTTGATAATGTCCCATCAGCCCTTTTTAATTTTCCTCATTCTTTTTTGTTTTGCAGATCTGATTTAATTACTTTAAGTGATCTGTCTCAAGTTCAGTGATTCATTTACCTGATCAAATCTGCTGTTGCTCCCTCTAGTGAATTTTTTAGTCCATTTATATTTTTTAGCTCCAGAATTTGTTTGGTTCTTTTTTAATCACTTTGTTGATATTCTCATTTCATTTGAGCACCATTTTCCTGATTTCATTTTGTTGTCTACTTGTGTACTCTACTAGCTCACTGACTATTTTAAGACAGCTGTTTTAAATTTTTTTGTGAGGTATTTTGGGGTCTGAGTTTCTTTAGGTTTGGTTTCCAGAGTTTCATTTTGTTACAGTGACTGGGCCATATTACCCTGTTTCTTTGTGTTCAGTGTAATCTTTTGCTGACTTTGAGCATTTGAAAACTCAACCCCTTCTCCTGACTTTGTGCAAATGAAAACTTTCACCAATGTCTTTTCTGATTTCTTGATCTTCTTCTGATGTCTGCCTGTGGAACTGTGGCTTTAAAAGGGGGTGGTGTTTGTCTCTATTTTCATTTGTCTTCACAACTATGATTCCCACGTGGTCAATTGGCCTCCCAATGCTCCAAGTCAGGTGAGACAGGAATCAATCCCTGGTGAACACCCAGTCAGAATGTTGGATGCAAGGTCTACTTTGTTGTTTCCATTCTGATGGAAAAGCCTTAGTATGAGTAGTTTTCTCCCAGTGGCACCATGCTGTGCACCACCTAGATGGATTAGTCCACACAAAACAGGACTAATTTTCTACCTCTTCAGCTGGAATTTCTTCTTGATTTTACACTGGTTTGGGTACCATAGCTTCTCAAGTCATCTCTAGAGCATTCATAAAGTTATTCTTTTTCATACATTGTTGTTAACTCACTGTCTCAGTGGGGGAACATGAACCCATATATTCCTACCTTACCAGCTTGCTGATGTCACCTTTCAGCACATAATATTGAGAGAAGATTATTTCATTAAATCGCTTACTATGCCTATTTTAGAACCCAAACTTTAATTAGATAATATCCAGGAAATAACTAAATGATGAGGAAATGTCATTCAAAGGTACAGATTAGAAAATGAACTGCATACTAGAAATAGAATAGTTACTTCATACTTGGATCACAGTTATACCCCCTAAAATAAAATGGAAAGAAATAATTCATAAAATAGTTGTAACTAAAACAAACCAATAAAATATGTGAAAGGAGTGAATTTAATAAAATTAAAATATTACATTAAGTTTTAGAGTTCAAGGCTAATAACTGCTATGAAAATGTTTTAAGAGTAAGAGATTGGTTAGCATGTATGTATCTACTGTATCATTGGCTTAATCTGGAGTGGTGGGAGGAACCCTGTTAAACAACCTTACTTCTTTCCTTTCTAGAAAGCTACCTTTTGAAAATGCAACTAAATTTGAGAAAAATATCAATAAAAGAATATTTAAAGCAACTCCAACTTATCTAAACACTACAGTAATAGATAAAATTTTATTGATATTGACTAATTTTGTAAGTAACAGAAAATAGTAGCAAATAAACTAAATGTATTTGCTTACCAGGTATATTGACAGTTATCTGGTACAATGGATCAAGAATTTTTTTCAAGTGTTGATTTTGAATACTAAGCAAGATTTAGTAAATAAGGAAAAACACAACAGATATTTTTACCCTATTTTTCTCTGTTCATAGATGCTAATGCACGAGACAACAGTATTATACATTTCACTGACACATTCTCCCTCAGAATTTAGAATTTCAAAAGTTCTTATAACAAGAATAATCATCAAGATAATTAGATTCTAGTTCAGTTCAGTAGATAGCAGTTATGTAGAAAACCTAGTGTTACAATTTCCTATAAAAAGGTATATAAAAATTGTAAATTTTTAGACTCCAAGATAACTATTTTGTGTAAGCTTCAATCAAAGTGTGCTATAGCTGTCACATGTGATTATATAGTTTAATAAGGACATGAAAATTCAATTTTATAAAACAGTGACTCTGGCTATTTATTTTCATTAAAAAAATTACTGAATAACTGTCATCATAAGAAATTTACAAGCTAAAACATTAAAAATTTTAACAAATATCTGGTATTTTGAGTCTACCTACAAATTAGTTTATAAAATGGTTATTACATATGGTACAAATATATGGTGAATCTTCACAAAAAATACCCTGAAAATGGTAATTGCAAGGATAAATTTGTGAGATATTTTTCCTTTTGTATAAATCTCACAGAATTGACTATTGAAGAAAATATACTAGCAATGTATTGTGTATACATAAAGTAGAAAAAGTAAAATGCATGTCAATAATACAAACTGAGGGGAAAACTAAATATACAATTTTTTTAACACCTTTATTGGAGTATAATTGCTTTACAATGGTGTGTTACTTTCTGCTTTATAACAAAGTGAATCAGTTATACATAAACATATGTTCCCATAACTCTTCCCTCTCGCGTCTCCCTCCCTCCCACCCTCCCTATCTCCCTCCTCCAGGTGGTCACAAAGCACCGAGCTGATATCCCTGTGCTATGCGGCTGATTCTCACTAGCTACCTTACGTTTGTTAGTGTATATATGTCTATGCCTCTCTCTCACTTTGTCACAGCTCACCCTTCCCCTTCCCCATATCCTCAAGTCCGTTCTCCAGTAGGTCTGTGTCTTTATTCCTGCCTTACCCCTAGGTTCTTCATGACATTTTTTTTTCTAAATTCCATATATACGTGCTAGCATACAGTATTTGTCTTTGTCTTTCTGACTTATTTCACTCTGTATGACAGAATCTAGGTCTATCCACCTCATTACAAATAGCTCAATTTCGTTTCTTTTTATGGCTGAGTAATATTCCATTGTATATATGTGCCACATCTTCTTTATGCATTCATCCGATGATGGGCTCTTAGGTTGTTTCCATCTTGAGGCTATTGTAAATAGAGCTGAAATGAACATTTTGGTACATGACTCTTTTTGAATTTTGGTTTTCTCAGGGCATATGCCCAGTAGTGGGATGGCTGGGTCATATGGTAGTTCTATTTGTAGTTTTTTAAGGAAACTCCATACTGTTCTCCACAGTGGCTGAACCAATTCACATTCCCACCAGCAATGCAGAAGTGTTCCCTTTTCTCCACACCCGCTCCAGCATTTATTGTTTCTAGATGTTTTCATGATGGCCATTCTGACTGGTGTGAGATGATATCTCATTGTAGTTTTGATTTGCATTTCTCTAATGATTAATGATGTTGAGCATTCTTGCATGTGTTTGTTGGCAGTCTGTATATCTTCTTTGCAGAAATGTCTATTTAGGTCTTCTGCCCATTTTTGGATTGGGTTTTTTTTTGTTATTGAGCTGCATGAGCTGCTTGTAAATTTTGGAAATTAATCCTTTGTCAGTTGCTTCATTTGCAAAGATTTTCTCCCATTCTGAGGGTTGTCTTTTGGTCTTCTTTATGGTTTCCTTTGCTGTGTAAAAGCTTTGAAGTTTCTTTAGATCCCATTTGATTTTGTTTTTATTTCCATTTCTCTAGGAGGTGGGTCAAAAAGGATCTTGCTGTGATTTGTTATAGAGTGTTCTGCCTATGTTTTCCTCTAAGAGTTTGATAGCTTCAGGCCTTACATTAGGTCTTTAATCCATTTTGAGTTTATTTTTGTGTATGGTGTTAGGGAGTGATCTAATTTCATACTTTTACATGTACCTGTGCAGTTTTCCCAGCACCACTTATTGAAGAGGCCGTCCTTTCTCCACTGTACATTCCTGCCTCCTTTATCAAAGATAAGGTGACCATATGTGCGTGGGTTTATCTCTGGGCTTTCTATCCTGTTCCATTGATCTATCTTTCTGTTTTTTTGCCAGTACCATACTGTCTTGATTGCTGTAGCTTTGTTGTATAGTCTGAAGTCAGGGAGCCTGATTCCTCCAGCTCCGTTATTCGTTCTCAAGATTGCTTTGGGTATTCGGGGTCTTTGGTGTTTCCATACAAATTGTGAAATTTTTTGTTCTAGTTCTGTGAAAAAATGCCAGTGGTAGTTTGATAGGGATTGCCTTGAATCTATAGATTTCTTTGGGTCGTAGAGTCATTTTCACAATGTTGATTCTTCCAATCCAAGAACATGGTATATCTCTCCATCTATTTGTATCATCTTTAATTTCTTTCATCAGTGTCTTATAATTTTCTGTATACAGGTCTTTTGTCACCTTAGGTAGGTTTATTCCTAGTTATTTTATTCGTTTTGTTGCAATGGTAAATGGGAGTGTTTTCTTGATTTCACTTTCAGATTTTTCATCATTAGTGTATAGGAATGCCAGAGATTTCTGTGCATTAATTTTGTATCCTGCTACTTTACCAAATTCATTGAGTAGCTCTAATAGTTTTCTGGTAGCATCTTTAGGATTCTCTATGTATAGTGTCATGTCATCTGCAAACAGTGACAGCTTTACTTCTTCTTTTCTGATTTGGATTCCTTTTATTTCCTTTTCTTCTCTGATTACTGTGGCTAAAACTTCCAAAACTATGTTGAATAAGAGTGGTGAGAGTGGGCAACCTTGTCTTGTTCCTGATCTTAGTGGAAAGGCTTTCAGTTTTTCACCATTGAGGATGATGTTGGCTGTGGGCTTGTCATATATGGCCTTTATTATGTTGAGGAAAGTTCCCTCTGTGTCTACTTTCTGCAGGGTTTTTATCAGAAATCGGTGTTGAATTTTGTCAAAAGCTTTCTCTGCATCTATTGAGATGATCATATGGTTTTTCTCCTTCAATTTTTTAATATGGTTTATCACATTAATAGATTTGCGTATATTGAGGAATCCTTGCATTCCTGGAATAAACACCACTTGATCATGGTGTATGATCCTTTTAATGTGCTGTTGCATTCTGTTTGCCAGTATTTTATTGAGGATTTTTGCATCTATGTTCATCAGTGATATTGGCCTGTAGTTTTCTTTCTTTGTGACATCATTGTCTGGTTTTGGCATCAAGGTGATGGTGGCCTCATAGAATGAATTTGGGAGTGTTCCTCCCTCTGCTATATTTTGGAAGAGTTTGAGAAGGATAGGTGTTAGCTCTTCTCTAAATCTTTGATAGAATTCGCCTGTGAAGCCATCTGGTCTTGGGCTTTTGTTTGTTGGAAGATTTTTAATCACAGTTTCAATTTCAGTGCTTGTGATTCATCTGTTCATATTTTCTATTTCTTCCTGACTCAGTCTTGGCATTTTGTGCATTTCTAAGAATTTGTCCATTTCTTCCAGGTTGTCCATTTTACTGGCATAGAGTTGCTTGTAGTAATCTCTCACGATCTTTTTTATTTCTGCAGTGTCAGTTGTCATTTTCCTTTTACATTTCTATTTATTTCGGTCTTTTCCCTTATTTTCTTGATGAGTCTGGCTAATGGTTTATCTATTTTGTTTATCTTCTGAAAGAACCAGCTTTTAGTTTTATTGATCTTTGCTATTGTCGCCTTCATTTCTTTTTCATTTATTTCTCATCTGATTTTTATGATTTCCTTCCTACTGCTAACTTTGGGGTTTTTTTGTTCTTCTTTCTCTAATTGCTTTAGGCGCAACGTTAGGTTGTTTATTCGAGATGTTTCCTGCTTCTTAAGATGGGCTTGTATTGCTATAAACTTCCCTCTTAGAACTGCTTTTGCTGCATCCCATAGGTTTTGGGTCGTTGTGTCTCCATTGTCATTTGTTTCTAGATATTTTTTGATTTCCTCTTTGATTTCTTTAGAGATCACTTTGTTATTAAGTAGTGTATTGTTTAGCCTCCATGTGTTTGTATTTTTTACAGATACTTTCCTGTAATTGATATCTAGTCCCATTGAGTTGTGTTCAGAAAAGATACTTGATACAATTTCAATTATCTTAAATTGATCAAAGCTTGATTTGTGACCCAAGATATGATCTATTGTAGAGAATGCTCCATGAGCACTTGAGAAAAATGTGCATTCTGTTGTGTTTGGATGGAGTGTCCAATAAATATCAATTAAGTCCCTCTTGTTTAATGTATCATTTAAACCTTGTGTTTCCTTATTTATTTTCATTTTGGATGATCTGTCCATTGGTGAAAGTGGGGTGTTAAAGTCCCCTACTATGAATGTGTTACTGGTGATTTCCCCTTTTATGGCTCTTAGTACTTGCCTTATGTATTGAGGTGCTCCTATGTTGGGTGCATAAATATTTACAATTGTTATATCTTCTTCTTGGATCGATCCCTTGATCATTATGCAGTGTCCTTCTTTGCCTCTTCTAATAGTCTTTATTTTAAAGTCTATTTTGTCTGATATGAGAATCGCTACTCCAGCTTACTTTTGGTTTCCATTTGCATGGAATATCTTTTTCCATCCCCTTACTTTCAGTCTGTATGTGTCTCAAGGTCTGAAGTGGGTCTCTTGTAGACAGCATATATATGGGTCTTGTTTTTGTATCCATTCAGCCAATCTGTGTCTTTTGGTGGGAGCATTTAGTCCATTTACATTTAAGGTTTTATCGATATGTATGTTCCTGTTCCCATTTTCTTAATTGTTTTGGGTTCCTTATTATAGGTCTTTTCCTTCTCTTGGGTTTCTTGCCTAGAGAAGTGCCTTTAGCATTTGTTGTAAAGCTGGTTTGGTGGTGCTGAACTCTCTCAGCTTTTGCTTGCCTGTAAAGGTTTTAATTTCTCCATCAAATCTGAATGAGATCCTTGCTGGGTAGAGTAATCTTGGTTTGCAGGCTTTTCTCCTTCATCACTTTCAGTATGTCCTGCCACTCCCTTCTGGCTTGCAGAGTTTCTGTTGAGAGATCAGCTGTTAACCTTGTGGGGATTCCCTTGTGTGTTATTTGTTGTTTTTCCCTTGCTGCTTTTAATATGCTTTCTTTGTATTTAATTTTTGACAGTTTGATTAATATGTGTCTTGGTGTATTTCTCTTTGGATTTATCCTGTATGGGACTCTGTGTGCTTCCTGGACTTCATTAACTATTTCCTTTCCCACATTAGGGAAGTTTTCAACTATAATCTCTTCAAATATTTTCTCAGTCCCTTTCTTTTCTAAATATACAATTTTAAGCTTTTTATATAGTATATGAAAATATAAAATACCTCCTGAAGGGAGATTGTGATACGTTAAAGATGTATACTACAAACCTCAAAGCAAGAGCTAGCATAATTAAACACAGAGTTACAGCTAATAAAAGAGAAAAAGAGAATAAATGGAATGAAACATACTTGCTTCATTTTAAAAGAAGAGAGATTATGAGGAAAATGGGAAAAACAACAAAAGGAGAAAACAGAAAATTATATGAATAAGCACATTAAGTGTAAATGGTCTAAATGCCCTGATAAAAAGGCAGAGCTTTTTGGATTGGATTTTTTTAAATCAAAATATATACTGCCTGCAAGAAGCATACAATATATATAAAAACATGGATAATTAGTAAGGATTAAGTAAAAAAAAAGAAACACGGGTTAATAATAAAGGCATAGAAGGCAAAGCATGTCCTCCTAGTCCTAGTCATTAAAGAGCTGGGTGGTTATATTAATATCTAAGTAGATTTCAGAGTAAGAAAAAACCCTGAGAATAAAGGATGTCAATTACTAATAAAAGAGATCAACTGATGCTCTCAAATCAGCTCTGGTAAGAAGTGCAATCTTCTGGATTAGAATGGCTTTGTCACTTCTTTGGGTTACTTAACCTCACGAAGCTATGGTCTCCACACCTATAAAATTACTATGATATGAGAACCTACCTGAAAAAACCTGAGAAAGTGGTGTAAATAAACAATACATCAACGGCATGTAGAAGTTTTGGGGACGTAGTGACCTCACCATCACCATCATCACCATCTCTTCATCTCTTTGTCAAACAGAATGGATGGGGCTGACTGATTAATAGTATCTGGCAGTGGGATGAGGGAGAAGGAATTGCCTTAACTGACACTGGGTATCTCATTGGTGAAGGTTGAAAGAATGTTTTTCGAAGCAGCATGTGGGGAGAAAAATAAAACATAAGTGTAAACGTGTTAGGTGTTTTTTTTTAAGAGATAACATTTTATTTTATCTTAATTTTTTAACATCTTTATTGGAGTATAATTGCTTTACAATGGTGTGTTGGTTTCTGCTTTATAACAAAGTGCATCAGTTATACATATACATATGTTCCAATATCTCTTCCCTCTTGCATCTCCCTCCCTCCCACTACTGGGCATAGACCCTGAGAAAAGCATAATTCAAAAAGAGTCATGTACCAAAATGCTCATTGCATCTCTATTTACAATAGCCAGGACATGGGAGCAACCTAAGTGTCCATCAGCAGATGAATGGATAAAGAAGATGTGGCACATATATACAATGGAACATTACTCAGCCATAAAAAGAAACGGAATTGAATTATTTGTAGTGAGGTGGATGGACCCAGAGTCTGTCATACAGAGTGAAGTAAGTCAGAAAGAGAAAGACAAATACCATATGCTAACACATATATATGGAATCTAAAAAAAAAAAAAAAAAAAAAGAAACATCTTAGTTTTGAGATGTCTGCTGACAAAGAAAAAACAGAAGGGTGCACCTTGTTCCTTTAAAATTTATTGATTGATGTTTGCATTACAACAGAGTTATAAACTTTTACTCTGAAACACTTAGAAAATACAGATCACAAAAAGAAGGAAGCTAAGCATTGCCTAGTCCCCTCCATCAATAAAAACAATAGTAATAAGAAGTCTCTCAACAATTTATAAAAATAAACAGGGTGATCAAAAAGTAAATGAAAGAAAGTTCTTTTTCTAAAACAGAAAAATTCCAACTAATAGATGAGTATCAGAATTAACATATTAGCTTTTAGCAATTTTGATGAAATATAGATCCGGAGCAGCATCATCAAAGTCTGCTAAAACTAGTGGCTGAGAAATTCTGAGGAGAAACAATAATTGTGAACAACAATATTTGCCTCTTGGACTGATTAGATAGACATGCCCAGATAAACAAAAGGATGGAGATAATTGCTTGCTAGCCAGCCTGATCTACAAGAAATACAAATGGAATGTATCTTTGCAACGAATAGATCAGAAAGGTAACATCTGAACTAATCAACTATACTATCACAAAAGAGAGAAAATAATGTATCTCCTAAAGGGATGAGACTGAAAGTACACTGTAGCTACAAGTAGAGAAGAGAGAAGACAAATGAAACATCCACATCTACCTACAAAGTAGTATAAATATGGAAACAGTAGTCATTTGCAGATGATGTAGCTACTCACCCAAAAATATCACAAAAACATTCTTTCCAAGTAATGCAAGCTAAGGATACATGTTAGCAAAAGAAGAATCTTATTTAAAATAACTTTTTAAAATGTCTATTAAATACCAAGTGACTAAGTGAATACGAAAAACAGAAAAGGAAAAAAAAAAATCCAGTACAGAAAGAGAGAAGAGAACAGAGAAGATTGGATTGAGAGAGGGAGAGATAGACACTATTAAAGTAGATGAAGAACACAATGTAAGCCACAAGTAAATCATTATACAAAAGTCTTTCTGAGCTTCAGAGAAGAGAGAAATCAGTATGATAAGAAACGAAGGGACTTCCCTGGTGGCGCAGTGGTTAAGAATCTGCCTGCCAATGCAGGGGACCTGGTCCAGGAAGATCCCACATGCCACGGAGCAACTAAGCCCATGTGCTACAACCACTGAGCCTGTGTGCCACAACTACTGAAGCCCAGGTGCCTAGAGCCCGTGCTCTGAAACAAGAGAAGGCAGCACAATGAGAAGACCACACACCACAATGAAGAGTAGCCCCTGCTCGTCACAACTAGAAACAAGAAAAAAGCCCGCGTGCAGCAACAAAGACCTAACACAGCCATAAATAAATAAATTTATGGGAAAAAAAAAGAAATGAAACACTTTCTCTCCCAAGCCATCCATAAATCAAAGTAATGTTAATGTAGATTATACCTTTCTGTCTAGTCCACCCACTCCATTATCCTCAGAACACATAGGCTAGCCTCTAAAGTTTATTTTTGGAAAACATTCATGAAAACATCTACATACGGAAGAGCCTTGGAGGTTAGAATTGGGTTATCATTAGTCAAAAATTTACGGTGGAATACTAAAGAGAAGTCAAGTCACAGAGCAATGGACTTCAGATATACATGGTAATAGTACTTGTTTACACCGATATAGCCCATGCCTTAGTACATCTGAATAATTCAGAATATGGTTCACTTGCTGCTTTGATTGAGACTTAGCTTGATATTTAACTCTGAAATTTGTAATATATTAACACTTCACCTTTCTCCAACTCCACTGCTCACTAGCCTTCTTACTTCTCTTGGAATCAGAATTGAGGTCTCAAGCTTCCAAAAAGCAATCCCTTAGGTCACCAGATTTATGCCAGACTCAAGTACAGTGAAATATCTGGGTTTAGGCAGAGAGAGAATGGGAGAGGTAGAAGTAGCTGACCCAAGAAAAGTAAAGGAGCTGCTCTTGCATGTTTACAGGAAGATACACCTTGTTTATTTGCTGCTCCATGTTTTTGGAACATGGTAAATGTGATTTTACTCTCAATCGGAAACTTCCTAGGACTTTTATTGAAATGGGGGACTTTACTCACCTCCCTTAAGCACCACCATTCTGGTCTCCTATTTTCAGCTTGCTAACTTACCATCTCCCCTGTGGTTTCCCCTTCCCATCCACATTCTGTCCGAAGGTTAAAATTTACACATATTGGAGAAATATGATAAAAACAACATCTCCATCCAATCTAGAAAACCTTCTCATAAAGAGAGAAAGGAAAGAAAACAGTTTTATTATGGAATAATAAAACTGATTGATTAGACGGAATGTGATATGCGTCACACACTGTCTGCTAGAGATTGCAAAGACAGGAAGAAATTTTACTCTTTATATAGTTAAGTAGATACAACATATTACAGTCATGTTTTCAAGATAAAACTGTTCATTTTCTCCTATCATTATGACTCAAGGTAAAGTTTGTAATTTGGAGCCAGGAGACAACTGAATTAGGCCATCTTCCCCTGAAGTCCATAAAGCCGCCTTCTTTCCTACATGATCCACCCATTCTAGCTTCCCAAAATTCTCAGCCACAATTTTGATGAGACATTTTTACATTTAAGTAATGTCTGCTTTCTGTTCCTCCCATTAACTCGCTGTTTTCTACACATGTACCTGCCATTGTTTGCAGTCCTAAGTAATCACTAGTCCCCCACAAAAGCTGTATGTAGAAAATTAAGAAAATGGCCTGAAAATTAAGGAAATTCCCTGAAAAGTGAATAAAAAATCTTTACAATTCTGCAAAAAAAGTTTGAATGAAGTAATTGTCAAAATTCATGAACCTGTATTTCATTGGAGTATCTGTTTTATCTTCACAAAATGTTTAATGATGTGAAATTTTATTACTTACTCTAAATACACAAAATTCTGATTTAAAAACTGTATTACACAAAGACATACTCCTAATAATGGCACTCTTTCTAGGTTTGAAAAACTGCTCTTAAAATATAATAAATATAAAAGTCATTACTAACTTTTTGTGCACATATTAAACACTTACCAAAGCCAAAGTAGTCAAATAGTCACAATGTTATTATAATAATTCTTTCAGCCATGAACAAAAAGAAATTCTTACTGATAATGGAGTGTTTTTATTTTTCAAAAAAGAAGAAACTTTTTACTCAAAACTAAGATTGTTTCACAGAAATCCTGTTTTATAATGATACCCCTATGTTGTTGGACAAAATATTATTCCACATAATTTTTTTTTTGTTGTTGTTGTTGTTTTTTTGGTACATGGGCCTCTCACTGTTGTGGCCTCTCCCAGGGTCTGGACGCACAGGCTCTAGGCCATGGTTCACGGACCCAGCCCCTGCGCCACATGTCGGATCTTCAAGACCGGGGCATGAACCCGTGTCCCCTGCATCGGCAGGCTGACTCTCAACCACTGCGGCACCCGGGAAGCCCCTCCACATAATCTTTTTTTTTTTTTTGACATGACTAATTTGTTTATTAATAGGTAAAGACATTAAAATGGGAAACTTGTATTTCTTAAGCCTTTAAAAAGCTCAATTTATAAATCTTGTTAGTCTATTTATAAATCTTTGCATAAAAATATGGACAATCACTTTCACTTATTCTTTATGATTTAATTAATTCATAAGCATAACAGACTATATACTTCTTGAATATTTAACATCACTTGCATACTCCATTAATTAAATTTTCTAAGATATCTTAAACTACAGTTACAAATGTAATATATCTAACATCTTGGCAGTGAAATTTTATAAGTACTTACATAACTCTTGTAAATCTAATAGCGATAAATCAATCTTATACCAGTGGTCACAAAATTCTCTTAAATGTTTCATAGTATTTTCTCTCAGTTTTACTGAGACATAATTGACAAACTGCACTGTATAAGTTTAAAGTGTACAACATTATTATTATTTTTTTATTTACTTTTTTTTTACATTTTATTGGAGTATTATTGCTTTACAATGGTGTGTTAGTTTCTGCTTTATAACAAACTGAATCAGTTATACATATACATATGTTACAATATCTCTTCCCTCTTGCATCTCCCTCCCTCTCACCCACACTATCCCACCCTTCTAGGTGGTCACAAAGCACCAAGATGGTCTCCCTGTGCTATGCAGCTGCTTCCCACTAGTTATCTATTTTACATTTGGTACTGTATATATGTCCATGCCACTCTCTTACTTTGTCACAGCTTACACTTCACCCTCCCCATATCCTCAAGTACATTCTCCAGTAGGTCTGTGTCTTTATTCCTGTCTTACCACTAGGTTCTTCATGACATTTTTTTTTCTTCATTTCCATATATATGTGATAGCATACGGTATTTGCCTTTCTCTTTCTGACTTCACTCTGTAAGACAGACTCTAGGTCTTCTATCCACCTCATTACAAATAGCTCAATTTCGTTTCTTTTTATGGCTGAGTAATATTCCATTGTATATATCTGCCACATCTTCTTTATCTATTCATCAGATGATGGACACTTTGGTTGTTTCCATCTGCAGGCTATAGTAAATAGAGCTGCAATGAACATTTTGGTACATGACTCTTTTTGAATTATGGTTTTTCTCAGGGTATATGCCCAGTAGTGGGATGGCTGGGTCATATGGTAGCTCTATTTGTAGTTTTTAAGGAACCTCCATAGTGTTCTCCATAGTGGCTGTACCAATTCACATTCCAACCAGCAGTGCAAGAGTGTTCCCTTTTCTCCACAACCTCTCAGCATTTATTGTTTCTAGATTTTTTGATGATAGCCATTCTGACCGGTGTGAGATGATATCTCATTGTAGTTTTGATTTGCACATCTCTAATGATTAATGATGTTGAGCCTTTTTTCATGTGTTTGTTGGCAGTCTGTATAACTTCCTTGGAGAAATGTCTATTTAGGTCTTCTGCCCATTTTTGGATTGGGTTGTTTGTTTTGTTCTTCTTGAGCTGCATGAACTGCTTGTAAATTTTGGAGATTAATCCTTTGTCAGTTGCTTCATTTGAAAATATTTCTTCCATTCTGAGTGTTGTCTTTTGGTCTTTTTTCTGGTTTCCTTTGCTGTGCAAAAGACTTTGAAGTTTCATTAGGTACCATTTGTTTATTTTTATTTCCATTTCTTTAGGAGGTGGGTCAAAACGGAACTTGCTGTGATTTGTCATAGAGTGTTCTGCCTATGTTTTCCTCTAAGATTTTGATAGTTTCTGGCCTTATATTTAGGTTTTTAATCCACTTTGAGTTTATTTTTGTGTATGGTATTAGGGAGTGATCTAATCTCATACTTTTACCTGTGCCTGTGCAGTTTTCCCAGCACCACTTATTGAAGAGGCTGTCCTTTCTCCACTGTACATTCCTGCCTTCTTTATCAAAGATAAGGTGACCGTATGTGCGTGGGTTTATGTCTGGGCTTTCTATCCTGTTCCATTGATCTATCTTTCTGTTTTTTTGCCAGTACCACACTGTCTTGATTACTGTAGCTTTGTTGTATAGTCTGAAGTCAGGGAGCCTCATTCCTCCACCTCCGTTTTTCTTTCTCAAGATTGCTTTGGGTATTCGGGGTCTTTGGTGTTTCCATAAAAATTGTGAAATTTTTGCTTTAGTTCTGTGAAAAATGCCAGTGGTAGTTTGATAGGGATTGTATTGAATCTGCAGATTGTTTGGGTAATAGTCATTTTCACAATGTTGGTTCTTCCAATCCAAGAACATGGTATATCTCTCCATCTATTTGTATCATTTTTAATTTCTTTCATCAGTGTCCTATAGTTTTCTGCATACAGGTCTATTGTCCCCTTAGGTAGGTTTATCCTATATATTTTATTCTTTTTGTTGCAATGGTAAATGGGAGTGTTTTCTTGATTTCACTTTCGGATTTTTCACCATTAGTGTATAGGAATGCTAGAGATTTCTGTGCATTAATTTTGTATCCTGCTACTTTACCAAATTCATTGAGTAGCTCTAGTAGTTATCTCATAGCATCTTTAGGATTCTCTATGTATTGTATCATGTCATCTGCAAACAGTGAGAGCTTAATTTCTTCTTTTCCAGTTTGGATTCCTTTTATTTATATTTCTTCTCTGATTGCTGTGGTAAAAACTTCCAAAACTATATTGAATAAGAGTGGTGAGAGTGGGCAACCTTGTCTTTTTCCTGATCTTAGTGGAAATCCTTTCATTTTTTCACCACTGATGTTGGCTATGAGTTTGTCATATATGGCCTGTATTATGTTGAGGAAAGTTCCCTCTATGCCTACTTTCTGGAGGATTTTTATCATAAATCAGTGTTGAATTTTGTCAAAAGCTTTCTCTGCGTCTATTAAGATGATGGTTTTTCTTTTCTTATGGTTTTTCTCCTTCAATTTGTTAATATGCTGTATCACATTGATTGATTTGCGTATATTAAAGAATGCTTGCATTCCTGGAATAAATCCCACTTGATCATGGGGTATGATCCTTTTAATGTGCTGTTGCGTTCTGTTTGCTAGTACTTTCTTGAACATTTTTGCATCTATGTTTATCAGTGATATCTTTCTTGGTGACATCCTTGTCTGGTTTTCATATCAGGGTGATGGTGGCCTCATAGAATGAGAATGGGAGTGTTCCTCCCTCTGCTATATTTTGGGAAAGTTTGAGAAGGATAGGTCTTAGCTCTTCTCTAAATATTTGAAAGAATTAGTCTGTGAAGCCATCCAGTCCTGGACTTTTGTTTGTTGGAAGATTTTTAATCACAGTTTCAATTTCAGTGCTTGTGATTGGTCTGTTCATATTTTCTATTTCTTCCTGATTCAGTCTTGGCACGTTGTGCATGTCTAAGTATTTGTCCGTTTCTTCCAGGTTGTCCATTGTATTGGCATAGAGTTGCTTGTAGTAATCTCTCATGATCTTTTGTATTTCTGCAGTGTCAGTTGTTACTTCCCCTTTTTCATTTCTAATTGTATTGATTTGAGTCTTCTCCCTTTTCTTCTTGATGACTCTGGCTACCGGTTTATCAATTTTGTTTATCTTCTCAAAGAACCAGCTTTTAGTTTTATTGATCTTTGCTATTGTTTCCTTCATTTCTTTTTCATTTATTTTTGATCTGATTTCTTTCCTTCTGCTAACTTTGGGGGTTTTCTTATTCTTCTTTCTATAATTGCTTTAGGTGCAAGGTTAGGTTGTTTATTTGAGATATTTCCTGCTTCTTAAGGTGGGCTTATATTGCTATAAATTTCCCTCTTAGAACTGCTTTTGCTGCATCCCATGGGTTATGGGTCATTGTGTCTCCATTGTCATTTGTTTCTAGGTATTTTTTGATTTCCTCTTTGATTTCTTCAGTGATCACTTCGTTATTGAGTAGTGTATTCTTTAGCCTCCATGGGTTTGTATTTTTTTACAGATCTTTTCCTGTAATTGATATCTAGTCTCATAGCGTTGTGGTCGGAAAAGATACTTGATACAATTTCAATTCTCTTAAATTTACTGAAGCTTGATTTGTGACCCAAGATATGATCTATCCTGGAGAATGTTCCATGAGCACTTGAGAAAAGTGTGTATTCTGTTGTTTTTGGATGGAATGTCCTATAAATATCAATTAAGTCCCTCTTGTTGAATGTATCATTTAAAGCTTGTGTTTCCTTATTCATTTTCATTTTGGATGATCTGTCCATTGGTGAAAGTGGGGTGTTAAAGTCCCCTACTATGAATGTGTTACTGGCAATTTCCCCTTTTATGGCTGTTAGTATGCACCTTATGTATTGAGGTGCTCTTATGTTGGGTGCATAAATATTTACTATTGTTATATTTTCTTCTTGGACCAATTCCTTGATCATTATGTAGTGTCCTTCTTTGTCTCTTCTAATAGTCTTTATTTTAAAGCTTATTTTGTCTGATATGAGAATCGCTACTCCAGCTTTCTTTTGGTTTCCATTTGCATGGAATATCTTTTTCCATCCCCTCACTTTCAGTCTGTATGTGTCTCGATGTCTGAAGTGTGTCTCCTGTAAACAGCTTATATATGGGTCTTGTTTTTATATCCATTCAGCCAGTCTGTGTCTTTTGGTGGGAGCATTTAATCCATTTACATTTAAGGTTATTATCGATATGTATGTTCCTATTCCCATTCTCTTAATTGTTTTGGGTTTGTTATTGTAGGTCTTTTCCTTCTCTTGTGTTTCTTGACTTGAGAAGATCCTTTAACATTTGTTGTGAAGCTGGTTTGGTGGCGCTGAACTCTCTCAGCTTTTGCTTTCTGTAAAGTTTTTAATTTCTCCATCAAATATGAATGAGATCCTTGCTGGTAGAGTAACCTTGGTTGTAGTTTTTTCTCCTTCATCACTTTAAATATGTCCTGCCTGTCCCTTCTGGCTTGCAGAGATTCTGCTGGAAGATCACCTGTTAACTTTATGGGGATTCCCTTGTGTGTTATTTGTTGTTATTCCCTTGCTGCTTTTAATATGTTTTCTTTGTATTTAATTTTTGACAGTTTGATTAATATGTGTCTTGGCATATTTCTCCTTGGATTTATCCTATATGGGACTCTCTGTGCTTCCTGGACTTGAATAATTATTTCCTTTTCCATAGTAGGGAAGTTTTCAACTATAATCTCTTCAAATATTTCCTCAGACCCTTTCTGTTTCTCTTCTTCTTCTGGAACCCCTGTAATTGGAATGTTGGTGCATTTAGTGTTTTCCCAGAAGTTTCTGAGACCGTCCCAGTTCTTTTCATTTTTTTCTTTATTCTGCTCCACAGTAGTGAATTCCACTATTTTATCTTCCAGGTCACTTATCCAGTCTTCTGCCTCAGTTATTCTGCTATTGATCCCATCTAGAGTATTTTTAATTTCATTTATTGTGTTGTTCATCACTGCTTGTTTCATCTTTATCCTCTAGGTTCTTGTGAAATGTTTCTTACATTTTCTCTATTCTATTTCCAAGATTTTGGATCATCTTTATTATCATTATTCTGAATTCTTTTTCAGGTAGACTGCCTATTTCCTCTTCATTTGTTAGGTCTGGTGGGTTTTTATCTTGCTCCTTCATCTGCTGTGTGTTTATCTGTCTTATTTTGCTTATCTTACTGTGTTTGGGGTCTCCGTTTTGCAGGCTGCAGGTTTGTAGTTCCTGTTGTTTTTTGTGTCTGTCCCCAGTGGCTACAGTTGGTTCAGTGGGTTGTGAAGGCTTCCTGGTGGAGGGGACTAGTGCCTGTGTTCTGGTGGATGAGGATGAATCTTGTCTTTCTGGTGGGCAGGTCCACGTCTGGTGGTGCGGTTTGGGGTGTCTGGGACTATTATGATTTTAGACAGCCTCTCTGCTAATGGGTGGGGTTGTGTTCCTGTCTTGCTAGTTGTTTGGCATAGGGTGTCCAGCAGTGTAGCTTGCTGGTCGTTGAGTGAAGCTGGGTGCTGATGTTGAGATGGAGGTCTCTGGGAGATCTTTGCCATTTGATATTATGTGGACCTGTGAGGTCTCTTTTGGACCAGTGTCCTAAAGTTGGTGCTCGCACCTCAGATGCACAGCACTCCTGGCTGCAGCACCAAGAGCCTTTCATCCACACAGCTCAGAATAAAAGGGAGAAGAAAGGAAGGAAAGAAAGAAAGAAAAAAAAAGAAAGAAAGAAAGAAAGAAAGAAAGAAAGAAAGAAAGAAAGAAAGAAAGAAAGAAAGAAAGAAAGAAAAAGAAAGAAAGGAAGGAAGGAAGGAAGGAAGGAAATAAGAAAGA
Source organism: Grampus griseus (assembly GCF_964374135.1). NCBI lineage: Eukaryota > Metazoa > Chordata > Mammalia > Artiodactyla > Delphinidae > Grampus > Grampus griseus. The sequence goes on along the minus strand of NC_139016.1, from coordinate 14,025,769 downwards.
AAATAAGAAAGAAAATAAGAAAGAAAATAAGAAAGAGAGAGAAGGAAGGAAGGAAGAAAAAAGAAAGTAAGAAAGAGAAAGGAAGGAAGGATAAAATTGAAAAGATAAAATATAATAATGTTATTAAAATAAAAAATAATTATTAAGAAAAAAAAATTTTTTAAGAAAAAAATGGACGGATAGAGCCTTAGCACAAATGGTGAAAGCAAAGCTATACAGACAAAATCTCACACAGAAGCATACACATACACACTCACAAAAACAGGGAAAGGGGGAAAAATCATCAATCTTGCTCTCAAAGTCCACCTCCTTTGGGATGATTCATTGTCTATTCAGGTATTCCACAGATGCAGGGTATATCAAGTTGATTGTGGAGCTTTAATCCGCTGCTCCTGAGGCTGCTGGGAGAGATTTCCCTTTCTCTTCTTTGTTCGCACAGCTCCCAGGGGCTCAGCTTTGGATTTGACCCCGCCTCTGCATGTAGGTCGCTGGAGGGCGTCTGTTTTTTGCTCAGACAGGACGGGGTTAAAGTAGCAGCTGCTTTGGGGGCTCTGGCTCACTCAGGCCGGGGGGAGGGAGGGTCGCGGAGTGTGGGGCGAGCCTGCGGCGGTAGAGGCCGGTGGAACGGTGTAACGTTGCACCAGCCTGAGGTGCGCCGTGCGTTCTCCCGGGGTAGTTGTCCCTGGATCCCGGCACGCTGTCAGTGGCGGGCTGCACAGCCTCCCGGGAGGGGAGGTGTGGCGAGTGACCTGTGCTCACACACAGGCTTCTTGGTGGCAGCAGCAGCAGTCTTAGCATCTCATGCCCATCTCTGTGGTCCGCGCTTTTAGCCAAGGCTCGCGCCCGTCTCTGGAGCTCCTTTAAGAGGCATTGTTAATCCCCTCTCCTCGCACACCAGGAAACAAAGAGGGAAGAAAAAGTCTTTTGCCTCTTCCACAGGTCCAGACGTTTTCCCAGATTCCCTCCCAGCTAGCCGTGGAGCACTAGCCCCTTCAGGGTGTGTTCACCCGCCAACCCCAGTCCTCTCCCTGCGCTCCGACTGAAGCCTGAGCCTCAGCTCCCAGCCCCCGCCCACCCCTGCGGGTGAGCAGACAAGCCTCTCGGGCTGGTGAGTGCTGGTCGGCACTGATCCTCTGTGCAGGAATCTCTCCGCTTTGCCCTCTGCACCCCTGTTGCTGTACTCTCCTCCGCAGCTCCAAAGCTTCCCCGCTCCGCCACCCGCCATTTCCGCCCGTGAGGGGGCTTCCTAGTGTGTGGAAACATTCCTCCTTCACAGCTCCCTCCCACTGGTGCAGGTCCCGTCCCTATTCTTTTGTCTCTGTTTTTTCTTTTTTGTTTTGCCCTACCCAGTTACGCGAGGAGTTTCTTGCCTTTTGGGAGGCCTGAGGTCTTCTGCCAGTGTTCAGTAGGTGTTCTGTAGGAGTTGTTGCACGTGTAGATGTGTTTCTGATGTATCTGTGGGGAGGAAGGTGATCTCCGCGTCTTACTCTTCCATCATCTTCCCGATTCCCCCCACATAATCTTTTAATAAAAATCCTTTGGCTCTTGCAGCAAAAGTAATTTTCCTCTTAGACACATATACAAATTTACTCTACTTATAACACTCTTTTTACTTGTTATCTCCCACTGTTTAGGATCTCCTTCATGGTAAACATACTACTTTCTCTTAAAACCTTATACTTCATGAGTATGTATCAGACATTTACAGACATGCTAAATAAAATCATGTTTATTACACTAATATGAAAATGCTTTTAATCTTGTTTAATGTATAGACTACTTATATAGAATATACAGATTAATAACTTTATATTGTGAAATCAGTGATAACAGATCCAACTCAACTTTAAAAACTGAATTAAAACACAATATAAAAATAACTATTTTGAAGTATACAATTCAATGACATATAGTATCTTCCAAATGTTGTGCACCCATCACCTCTCTAGTTCTCAAACATTTTCATCACCCTATAAATAGTATATGCCCTTTAAATAGTACTCCCAATCGCTCCTCTTCCAGGTCCTGGCAGCAATTAACCTGATTTCTGTCTTCATGGCTATGCTTCTTTTGTATACAAGTTCTGCACATATTTCAGTTCCAAACTGACAGAGCTATTTATCATTTGTTTTGCTTTACTCATTTTTTGCATCGTCCATTTACCAGGCCATATGCTACTCTAACCAAGCGGAACCCTATGGGGTCTTCCTGGAACAGACAACCCTCCCCCCGCCCCTCAGTGTCCCCTGCCTGCCTCTTGCCTCTAGAAAACTTTCACCTCCTAGACCTTCCCCAAGTTCCAAAGAGCAAATTTAATCAGAGAAGTGAGAATAATATGGAAACAAAGGAAAACAGTAAAGCAAGACAGAAATAATAATAGCTTAGCCATTAAACAAAGTGAAGGACATTTAGTTCCTCCTCCAGGGCTATAGATAATATTCTGACCCATGTCCTGTGAGCTGTTTTGCAGGTACTGAAACCTCCACCAGGTGGGAGAAGTTAACTTCATGCTGCCCACAAGCACGTAGACCCCAGACCAGTTAGAACCAGGTTGATGATGCCGACTCCCAATTACCTCACCACCACCCAATCAGAAGAATGTCTACGAGCTGATCACACACCCCACATACTAAAAAAAGCATAATTTAAAGGACTATCTCCAACCTAGCTGAAATAACCCCTACTGAGTATTCTTAAGTACCTCACGCACAAAGAAACTGAAGGGAATTAACCCTTAAATTCGTATTTCCCACTTAAGAAGGGCCTTTGCATTGGACTGGTCAATAGAAAGGACTGCTGACTCCCAACAACATTCATACCATGAGAAGAAGACAACAGCAATGGTAGGCAGCTGACACAAGAAACTGGGCCAGGCCTGTAAGACCCATCCTATGAATTCAACTGTACTGTTTACCAAATATTTGTCTCCCTATCAACTTTGAAAGTTATTGTTCTACTATAATTTTGTTACCCTCGGTGTTTAAAACAGGAAAATAATTCTCTAATGGAGTTTTCACAGAGTATAAGTGCTCATGATGTGTAACACTGCTTGCTTTAAATTTATTGCTGGAAGCACGGGTACAGTGCTTATGTGACAACTGGGTATGATTGATAAAATGTATACCCTATAAAATGTTTCCCCATTAACATACTTCTGAACACGTTTGTGATATCTGATTAGTTTTCCCCCAATGTGGATAACTAGGCCAATATGAAGGAGGCCTAGCACCAAGGGACATGATCTGGACCTGGGGCAGGCAGCTCAAACAACCCAGCAACGACGGACAGATATTTTGATCATCAATGCTTTTTCCTGAAAGATTTGCAATCAAAAGGGGGAAATGATGGAGGAAATGTTCACATATTCAGGTAATGTGACTCTGGCTTATACATGATTGAATATGAAATTTAAGCTAACTGAAATATCCTGTTTGTGGCCTATAAAACATGCACTGTGCATTGGCTTTAGCCATTAATGGAAGATACACTTAAAAATCAGAATGGAGTAACTGTGGTTCAAGCCTCCAAAATGGAGCTGGGTGCCCACTGTTGACGTGAGTTCAGACATGTTCTTATACTACTGAGAACCTGAGTTTCCTAAACTTTATCAAATGTAAGGACACTACCAGCCTTTCTCAAAACAGTATCTGTTAGCAGCTGCCAGCTGCAACCTTCTGGTCTCAAGGTCTCCTCATAACTGTGAAACCCATCTCCTACTTTAGAAATAGTAGTGGCAAATGAGCCAACTCAAGATAGAGCCTCCCAGCAAAAGGCGCTAGATTATTCAGCCAGAATACTATGAGCTAATAAAATTGCTTTAAATTACATTTTGGCAAAAAAAGAAGAGAGAGAGAGAGTGACACAGAGAGAGATACTAGTGGCCAATAGCTCCTATTATGTATAAAAACCCTGGAAAAATGAAAAACCCAAATATAGAATAATTTAAAAGCTTACTTGGTTACTGAATATATTTAAAGAGGAAACACTCCAAAGCTTATTTTTTCTGGTTGCATCTAAAATTAGAGGACTCTTTTTGATCATTATCCTCATTGTAATATGTTGGCTAATTTTCAAATGTGTGTCCAGGTGCTGTAACAAAACAATCAAAGAGAGAAGTAACGTTTTCATACTACAAAATATCGATGCTAAACTTGAAACTCAGCAGTATTTCCAGCTCTGTGTCCATTCCCAAATTAGGCAGGTCTATGCTCCATTTCATTAGATGGCAGCCAAAGTGGTTGTTGCCCCATTCCCTCAAAGAGTTCAGGAAAATTGAAACAGAAATGGAAACTAAAACTGAGTTCTTCTGCCATGTTTATAATTAACCTCTCTATCCAAAACTTTATTCCCTTTCTTTTTCTCTACCTGTCCCTCAAGACTGAGGGGTATCAAAAAAAAGGGGGGCATTGTAACTATGGAGGCTTCCTGGAACAGACACTCCCCACAATGTCCTCTGCCTGCCCTTGTCTGTAGAAAAACTTTACCCTCCTAGACTTCCCCCAAGTTCCAAAGAGCAAATTTAGAGAAGTCAGAATACGCAGAAAGAGAGGCAAACAGTGAAGCAAAACAGAAATAATAATAGTTTAGCCATTAAACAAAGTGAAGGACCTTTAGTTCCTCCTCCAGGGCTATAAATCATATTCTGAGCCATGCCCTTTGAGCTGTTTTGCAGATACTGAAACCCCCACCAGGTGGGAGAAGTTAACTTCATGCTGCCCACAAGCACATAGACTGCAGACTGGTTGGAACCAGAAGGTTGATGACGCTGACTCACAATGACCTCACCACCAACCAACCAGAAGAATGTCCACGAGCTGATCATGCAACCCACAACCCACCCCCTTCACCCTGTCTTTAAAAACCTTTCCCTGAAAGCCTGCAGGGAGTTCAGGCCTTTTGAGCACTAGCTGCCTGGACTCCTTGCTTGGCACCTGCAATAAAGGCTACACTTACCTTCACCACAACCGGGTGTAAGTAGATTGGCTTTACTGCACACAGGCGAGCAGACCGAAGTGTGGCTTGGGAACACTACTGGCGCTAAGAGTATGTGTGTAGAAGGGAGAGAAATCACTTTTATTTCAGAAACGAAATGGATTTATTTATGTGATGTGTTTAAGACTCTTTAGGAATGAGATTTTGCAGATCTCATTTTTTTAAGTTACTGTTTAAGTAAGCAGCCCATATCTTACTTTACCTGGATAAATTTCATAGAGAAGTAAACACTGGCTGAATGTTACACTTTAATTGCTAGGAGATCAGTCATCTTGTGGTGTCACAGCTACTCAGGTTGAGAACCACTGTGATGGTCTAGACGGTTTATCTGTGTAGGTCTGCCAAAGCAGCATGTGAACTCGCAGGGTTGAAAAACAAGGTAAGAAAAGTAGCTGAAGAAAATTTTATTTGAGATGGCACATATTTCTTCTGAAATTCAAGATGTGTCTCCTAGAGATGTACCAACTGCCCCAGAAACCTCCATTAGATCTCCATTGTGGGGTCACACATTCACTGGGGACTCAGTCTTGAGATCTATGATTGAATAAAATGAATTTCAGGCTCTGTCCGAAGGATCCTTGATTAAAAGACCATGTTACATGTTTTGTGTCTCCAAACCAGAGGAAGATAATGATTTTCTTTCTCTGGCCTTTCCCAGAAAACTTTGGATGTATAGGAGTTTTGTAACAAAGAGCAGGTAGTTAGAATGTCAAAAGATTACAGTTAATTAAAGAAAACCAGACATCTCTCGTGAATGAATTTAGCACTTTTCTACGTATGGGAAGATACAACAGCCTAGGTTCACTGAAAGCATTCGTTTGATATGCACCTTAGCTATCTAGGGTCAGAATCATGTTCTTTCCCATCCTGAGTCCCCTCTGGGTGCACCACTGGGGGCGGCTGTAGTGGCTGAGGGCTTGATGGTGGGCTTCCTGTTTTTATCTTGAGTTCCTTCTGGGTTCACCTTCAGGGACAGCTGCAGTGGCTGATGGCTGGAGGGCCACAAAATCCTTTGTTTACTGATCTGGCTGGCAACACTCTTACTTCACAGTGTGCTCTTCTCTCTATTCCCTCAGGAAAACAGACTGTATGTAGAGACCATTCTTAATCTTGATCACAATATCACCATGGGCGTCTACCTCAGCAAGACCTAAAGTGGTCCTGCTAGCAGTCTGCATGTATAAAGTTTGGCCTGCAAACTTCTTTAGTTTTGCTAAATAAACTAGAGCACCCAACACCCTTTGAACTGCTGTACATCCTCTGACCTCAAAGTCCTTCCACATACACCAAACACAACGAGAATGAAAGGGACAGCACATCTACAGAGAATGAGTACACAGGGACTCATCAGTTAAAATATCCTCCAGCTTCCAATTTCTGGTTATAGTGGGCAAGGATTTTTTGCATCAAACTTCCTGCTTTTGAAAAAAACTACAAGCAATGTATGAAAACATTTCTTATGAGGGAGGTCCCTGGTGGTCTAGTGCTTAGGAACCAACACTTTCACACTTTCTGGACCTATAGGCACAGGTTTAATCCCTGGTGGAAGAACTAAGATCCCGCCAAGCAGTGTGGCCAAAAAGAAAAAAAAAAGAAAAAAACTTACCAATCCTCCTAAAAGGACCTAAGGGGTGAGAAGACAGAAAGGAAATTCCAGACTCAAAACCAGGAGCAAAAAGAACTCAGAGCAAAGTAATTAACTTCTCCTTCTTTCATAAAGGCTATCAGCTTTCTTTTTTTTCTTTTTCTTTTTTTTTTTGCGGCACGCGGGCCTCTCACTGCTGTGGCCCCTCCCGCTGCGGAGCACAGGCTCCGGATGCACAGGCCCAGCATCCATGGCCCACAGGCCTAGCCGCTCCGTGGCATGGAGGGCCCTCCCAGCCCGGGGCACGAACCCGCGGCCCCTGCATCGGCAGGCAGACTCTCAACCACTGCACCACCAGGGAAGCCCTATCAGCTTTTTTTTTGATGACCTCTTAAGGAAACAGGAATAGAAATCAAAGCCCAAAGTTAAGTCTCAGGGTAAAGTTCAGTCTAATAGGAGACCTGCCCACAATTAGCTGGGCCCCAAAGGGCCATAGCCTCACAAACAACTGAGCTGAAAACAATCCCATCTTCCTTAGAACTTAAAAACAAATGAATTTCACACTGCCTGGTCAGCACAGGGAATCTCAAGCCTCGATCAAGGGGATTTCAGGCTGACAGACACCCCAGAGACCAGAGAGATCAGAATGCACATTATCTAAGAAGGAAGCCATTGTCCTAGGCCTCTTAATATTCTTACTAATTATATTTTGCATACACTGTCCAGCACAGATGGAACTAAGACAGCATGATAAAGAACCAGCACCCGCAGAAGTCAGGGTCAAACAGACTTCAGAATTTGGAACTTCACTGAAAGTATCTACAAGGATAAGAGACAATCTTGGCAAAGCGACCAAGCAGATTTGAAAAACAATCAAGAAGAACTTTTAGGAATGAAAAATGCAGTAGCTGAAATTAAAAACCAAATAGAATGGGTTTAAAGAATGTATTTACATTCAGTTGAAGAGGAAATTAGAAAAATGGTGGATGATGAGAAAAAGTTGCTCTAAACTCACCACGGAAAGACAAAAAGGTGAAAAACAGAAGTATGGATGAACCTGACTAATGGGGAAAGACCTAACACAGGTTAAATCCAAGTCCCAGAAAAGAGAGGAGAGAGGAAGGAAAACCTAATCTTCCAGAACATGGCCAGAAACCATTCAAGCTCCAAGAAGTTAAAGAGGAGAGGGGTGTGGTATTCTCAAGACCTATTTTCCCAGAAGAGGAGAAACAATTTTGAACTTTGGTGGTTTCAATATGCATGCTACAATTTCTACAGTTACCTTTTAAATAGCAGTATCAGAAATGGCTAACATTTAAAATCACTGAGGAAACATAACTACCGTATGACCCGGCAATCCCACTACTGGGCATATACCCTGAGAAAACCATAATTCAAAAAGAGTCATGTACCAAAATGTTCATTGCAGCTCTATTTACAATAGCCCGGAGATGGAAACAAGCTAAGTGTCCATCATCAGATGAATGTATAAAGAAGATGTGGCACATATACACAATGGAATATTACTCAGCCATAAAAAGAAACGAAATTGAGCTATCAGTAATGAGGTGGATAGACCTAGAGTCTGTCATACAGAGTGAAGTAAGTCAGAAAGAGAAAGACAAATACCGTATGCTAACACATATATATGGAATTTAAGAAAAGAAAGTGTCGTGAACAACGTAGGGGTACGACAGGAATAAAGACACAGACCTATTAGAGAATGGATTTGAGGATATGGGGAGGGGGAAGTGTAAGCTGTGACAAAGTGAGAGAGAGGCATGGACATATACACACTACCAAACATAATGTAGATAGCTAGTGGGAAGCAGCCACATAGCACAGGGAGATCAGCTCGGTGCTTTGTGACCGCCTGGAGGGGTGGGATAGGGAGGGTGGGAGGGAGGGAGACGCAAGAGGAAAGAGATATGGGAACATATGTATATGTATAACTAATTCACTTTGTTATAAAGCAGAAACTAACACACCACTGTAAAGCAATTATACTCCAATAAAGATGTAAAAAAGGAAAAAGTTTTGGTTATAGACAGTGGTGATGGTTACACAACACTGTGACTGTATTTAATGCCACTGAACTGTATATTTATAAATGGTTAAAATAAATATGCTTTATGTGTATTTTACCACAATACAAAAAGAGGAATATAAAAAATTTTTTAAAAAGTTGGAACATTACAAAATAATCAATCCAGGAAAGCTATGAAAGGGAAAGGGAGTGGGGGAAATAGCTGTACACAGAAGAGGCAGGACAAGCAGAAAGCACCATAAAAAGTGATACAGGGCTTCTCTGGTGGCGCAGTGGTTGAGAGTCCGCCTGCCGATGCAGGGGACATGGGTTCGTGCCCCGGTCAGGGAAGATCCCACATGCCGCAGAGCGGCTGGGCCCATGAGCCATGGCCGCTGAGCCTGCGCGTCCGGAGCTTGTGCTCCACAACGGGAGAGGCCACAACAGTGAGAGGCCCGCATACCGCAAAAAAAAAAAAAAAAAAAAAAAAAAAAAAAAAACCCCAAAAAGTGATACATATATGTGTGTGTGTGTGTGTATATATATATATATACACACATATAAATATATATCTCAAACCTTAAATGGGCCACACAAAAAGCCAGCATCAAAAAATAAAATACAGGTCAGGTTTACCTACGATCTACAGATATCAAATATCTGGAAAGAAACTGATATGCTGCATGAATGCTAAACAAAAGGATGCTATAAGAGGTGAACTACCAGGGAGATACTGTATTTTAAATTTGTGTGTTCTAACAAGCTTCAAGTAGATACTGCAAAAACTGACAAATATAAAAGGACATATAAAGAATATCACACCCAACATTCCTGGACACTATATTTAATTAAGCACCAAGACTGTCTCCACCATGCCAACCTTCTAGTGGGTCAAGCATGAGCTTTGTACTTGTTTCTACTATCATGAAAGAAATTACTGGAAATACAGTTTGGTTGAAAGAATGGCAGATCAGGATCAAGAACCCACTTCCTTAGATGAAACCTATTTTAAATTTTATTTTATTATTAAAATTAAATAAATTTAATTTATTAAATTAATAATAAATTTAATTGGATCTTTGTTGCTGCACACAGGCTTTCTCTAGTTGTGGCGAGCGGGGGCTACTCTTCGTTGTGGTGCACGGGCTTCTCGTTGCAGTGGCTTCTCTTGTTGCGGAGCATGGGCTCTAGGCCCGCAGGCTTCAGTAGTTGCAGCACACCAGCTCAGAAGTTATGACACATTGGCCCTAGAGCACACAGGCTTCAGTAGTTGTGGCACATGGGCTTAGTTACTCCAGGGCATGTGGCATCTTCCCAGCCCAGGGATCAAACCCGTGTACCCTGTATCGGCAGGCAGATTTTTAACCACTGTGCCATCAGAGAAGTCCTGAAACTTTTTTGATTATACTTTTCCATACTGTTTTCTTCACTTCTGATCCAATCAAATTGGTCTTACATATTCAAAGGATGTGGATGAACAGGGAAAAAAAAGAGGAACACAACCTCATACTGCAAACAGAAGCAAACAAGCCTATCCAACAGCACGCTGTTAACCAAGCATAGAGAAAATGCTGAGTAGTAAAGAGACTTCTAGTCTTTGCCTTCCTCAGCCCCAAGAGGTGACCTCTTAGCTCTTAGAACATCCAGCCTGGTAACAGTGTTTCTGGTGACCTGGGGGCTTCCGGCTACACTTGACAGTCTAACAGTGTGATATATGGTAGGGACTTGGGGCCATTGGGTATTAGCTCTACCACTGAAGGGACCAGAGGCTAGGATCAGCCACAGGGGTGGTCAGCCACATGGCTGAGCCCCAATAAAAACTCTGGACACTAAGGCTTGGGTGGGTCTGTCTGGTTGACCAAACTTCATGTCTGCTGTCACACGTCACAGCCAGGAATACTTAGCAATATCCATGACTTCACTGGGAGAAGACAATTGGAAGGTTTGTGTGTGTAGCTTTCCTAGACCCTGCCCTACTGCACCTCTTCCCTTGGCTGACTTTAATCGGTATCCTTTCCCTATAATAAATTGTAACCGTGAGCGTAACAGCCTTCAGTGGGTATTGCAAGTTGTTCTAAAGTGTTATTAAATCCGGGTGTGGTTTGGGGAACCCTCCCACCCACAAACTTGCAAGTGGTATCAGATATCAGGGTGTGGTATTGAGGATGACAATCTAACACTGCCACTGCTCGTAATCTACCAATACCACGTTAGTAATACCAGGAATATAATTCCAGGGTCAAAAAGAACTACAAAAACACCTTTGTCTCCACTCAGTGGATTTCTTGTCCCTAGGAAAACTGGCTTTGCAATTTTCATGTTATTTTATGTGTACTGTTTATAAAACTAAGTAACTTAATTAATACCAGGAGTTTCATCACAAGAGAAAGAGATACAGATATATGTAAAACAAAGTTAAGTTGGGGGGAAAATCTGTAAAGTTAAATTTTAACTGGAAATTTAATTTAATAAATAACGTTTACTTTAATTGGAAATAGGACATACAATTCAACTTCAAAAATTATTTTCAAAGGATTGCAAAAGTTGAGAAAATAAGAATAACGAGTCCCCATGTACGCACCCCCAGCTTCAACATTTTCTAACCCACGGCCAGCCTTGATTCGTCTTTACCTAAGCAGTCCTGCACTGGGTCATTCTGAAACAAATGCCCAGCCACAGATCATTTGAACCTGAAATATTCTGGTACTCCTCTCTAAAAGGCAAGCAACTGCATCGGACTGCTAGGTTTCTTAGTCTCTTCCAATTTATGCTCTCCTCTCTCTTTTCATCCACGTTTGAGTCTGTTCTCCTTTTTGACAAGAATTCCTCACGAGAGGTATCGTGCACTGCCACTGGGAGACACATTATGTCTGGTTATCTCTTTTGTTGTCATGTTGAAATCAAGCAACAGGTTTAGGTGTCATAAGCGTGACCCCCAACACTAATATCCACTCGCAATGTTTTCACTTAAGGAAAAGAACTTTGACACCAATGAAGTATTCTGGTCTACAATTTCCAGGTGAGTAGTAAATAATCAGGAGTGCAGGTAGCACAGGTGCAAAGTCCTTGTGGTGCAATAATACTTGAACAATCCCAGACTGTGGAGTACTGAATTAGACAGGAAGCCTGCACTCTTTAAAATTCAAAACAGGGAGGCAAACTCAGGTTAAAAGAGTCCCAAAGAGACACTACAGAAAACTGTGTGTGAGAACATTGGCTGGTCCTTGGATCCACGTGGGGAAGGGAACACAGGCACAGGAAAAGAAAGAAAGAATGTAAAAGCAATAGAACAAGATGTTAACAATCATTTGCAGGTAGGCAGAAAATAAGCTGCCATCGGTTATTTGTCCTTGCCCTATTTTTTCAGTCTTTCTATATTTTGTGGTATTTTTGTTAAAACCAGTTGGGGAAAATATTGTACTTCATTAGCACATCAGATACCAGCTAACACTGGATGTGAACCTCTGTCAGAGGAATCTGAGGAGTGGAGAGGGGAAACAACTCTGCAGAGAAACATTTCATCAACACTAGGTTAAGGTTATTCGGACACCTTTAGCCCTTTACCTCAAGGAACTCACCTAAAGTCATCAGAGTCGAAACACAAAGTTTCCCTCTCGTGGCCAACTGTAGTTTATATAGCTAACCTGCAGAGACTGGGCTGATGGATGCAGCCCAAAGGGAAGTCTCACAACTGTTTAGCGTCAAGTTCAAGAGACCGTCTGGCAACTTCTCGTCCTAAATGTGTGGACTGGGATGAGAATGGGACTCAAGGAGAACATCTCTGCCAGAAGCAACCGTCACTTATCTCTCTGACTTCCACATTGCAGTTCTATCTAATCAAGGTAGGGTACAAGTAAAATAGAAGGAGCAACAGGAAAAAGGAAGAAAGAGAGAGAAGGTTGGGAGGGAAGAAAGGAAACAAATACTTACCTGTGTCCAATTTGATAAAGTTGGGTATCTTGCCAGTCCCTAAATCAATCAGTACTGTGTCGTTCACCTTGATGAGACAACCTGGGTATTGAACGGTACAAGCATATGAGTTACCAAGTGCAGGATTCCCTTTGTACCCACAGTTAACTTCCTCACTTCGCGTACTATCTCACACAGCAAAGAAAACCGATATAAAGTGTAAAAGCAAAGCCAACTGAAACCACCACCTAATTATTATCCCATCTGCATGATCAGATCCCCCAGATGGCTGTCCTCTTGCTCTCTGTACATCCCCTGCTGGACCAGTGCCTGCTTCGCCTACACCCTACTCACATGATTGACTTTGTCCTACATACCTGCCCCTGCCCCAGCTAGTGATTGCTGTAGCTTTAGATCAGAACACCTTTACCAGGATAGCTTAACAAAGGGGCAGTGAGGGGTGTGCCCCTCTACTAGTTTCCCTGGTAACTAATGAGCCAACCTGGTGTCAATTCCACCTATAACTGGTAACCTTCCCCCTACCCCAGGAGTCCTGCCTGCTGTGAGCTGCACATAATGGGGTGTTGCTCCAGGACCTTGCTTAGATGTGTAAGCCCCGCCCCCAGCCATTAAACCACTGATGTCTACCTTGCTGACCCCAGGCTCTTTCTTTGGTCTTAAAGCTGGGCAAGTGCAGGGTTTGCAGGCCTAGGGCTTGCAGGCCTCTGGCCTGCAGCCCAAGAGTGAGACAAAGGAAATCTCACAGGGATGAAAGATTCAGGATATATAAAATTTAAAAAATAACGAAGTAAGATAAAATAAAGTAAGGTCAATAGAACGCTATGATAGTTTGATTTAAAATAAGAAATATGTTACTTTGGTCTTCATCCAAGGTTCTTCCTAACACAGAAATCAGTGAAAAGGTGAAATCAATGTCTTTTTTTATTCCTAACAAGCTTTTCAACCATGAGTTTAATTTAATGAGGAGCCTTTTGGAAAACCCTGGATTACTATAGGATGGCAGCTGAAATATTTACAGACAAAATGATATTGTGTGTGGGATTTGCTTCGAAATATGAGGAGAAGTGAATGGAAGTGTAAGAGAAACAAATTTGGCCATGACCGATCCATGTTGAAATTTGGTCAGAGGACCATAGGGATTTATTTTACTATTTTTATACATTTATAGTTCTCCAAAACTTAAAAGGAATTTTAAAATATATTTCCACTCTGTTTTAAGAACTCTAATTTTAAGAAATATTTTCAAATAATACAAATTGGAGGAAATGATGACATAAGCAAAGAGAGGAATATTGATTATTACTTATTCCCACAACAGAAGAATATTTATTTAAGGAGTTTTCAACCAAAGTTTGACAATTCAGTGATCATAGGAAGAAAAAATTAGTTTACTTGTAGCTCTGTTTTAAAAGAAGCTGGTGGCAGCATTTTGACAGTTTCTTGAAAAGGGATATCAACATTTGCAATCTACCTCTGACTACCCTGAGTAAGACTGCCAATAAAATAGGGCAGTTTTCTTAATGACAAAGGAAACATATAACCATATTATGTCATACAGTTTATGATGCTCCCACGACGTCAGGAATTTATTCTAGGGCCTACAATAGTGCCAGGTAAGTAGCAGGTGTTCAGTAAATATGTTTTACTAATAAAGGAATGAATACATGAAAAAACATACGAATGACTGAGTTCTAAATTTTAATTGAGGAAGATATAGTATTTTATATCACTTCATCATGGGGACACAAAACTTAAGGATATACAAAGATAAACATAAGGCAACAGGACTTAACTTTTCGTTCATGTGGGATATGCTCTTGACAGTCTTAATTGATCAGAAGTTGCAAAATCAAGCCCACCATCTGCTCCACCACAGCCTCTAACACAGACCATTTCTCTTTTCCAGCATGAACAATGAACACTCAAAAAGGGGTCCTCCACAGGCAGCACAGAACTTTTCTTCATTGGTCTCGATTTTACTTCCTTACTATGATCTTATAAAAGCAATCACATGCAAGGCAGAGCATGGAGAAGTAAAACAGAGAAGTGGCAAATGTAAGAGGCCACTGCACGGCCATAGAAGCTGCATTTGGCTAAGATGGGATTTAAAACAACAAAAATCCCCCAGCTCTCTATCAGGGAAACACTTCCAAATGGAAATCTGTTTGAGCTGGGGATAGAGGGTGGAGAGGGGTATGTCATTCAGTGTTATTCAAAAGCACCTGTCTGGGGCATTTCTATGCTGGCACAGCTGCTAAGAAGAAGCACAGAGAAAATGCATTCTGCAAGCCTCCCCACATGAATGGAGACTGTACCTCAGATATAAATAACTTGCCATTTGCATCCTCTAGAGTCCCGTGGTAGACAGTTCTTTGTTTGATTTTAAAGTTTCAAATAGCTCAGGGAAGTTAGAGAGGGCCTAACTGTCCTCACTTGCTTACCCATGCTGTCTGCTTGGCTGCTAATTCTACTAAGGAATGTTTTGTGAGTCTCTACTTCCACTGCCAGTAGATACACTAAGAAATTGACGAGGGAAAAAAAATCAAAACAAAGATTAGAAACACATAGCGACAGATGACAACTGTGAATAGCATAAAGTTTTCAGTCTTAGTACTACTTACAAACTATTGTCCATATTTTCAACGGAAAAGAGGGAGAAGAAAGCTACAGGAAGAGTTGTATGTTCTTTCTGTCTTTCTTTCTTTCACATTTTGTGACTGATCTTTTTACTCATCCAAAGCTTCATGAAGAAGAGTGCCTTTTAAATATAATAAGTATATATTAGGCAAAATATTTATATCACTTGGCAATTCAAAGAATAGTTGTACCCTTTTATTGAATAAAAATATTTTTCCTCATGAGCTAGTTCTAAGATTTCTTAAGAAATGTTGGCAAGACTCCAGCATGGGCGGGGGCCTTCTGAGCGAAAGCACATGTTCTCCTGTGAGTGACTCGCCTGGTAACTGTAGTTCCCACGGAAGCTGGCTTCCTCAAGAAAGTGCCTTCAAAGGTTATCGTGTCCATGTCGTGACTGCTCTATCCATCAGCGGATCCAGTGACTCAGTGAAAACACACCTTCCTTCTTCTATTTTCACTTCCTGCAGGGCAGAGCAGCAGAGCAGAAGCTCCACCACTGCCCTCCTTGTCGGTCAGGATCAGATGGGGCGGACTGGAAAGGCAGGCGGGGCTGCCGAGGCCGGGTGAGGGTGGGCTGTGCGCCTGCTGGGGGCTCCGTGACCAGCCTCAGACCCGGGGTGGGCACGGAAAGGTGCACGGAAACCAGGGGCTATGGGTGCCCAGCCCGCGCGGGAGACCAAGCTCCGCAAAGCGCACCCCGCACTGACTTAGGACTGAGCCCCTAAGGTGGCATCTTAACAGAACATAAAGGGTGCGAAAGTGTACACTATACATGATAAATGCACACAGGAGAAACGGGACGAGTGACGAGTTCAGCACATAGTGTTTGCATTTCCGATGTCAGAACACAAAACCGGCCCTAAAGATCCATTCTACCACATGGCAAATACTGAAGAACCAAGTTTCAGTCTTAAAATACATCTTAAAGTCAGTATTCTCCTTCAAGGAGGAAGAAAAGAACCATGAATAAATGACAATAGAGTGAATTTGCCTGAGTTTCTGTCTTCCACCCTTCAAGTCAAAGAAAACAGCGTGGAAACTGTCGAATCTTCACACAACAGCTACTCTTTTATAAAATAACCTGTTTGAGATGTTAATTTAACAACAAGGAAAAGCCAAGCCCTGCTCCTGTCACTATCAAAAAATACATATATATAGACTTTCGAAAAAAAAATTGTATATTAATAACTTTGCACAAATATTTGAAAGACAATTTTAGCTAGACAATTTTAGAACTTCGCAGAAATAAAATAGGCAGATAAATACTCCAGCAAACAGCATCAACCGGCAGCAGGGGTATGTTAGCCCGTGGTCTCGTGAAAAATGTTATCTTCTCCCTGGGTGGGCATGGAAAAAATTATGTTAGAAGGTGATATGCAGACATGGAAAGCTGGCAGGAAGCTCTCATATCAATGATGGCTTTCCTTGTTCAAAGAACAATCAGAATTTGAATTTCCATAATATATGTTCGTATACAAATTTTCAAAATTTTAATAGAAGTTATGATACTCCTAGGAGGGCAGGGATTTATCTCCAGTGGCTGGAAGAGTGCCTGCTACATAGTGTTAACTCTTGTTCTATCAACAAATGAATACATTTTAAAAATATATCAATAGATGAATTCTAAATCAAAACTGAAGGAAGTGGTTATAATATCTTGTGTTATTTTATGATAAGGACATAAAAATTACAGGTATAGAAAAAAACAAAGCTAAAAGTCAGGCACAAAGTAGTATGGATAGAACTGTGTTAACTGCGGCTGTATAAAAGAACAAAACCATGCAAAACTAATTTATGTCATTAGAATTCAACACAGTGTTTAAGGAAATTTGCAGAGTAATCTGGAAATGCTGATAATGTTTTGATTTCTGTCATGTTCAGTTTATGAGAACTCACTAAACTATATTCGTAAGAAAAGAACATTTTCCTGAATATAGAGTATGCTTCACTCTAAATTTTAAAAAGCAAAGATAACACATACTGTACCTCTGTAAATTGCTGTTATTTATGATCATAAACATAAAAGATGTTACAAAAGCCGGTAAGTGAATTATGTTTATTAGATGAAATCAGTCATGAAAAACATAACAGGTTAGGTAGTAACATGTTGTATGTTAATTCTTAATAAGCTGAGTGCAAAATTAAACAAAAATGATCATACCTGGCCTTAATTAAAGCTCCACAGAAAATAAATCAGGAGAAAAATCGCACAATGCTAACAGCAGTGGGGATTCCAGCTTTGTTCTCGACTTCCTTGTGGGTCTCTCTCAATACTTACTTTACTCTTTATAATGACAAAGGTATGACAGTAAAAATCAAGCGCGAGAGTGAGGCCTGGGCTTCTCCCCACCTGAACGCCTGCACCCAGCTGGATGGGCTCTTTGAGGTTCCGCCCGCGCAGCTGGCACACCCCTTTGGAGGCCTTCTTCAGCGTCTTCTCAGCTGCCTGTTCTTGAATGGAAGTCAAGTTTGGTCTGTCTCGTCTGGAACAGCAACGCGGGGTGAACCAGACGGGTTTGCTTCCAGTTTTAAGGAAGAGCGATGGAAGCCCCTGCCAGCTCCGGGCACCGGGAGGCGAGAAAGGCCCGGCCGCCTGCCCCCTCCCCGCGTTGGCGGGCCGGGGCCTCACCTGCCTCCCGCAGCAGGCTCCGGAAGCGCTCGTCGCGCAGCAGCCAGGCCGGGGGCTCGGCGTGGCCGCGGAGCTGGGCGTCCTCCAGGCGCTGGCGCAGCTCGCGCAGGTCGCACAGCTCCTCGGTCAGCTGCCGCTGCCGCGTCCGCGACGCCTGGAGGTCCAGCTCCAGGTCCAGGGACGTGCGCGCCGCCAGCGCCGCCACGGAGGACCTGCAGGGCTGCGAGACCGCGGCCGTAAGCGCGCCCACCCCGCCCGCGCCCTTCCCGCAGCTTCTTCCCCGAGTGACCGACCCCACTGGAGAGAGACAGCCGCAGCGTGGCCCGACGCCAACACAACACGGATGTGGGCCACACGGGTTCAAACCTCCACTCCGGTAACGAGCCAGTGACAGCAAGCTGTCCGCTGTAATGACGACCTAGGCTTTGGCTAAAGCGCAGAGAAACAGACCCTCTCACACGGGGCGGGAGGGCGTCATCTTTCTCAAGTGCTACTTGACAATATAAGCAAGAGCCACAAAATGTTGTGTTTTCTTTGGTTCTGAAATTTCATGTGACTTGCACCTGAAAGGCACAGCTGATGATGTGCAAAAGCTTTATGACAGAAAAATTCTAAATACCTGACAAGAGAAAAGTGATCAAATACATTATAAGGCCCGCAGAAAACGCAGCTACTGTAGAAAGATGAAAAATAGACCGACCTGGCAAAATCTTAATGGCCTACTGTATAACGGGAAAAAAGCACGTTATAAACCACGTTGAGGGCTTTCTGGTTAAACACACACAAGCTGTCAAAAACGTTCCTCCCCAGGGAATTCCCTGGTAGTCCGATGGTTAGGACTCCCCGCTTCCAATGCTGGGCTGCAAATTCAATCCCTGGTCAGAGAACTACAACTGCAAGCCGCGCAGCGAGGCCGAACATCAACAACAACAACAACAAAAAACGCTCCTCCCCACACACGCCTGAAGTAAGCAAGTCTCCTGTTTTCAAGAAAGCTCTAAGACGACAATAGAATTTTGTACACGGAGCTGAGAGCAGTACTTCCCACGCCACGGCTAACAACGCTGGGGAAGGCAGTTAGTGCAACAAAATCACAAATCCACGAGCCTATCAGCGTTGTTGGGAGGACTGAATAACTATGCGTTTTACACACCCATAACACTATTTTGCACATATACAGAAGTTAAATGCAAATCTAAGTGACTTAATAAACACAGACTCATTTAAAAGCTCTCCTGAATTCATAGTAGAGCTCACTGGTTCCCAACCACGGGTGACTTGGGCCCTCCGGGGACATTTTTGGTCGTCACAACTGGGGGAGGGGGTGATACCGGCAACTAGTGGGTCAAGGCCAGGAATGCAGCTCAACGGCCCACAGTGCACAGGACAGCCCCCAACAAAGACAGACCTAGGCCAAAATGCCAACAGCATGGCTGCTGAGAAATACTTTCGTTGCTGAGGTATGTATTTTCTTATCACTCTCAGTCAGCGGCTACTCTAAATACAACCACCACAAGGAGATCTGGGAATTTCTTTTTCTTTCAAAGAATTCTTGCCCGGGAAAGTCAGGGAACCACTACCTTACAAATTAAAAGGAGCAAAACTGTGTACACTGGCGTGACGTGGAGAAAAAATCCGGTGTATATAAAGGAAAACTGTAGAACAGTCCTATGTAGGAGAATGCGCCACGGTGAAAGACCCAAATTTTCTAAACTGTATATACTCCCTTGTCAAAAAAAGAAAGAAGAATCTCTTATACAGAATGGCTGTTTATTAATTTATTATATTTTAAAATGTAAAGATCATGTATTATCTTAGATTACGACATTATCTTAGGAAATTAACAAATACTGGTAACATTGACATTATATACACTTTTAAAAATTATATCTAAGTAAACAAGGAAATAAACATATTACCTTTCAATTAATCTTACCTAAAATATTACCCCTTCAGGTTTGTGGAAATAACTCCCAGCGTACATACAGACGGCAGATTAGTCTACGTGGCACATACCTGCTTATAGCGAAGGGTTCGTCTTTCCAAAGTGTTTCGGACAAGGGGGGACTTGCGGGCCAGCATTGAACTGTCGCTGTCACTACGATAAAGCTACACCAAAAAGATGGAGGTTCAGAAACACTTCCTCAAGAGTTCAACATTCATTCTCTGTGTACTCTGAACTGGATTATTTTGGTTCTCGTGCAGGTACTCAAACAGTTATGACATTTAGAGCTTTTACCAAGACTTTGGGTTTCGTGTACAAGAAAACCCCACACAAGAGTTTCAGGCCAAACAAAGACAAACCAAATAAGCAGACCAACCCCCGGCCCCACCCCTGCTTCAGGTCCATCAACCGAACCAGCTGAGGTTTTCCAGGCTAATCGAGCAACTTCGGTCCTATCAATGCCAACTGCCACTTGGTACGGTGTGACGCTCATGAAAACCCGCACTCTCCTCAGCGCTTTTCACTTTTTATCAGTCATTCTCATTTGCTGTGTTTCTAGCTTTGGCAAGAGCTGGGAAGAGTGGCGTTCCAGATAAGAGCCTCGTTCCTGGCAGGAGGACAAGCCCACACCACTAACACCCACCCTGCCCGTCAAGGGAAAAGGCCTGTCTTTAAAAAGAAAAATAAATAATGCCGACTTCACAGGAGCCGAGACGTTACGTATTTCATTTGGCGGCAGGTTTTCATTTCAGGATCAACATGTATCTGTGTGAAAGCAAAGTCCTGGCCTTCACGGCCTTACTTTCCATGCCAGTGAACCCCAGATAGCAGGAAATGTTGCAGCACTGCACTTACGTGCCTCCCAGTCATCACAAACATATATAAAAACAGAGGCCTCTAGAAGCATCGCCGGTCAGTGCGTGTGCCTTTGTGCTGGGCACAAAGCACAGTGCAGGGGCTGGAGGCCTGTCTCTGGGGAGGTGAAGGGCTTCCTCCTTCACCGCCCCGTCCTCCTCAGCAAGCAGGCGGGAAGCTGCTCCACAGGGGTTCGGCAGGAGTCTAGGATAAGGAAGGATGGCCTTCGATCAGGCACCTCCAGCCGCGTGATGAAGCATCAGGCCCCACAGGGCCGCAGCCTGATGGGGCGGGAGTGCCCCGCCTGACCCTGGGCTGCCCGGGGCAGTGCGACCGGGACACCTCACTGTGTGGGGAGAGGAGCTGCAGGCCTCGCAAACGTGGCCACCCGGGCCCCAGCCCCTGTTGCTCCCTCCTGTGAGTAAAGGATTCCCTGCCCAAGTATCCATTGACAGACGAATGGATAAAGCAGGCGTGGCACATATATACAGTGGAATATTCCTCAGCCATAAAAAGAAACGAAACTGAGTTACTTGTAGTGAGGTGGATGGACCTAGAGTCTGTCATACAAAGTAAAGTAAGTCAGAAAGAGAGAAAGAAATACCCGTATGCTAACACATATATATGGAATCTAAAAAAAAAGGCTCTGAAGAACCTAGGGGCAGGACAGGAATAAAGACGCAGACGTAGAGGATGGACTTGAGGACATGGGGAGGGGGAAGGGTAAGCTGGGACAAAGTGAGAGAGAGGCATGGACTTATATATACACTACCAAATGCAAAACAGATAGCTAGTGGGAAGCAGTCGCATAGCACAGGGAGATCAGCTCCCTGCTTTGTGACCACCTAGAAGGGTGGAGTAGAAAGGGTGGGAGGGAGACGCAAGAGGGAGGGGAT
This sequence comes from Grampus griseus, assembly GCF_964374135.1. Taxonomy (NCBI): domain Eukaryota; kingdom Metazoa; phylum Chordata; class Mammalia; order Artiodactyla; family Delphinidae; genus Grampus; species Grampus griseus. The sequence goes on along the minus strand of NC_139016.1, from coordinate 14,004,274 downwards.
ATGCGGATGTATGCACACATATAGCTGATTCACTTTGTTATACAGCAGAAGCCAACACAACAATGTAAAGCAATTATACTCCAATAAAGATCTATTAAAAAAATACCACAGACTAGGGAGATTGAACAACAGAAAAGTATTTTTTCACAATTATGGAACTCAAGTCCTAGGTCAGGAGGGCTGTCAGCAGGGTTGATTTCTATTTTATTTATGTCTGGTTTAATCATTATTTCCTTCCTTGTGTTAGTTGTCATTTATTTGCTCCTCTTTTCTAGTTCTTTAAGTTGTAAGGTTTTGGTTTGTTGATTTGAGATATTTCTTCCTTTGTAAGATAAGAGTTTATAGCCATTAATTTCCGTCTTAGTAGAGAGGAGGAAAACTTGCCACAATGTGGCAATGATGTTCTAGATATGACACCAAAGCACAGGCCACAAAAGTAAAAAGGGCACAATCAACAGACCTCAAAGACAACCCACTGAATGGGAGAAAATATACCCAAATCAGGTATCCAGTAAAGAATTAATATCCAAAGTATCTGAAGGACTCCTACGAGTCAAAAACAAACAAATCTGATTTTAAAACTGGCAAAGAACTTAAAGAAGATATACAAATAGCCATTAAGCTACATGAAAATATGATCACACTATGAATCCCTAGGGAAATAAAAAGCAAATCCACAACGAATACTACTTTACATCCATTAGGATAATTATTGTGACAGAAGCAGAAAATAACAAGTTTTGGCGAAGACTGGGAGAAAATGGAACTTCAAGTGCACTGCTCACAGGAATGCAAAATTGTGCAGCCACTGTAGAAGAAAATATGATGGATTCTTAAAACATTTACTGTTGAATTACCATATGATGACCCATTTTTATCTCTAGGTATATACCCAAAAGAAATGAAAGCAGGGACTGAAACAGATATTTGTATAACAATTTTCTAGCAACATTATTCATCATAGCCAAAAGATGGATGCAACTCAAGTGTACATCGACAGATGAATGTATAAACAAAATGTGTCACATATGTACAGAGGAATATTGTTCAGCCTTAAAAAGAAAGGAAATTCTGATGCAACCAACATGGATGAACGCTGAAGACATATGCTAAGTGAAATAATTCAGACACAAAATGATAAATATTGTATGACCGCATTTATAGCAGGTAGCCAAACTAGGCAATCTCATAGAAACAGAAAGTGGAACAGTGTTTACTAAGACCTGGTTTGGGAAGAACTGGGAGTTACTATTCAATGGGTACAGAGTTTCAGTTTGAGATGACGGAAAAGTTCTGGAAATGTAATGGCAATGACTGTACAACATTATGAACGTACTTAATGCCACTAAATTATACACCTGAAAGGGTTAAATAGGTAAATTTTATGTTATATATTTGCCACAATAAAAAACTTAATAAAGCTTTAAAAGCTCAAAAGAATCAGTATTATACTTTACTGATTTATTTGGTCTCTTGCATGCATGCTCTTGAAAGCAGGGCTGTTTCTTTTCTGTGCTGTTGCATGTGCAATCGGTGGTACATAACAGGTGTTCAATAAATACTTGAGGAAAGAATAGATATGGAGAGTAGGTACTGGTATCTACAAAAATTAAAGAAAACTATATATTGTCCCTGCTATCAATAAATGTATCATCCATTGAGCAGATCAGTTACACACATTAAATACCTGAAGAATTCCAAAGAAACATGAAAACAATATGCAGCAGTGTAGTATTGACTGTAATATGTAAATACTCACGGAATTCAGGATGAATTACTACCGGAAAATCATCAAGAAGAAAATCTGAGTAATGTGCGACATAAAAGGAAAAAGAACGCAGTCTGAAATGGCATAGAGTGGGCACAAAGCAAATGTAAAACTTCAGGAGAAAACTTTAAAGTGGCACCAAAAAGACTAGGGGGTTGGGGGAAGCCATAAAAAGCCTATTAGATCTATTTAGCTAATAGCAGGTCTGCAAGTTAGGATAAAGTACCTAGGTTTGCACTGATGAGTCAGAAAAAAGATACAGCATCCTAAGCAAAGTGATGACCTAAGGGAAAGATGTTTAAGGGAATCAATCTGAGGCTGAAATGAAAAATAAACTAATGTGGGTGGAAAATAAAGGCAATTTATGCAAAATGTTCCCATAATGATCCGTTAAAGATATACTGAAGCCTATGGATCCTCTCCCCAAGAAAAAAATCCATATACTTTGTTTGGCATATGATTATCAGGTTGAGGACCTCAGACCTAGGCTAAAGAACTGGCTGTGAAAAGAGAATGGCATGATTAAATCTAGGAGTTTACAATAAAGTAATGTAAAAAAAACTTAAAATCAGACACTTGTACTATGGATCCATTCACATAAATCAAATAGGACTAAAATTGACCGATATTTTGATTTTTAGATCTATAAACTGTTTGCTCTCTAGGGACATGGTTTCCTAGGACTGCTTCAGGATTTTTAGCGAAGACTGAAACTCACAACTTCATGTTTTCTTTTAAAAGCATAAAACTAGCATCAAAATAAATGACAGTGTTGGATTATGATACAGAGGACAGGAAAACAAAGCTGTGATTCCAAACTTATAACAAAAAATTTACTTTTAAAAATTAAGGGGGACGATCTCCCCCCAAGACACTTATTAACTACAAGGGAAAAGTATTAATTTTATTGTGGAGAAACGCTGACAGACGTCATTTTAACAACATAAATAAAGCTGACTTCTTTAGCGGTATAGCAAATTCACAACATGTGTCTCCTGATAGTATACATATGACTCAACGTCACTTCTAGATATTTCTGCCAAAAACACAAACCTGAATCTAATGAGGAAAAATCAGACAAAGCCACATGGAGGGACATCCCACAAAATAATGGGCCTGAATTTGTCAAACATGTTAAGGTCATAAAAGACAAAAATGTTCCAGAATAATGAAGATAAAGGGACTTGAGAGGTAAAAGCAAAGCATAAACCTTTATTGGAACCTTGACAAAATTTTTTTTCATTTTCTTTAAACCATATTTGTGTTTCAATTGGTTAAATTTAAATATGTCTATAGATTTGAAAATAGTACTAATTAGTTAATTTTCTGATTTTGATTACTATGGTAATGAGGCAGAATCATTGTTTTTAGGAAAATACACTGAAGAATTTGACTGGAAAAGGGTATGATATCTATAACGTATTCTCAAAAAAATCAGAAAAGAAATTATATTATGTTAAGTAAATGGAACACTTGATTGTTAACTGGATCCCAAATAAACAACAAAAGAAACAAACCAAAATGCAACTAAATAATAAACAAATAGGACTTCAAAGGAAATACCTAACTTTTTAAAAATACTTATGAAGCTGTGGACTAAGGATGCCACCTGCCATATCAGTGAACAACAGCCATCAGCCACTACAGCTGCCCCCAGTGCTGAGCCCTGAGGGAACTCAAGATAAAAACAGGAAGCCCACCATCAAGCCCTCAGCCACTACAGCCGCCCCCGATGGTGCACCCAGAGGGGACTCAGGATGGGAAAGAACATGATTCTGACCCTAGATATCTAAGGTGCATATCAAAGGAATGCTTTCAGTGAGCCCAGACTCTTGTATCTTCCCCTATGTAGAAAAGTGCTGCATTCATTCACTTGAGATGTCCGGTTTTCTATAATTAACTTGCAGCAGTGGTGGAGGCAAGTCCTTGTACTGTGCAACCATCCCTATGCGGAAACGAAAGCTTGCTCTGCTGGGAGCACGGATAAGTTCTGAGCATTGTGGTGGTTTTACACTACCAGAGGGAAAACCCAAGACACGTAAAAGGAGCTAAAACGACTTTAGGGCAAAATCCCGGAGGAGTTAGACTCACAAGCAGCACACTGGCCCACCCCACAATTTCACTAGAAAATTTTATCCCCAACAAATTCAACTTTAAAATGGGAAACAGATACTCTCAAACAGAGAAACATGGAGTGTCAGAAAGCCAGCCTCCACACTAACACTCTAGCCAGATTCACGTGCAATACGTATGGAGCTCACGCTTGCAAGGACCAACCGAATTAGGGCAATTACACTAAGAGATCTCAACCTTAAATGGCCCAATTGGGTCTGTTTTGACATTTGAAAACCGGGGGATTTCTTTTTGCATATGCAGCTAGAAAAAGATCAAACAGAAATGGAATGCTTATTTCAATTGGTATTTAGAAGCGTCTAAAAGGGGAAATGATAAAGTAACTTCTTCGCAAAAAATCAACAAAAGGTTGCTCAAAATGATACTAGAATTTTTAAAAGCCACTAGCGTTAACCTTGTCTCTCACTCCGTTCCTTCTTTATATCCTCCTTTATCCAAACTGCCTAACCCAGACGCGCTCTCTCTCTCTTCCACCAACCCATTCTCCTGCTGCTTCCCCTACCCCGGGAAAGGAAGACATAAAATCAGAAGTACTCATAGCTCCCTTGAAGGAGAAACCTATTGCAGGAAGAGGTGAACTGTACTCTGAGCTTACGTACACATCCTGGACCCGAGCAGAACTTAGTTTAGCTAAGGACTTTCTCGAATGTACTCAAGATCCATTGGGATTTGCTAAGGATTTTGAGCTAATCGTCCAAACCTATGAGCTCAGGTTTTCCGATTTGTATCAAGTAATACAGCTATTAGTTTCTAAAAGTCAAACAAAGGAATAAGTAGAGAAAGCAGGATGGAGAGGCCCCTTAACAAATTTTGATTTATACAGCCCACAGGCTCAAGGTGAATGCAAGGAGTTAGCTCACAAATTACTCAGAATTATCACAGAGCTTTTTCCTAAAACTGCCGACTGGTCAAAGATTCAGCAACGTAAACAAACACGAGATGAATCAATCCTGGATCACTATGAGAGGTTCAAGGAAACTTTTAAACAATATTATGGCATGACACCCGAATCATTGTTTAACCACCAAGATGATTCTTTGCTTAACTCCATCTTTTTAGAAGGTCTGGATGAGGAATCGGCTGCTCTAAACGACACGATTTAGGCATGTTAATCATTTAGACATGATTTGTCTGTATCACATACAAATGCCCTTGTCATGCTGGCTGACCAACTTTTCAAAAGTACTAAAAAGAAAAAGATGCCTCTATAAAAATTATGAACATTCAGTTGCAACAATTAAATAATCAACGTCAGTCTAAAGTTAACCCAACCCTATTCAATCCGCGACTGGTAAATTCTGAAATTTGCTTTTACTGAACAACACCGGGTCATTACTGGGGAAACTGCAAGACAAGAAAAGAGAGACCTAGAAGGGAAACCAGATACAGACTGTAATTTCAAGTTAAACAAGACTAAGGCTGATCTGAGGGAACCTTCTCCTCTCTAACACCCTGGCAGAAATCCAAATGATTATATGAGGAGAAAACAATTAAAGCAGTAATAGATACAGGAGCTACCTTTTACATTTTGAACCCTATGAAAATTAAAGGCTCTCTCTCTCTAACACCTTAGGACAGATGGTAGGGGTTTCTAATGCAAATATTAGGACGCTTAAATCATTACCTTTAGAATTATAACTAGGAGAACTTAAACAAAGGAACTCCTTTTTCCTAGTAGAATATACCCCTATGAACCTGAAAGGTATAGATTTATTAGAAACTTATGATGCTCATATTTCTTTTACTGTTAAGGGAGAAATGGTTTTAGCCCTAAAAGATTACTCAGATGTCTTCATCATATAATGTTTGTGACTGAGAGTGATGCTGAACAAGAAACTGCCAGGCTTAGTACCTGAAGAATTGGGGTCACTTGATCCTACTGACATAGGGAAAATACATCTGCAGCAGCCATTAAAATTACCACAGACCAAAATAAACCCCTGTCCAATATCAGTCAATACCTATCGAGGCGGGAAGCCACAGAAGAAACAGAACTTTTGATATCAGCTTACATTAAGAAAGGGCTTACTGTGCCTTACACTAGCCCTGGTGACACTGCCATTCTGCCAGTTAAAAATCGAATGGCAAGAAAATTGAAATTGTCTCAAGCATCTTTTCCGACCACAACGCTATGAGGCTAGATATCAATTACAGGAAAAGATCTTTAAAAAATACAAACACATGGAGGCTAAACAATACACTACTTAATAACGAAGTCATCACTGAAGAAATCAAAGAGGAAATAAAAAATACCGAGAAACAAATGACAATGGAGACACGATGACCCAAAACCTATGGGATGCAGCAAGGGCAGTTCTAAGAAGGAAGTTTGTAGCAATACAATCCTACCTTAAGAAACAGGAAACGTCTCGAATAACAACCTACCCATGCACCTAAAGCAATTAGAGAAAGAAGAACAAAAAAAAACCCCCAAAGTTAGCAGAAGCAAAGAAATAATAAAGATCTGATCAGAAATAAATGAAAAAGAAATGAAGGCAACGATAGCAAAGATCAATAAAACTAAAAGCTGGTTCTTTAAGAAGAGAAACAAAATAGATAAACCATTAGCCAGACTCATCAAGAAAAAAAGGGAGAAGACTCAAATAAATAGAATTAGAAATGAAAAAGGGGAAGTAACAACTGACACTGCAGAAATACAAAAGATCATGAGAGATTACTACAAGCAACTCTATGCCAATAAAATGGACAACTGGAAGAAGCAGACAAATTCTTAGAAATGCACAACCTGGCAAGGCTGAATCAGGAAGAAACAGAAAATATGAAGAGGCCAATCACAAGCACTGAAATTGAAACTGTGATTAAAAATCTTCCAACAAACAAAAGCCCAGGACCAGATGGCTTCACAGGCGAATTCTTTCAAACATTTAGAGAAGAGCTAACACCTATCCTTCTCAAACTCTTCTAAAATATAGCAGAGGGTGGAACACTCCCAATCTCATTCTATGAGGCCACCATCACCCTGATACCAAAAGCAGACAAAGATGTCACAAAGAAAGAAAACTACAGGCCAATATCACTGATGAACATAGATGCAAAAATCCTCAACAAAATACTAGCAAAGAGAATGCAACAGCACATTAAAAGGATCATACACCATGATCAAGTGGGATTTATTCCAGGAATGCAAGGATTCTTCAATATAAGCAAATCAATCAACGTGATACACCATATTAACAAACTGAAGGAGAAAAACCATATGGTCATCTCAATAGATGCAGAGAAAACTTTCGACAAAATTCAACACCCATTTATGATAAAAACCCACCAGAAAGTAGGCATAGAGGGAACTTTCCTCAACATAATAAAGGCCATATATGACACACCCACAGTCAACGTCATCCTTAACGGCGAAAAACCCAAAGCATTTCCACTAACATCAGGAACAAGACAAGGTTGCCCACTCTCACCATTCTTATTCAACATAGTTTTGGAAGTTTTAGCCACAGCAATCAGAGAAGAAAAGGAAATAAAAGGAATCCAAATCACAAAAGAAGAAGTAAAGCTCTCACTGTTTGCAGATGACATGATACTATACACAGAGAATCCTAAAGATGCTACCAGAAATCTACTAGAGCTACTCAATGAATTTGGTAAAGTAGCAGAATACAAAATTTAATGCATAGAAATCTCTGGCAATCCTATACACTAATGATGAAAAATCTGAAGGTGAAATCAGGAAAACACTCCCACTTATCATTGCAACAAAAAGAATAAAATACCTAGGAATAAACCTACCTACGGAGACAAAAGACCTGTATGCAGAAAATTATAAGACACTGATGAAAGAAATTAAAGATGATACAAATAGATGGAGAGATATACCATGTTCTTGGATTGGAAGAATCAACATTGTGAAAATGACTCTACTACCCAAAGCAATCTACAGATTCAATGCAATCCCTATCAAACTACCACTGGCATTTTTCACAGAACTAGAACTAAACATTTCACAATTTGTATGGAAACACCAAAGACCCCGAATAGCCAAAGCAATCTTGAGAAAGAAAAACGGAGCTGGAGCAATCAGGCTCCCTGACTTCAGACTATACTACAAAGCTACAGTAATCAAGACAGTGTGGTACTGGCAAAAAATCAGAAAGATAGATCAATGGAAAAGGATAGAAAGCCCAGAGACAAACCCACGCACATATGGTCACCTTATCTTTGATAAAGGAGGCAGGAATGTACAGTGGAGAAAGGACAGCCTCTTCAATAAGTGGTGCTGGGAAAACTGCACAGGTACATGTAAAAGTATGAGGTTAGATCACTCCCTAACACCATATACAAAAATAAGCTCAAAATGGATTAAAGACCTAAATGTAAGGCTGGAAACTATCAACATCATAGAGGAAAACGTAGGCAGAACACTCTATGACATAAATCACAGCAAGATCTTTTTTGACCCACCTCCTAGAGAAATGGAAATAAAAACAAACATAAGCAAATGGGACTTAAGGAAACTTCAAAGCTTTTTCACAGCAAAGGAAACCATAAACAAGACCAAAAGACAACCCTCAGAATGGGAGAAAATATTTGCAAATGAAGCAACTGACAAAGGATTAATCTCCAAAATTTATAAGCAGCTCATGCTGCTCAATAACAAAACAACAAACAACCCAATCCAAAAATGGGCAGAAGACCTAAATAGACATTTCTCCAGAAAAGATATACAGACTGCCAACAAACACATGAAAGAATGCTCAACATCATTAATCATTAGAGAAATGCAAATCAAAACTACGATGAGATATCATCTCACACCAGTCAGAATGGCCATCATGAAAAAATCTAGAAACAATAAATGCTGGAGAGGGTGCAGAGAAAAGGGAACACTCTTGCACTGCTGGTTGGAATGTGAATTGATACAGCCACTATGGAGAACACTATGGAGGTTCCTTAAAAAACTACAAATAGAACTACCATATGACCCAGCAATTCCACTACTGGGCATATACCCTGAGAAAACCATAATTCAAAGAGTCATGTACCAAAATGTTCATTGCAGCTCTATTTACAATAGCCCACAGATGGAAACACCCTAAGTGTCCATCATCAGATGAATAGATAAAGAAGATGTGGCACATATATACAATGGAATATTACTCAGCCATAAAAAGAAACAAAATTGAATTATCTGTAATGAGGTGGATGGACCTAGAGTCTGTCATAGAAAGTGAAGTAAGTCAGGAAGAGAAATGCAGCGAGCCGTTTCCGACCAGCAGAATAACGAGCCGCCACACGCAAGATTCTTCTCGTATCACACTTTATTGGAGCACAGCTTGGTTGAAGAAAGATGGAAGGAAGACCCTACGCAGCAGAATATGGCAGGCTTTATACTGGCCAGAAGGTCCACCCAACAGCCCTGGATTGGTGTGTGTCAGTACATGTGACAATATATTGCTACGCCTACAATCCACGGGATGCACGCGTGGCGCCTTATGCGGCACTCCCGGGTAGTGCAAGCAAGATGCAACAATGTAATTTCTCCTTCCTCTGGACCAAGAATCCAGCTCCGCCCTGGCGGCGTCCCACATCTCCCCCTTTTTCTTTATGTCCTTAGACCACATAACGGTTGCCCGTACAAGTCTTGCCCCCAAGGGGACATGGCTGTTCAAGGGCTATTGTCATGGGCGGCAGAAATCACCCTCCCATAGTGCAATGCTGCTTACAGCGCGGGGTGTAAGGGCTGATTTCAGGCAGAGGCTCCCACTAGGAGTGTAATGGCTCATGGCCATCCTGTGCAGGGGCAACCACTAGGACTTGTTTAGCAGGGAGATCCAGGCACCGGCAGGCTGGCCGTTTTCAATGGCCACCAAGGCTTGCATCAACATAATCTTCTGTGTGTGTGACTTACGTTTCAGACGACACACCAACCACAGGCATAGTGCGATCCCCACTGCACAAAGGATGCCAAAAGCCCCCATGCCTACCCATTCTTTAAAGAAAAGAAAAGTAGAGGATAGCCATGAAGCAAAATTCCCAAAAGAAATAGGGTGTAACTCGGTAGTATTAAGATGAATAATCTGTAATCGTTGTTCAAACAGCAGTCTTTCTGCTTCTTCAGACCAATTTCCTTTTAAATATTCTCCAATCCATTTACTTTGGTTCAAACGTCCTATAATTTTATAGGGAGTAACACAAAGATGATTAAATTTAGCAACACAACCAAGCTGAAGCATATCATACAACTCTTCAAAGGCATCCTCCAGCAAATCCATCCGTTGATTTAAAGATAAAATGCCAGCATGTAAATGTGTATTAAAGCGATTCTGATTTTCTAATGCTAGCGACGTTTGCTTTACTATACCATTAATTACAGCAGCTGATTGTACCTGATTCACCATTGCTGCAGCAGCAGTGGCGGCCGCCGTCACAGAAGCAGTTAAGGCAATTATAAGTGCAGCAGTAATCCCAAGATCCCGCCGCTGCCTCACCAAATTAACTAATGGAAAAGTAGCGGGATCTGCCTTAACTGGAATGGGAACAAATGTAGGTATACGTAGTACTACAGCAGTCTGCACGATTGTTCCATTCCAACATTGTGAAATCCAGCAGGAAACGCCCTTATTACATCCTTCTGTATCATTAGACAATAAAAACATAAAAGGGGGTAGTAAAGGCTGGCCATAAATATCCTTCACAGATTTGTATTCATTAGCCCAATGCTTCCCTTTCTTGCATCTTGGACATGTCCCAGGAGGGCGTGCCGACTGGGACATCTTAGGTTTAGCTCCTAACATTCTACATTGTTTCTTTAAATGTCCTGGTTTTCCACAATGGAAACAATTCCCAGATCGCACAGGATCTTGCATACCTTTAGCAGCTGTCATTACCGCAGAGGCAAGCCCTGCATTAGACAAAGGGCCTCCAATCTCCCTGCAAGCTTTCATCCACACTTCAATGTCCTTTCCTTTAAAAGGTGTAATGGCTCGGCGGCATTCTTTTGTACATTGTTCATAAACAAGTTGTTTCACTAGAGGCATCGCCTCATCCACATTACCAAAAATTTTTCCCGCCGCTTCTATCATCCGGGCTACAAAATCAGAAAATGGCTCTGTGCCTCCCTGTATTATTTTTGTTAAATTTCCTGACACCTCCCCTTTATTTGGGAGGGCTCGCCATGCACGCATATTAATCTCATTTATTTGATTATAAACTTGTACAGGGAACATAGTCTGATTATTTATCCACTGTCCTTGTCCTAATAACATATCTACATTCCAGGCAGGCTGCCCATTGGCAGCATTTTCCCTCGCTTGACTGTGAGCCCAATCAGAAACAATAGACTTCCAGTCTAAATATTGCCCCATCGTTAAACACGCACGAGCAATATCTTGCCAATCAGTAGGGGTCAAGGCATTTCTCGTAAGCCGCTGCAAAAGCATAATAGTATAATTAGCAGAAATGCCATCTCGTTTGGAAGCTTCTGCAAGATCTCTAATTAATTTATGATCTATCATATCATAATATCGCTGGCGTGTAGCCGGATCTTCAAATACTGGAAACGCATTGGACAAAGAAGAAGGAATTTGAAACCAAGCCTCGCGGGGAATAAAAGTACATTGCGGGGAAAGAATGGAAGGCGCAGAACGCCTAGGTTGAACAACCCTTGAGGCAAAAAATTCCTGAGGTCGAGAAGGGGGCAAAGCCCCAAAAGGGCCATAACGCTCCTCCTCATATTTTGTAGCAGCTTCTGCCAAATCCGCAGCATCGCCGGGATCTAGCTCCTCATCATCTGATAAATACATGGCTTGTAAGCCAGACAATAGCGGATACATTGGTTCTCGCCCATTCTCTTGGGCGTCTGGTTGTTTAGATTTTAACTTTTTCTTAACCTTATTATCTACTAATTCTTTTTTTGTAGGCCTATCATCTGTAGCCTTATGACTGCCTGCTTCGGAAGTACTATCTTGATATGACCGCAAAACTTGCGTCGCTTGTTTCACTATGTCTGTACACTTTCCCTCCTTAAGACAAGATCGAACTAAATTCCACAAAGGGAAAGTCGCACAGCACAGCTTACCCTCCTCATGAAAACGGTGCAAATCCTTTCCTAATTTCTCCCATGAAGGGATAGTCAAAGTACCCGAAACTCCAAACCATGGCGCTGCTTGATCTATATCATTCAGTAAACGGCCAATAGTCTTGTGAGATAACATCAACCCCTGATCCCGTAAAAGTGCCTGTATCGGCTCATAAAAATTTGCCGTGGGGTTAACATGAGTATTCCCCATTATGTACTTTTACTGACTTTCACTAAAAGATTTACACCATTACACACACAACAAGACAGTGCAAGGCACAAAAGCTACGTACCGGCAAAATTACCGGTTCACTCCGTGTGTCGAGTTCTGAATCGGTCCTCCATGCAAGGCGCGAAGTTCCCGGGTTTCGGCACCACTTGCAGCGGGCCGTTTCCGACCAGCAGAATAACGAGCCGCCACACGCAAGATTCTTCTCGTATCACACTTTATTGGAGCACAGCTTGGTTGAAGAAAGATGGAAGGAAGACCCTACGCAGCAGAATATGGCAGGCTTTATACTGGCCAGAAGGTCCACCCAACAGCGCTGGATTGGTGTGTGTCAGTACATGTGACAATATATTGCTACGCCTACAATCCACGGGATGCACGCGTGGCGCCTTATGCGGCACTCCCGGGTAGTGCAAGCAAGATGCAACAATGTAATTTCTCCTTCCTCTGGACCAAGAATCCAGCTCCGCCCTGGCGGCGTCCCACAGAGAAAGACAAATACTGTATGCTAACACATATATATGGAATTTAAGAAAAAAAATGTCATGAAGAACCTAGGGGTAAGACAGGAATAAAGACACAGATCTACTAGGGAATGGACTTGAGGATATGGGGAGTGGGAAGGGTAAGCTGTGACAAAGCGAGAGAGAGGCATGGACATATATACACTACCAAACGTAAGGTAGATAGCTAGTGGGAAGCAGCCGCATAGCACAGGAAGATCAGCTCGGTGCTTTGTGACCGACTGGAGGGGTGGGATAGGGAGCGTGGGAGGGAGGAAGACGCGACAGGGAAGAGAGATGGGAACATATGTATAACTGATTCACTTTGTTATAGAGCAGAAACTAACACATCATTGTAAAGCAATTATACTCTAATAAAGATGTAAAAAGAAAAAAAGAGTCATGTACCAATATGTTCATTGCAGCTCTGTTTACAATAGGCAGGAGATGGAAACACACTAAGTGTCCATCATCGGATGAATGGATAAAGAAGATGTGGCACATATATACAATGGAATATTACTCAGCCATAAAAAGAAACGAAATTGAGCTATTTGTAATGAGGTGGATGGACCTAGAGTCTGTCATACAGAGTGAAGTCAGTCAGAAAGAGAAAGACAAATACCGTATACTAACACATATATACGGAATTTAAGGGAAAAAATGTCATGAAGAACCTAGGGGTAAGACAGGAATAAACACACAGACCTATCTTGACACTTTAAACCTATGAATGGTCAGTTTTCTCTGACATCGTGGAATTAAAGACATAGCTATTTCCTAGATTCTGCAAGCACACCTGGACAGGGAGGGCGCTTCAGGACGGCTTCCAAAACGCGGTGCAGCCCCACCAGGGAACAGTATTTGGCAACGAAAGGGAATGGAGCCCTGATCCACTCTGCGACTCGGACAAATCTCGAAAACATGATGCTGAGTGAGATAAGCCAGACGCAGAAGGCCACAGACTGCACGACTCCAAGTACATGAAATGTCTAGAACAGACAAATCTATAGAGACAGAGAACAGATTCGTGGTTGCCAGGAGCTGAGGGAGATGGGAGTTATTGCTAAAGGGCACAGGGTTTCTTTTTGAGGCAATGAAAATGTTCTGGAATTAGATAGTGGTGATGGGTGCACAACCTTGTGAGTGCACGAAAAACCACTAAGCAGGGCACTTTAAAATGGCACATTTTATGGTATGTGAAGCATATCTCAATTTTTAAAAACCGCGGTAATTTTCAGGACAAACCCAGCTGACCCGTACACTAGAGGGCTGCCCCACACTGCAGACAGGCACCTTTGCACAGGACGGAGCTCACCTCCTGCAGTGGTTCTCTGGTGTCCTGCCCGAGCTCCAGGTGGCCTGGAAATGTCACACTCACCGGGGCAGTGCCCGATCTCCTGACAGCACTGAGGCTGGCACACAGGAGCCCTCTGCCTGGCTCGATGTCCCACCCACTGAACTGTGGGGCTTGTCCCCCAGGGGTTGGCCCAGCCAGCTCCCTTCTTCTTTCCCTCTCCCTCCCTGAACCCCTTGAGCTTTAACGAAATAAAAAGAGGGCCCTCCAGATGGAAAATGTTGAGGATTCCACAGCTCCACAAGCAACCTTTCAGGATGCCCTTGCCCTGTCTTTCTACAGCTTCTGAGCAAAGGCAGAGGCCATCCTCTCACCAGCGGCTCCTCTGTCCACAGAGGGATGGGGATGTCTCTTGGGGGCATCCCAGGCAACCTGATCCCTGTCTCTCTCTCTCTCTCTCTCTCTCTGACACAGACACACACACAGACACACACACAGACACACACACGCAGAAGGCCAGGCCAGCTCTCTCTGGGTTACTGCAGAACACTGAAGTATTAGCAGATTCATTTTCTTTTTTCGGCTGTGTTGGGTCTTCGTTGCTGTGTGCGGGCTTTCTTTAGTTCCGGCAAGCGGGGGTTACTCTTTGCTGTGGTGCACGGGCTTCTCATTGTGGTGGCTTGTCTTGTTGCGGAGTATGGGCTCTAGGCATGCGGACTTCAGCAGTTGCACCACGTGGGAGTAGCTGTGGCTCGCAGGCCCTACAGTACAGGCTCGGTAGTTGTGGTGCACAGGCTTAGCTTCTCCGCAGCATGTGGGATCTTCCTGGACCAGGGCTCGAACCCGTGTCCCCTGCAGTGGCAGGCAATTTCTTAACCACAGCGCCACCAAGGAAGTCCCAAGATTCATTTTCTTCTGTTCCACTGCATATGCACTTGTATACACTTGACATTCAGTATCTACCCATTGATTGAGAATATTCTACAAATTGAAGAATACATTCATACTACTTTTCCAAAGTTTCATGTACTCGTATCACCATTTGCATGGTTAGTAAATTCAGAGGTTTTCACATAAATATGTTTAACATCCATTCTTCATGGAAAAAACAGACAGCAGGTCTCTGTGGTCTTACCCCCTGTTATGGAACATCTTAGTAACCACCAATCTGCTCGAAACAAATTCAGCTCCTAAATGTATCATTGCAACCAGGTAGACAGAAGGAGTTCAGCGAGTCTCCATCAGACCATCTGGCTCCCAGAGGACACTTGGCAATGTCGGAAGACACTTTTGGTTGTCATGACTTGGAGGCGTGTGCTACTGGCAGGCACTAGGTAGAGACCAGGGACACTGCGAAATATGCTACACTACACAGGACAGCGTGACAACAAAGAATTACCCACCCCCAAATATTATCAACGGACACCAAGCTGACCACATGCTTCCACTGTCTCTGGGAGAACAACACATGGGGCGAATCGGTTTCCTACTGCTGCTGTAACAAACTGCCACAAACCAGGTGGCCTAAAACAACACACATTTATTACCTCACAGTTCCGGAGGTCAGAAGTCAAAAATCAGTTTCATTCTGCCAAAATCAAGGTGTCAGCAGGGCCGTGTTCCATCTGCAAGCTCTGGAAAAATACACCTCCTTGGCTCTCGCAGCTTCCAGAAACTGCCTGCATTCCTCAGCTCGTGGCCACATGACTCCAACATCTGATTCTGCTGGCACATCTTCTTCTCTGACTCTGACCCTCCTGCTGCCCTCTTGTAAGGATTCTTCTGATGACACTGAGCCCACCCAGATAATCCAGGATGATCACCTCATTTCAAGATTCTTAACTTAATCCCACCTACAAATGCCATTTGTGTTAGAAGGTAACTTATTAACAGGTTTAGGAGACTAGGACATGGCCATCTTTGGAGGGCCATTATTCTATCGGGGCGGCGGCGGGGAGGTGTCTGTTAAATATCAAACAACAGTGAATATAAGATAAAAGTAACCAGTGGGTATAACACAGTACAAGGGGCACACGGTTACCTAGCCAAGGGAAGGAAGGTCAGGTTAGGTAGTGGATTTGGGCTCAACTCCGGAGTCAGACAGACGCCTCCTCGTTGGCTCTGGGAAGCGAGGTTACTAAGTCAACCCCCTTGGCCTCAGCTCCACCACCTGTCCACCTACAACTCATGCAGGCCCCGTGGGCTTTCAGGGAGAGCATCCACCAAGTGCCTAGAGTGCCTGGCACACGATAAGCACTCCACGTGGTCCTAAGACCCAAGGGATCCCAGCGGGGAGAACAGGAGGCAGGAACAGCACGGTGAGGCCTCAGAGAAGAGGACACGGGCACGTGTGAGCGCCATGGAGGCAGGGACCTGTCTGCTGGCGGTCACCACTGGAGTCCTGAACACGGAAGCGTGCCTGAGATGGAGAGGCTGTGCAACAGTTACTGAATGAATGAATGGGTGATCGAATGAACAAATGAACAGAGGCGGTATGCTTAAACTGAGTAGGGACTGGGCAATGGGGTGGCGTACAGGACAGAGCACTGCATCAGGGTCAGAAGACTCAGCTCAAGTCCCTGTCCTTCCCACAGCCGGTGGGGCGCACGCCTTGGCTACAGCCCTCAGATACAAGATGAGGGGTTTGAAGGAAGAGGCCCTGGCTCCTCCAAGAACAAAGCTGGAGGATTCAAGCCACGTGTGGTCTTGCCCGAGCCTGACCTGCCGCACACGAAGACTCGGGGTCAGTCAAACTGAACGGTTCGCTCTCTTATTCCAAACGCACCCAGCACTTCCTCTTCCGCAGCACTTTCCTCACATTCCCCCTTCTCAGCCCCAGCACTGAGAAAGCACGAGAAACGCTCGACCTAGGAGATGATGGACAAGGATGCAGAACCCCCAGGCTCGAGTGAGCCCTCCTCCTTTCTCTGAAGCCATCACCACATGAAAATGGTGCCTGGCGACCATCACTGTCTCCATTTTATGTGTCTCCCATCTCCCAGACAAACTTGGTCTCCATCCACCATCCCAGCACACAGGAGGCCAAGAATCTATAACTATTACTTCATTTTACTGGATTTGAATGGGAATAACTGAACTCAGGAAAACTTAGCTCTGCTTTTATGCCATCAGATTAATTTTACTGAATTTACTGGAAAGGCAGCCAATTAGCAAAAGGACCCAGGCTAGAAGCAGTTCACCGGGCTCTCCCGGTGACTTTTAACATGTCACTTGACCCAACGGTTTATGCACTAGAACCTACCAGAGGTGAAACACAGTTTCCACTTCCAAAATCAGAGCAAAAGGGAAGAAAAGGAAACTTAGAGATTTCCAAGCATCCGGGAGCTATTTTTGGAAATGAATGACTTTTCCATTCACTCCTCTTAAAAAAAAAAAAAAGAAAGAAAGATATTAGATGGAGAACAAACCAAGAAGTGGTTGTTGATCATCTAAATGGAAGAAGATTCTTACAGAAGCCCACTCCTTATAGCCTGAAAAACAAGACACTCCCCCATGTATACAGAGACTACCTATAATCTTAAAGAATGAAAAATGGAAAAATCATTATTTGCTTATCAGAAAGTTTATATAATCCCAAAATAGACTCTGCGGGGTAAATATAGTAAGCCTCCTATTAATTAACACCGAATAAAGGCTCCAAGAAGGTAGCAATGATGCCATCTGGCCCTGTTATGTGGGGCTCCAACCTGGCAAATTCCGGAACCATGCATTGTTTTCTCCTTAAAGCAACAGCCTGTTCAAAAGACTTTTAATATATCACAGAATTTCTCCATGTGGCACAGGTCAAGCCCCATCTCGTGAACAAATGGATCCCTAAAAGCTTTTGTCATGATATAATCTGGGCCTCCCACCATCATCCCGATCATTTAATACTCTGCTTTGATCTCAAATGTGACATGGTCTACCACTCAGACTGCTCGAGGTTCGCATTTCCAGTAATGTACAACCCCAACTGAGCTATCGGAAACAGAACACTAAGTTTCAACAGGTCAGTCCACCTATAGGTTAATATCAATACAACCCTGCAAGAAGCAGACATATACATGTCAAAGGCACTGAATTTTTCCAAAAGAGGCAAAAAAGTTCTTGCCATATTATCCACCTAAATGGTAAATACCTTTTTATAAAGTGGCCATTGAACTCTGAGTTGATGTATGTGGAACACATACGTGTCACTAATGTAAACCACATACAACTCACCCACAGAAACTACCAGTCACAAAAATGGTGAATTAACCTTATTTTTAATCTTATTTGTTTATTTATTTAGCCACGCCATGCAGCACGTGGGATTCTTAGTTCCCTGACCAGGGATCAAATCTGGCCCCCTACATTGGGAGCGAGGAGTCTTAATCACTGGACCACCAGGGAAGTCCCAACGTTATATTTTTTAACAAAGTTTTTGGGTATGATTCCCAGAAAACTAACCACGAAAATTATATGCACAGTACTGATCTGCAGACATAGTGAATTTAAACCTAAGTGGGTTCATACTCCAACTAAAGAAATTCCATTTTGAAAATATTGAGATTTTTTTTTACACATCTGTAGCCACATCTGTAAAGATGTCTCCTCACGTTTGCAACCTCTTTGTTGTAGCTTGAAAAAGAAAGTACAGCTACAATAATTCACCAACACACCCTGAGCTGGTAAGACCCAATGTTGTTAAATACAACATTGAATGGAATTACTATAAAACCCTAGAAGAGTTTGTTTACAAACCTTGGCCCTCGGTGACCTTGCTTACGGCAGCATATTTTATGCTATTAGGTTTAATAAATTATACAGGAAATGATGTTTTCAGTCGGCAACAATTTTCGCCTAACCGACTACATTCATCTATTCCTCCATAATTTAATTTTCTTTAAAAACCTATTTCTTTGCCTCTCCTGATAGTTCTCCATTTGGAAGCTGTTTGGGGAAAGTCCTCATGTTTTTTTTTTTTCTTTTGCGGTACACAGGCCTCTCAATATTGTGGCCTCTCCCGTTGCAGAGCACAGGCTCAGCAGCCATGGCTCACTGGCCCAGCCGCTCCACGGCATGTGGGATCCTCCCGTACCTGGGCATGAACCCATGTCCCCTGCATCGGCAGGCAGACTCTCAACCACTGCGCCACCAGGGAAGCCCGAAAGTCCTCATTTTTTGAATACCGTTTTCCAGTCATGTGAATCGAATGCAACTCAAAAAGGGTGTTAACTGTCAGATGCACGTGGAGAAAATGCTGTGCTCTGACACACGGTTTTTTCCATATCATAAAAATCAATTACAACTTTAAAGGATAACCGGTCACCTATAAAAATGGGCAGGGTTCTGTTGCGAAAGAAGAAGAATGACTATTACAGCATTTACACCCTTCCGTAGACTCCACTTAAATGTCTGTGGCTCGCTGAGCATTGCATACATATTTCGGGCAAGGTACTATGGGAGCTGAAGTGCAAGCTGTCCCCTGCTGAAATTTCACTCCCTATAAAAACAGTGTCTCATAAAAGTGTACACATTTTTACTTTACACAAAAATGTAAAATGTCCACTTTTGTTCACTCCACCGACAATTTTAGCATTAGAAACAGGGCTTTTTAAAAACCTGTAACATAAGTGATGTATAAAATGTCATTCAATAACACAGATTTCTGGAAAGAGGAACATAGGAAATGTGTATGAAATACATGGAAAGGAAGATTCTGCAAGCTGTCTTCTGTGGGGTCTGCTCACCTATGGCCTGGGTTGTACCATTAAAATGGAAACTCTTACATTTATACTTTTCATCATGAATCCACACTGCAATGTAACCACAACTGTTTCATATTACCCTCATAAAATGAGTCTTTGCCTTTTCTAAGCAAAACAGTATTTTTTAATTGGTTCATTTTCCAGTTGTTTGGATTTTTAACAGACACACAGCATAAAAGGGCACCACATTCCAAGCAGTTCTACCAACTCCAGAACCATCCAAGGCTTGATCAGACAGCTGTGGCTCTAGCCTTTGGTTAAAATTATAATATGATCTCACCTGATTTTCAAAATAACTATGCATCTTTTTAAGCCAATAAACTGTGCTATAATCTCTCTAAGTTTCTGAGTCCAGAAGCTTGCCATGTTCAAAGAGAATGTTAGGGAACCATGATCCTTTTGCCTTTCTTTGTTTTTCCCTATCTGAACCCATGCAGTGCTGCCTTTCCAGTGCAGGTAGGAGGAAGCAGGAGCCTCTCACCACGCTGGGCCTTTTCAACTCTCAAAATCACTGGGAAGCTTGCAGTATTTCCTTTCTGGCACTCAGGCCCAGTGTGGAAAGAAGTTGCTCCAGACAGGACAAGATATCAGATCATCACTGTAATCCCTTGGTTTCAACAGAATTCCAGCTCCACAAAAAAATGCCTCTCCCCAAAAGCAGCTGAACCACTGAAACCAACAGACAATCGAACAAAAAGTTAACGAAGAAGTCATTACATGAACTTAATTAATCGTAATCTGGTGGTGCTTTCAGAAGCATCCGTTTTTCACTCCGTAGGATTTATTTACTTGAATAATAAGACAATTTAATGCTCTACTCGGATCTTGCACAAAAAGGAAACCTAAAATTCAACTCTTGTGTTCCCGTTATTCCAAAAGCATATGGGTCTAATCATAGCCCATTCTGACCGCAGTACACAGGCTTTTTCAATCAGATTTTTAACTCAATTTTTAAGGCGCTAAAGAGTAACCGTCACAAGTTTGATGGTTACTCCAAAGAATCGGGAATCCCTGAAGTGTCCCATCTGGCACAGTCTTCCAATGGAAACTAGGTTCAGCCCGCCAGACAAGGAGCCCACACCACGAGGCTGGGGCGCACGTTTGTGCTCCAAGATGACAGCTCATCTGGCTACCGCGAGGTCGGGGGCGCCTGTAGGGCCACAGCCTGGGGGCTGTGGGCCGCGGAGGCCCGACAGGGATGGGCGAGACCGCGGAGGAAAAGGAAGAGAGGGCCATCCGTCAGCCCCTGGAGAGGAAATTCCAGATGCCCAGCTCCCAGGCTTCGGTCAGCGGTTGACGTGAGGGAACCAAGTCAGAGTGTCCGCTCCGCGGTGGAGACCAGAGATCCCGAACTCCTGGGGCTCGAGGCCGGGAGAGGGGGAGCCTCGACCCTCGGCCAGGGGTCCGGGGATGGGGGCGCCCGGATCCTCGCCGGGTGCGGAGGACTCATGATCTTCGCCCACACCCGGAGGCCTCCCGGATCCTCGATCCTCTCCCTGGGCCCAAGGTATGGGGAGCCCTAATCCTGGTCGGGGCCCGCGCCCCCCTTACCGGTCGCTGGGGTCGATCCACGACTTCTGGCGCGTGTAGTGGTCGATGCAGAAGACGCGGCCGTCGTAGTCGCGCGCCTCCTCCCTGCCGGCGGGCAGCGGCAGCTCGGCGCTCTCCCGGGCCCATGGGGGTGGCGGTGCGGAGGGCGCGGGGGGCGCGGGGCCCGCGGCTGGGGGCGCGAGCTGCGGGGGCTCCCGGTGGAGCTGAGCGGGCTGAGGCGGCTCCCGCGGGGCCTCGCGCGGCTGTCCCCGCCGCCGCCGCCGCCCACCGCTCAGCCACCGCATGACGGCGCGGGCCCCACCGCCGCCCGGCCGCCCCACGCGCGCCGCCTCCTCCGCCAGCACTAAGGCCCGGCGTCCGGGGCGCGGGAGCGGCCGCGGGGAGCCGCCCGCCGCGCCCGGTGCATCCTCCGCCCGGTGCCCGCTCACCTGCGCCCGCCTGCCGCCCGGCCCAGCGCGACGCCTGGGTCACTCGAGTCGCCGCCGCTCGTGGAGTCACAGCCACAAAGCTGCCGCAGCCGCTACCTGCGGCCCCTCCGTTTCCGCGGCGCGCCCGGCCGTCTTCGTTCCTCTGCGTGGGCCGGTAGGGGCGGGGGCTTCTCAGGCCCCGCCCCGCGTGTGGCCACGCCCCTCCCCATACCCTTCTCCTTCGGCGGCTCCTCCCCCGCTTGCTGCAAGCCCTTCAATCTCCCTTGGCTGCTCCGCCTCCAGTCTCTCCTGGGGGTTCCTCGGCTCTTGGCTCCTGTGCCCCCCAGCCCCCACCCCCGCCCGCTGCTCTACTCCTGCTCCCCAGCCGGCTGCTCCCACCCCCTCAACCCCGCTCAGTGTTCTTTCGTCTTCCCCTCCTGCTCCGCGCGCTCCTCCCTCTTCTCTCCCGCTCCACCACCTCCTTGGGCCTCGCAGGGAAAGCGCACGGGAGCCAGGATGGGCGCCGCCGCGTCCGTCCGCCCCCGGGCCACAGCAGAGAGGAAGGAGGGCCGGGAGGACGGCGCCCCACCCGGGCTGCAGGCGCGGCCTGCCGGGGGCTGACTCTTGGGGCCCAAACAATTCCCGGGGGAGAGGGCGGTCACCTCACTGCACCCATTCTCAGGCCTTGGATGTCTGGGGTCCTCCTCTCTGCCCACTTGGTGGGGGAGGGGAGCTGCGCCCTGAGTCTCCCGAATACCCAGGATGGTCCCGCGAGGGTGGGTAAGTCCCCGGAAGGGAGGCCGAGGGGGCTCC
The DNA here is from genome assembly GCF_964374135.1 of Grampus griseus. NCBI lineage: Eukaryota > Metazoa > Chordata > Mammalia > Artiodactyla > Delphinidae > Grampus > Grampus griseus. The sequence continues at coordinate 13,981,779 of NC_139016.1, read as the reverse complement.
GTAGCTGGAGGAGGAGCCCGAGGCAGGTCCTCTTGGGTGGGACCTGGAGGACACACCTGAAAGTGAGGAGCTGGGCAGGTGGGCACTTCTCATCCCTGCCAGGAGAGCCCCAGCAGGGCTGATCCGAAGTCCCCACTCTGGGCCACGCCCCCTGCCCTGCTCTGAGCTCTTGCATCTTCCAGTCTGGAGGATCCAATAGTGTGAGTGGAGACCCAAATAGGCCACTGCTCGGGCGGAAGCCAGGTCAGCTCCTAAAACATGAAACCTCTATAGTAATTGGTAATTATGTTCCACTCACATCTCATAGCTGGAGAAACTGAAGTCCAAAGATGGGGCTCTCTCTTCCTCCAAATCTCCCAGCTACTACTTCATGCTCCAGATCCCTGGCCACAAGACTTAATGCCGGGAAATGCAGGAAAGTATCAGGGAGGTTTTAAAACACTGTTACAGTGATACAAAAAGATCTGATAAAAACCCTAACAGCAATCCATATCTAGCTACATAGGGGAAGAGACTAGAGGAAAACCTCCCCAAATGCTCACAGCCGTTTGCATTCCTTCAGTGGGATGATTTTTTTTTAATTATCGTATTTACTGTCTAAATTGTTTGTAAAAGGGTTATATTACTTTTATAAGGGGAAAAGTTGTTTTAAAAAAGAATGTGAAGACATGGAGACTGTAATTGGGACATATCCGAGGGAGGCCTTTCCTCCTCTTCTCCCACCACAACGCAGAAACTTCCTTGCTCCCCAAGAATCTAGCCCCACCCGAACATCATATGCCGGAAATTCCACCACGGGAGTCCTTTTAGTTACACGTGCACAGTTATTAAATGTCCAGGGAAAAGGGATGGAGCGTATCAAAAAAGCAAATACTTTGTGATCTTGCATGTTCCAGAGAATGCCCATGTGCTGAGTGTCCCTACCCTGACATCTTCCCTTCTGATCGGCATGCTTTACTACCAAGGAGGCTGCCACTGCCTTGTCCCTCCCTCCCGGCCCACGCTGCAGTCACCTTACCACCCAACATGGCTGGGCTGAAGCTGCAATCCCGCCCTCCCTGCCAGGCATTGTGTCCTTTCAGAATTTCGCAAATCTGGGCCTGGGCGCTATCACTAAAAATTATCCTGAATGGGGCTGGAGTGCATTGGAGTGACGCCAACCTCAACAGAGAGAGAGAACAGCCACACACATCAAAGGACTCACAGAAGGCAAGACAAGATGAAAAAGTATCAGATAAAGAATAAGGGGTGGGGGAAGCTACACCCCATGAGGAGCTAAGAGGCAAGTGCTGATGGGCCTTTCCCTGAGGATGAGATCTTCTGGACTCCTCAGACTGGCTGCAGACCCACCATATGCAGGCACTGTGCTGGGCGTTGCGATGCTGCAGAGAACAGGAAAGAGTCTGTGCACCCCCAGCCCGCAAGTCGGGGACTAAACTAAGAATAGGCATTTAGGACTGTGGCCTGTCTACAGACCAAGCCAGGGTGCCAGTTCAGACTGGGAACTCAGGGGAGGCCTTGTGAGACCGAAAGGAAGATGGCTTGGATGAGGAAGCTGAGGCTCCGGTCCTTAGATTCTCGAGTCCTGAGCCCTTGCCCCTTGGCACGTGTAGCCGCAGTCCTCAAATACTTGCTGATTTACTAGCAGATACGGCGCCTCAGCCAGATCTCCCTGGCTGGGGCGCACACCCTTCTCAGAGGATTACCCTTGGCTGACAGATGTCTGAGAGGTGATACTCCCACCCCACCCCCGCCCCAGGACTGCTCCTGCAGTATGACAGACCAGGCCCCGTGCCTTGGAGGGACAAAGTGTAGTGCACCTCACCCTCCAGAGCCCCCACCTGGGCTACCATGGCTTTGCTAGCTCCTTTCCTCTCTAGCCTGCCTCCCCTACCCCCATCTATCACTTGCATGAGAACTACCCCTCCTTGAGCACTGCTTCTAGGGAGGCTGAACCCAGAGAGTCTGCTGTGCTTATTCTTCCAAGCACTTAGCAAATATAAACCGTTTGACCATCGTGACGACGTGTACACATAGTCCTAACTTCATTTGCACATTAACAGAGGAGAATTGGGAAGAAATGTCACACGGCGTGCCAGTGGAGACAGATGGAAGCCCCTCACTGAAAAGGCTTTATCCACAGGCCCACCCACGGCCCCTGGACCTCTCTGAGTCAGAGAAGTGAAGCAGGCCAGCCGCATTTGTCTTCCTAAAATGAGCCAACAAAAGGAAGAGACCAGAACTTGGGATGACCGAGGCCTCCATCTTCCCTTGTAATGTTTGCCCTAGGCAGAAACTGATGGTCCCTAAAGACCTGTGCGGGGCATTGGGATGGTAGAGAAGTTGGTGGGGGGAGTGAGGGGAATCTTGCCTCCCCAGCTTTGCCATATATTGGGAAGTCTTGTGTGCGTGTGTTAATTGTTAGGGAGAATAAAGCCTGTCTTTCTCACAGTCAAGTGGGGCTTTCCATGTTGGACTGAAAAACACAAGCATACACAAAGCACTGCAGGGAAAGGAGGCTTTCGTCTGAGCCGAAGGCACAATTATGCATTCTTTATTGCCTCCATGTTCATACCACAGCCTTGCCAACAAGGAAAAGTACAAACATTGTAGCGACCTCTCCTGGCGCCAAGATTTCTGATGGAAAAACAGCTCAGGAAAAATCCACTTAGGCCCTGGGTACTGGAGATGCAAATATTGATACTTGTTCTCCTTGCAGACCCTTTGGGGAACCCCCTTGCGCAAACTGTTAAAATGCCCTCACGTGGAGCTTGCAGAATATTTTCTTTAAAATGCTTCTTAAGGAGTAAATCCAACACACTCCTTGCATGCCAGGCAAGCATGCCCAGAGTTTGAAGATTTTTACTCGGATTCCGCCTCCTCTTCCCAAAGGATAACCTTGAGTTATCAAGGAACGTAAAAAATTGCCTCTATCCACATTCAATACTTGGGAAGCTTCTGGAAAAGGGAGCACCGGGAGAGCTGCAATCGTCATGTCGAAAATAAGAGAAATAAATACTGCTGGAGATGTCTTGCCTGCCTAACCTGAGACCTCTCCTGGGGCTCAGGAACTAAAAGCGGGCGGGTGGGGCTATTCCCTGAGGTTTTTTTTCCTGACTTTAAGTCTTCAACTTTAGACACTTATTTGACTTGTGATTGGAAACGCCCTTGTTTGGATTTTGAGTGTGGACGGGGAGACTGGGAACATTTTTCTCAAATGGTGTTGGGAGCCAAGAAGTTTTCGCCATTAGAAGATGGCCGACACCCTGCTTCTCTTCCTGATTTATGAGATAGAAGTTCGCGCCTAAAATGAAAGCCCGCGCACGCAGCACCAATGATGATTAGCCAAGTACTTCCCTCATTCTGAATCCCGCCCCCCTTTCTCTGCAGTGTATAAATACAGCTACCGCAGCAATAAAAGTTTGAGGCTTGATCAGGATTCTGTCTTGCCTCCATTCTTCGCGTCTCCTGCCCTTCCCCCTTTTTTCAACCCCCACAGGTTCCTCCTCAGACTCACAAGGATTTGTCCTGCTGGTCGGGACTCCCGGGGACGCCCGGGGCCGTACACAATTGGCGCCCAACGTGGGGCCTGAGGAACGGATCCTGACGGAGGTAGCACGCTTACGAACGCCTGGCCAGGCACCCACTGAGCCGCCGCGAGACTTACTCGAAAGTGCAGCTTGATTAGGTCCCCGGAGGACTGGCCGCCCTTCGGCAGTCGTGACCTGAGGATAAGGTAAGCGGAGCTATAAATATGGGACAGGAATTGAGTTCCCATGAACTCTTTCTTCAGGGGATCGAGGATTCCCTCAAGATGCGGAAGATTAAGGCTAGAAAAAAAGATTTGCGTGAATTTTTTATGTTCTTGTCTGATGTTTGCCCATGGTTCCCACAGGAAGGAACAATAGATAAAAAATGCTGGAATCGTGTAGGAAATTGTTTAAATGATTATTATCAAACCTTTGGGCCTTCTAAAGTGCCTGTGACTGCATTTTCGTATTGGAATTTAATTAGGGAGATTCTCATGGGTCATTTTTTTGACCCCGATGTCCAAAAGGTTGTAGAGACCGGGGAAACAATTCTTAAAGCAGCCTCTCGTCTCCATTCAGCTTGTCCATCCGTTACCATTGATATGGGTTCAAATGAAGAGTTCCCAAAAATTCCAGAAACCGGTCATCATTATCCCACAGATGATAAAGTTATCCCAAAGATTTATCCTTCCCTTACTGCTATTAAGGGTGATCCCAATGATGACCAGCTTTCCCCCCAAGATCAGGAAACTCTCGATGAGCAGGCTGCTCGTTATCATCGCAATGATGATCCCTGGGGATTCCCCCTTTTGAAGCCTCCACCATCTTATAATACTCCTCATCAGATGCCTGCCTTTAGCGCCCCTGCTCCCATTGCCCCCCTGATTGATCCCCTTCGACAGGCTAAGATGGCCTTAACCCAGGAAATTTCCTCTTTGAGAGATGTTTTACAACAAAAACGGGAACGCTTGGATCTCCTAAAGGAGCTTAAGGCCCTTGAGGTGGAGCACGCTGGTTGCCTGAGCGCCTTATTAAACCTATAAGTTCTATAAAGTAATAAATTTTATCCAGGGCCCTTTTCCCTGAGATTGTATTTCTTTTTCTTTTTCAGAAAAAGATGGAGACCCTCCTAATATTGAAAGAGCGGCAGAGACGACATGAGTTATCCGTTGTGACCCTGATCCTGTCATCTTTGCTGATTGTTGGACAGGCTGAAAGCACTCCCCACTTGCCTCAAAATTTAACCTGATACATTACCATCGCCTCGCCATTACAGAAGCAGAACCAAAGGATGATTCTGGCTGCCCCTCCACTGGAGCGGCATGAAACAGAGACATGCCTACCCCCCTCTTTGATGGAGGGTATGGGTACCGAGTTGAGTGTGGCAGCAAAGCATGCACAAGGGAAAACGTGTATATATGTATATACAAGGTAATCTCTGTTATTCCCTGTGAGTATACCTGAATTATGATAGAGGTTGGTATCTAAACATTGTTTTTGGCTTTTAGTAGCTAAGATTATCTTTGGCTCTGCCTCTCCTCCCCAAAAGATACCAAGAGCCGATGAGTGTGGACACACATACCTTGTCCACGGGAGGATTCAGGTCACTACTCCCTCACTCGGTTAATGCCCACCTCCTTAAAAGAAATAAAAAGGGAGGAAATGTTGGGAGCCAAGAAGTTTTCGCCATTAGAAGATGGCCGACACCCTGCTTCTCTTCCTGATTTATGAGATAGAAGTTCGCGCCTAAAATGAAAGCCCGCGCACGCAGCACCAATGATGATTAGCCAAGTACTTCCCTCATTCTGAATCCCGCCCCCCTTTCTCTGCAGTGTATAAATACAGCTACCGCAGCAATAAAAGTTTGAGGCTTGATCAGGATTCTGTCTTGCCTCCATTCTTTCGCGTCTCCTGCCCTTCCCCCTTTTTTCAACCCCCACAGGTTCCTCCTCAGACTCACAAGGATTTGTCCTGCTGGTCGGGACTCACGGGGACGCCCGGGGCCGTACACAAAATGGGACTTCCTTGATTTGGGTAGATTTGTGCAGTTTTGAGATGAGGTTTTTCTCATGTCCTGATTTTCCATTCCAAAGAGATGCAGAGTATTCTGAAAGAGTCAGCGGTGTGAATAAACCAGGCCGTCTGTTTGGCCATTTTAGTGCTTTATTCTGCTGTGTGTTGGCTTCTTCGCGTACAGCAATGCCCTTGGCGTTGGTTCATGGCTGTCATGTTGTAGGCGGACTCGGCATTTGTACCTGGGTTATTAAACTTCAGTTTTAAGAAAAAAAAAAGTAAGACCAATTTCTCTCCCAAACTTAGAATATTTGCTGTCACCCACTTGCTTCCTCTCCAGGTGTCCCCTCCCAAAGCTATATTTTTACTTCTCCTTCCCAACCCTTGGGTTGTGTTGCACAAAATGGGAATGAGCCAAATGGAAATGTATTCCAGGCAAACCATAATTTTCAGAAGACACAGCTGCCATGAGCCGGCATACGACACGATGCTTCCTCCTGGCTGGGTTCTCTCCTGTTTAGGATTATGACTCTGGTCCCCTGTGGATTTGGAAAAACAGATTCTTCAACTGCAGACCTCTGCTTTAAGAGCCAAGCAGACCAGCTTGGAAGCCTCAGGCTTACAGAAACAGGAAGGCGGATTTATCCGACACAGAAATGAGCAGTCTCTGGGTTATTAACATTTGATGACACCAGCATTATAAATTAGTCTCTTTTGTAGCATGAATGGAACAGTTTTGGAACACAGGCAACGTCGGTAGATCCTGAAACAACCACCCCGAGTTGTTTGTTATATATCAGTGCTTTTCAACCAGGGGCGACTGTGGTCCCCAGGGGACATTTGGCAACACCTGGAGATGTTTGCTATGGGCATCCAGTGAGTAGAAGCCAGGGCTGCCGCTCAACATCCTACAGGGCCCAGGACAACCCCACAACAGAGAATTATCCAGCCCAAATGTCAGTGCTGATGTAAAGAAGCCCTGTAATACGCGTGTAATTGATGGTAACATTTGTTCTACCTAGGCTTTTAGTGGGGAAATCAAGGCCCAGACAACGTAAGTAACTAGGCCAATGTGATCTGGCCACTGCTAAAAAGCATCAGCCCTGAGATCAAAGCTCAGCTATCCCATCTGACCTCTGTATTAGTCAGGGTTCTCCAGAGAAACAGAACCAATAGGATACATATACCGAGATTCATTATAAGGAATTTGCTCACGTGATTATGGGGGTTGAGTAAGGAAAAGTTGAGTTAGCAAACTGGAAACCCAGGAGAGCCAATGATATGGTTTCAGTCCAAGGCCAGCAGGCTGGAAACCCCAGAAGAGCTGATGTTTCACTTCAGGTCCAAAGGCAGGAAAAAGAAGATGACCCAGCGCAATCAGTCAGGAGGAGTTCCTCCTTACTTACTGACTCACAGGAGAGTCAATCTTCTTGTTTTACTCCGGCATTTGACGGATTGGTTGAGACCCACCCACATCTGCTTTCCTCAGTCTCCTGATTCAAGTTTTCCTCTCTTCCAGAAGCACCCACACCAACACACCCAGAATGTTTGACCCAATATCTGGGCACCCTGTGGTCCAGTCAGGTGGACACGTAAACTCCCCATTACACCTCCTGACTTGATATCCAGTTGCTCTGTGTTTCTACAACCCTTCATGTCCACAGAGTGATTCATGGACGGCAGCATCAGCAGCGCAGGGGATCTCATCCAAACGGCCAGCCCGGACCCATTGGTTTGTGAAGCGCTATGTTACACACATGGAAGGGGGTGGTGCGGGGGTGCGGGGCATCTAAAAAAACGATTTTACTGTGTTGATTCAGAGAGCCATCTGGTTAGTGTTTCCGTTACTCAACTTCATAATCGTTAGGGCTTTATTTATCATTTAAGAGGTGCCAAGAGCTACTCAGCTTTCCATGAGAAGCATATTTAACAGTCTGGATTTGTGTGTCATTCAACCGTAGGCCAAGCCTCCGCGAACTTCAGCCTGGCTAACCTGGCACAGAAGTAGAAATGGGCAAAAAGCCAGCCAGAGCCAACCATGCTGTCAGCAATGTTTGATTTTTGCCTGTTTCCCTGCCTCTCCCGTGCCTGGTATCCCCACCCAGGACTGGCTACACAGTTTGCTGTCTACATTTTGCAGTGCCAAATGAAAAGGCGGGACCCTTTTCAGACTGCTTCCACAAAACACCCTAAACAGAGCGGCTTATAAACAACAGACATTCCTTTCTCACAGGTCTGGAGGCCGGGAAGTCCATGAACAGGGTGCCAGCGTGATCCGGTGCGTCTTCATATGGTGGACGGGTTTAGGGAGCTCTGTGAGGTCTCTCTGAAAAGAACATTGATCACATTCGTGAAGCTCCACCATCATGACCTAAGCACCTCCCAAAGGCCCCACCTCCAATACCATCACATGGGGACTAGGACTTCAATACATGAACTTGGGGGGCACACCAACATTCAGACCACGGCAGACCCCTTGTTTAAAAAAATACTAATAATTTCAAGAGGGTAGACAATTAAAACAAGCCCACCCCTTCAGACCACAGGGCCCTGTCCATACCTTTGACTTCTAGTCATTGTGTCCTTTGAACATTCCAAAGGGACAGCAATTTTCAGCGATAGCACAGAAGATCATTTTGGGGAAAGAGGCCCTGTCCCAGCAAAACAAACCACTTGTTCCCCAGGACTTCTCTGCCAGACTAGCTACCTCCCCAAGGTCAGCATGATACTGCTGGCAGGAAGAATGTCCTCTGCTCCTACGCCCTGGGCTCCCTGGTGTTGAGGGTTGAATTATGTCCCCCCAAAAATATGTTCAAGTACCTATCCCTAGTATCTGTGAATGTGATCTTATTTGGAAATAGGGTCATTGCAGATATAATTAGCTAAATTACAATGAAGTCATACTGACGCAGGGTGGACCCTTAACCCAATATGACTGGTGTCCTTAGAGGAAGAGAGAAGACAGACACACAGGAAGAAGGCCGTGTTATGGAGGCAGACACTGGAGTGATATATCTACAAGCCAACGAATGGCAGAGATTGGCAGCAACACCTGGTGTTTATGTGCATATTGTATATATATATATATATATATATTTATATAATGTTTTAATAAATTTATTTATGTTTGGCTGTGTTGAGTCTTCGTTGCTGCGCGCGGACTTGCTCTAGTTGTAGCGAGTGGGGGCTACTCTTTTTTGCGGTGCGCAGGCTCTAGGCGCACGTTCTTCAGTAGTTGTGGCACATGGGCTCAGTAGTTGTGGCTCACGGGCTCTAGAGTGCAGGCTCAGTAGTTGTGGCGCATGGGCTTAGTTGCTCCACGGCATGTGGGATCTTCTGGACCAGGGCTCGAACCCATGTCCCCTGCATTGGTAGGCGGATTCTTAACCACTCTACCACCAGGGAAGTCCCATTCTCTAAAGCCTTTAAAAGGAGCATGGCCCTGCTGACACCTTGATTTCAGAATTCTAGCCTCCAGAACCATGAGACAATAACTTTCTATTGTTTCAAGCCACCCAGTCTGTGGTACTTTGCGTACCACGGTCCTAGGAAACTAATACTCCTGGAAACTTGTCCCTAGGCTCTTGCTTTTGCTTCAGGCAAGACTGAAATCTATAGAAGTGTCCTGATCAGTGCCAAGAAATCCCAGAAAACAGAAGCCTTCCATGACCGCCTCCAGAAATCCCACCAAACCCAGGAGCCCCAGGTATGACATGCTTGACTCGGTAAACAGTAATAGCTGACTTCCAACGTAGACCAGAAGTATCCAGTTTTACCATGTGCTGCACAAAGTTCCGATTTACCTTGGACCACTGGGTATCCAACCTGTAGATGAGGGTAATGTCTCTTTATGGAAACATTTCAGCTAATCCCAAAGAAGCAGTGATGGAATCAGAATTAGAGTGAAGACCCGTCCCCCAGGGATTGCCTGGATCCTGGTGCTGAACTTCAACGGTTGCTAAGATCACAAAAAGATAGACGATCAGACTTGATGTGCTTCCTCAGAAAAACACACCACCTGTGACGTAGCCTTGTCAAAAAGTCAAACCTGTATCGAGGGATCAAACCTGTAGATCTGGTTACCTGCTTCCAGGAAATACAGACGTCAGAGGAATAGTTAACATCTCGGGAATGCTATCAGCAAAATCCCAGCTGATATCCAACAATTTGACCTTGTTTCTTTCAGAAATAAACTCTAAGTGGGGGGGGGGGGGGTTGGGGGGGAAGGAGAGATGGAAAGGGAGCCTTTAGATGAAAAAAAAGACTAAAGAGACACAGGAACTAGCAGCACGGTGTGGGCCATATTTGAATCCTGCTTCATACAACTGGAGAAAAACACCTGTGATATTTATGAGGCAACTGGAAAGGTAAACACTCCCTGGTAGTAGATGATATTAAGGAATTATTTCTTAAAATTTAGGTTGGATAATGGTATTCCAGTTTTTATAAAAAATAGGACATATAGTTTAGAAACACATTTGGAAATAATTATGGAAAATGTGATCTATATATAAGATTTGTTTAAAAAATGTTTTATTTTGTTGAAGTATAGTTGATTTACAATGTTGTGTTAATTTCTGTCGTACAGCAAAGTGATTAGAATATATATATAAACATTCTTTTTCAGGGAATACCTGGAGACATTTTTGATTGTCAAGACCGGAGGTAAGGTCGGGGAGGGTAGGTGGGGGAGGAGGCGGTGCTACTGGAATCTATCTAGTTTGTAGAGACCATGTATTGTAGGCTGCTAAACCTCATACAAAGCAGAGGACGAGGGATCTACCAAGCCCCACATGTTACTAGTACTGAGGCTGAGCAACCCTGGGCAAGGAGCAACAGAAGGAAAAGAGCATGTTATATTCTCCACAATGTATCTGCAAAGAGCAAGAAATTAAGAAGTATTTCTTGAATGAATAAACAATTAGCTTGCTAATAAATACATTACACCTTCTCATCAATAAGACGACCTCAAATTCGGTGACTACAGCTGAGTCACCGAATTATATCCAAAAGTGAATATAATCCGGAATATCAAAAAAAGTATGTGTTCCTGCTGAAATCACAACAAGACAGACACCAAAGACCTGATGTGCCTCTAGGGAAGAAAACACCGCCAACCTATGAGACAGTTTTGCCCTAAAATCCAAACCTGATCTGATCAAAGCCTCTGGAAAGATTCCATGGATTCCAAAGATCTTATTTGCAGATAAAAGGGTATTGACATATCTTAGGATTCCTCTAGTGCAAAGGTCTTTAGAGCCAGAGAGAAAAGTACATATTTTGAGAACCATAGACCTGCAAAATCCAATCAAGGATAAAGCTGCCAGTCCTACAAATGTCCATGGGGTACATGGAAGACTCAGTAATGTGTACAGCTTAATTAAAATTAAGGGTCAGGGTCTTGAGAGCACCCCCCATGAAGTATAGCATCCTGGACATAACAATCATTTATAGGATTCAAGTGTCCCATTAGTGTCACTGACAAGAATCTAGCTAGGGGCCAGCCCAAATCCTGGGAATGTATGCAGGCTCAGTCATGGGATGGTAATTACTATCTGTAATGGAACGAATCTCTCAGCTCCAGGAGGATTTGGGAAAAGTACAGAAACTTTTAAGAGAATCAAAATATAGGATTCATATTTGGGGTAAAGAAGGAATCTCTGCGTATTTGGTATTTTATGCATTTGTAAAGTTTCAGAGAATTTCTGAGTTTTGGAAACCACTGTAAAATATATAATTGGGTAATTCATCTAAACGTGATTTTAGTTGAAAACTAATTTCATATAGTATTGGAATATTTTAAAAGAGCTTAAATTTTACTATATTTATAAGTTTAATTTATTAGATTTTAAGGATATTTGCATACCTGGGAATGTATCTGTTAATTGAGACAATTGAAGTGATTAAAAAGGGAACTGGGTGTAATGTGTTAAGGGTTTTAAATGTACTTTAAAATTCATGAAAGTGTTTAATTACCTGAGTTTGCAAGTGGGATCAAATATTTTCCAAAGTCCTCTTAAAATTGGTTGCTATTATTTGCTAGACTTAAAAATGAATTTTAAAAGAGAATAATCAATTTTCTAGGCTGAACTTAAAAGGTTAAGGAAAAGCTACAATGAGATATCACCTCACACCTGTCAGAATGGTTATCACCAAAAAGAACACAAATAACAAATGCTGGGGAGGGTGTGCAGAAAAGGGAATCCTCTCACACTGTTGGTAGGAATGTAAATCAGTGCAGCCACTGTGGAAAACAGTTTGGAGGTTTCTCAAAAAACTAAAAATAAAACTACCATATGACCCCGCAATTCTATTGCTAGGCATATATCCCCCAAAATCCATGAACACTAATTGTAAAAGATACATGTCCCCCAGTGCTAGAGCAGCATTATTTACAATTGTCAAGATATGGAAGGGACTTCCCTGGTGGTCCAGTGGTAAAGAATTCACCTTCCGGGCTTCCCTGTGGCGCAGTGGTTAAGATTCCGCCTGCCAATGCAGGGGACACGGGTTCATGCCCCGTGCAGGGGAAGTGTGTTCGATCCCTGGTCACGGAACTAGGATACCACATGCCACAGGGCAACTAAGCCCACGTGCCACAAGTACAGCACCTCAACTAGAGAAGAGAAAACCCCCACGCCACAACAAGAGAGAAGCCCGCACGGTGCAACAGAAGATCCCACATGCCGCAACTAAGATCCAGCGCAGCCAAAAAAAAAAAACAAAGATATGGAAGCAACCTAAGTGTCCATCAACAGATGAATGAATAAAGAAAATGAGGGGGCTTCCCTGGTGGCGCAGTGGTTGAGAGTCCGCCTGCCAATGCAGGGGACACGGGTTCATGCCCCAGTCTGGGAAGATCCCACATGCCGTAGAGTGGCTGGGCCCGTGAGCCATGGCCGCTGAGCCTGAGCGTCCGGAGCCTGTGCTCCACAATGGGAGAGGCTGCAGTAGTGAGAGGCCCGCATACTGCAAAAAAAAAAAAGAAAAAAGAAAGAAGATGAGGTATATATATACAATGGAATACTACTCAGTCATGAAAAGGAACAAAATAATGCCATTTGCAGCAGCATGGATGGACTGGGAAGTTATTATGCTAAGTGAAAAAAGTCAGAGAAAGACAAATACTGTATGATATCGCTTATATGTGGAATCTAAAAAATACAACAAACTAGCGACTATAACAAAAAAAAAGCAGACTCACAGATACAGAGAACAAACTACTAGTTGCCAAGTGGGGTGGGAAGGTGGGAAGGGCAATATAGGGGTAGCAGATTAAGAGCTACAAAATATTATGTTCCCTGGTGGCCTAGTGGTTAGGATGCTGGGCTTTCACTGCCGTGGCCCAAGTTCAATCCCTGGTTGGGGAACTGAGATCCCACAAGTTGTGGGACACTGCCAAGAAAAATAAATAAGCTACAAGGATATATTGCACAGTGTGGGGAATATAGCCAAGATTTTATAATAACTATAAATGGAGTATAACCTTTAAAAACTGTGACTCACTGCATTGCACACCTGTAACTTATATAATATTGTACAGCAACTACACTTTAATAAAAAATGTTAGAAAAAGAGTTAAGAGAAAAGTAGGCATTTGAACTTATAACTTAAATAAGTTGACTATCAGATTTGTTAACTGAGTAGATCTTTTTTTGTGCACACACGAAAACACACACACACACACCATTTTTGAGGGCTATAATCACTTCTGAAGGGCTGTGCAATGTCCACATTACTGTGCTTACATTAAAAAAAAATCAGAAGTCTTTGCAACCCTGTGGCAATAATATGATCAAATACCAATATTGTTTACCAAATAAATTCCACCCAAACTCAGAAACCTTGCTCAGCCCTCCAGAGCCTGCATAGAGCTGAGAAGGTCTGATATGATTCAAAATGCATTTCTCCTAAGATGCTTGTTTCCGTTTTGGGTTTTTTTTTTACACATTCTGAATCTAATTTTCTGCCTTTGTCATGTTCTCATCCATTTACGGATTTGCATGAGTGTGTGTGACTGGTTATCACCTGAATAAATTATTTCATTCCTAACCAACTAATTTATGTTCCTTATAAAGGGCCAGCTTAACTCTATGCCAGTTTAACTAGGGAGTGTTGATGGGGGTTCCAAATAAGCCTGTTTGCAGCCGGTACGTGCTTTGGAAGGTACTGAGCTCTGATTGGTTGAATTCTACCGTGGTCTACTCGTGGCCCACCACAGTGAGAGTCACACTCTGTGGTCCACAGAGTAGCACCATCTGGCCTCACTCGGACCTCCGCACGTTCACATTTACAAAGCATTGGTCTACACAAGAATTCAGGTAACAGTAATCACTGTTGCAGTGATCTTGTGCTGTTTGAGTTTCCTGCTCAGCAGATGACATAGTTCCATTAATTTCTTTTAAATGAAAAGATGACAAGTTGCAATTCAGTTAACTCTGTAAATTGTCTCTACAAATTATTAAATTACATGTGTATATTGAGTTCTCACAAATGGCACTTGGATGACTGGAACATGAACATGTCAAATTAATAGCTGGACAGAAGTCTCCCATGATATGGAAAGGGGTGGGGGGTATCATAATCCGTTGAGGCCCTAGCACCCCGGAAGCTCCAGGAAGTGTGGTGAGCTCCAGCCAACTCAGCTACTATCACCCTAGGTAAAGTTCTGGGTAGATTAATGAAGGTCACAAATGCATTTCTGTTCCTCACGTCAAGAAGGGAGTCCATTTCCCCTCTTCCTTTTTAAAAAATTTTTAGCTTATTTATCTTGCTTTTTATTACGGCATCGTCATATACATGCAATATTTCCCGTCTTCTAGAATGAGCACACCCATGGCTTTCTTTGACTGATATAATATGGTAGAAGTGAAGTTCTGGGACTTCCAAACCCAGGCTTAAGAGAACGGGTGCTTCAACTTTCTTGCTCTTAGGAGTCAGCCACCATGTAAGAAGTCTGATGACTTTGAGCCCGCCATGCTATCAGGCAGCCCAGGAGAACCATGTGGAAAGAGCATTGAGGGGCCAGACTCTGGGAGGTAAGGCTTCTTGCACCATCCATCCCAGACAGCTGCTCAGCCCCGTGCATGACTGTGGCCCATGCCACGTGCAGCCAAAGAATCCCCTCGCTGAGTCCTGCCTGACCCACAGAATCATGAGCAAACAATAAAATATTGTTGTTTAAGCCATTAATCTTGAAGGTGATTTGTCACATAGCAATAAATATTTGTGACAAATGCACGGACCTGTCTCACAGCCGCTTACCTCCTATTCATCACAGGATAGGTCTTCCAACCTAAGAGGAGTTCCTCCCCCTAAAGCAGGGGAAAAAAGGTGATGAGGAAAGCAACGAAAACTGAGTTATAGAAGAAGAGCTAAGAAACAGAAAATGAGAAAATGCCAAAGACATGTTGGCCTGCTCTGATGTAACTCTATGTTCCCAGATGTGGCCAAGCAGTGCCCATCCCCATCACTATGGTTTTCTTTCTAAAATTTGTGTTAAAGCATAACTTATTGACTTGTAAGTGCACAGATCGTTAAGTGTAAACCTGCAAGAATTTTTACAAACCAAACTCATGCATCTGACTGACAGCCAGATCAGCACATCAGATGCCCCCTCCTGGCCTCTTCCAGTTACTACACTGACCCTCTTCAGGTTACCACTCTCCTGACTCCTGTGGTAATTCTTGCAATATTTCTGTTAATATTTCTCGGAATATTTTCTATTGTTATAATATTTTCACGGTGATCTGTGATCAGTGATCTTTGATGTTACTACTATAACTTGCTGAAGACTCAGATGATAGCATTTTTTTTAGCAACAAAGTATTTTTTACCTCAGGTATGTAACACTGCTTTTCAGACATAATGCTGGTGCACACTTAATAGACTACAGTATCGTGCAAACATAACCTTAAAAGAAATTTTTTGTATTTTTGGCTGTGCCGCATGGCATGTGGGACCCTAGTTCCCCAACCAGGAAGCAAACCGGGTCCCCTGCAGTGGAAGCGCGGAGTCGTAACCACTGGACCTCCAGGGAAGTCCCCAAACATAACTTTCATATGCACTGGGAAACCAAAAAATTCATGTGACTGGCTTTATTGCGATATTCACTTTTTTGTGGAGTTTTGGAACCAAATCTGCAGTATCTCCAATGTATGCCCATAAAAGGTCATATCATCTGCAAATAGAGATCATCTTTTTTTCTAATTTGGAAGGATGTTTTCTTGCCTAATTTCTCTGGCTAGAACTTCCAGTACTTTGTTGAATAGAAGTGGTGAAAGTAGGCAGCCATGCCTTGCTCCTGATGTGAGAGGAAAAGCGTTCGGTTTTTCACCACTGAGTATGACATTTGCTGTGGAATTTTCATATATGGCTTTTATTATGTTGAGGCAGATTTTTTCTATTCCTAGTTTGAGTGTTCTTATCATTGAAGGGTAATGAAGTTGATGAGTGCTTTTTCTGCATCAACTGAGATCATTATGTGCTTTTCCCCTTTATTTTCTTACTGTGGTGTATCACATTGATTGATTTTTATATGTTGAACCATTCTTTCATCCCAGTTATAAATCCCACTGGTCATGGTGTATAATCCTTTTAATATGCTGCTGAATTCAATTTGCTAATATTCTGATGAGAATTTTTGCATCAATGTTCATAAAGGATATTGGTCTGCAGTTTTCCTGTCGTGTCTTTGTTCTGGCTTTGCTATAAGGATAATTGTGGCCTCATAGAATGAGTAGGAAGTGTTTCTCTCCTTCAGTTTTTTTGGAAAAGTTTAAGAAGGACAGTATCAGTTCTTTAAATATTTGGTAGAATTCCCTCGTGAAGCCATCAGGTCCAGGGCTGTTTTGTTGGTGGTGGTGGGAGATTTTTGATTATTCATCCAATCTCATTACTGTTTATAGGTTTTTCAGATTTTTTGTTTCTTCATGATTTAGTCTTGGTAGCTTTTGTGTTTCTCAGAATATGTCCATTTCATCTAAGTTATCCATTTTGTTGGTGAACAATCGTTTGTAGTACTCTCTTATAATCATTTTTATTTCCGTAGAGTCAGTAGTAATGTTCCCACTTTCACTTCATTTCTGATTTTCATAATTTGAATCTTCTCTCTTTTTTTCTTAGGTCATCTAACCAAAGGTTTGTCAATTTTGTTGATCTTTTCAAAGAACCAACATTTGGTTTTATTGATTTTCTCTGTTGTTTTTCTATTCTTTATTTGTTTATCTCTGCTTTAATCTTTAGTCCCTACCTTCTGCTAGCTTTGAATTTAGTTTGTTCGTTCTTGCTAGTTCCTTAAGTTGTAAAGTTCGGTTGTTGATTTGAGATTTTTCTTGTTGATTAGTGTAAGCATTTATAGCTATAAATTTCTCCCTTTTTCTGTGTCCCATAAGTTTTGATATGTTGTGTTTTCATTTTCACTTGTCTCCAAGTATTTTCTAATTTCCCTTGTGCTTTCTTCTTTGATCCGTGGCTTGTTTAAAAGTGTTGTTTAATTTTCACAAGTTTGTGAAATTTCCAGTTTTCCTTCTCTTATTGATTTCTAACTTCATCTCATTGTGGTCAGAGAAGATACTTTGTGTGACATCTGTCTTTTTAAGTCTACTGAGACTTAATTTGTGGACTAACATATGGCATATCCTGTAAAATATTCCATGTGCATTTGAGAATGTGTACGCCATTGTTGTTGGGTGGAGTGTTCTGTTAGATCTGGTTGGTTTATTGTGTTCTTTAAGTCCTCTATTTCCTTGCTGTCTTCTGTCTGGTTGTTTTATTATTGTGAGTGGGGTATTGAAGTCTATGACTATTATTGTAGAAAAGTCTATTTCTCTGTTCAGTTCTGTCCATTTTTGCTTCATCTATTTTGATGCCTGTCATTAGGTGCATAAATGTTTATAATTGGTGTATCTTCTTGCTCTATTGAAACTTCTATTAATACATAATGTCCTTCTTTATCTCTTGTAAACTTTTTTGATTTAAAGTCTATTTGTCTGATATTAGTAGAACCACGCCTGGTCTCTTTTGTTTGTTATTTGCAGGGAATATCTTTTTACATCCTTTCACTTTCAATCTATTTGTGTCTTTGGATCTAAAGTGAGACTCTTATAGACAGCATATTATAGTTGGATAAAGTGTTTTTATCCATTCTGCTCCCACAAGCTCTGTGCAAGCTGCTCCAGGAACACTGCTCAGCTGCCTGCCTTAGGGCTCCGGGTTGAGAACCCTTAGCTGCTACTGCACTAAGAGCTGAAAGTGACTGAAATTAACCACAATTTACCCTCCAAGCCTTCCACTGCAAGTTGCAAGCCTTCCATATACTAGAGTTCCAAATAGCTACATCAGACAGATTCTGCCAATGCAACTGTTGTTTAGGTAGGAAGACAGATCCCTGGTGCTTCCTACTCTGCCACAGTCCCAGAAGCCCCCAATGGTTATATCTTATGTAATTACAAACCCAGGAAATTAACATTGGTACAAAGTGTGTATAGTTCTATGCCATCACATGCACAGATTTGTGTGATCACAATGAAGATACAGAGCTATTCCATTACTACAGAGATCTCTCTACTGCTACCCCTTTATAATCACAGTCCCCTGCCCCACACCATCCTTAACCCCTGGCAGCCACTCATCTTTTCTCCATCGCAATAATTTTGTCATTTCAAGAATATTATGTAAATGGGGTTACATTATATGGAACTGTTTGGGGTTTTTTTTCATGCAGCATATAGTGCCCTTGGGATCCATCCAAGGTATTTCATGGATCGATAGTTCATTTTTGCTGTTGTTTTTACTTTTAAGTTATATTCCATGGTATAAATGTACTACAGTTTAACTATTCACGTGTCATAGAACATTTTTGGCTGTTTCTAGTTTTTAGCTATCACCCATAAAGCTGCTTTGAATAACTGTGTACAGGTTTTCATTTCTCTGGGATTAGTGCCCATGAAACAGTGGGTAACCGTTAGTTAACTCCATTTCACCTGTAACCTGCCTTCAGTAACCAAGGTCGTTTTAATTGTTTAATTGAGGACTTGCCTGTCCTCCAAGCAGCGGGTAGCCTAAACAATAAGATGTTTGCCCGACTTGTCGTCCAGGAACTTGGAATCAGCTGTGTCTAGTTAGAGCGGAGCTCGTTAAGACTGGATGGGACCACCGACCCTCCAACTGGGCATGCGAGAGTGACCTTTTGACCCCGCAGAGCTCCCGTTACACCTGCACGGAGCACTTACCGCACCTTTTTCTAATCACCTTTCCCCGTGCTCCCGGCGCTCTCCACGCCTCATACCACCCTGCTTTTTTGTTATTGTTGTTGCGGTACGCGGGTCTCTCACTGTTGTGGCCTCTCCCGTTGCGGAGCACAGGCTCCGGATGCGCAGGCTCAGCAGCCATCATGGCTCACGGGCCCAGCCGCTCCGCGGCATGTGGTATCTTCCCGGACCGGGCACGACCCCGTGTCCCCTGCATCGGCAGGCGGACTCTCAACCACTGCGCTACCAGGGAAGCCGCCCTCTGCTTTATTATTAGTTATCCCCTTGCCTTCAGGGAGGTGGATGTGACGCTAATTTTCCCGTTTCCTCGCTTGGCTGCCTTGCGAGTAAACCCTGTCTTTGCTGCAAACCTCGGCGGCTCAGCGTTTTGGCTTTGCTGCGCTTCAGACAAACAAGCCTGGCTTGGGAACACCCTGGAGTGGGGCTGTTGGGGCGAATGGTAAGTGTATATTTAGATGTTTAAGAAACTGCCACAACATGTTCTACAGCGGTTGTACCGTTCTGTGTCGCTACTACAGATGTCTAGTCGGGTTTCTCCGCATCCTCAGCAGCATTTGGTGTTGTCACTATTTGTTTTAAATTTTAGTAGGTGTGTAATGACATCTCATTGTGGTTTCAATTTGTAGTTCCCAAATGGCTAATGATGTTGAAGATCTTTTCACGTGTTTGGCATCTGTATATCCTCTTCAGTGAAATGTCTCTTCACATCTTTTCCGATTTTCCAGTTGGATTGTTTGGTTTTTTCTGTTGAGGTGTGAGAATTTGCTTTCGTTTGGCCCCGCCTGTAGTAGTGAAGGCTTTGGGTTGCCTCCCCAGCTTCCCCTCACTCTCCAGTCTACCTAAGGGAATCCAAATATTGGTCAGGTATCCACCCCTGCACTGCACGGTGTGTTTCTTGAAGGGAAAGCCAACTCCTTCTCTTGCCCTAAGAATCAACTCAGTATGATTGACGTTATTAACCTCTGCCTTGTTGGTAATGTTTTCAGGAAAACCAGTGTGACCCAATGCCAGCTGCTGCTATGTGACGGGGGTGTGTGGTGGGGAGTCTGATAGGAAGACTTCTGGGAGAAATTTCCCCTCTTTTTAACCGAGAGTCATAGGACAATATTATTTATCTCTTCCTCTTGACATTGACAAGTTTGGATGAGATACTGCTGCAAATGTCTTGCTTCAAAAGTGTTGACTAGGGCTTCCCTGGTGGCACAGTGGTTGAGAATCTTCCTGCCAATGCAGGGGTCACGGGTTCCAGCCCTGGTCTGGGAAGATCCCACATGCCGCGGAGCAACTAGGCCCGTGAGCCACAACTACTGAGCCTGCGCGCCTGGAGCCTGTGCTCCGCAACAAGAGAGGCCGCGACAATGAAAGGCCCGCGCACCGCGAGGAAGAGTGGCCCCTGTTCACCACAACTAGAGAAAGCTCTCGTGCAGAAACGAAGACCCAACACAGCCAAAACAAATAAATAAATAAATAAATTTATATATAAAAAAAAGTGTTGATTAAACTAGTACAAAGGATGGTAGAAAAGAGAAATGTGAAAGTCCAGGCATAGTGACATCATGAAGATGATGATTCAGCCAACCTTGAGGACAGCTACATCTGGACTTTCTATTAAAAGAGATCGAAGTTTCCACTTTCCTTATTGTTTGACCCACATGAGTTTCTGCCACTTGCAGGCCTAAATATTCTCACAGAAACGCCCACCCTCTGGCCTGTTGTTGTCGAGGATAGTGGTTGCATTTCTGTTTTCTTTTTAAACCAACCCTACCCCCAACATTGCTCCAATGACACTATTATTGTTGCTGTTTCTCTTGAGCTAACGGACGTTCGTAGAAGCCAGCACACAACAACCAGTCAATACACACGTGGAGCACTTATTAATACAAATACGGCCCGGGTAAAAGGACCCAAAGCAAGTCTGAACACATAGCAAAAAATCAATATCAGACAGACCATGCTTATGGAGGGAAAGGCAAACCCCATTCCAAGAGAAGTTTGCAGAGCACAAAACCATTCTCAATGCCAGACGCTTAACATACCCGCTGCTTTCCCGGTGGGGGCTTCAGGGGGAGGGGAGAAGGCAGGCGGTGTGGACTGACCCCCTGGCTCCCGCCCTGCGGAGGGAGCTGGCCCCGTCCCTCCACCAGGGCTCAGCTCCTAGGCTTACAGCTCAGTTCCTGGGCTCTGCTCGTCCCCGACAAGTCAGAAAGTGCGAAGGCGCTGTGATGTTACCCTCCTGCAAGCTCACGAGTCAGCCTGCCTGGCTTTCAGCCCTGGTCAGAGACACGGACTTCATTACAGCAAAAGGCAGCAGCCCCAGCAGTGTCTTGACGTGACACCCAGCTCCCTGGTTCCCACGGGGCGACGGAACAAGAGCGCCGTCACCTGCCCGTGGTGGGGACGCGGCAGAGCACAGGAGCCCTGAGTTAGGAGCCGAGCTGTCAGCAGGGCTGCTGCTGGCCCGCCCTCCTCTCCTCCGGAGAGATGACTCTCCCTGGGATGCAAGCCAAACTCCCAGGGCCTGAGCCGGAGGCTCTGCAGCTTTGTTGTCCTGGAAGGCGAGCAGAGTTCTCCCCGCTGAGAAGGAGAATGCCGAGGGACCCGGATGGCTCCGGGAGTGCCACGTCCTTAGTCTGTCATATCTACTCTCTCCAGCTGTCTGGGCTGGCTGCTGTCCTCCCATCCACACGGAAACGCCCAGAAAGCTAGGGAGAGTGGCCGCCCACACTGGCCCTGGCACTTGAGGTGGGAAGTGGTGAGCACCACCCACAGTTGCCCGGCTCGGGTGCTGCACTGTCCCTCGGTGCCTGTCCCCAACCCGTCCGTGCGTTTGTCAACAGTCCCTGTATTAAGCCCTCCTTATTTATTTTTTTTTTATTTTTGGCTGCGTTTGGGCTTCGTTGCGGCGAGTGGCGGCTGCTCTTCGTTGCGATGCGCAGGCTCTCATTGTGGTGGCTTCTCTTGTTGTGGAGCACGGGCTCTAGGCGCGTGGGTTTCAGTAGTTGTGGCACGTGGGTTCAGTAGTTGTGGCTCACGGGCTCTAGAGCACAGCCTCAGTAGTTGTGGTGCATGGGCTTAGTTGCTCCATGGCATGTGGGATCTTCCAGAACCAGGTCTTGAACCCTTGTCCCCTGCACTGCCAAGCGGATTCTTAACCACTGCACCACCAGGGAAGCCCAAGCTCTCCTTAAATTACCAGGTTTGTGCATGCCACGTGCATGCACACCCAGTCTGAATCAGACATAGATACACAGTTTGTACAAATGGACAAGAAAAAGGTAAAGAACCCAAGCAGGTAATAAGCAAAGGCAATGGATTCACAAAAGACAAAACCTTGTTGCCAGTGACCACGAAGAGATGCTTAAGCTCCGAGATGCTTAAAGCCCTGCCTCCTACCACAAAGAGGAAGTGAGGAAATGGGACTAATTCACGACCCGCTGAATTGAAAATTGGTAACTCAGGAGTGTGATTCAGCAGTAGCCAGTAGAGCTGAAGGGGATGACACTTTCAAACCCGCCATTCCTCTGCTGGAATCCCAAACTTAATTCTTCTCTAGGTATAACAGCTAGAGAAGCTGTGTGCACCTGCCCCATCAAAAGGGCAGTGATACTCAATGATTAGAAACCACCTAAATGCTTATCAATAGGGAATGTGTTAATAAATTCTATTTATAAATT
The DNA here is from genome assembly GCF_964374135.1 of Grampus griseus. Classification (NCBI taxonomy): domain Eukaryota; kingdom Metazoa; phylum Chordata; class Mammalia; order Artiodactyla; family Delphinidae; genus Grampus; species Grampus griseus. Next base: position 13,959,291 of record NC_139016.1, on the reverse strand, counting down.
ATAATACCTTAAAGCAGTTAAAATTAACTAGGTCTAAAGCAACAGGGGGTAAATCATAATGTTAAGCAAATATAGGACATGCCTTGGTGATTACACTTATGTGTAGAATTTAAAAGCTCAGGACAATACTATATTGTTTACAGAACATACTTTTGTAATTGAAGCCTGAGATGAAGGATAGGAAAAATAAGCACCAGCTTCAGATCAGAGGTGACTTTGGGGATGGAAAGAGAGAAATTAATTGGACATGGGGACCTCCAACCCTACCTGTAAACTTTCCTTTCTTCAAAATATCTGAAGTAAAAATGGCAACAATTAACATCTATCAAACTCAAGTAGTGATTAATTGGGTGGTAGAGTTTTCTATGTATATTTTATACATGGGAAATCTTTTATACTTTAAAGGCAGTTAAGACACCTAAATGACCAGTTTAAATCAGGGAAGCAAGGTACAACGAGTCCACAGGCTGGAACACCAGGCGGCCTTTAGAAACCACCATGTCAGAGAACTTAGGGAAGCAGGGAAATGCTCAAGAGACATTTGATGTGAAGCGTAGATTAGAAAATTGTTGTATGGGGGACTTTTTGTCAGCAGACTTAAAAAAAAAAATGACCCTTCCTCTTTTCATCACACATAGAAATGTGACGATAAATGCCAGATGGTCCCTTATTATAGGTGACTTGTCTTTTCTCCCATATATCAGTTTTTACAGTGAATATATAGTCAGTTATCAGAAAAGTAAACAATCTAATGATTAATTTGTACCAGCAGCCTGTCAAAATAAACAACTGAAGAGCAGCATTCAATTTCAGACCAAACACCTTAAAATTATTTTTGCTATTTACTGTGCTTATGCTGCCCTCCGATGGAGAAATAGAAGAATGCTTATGAACGTAGAGCAATTTATAAAATGCAGATGTGTTCTTCACATGTTGATAAAGATACTATATAACTTTATTAAAAATTAATACATGTGCAATATAAAAAACTTTCTATAGTTGTGGCGAGCGGGGGTGGGGGTCTACTCTTCGTTGAGGTGCGCAGGCTTCTCATTGCAGTGGCTTCTCTTGTTGCAGAGCACGGGCTATAGGCACGCGGGCTTCAGTAGTTTTGGCTCTCGGGCTCAGTAGTTGTGGCTCACGGGCTCAGTAGTTGTGGCTCGCGGGCTCTAGAGCACAGGCTCAGTAGGTGTGGAGCACAGGCTTAGTTGCTCTGTGGCATGTGGGATCTTCCTGGACCAGGGCTCTAACCCGTGTCCCCTGCATTGGCAGGCGGATTCTTAACTATTGTGCCACCAGGGAAGTCCCTAGAATTTGGTTTTGATACTCGATTTTTGCTTCGTTTACCTATCTTCAAGACTCTACTTTTACAAATACCTAGCAATTTGACCCTTGTTCAGAGACTGCTTCAAGTTCATTCTTTCTTTTCCTTTCTTTTCTTTCTTTCTTTCTTTCTTTCTTTCTTTTTCTTTCTTTCTTTCTTTCTTTCTGTCTTTCTTTCTTTCTTTCTTTCTTTCTTTCTTTCTTTCTTTCTTTCTTTCTTTCTTTCTTTCTTTCTTTCATACTTTTATTTAAAAAGGTTGCAATGAACATCATATATATAATCTTGGTGAAATTATAAATATTTCTACAATATAAATTCCAAACAGGGTCTTGCTCAGTGGCTCCATGCATTTATAAATTTACTAGATATGGTCAAATTGTCCTTCAGAAAGTTGCATCACTTTATGCTTTCACAACAATGCATGAGCACTCATTTTCCGATCGCCCATCCTCAAACTGGAGGATATACAACTTTTTCATTGACCTTTCGGCAATTTGCAAGGTTAAGAAATTATATTCCATTATTGTTTGGGCTTTCATTTCTTTTGTTACCAGTGAGGTTCAACACTTCCCCCTGTTTTTTGGTGATTGGTGTTTCTTTGTACCCTTTGCTTACTTCATCTTTGTCTTCTGTTGGGTTTTTCATCTTCTTTTTTTAACTTTTGATTTTGAGTTCTGCGTAAATTAGGTGAATCAGCCCTCTGTCCTGTATCTTCCAAGTATTTCTCAATTGTCATTTTATAATTCCTTGTTTGTTTATTATTTATTTTTGCCATGCAGGGAGTTTACATCATTACACAGAAAATTTTATAAAGTTTCCCTTTTTAGCTTCTGGACAAAGATGACTTAAAATGAGAAATTCAGATAACCGACAAGACGCTAGGAAGCTAGAGGGTGTGGTTGGAAGAAGTTGGGAGGGATTAGCGCCCATGATGGGCAAAGATGAAGACAGGTTGCGTGGGGCTGCACCTGGGAACCAAGGCAGATAAGTCAGGCGTAGGCTTGGTCATCCGTGTGAAGCCAACGAGGACACATCTCTACAGCTGTGATTAGAGCACTCTGGGGGCCCCATCAGGTGCTCAAAGCCGCCGTCACAGGAGGGGAGCACAAGTGGGGAGCTGTTGCTGCCCAGTGGGCCTTTCTCCCTTGGGCAAGAGGGCAGGCGATACTGCTTTTATTATGGAGAACATAGCATGTGGATATTGGAAAAAGAGAACTTGGTTAATTAGTGCATGGAATATGAAACAGTGAATAAAAACCATGTTTAATTCCATCACAGTTAATATTTTAGCCCACTTTCTCTCCATCTTTTTTCAGCTCATTTTTTAAAACATCTTTATTGGAGTATAATTGCTTTACAATGGTGTGTTAGTTTCTGCTTTATAACAAAGTGAATCAGTTATGCATATACATATATCCCCATGTCCCCTCCCTCTTGCATCTCCCTCCCTCCCACCCTCCCTATCCCACGCCTCTAGGTGGTCACAAAGCACCGAGCTGACCTCCCTGTGCCATGTGGCTGCTTCCCACTAGCTGTCTATATTTTATATTTGGTAGTGTATATATGTCCATGCCACTCTCTCACTTCGTCCCAGCTTACCCTTCCCCCTCCCCGTGTCCTCAAGTCCATTCTCTCCATCTGTGTCTTTATTCCTGTCCTGCCCCTAGGTTCATCAGAACCATTTTTTTTTAGATTCCATATATATGTGTTAGCCTACGGTATTTGTTTTTCTCTTTCTGACTTACTTCACTCTGTATGACAGTCTCTAGGTCCATCCACCTCACTACAAATAACTCAATTTCGTTTTTTTTTAATGGCTGAGTAATATTCCACTGTATATACGTGCCACATCTTCTTTATCTATTCATCTGTCGATGGACACTTAGGTTGCTTCAATGTCCTGGCTATTGTAAATACTTCAGCTCATATTTTTAAAGTTGGAATTATGCTTCATATGCATTTTGGTTTTCATTATTCTTTTTTTAAATTTTATTTATTTTATTTTTGGCTGTGTTGGGCCTTTGTTGCTGAGCGCGGGCCTTCTCTAGTTGCGGTGAGCGGGGGCTACTCTTTGCTGTGGTGTGTGGCTTCTTATTGCAGTGGCTTCTCTTGTTACGGAGCATGGGCTCTAGGCACGCGGGCTTCAGTAGTTGTGGTGCGCTGCCTCAGTAGTTGTGCTGCATGGGCTTTGTTGCTCTGCGGCATGTGGGATCTTCCCAGACCAGGCCTCGAACCCATGTCCTCTGCATTGGCAGGTGGATTCTTAACGACTGCGCCACCAGGAAAGCCCCAATCCATTTTATCCCTTTTTGTGATATTTTGGTATTTTGTGGCCTTTGGTATTTTGTGGCATTTTGTGGTAAATTGCAGACATCAGTACATGTCTCCTTAAGTATTTCAGCAAGCATGGCATTAACTAGTGAGCCGTATTTGTTTACAGTGCTTTTCTTTGAATGTAAACTTTACACAGAGTAAAATACACCAATCATTTTTTTTCTCTCAGTCATTTTATTATTTTTTTATTGAAGTGTAGTTGATTTACAATGTTGTGTTAATTTCTGCTGTACAGCAAAGTGATTCAGTTATACATATATATATGTTCTCTTTTTATATTCTTTTCCCTTATGGTTTATCATAGGATAGTGAATGTAGTTCCCTGTGCTATACAGTAGGGCCTTGTTTATCTATTCCATGTATAATAGTTTACATCTGTTAACCCCAACCTCCCATTCCATCCCTCCCCCAACCTCCTCCCCCTTGGCAACCACAAGTCTGTTCTCTATGTCCATGAGTCTGTTGCTGTTTCATAGATATGTTCATTTGTGTCATATTTTAGATTCCACATATAAGTGATGTCGTATGGTATTTGTCTTTCTCTTTCTGACTTATTTCACTTAGTATGATAATCTCTAGTTGCATCCATGTTGCTGCAAATGGCATTATTTTGTTCTTTTTTATGGCTGAGTACTAGTCCATTGTATACATGTACCACATCTTCTTTATCCATTCACCTGTCAGTGGACACTTAGGTTGTTTCCATGTCTTGGCTATTGTGAAGAGTGCTGCTATGAACATAGGAGTGCATGTATCTCTTTGGATTAGAGTTTTGTCTGGGTATATGCCCAGGAGTGGGGTTGCTGGATCATATGGTAATTCAATTTTTAGGTTTTTTGTTTGTTTGTTTTTCTGTACGCGGGTCTCTCACTGTTGTGGCCTCTCCTGTTGCAGAGCACAGGCTCCGGACACGCAGGCCCAGCGGCCATGGCTCACGGGCCCAGCCGCTCCGCGGCATGTGGGATCTTCCCGGACCGGGGCACGAACCCATGTCCCCTGCATCGGCAGGCGAACTCTCAACCACTGCACCACCAGGGAAGCCCAATTTTTAGTTTTTTAAGGAATCTCCACATCTGTTCTCCAAAGTGGCTGTACCAATTTATATTCCCACCAACAGTATAAGAGGGTTCCCTTTTCTCCACATCCTCTCCAGCATTTGTTATTTGTAGAGTTTTTCATGATGGCCATTCTGACCAGTGTGAGATGGTACCTTATTATAGTTTTGATTTTCATTTCTACGATAATTAGTGATTTTGAGCATCTTTTCATGTGCCTATTAGCTATTTGTATTTCTTCTTTGAATAAATGTCTTTTTAGATCTTCTGCCCCTGTTTTGATTGGTTCATTTACTTTTTTTCGTTGAGTTGTATGAGCTGTTTATATATTTTGGAAATTAAGCCCTTCTCAGTTGCATTATTTGCAAATATTTTCTCCCGTTTCATAGGTCGTCTTTTCGTTTTGTTAATGGTTTCCTTTGCTGCACAAAAACTTGTATGTTTGATTAGGTCCCATTTGTTTATTTTTGCTTTTATTCCTATTGCCTTGGGAGACTGACCTAAGAAAACATTGGTACAATTTATGTCAGAGAATGTTTTGCCTGTGTTCCTTTCTAGGAGTTTTATGGTGTCATGTCTTATGTTTAAGTCTTTAGGGCATTTTGAGTTTATTTTTGTGTACGGTGAGAGGGTGTGTTTTAAATTCATTGATTTACATGCAGCTCTCCAACTTTCCCAGCACCAATTGCTGAAGAAACTTTTTCCTGTTGTATATTCTTGCCTTTTTTGTCAAAAATTAATTGACTATAGGTGTGTGGGTTAATTTCTGCGTGCTCTGTTCTGTTCCATTGATCCATATGTCTGTTTTTGTGCCAATACCATGCTGTTTTGATTACTATAGCTTTATAGTATTGTCTTAGGTCTGGGAGGGTTAGGCCTGTTGCTTTGTTCTTTTTCTTCAGGATTGCTTTGGCAATTCTGGGTGTTTTGTGGATCCATATAAATTTTAGGATTATTTGTTCTAGTTCTGTGAAAAATGTCATGGGTCATTTGATAGGGATTGAATGAAATCTGTAGATTGCTTTGAGTAGTATAGTCATTTTAACAATAGAAATTCTTCCAATCCAAGAGCATGGGATATCTTTCCATTTCTTTGAATCATCTTCAATTTCCTTTAACGTTTTATATTTCTCAGCATACAAGTCTTTCACCTCCTTGGTCAGATTTATTCCTAAGTATTTTATTTTGGGGGGGTGCATTTTTTTTCAACGTTTATTTGACTGCGCCGGGTCTTAGTTGCCACGTGTGGGATCTTCATTGCTGCATGCGGGGTCTTTAGTTGCGGCAAGAGGGATCTTTAGTTGCGGCATTTGAACTGTTAATTGTGGCATGTGGGATCTTGTTCCCTGACCAGGGATGGAACCTGGGCCCCCTGCATTGGGATTGTGGAGTCTTAGCCAGTGGACCACCAGGGAAGTCCTGAGGTTGTGATTTTGAAAGGTATTGTTATTTTACATTCCCTTTCTGATATTTCATTGTTGGTGTAAAGAAATGCAACCGATTTCTGTATGTTCATCTTGTATCCTGCTACATTTCTGAATTCACTGATCAGTTCTAGTATTTGTATGGAGTCTTTAGGGTTTTCTATATAGAGAGTCATGTCATCTGCATATAATGACGATTTTACCTCTTCCAATTTGGATACCTTTTATTTCTTTTTCTTGTCTGATTGCTGTGGCTAGGATTTCCAATACTATGTTGAATAGAAGAGGTGGAAATGGGTATCCTTGTCGTATTCCAGATGTTAGCAGGAAGGCTTTCAACTTTTCACCATTGAGTATTATATTGGCTCTGGGTTTGTCATAAATAGCTTTTATTATGTTGAGATATATTCCCTCTATACCCACTTTGGTAAGAGTGTTTATCATGAATGGATGTTGAATTTTGTCAAATGTTTTTTCTGCATCTATTGAGATGATCAAGTGGTTTTTGACTTTTGTTTATGTGGTGTATCACATTGATTAATTTGCATATGTTGAACCATCCTTATGAGCTTGGGATGAATCCCACTTGGTTGTTGTGTATGATTTTTTTATGTGTTGTTGGATCCAGTTTGCTATATTTTGTTGAGAATTTTTGCTTCTATATTCATCAAAGATATTGGCCTGTAATTTTCTTTTTTGGTGGTGTCTTTGTCTGGTTTTGGTATCAGGGTGATGGTGGCTTCCTAGAATGTCTTTGGGAGTGTTCCCTTCTCTTCAGTTTTTTGGAAGAGTTTGAGAAGGATCAGTATAAGTTCTTCTTTGTATGTTGGGTAGAATTTGCCTGTGAAGCCATCTGGTCCTGGACTTTTGTTTGTGGGGGAGTTTTTTAAAAATAAATTTATTTATTATATTTATTTTATTTTTGGCTGCACTGGGTCTTTGTTGCCATGCACGGGCTTTCTTTAGTTGTGGTGAGCAGGGGCTACTCTTCATTGCGGAGCTTGGGTTCTAGGCACACAGGCTTCAGTAGTTGTGGCACATGGGCTCAGTAGTTGTGGCTCGCGGGCTCTAGAGCGCAGGCTCAGTAGTTGTGGCACACGGTCTTAGTTGCTCTGTAGCATGTGGGATCTTCCCGGATCAGGGATCGAACCCACGTCCCCTGCATTGGCAGGTGGATCCTTAACCACTGCACCACAAAGGAAGCCCTATGGGGCAGTTTTTAAACTACAGATTCTATTTCATCTCTAGTGATTGGTGGTCTGTTCAAATTATCTATTTCTTTTTGAGTCAGTTTTGGTGGCCTGTATATTTCTAGAAAGTTGTCCATTTCTTCTAGGTTGTCAAATTTATTGGCATATAATTGTTCATAGTATTCTCTTGTGGTTTTTGTATTTGTACGGTGTCAGTTGTTACGTCTTCTTTTCATTTCTTATTTTGTTTATTTGGGTCTTCTCTCTCTTCTTCTTGGTGAGCCTGGCCAGAGGTTTGTCGATTTTGTTTACCCTTTCAAAGAACCAGCTCTTGGTTTTATTGATTTTTTTCCTATTGTTTTTTGATCTCTATTTATTTCCTCTCTGATCTTTATTATTTCCTTCCTTCTGCTGACTTTAGGTTTGTTTGTTCTTTTTCTAATTCTTTTTTTTTTTTTTTTTGGCGGTATGCAGGCCTCTCACAGTTGTAGCCTCTCCCATTGCGGAGCACAGGCTCCAGACGTGCAGGCTCAGCAGCCATGGCTCATGGGCCCAGGCCCTCCACAGCATGTGGGATCTTCCCGGACTGGGGCACGAACCCATGTCCCCTGCATCGGCAAGAGAACTCTCAACCACTGTGCCACCAGGGAAGCCCCCTCTAATTCTTTTAAGTAAGTGGTAGGTTAGGTTGTTTATTTGAGATTTGTCTCATTTTTTGAGGAAGACCTGTATCGCTATGAACTCCCATCTAAGAACAGCTTTTGCTGCATCCTGTAGATTTTGTATGGTTGTGTTTTCATTGTCATTTGTCTCAAGTTATTTTTAAATTTCGTCTTTTATTTAATTGTTGACCCATTGGTTTCTTTTCAGCAGCATATTGTTTAGTCTCTGTGTAATCATTTTTTTCTCGTTTCTGTTTCAGTGGTTGATTTCTCATTTCATGCCATTGTGGTCAGAAAAGATGCTTGAGATCATTTCTATCCTCTTAAATTTGTTGAGGCTTGTTTTATGCCCTAGTATGTGGTCAGTCCTAGAGAATGTTCCATGTGCACTTGAAGAGAATGCTGGGTTTTTTTTGCATGTAATGTCCTGAACATATCAATTAAGTCTAACTGTCCTATTGTATTATTTAAGACCTCTGTTGCCTTATTAATATTTTGTTTAGAAGATCTGTCCATTGATGTGAGTGGGGTGTTAAAGTCTCCTACTATTATTTTATTCCTGTCAATTTCTCCCTTTATGTCTGTATTTATTTAATATATTTGGGTGCTCCTATATTAGGTGATATATGTTGACAAGTGTAAAATCCACTTCCTGATGGATCCTTTTATCATTATATAGTGTTGTTCTTTATCTTTCTTTATGGCCTTTGTTTTAAAGTCTATTTTGTCTGATATGAGTATTGCGACCCCTGGTTTCTTTTCATTTCCATGAAATATCTTTTTCCATCCCCTCACTTTCAATCTATGTGTGTCCTGTGCCATAAAGTGGGTCTCTTCTAGGCAGCATATTGGATTAGAAAACAGGACCCTACAATCTGCCACTCTGTGTCTTTTGATTGGAGCATTTAGTCCATTGATGTTTAAGTTAATTATTAAGAGATATGTATTTATTGCCATCTTAAGCTTGTTTTCCCATTGATTTTATATTTCTTTTTTGTCCCTTTATTTTTCTTTTTCCTTTTTCGGTTTGATGATTTTCTTTCGTATTATATTCTCTTTTTGTTTTTTGTGATTCTATTGTGTGATTTTGATTTGTGGTACCCTGTTTTTCAAGTATGTTAATCTCATCCTATATCTGCTTGCCTTAGACTGGTAGTCATATAGGCTCAAACACATTGGAGGAACTGAAATAAAATGTATTTTTCTTACTCTCCTACCCCACATTTTATGATTTTGATGTCCTCTTTTACATCTCCACGTTCATCCTTTTGCTGTTCATGGTGGTTATCATCACTTTCATAGAAATTTTTTAAAAATCTGGGTACTGGCTTATTTAGGTGATTTGCTCTCCAATTGTGATTTTCTCTTTCCTATATATTTTGACTTCTTTTGTATTTAGAGAAGACCTTTCAGTACTTCCCTTAGCATTTAGCATTGCTGTATTTTTTTAGTTTTTGCTCGGCTGAGAAATTCTTTATCTCTCCTGCTATTCCAAATGATAATCTTGCCGGATAGAGCATCCCAGGTTGCAGATTTTTCCCTTTCAGGACTTCGAATATATCTTGCCACTCCCTTCTGGCCTGCAATGTTTCTGTAGAGAAATCAGCTGATAGCCTTATGGGAGTTCCTTTGTGATTGACTCTTTGTTTTTCTCCTATTGCCTTTAGAATCCTCTCTTTAACATCTGCCATTTTTATTATAATAGGTCTTGGTGTAGGTCTGTGTGGGTTTACCCTGTTTGGGACCCCTTGTGCTTCCTGTACCTGGATATCTGTTTCCTTCTTTAAGTTTGGGAAGTTTTCAGCCATCATTTCTTCAAACACATTTTTGATCCCATTTTCTCTTTCTTCCCCTTCTGGAATCCCTATTATGCGTAGATTGGCATGCTTTATGTTATCCCACAGGTCTCTTATATTGCTTTCATTTTTTTTCATTTGGCTTTCTGTCTGCTCTCCTGATTGGGTGATTTCCATTATTCTATCTTCCAGGTCACTTATTCGTTCTTCTGCACTATTTACTCTGCTACTCATTGCCTTTAGTTCAGTTTTTGTCTTGGCAAATGAGTTTTCTAATTTTTCTTGGTTGCTCTTTATAGTTTCTAGTCCCTTTTTACAATAGTCTGCATTTCTGTCAATAGTCTTTCTTAATTCCTTCAGTATTTTCATTATCTCCTTTGAGCTATTGGTGTCTGTTAGACCAAAGAGGTGTGTTTCATTGTTTGTTTCTTTCAGGGGAATTCTCTTGGGCTTTTAATTGGGAGTGGTTCCTCTGCTTCTTCATTTTACTTATATTTCTCTTATTCTGTGAGTTTAGGAGAAACACTTTCATCTCCTGTGGTGTGGAGGGATATTTGTATGTGGCAGTGTCCCTATGTAGCTTGTGTGGGTTTAATATTTTTGGTGCAAGGGCCGTTTTTAGTATGGATGCCTGTTGCCTCTTTCCTCAGTGTGTGCTGGCTCTTAATCCCTTGATAGGGGGTATGCATATGCGGTGGCTGGTGCGCGGTCGTGGGGTTCTTGCTGGCGGTGGTGGCTCATGCACGCCCCCAGAGCACACGATGGGAGCAGAGGTGGCTCATGACAGCTCCTGGAGCTTGTCTAGGTGATGTCCTGCCTCCTGAGAGCTTATGCAGGGAAAAAGGCTGTAATGGCAGGTCCCACCCGTCCCGTTGTGCGTCGCCTACACAGTGGCACCTGGCCTCTAAGGTGGCCCAGGCTTCCTCCGTGTACACCCTCAGATGCCGTTGCATCAGGCTTCAGCACAGCCCACCCCAGTCTTCTCCATGGGTCCGATCTCCACAGCCCAAGCTTCCACACCTAGATCATACCGGCACTGGTGGAAGCATATCTCAGGCTGGGGAGTGCAGAGCAGTGACACTGATCGTCTGTGCAGGTTTCTCTCCATTCTGGCTGCTGCAAACCAGTTGCTGCGTTCTCCTCCAAGGCTCCTTAGCTCTCCCCTGTCCTGGCTGATCTCTCCGCTGGTGAGGGAACTTCCACGGTGCAGGAACCTTTCCTCTTTCACAGCTCGCTCCCAGGGGTGCAGGGGTGCAGGTCCTGTCCTGATTCCATTCTCACTTTCTTTTTTTTTTTTCTTTTGTCCTACCCAGTTATGTGGAGATTTTCTTGCCCTTTTAGAGGTCTGAGATCTTCTACCAGCGTTCAGTAGATATTCTGTAAGAATTGATCCACGTGTAGATCAATTTTTGATGTATTCGTGGGAGGAGGTGAGCTTCATGTCCTACTACTCTGTCATCTTGATCACTCCCTCTGCACCAATCTTGATATGTGTAGATTTCTTACCCATTCTTTTCTTTACCATTTTATCATGAGCATTTTGCTTAGAATCATATTGAGCTGACACACACACATCAATGTGACTCAATGCACAGCCTATAATAGCACACACAGCCAGACACACACAAACACCTCTCTGTGACTCAGTGCACAGTCTATACGATCACATACACACACACACACCTCACTGTGACTCAATGCAAAGCCCATAACAGCAAAGACACACACACAAACACCTTACTGTGACTCAATGCACAGCCTACACCAGCACTAACACAAGGCTCACTGTGACTCAATGCACAGCCTATACCAGCCCACACTCACAAACACAGACACACACACACACACACACAGCTCACTGTGACTCAGTGCACAGCCTATACCTTCACACACACACACATACACTTGGCTCACTGTAACTCAATGCACAGCCTATACCATTACAGACACACACACACACACAACTCATTGTGACTCAATGCACAGCCTATAGCAGCACACGCACATACACACAACTCATAGTGATTCATTTCACAGTCTGTAGCACCACACACACAGACATACACACATACACCTCAGTGACTCAATGCAAAGAAGAAATTTAAAAAAAACCTAGAAACAAATGACAATGGAGACACGACGACCCAAAATCTATGGGATGCAGCAAAAGCAGTTCTAAGAGGGAAGCTTATAGCAATACAATCCTACCTTAAGAAACAGGAAACATCTCGAATGAACAACCTAACCTTGCACCTAAAGCAATTAGAGAAAGAAGAATAAAAAGACCCCAAAGTTAGCAGAAGGAAAGAAATCATAAAAATCAGATCAGAAATAAATGAAAATGAAATGAATGAAATGATAGCAAAGATCAATAAAACCAAAAGCTGGTTCTTTGAGAATATACACAAAATTGATAAACCATGAGCCAGACTCATCAAGAAAAAAAGGGAGAAGACTCAAATCAATAGAATTAGAAATTAAAAAAGGAGAAGTAACAACTGACGCTGCAGAAATACAAAGGATCATGAGAAATTACTATAAGCAACTATATGCCAATAAAATAGACAAACTGGAAGAAATGGACAAATTCTTAGAAAAGCACAACATTCTGAGACTGAACCAGGAAGAAATAGAAAATATAAACAGACCACTCACAAGCACTGAAATTGAGAGTGTGATTAAAAATCTTCCAACAAACAAAAGCCCAGACCAGATGGCTTCAGATGGCTTCACAGGACCAGATGGCTTCACAGGAGAATTCTACCAAACATTTAGAGAAGAACTAACAGCTATCCTTCTCAAACTCTTCCAAAATACAGCAGAGGGAGGAACACTCCCAAACTCATTCTACGAGGCTACCATCATCCTGATACCAGAACCAAACAAAGATGTCACAAAGAAAGAAAACTACAGGCCAGTATCACTGATGAACATAGATGAAAAAATCCTCCACAAAATACTATCAAACAGCATCCAACAGCACATTAAAGGGGGCATACACCATGATCAAGTGGGGTTTATCCCAATATACGCAAATCAATCAATGTGATACACCATATTAACAAACTGAAGGAGAAAAGCCATATGATCATCTCAATAGATGCAGAAAAAGCTTTTCACAAAATTCAACACTGATTTATGATAAAAACACTCCAGAAGTAGGCATAGAGGGAACTTACCTCAACATGATAAAGGCCATGTACAGCAAACCCACAGCCAACATCGTTCTCATTGGTGAAAAAATGAAAGCATTTTCTCTAAGATCAGGAATAAGACAAGGTTGTCCGATCTCACGACTATTATTCATCATACTTTTGGAGGTTTTAGCCACAGCAATCACAGAAGGAAAAGAAATTAACGGAATCCAAATCAGAAAAGAAGACATTAAGCTGTCACTGTTTGTAGATGACATGATACTATACATAGAGAATCCTACAGATGCTACAAGAAAACTACTGGAGCTAATCAATGAATTTGGTAAAGTAGTACGATACAAAATTAATGCACAGAAATCTCTTGCAGTCCTGTACACTAATGATGAAAAATCTGAAACAGAATTTAAAACACTACCATGGACCTCTGTAACAGAAAGAATAAAATACCTTGGAATAAACCTACCTAAGGACATGAAACACCTGTATGCAGAAAACTGTAAGACACTGATGGAAGAAATTAAAGATGATACAAATAGATGGAGAGATATACCATGTTCTTGGATTGGAAGAATCAACACTGCGAAAATGACTATACTACCCAAAGCAAGTTACAGATTCAATGCATTCCCTATCACACTAGCAAGGGCATTTTTCACAGAACAAGCATAAAAAATTGCATGGTTTATATGGAAACACCAAAGACTCCAAATAGCCAAAGCAATCTTGAGAAAGAAAAATTGAGCTGGAGGAATCATCAGGCTCCCTGACTTCAGACTATACTACAAAGCTACAGTAATCAAGACAGTATGGTTCTGGCACAAAAACACAAATACAGATAATGGAACAAGATAGCCCAGAGATAAACCCATGCACATATGGTCACCTTATTTTTGATAAAGGAGGCAAGAATATACCCTGATCCATAAGGGTCAAGCCCTGTGTCTGGGATGTAATAGTTGCTCAACACAGTTCTATTCTAATTCTAATAACTGCTCAAAGGAATTGAGGGCATGTTATGTATGAGTCGCTGAGCTGGGTACACTGCATGTTTTTCATTCAAATCTTCACCCCACCTCTGCAACGTGAGGATGATCTGTGGCCCCATTCTACATTTGGAGAATCTGAAGCTCAAGAGCGGTTAAATAACTTTCACAATAACACACTGCAGAGATCTGTCCAGCTCTGGGGGCCACTAAAGGAGGCATTTGCTAAAAGCCTCTCTTTTCCCAGATATAAATACAAAGCTCTCTTCTTTCTTTCTCACAGTCCTGTAGCTGTGTGGTACAGGACATAGTTCCACTTATGTCTTGGTAGCCTTAACATTGTAAATGTCATATTTCAGCAGACCTTCCAAATGTCTCTAAATCATGTATCTATATCTCCTTCTGTTGTGTGCAATTCCATCATTTGAGTTGCTTTCTGTCTGTGCTTGTCAACGTCCTGCACTCCATCAGCAAAGCCCCTTGTAATGTCAGAAGGCTCTGAACTGAATTTTACAAATCTTCAAGGGATCATATAGATGTTATACTGAAATGTTTTTCTTCACTTTTTGGCCTAAAGTTAAGAAAATGCTATTTGTCATGAATGTGTTTTTCATGAATGGGGTTATTAATATCAATATAGCCTCAAGGATAACTTGAGTGGATAAAATAAATATGTTTCAGTTCTTTCTATTTGGCTTGACAATCTTTGCCCCAGGGTTAAGCAAATACATAAAAAATCTCTGGAAAGTATAAATGGAAGCCTGCATTTTACCTTTTTGGGGGTTGTGATCAATGTGGATTTTGCTCCTTTTTAAGAATTTTTCCCTTCCTGAGTGTCCACGTATGGCCAATGAGTAAATCCACACAGTAGTGTTAGGAAGAAGATGCTCCTGGGAGATTGTGGCAGGTACGCCGGTAAAGGGTAAAGATGCAATGGGCTCTGAAAACTACACCCTACATCCTCTTTGGAATGGATAACAAACAGTGGAAGAGGGAAAAGCAGAAACTTTGTGACGTCCGGCAGGACGGAGAAGGCCGGTTTAACTGTATTTGTTCAATATCTCTCATTATATTTTTAATGACCTATGTGTCAACATCAGCCAAACAGAGATTTCTTTGGCAACTGTTGGACTAATTATTATAGCCAGCTATTAGAATATTTTATTTACATACTTTGGTTAAAGTGCAACTTAAATATATAAACATTATACTGTCACGTGTATCATACATGATATATTATCATATATATCATATATCATACATCATATATTATCAGATGTATCATATAGCATCTGTAATATATGTATTATATATTATCATACATCATATGTATCATATGCCATGTATAATATATTAATTATCATATATATCATGAATATATGATATCATATATATAAATTGTGGAAACCCCTCCAGGTCCTCTATTTTTGCTCTGGTTAGAGACTCACAGCAATAGTTGTGTACTGTGTTGGGACGAACACTCTCTAATCACTTTATTGAAAACCAATTTGGATATTTCAAGGAGTAGGTGACATTCTGCTAATTCTTTACCGCTGCCTTAGATCCCATAGAGAACACAAATTGTTTATTTTAAGCAAATAAGGGATGAATAAATAAAACTGTGGGCACGAGAACAGTCCTTCCATCAGATGTCATTTACTCTGTCATTGAACAGAATGTACTGAGTGTCTAATAAATACAAGCACTGGTCTAGGGCGTATATTTTTCTCCTATAAAATGATGGAGAAAGGGCTTCCGTGGTGGCACAGAGGTTAAGAATCCACGTGCCAATGCAGGGGACACGGGTTTGAACCCTGGTCCGGGAAGATTCCACATGCTGTGGAGCATCTAAGCTCATGTGCCACAACTACTGAGCCTGAGCTCTAGAGCCCACGAACAACAACTACTGAAGCCCGTGTGCCACAACTACTGAACCTGCGCTCTAGGGCCTGCGAGCCACAACTACTGAGCCCACGAGCCACAACTACTGAAGCCTGAGCGCCTAGAGCCTGTGCTCCACAACAAGAGAAGCTACCACAGTGAGAAGCCCGCGCACCGCAACGAAGAGTAGCCCCTGCTCGCCACAACTAGAGAAAGCCCACATGCAGCAGTGAAGACCCAACGCAGCCAAACATAAAAAATAAAATAAATAAAATTATATTTTAAAAAATGATGGAGAAAAAACTACATGCCTGTTGCCTGGTCAGCCTTTTTGATCACTTTTTGTTATAGTGTCTGTTGGTTTAGTGTACTGTTTGGTTAAATACCACTCCCACGATTTTCTGCTCTGTGTTGCCAATTGAGACCTCTGGTGGCCAGTTTTTATTCATTTCTCCAAATGCACTGCATCAAAGCTTTTAGTTGCATTTACTCAGCTGTCAGTTCAGGATGTTTGGTGATAACTCATGGCACGCTTTTTGCTTACAAGTTGTCACGTTTACCAATGAGATGACTTCATTATGCGGTGTGCTCCGCCCTGGTTCCTGTCGGCTCTGCTTACGGACGCCTACCAGAATGCCTGCGCCGAAGCCGCCGGGGCCCTGGGGTCACTCGGCAGGACTGCCCCATGGCTCCTTCTGGTCAAGCCCAAGAGCCAGGTCCACTCCCTGCTTCCCTCACCGTATGGGGCCTTGTACTTGCTGGATGCTGTATCATTGCTGTGTCCTTCCTTGTTTTCTGATGATTTTTTTTTCACAGGCTCCACTGGAGAACTTTTAAAGCATGAGAGCTCTAGCACCCATTTAGAAGGCTCTGCTGGTCCCCAAAGAACCAGACCAAAGAGGCAGCCCTGTCCCCCTATCATGAGGGACAGAAGTTCTTCTGCATTTACTCACTCATCCACAGATTCTCTTACCCTAGGATGCCCTGGGGAATACAAGATGATGACAGATGTACAGTCTTTTTTTTTTCATAGAAGTATAATTGATTTACAATGTTATATTAGTGTTACTTGTACAGCATAGTGATTCAGTATTTTTGAAGATTATACTCCATTATAACTTATTACAAGATAATGGCTGTAATTCCCTGTGCTATAGAAAATATCCTTGTTGTTATCTATTTTATACATAGTAGTTTGTATCTGTTAATCCCATACCCCTAATTTGTCCCTCCCACTTCCTTCTCCCCTTTGGTAACTATAAGTCTGTTTTCTGTAAGTTTGTCTGTGAGTCTGTTTTTGTTTTGCATATACATTCATTTGCATTATTTTTAGATTCCACATACAAGTGATATTACACAATATCTGTCTTTCACTGTCTGACTTATTTCACTAAGCATAATTTTTCTGGGTCCGTTCATGTTTCTGCAAATAGCAGAATTTAATTCTTTTTTATGGTTGAGTAGTAGTCCATTGCTGGCTCATATGGCAACTCTAGTTTTAGCTTTTTGAGGACCCTCCATACTGTTCTCCATAGTGGCTGCACCAATTTACATTCCCATCAACAGTGTAGGAGGGTTCCCTTTTCTCTACACCCTCACCAACATTTGTTATTTGTAGACATTTTCATGATGGCCGTGCTGACTCGAGTGACGTCATACCTCATTGTTGTTTGGATTTGCATTTCTCTAACAACTGACAATGCTGAAAATCTTCTCAGGTGCCTGTTAGACATCTGTATGTCTTTCTTTTTGGAAAAATGTCTCTTTAGGTCTTCTGTCCATTTTTTTATTGCATTGTTTGCTTTCTTGGTATTGAGCTCTATGAGCTGTTTATATATTTTAGATATTAACCCCATGTTAGTCTCATCATTTGCAAATAATCTCTCCCATTCCTTACAGTCTTATATTTAGATGAAACGGGTGAATTTTTACTCATTATAGAATGGGCGTTGTCATGGTGACATGTACTTCAATGAGTTCTTATTAATACAGAAACTATCTAATGATATGGCAAATACTTAAAAGTACTGCTGTTAATTATTCGTGAACATTAATGGATCCCATCCGAAAAGCACAGCAACTCCTTCAACTGCTGAATTGTTTAAATTTTTTTTAAATTGTATATTGTAAATTTGTAGATTTCGGTGTTTTTGAGGAAGTAGATTAATTTCCTACTTAAAAACCATATCAAGGGCTTCCCTGGTGGCGCAGTGGTGGAGAGTCCGCCTGCCGATGCAGGGGACACGTGTTCGTGCCCGGTCCTGGAAGATCCCACATGCTGCGGAGCGGCTGGGCGCATGAGCCATGGCCTCTGAGCCTGCGCGTCCGGAGCCTGTAGTCTGCAATGGGAGAGGCCACAACAGTGAGAGACCCACATACTGTGAAAAAAAATAAACATATCAAGAAATACAAGTCCATTAAAGGGTTAACATAGATGAAACGTACCCTATATTTTATTTTATAATTCTAGTAACTAATAACTAACTCAAAAGTTTAAATAAATGTATATATTTTCATTATTTTTTATAAAGCACTCACTACTGCCAATTAATATTTTGATAAATCCTTTGCTCTGATTCTTTGTAATATACCCTGTGTTTTCCTTTTTCACATGAGAAACAGATTTGAAAATATATATTTAAATATATATTTATTTTCATGAACCCAACAGCAAAATGCTTAGGTTGGGGTGATCTTTGTTTGTGAATCTGTCTGTTTGTTTTCTCTGAATGCTAGTGACAGGGGGTGGTGGATCCCAGAGAAGTGGGAGTCACTCATGAGGTGACCAAAGAAGAAAGTGCCGACCAGGATCGGTGCTCGCTCCCCATCAAACCAACCACCATGGGTGGTCAGGACAGGGAAATGGCAATCGATATTTTACATCTTGAAAAATATCGAGATAAAACTAAGCTATTTATTGGGTATTCCTTGGCAGTCCAGTGATTAGGACTCCACGCTTTCACTGTTGAGGGCTCGGATTCATTCCTTGGTTGGGGAACTAAGATCCTGCAAGTTAAAAAAAAAAAAAAAACCCCCGAAAACAACAACAAAAAAAACCCAAAAAACAAAAACCAGACTAAGCTATTTATGTACTTAAACTGAGTCATCCTGGATAAACAAATTAAGATAGCAAGAAATTTGGGGAACTTTTGTTTTCAGAGTTCTGCCAAGTCTTGACTATCTTAATGATAATAACAATACTACCTTTGGGAATGTCAGACAGAATGTACTATGGAAATGAATCAGCACACACACTTTAACAGAAATATTAGACATCAATGAGAAATTATACTAAGTATATCTATATCACTTTATTTTCACTTTTCTTTGAAAATTCTGTAAATTGAGCCCTCTCGTGTGGAACACACTGTGTGCAAGATAGTATTTAAAAGCAATTCTTGCCACATCATGTGTATCCTAATGCAAATAGAATGCTGAAAAGCAAAATAATCTATTTCCATTTTGTCATGCAGCCTGATGTAGAACCTGTTAGACACAAGACCTCAAGCTTTGCTAGATGTAAAACTGAAGACCCCTGAAGGGATAAATGAAGTAATCTTTAGGTATGACATTTAAAGTCTTATTAGGTGAGCCATGGCTACTGGGCCTGCGCGTCCAGAGCCTGTGCTCCATGGCGGGAGAGGCCATGACAGTGAGAGGCCCGCGTACCGCCAAAAAAAAAAAAAAAAAAAAAAAAAGCCCAAGACCAGATGGCTTCACAGGCGAGTTCTATCAAATAGAAAAGAGCTAACACCTATTCTTCTCAAACTCTTCCTCATTATACGAGGCCACCATCACCCTGAAACCAAAACCAGGCAAAGATGTCACAAAGAAAGAAAACTACAGGCCAATATCACTGATAAACATAGATGCAAAAATCCTCAACAAAATACTAGCAAACAGAATCCAACAGCACATTAAAAGGATCATACACAATGATCAAGTGGGGTTTATCCCAGGAATGCAAGGATTCTTCAATATATACAAATCAATCAATGTGATACACCATATTAACAAATTGAAGCAGAAAAAACACATGATCATCTCAACAGATGCAGAGAAAGCTTTCAACAAAATTCAACACCCATTTATGATAAAAATCCTCCAGAAAGTAGGCATAGAGGGAACTTATCTCAACATAATAAAGTCCATATATGACAAACCCACAGCCAACATCCTCTTCAATGGTGAAAAACTGAAACCATTCCCACTAGAATCAGGAACAAGACAAGGTTGCCCACTCTCATCACTATTATTTGACATAGTTACGGAAATTTTAGCCACAGCAATCAGAGAAGAAAAAGAAATAAAAGGAATCCAAATCAGAAAAGAAGAAGTAAAGCTGTCACTGTTTGCAGATGACATGATACTATACACAGAGAATCCTAAAGACGCTACCAGAAAACTACTAGAGCTAATCAATGAACTTGGTAAAGTAGCAGCATACAAAATTAAAGTACAGAAATCTCTTGCATTCTTATACAGTAATGATAAAAAATCTGGAAGTGAAATTAAGAAAACACTCCCATTTACCATTGCAACAAAAAGAATAAAATATCTCAGAATAAACCTACTTAAGGAGACAAAAGACCTGTATGCAGAAAATTATAAGACATTGATGAAAGAAATTAAAGATGATACAAACAGAAGGAGAGATATACCATGTTCTTAGATTGGAAGAATCAACATTGTGAAAATGACTCTACTACCCAAAGCAATCTACAGATTCAGTGCAATCCCTATCAAACAATCACTGGCATTTTTCACAGAACTAGAACAAAAAATTTCACAATTTGTATGGAAACACAAAAGACCCCAAATAGCCAAAGCAATCTTGAGAAAGAAAAACGGACCTGGAGGAATCAGGCTTCCTGACATCAGACTATACTACAAAGCTACAGTCATCAAGGCAGTATGGTACGGGCACAAAAACAGAAATGTAGATCAATGGAACAGGGTAGAAAGCACAGAGATAAACCGAGTTACACATGGTCACCTTATCTTTGATAAAGGAGGCATGGATATACATTGGAGAAAAGACAGCCTCTTCAATTAGTGGTGCTGGGAAAACTGGACAGCTACATGTAAAAGAATGGAATTAGAGCACTCCCTAAGACCATATACAAAAATAAACTCAAAATGGATTAAAGACCTAAATGTAAGGTGAGACACTATCAAACTCTTAGAGGAAAACATAAGCAGAACTCTCTATGACATAAATCACAGCAAGATCCTTTTTGACTCACCTCCTACAGAAATGGAAATAAAACCAAAAATAAACAAATGGGACCTAATGAAACTTCAAAGCTGTTGCACAGCAAAGGAAACCATAAACAAGATGAAAAGACAACCCTCAGAATGGGAGAAAATATTTGCAAATGAAGCAACTGACAAAGGATTAATCTCCAAAATTTACAAGCAGCTCATGCAACTCAATAACAAAAAAACAAACAACCCAATCCAACAATGTGCAGAAGACCTAAATAGACATTTCTCCAAAGAAGATATACAGATCGCCACCAAACACATGAAAGAGGGCTCAACGTTCACTGCAGCTCTTTTTACAATAGGCAGGAAATGGAAACAACCTCAGTGTCCATCAACAGATGAATGGATAAAGAAGATGTGGCACATATATAGAATGGAATATTACTCAGCCATAAAAAGAAACGAAATTGAGTTATTTGTAGTGAGGTGGATGTACCCCGAGTCTGTCATGCAGAGTGAAGTAAGTCAGAAAGAGAAAAACAAATACCGTATACTAACACATATATATGGAATCTAAAAAACAAACAAAAAGTCACAAAGAACCTACGGGCAGGACGGGAATAAAGATGCAGACCTACTAGAGAATGGACTTGAGGACACGGGGAGGGCGAAGGGTAAGCTGGGACAAAGGGAGAGAGTGGTATGGACTATATACACTACCAAATGTAAAACCAATAGCTAGTGGGAAGCAGCCACGTAGCATGTGGAGATCAGCTCGGTGCTTTGTAACGGCCTAGAGGGGTGGGATAGGAAGGGTGGGAGGGAGGGAGACGCAAGAGGGAGGGGATATGGGGATATCTGTATATGCATAGCTGATTCACTTTGTTATAAAACGGAAACTAACACACAATTGTAAAGCAATTATACTCCAATAAAGATGTTAAAAAAAAGAGAAAAATAGGAGTCAGCATTTGTCTCTCAAGTTATAATGTTTGAGGACAATGGTTACATACAATTTCACCTCTTTACTAAAGGAAGGATTGCGTACAAACTCTCTGTGCTCATCATGAAGCAATGCCCAAAACACAAAATAACACAGAAGATTGGGGGGCTGGCTACCGTGGGGCCCCTGCAAAGCCAACCTGCATACTCGGACCCAGCACCTCTATCCTCCTCTGGTCGGATGCTGTTTCCACCTTGTCGTCCTGGGATAACGTTGGGGGAATTCATGCCTGACATCCCTCATCCTGGGACCCACCTGAGATGAGCTGGTGAGCAAATTAAATGTGGAGGGAGCCTGCAGGAGGCGTCGGAAGGACATGGAATGGGAGGAAGACCAAAGACGGAAGGGGAGGGGCGCCCACGTTCTCTCACTTCCGACAGCTCTCCATCCTTTCTCTGAGCTTAAACGTGTCTGTGTTACGACCTAATGACAAAAGAAAACACCACGAAGGGAAGCACCCACTGACTTAGTACACAGGTGTACTTACGGACACAGACTGGGGTGTGTCCGGACCACTTGGGGTCTTGCAAGCATATCCGGACGGAAGTCCCCACGAGCCGGAAACCGGGGTTTGCACTGATAAACCACGGTGTCCCTGTAACTGAAGCCGTCGCCGCTGATGTGGCCGTTCACGATGGGATCCGGGCAGCCTCAGAGGCCCGCTGAAAAACAAGCAAAACCAACAAAAACGCTGGAGAGCTTGTCTTCTATAAAAGTACCACATTCGTGGGTAAACAAGAGAGTCCCACGGTATAGCACGGGGAACTCTATTCAACGTCCTGGGATAAACCAGACTGGAAAAGAATATACAAAAGAATACATATGTATATGTATAACCGGGTCACAATGCTGTACAGAAAAAATTAACACACCATTGTAAATCAAGTATACTCCAGTAAAAAAAATCTAAAATAATAAAAGTACTCCATTCAAACTTAGTTTATTGTCAAGTGATTGAGAGCACTGAATGCAAACATTATTGGAATTTTTTCCACTTATATATTTTCTATTTGATAAGAGTTTTCTTCAACTCATTAATTTTTCTTAACAATTGTGGGTAACATAAGTAATAGTTCAAATGTAAAATTGTTAAAAGGTATTTCCCCAGGTATGGTTTCTCCATTTCTTTCTTTTACTTATTTTTCTTATTGATATTTTATGTTATTTATCTATTTATTCTATTTCCAAATAAAAAGCCAAAAGAAAGGAAGAGACACTTGGAATTAATGTAAGTTCTGTAACCGTATAGAAAATGGGTAGCAAAGAAAAGGATGGAAGGATCTCCAGTGAGAGCCCAGATTCCTGAACTATCTGTGCAATTCCAAAGGAAGGACTGCTATCAGAAAATCAGTTCAATTTCAGAAAACGTCCATTTGAATTATGTCTGAACTGATGTCTAGGGGAAACTGTCGCATACTCAGTTAAACACAGAAGTCCAGAGCTCAGGGGAGGGACATCCTGCAGACGGAGCAGATTTAGGAAAAACTAGATTACAGATGGAGGCTGAAACCCAACAGGTGGCTGAGCTTGCCCGTGAAGAGTACGTACAGCAAGGAAAGAAAGGGCCCAAAGACAAAACTGGGGTGAACATCAACACTTAAGGGGAGGAAAACAGTACTGATGTGAGGACTCTGATATGTAAGGTCACTGGCAAACAGGGTGTCAGATAAACTTCAGAACCAGAGGGCTTCCAAGTGGGGAAGGAAGTTAGAGGAATTTTCAGTCCTTCGTGAGTTGAAGGCTGAGGAGTGACAAAGCTTCTTTGCCTGACCAAACTTTAATGCGGGTCCTGACACTTCTCTCAGGCCCACCTGTGCACCTCCTGGTAAAAGCCAACTTTAGCAAGCACCCTGCTAAGTCACCCTACAAGGACCCTCCAGCCTCAACATCTGATCCAGTTTCTCATCCCCACCCGCCACTGGTAGGTGGGTTGAGCCAGAGCCCCTCCAAGCCCTGAGGTTCCCTCTCAGGAATGTCCCACCTGTGCCCCCTCCTTGCCCCTTGGCTGTGACCCCCACTGGCCCACATGGCATCCGGAGTTGAGTCGTATCCTTTGTAAAATCCCATCACCCTGGTCCCTGCACGAATCGCTAGGGACCTAAATGAAGTCTGCCTCATTATCTTTAAGGAGCGTCATGAATATTCTTTCTCTGTAACAGTAGGAAGGTGCTGTGTGGCCCGGGGAAAACTAGGAAAGGCGGGATTCCCTTCTTCTCTTTCATTCTCCTTCCACTTTCTCTCCTTCCCCTCCATCCGTCCTCCTCTCTGCCCCTCCCGCCCACCTCTCCCCTCCTCACGTACATGGAAAGAGTATCTTGTTAACAAACTATGGAGCATTAGGAGTAACTGACACGAAAAGGATGTGAGTCACACAGGGGTTTCGGATAGACAAGGAGAGCTCCTGAATTGTCTGCCAAAACTCGCTCCTTAGTCTGGAGCGGCTGCAGAGCGTTTTGGGGTGGATTTCCCCTGGCAGCTACCGCCCCGAATAGAGCACCCAGCTGCCAGTGCTTTACTCAGAGCACAGGAACCCCAAAGCTGAGAGCATGGCCAAATGACACTCAGGGTTAATACCACCATTCTGGAAGAAATCACAACAATACCCTCTATTTCTGTTTAAGGCAATGCAGCTGCATTGTGTTATCCTAGGTTTGAACTAGATCTGTTATCAGCAGGATGACTTTGCAGAGGACAGGGGGAGAAAACCGCATCGGTGATAGGTATCCCTCTTTGAGCAGAATCTCTGCCCCAACGTTTGTAAGAGGTCGGGTCAAGCTGTGCTCGATTCGCTTGATCTTTTGTCCCCTCTGCGGCTTTTACACTCAGCCAGATCCAGATCAGTAAAGCTGATTCTGACCAGAAGCCAGATCGCCTCCCCCCACACCAGGCATGAAACAAGCAGGGAACTGGGAGGAGGCTGAATGTTCTCCGCGGGTTGAAGGGAGAGCTTCTGAGGCTGTTATCCTGAACTACGGATGCGGGCTCCTTCCCAGAGGCTGGGCTTTGCACGGCGATCTCCGTCAGGTAGAGACATGGAGCCCCACTCACATCCCCGAGACAAGAAAGGAGCCAGAGCCACCACACATGGGCTTACTACTGCAGGGATCCAGCCACTTCCGAGGTGAGAAGGAAAAGATGTAATTTCTAGAAGCACACACCAAAATAACACACTCCAATCCTCAAAGAGAGTGTGGGCCACCTGATTCCTGGCTGTTACTCTAGAGAATGTCAAGCATTTGGGGGGTATCCTGAACCTGATCAGCACTCCAAGAGGAGGGACCCGGGCTCAGGGTAACCGAGATGCTGAAAAGGGTAC
This sequence comes from Grampus griseus, assembly GCF_964374135.1. Lineage (NCBI taxonomy): Eukaryota > Metazoa > Chordata > Mammalia > Artiodactyla > Delphinidae > Grampus > Grampus griseus. Next base: position 13,933,960 of record NC_139016.1, on the reverse strand, counting down.
ATTGCGACAGAAAGTCCCCATCCCTCTCCGTGATCTGCACAGCCTCACTGTTGACTTAGACAAACACAACTGGCTAGGCTCACTTTTAAACCTCAATCGTAGTTTTTTCATCTAAGTTTTCAGTAAGAGCACATGATTCAAGGCTGCATCCTCTGTTGAAAGCCTGGCAAATAAGCACTCCTAACGGCAAGGAGATAGCTGTACACTCTAGAAACCAGATGGCAAGGTTGACAGGCTTGTGTGGAAACAAAGGCTTCCAACAGCAACTCTTCTCTGACACATGGTCACTTCAGTTCTGGGAGGAACTGGCCTTAAAGACCTAAAGAAAATCGGGGATGTCCTTCAAAAACACTCCCTTTCAGCTCAGTGCCTGAAGGAGAGAAGAATCGACAGCATCACCTCAAACTTCACTTCCTATTTTAAGTAAATGTGGACGATGTGACTTCTGGATGAAGCTGGTAGAGAACAATCTGTTTGTCACTTGTGTAACTTTCCAGGCCTCAGGTGAGTTCCTCTGTAAAACATTCAAAGCCTTAGACCAATTACGGGGCTATTCAGAAATATAGAATATTTCATGTACAGTATTTAACCAAAATTTCAAGAGTAATATGTCAAAACGTTGTAGAAGGGAGAAACTGTATGAGGCGGAATTTGAATTCTGTATACTCTGAGCTCTGTTTCAAATTTAAGATTCTGTTATCCTATGATAATACTGGGATATGTCCTTTATGAGTTTTTTAATGCAGCCCCAGTTTTGTTATAGACACACTATGTAGAAAGCATTTCTGTATCTTTGTAACTATGTTCAGACATCTGCTGACAGTCTAACATGTATTAGTCACTCATTAAACATTTGATGAAGTGAATAGAGATAAAATAACTTCACATTTTCAAAGCATTTCCAAATCCACTGTCTCCTAGGTGGTTTTCCTTTATTGGAAAAAATTGAATACTGATTAGCTGTGGACCAGCCACGTCCTTGGGGCTGGGGATTCAATGAAGAATAAGATACAATTGAAAAGAGATGGGAGGTCTGACATGGAAAGTACCCCAGGGCGTTTGCTCCTCAAGGAGATGCAAGAGGGAAGAGATATGGGAATATATGTATATGTATAACTGATTCACTTTGTTATAGAGCAGAAACTAACACACCATTGTAAAGCAATTATGCCCCAATAAAGATGTTAAAGAAAAAAAAAGGTGAGGAGCAGGGGAACTCCCTGGTGGTCCAGGGGTTAAGAATCTGCTTTGCAATTCAGGGCACACCAGTTCAATCCCGGGTCAGGACTAAGCCATCGAGCCACAACTAGAGAGAAGCCCACGCACTGCAATGAAGGGCCCTAAGACCCAACGCAGCCAAAATAAATAAGTAAATAAAGATTTTTGAAAAATAAAACATACACTAGGAAACAAAAAGAGGTGAGGAGTGGGGAGGGACTACGTATAGCCCGGCTGGGCTAAGCACAGTGATGAATATGCATTGTTTTTTAATGAGCACAGGATGGTCCCACAGAGAAACACTCACTGTTGTACTCCAAGTGGTGGTGTGCTTTTCAGAGAGCACTGAATACACTCCAAAGTTTGGGTTTTACTTTTCTCCTAAAATAGCTTTGGAAATACCTTTTGCTGGAAGCATCTCACATTCTCTATCTGGGAGCCTGAAAGCTGAGCCCTATGGCAGCTGCCACATTTTTACGGGCATTTTGGACAGTTCTTTGCATAATATTCAAATAGTGACAGGAGATTTGCACTTGGGCTCTACTGTCTCCCGTGGCTCCTGGGGACAGGATTTTTGCAATAACTCAATCTCAGACCAGAAGACAAGGAGGAACATCCATTTATGGCCTGCAACGATGGAAAAGCAGAGGAGAGAAATACAGAAACAGAGACACACAGAGCCTACCTATGAGAGGCAGTGGTTCCTGCGAAACAGCTATCAGGGTGGAAAAGGAAGGCTGTGCTTTGTTTTTCAGGCTGACATCCCCCAGGCGAAGAGAATTGTGTTTGGGATTAGGGTTGTCCTCAGACCTCTTATGCCCTGCAGCAGAATTAATAATTTAGCAGGCAAGTCTCCTGCAGTTTTTGGTTCCAGTGCTGTTTTTTTGGTGGGCTTTCCATGGGTTTAGGGGCCTTCCGCCCTGGTGAAGGGGAAGATCTCTGAGGGGGGGTGGGAGTGGATTTCAGGGTGGAACTGAAACTCACCCAACCGCCTCCTTCAGCACTCTGGGTTCCCTACAGCCCCTGTCTGCAAGCCGCGCTTGTCCAAATGAACTTCCGACAGCCTCACGTCAGTCTGGTCGCCATGAAGCCCTGGATAGTATGTAGCACTGCACACTCCATGTCACTTGCATGCAGCACAAATGAAGACAGCTTTGAGGTTCATAAAGTCTGTTCAGCTGATGCACTTCAAAGGAATCTCTTTTAAAATAAAAGCGTGCTTGGAGTTAAATACATTTTGCATAGTAGAGAAAAATGAAGAATAATTGTTCTCTCCCTAAATTTTGTTGCTGTTGACTTTAAAACCCACTTTTTTCTCAAAGTTTTCCCATTTGAATATGACAATATTTTGGTCTTCAAAGTTTTCCTTTTTTTGCTACCTGAGAAGTATGTAAACTGTCGCCATAAAGTTTTTAAGTACCTTTAAAATATTAAATGTAGTTAAAACATAAGGATCTTAAGACTGTGGGGCTTATAGAATAAAAAATAAAATGTAAACTCAATATTTGTTTCACAGTTAACATACAATTTGTTAGCCACAAGGAGAGCTTATTTCTTCCTTTGCAGCAGAAATTCATTTTTTGTCAGTTGTAGGTTATACCATTATGAGTACTGAACACAAATATGTAAGATAACTGTTCTCTAAATTTAGTGTGAGCATCTAAGTGCTATTTATAGGTTCCTTCTGCCATGCCAGACCTGTAAAAGATTCCTTTTACCTCGAATCTTTACTCTCACTTTAGTGACTGACTTGATAAACAATCCAAAGTTTCCATTTGGTGTTGATCAAATATTCAATACCACTATGACTATGCAGAAGCTTTACCTGTCATTTAGCCCAATACTAAAATGCACTGCATATAAATATTAATTATAAATGTATGAATCGATTTGACATCCACTCTCATTACAGCATGTGTGGAAAGGTGAAGGAAGGGGGCACCTCACTGTGATCTCCAGCAGCTGAGTTTACTTAGGGTATCAACGAACAATACTGACGGTACAATGCCCTTATGTCTGAATCCCTGAAAGAAATTTAGAAAAGACACTTAAAAAACATTTTTAAGTTTTACGTTTTCCCCTTATCAGCATCTCTTCTTTGAATGTATCTTAAATTTTGCAAATGATGATTTCTGACAAGAAAAGAAAAAGCAACTGGAAAATTTGCTTATTTCCCCGTCCACTGCTGAAAATGACACATTGTGTGACAGGAAGTCTCAATAGGACACTTGGCAACTGATTCCTAAATTCATCTGTATACGTAGCAGGACCCCATAAAACGGCAACACTTATATGAGAAAATAAAGAAAATTATCTGTTTCCAGTCACGGTGGGCTAACTTAGACAAAATCCTCCAGTGAGTAAGTAGAAAAAATGGATAAACTATGTTTAAGAAAATCTGCTTGAAGATAACAGGGAAGTTACTGAAGTTCTATGTGGCCAACATCAAGGACAAGATCGAGCCCCAGCAAAGGAAACCTGCAGTGGAGGTCTCCCTAGTTCTGAGAACATTGAAATTGGAAACGGTGGCCGGTGCACTGAGGTGCCAAGGGCATCTTCCCTCAGACTCGTGGGTCGCGGCCTGAAACGTTGAGGTCAGGGGCCACCAAGGGTTGGACAGAGGGGATGCTGACAAAATTCAAAATGTGCTGCCAATTCAAAACCAACCCAGAGTTGCCCTTGGATTCATGAGGTGAAACGTTTCAGAAGAACATCATTCCTGTACAAACCAACAGAAAATGCTGAATGATCTACAGAAGGCTTAGTTGTACTGGAGCCCACCGGAGAGCTGAGATTTCAAGAAGTTCAAATGCACGGACTCCACGCAGGAACAAGCTCTCCAAAGAGCTGGTATATGGATCCCTCCACCTTCCTAGAGCACGGCGGCAGGGGGCTGCCGTGAAGGAGGGGAAGACTTGGACAATTTTTTAGCAGTCCTAGGTGGCTTACTCGGCTGGTTTAGAATCACTGAGCGCTGAAGACACAAGGGAAGTCGGTGCACCCCTCAAGCCCTTTCCCTTGGGCCTCCTCCAGATGTTCATGAGAAAGACTCTTGACACGCCTCGCGTTGTCACACGCTTAACTTCTCTCCAGGGTTCCCAGCCCCACTTGGGAACCGCAGAACAAAACCACAAGTATACGATTATGTTTTCTTAACAAAGTAAAAAGAGCATCTTACACCTTTACTAATATGTACACCAGGTGGTATTGGTAACGTTTGTTTCCCCTTTCGGAATTAAACTCTACATGAAACCTAAACGGAAGAGGATTTTCCAGTGTGTGGGGAAAGGGGGCATGCGGGGTGTTAAGAAGGCTTATTGTGCAGGCTCTGTCTCTGTCTCTCTGTCTCTCTGGTCTATCTCTCCCATCTCTCTCTGTCTCCTGGTCCCTCTTTCTGCCTCTGTCTCTGACTCATTCTCTTCTGTGCTTGTATATAAAAGACTAATCTTGGACACTGCTGGACATGCATCCAGTCGAGGTACAGCCCGTCCCTGAGTTGCCCCCAGCAGCAGCTCAGGTCTCCTTGCTGAAGGAGGGGGAGAATTCAGAGTAGCATGCACGTTAACTCTGATGGAATCATATGAGAAGCTTACTTTACAGGAGAACAGAACAGAACGTGTGGTCAAAGCACAGAGGAAGGGTTATCACCCTGAGAAATGTTACCCCCTTTGATGAACTCAGTGCTCCCGACAAGCACTGTTCCAAGAGAATCACCCGCGAGTTTTGGGGCCGCCCGGGAAGGGCCCTCCAGACCCCTTACGAAAGGAGGGCACACAGATGCTACTAGGACAAACGCAGCCACGTGTACACTGAGCTCTCACTTACAAGGACACAGAGGAACAAGAGAAAAAGCCTCAAATGCATGTGGGAAGGATGCACAGGGAAATCTGAACTAGCAAGTCATTTCAAGAACAAACTGGAATCCCAGCTTTCCAGGGTCCAGGCTGACGCGACTTCTCTTGTGCTGACTGTCCTGGTCACACAGGAAGTGCCACGTGCTGGTCTGAGTGTCTCTGTGTCCCGCTCCATCTGACTTCCCACTCTCCTGCTCTCTCCCATCATTTAATTCACTTTTTACATCTTAATTTTGATTCAACTAGTCTGTGTCTCTAATAGTTTATTATTCACTGAACTACATGGTCAGCAGACAGTATTCCCTCATCCTCTCTCTTCTCACCATGGGGCAGACATAAAAATGCAAACACATTTTTTTTGGGGGGGGGCGGCTCTTTGAGGGGGACGCTAAGCAAACCATTCTTTCAGATACATTTAATGTACTGAGAACAAGGGCACTTGGAAACTAACATAATCAATTATCAGTTTCTCCAGGGATTCTTCAAAAGAATGTCAAAGGAAATGTGTTAGAAATGAACAAAAATGAGACCTTGGCACTACATATCTGGACACTTGGTGAAGACAGTGTATTTGTTTTTGTTCTCTCCTTTAAATTTAGAAGTGCCTCAAATTTGGTGCCTAAAAGGTTAAAGGAAACACAGTGAAAACATGACTTTAACACATAAAATAAGGCAATACCAGACCACTATACTTTCTGGATCCCAGCATATATAATTTTATAAGCCACATATAATGCAAAATATAACCTCATCTTTCTATAACTATACACATTATTTCCTACAGCATTTATTTCTGCCTTATAGCAGGTGCCACGTAGTCAACAAGGTAAAACACTTTCCACAATTTTCAGCATATCAGTTTTATACCCCCTATGACATCATTCCTATGGTTGCTGTTAAGCCTTGACTTTTAGGCGGTGAAAATTCACCGGGCATATTCACAAGTCTGGGAGCGTCCTAAGGGCACGTCACCCCTCTCCTCACCCTCCCACCTTCCTCTTGGGAATCTGTGGGCAGCGCTGTTAATGCTACCTGACACATCTTCTGGACCTCAGCAGGCTTGGGTGCCTTTGTGGGTTCTTTCCCAAGACTTTCCATGGAGCTACAGGATCCTGCTCTACCCTTGCCTCACCTCTTCTAAGTGTGGAGTTTCCCAGAACATCCCCTGGAGGAGTCTCTCCTGCTTTGGGGCTCCTTCTGACATCTCCCAGACCAACCACGAGGCCTCGGTGCCTTTAACCTTCTGGGGATCCCCCTCGTCCAGTCTATTTAATTTGAGGACAGCGTAGGCCTTCATTTCAGCTTTTCCCCTTTCCTTGTTCATGTCAAATTTCCAGGGCTGGGCCTTCTGACACTCAAAAGACAGGACACTTGAGGATAAAAACATGATTCAAGACCACACTGTCTCACCTGAAAGTTTCAAGATCCTGTTTTTCAACTCAAAAGACAAGAAAGTGTTTGCCGTTTTCTGCAGTTCATTAGTAGAGTTAGAAACCAGACTCAGAGGCCTGTGCCGAGCTGTCAGCTTTGGCCGCACCCATTAGGCTAAAACTTAACCCAGGTCTTACTCACATGAGGGAAGAGGGTCGGCGGCAGCTTCAAGCCCAGCCTCTGAGCCCAGCGACTCTGCATCTCCGACAGCTTCAGCGGGGTGAGTCCCAGAAGAAGCCACCGTCTTATCCCCCGGAGATAGAGGTCCTGAACTGATCAGTGATGACGAGGCCTCGGGTTACCTTCCCCATCACTGTGGCTTCATAGGGGCGGGGCTCTCCCTCACAAAGCTTATGGTGCTGTTGAAGGGCCAAGCTCTTTGATTTAAAAACAGGGTGGCAAAAAATGGCAAATTTCAGAACTATAACGTAAGGTCATGGGTCATTTCAGTGACCCTCTACAACTGCACAGAACTTTTCCAAGGATCTGAATATATATTACCATGTCTGCTTCTCAGGACAGTTTTGTAAAAGAGAAAAATGATTATAATCCCTGCTTCATAATGCAGGTGAGTCTCACGTTAAGAAGCTAACACGGGGATACACATCTATATCAGGGCTTTTAATGTCTGTTTCCGTTTTATATGTGCAACAACGTGCTGAACTTCAAACTTTAGCATTTTCCCAAAGCCTGCTACAACTTTTAAAAATTTAATCAAGTTAGCTGAGTAAAATTTGTATATATATTGATAAATTTAACTCAGCTAAGTTGATTACATACTCTCTCTCTGCCTCTCTCTCTCTCGCGCTCTCTCTATATATACATATGTGTGTATATATATATATGTGTGTATATATATTATACATATATATAGACATACATATACACACACACACACACATATATATATATAATTTTAAGGAACTATGCAAATCAGGCTCAATTTGATAATCATACAAATTTTTCTTGACATTCAGCCTCAAATTAAAATCTAATTTAACATGCTATTGCTTACATTGTTCTCTACTGTCATTTCTCGGAGGATTTATACAATATGTTCCTTTGGGTTCTACTTACATATCTGACATGTAGTAATGTGTTCATGTATTCAGCATCCTATTGACAATTTCACTTTATTCCTACTTGGCTGATCTTAGGGATTGAGAGTCTCCTCTGGCACAGAGTTTAATGTGAAGCACACGCTGAAGCCCGGAACCCTTGCAGCGCTGAGTGCCTTCTGCTAAATCCCCACAGCAGCCTTCATCTGTTTTCACTATACAGCTGGCAGGTGGCTGGTATCTTATTCACGCTGCCCTCTGTTACTGCTCAGACCTCCTGCCCATGGTCAGCACAGCTCAGCACTCGCTGTGGGGTGTTAGGCTGCTTTCAAATAATTGCAGATGCCTTTCAGATACTCTGTTTCCAGAAAGTTTTACTTTTAATCCCACACATTTCTATCTTCAATTATTAATAATTTGCTCAAGACCAAGTCTGGATGATGCCAGAAGCTTGATCTTACATTTGGCAAGCTATTCTTAAAGAGGTCCTGGAAACTTGATTAGAATATCCAAAGTTTCCCCAGAAATCACATAACATACTGTGACATTTCTCATGTATATATGCATATATATGAATTCCATCATATATTTAAAGAAGAATTAACTCCACAACTATTCCAAAAAATTGAAGAAGGGAACACTTCCAAACTCATCTTATGAGGCCAGCCTTACCCTGATACCAAAGTCAGACGCCATGAGAAAAGAAAACTACAGGCAATATCCTTGATGAACACAGATGCGCAAGTTCTCAACACAACACTAGCAAACTGAATTCAACAGCACAGTAAAAGGATCCTACACCATGATATAGTGCATTTTACCCCTGAGATGCAAGGATATTTCAACATATGAAAATTGACTAATATGAAAAACCACATGGACAGAATGGAAGGTGAAAGTCATATGCTTATCTCAAGAGATGCAGAAAAAGCATTTGTGAGAATTCAATTCCATTTCATGATAAAAGCTCAAGAAACTAGGAATAGAGAGTAATTACCTCAACATCACAAAGGTCATTACGAAAAGCCTACAGCGGATATCATATTCCACAATGAAACACTGAAAGTTTTTCCAGTAAGATCTGGAAAAAGGCAACCCGGAAAACATTTTCATTGCCTATCCAAAATGGAGCAGAGCAAGGAAAAGAGTTTTTAAAGTGCCACTCTTCAGAAATATCCCCGCTTTGTTTTGGCTATCACTACAAATTCACGGCAAGACCTCAAAAGCCCCACCAAGACTCTAGGATATTTTTTAATCCCCCAGAGCAATAAAGTCTTATGGCTCCTGTGTTAAGACGGCTGGTTTGAACAGTGGCATTTTAGAGGTGGCTGGACTTGACACCCGGCATCAGTGTCACTGTACAAATGACAGATTGAAAGTCTAAGCCATAAACACACAGCCAGTTTTCAAAATAGGATAAAAGCAAAACGAAAGAAAAATTGTTTAAATTCACTTCCCTGGCTACCAAAAAAGAAGTCCCAAAGCTGTGAAAAGTAAGTATAGAATGGAAGCAATGCTGTGAACAATAACCGTGTATTCTTATTTGAAAGGTTAATGCCAAGGTCCCAAGGAGATAATTCCATTTTAGAACTGACATAAAACTTCACTCACCTACTGGCATTATTTTACTATTTTCTGAGAGAGAACCTTATTCAGAGACCTTGATCTCTTGTGTTTATTAGCATCTGATTCCGAGTCTCCTATTCTTCTCAAACTTCAACTCCAAAGGCGTGCTTTTCAAACCGCCCGCCCGCCTCACCCCCACCCCCACCCACGCCCCGCACACACACATTTTGTAGTAGAATCTTCTTAGCACGTCCCCCTCAAGATTCTGGTATCTAGATCCTCTTTACCTCATGCTTGCCAGCATTGCTCATCTTCCTTATTCTTGAGGAAACATCACTCATAAACACTCCATCCACCTGACGCTTCCATAAACTTCCTTAGTCCCAAATCACTCCTGCTCTCAGCAACTGCCGAGGTCTCTGAGGGGTCCCTAGGAGTTGGACTGTTCTTCATGAACCCGTTACAGAACAAGCTGTAAAACAAAACATGCAGATACAGAAGTGCACAAATCAACATCATCATTAAATGTGGCTTAGTTACTTCTGTTAGAAAGACATCCGTGCTCATACTGAATTCAAAGTTTGCAGGCTTATCACTACTTCCAGTGTGCTGGACCAGGGCGAGCTTCCTCCAAAAGCTGTGGACTTCTCTACAATGTGCAGCTTGGGGTTGCAGACGAGAGCACGCGCTTTCTGTGGACAGGACGGTTCCCGAGGGAGGAAGGATGAAGCCAAGCTGTACCTGCTCAGTGATTCCTACCAAACGCATCCATCAGCTAACCCACTCCACCTTCCAGAGGATGGAGTTACTGAAGGGCAGAGAGAGGCCAGCGTATGCTTTAAGGACGTACACACATACACACACATTTCTTTTATGCTGATGTGCAAATGGCTAACCCCAGATTACATCCAGCACACTATCTGTTTCTACACTCATGCTGTGGTTGCTGTTAAGCGTTAGTGGAAAGAGGGGAGAAACTTCTAAACTAATTCAGAACTAGGGACCTATGGAAAGCTAATATTCAACCACTATTGCCCCTTGATCCATATTTCAAATCCACATCTATGTTTATAAAGATAATTTCGTTTCTTGAAATGTCTCTTTTCACATTTCAATACAGATTAGGCAAAGGTCTTAAACTGAGTGTAGAAGTGTTCCCCCCGTCCTTTCTAAGTTGTGGAAGAATTTGTTAGGATTGGTGGCATTATTATTTTTCCATTCCTAAATGTTAGGTAGAATACAATAGTGTAACTCTCTGTGCCTGGTATTATTTTTTTGTAAAATTTTTTAAACTTTGAAATCTATGTCTCTAATAGGCAGAGTCAGTCAGGTCATCTCCTTTTCCCTTGACTGACTGGGTAATTTTTCAGGATTATTTTTACCTTACCTATGTTATCTAATTCACTGGCATAACACTTTTATTGTGTCCTCCTAGCATCTGTAGAATCGTTAGTGGTATAGTATCTTTCTTGCTTGCTATTGGTAATTCATGTCTTCTCTCTTTTATTCCTGACAATTCTGATTAGAAGTTTATCATTTTTATTGATCTTTCCAGGAAACCAGATTTTGGCATACTGATTTCCTCTGGTGGTTTTCTGTTTTCATTTTCATTGATTTCTTATAATATCTTTTTCACTTACTTTCTTCTGCCAGGTTTTGATTTCATCTGCTATTCCTTCCCTAGTTTCTCCTGGAGGAAGCTTAGCTCACTAATGTGAGACCTTCTTTTCTCATTAAAAAAAGCAAAATGAAAGCTGTACACTTCCTTCTGTTCTGCTTTTATTGCATCCCACAAATTTTCATACGTTGTTGCTCATTTCTGTTAAATTCAAAACATATTCTAATTTGTCTTGTGATTTCTTTTGACCCAGGTACTGCTGAGGAGTTTATTGTCTAACTTCAAATTCTGGCATACTTTACAAATTACTGGATACCTGATTTAATTCTGCTGTAACCAGAAAACATAATTTGAATGACTTAAATCCTTTAAAGTTACTGAAATTTATTGTGTGGCCCCAAATATGACCTACCTCAGTGAATTTTCCAGATGCTCTTGAAAATTAAGTGTCTCTGTTGCTTGGAGTGTTTCATTTCCCACATTTCTCTTCACAAAACAAAATCTACATGGCAAAGCGACATGTCAGAGACTTGGCAATAATAATAATGATAACAATAACAATAATAATCTATAGAGAAAGAGAGTGTATTTGGGATAGCACATCAGGAATACAAGCTTTCAGGAACAAAAAGAAGGGCCAGATGTAAGGTGGATATGATCTTTGCAAGCAGTGTTGTTTGTGGCAGCCGTAGGGTAGCCCAGGGATGCTGTAGGGTTACTTGTCAAGAGCAGAAGTAGACAGTGGTTATTCCCAAAGCTTTGTAAAGAGTCAAAGTAAAAACTGAAGTTCTGTTCTCATATTTTATTAAATTACGAAATGAGAAATAGTAGCTTCTTTCTGTATCTCTCCTCCCTCCACTGACTTTTCGATTTGGAACCTCTAAGATAAATCCGTTACATGGAATACCAAGTGTGAACCAAGCATGGTGGTATGAAAAATAAAAAAAAGAGAAACTCTTTAGTTTCCCAGTTTGTGGAAGCATAGAAACTCAACAGTATTTTGACCTGTCAGCAAAGCAGATATGGATCTGAGCACACACTGGCCTGTGAAATCCGTCTGCTTGTTGTAATTGCTGTTGTTTAGTCTGTAAGAGTCCTAGGAATTTACGTCAGTGATGTGACAGTGCTAATGTATTCCAGTGGACGAATGTCGATGAGTGTTATGTCACCCTTGGTCCTTCAGTCAATACCATGTGTTAAGGAGAGCCTGGCACCTACAGAAATAAGGATGGGAGCTTGTGCAAATCCGATTTTTTAAACACAGAGTAGGTCAGAGCAGCCTGACTAAATACCAAGATTCATGGACGGAAAAGTGAGAGATAAGATCAGAAGGAGGAGAATCACCAGACCAGCCAGAGGGCTGTGGACACCGTCCCAGAGGTGACTTGGATAGAAATAAAAATATACTAATTTATTCTTCCTTTAATTCCTATTGTTTTCTAACATTGTTACATTTCTCCTGATTAGAGTGTATAAAAACCATCCAAATTCAAGCATTACAAAATCCACTCACGTATTAAAAGAGTGGAAGTCTCGCAAATTGGTGCGGTACCTAATAAATTACTACTGCCTAACATTCTGAATATTTCTTTGATTTTTCCTTCTGAATATACAAGTGTGTATAAAATTTTTATAAAAAGTAAATTATGCCTTGTACAAAAATTGACGTTTTATTTTAGCTATTCTAAAATTTTTGTCTCACGTATGGCAAAATGTCGCTTTCTTTTGGCTATTCTGCTTGCACAATATTCCATGTTAAGAAATACAACTATCCCATCATTCTTTTTAAGCACGGTATAGTAGTTTCTTATAAAAGTATGCAGCAATTTATTATATTTGATGAGTTATTCCTAACATGTCGCTAATATACACAGTGCTAACTTCTTGTATATGTTTTTTTAGACTTGAGGAAATATTTCTAGAGTATAAATTGCTAAAATCAGAAATGCCAGGGCTTCCCTGGTGGCGCAGTGGTTGAGAGTCCACCTGCCGATTCAGGGGACACGGGTTCGTGCCCCGGTCCGGGAAGATCCCACATTCCGCGGAGCAGCTAGGCCCGTGAGCCATGGCCGCTGAGCCTGCGCTCCGCAACGGGAGTGGCCACAACAGTGAGAGGCCCGCGTACCGCAAAAAAACAAAACAAAACAAAACAAAAGAAATGCCAGGTTATGAAGCACATAATATTTACAATTTTACTAGACATTACCAAAATGCTTTCTAAAATGTAGTATCAATTTACACTTCCACTAAGATTGTAGAAGAGAGACCATCTCACTGCAACTTCCCAGTAAGGATATTACCTTTCCATATTTAAAAAAATACTCCAGAGGTGCCATTTTATTGTTGTTTAAGTTATCGATTCTGTAAATTTTAGTAAGGTTGAAGATACCTCAATATGTTAATTAGGCCACATTCTTTTTCACTGAATTGCCCACTTGAACAATTTAGTACAACATTCCTGCCAAAGTTCTACATGCAATTTGTTAAGAGGACTCCATAGGCAGCAGAATGAACCTTCTATGTGTTTCCAAAATACACACATACAACATTTGACTGCAAAAATTATACTCAATAATGATTGGCAGCTTGGATATAAATATATATTTTTCTAATGTTCCCTCTCATTTCCCTTGTATTTACTATGTTCTTTAAAAGCATAAACTATGGGACTTTTCCCACTGTTTATTCCCAGAAGAAACTGTTTTGTGCTGTCAAAGCTCTTACAGATCTATAATCCTCCCAATGCAAACCACTAGCGTTCTCAGCCACACGTGCACTTATAAACGTTAGTCACTGGCTTCACCTACACGCTTGTCTGAAGTTTACGCCACATGGACATCTTCTTAGTAATCTTCCAATTACTGCAAAGATGAGTCAGAGTTAAGTATTACCTAGCACAGCTTTCACTCCCATGCCAAGAAAAATACGTCCTACAGCATAACATCTAGAGCAGTTCCAGTCCCTGGTCATACATCCTCCTGGGCCATACTCGTATTACAGATACAGAACAAGCTTGTTCCTTATGTTTCTTTGCCTGCCTAATATATTTTTATTATTCTCAAGATGTCGTTTGACACAGAAATACATATATTTTTAACAAACCGATTCTCTTAGGTTATGTACAAAAGTATAGCTACTGAACTGACTACTTGTCAACAGAGCCTCCATGTGCCACCACACATGCTGTCGCTGTACACAGTTCTCACTTCCAAAGGCTCAGGGTCTCCCAATTCAAAGATTGGGCTACACTCTGGGGAAAATGCAAGATGCAAACATGACTGGCAGTGGAACCCAGCCTGGTCGGGAACTGATTTCATTTACATCATATAAGACTCCTCAAAGCATACAAATTTTCAGGATTTCTTTTTAATTCCCACAACATATTATTTGCAGAGTTTAAAAAACTTTATTTTGGCCTTCTAAACCCTGAAAGCAATGTTAAATCTCTCTAGAAATCAGTATGTCTATTGCTTACAAGTATCTTTAGGAGCTGTATTTCCTCTGTTTCTAGGGCTTCACTTTTGTGTAGAAATTATGGTGGGGGTCATGGACCACTATATGTGTACCAGTTTGTTCCTTCCTGTTGTCTGAATTCTGTGATGAACATCACACATTCTGAGGAGATCAGCAACAGCAAAGCCCATACACTTAGAGAACAGTAGAGCTGAACTGAGCCTTGCAAGAATTTGTATTGTTAAAACATAATGCACAAAAGTGAAGAAAATTAACTCCAAAAAGTAAGATAGCAGTTTTCAAATATTTGAAGGATAGATATATCGAGTAGGGATTTCATGTATTCCTAACCATTCAGTCAGAACCAGAACAGGTGTGAGTTACTGAGGGACGATCCATTAGGAAGAATTTGACAGCAGGGATCTCAAAGGTGGACCCGCTTGCTTTAAGAGGTTCTGTATCTCCTGTCTGCAGATTTCAAGCTGAATGGTCAGTAGGAAGCTTTGTAGTTGGAGAAGTCTGAGTGTCAGATAAGGTGGGTTCAAGAATGGCTTTAGATACAAGTTAGGCTTTGTAAGGGAAAGGCAGGCAGTGAAAATGGATGGAGGAACACATCTGTGATCTGATTAGTTTGCACGTCAACTTGACTGGTCAAGGGTGACCTTATCAAACATGACTTGTAGGTACGTCCAAGAGTCTTTCTGGATGAGCTTGGTCCCATTTTGGTGGAAGGCTGAAGTGCTGCAGCACAATTACCAGGCCCCTGTCCAACAACGCCCTAACCACCACCACGTCTTCTTCCCGAGAGGACACATCTTTGGTTCTCCGTCAAATCAAAACATACTGAATGGGCTATCTTCGGTCTCTGTTTTCCTAACTCCATATTCTCCCACACAATTCTGGCTTTACTTCTCACCATCCCAGCTACACTAAACCTCTCAAGCTCCCGGGCAGCACCCCTGCTAGTCCTCAAATCCAACGATTACTGCTTTGCTCTTGCAGACGTGACATGTCAGGACCGATGGCTGAGCAGCATTCCACGGGGGTAAACACTCTCTGCTTTTCGAATCTTTTTTTTTGGTTGGCTTTCCTTTCTCCTTCTCCGTCTCTTTTAAGAGCCCCTGCCTGGTGGCTCAATAATTAAATGTTATAGAACTCCTAGGGATCTCTTTGGGGTCCTTTTCCCTTCTACCTTACAAATGTCTGCCGTGGAACTGCACAGTTTCATACTGTTAAATACCACGTATATGGGAACAAATCCCTTAAGTTCAGACGCGACATCTCCTCCTACTTGTGTAATGGGAATGTCAACATCAGGATCTCAAAACAAACTCTGAATTCCAACCCATCCTCAATCCTATACCATTTCCTTTCTTCTCCAGATCTATAAAGGTCACCATTTAGCAATTCAATTGCTGAAGCGCCAAATTCTTTCTACCATTAGCTCTGATTTTTGTTTCCTCATTTTCAATCCACCATTTTCAATCCACCATTTTCAATTCCCGTCATTCGATGTACAAAATGCATCCAGATGTGTCTTACTTTCTTGAACTCCACACTGCTCCAAATCCTTATAATCCTTGAGTGTAACAGTCGCCTGAATCCTCTTTTTACATCCTCTTTAAAATGCTTTCTCCACACAAGGAGCCAGAGTGATCTTCTAAAAAGCATTTAAAGGTGAAGGTGACAGTGTCACTACTCTGTTTAAAATACACCAAACGCTTAAGATAAAAAGCAAATTTCCTGGCCTGGATTAAAAGTGAAAACAATAAAAGTAAGTAAATAAAATCTACCTTATCTTTAAATCCTCTCCTCTTTTACTCACTATACTCCCGGACAAGTAAGCTAGTTTTTACTCTGAACAGAAGTCTGTTTTCACATCACACATTTACTTGTGCTCCTCCCTCTGCCTGGAACGCTTGTCTCCCTGGGGTCTAGCTCATTCTTCCCACCACCCAGGCACTTCTGCACAATGTCCTCTGACTATTCAACATTCAGAAACTCTCAGTCATTCTTTATTATGTCACCTCTCCCATCTAGTTTAATCCTGCTGTGAAAGAAATTCCCCATTTAGGTGATAATTGAAAAACTCTCTTCAGATGGGTCTCTTCTCTAAACTACACACCACAGTGGATAACTCAAGAAGGTAGCAGATTTGTATTCACAGAAATAATTTAGCCTACCTGAGGAAGAAAGGATTAATACAGTTTCTCTCCTCTGCATGCCTCAGGGATATCTCTATCAAAGATCAAATATTCCATTCAGTTTTCAGGTGAAAGACTTCATTCATTCAAATGTTTTAAAAATAAACTTTGATTGAATTTACTGTGTACCATGCACTGTTTAAGTAAACAAAACAGACATGCGTTATGGCCTCACGGATCTTACATTCTATTCAGAGAACAGACAATAAGGAGGTTAAAAAAAAAAAGTTCCATTTTTATATGATAAAAAATACCCGGAAAGGGACTTCCCTGGTTGCGCAGTGGTTAAGAACCCGCCTGCCAATGCAGGGCACACAGGTTCAAGCCCTGGTCCGGGAAGATCCCACATGCCGCAGAGCAACTAAGCCCGTGCACCACAACTACTGAGCCTGTGCTCTAGAGCCCACGATCCACAACTACTGAAGCCCACCCGCACTCCCCAACAAAAGAAGCCACCTTAATAAGCCCGCGAACCACAACAAAAATTTGCCCCCGCCCGCCCCAACTAGAGTAAAGCCCACGCGGCAATGAAGATCCAACGCAGCCATAAATGAATACATCAATTAATTAAGTTTAAAAAATACCCAAAAAGATCTCTCATTCTCTGATACACACTATCTTTGTAATTGACACGCTGGCTGCACAATGTTTAATGTAGTTGGATAAGATAAAACCATTATTCTCAGTATGAAACTAAGACGATTCACTTTTTTTATTATCACGGTATGAATCAGTGGCCTAATTAAATATCTAACTCCCGGAAGCCGACCTCTCACCACCGGTGAATTCAACAACTAGGACAAGGATCTGTTTTGTGTCCAATTCCTTCCACCTCTGGAACACTATTTTTGGAATGCTTTAACAAGGTCATCTGTTACTGTTTTGAAACAACTGCATTCTCTCAGGCACTGGATTGATAAACTGCTTTTAGTCTAACAATCCAAAGTTGAATTTGGTCATGGTTTTCTTGAAGAAATTAAAAGGCTTAGGTACTTCAAGGAATTTCACTTAAAGCAAAACATGGGTTGGATCCCATCGACATTGGTTGTCGGACCTGACACGGCAGGATGTGAGGAAACTTGTGTATCTTGTCTCTCGATCACTTCAATCGTGCCAGCACCGTGATTTTATAAGCAGGACTGCATGCAACTTTTTCAACAACACTGTACGGCAGGTGGTAATGTCTCAATTTATCAGATGAATTTTAAAAAACCAGAGATTCCATGACTTTCTCAAGATTGCATAGCTAGGAAGTGGCGAGGCTTGGGTTCACCCGAGACTAAAATGCGTGATCCTAAACATCCATTCCTCTACTCATCAAGTGTTTGTCAGGTACGAACCTAATACTAGACTCTCCTTGGCACCACTAACACGGAGATGGGTGCACCACAACAGTTTTACACACACACACACAGAGTCACAGACATCTAAAGCAAGAAAACTCGGATTTTAAATATCTGCCACAACAATAAATGTAAGTTTATAGAAGAAAAAAGGCTTTTCGTTTGTGTCATCAACAAAATTCCACTCAATGTTCCCTGCACTTAAGCAAAGTGATTTAAAAAAGGATATAGGTGAAAAGATAGACAAAGGCAAACAAAAACCAATGCGAGGAATATGCTTTTGATTCAAACCAAGGCAGATCCAGACCAGAGAGAGACATTTAAAAATCTAAAGTATGCAAAGCACATACAAAAGGTTAATGCTCCCTGTGCCACAAATGAAAGACACAACTTCCTCAAAGCAAAAACTAGAGAAAACACAAAGTTTTGAGGTGGTCAAAACAACAGAAGGAGACACAATATCTACCAGTCCCAGACGAATCAAGTGAATTAAGAAAGTCACACATAAAAGAGCTACACAACATAATCAAAGAGGCTGAATGATTGTTAGATCACTTTCTTATGCTGAAGGGGCTCTGAAAAGTGACAAACAAGATCATCAGATAGTGGGGAAACTAAAGGTCCCATTAGGTCAAAGGTAGAAAAGAAGAAAAAAGTAAACTTTGATTCTCATAATTTTCCAGGCATTATGGAGTATGCACTATTTTCTTAATAAAATAGATGGTAAACATTGTGTTTATTATGTAATGACACTATACTTGGGCTAAAATAATACAATATACACCAACATTACCAGATTATACATTCAACCCACTCTTTCCACCTCACAGAAAAGCAGCATTCAGAAAAATTATTAAATGTATAAAGCAGTCTAACATCAGGACAGAATTCCTTCACAAATACAAAATAATAATAAATTAAGGCTGCAATAAAGTAATTTTCTGAGTGATTCTCTTTCCAGTCAAGCAGGGAAAGCAGGGTCCCCATGATGAATTATCAATAATTACGTCTGACTGCAGCAGTTGAAGCAATGTGTGTAAAGTGGCCTTTTTAAAGACTATTAGTCTTTTGGTGAGAACAGTTGTTTGATGAGTTAATGACATTGGAAGTATTATCATTAGTCAATAAATACCAAGACAAATAATTTCAAGTGAACTTTCTTGGCCCTTTATGAGTCAATGGATGTTACCAATACTACCTTGTTGTTTATTCCAGGAGTCAATGCCAAGGTTGAAATGACTGAAAAAGTAGCGTCTATGAAGAGTCTATTATATAACTACAGTCGACATTATTTTCAAAGAAGTTGAGGAAACACTGATTCAGTACAATGCAAAGTTGAATCTGTGTATTGCAAAGGATGGTGGTGAAAATTTATGTAGAACATAAAAAGTCTTACAAAAATGTATAAAATGTCTTTGAAAACGTAAGGTGTTGGAACACCTGTGACAACTGATTCATCACCAGTTATTCTGCAAAAAAAAAAAAAGGAATATATTATGTGTTACTGAGTCAGTGGTGTCAAGGATACCTGTGAATATCTGTCAGAAGTTGAATGCTGACTTGTCCTACACACAGCAAGAAATGGGATGATTAGGTGCAAACCCGACCAGTTAAGGAACTAGTCAAGGACTAAACATATTTAAATTGAAAATATAACTAAAGAAAAGTGCAATGAGGATAGGAAAAAAGTATAATAATCTTAAGTGTCCTTACAATTTAGAAATAACACAACTGTAAACGAAAAGAATCGTCAAGAGAACGACAGGAAACAGAGTGTCTTTGGGGTGGGGGGGACTATAATAGGTGGGAGTCAAGAAATTAAAGTTAATAAATAAATGAGTAGAAAACTAAGAAAGGAAAAATGAGAATAAGGACATTATAAACATATAAAGGTCCACATGAAAACAAAATATAAATATTCCTGAAATTTGGTGTTATATATTGCTGCGTAAGAATCCACCCCCAGTCACTGTGGTTTAAAACTCAGCCACGTTGCTAGGGGAAGGAACACAATCTCTTCTGGTGGAAGGAGTGGTCTTTGTACAAGGAGAGGGGCAGAACTGTGTGGAGGCTGTGTTTGGAGACCTCCTAACACTCAAGACAGTGAAATAAATTCAAATAAGGGAGCAAAGAAATGGACCACATAGAGATACAAACAAACAAAACTCCATATAAAACATAATAGACACAGTAAATGAACACAAGACATGGTTAGCTTGTATCTAATGAGTAATGTTTTATTACAGCTTATTCCTAGGTTTAAAACTGAAGGATCCCACATAACTGACATCTACCGAGGGGAGGGGGCTCGATGGTGACGGAAAAGCTTGTGGATGTGTTTCCTATTCACAGATTCTCCTGGCTGGCTGCTGAGCACACTCTTCTGCAGGGAAACTTGATTTTACTGGCTTAGTTCTCTGTCATTTAACTTAACCTCTTGTTTTTTCGTTTACTTAATATATTATTTGTGTCTCCATGCCTGAAAACCACCTAAAAGGTCTGAGAATCCCCAAAGTTAATTCACTGTCACTACAACACATAACTTTCTTACACTGACAACTTTAAATTCAACAGAATATATGGGATCTAACTACTAAAGACTCCAGATATTGACTTGTTAGCACTACTATAAAGGTAGTTTATAAAAATTGTATGACACCAAATATTTTTTAAAAGTTAGTACACAGGATAATCCACTCCATTTATAAGCTTAGGTTTTTTTTAAGTCCTTAATAGCCTCAGTCAGTAGTAGGAGCTTAAAAAAAGAAAAATGAAAAAACGCTGTTCCAAATGTTTCTACCTTCTGACTTTCATCTTTCTATCAATAAATAAAATATTGATATTCAACTAACTTTACCAATTACAATGGTGATAAACAATTAACATGCATGAATTAAAATTCTTTCTTCTCTAATTGATACTGAGGCTAACTTTTATTTGTTCTTTCTGGACTTTTCTAAGGAAATGATACTACATTTGCACATCACAAGCTACATTTCCTTTCTTTTTATAGTTTCCATTTTCACCCTAGGTGATTAGATTAAGAAAATAAATATTAATGAGCAAACAAGCCTGATTTAAGAAGATATTTTTAAAATACATTAAAATAAATGTATTGCCCACTAATTGGTTTGGGGTGTAGAAGTCAACAGAAGTACAGCATGTTCACTACAGGTACTCTGAAGGGTAGAAAGGATAACTTCACGGGGTGCACTTTTTGCCTTTTCTGCAACTGAGAGAGAGAGAGAGAGAGAGAGAGAGAAAGAGAGCGCTACATTCCTCTCTGCGCTGAGCTGCTTGACCAACTGAAGGGACATTCTGGGTCTCCAAGTCTACATCACAGAAATCTGACAGCATCTGGAATCCTGGAATCCTTGGGGCCTCTTGGAATCTTCTCGGGTGGGCATTACCAGCTGAATCCAGACTTCCATCCACTTACCAGGGCAACCAACTTGTGAGTGGAAGCCCCCTGGACCCTCCAGACCCCATCTGCCATCTGCACACCGCTGCGAGACCTCCCTCAGTGCCAAGTGGAGCACAAGGGCCCAGCTGAGTTCTCTCCAAACACCTAACCCGCGAAGTCATGAGCTACAACAAAAACATGGTTGTTGTTTAATCTCCAAAGTTTGCTTATCTGAGATGCACTAGCTACCCAGGTCGCTCATCGTCTCTTTAACCCAGGTTACTCGTGACACTGTCACATCACACTCGTAGTGTCTGATACATGACCGGTAGATATTATTTTGCAGCAAGTGCAATTTTTCATTTTATTTCTCGCCATTCTGCTGAGAGCCCACTCACTCTTTCTAATAGTTGGGTCTGAATGACTTCTTGTGTCATGTGGATGCCTTCCAAGTTCCACATCCATGTTTTTCAGCACCGTTATCATTCCCTAAGAGTCAATGATAACCCCTCATATAAATGAGCGTATAAGCACACACAAGAGCAAACAGAAAACGTGGTCATAGAGATTCACCAATCACAGCTGATGCTCACTACCTGCCGAATCCCTGTATAGGAATTTGCCTAATCCAAAACTAATTTGTAACCCTACAATCAATCCTATGGTGCTTAATGAGCATCAACTGTACATCACAATTTACCAGTATTACGTATTTTGTTGCAAATGAGAACAAATGTTGTCATTTTGAGAACAAATGACAAAGTCCAAGAATACATGAGATGTACGGAGATTACTCAACATTTAAAGCATCCTCAAAATTTCAGCCATGCATCCCACCCTGCTGACTTCAGAGTAGGATCGAGAAAGGAACGTGGATATCTCTACATTCCTGCTTCTGTCGATGGGCTGCACGTGTTTAAGAGCCAAGGGGCCCAGAACTGACTTTGCGATTCTATATGCACTTCCTGCTGACACCACCCCAAGTGCTTTTTGTTTCGTTTCAAATAGACGTTTAGATAAATCATTATTATAAACTTCTGTTAATGGAATTGTATTTATCTTCAAGCTTCATTCATCTAACTGACCTCACTCTCAACGTTCGACCATGGGACCTGAATTATTTACTGTACTTCATCAGAATGAGATTCAGGATGTTAAAAGAAAATTATGTACGTATCAGATAGCCATGACTATCTGTTGGAGTTAATCATTTATGACACCTAGTTATGAATGGCGCTTTCTGCAAATGAGATATTAATGGAGCTTGAAACATGAAGGACCAGATAACTGGTCACCAAGAGCACGTGTCCAAGGACCACAGACTTGGGACCAAAAGCAAAACAAAACCATCTGTAGGATGTCTGGGGGTGAGCTAGACAGAGGAGGCTCGGTTTAAACATTTGGGGTTTAGAACTAACCCAGAGTTTTCCTAAAAATCAAGAGAGGGGCTAAGTGCTGAATATCAGGAAGGCACCGAGAAGACTCTGGAGCAGTGGTGAGGGGTGCTGGGGGCATGGGGAGGAGGCAAGTGATTCGGCTCCTAAATCCAATATATTTTGAAAACCTACTGAGAACGACCCTGATGCCTCACCGACAAGTACAGACTTCCCTCTGCGGGCAGGGAGTGCAGATTTCAAGGAAAACAAACAAACAAAAAAAATGAATCTCAGCTATGAGATTCTCTGACATGACTCACTCTCTATGGTTATAGGTACCTAGTAGTTTTGTTGTGAAGGCCTTAAGGCAGGCTTACGATGAACTCTTTTCTTTCCTCCAGTTGGGCAATGGCCAATCTTCATGTAGTATCTTTCATCCACTTACATAATAACCTAGCCAATGAAATTCCCCGAAGGGTACTCCCCAAATTAAGTAAGAATCCTTCCTTTCGTTACTCTTAAGGAGGAGGATGAAGGCTGATGAAGTTGCTGGACTTACCTGGCAATTTTCAAGTACACTGAAGAAGATAAAACTGACACAGAATTCAAAGGAAAGTGTTTTGTTAGAAATAGGTGCAGAATACTTAGAATAAATAAGCAACACTTTCAACATTAACCCTAAGAGATGCTTCCCAAGTATATCCCATATCAGAGGAGAAATGCTGCAGAAAGTAACTGACCATCTATCTGTATCCTCGGGAAACCATAGGAAGAATTTTAAAAGGGATCTTAACAAATTGTTTACTCAGACTCAGGATCTTTAAGCACATTTTAGTTCACCACATACTTTTAAATTATTAAGAAATTAAATGATTCTGGTGATAGTCCATTTCAACAACTGGCAAGTCCTGATTTGATTTCCAAGGAAAATAGGCTAATTATATGAGAAACTGAAATATCTCCTTGTAAGTGTGTCTTCCAAGGTGTGCCTACCATTTGCCACTTTAGTAAGCTGAAACATATGTGACTCTAACTTTAGAATATTAAGTTAGTAATTTATTGATTAGCATAGCATAATGATATTAGAAAGCAGTTTGCTTCAATGTAGTACTCACCACGTGGCAGGTGAAGTAATGGCCCCCCAAAGACACGGACATCCAAATCCCTGGAACTGGTGAATACATTATGTTACGTGGTAAAAGTGAAGATGTGACTAAGTTAAGGATATTGAGATGGCAGAGCCCTGGATTAGCCAGGCAGACCCAGCAGAATGGCAACTGTCCTTCAGGGCAAAGGGAGATCCGACTACAGAAGAGGACTGTCAGAGAGATGCAGTGTGGAGAAGACACTGCGTGGGGCAAGGGGCCACGGGATAAGGAATGCAGGGCGGCTCCAGAAGCCGGAAAAGGCAAGGAAGCGCACGCTCTCTGAAGCTTCCTGAGGGAACAAAGTCCTGCCAACACCTTGACTCCAGACCTCTGATCCCTAAAGCTGCAGGATAATACATTTACGTTGTTTTAAGCCACCGAATTTGTGGTAGTTTGTTACAGAAGCAATGAGAAATTAATATGCAATACGGAAAGGAAGACAGTGCAGCCCCTCAGAAACTTAAGGCACAGAATTGCAAAGGCTTCCAAATATCTAGTAATCATTTATTTTTGTGGTTGCTAATATGCCTTGGACGGAACTGTGTCCCCCGAAAACTCTTATGTTGCAGCCCTAACACCCAAGGCAACAGTGTCTGAAGACAGGGCTCTTAGGAGGTGATTATGATTAAAAGAACTCGTAAGGGTGGGGCCCTAAGACGGTAAGAGGCGGAGGAGAGACACCCCTCTCTCCGTTCCTCTGCGCTTGGAAAAGCCCGCGTGAGCAGTAGGCAGGCAGCCACCCACCTACAAGCCAGGAAGGGGCCCCTCATCACGAGCCACAATAGCCAACACCTCCATCGTAGCTTTCCAGCTCCCAGAACTACGAGGAAACACGCCTCTGGCCTGGAAACCACCCACCCAGTCTGTGGTTTTTGCGCAAGCCCCTGTGCAGACCGGTGCATGAGCAGGAATGCAGTCGCACTGCATCGAAGCAGTGAGTGTCTGCGCAGCTTCCTGGGAGGCAGGATGGCATGGGGTCCTGGGCTGCCTGACTCTTGAGTCCACGAGTCCCTGTTCAACGTGAGTGACTACGAGCGAAAATCGGAATTTCTGTGGGCTTCGGTTTCCTGATCTGTAATGTCGGGTAAATGAGAACCACAGGGTTCACGTTCAGGATGGGGACCGAGAAGGATGCTGAACTCGCTCCCCTGCACCCCGCAAATACGGGATCTACAGCTACACTTGGAACCACTTCCTCTGAAAACCCCCGAAACCCGGCTGAGCGATGACTACTCTGGGACGCGGGCTCGCCATAACCCTGGGCTACTCCCTGAAGAGCAGGGTTTGAACCCCACACGCGGCACCCGGACTTCTAAGACCTCCTCCCGCGTACAGCCCCGGAACCCCTGGCTCTGAGAACCGCCAGGGCCGGGCCCACAAGGCCCCCGGAAGCCGCTCTCAGAGGCCCGGGGACTCACCGCCCGGCTGCTGCGCGGCTATGGGGACCCGGAGACGCCGGAGGGGCAGGGCTGTGGCCTGAGGCGCACATGGCGGCCTGGTGTCCTCGGGGTCAGAGCCGGGCCTCCTGTGGCCCCCGCGCCGCCCAGCACACCAGGGACTCTGCCTGGGCTTGACAGGCGTCTACTGCCCTGGCTTCACGTCTGAGGCCCTGGTTTTACGTCTGAGGCCCCGGTTTTACATCAGTGACCCCAGTTTTACGTCCGTGGTGCCGGCTTTACAGCTGAGGCCCCGGCTTTACCTCTGGGGCTCGGTTTTACGTCAGTGACCTCAGTTTTATGTCAGTGACCCCCGGATTTACGTCACTGATCCCGGTTTTATGTCTGAGGCCCCAGATTTATATGGCTGACCGGGGGTTTATGTCGCTGAACCCGGATTTACGTCGGTGACCCCGGATTTACGTCAGTGGCTGTGGCCCCAGTTTTAACTGCCACCGGGGGACACGGCCGGGCCCTGGTGGCCAAAGGGGCTGAGGCTTGAGGTCCTACAGGACTGCCTACATTTGCCTCCGTGCAGAGCTTCTGCCTGAGGGTCAGCCGGAGTCTGGTGCTCACGAGACCGTGCCCCTGGGGCCACTGACGGGGCTGGGCAAACCCTCAGGGTCAGCACCGACTCAGCCAGGTGTCTGCAGCGGCGCATTCACCCCAGCGCTCTTCGCAGTAGGCGCGGCGGGGGCCCCTGCGGGTCCGTGAGCGGAGAGCGGATACAGAGGAGGGGAGCTCACGCGCGCACGATGGGTGCCACTCAGCCGTGAAAAAGGAGGGCGTGCCGCCACGTGTGACGGCGGATGGACCTGGAGGGCCGTAGGGTGAGTGAAAGTAGCCAGACGAAGACAAACAGCACACGGCCTCTCTTCTCCGTGGGATCCAGGCCACAGACAGACAGAAAACCAGCTCCTAGATGCAGAGAACGGAGTGGTGGTCGCCAGAGGTGGGGGCGGGGCGTGGAGGAGATAGGGGAAAAGGGGTCGGAAGGTGCAAACTTCTAGTTGTGACAGAAATAAGCCCTGGGATGTGATGTCCCGCACAGTGACCACGGCTAGCAATACTGTGCTGCGTAGTCTTGGAACTCTACGGGGCGGTTCTCACCATTAAATCAAACCATGTGCTGCGCACACCGTAGACTTAACGCAGTGGCGGACGTCAGTTACTTCTCAGTAACACTGAATGAAACACGGTCTCACTGCAGGAAGAAAACTGCACCTGTGTGTCGTGACAGACTTTAACTAGGCTTATTCTGGTGGTGATTTCACGGTGTATACCGACGTCGAGTCATTACCGTGTACCCCTGACGCTAATGTAAGCTGTGTGTAAGTTACACCTCCAGAACGAAGCCCGCAGTGTACGGAATTTGTAATGGTCAGACCAAACCATAACGTAGGTTAAGTGTTTAGAGCACTGTGTAACCTGGCCTACAAAGGTTCCTAGTCTTGTATCATTTCATTTTACTGAAGCAGTTACTTAAATGAACGTAATTTTAAGTAAAACAGCGAGGCGTGGTTGGAATAGAAAAGGACTAAGATACAGGAACCTTAAATTCAGATTTCTTTTTGGTGATCTCGAGTAAGTCACAGTCTCTCTGTAAGTTTTTTGACATTATCCTCACTCGCATGAGGACGTTGAGATGGAAATCTGACAAGTTCCTTGTGAGGACAAAGGTGAAACGACACATGTGAATGAGCTTAGAACTAAGAGAGACTATAGGAGTGTCATTTGTCAGTGTCGTTCACTGGCTGTGATGATTATTACCATTTTTACATGTCAGGAAACGGAAAGCACCAACCTATGAGGTTTTTCACACTTATGTTATCACTTAGGAAACTTAATGGCCTTTTAGAAAGTTCCCCTCTGGGAGTTTTAGACTCGGTTTTGTGCTTTGTGCTAAGTTTTCCTGGGTTTCTGTCACTGGCAATTGTCTCCGTGAAGCAGAAAAAGAAAAGGAGGAATCCCGTGTCTCTCTGGCAGTAAAGCACTGAGCCATGGAGACAAGAAACAAAAAGCAAGCAGGTGGTCTCATGCGGGGATCCTTGGGTGACCAGGCTGAGTGGGCTTGGAGTAATTCAGAGAGTAGAGTCCACACGCCACACTCCTGACGGGGGCACAGCCGCCGCCTCCAGGTTTACCTCTGGTGTGAAAACTGAAAAACTAATGACTAATACCTATAGAGCTTTGTACATCACAGATTGTAACGTACTCATATTCTCTTCTTAAATATAACCTAGTCCACACTTCCTACCTCATTACGCTTGCTTCTATTTTATCGTGGATGAAAACCTTCTTCACAAAATTGATATGTATTGTCCCCACAAGGGGATGGCATGGCTGAGGTTTAAAGGCGTTGGGATCATGTGGATAGAGTGCGATAAAGCTGGAATATGCCCTTAATGCATTGACTCACTTCATTTGTACTTTATCGCAACTTGCTACTTTTTATCAGTATTTTTAACGTGGATAAACTTAAATATACACCAAAAAACTGAGATGGACCAGAATATACCCATCCAGGGTTTGGGTATTTTGCACATAAAAGCAAGGACACATTTTATGTCTCTATCGATATTTCTCTGTTAGTGGCGATTTATCGTAGTCTTACCCTTAACACTACTTACTATGTAAAACAACAAGGCAAAAGAAAAACAAGAGTGAAGTGCTCAATCACTTCAGAACTTAAGCTAACGTCAGGTTGTCCTGCCGGACTGGGACAGGGTGGCAAGTGAGGCTGTTACATTGGATACAGAATTTAGGGGTGCACCAAAAACTTCAGTAATCGAGGTGAATAATATTTAATGCACTATTTTAAAAACTCAGAAGTGATGCAGAATACATGATGAACAAGATATTAAGACTTTAAATAAAGACAGGATCAGTTTTCTACCAGATAAATGGACTTGGACACACAAATCCACACCCACCAATTGATACAATTTTGCCCTTCATTTCCAGGAATGCAAGCAAGTATTTAGTACAGTGAATTCAGCAGACTCTTCAGGGACATAAAAGAGTTTTCATGTTTAATATCTCTGAGAGTGGAGCACCTGCGACTTCAATTTATTGGCTTTGAACATTCCTGTAACATAAAATGAAGGACAACTTACAGGGTTTGAATTAGCAATTGTGTTGATGATTAAATTTCTCAAGAAAAAACACAGGAGTCAGGTTTTAGTAGCTCCTGGGACATCTCATCACCGCTAAGCAGCAAGTATACTGCTTTCCCAGAAGGGTATCAGGTTCTCAAAGGAGAGATCGCACACTGTCTTTTAAAGATTGACATCTCTACAGACTTAGGAATTGTAAAGAATAGCAATCTCATCAGCATCTTCCCCAGATATACATAAGGAGTGTGTGTGTGTGTGTGTGAGAGAGAGAGAGATAGAGACAAAGACAGAGACAGAGAAAGAGACAAGAAGGAGGAAGAGGAGAAGAAGGAGGAAAAGGAAAAAAATAGGTAGGTATTTAGAGAGGCAGATAGATACAGAGATGGAAATTTTAGGACAAGTTATAGAGCACTGAATAGGACTAGAATGTCTCCTTTTCCTAAATCAGGAGCGAGTTTCCTACCTTCCAGCTAACACTCAGTATAGGAGGAAGAAAATGTTTAAATATATAAAATTAATAGGGTGTAGTACTTATCAGAAGTAGAGGAGGGCAATTCCAGTTGTCCAAAGAAACAGGTACACTTTAGTAGAAATCTTGGAGGACTGTCTCTCCGAAATATCCAGTGTACAATCTTACATCTACCCATAAGCTCTAACTCTGAGTCTCCGAGTTGAGAGGCATGGAAAAGACCTCAGACACTTAATTTAGAAAATGCCTCTTATAATGCCAGTGCAGAGTGGTAAACTACGTCATAAAATTGGAATTTTAAAACCATTGTCGTTTAAGAGGAGGGCTGGCTGAGAGAAAGGAGATGTCCAATTCTGACTAAATAATATTCCTACAGAGAGAGACCAAGTAATTCGTTAAGTGCTGCACCATGGTTAGTCCCACTAGTATTTAAGTGATTTGCTTAGAAATGATTAAATTCTTAACTGGACTCTCAGAATAATAAGTAAAGCTGCTTTGCATTATTAGAATGGACCAGATTAAGAAGTTAATGAGCACAAAGTCTCTGAACAGTGTGGGATTCTGGGGTGAAGGCCAGGCTTTCCCAAGGAAGATGGAAGAGCCGGGTGGTCCCGCATCTGGGGGCATCCCCCGGGCACGGTGAGCACGCCCCCTCCCCAGAGAGCCTTGAAGACAGGAGTTGAAGCGCAAGTCAATATGGAACCCTCAGAATAAGACTGTCCATTAGAGCAGTACTAGAAATAACCTAGTTTACATTTCTGTTGGTATTGTAAAAATAGAATGTTAATAGAGAGGGTCGTCCCTCGCTTTTATTCAAGTAAAACCACTTCATACTGTTAGGGTCACTTCAAAATTATTCCATCTGAAATTGCACAGGCTTCCCTCACTGAACCAGGCTGGTTTCTTCCTCTACTTCCCATAGATCACATCAATTTTAGTTGACACTTTAGAGGTTGCCTTTGCCCCCAAGGAACTGTGCTCACTCTGAGGACAGGAGACATTTCCTCTTGTTATTCCTAATGCCTAGTAACCTTTATACATATTTTAAAATAAGGGAACAAATGGATGAATTAACTCCATCATTTTGAAGGTATTTCTCCTTTGCTCGTAGCATTTTTGTTTGTTTGTTTGCAGTACGCGGGCCTCTCGCTGTTGTGGTTTCTCCCGTTGCGGGGCACAGGCTCCGGACGCACAGTCTCAGTGGCCATGGCTCACGGGCCCAGCCGCCCCGCGGCATGTGGGATCTTCCCAGACCGGGGCACGAACCCGCGTCCCCTGCATCGGCATGCAGACTCTCAACCACTGCGCCACCACGGAGGCCCCGCTCGTAGCATTTTACACAAAGAAAATAAGAAGCCATGTTTTGAAGTTGTTTTTTTTTTTTGCGGTACGCGGGCCTCTCACTGTTGTGGCCTCTCCCATTGCGGAGCACAGGCCCCAGACGCGCGGGCTCAGCGGCCATGGCTCATGGGCCCAGCTGCTCCGCGGCATGTGGAATCCTCCCGGACTGGGGCACGAACCTGCGTCCCCTGCATCGGCAGGCAGACTCCCAACCACTGCGCCACCAGGGAAGCCCCTGATGATTTATAATAGAGCTATTTTTTCCTAAATCTATATTAAAGGCACAGATGGAAGCACAATTTGTGAACGTAATTAACCAGGATAAGCTCCTGGAAACCCTAGAAATCAGATGGTGGAGTTCCTGGGATGCGTTTGTGTGATGAACAGGGAATAATAGTTCCATTAGTGTCAAATACGTAATACATTTGCTCCACACTTTTATTTGTCAATAAATTACCATAGAATTTTTTTGTAGCCTAGAGAATAGATGATATAGCCAGTGGGAATTTAATGAATAGCATATGTTATAAAAATTTAACGTAGTTTTCACTGCAGTAGATGAAAATGAAATTAGCAATAAATATGATTTTGACTCTTACAAAGAATACCCGAGTGTACGTAGGTATAGTCAGTGCTTATGTATATAGTAGCTTATGTTTCTGTATTTCACCTATTCCACAAAGGATTTGAGGTTCATTTGGGAAATATACTTAAAACGCAAATCTCCTCCCAACCCCCAGCAAACCTCTCCACAAAGCAGAAGAGAAAGACAGCAGTTTTATCATCAGATAAGCGTTAAATCAGAATGTGGTGCACACCACAGGGAATTCGCCAAGAGAGGCAAAGACAGAAGGAAAATCTCACCCTTTTATGTGGCCAGGCAGCTAGAGCTCCTTCTGTGAATGTTCTCAAGATGAGCACTGACTAGGCCTCAGCAAGACCTGGCAGCAGCGTGTACTATACACATACACAGCCATCCCGAGTTGACCTGTGAATTGCAGGGACCGTCTGTGGTAGCAAATCAGCTTCGTCCAGAGGAAAGACGAACCGCTCCTGTCTTTGTGACGAGAGGTAGGTTTGCAGGTTGGGGCCAGGAGCCTACAGAAGCTCAGCCCCTCACCTCCCACAGAGCCTGGGAGATGGGCTCCCTCTCCCTTCCTGGTTTTGTTTCAAAGAGATAGTCCCCAGGTCCTTGAGAAGGACACTTCTGGGTCACAAAGCTGGGAAAAGTCCCATCGGAAAGTTTTATACACATTTCAAAACGAGGAGAGAGTACTTAACGACAAGTTTTCTAAAATAATTGCTCTGAGCAAAAGGCAGAGGTGGAAACCTCTCTCCTTATTATTTAATGGAGGAGAATTAAGCCCGTTATTCATAGTTTGTATTTGTCCTCACAGGTCTCCTGGGCTGTACAGTTTTACGAAAATACAAAGTTTCAATCAGAAAGATAGTGGAAGTCTTATTTCATTGCTTGGTGAGCATTTCAGGTACTCTTTGCCTGTTTCCGTGTAAGAAAATACTATAGCATATAATAGGCCAACTGGGTGAACTGTATTTCCAATGAGTGTTTTCTGCCTAAAAAAATTCCTTTTTCAGAGGTGCATGCTGGTAAAGATCCCTAATAGAGACAAAAGGAGCCTCCTAAATGTTCTAAATCAGATGGTCTTGTGCCCCAGTGATCTTAGTTACCTGCCATTAGAACAGACTAGGGGGATTGGGAGGAACACAGATGCCTGTCCTCTGTTACTGTCAATTTCCCCTTTCATGGCTGTTAACGTTTGCCTTAGGTTTTGAGGGGCTCCTATGTTGGGTGCGTAAATATTTACAACTGTTATATCTTCCTCTTGGATTGATCACTAGGTAGTGTTCTTCTTTGTCTCTGGTAATCGTCTTTATTTTACATTTGGTAGTGTATATATTAATATAATAAAGGTACATGTAACTTTACTGAAAGAAAAATAGTCTTTATTTTAAAGTCTATTTTGTGTGACATGAGAATTCCTACTCCAGCTTTCTTTTGCTTTCCATTTGCATGGAATATCTTTTTCCATCCCCTCACTTTCAGTCTGTCTGTGTCCCTAGGTCTGAAGCGGGTCTCTTGTAAAGACAGCATATATACGGGTCTTGTTTTCGTATCCATTCAGCCAGTCTGTGTCTTTTGATTAGAGCATTTAATCCATTTACATTTAAGGTACTTATGGATGTGCGTGTTCCTGTTACCATTTTCTTAATTGTTTTGGGTTTGTTATTGTAGGTCTTTTCCTTCTCTTGTGTTTCCTGCCTAGAGAAGTTGCTTTATCATTCGTTGTAAAGCTGGTTTGGTGGTGCTGAATTCTCTTAGCTTTTGCTTGTCTGTAAAGGTTTTAATTTCTCCGTTGAATCGAATGAGATCCTTGCTGGGTAGAGTAATCTCGATTGTAGTTTTTTCCCTTTCATCACTTTAAATATGTCCTGCCACTCCCTTCTGCCTTGCAGAGTTTCTGCTGAAAGGTCAGCTGTTAACCTGACAGGGATTCCCTTGTATGTTATTTGCTGCTTTTCCCTTGCTGTTTTAATATTTTTTTCTTTGTATTTCTTTTTTGATAGTTTGATTAATATGTGTCTTGGCGTTTTTTCTCCTTGGATTTATCCTATCTGGGACTCTCTGCGCTCCCTGGACTTGACTATTTCCTTTCCCATATTAGGGACGTTTTCAACTATAATCTCTTCAAATATTTTCAGTCCCTTTCTTTTTCTCTTCTTGTTCTGGGACCCGTATAATTCGAATGTTGTTGCGTTTAATGTTGTCCCAGAGGTCTCTGAGACTGTCCTCAATTCTTTTCATTCTTTTTTCTTTATTCTGCTCTGTGGCAGTTATTTCCACTATTTTATCTTCCAGGTCACTTCTCCGTTCTTCTGCCTCAGTTATTCTGCTATTGATTCCTTCTAGAGAATTTTCAGTTTCATTTATTGTGTTGTTCATCATTGTTTGCTTGCACTTTAGTTCTCCTAGGTCCTTGTTAAAGGTTTCTTGTATTTTCTCCATTCTATTTCCAAGATCTTGGATCGTCTTTACTGTCGTTCCTCTGAGTTCTTTGTCAGGTTGACTGCCTATTCCCTCTTCATTTGTTTGGTCTGGTGGGGTTTTACTTTGCTCCTTCATCTGCTGTGTATGTCTCTGTCTTCTCATTTTGCTTATCTTACTGTGTTTGGGGTCTCCTTTTCTCAGGCTGCAGGTTCATAGTTCCCATTGCTTCTGGTGTCTGCCCCCAGTGGGTAAGGTTGGTTCAGTGGGTTGCGTAGGCTTCACGGTGGAGGGGACTGGTGCCTGTGTTCTGGTGGATGAGGCTGGATCTTGTCTTTCTGGTGGGCGGGGCCGCATCTGGTGGTGTGTTTTGAGGTGTCTGTGAACTTATTATGATTTTAGGCAGCCTCTCCGCTAATGGGTGGGGTTGTGGTCCTATCTTGCTAGTTGTTTGGCATGGGGCGTCCAGCCCTGGAGCTTGCTGCTCGTTGAGTGGAGCTGGGTCTTAGCAGGGAGTCAGAGATCTCTGGGAGAGCTCTCACTGATTGATATTACGTGGGGCCGGGTGGTCGCTGGAGGTCCAATGTTTTGAACTCAGCCCTCCCACCTCAGAGGCTCAGGCCTGACACCTGGCTGGGGCACCAAGACCCTGCCAGCCACACGGCTCAAAAGAAGAAAAGGGACAAAAAGAAGAAAGAAAATATAAATAATAGAGTTATTAAAATAAAAATATTATTAAAATATTATTTAAAAAATTAATAATAATAAAAACGTAATACACGGAAAAAAAGAAGAGAGCAACCAAACCAATAAACAAATCCACCAATGATACCAAGGGCTAAAACTGTACTAGGATACACATAAAAATCATAAACTAGTAGTCGCATACAGCACACCCCAAGTCTACAGTTGCTCCCAAAGTCCACCGCCTCAATTTTGGGATGATTCATTGTCTATTCAGGTATTCCACAGATGCAGGTACATCAAGTTGACTGTGGAGCTTTAATCCTCTGCTCCTGAGGCTTCCAGGAGAGACTTTCCTTTCTCTTCTTTGTTTGCACAGCTCCTGGGGTTCAGCTTTGGCCCTGCATCTGCATGTAGGTCGCCCTCTGGCGCCTGTTCTTCGCTCAGGCAGGACGGGGTTAAAGGAGCAGCTGATTCGGGGGCTCTGGCTCGCTCAGGCCAGTGGGGAGAGGGAGGGGTACGGATGCGGGGCGAGCCTGCGGAAGCAGAGGCCGGCGTGACGTTGCACCAGCCTGAGGCGCGCCGTGCGTTCTCCCGGGGAAGTTGTCCCTGGATCCCGGCACCCTGGCAGTGACGGGCTGCACGGGCTCCCGGGAGGGGAGGTGTGGCTCGTGACCTGTGCTCGCACACAGGCTTCTTGGTGGCGGCAGCAGCAGCCTTAGCGTCTCACGCCCGTCTCTGTCCTCACCGACAGCTGCGTCTCGCGCCCGTCTCTGAAGCTCGTTTCGGCGGTGCTCTGAATCCCGTCTCCTCGCGCACCCCGAAACAATGGTCTCTTGCCTCTTCGGCAGCTCCAGACTATTCCCTGGACTCCCTCCCGGCTAGCTGTGGCGCACTAGCCCCCTTCAGGCTGTGTTCACGCAGCCAACCCCAGTCCTCTCCCTGGGATCTGCCCTCCGAAGCCCGAGCCTCAGTTCCCAGCCCCCGCCCGCCCCGGTGGCTGAGCAGGCAAGCGTCTCCGGCTGGTGAGTGCTGGTCTGCACCGAGCCTCTGTGCGGGAATCGCTCCGCTTTGCCCTCTGCACCCCTATTACTGCCCTCTCCTTCATGGATCCGAAGCTTCTCCCCGCCAACCCCACCCCCACACCGCCCCTCTATATCCCCACCCACCCCCACGCCCCATCCCCCGTCTCCACAAGTGAAGGGGCTTCCTAGCGTGTGGAAACTTTTCCTCCTTCACAGCTCCCTCCCCGTGACACAGGTCCCGTCCCTATTCCTTTGTCTCTGTGTTTTCTTTTTTCTTTTGCCCTACTAGGTACGTGGGGGGTTTCTTGCCTTTTGGGAGGTCTGAGGTCTTCTGCCAGCGTTCAGTAGGTGTTCTGTAGGAGTTGTTCCACGTGTAGATGTATTTCTGGTGTATCTGTGGGGAGGAAGGCGAGCTCCACGTCTCACTGCTCCAGCATCTTGAAGGTCCTCCTACATTTGTTAGTCTCTTGCTAAAAGGTTGACTGGAGAGTTAGCTGGTCTCTATCTATCCTACTGCCCCTCTCCAAATACTCACTGTGCGCCCCTTTACAACCTATTGTAAAGGCTCTTATTAACCTTTACTTTTTCAATGCAAAGAGTACCAACCAAACACTTGCTTATGCCAGTTTACCAGCCCCTGGCCTAACTGATCTGACTGCTGGTCATGCCGGCCTCTAGATACTGCTAAAGGACCTGAACTGTTCTCTGTTTCTGCCGATGTGAACATCTGGTGGACCAAGTATGGAAGGCAGATAAATGACAAGGTATGGCACCCATGTCTAAGAAAACATTGCTCTGTCCCTCCTTCTGGTGAGTTATTTGGGTCTTGCATAACCTACATGGAAGGGCAAGAACTTTCCCTTGCCCACATAAAGACCAACAGGTGAAAAATTGTCCCTTTGCTTTGGAACAAACATGATACTCGGCCTTTCCCGAGTGACACTCGGGGACCAACAGTACATTCAGACTCTGTGGTTTGACCCCACAGGTGGCATCTTCAAATCCCTGGAAAAGATTGTAAGTGGCTCTAGCGCTACCATTCTTGGTACAAACGTCTGCCAAATCAACAAATGTTTTGGATGACTCGTAAGCCACCTCCGTACAACTTGGGGTACTACGGCTGCTCCCATGACTAAGCTGCCTACTACCATAAGCTATGTACGGGTGGACCACTATAAAAATCTGGACTCGCTTGGCCACAGAACCAAGCCTTAGTGCTGCACAAACCAGACCACAGGCCTCCTGTACCAACTCTTTTGCAACCTGTCCTGCTCTCACAGATTGACAGGAGCACACGGGAAATGGAGGGTATGGATGCTAGCATTACCAATGGCAAAGGTCGTGGAATACTCCAGTTCCTGGAGATTGCAGGTTCCGTTGTAACCTTGTCTGCAAACCACACTGGTCTTTTTATGTTGGGTGGCAGCAAAGTATATAAAGGGTGTCCACCTAACCGGTCAGGACAATGGGGACTTGGATACCTGGCTCCTTCTGTCACCAAATACTCCACCCTAAATGCAGCCAAATTAGAAACCTGGGCTCCTTTGTTCATAAAACTGTGTCCCATAAAGGTGCCAGCAGGGAAGTCATAGACAATCCATTGGGTATCACAACTCCAACTTCTTTTCATTGTTCAGGATCTTATTCCTGAACAGCCAAAGCTGTTGGAGGTTATGAATTAGAACAGCCATCTTAGCCATTATTCCAAAGCTATGGAGGTTATGAATTAGAACAGCCATCTTAACTCTCCATGGTAGTGAAACAAGAGTTCAGTTCCCCTATGCAAAGTGTGAAAATACTTCAGTCAGAAGTTAACAGCCTAGCATCAGTGGTGCTCCAAAATGGACTTGCTCTGGACATCCTGACTGCTCGGCGAGGATGAGCTTATGCAATCATCAGTGGAAAATAACTGCTTCTACGTAAATCAAATGGGAAAAATAGTCTCCAACTTATTAAAAGTGAAGGAAATGCTTTCGTCACATAAATGAAGCAAAGCCGTTTTATTGGACTGATGTCTTCCCGGGACTGGGGAACTGTTTCGGTAGGGTTTGGGGAAATGTACTTTGATTTGATTTGTTCTTTTCTGTTTTTCTTCATCCTCATTCTAACCTATGTTCTTTTCTCCCTTTGCAGATCTCTTAGCACTGAGCTACTCAACCAGTTGTGCTCTCCACGGCCATCACCTTAGCCTTTTCTTTGTGAAACATCAAGGGAAGTTGCAGAGGAGGGAATCCTTGGGGCTCAGAGCGGGCCGCCCAAGATATGCCTCACCGGCACGTTGATTATTTTGAACGGAGGCTACCAGGGAAACGGTCAGTGAGGGGAAATGATTGAAAACCACAACAAAAATACTCTGGCCCCCTGCCTTCCCCCAAAGTGTGAACTAAATCCATGTGACGGTATCCTCCCTATGGCAGGAGGCTAGAAAGCATCCTTGTCACCACAGTTAGGAAATTCAAGGCTAAGAAAGCTGGATAAACGAACGCTGACACTTCTTCATTAGGCTGCTTACCCAAGCAAGCACAGGCTTCTTTGTTTTGTCGAATGTACAAAAATATTTATTTGTCCAAAACTAGATACATTCAGCGGGCTTTGGTCACTTCAGGCGGTCCCATTTCTGAGACCTCTGTGTACATGAATTAAATTGGTTTATTTTTCCTGTTAATCTGTCTTGTGTCCACATAATTATTAGGAAAGCCAAAAGGACCTCAACAGGGGTAAAGGAGAAATTTGCCCGTCCCCGTGTTGCTAGACAAGGTCACACACATTCACTGGCTCAGAAAATATTTGAGGAGACCCTAAGTTTTCACCTCTGGCTGATCTTTAGTCTCCAGGTGTACTGGGTGGGAAAACTTGGGAAAATGAAAATGGTGTATACGGTGATGAAGCTGTGCACCCAGCCCCAAGGTAATCTGCAGAGACCAGGAGAGTGGTTTTTGAAATTTGTGTTTCCTTGCTACCTCCCCAAACCCCCTGACCCAGCACCCCGGCGGTTTAAAAAAATAATAATCGGTTGTGTCCACCCACGTCGTGGAACAGAAACACCAGTGGCTACACAGCACACGGCAAAGAAAGCCGTCTAACCAAAAATAGTTCGGCATAGTAACGGAAAGGATCAACTACAACCAGCAGCCACACATGAATACGAGGGAGAAGAACCTCCTCCCCATTTACTGCATTCCAAACTTCAAAATCTCCAGTTTTCAACACCACTTACAAGGCATGCAATGAAACAAGTGTGTATTTGCCCCATCACAGGTCAGATAAGCAAATTAATAGAAACTGTGCATGAGGAAACCAAGTACTTTAACTCTGTAGGCAGACATTCAATCAAGAGTCATACCTACGCTCACCTGACAAAGGAAACGATGGAGCAAGAACTAAAAGAAACCAGGAGACCAAGGTCTAGCGAAATAGAGACTCTCAACAAAGAGACATTTAAAGCAGAAACAAATAGGAATTATGGGCTGAAAAACCACAGCATGTGAATCAAAACCTTCAGTAGAGACTTCAAAGGAAGGTTTGAGCAGGCAGAAGAATCACAAAACCTAAAGTCAGGTTAATTGAAATCATCCTGGCTGAGGAGCAGAAAGAGAACAAAAATAATGCAGAAAATGTAACAGCCTAGATTATTTGCCAGACTCCTCTGAGCAATCCGAGGCTTACGTATTTGCAGTCCCAGGTGGAGACAGGAGAGAAAGGGGCAGGACAAGTATTTCAAGAAATCATGCCCCTCACACTCTTCAGGTATGGCAAAACTCATGAATCTACACGTCAAACTTTCCTTTACTCATACCTCTCTCTTCCTGAAGCCCTCACCTTCCTTCAGCACCACCTGATCCTCTGGGTGAGGTGCTTGGTCCACGAGTTTCTATTCGGTATGCCCGTATTTTGTTCATGCACCCCCTCTCACTGGGTCATAGGAGGTCACCGAGGGCAAGGATTCTCTAACAACTTTTCTCTTCACAGGAAGACTAGCCCCAATTCCTATCGTTCGGGTGATGCTTTATTAAAACTCATGAAGAAATTGTGCCCACATAATGTCGGTTTAATGACCAACGCAAGAATAAAATGGGGAGGAATAAGAGTCATCTTCCTTCACTCCTGCACTAGTGTTTACAAAACACTAACAAGTCAACCCCAAACGTTCTCCTCCTGGAAGCTTCCCTGGCAAATGCATTCCCTCAATGTCCTCATCACCCTCTGGGGGCCGTAATTGATATTCTCACCTCCACCAAGATATTCTTGTCTGTCGGTGATTTGCCACAAGGGCATGCCTATTCCTCTGTTTCCAAATGTGTGTCGCTAACTCCACCTGCAATAAAGCATTTCTTGTTGCTCACAAAGACAACGGAACTCACAAAAAAGTCCCAGTTCAAGGTGGTGGAAGCATTTGATGCAGGAATGGAGGAAAGGGTGGAACGCAGGCACAGACCAACTCAGAGACACAAACCTTAACAAATAAGTAAGTGAGTAACAGCAACCCAGAGCACGTGTATCGAAACAGGGACATGAACAGACTGCGACAGCTATGGCACTAGAGGCGTGCATATGGGCACAGGCATGGGTGGAAGATCAGAGAGACGAAGGCATGGGCAAAGCCAGAGGAAGGAACACCAACTCACGCTCAGAGTGAGAGATCATGGGCAAACACAACACGGACACACCATCTTCATTTCAGACAGAGGAAAACATGAACATGTCCAGAGACCAGGAAACGCAAACGTGGCTCAGAGTGATTGAGCCAGAATGCTCATAGATTGATCAGTAATCTGCTGGGCCTCACATGCCCTGAAGTTCAACGGAAGAAAACCTCAGGCAACGTGTGCAACTGTGCATTCAATCTACTCGCACCTAGATATTAGGCCCCACGTGAAAAAGCCCTTAAGAGACCGGGTCACACCTACGTCTAAGCTCTGTAGCCCAGGAGGAAACTCAGTAAGCTATAGCCTCTGGGGCACACATCATGCCAAGTCTCCAGAGAATGACAATCAAGTCAACCGTCCACAGTTTACAGTTCCGCTACCTGATCCATGAACATCTGCCCAGCTTCACTCCAGGACAGGTCAGGCCTAAGCATAGCCTTGGTACCTAAGCACTGGCAGGAGATGTTAGGAGTTGGGGGAGCCTGTCCCAACCTTTGCTTTGGTGATTAAGTCCTTTGCAAGACCTTACTAAATGTTCTGGATGTGGATAAATATCCTGGAGTCCTTAGAACAAGCCCCGTCTGAGGTTGCCTAAGACCACGCACCAGTATGCTGTCCCACTCCCACTGCAGGGTTATCAGAGCATAGTTTATTTTTACCAGCACCAGGAAAGACAGGGACCAGCATGTGGAAGCCCCAAGGGTTCCTTGAGGTGTACAGTGCGAGAAGCTGAGAAGACCTGTTTCCACAGTGTCTGTGGGGTGGTTGTGGGGACAGCAGCGGGCAAAGGCCAAGCCTCGCCTTCTAGACCTTCGGATGTCTCCACTGTAGAAGGGGCATAGCTGGGATGTAGATGTTCATTACAAAACCTGACACCGAGCAGGCGATCTAACTCAGTGCACTTTGAAGGGGACATCTGTGACTCCATGAACTTTGACTGTCAAACCCTCGTCCTGGAACGAGCTGGGGCTTTTGGGAGAAGGCTCTTCTACCAAAAGTCGTTGAGTGAGAGCTCAACATGTGGGACGGAAATGGTACTGTCAATATGCCACCCTCAGGGACGCCTGTGCTGGAGCCGCTGTATCTGGGAAGAGAGAAGAACACTGGGGGGACAAACATTGAACATTCCCTGCTCCGTTTGTGGCAGAGTCTGTCCTTTGCCTGGTCCAGAGACAGACGTGCTTCTGGGAAGCAGCCAGCCACTTGGCAAGGAGCACCTGAAGTGCTCACCACTTCCTGGGTGAGCTCGGTATGCTCTAGGTCTTCCCATTGGCCTCAGGGGCACAGACTGCTGGCAAGGCCCCAGAAGGAGGACAGTGCCTCTGTGGTTGAAACACGGTGTGCCCAGCCATTCAGCGAGGATGGGACACCTCTACCAGACTGTTCATGAGAAAAATGTTTACTTTCTGGGGACCTGGCCTGAAGCGGGCCTTGGGCAGAGGGCTTAAGCCTGTCTGAAAATAGGGATATTAACCACTGTGCCGTCACGGGACAGAGAGCACACAGCTGGGTGGCCTGGCACTTGCCTGTTTAACATCCCCAACTCCCCACTCCCCCCCCCTCCCCATGTGCCCTTTTGTACCCAAACTGAGTCCCCCGGAAAAAAGAACAGAGTTCACGTGAGCTCACTCAGATGTGAGGGACTCCGTTTTTGTTTGCTTAGCCGTTTCCCAGCAAACTTACCTTTTCCCCTGGTCACCTTTGCCAGAGCACACTAACATCCTCACTGCCTTCCCACCCGTGTCTCCCTCACCTCCCCAGATGTCCTCCATACACCTTACACCCCCATGTCCTGAGATGTTGTCTGGAACCCTAGCCCTGAGAGGCTAATTGTCTCAGCAAAAGACCCTGTGTTCATATGCACTAGAAGGGCATCCGGTCCAACAGTGAATTAAATACTAAGGCTTCCCCCCGTTGTATCCCATTGAAGTGTCTGATGATATGCAACAGTGAGGATACATGGAGGACCACTATCCAACAAAATTAACTTCCAGCATTTCAATCTCAGGCCCTTGCTCACCAGGCCCTTTCCTTGAACTTCCGCATTTCCCTTGGAAAAATGACAGGCCCCAGTTAACCAGTCCTTCTCTTATTTCTCCTTCCTCCCCAACCCCCATCCCACAGGCAGAACTGCATCCTCTGATGCAATCCCAAAGTATGATTTCCCCCCACCTCTACAACTCTCCATGGCCTGGTAATTCCCAGGCAGCAAACTGAGAAGCCTGCGTGGGGCTGATGTGTCTACCCTGAGCCCCTGCACAAACACCACACAAACACATACAATTGACGCTGCTTATTTATCTTCCGGTTTTATTCCAGGTTTACTGGTGTCTCCCTCTCTGTACGTCTCACCACCAGACCTCTCTTCGTTTCTTCGTGTGCACGACAACCACGTTGACCGTTCGCCTTCACCCAAAGCAGCTTCTTAGGTCAAGGGTGATGCTCCATCACACGCATCTCAAGATCGGGAGTGCCTTTGAAAACACACACAGGCACACACATAATAACCCAACATCTCTGAACGATGCTAAAGACCGCTTTAACTTTTTAAGGCCCTGCCCAGGAGACAGAGTCACATCCCCTGTGATCTCTTACATTTCCTCCAACCGCATATTAGAAACTTTTCTTCATAATCGACGCAAAATGGCCACTGTTCTCACAATAGCCATGGCAGGTGAAGGAGATGCATAAGAACAGTAAAAGATGACGGTGATGATCAAAACAGAAAGAAATGATGGGACAGCGAGGTAAGGCTTTGCACAAAGGGGACTCACACACCTTTGTGGAAACGGGGTGGTGGGGGGAACCTGAGGCAAGCCCAAATTTAAGGGGGCGGTACAGGAGGCCTGAGCGTGGGGTTGATGGCCATGGAATGACAGTTCAGAGACGTGCACCTTTCAATCTCAGTGACTTTGACTCTCATGCTGCTTCACTCGCCTAAAGCTTCCCTAGTCAGAACCAGTCCTGCACTGCAGTTTTCCAGACGTGCTGTCGCACCCTGACGCCCTCACGCCCTGGTGTCACTGTATGCCTCTGAGCCTCAACTCCTCCATGAGTGAAATAAACGACCCAGCTTACTCGTTTCAGCGCCCAGCCCCTGGGCTCCTTACCCACCTGTCCTCCTCTCGGTGACCTGTCCCGGTGGGGCCTTTCTCCCTCGGGTAGTAGCGCAGGGGATAGGGCCACAGGTCCTCGCGGATGATCTGGTAGGGGAAAGGGGCCCGGTCGGGACAGGCCAGGCCAGGCCAGGCCCACACCCCTCCCCCCGACCAGCCGAACAACATTGCCATTGCTGAGGAGGCCCAGAGGCACCCCACCTCAGCAATCCTGCTAGATCCTACACAGCTGTGGTCAGAGAACCAGTTGAAGAAGTTAAGGCCGCTGTTGTTGTGCCTGCGGCTATACACCTCCTTTTCAAAACGACGGTGCCACTGAATTGGAGCGAGATGAGATGCCCTATATCCTGTGGGAAAAGGAGAGTGGGACAAGGGCCTAAATCACGTTTCAAGTTCACCTCACCCCATCTGCCCTCCCCCACGATCCAGGGAGCTGTCTCTTACCAGTGACCTCAATGAGATACTCCTTAACAACCACCTCATTCTGGAAATAGGGGTTCTTCCGGAAAAACAACATGATCTTGCGGTAATCACTGGGATATGTGAGTTCCTCCACCTGCCAGGACGAAGTGGAGGCGGAGGGTGAAATCTCTCTCCAGCACACCTGCTCTTTCCTGCTTTCCGGGATAAATCATTTCCCCTCTCCTCCCCAGCCTGACCTTCAAGTTGGTCATGTAGCTAAGCATGTCTTTATCTTGGGTGCTAATCATGGCCGACATCCGGGGGTGGTTCACAAACTGCTTTACGTCAAGGAGCCTCTAGATGCCGGAGGTGAAAGGGCTGGGAGAACAGAGCGAGCCTGGACAGCGGCCTGGGAGTGTCTGATCTCAAGGCCCCACTAGCATCTAGTCCTATTCCTTCAATACAGACTGCATGAAGGAACAATGAGCCCCTCGGGGTGTGCATATCTGTGCACTAAAACAGGGAGCCTCCGATTCTGAGAGGGAGGCCCTGATCTCCATCTGGACAGAACAAGCTTACTTCCGCACAGCAAACACTCCTGGCTCTAACTAGGATGCGCTTTCATAACTCCCCACTCTCACCTCCGTTTTCCCTGATGGTTATTCCAAGAAGAACCTGTGCACAAGACAACTCTTTTGTCTCAAGAGGCCCTGGTACTAATGACGATACCTTTTTGGACCTCTGCAACTAAAGCCCTAGTCTTACTTCCTGCTATGCAGAAAATCAGCATGCCCCCACAATTTCAGGATCACATTTCCCTGAGTGTGCCCACAATGCACAATCCAACGGATACATCTTGGTACCCAAACGGCCCGCTATGTTAGGTACCCCTTGCACTAGCCCGGCCACAACGTGGTCTCTCAAATACAAAATTAAGGATACAACTTTGACCCAGAAGCCAGGGATGCTCTGGATGATGGTGCTTCTGTGTTCCAGATAAGGCTTCCGCCTCATAAGTGTTGTGACCTTGAGACGAAAGAGTTGTCGGCTGCACTCCGCATTCACAGGCTCCAGCTGTAACTGCAAGACTTTCAGCGCCTCCAGCGCCTCCAGCGAGGCGCTCTTAGGCGACGGCCCTGGCTCTTCCTGCCCCTGCTCCTGGGGCTTCTCCTCCTGCTCTTCCGCCACCACCTGCTGCTGCTGCTGCTTCTCCGCCACCACCTCCACCTCTTCCATCATGTCCTCCACAGGCTGCCAAAACACCTCCATGATCCGCGCCACCTCTCCCTCCAACAGGGCCGCGCATTGGCGCACCACCTCCCCGATAAAGATGGCGGCCTCCTCGCCCCACCCATCAGCTAGGGCCAGCACCCTACCCACCTCCCGCACCACACCTGGGGACCCGCTGGCCCCTACTTCCTGAGGACCCCCTCCCACACCTAGGAC
Organism: Grampus griseus; assembly: GCF_964374135.1. Classification (NCBI taxonomy): domain Eukaryota; kingdom Metazoa; phylum Chordata; class Mammalia; order Artiodactyla; family Delphinidae; genus Grampus; species Grampus griseus. The sequence goes on along the minus strand of NC_139016.1, from coordinate 13,889,603 downwards.
GACACCGGGTCCCGCCTCACTGCCCATGCGGACCTGGCTCTGAGCTGGGGCAGCGGCGAAGGTGCGGCAGTTGCAAGCTCAGCACGTGGGCCGAGGACCACGCACACCCAGCGAGTACAATCGCGCTACGCTGCGGGCTGAACCGTTCCTAGGAGCCTCTGCGGTGAAGAGAGCTGAAACGCATGCGCAGGAGCATTGGCCACCAGGCATGCGTGTCCAGGTGGCAGGAAGCAGCTCCAAGCCACTCCCAGGCCGCTCTGCCCCCCATCATGACCAATCAGGGCGAGGACAGTGGGCGTCACCCTCGGCTGCCTCGCCCCTCGCCCTGTGGAAACAGGCCGGTCTCCGGGATTGCCGGGTCCCCCAAAACACCCCTTCCGTCCCCCGGACTTAGCAGCCGAGGTTTCCCAAGGTGTTCGCCTCCAGGGAGGCCTCCGGCCTTGCGTCTGGGGTGCCCGGGTGCCCTGTGATACCTATGTGGCCTGTGCCAGTTGGAGCCAGGAGTTCCCGCTCCAAAATCAGAAAATCAGAATCCGGTTTGCCTCGGGACCTTTAACCACTGGGAGCTCTCAGAAAATGTACAAGGAAATGCATGGTGGCCGAAGTTGCTGGATACTTTTCTTCCAGGGGACAGAGAGCCCGAAGCTCTGTGGCATGAGAGGGGAGTGTCCGGCAAACCCAGCTCTTTGCTAGACTTGAATTCCTTTGCTCAAGAGCAGAAAAGCCACGCAGTGAAGAGCTCCGTCTGAGTGTCTGTCTCCCCTCTGACCGTAAAAGCATCATGTTGTATCCAAGTTTCCACCTTATCAGGTTGGTTCCAGGGCTTGACTATTTTCCTTTGTGGACTGTATCCAGTGGTGGGATGTTTTGATTACTGGCTCTGTCCACAGTGTGACTGTCTCCATTTGAGTCTGGAACCAGTGTTTGACATTTTCAGCTTCAAACTGAGTCCAGGATCTGGCTAGATCACCTTCAGATTGGGCCCAGGAGTGGGCTGTTTCAAATTCTGTCTCGATCCAAGGTTTGCACGTATCCATCCATTTGAGTATTCAACCAAGGTCTGACTCTATCAGATTCAGGCTCAGACCAAGAAATGATTGTCGGAGATTCAGGTTGGCTCCAGGTTCTGATTTTATCAGTTTGTGTTTGCAACCAAAGTCTGACAGCATCAGCTTCACGCCTAGTCCATGCTGTGACTGTATTAACTTTAGACTGTGTCATGAGTCTGAACGTAGATGATTCAGGCTTTGTCCATTGATGGATACTACCAGCTTCAGACTGAATCCGTGGTCTAACCACGTCAACTTCAGGCTGAGTCCAAGAGTGGATGTTTTAAAGTCTGCCTGGGTCCTCTCTCCCATTTGATCAGGTTTTGTCCAGAACCAAGATCTGGCTGTACCAGCTTCAGGATGGTTCCAGGGTCTGATTGTTTCAGTTTCAGTGTGGGTCCAATATTTGATTGCATCTGCTTCTGGCTGAATCCAATGTCTATCTTTACCTTCTTCAGTCTGAGTTCTGGGTCTGGCAATTTAGAATTTAGTCTGAATCCAGGGTCTGCTTCCTTTAGTCTGTAACCATGGTTTGGTTGTATCGGCTTTTAATTGAGTCAAAGGTCTTGCTGATTGCGTTCCTGACTGGGTCCAAGTTTGGACAATGTCGGCTTCAGGCTGAGGCCACGGTCTGATTGTACCAACTTTAGAGTGGATTAAAGGATCACTTACCTGAGTAACTGTATGAACCAAAAGCCATGTTGTATCTTTAGGGTGCATCTGGGGTTTGACTATACAGTGTCATGTTTATTCAATGGACTCCTTCTACCCACTTGACTTAAGGATCTGATCGTCCTTGTCTTATACTGGGCCAAAGATGTAATTGTATTGACTGCAGATGGAGCTCAAGTAAAGTTCCTATTAAGAGTTGATGCAGTCCAAAATTGAGTTGACTTAGATTCAGGGAGAAGCCTGTATTCTTCTGTCTTTTGTATAGGTCCTTGGGATCTAACTATATTTAAGACAGGCTGAAACCAGGGTTCCAAGGTATCGGTTACCATAGGATATTGGGATCTCTCTTCATATAGTATGGAATGAGCCCAGAATCCAATTTTATGAACAATTAAAGGGACCCATGGTTGCAAGTTATAAGTTACTGGTTTAACAACAGCATCAGCTCTATCAGCTACATGATGTATTTGGGTTCTAACACTCTCCTCACTAGATTGAATTTGCGTAACTATTCCTGTTTTATCAGGCACAAAATGGGTCCAAGGTCCAACACCAGGTGTAATTTCTAGCCAGGGTCTAGCTAGAAGTTGACCATGGAAAGGAGCCTTACTAGACTGAACTTGAGACTGAACAGTATTAATCTCAGAATGAACTTTTGATCCATCTATGTCACTTGAAAACAGAACATGTGATCCACCAGCATTACCTAACGGTGGAGTATGAAGCCCAGTTATACCACCTAAAGGTTTAACCCAGGATCTTAGTGAATCTGTCATAGTTTGATACTTATATTTCATTGCGTCTCTGTGAGGAAGGTTCCAGGGTGTAGGTATACCAGGTGTTGGAGTGTTCTGAGGTCCAGACAGAACAGAAGGATCAGAAATATCAGCCACTGGGGTACTCCAGGGCATAGCTGTATGAGAAGGATCCCATGATGTGGCAAGAGGAGAGGTCCAAGATTGTACCATTGGGAATGTGCTAGTGGAGGAGAGCTGACTGCTTTGAAGGCGTAACTGTGTGCTGCCAGGAAAAGAGTCTCCATTATTTGACCCAAAAAGTACTGGAGGAGGATTTCAGCGCTGTCTGTTCAGTGGGAAGGTACCTAATCTTCTCCTCCATGACTGTTCAGAGAATCCATGGGAGGTCAAAATGGTAGAGGCCCTGTTCAGGCTAAGCCTGTCTTGTATACCACGTCCTACCCCAGGAGAAAAACTGCAGGGTAGAGAAAAAATAGGATCCAGTGGCTTCTGGGGTGCCTTGATTAGCCATCTCATCCAAGATAGGCAGGGGGCTGTCTTGGTCACAAGAACTGGGTCATAACAGGCCACTGAGGACTCACTGACCAGGCCTACCAGTTCCCAGTGGTTGCCAAAGTGACAGAGAACAGGACTACCCTGCTGTATCTGAATAAGGCAACAAAGATAACCCATATATATATGAGATAGATAGGCATATATTAAATACATAAGAAACATATCCACATTACATATAGGTATATAATATAAGTGAATAATAAGATACATATTTATACATTATGTATATGCTTAACATTGTTTATAAGTACATTAAAATATATAAAGTTTATCTTTTTTTCTACCACATATAAATTCCAAATGACATGACAAACAAGTGCCTACTTCAAGGAGGTCCATTAAACCACTTAGGTACAAATAACCATAACGCTGATTAAAAGAGGAAAATAGTAGGGGGAATTTAGAGAACATTATAAAACGTAAACTACATATTCAGCAACTTTATTTGGATGTCACTTATTATCCCCTTAGCTGGGTATTTCTAGGCAGACTACCTCTACTGCTTTTAGTCTGGTTCAAGCCATCATTCCTGCTTCCTTCTCACCCATCGTTATCCCAGCATTTGTTCTCATCCAAGCAGGCAGAATGACACTCAGAGTAAAGGCCAAGGGCTTTATGTTGTTACCCCCTGATCTCAACGCTTAACATTTTTCCTTTGTTCATTTTGCTACAATGCAAGCATCGTAACCTCCTGTTCTTTCCATAGTTTCAAAGATTATTTTTAGTAAGTTCTCTACTTCTCAATAAAAATATTCCAGCTTTATTTTATTTTCTTTTTCTTTTTTTAAAAACATCTTTATTGGAGTATAATTGCTTTATAGTGGTGTGTTAGTTTCTGCTGTTTAACAAAGTGAATCAGCTATACATATACATATATCTCCATATCCCCTCCCTCTTATGTATCCCTCCCACCCTCCCTATCCGACCTCTCTAGGTGGTCACTAAGTACCATCCAGCTTTCTTTTTGATCTGAAGAATAAATATCTCTATGCATCTTCTTTTACATAGTGATGATATATGTTTACATATATCTATATGATTATGTAACCCTCATAAAGATTACATCTGTGAATTGCAGTGGAAAAAACTTTCTTTTTTTTAAATTAAATTTAATTTATTTTTTATACAGCAGGTTCTTATTAGTTATCTATTTTACATTAAACTTTTATGTATCGTTTAACATGACATCTACCCTCTTAAATTTTTAACTGTATTGTATAAGATTTGTCAATCTGTATACAGCATGTTGTACAGCATATATACAGAATTTATTCATCTTGCATAAATGAAAGTCTACATATATTTCATAGAATTTTACACACATTTTTATATGTCCCCCCAAAGGTAACTGCCCTTATACAGTAAGTACCCAGCAGTCTTCTGGATGACTCCAGATGCAAAAATTGTTACTTTCAGTCGGGTGGGTATGTTGATGGTGGCAGAATGAGAGGTCCACCAGCTTAACTGACAACTTCTTGATACTGTTCCCAGAGTTACCGTGGTCTGAAGGAACAGATATAGGAAGGATTGTGAGATATGGGTTATTATGTCTCTTACGTATTTTATACCATAGCTTCCTAAGATTTTTACAGTATATCTTTCAATTTTTTTAATTACATAAAATTCCTGAAATACCCTCACTTCTTTGCTTCCGTCTCATCTCATATACACTTATGTTATACACTCTTGGAATTTGTAGCTGTTCCCAAATCCTTGCTAAACAGAATAATAGAACACAGAATAATTGTAACCATTGATAGTTACTTTACTTCCTTAAGGACTCAGTTGTTTCTCCCTGTAAGTGGAGTAATATGGATTTAATTATTAATAGTTTTTAAACTTTCCATTTTATTTTCTGCTTCATTTGCTTTTTTATATTAATTTCTAAACTACATTTATGATACAACAGACCATAACTTTTGTGGCTCACTCTGATATTGGTATACCCTGCAGTGTCTGTATGAGCAGTTATCACAGCTTTTCGAGAAGAAAAGTGTGAGAAAGCAGTATTTCTTCCCTCCTGATAGGGTATCACAGGATGACCACCCCTGTGTCTCCTTTGACTTGATCTTTTCCAGTCTATAGCCGTGTAAGATACCTTCTTGGTCCGTGACTCCTGAAATGTCAGAGTTTAAATGTTTCCTAAGGGAAAAGAAAAATAAAGAACATAATAAAATTAGAGTGAGAAAAACATTTCATTAAACTTCCATTTAAGCCAAAATGTCTACTTACTTAGCAATATAATCCAACAAATTTCTACTTTATATCCCTGTAAACTGAAGTTCTGCATTACACACTGAATACAATTTGAGTTTTAGAACTTCAAGCTTCCTTTTTAATATATTTTCCAAAGAAGATAAAAGTCCTTTTAATGCATCAAAATCCAAAGCCAATATAGTTAATTGTAATGAAGGAAATATAAAAAATAAACACAACTGTGATCCTCTCATGGCTCTAGGTATACTTAAAGTTTAGTCAGACAGCTGGCTATGGAGAGGATCCACCACCGACTCATGAATAATAATGCCCTGGTGGGTTTTAGCCATGGATACTAGCCATGGGGTGTCACGGGATGCTGACGGTGGGGCAGTCATTGGGGTCGATGAGCTTAACCACTGCTTTTGAGAATTAGGTACTAAAAGGGTCAGATAGGGAGGGGAAGAGGTAAACATAACATGAAAAACAACATCTTGTTGAATGACTAATGAGATTTGTCATCCTACATTTTTTATTTGATGAAGAGGGAAAAGAGGAGAATACAGAGAAGAGTGAGAAGGGATAAAGGTTGCAAAAATGGAAGATTAAGTGAAAGAGAAGAATGAATAAGAAATAGGAAATGAGATTAAAAAAATAATGAGAAAAACAGAAGATATTTTAAGAGGTTAAAGAAAAACAAAAGTATCTTCCCCAGTACTAAGACAAAAAAGAGGAGAAAAATCCCAGGTATCTATAACTCACTACCACATCAGTGAAAAAACAGTCCCCAAAACTGGTAGAAGCAAAGTGGAGCTTTCATGTTGGCTCACGTGTATGTGAATGCAAGAGAGGATTCTAGTAGAATAGCTCTCAAGGTTGAGACTGAGATTACAGAGTACAGCATGTCTGACATCACAATAACTACTAGTGAGATAGCTACCTTCCTTCTATCACAAGTAATCAACTAGAGATGTTATACGTAAGAAATTTAATGAAGTTAAATATTTTTAAATTAAAATTTTTATGTATCTCAATATTAACTTTCATTTTTGGAATGGGCCAAGCAATATCCCAGTTCCACACCATGAAAAAATTATGATCTATTTGGGCATTACCACGTGGCTTTCTTTACCTACTACACACTACTTATTAAGTAAAGGAATTAGGTAGGCCTATATGACCTGACATAGAAGTTAATGAAATACTGATTGATTATAGTTTAAAATAATTTACAGATATGAATACACAAATGATACCATATTTTACTTATACACTTATTCACATGCCCATACCTACTTACTCATCACTCTCAACTCAGGAACACTTATCGTATAAATTTGTAGAAAATTATCTCAAGACCTAAATTCACTTTGCTATGATGGCAATCTGGGGCAAAGAGAAACTATTCAATCATTGTTTGCCAAAGTCCTCACATAGAATGTGCTATATACGGAACACATAAACATGAGGAAAGAAGCTTTTACCCTAATTGAGTTTTCAATTTAGGGGAAGAGTATGTTATTTAAGGTGAATTTCTGCTGGCCAATCCAGTACAAAATCAATTATATAAGAATAAATTTATATTTCATATCATATGAGTCATGAGGTAGCAGCTAAGTCAGCTTTATGATTTGATCAGAAATCTGAGTTCATTCTATCTACTTGGAAAATTTTGTACTTGACATTCATCCTCGAGATGACTGAAAGATGCTTTCTCTATTCCAAAGAAGAAATGAAATAGGGCAAAATCTCATACCTTCCAGCTGAGTCAGACATTTAAGTCTCAATAAGTAGCCTTTTCTGACACTTCCAGTGCTCCCCATTGTATTTCTCCCTTTATTTCGTACCCTGTGCAAGGAACTACTCTTATCAATTCAGCTTTACAATAACACTCAGAAACATTTTAAAGTAATGAATTTGTAAAAATGACCACTCACAACCAAGAGGAGCACAAAGCTATAATAATGAACTATGGAAAAACTATGGGTATTAAACTTACGCTTGAATCAAAATCTGAAGGATGAGTAAAAATCAAGCAAACAAAATTTGAGAAGGGAGTTACTACTCTTTAAATAACTTGTTTAGAGGAAAGAAAGCATGTGGTATCCAAGGTATTTAAAGAGAGCCAGTTAAAAGAAAGTAAAAAAAAACAAGAGAGGGGGAAGCATCATAAGGGCAGAGAAGGAGATACTTACTCAATATAACCCTGTGAGAAATTCTCAGCGCCCCCTCTTCTTCCAGCAGTGGTCATGAAGTTTTATACTGGGTTTTTAATTATTTTTAAAGGTAACAGAAAAATATTCAAGGACTGAGGTGATATCAAGATGGCAAACTAGGAAGCTCCAGGATCCCGTCCCGCATTCCAACACCAACTCAACAGTAATATATTAATTCAAATACCTTTGTGGGAGCTCTAGAAACCAGTCAGGACCTGCAGCAACCAAGCAAGTGCACAATCAGAAAAATCCACACTCAGGATCTTAAGAAATTCCATAGCGCTCTTGTCCCAACTCCTCCCAGTCTCAAAACTCTGCAATTGGAAGGAAACAACCGATCCCCGGTTCCTCCTACAGGATGGAAGAAAAAAAAAAAAAAAGAACCAAATGTTCGCCGTTTTATGGGCTGATGGTAGCCAAAGGGTTGGTTTCTGTCCTTACTGACTGAAAGCTCAGAAAGGTTTGGAAGCATGGTTTGGACATAGGTTGGAGGCCACTGAACAATGGCAGGTGCCACAGCATGTGAAAACTGCCGGAATAGTAAAGACCTGCAAATGGCTGAGTACGAGAGATTACGGGAACAGGAATATAATGGAACACCTCAGGCCCTAGGAGAAACAAGACTGGGCCTCTTAGAAAATAAGACATGTAAAAGTAGATGTATATAGGAAACAATTGACAAAAAACTACACGTGGAAGCCTACAGAGGCACATACCCAGAAAAGGCCTGAGAAGACCCAAATCTTCTCTCCATAATAGTTAGTAAATGTCTTCTCCTGCACCAACCCAGACTGCAATGTTTATTACAAATGCCAGATTTTCAAAAAAGAGATAAAAAACAAACAAACAAACAAAAACAATACAACAGGAAAGCATGGCCTGTTCAAAGGAACAAAATAAATCCCCCAAAAACCAACCATTCAGATATTAAATCTTTGGACTTATTTGACAAACAGTTTATATTTTCTGCACTGTTGAGGTTGTTTGGCATATAACAATAAATAAAGTTAAGTGTACAATGTGTTCATTTAATACACATATGCTAGAGATGATTCCCAACAAAGAGTTAGCTAACTCCTCCATCATGTCACATAGTTAACCGTTTCTTTCTGTGGTAAGAACAGTTATGACCTACTCTCTTAGCAAGTTTCAAATGCACAATACAGTATTAATTACAGTAACCATGCTGTATCTTGATCCTGCCACAGCTAATTCATGTTATAACTGGAAGTCTGTACCCTTTGACCAACATTTGCCCATTTTCCCAACTCCCTAAGCCCCTGGTAACTACAACCATATCTGTTTCTATGAGTTCCGTTTTTCTAGTTTCCCTGTATAAGCAGTTACGGTATTTTGCTTTCTCTGCCTGACTTAATTAGGATAATACCCTTGTGGTTCATCCATGTTGCCTTGCCAAATGGCAGAATTTCTTTCTCCCTCATGACTGAATAATACTACACTGTATAGATAGATAGATAGGTAGATAGATAGATAACATGATGAATGGGTAAAGATGCAGCGTTTTCTTCATCCATTCATCCCATGAATGGGCATAGATTGTTTCCACCTCTCTCTCTCTCTCTCTTTTTTTTTTTTGGTTGCATCGTGCAGCATGCAAGATACTAGTACCCCATCAGGGACTGAATGCTCTTGAAGCGCGGAGTCCTAATCACTGGACCACCAGGGAATTCCCTGTTTCCATATCTCGACTATTGTTTCTATATCTTGACTGTTGGAGATATTGCTTTGTATTTTCTTTCTATATATCCATAGAAGCTCAGTTGCTGGATCATATGGTAGCTCTATTTCTGATTTTCTGAGGAACCTTCATACTGTTGTCCATAGTGGTTACACCAACTTACATTCCCACCAACAGTGTAGGAGGTCTCCCTTCCTCCACACCCTCTCCATTACTTGCTATCTCTTGTCTTTTTGATGATATTATAGCCATCCTAACAAGTATGCAATAATCGCCCATTGTAGTTCTGTTTTGCATTTTGATGATGATTACCAGTGTTGAACATCTTTACATGCTTTTGTTGGCCATCTTATGTCTTCTTGGGAAAAATTCCTATTTAGTTCCTCTGCCCAGTTTTTAATCACATTGTTTATTTACTTGTTTTTGGCATTGAGTTATATGAGTTCTTCACATACCTTGTATGTTAACCCCTTATTAGATGTATGACTTACAGATATCTTCTCTCATTCCATACATGGCTGTTTCATTTGTTGTTTCTTTTGCTGTGCAGAAGCTTTTTAGTTTAATGTGATCCAATTTGTTAAGTTCTGCTTTTGTTGACTGTGCTTTGTGTCATATACAAAACGATTATTGCCAATACCAATATCAAGGAGGTGTTTCCCCTATATTTCCATCTAAGAGTTTTATCGTCCCAGTTCTTATAGACTTACTTAAATCTGTAATTCATTTCAAGTTAATTTCTGTGAATAGTGTCAGATAGGAGTAAAATTTCATTTTTCTCCTTGTGGTTATCAGTTTTCCCAACACCATTTATTGAAAAGACCATTCTTTCCCCATTCAGCATTTTGGTTCCCCTGTCAAATATTAGTTGGGAGATTTATTTCTGAGTTCTTGATTCTGTTCCACTGACCTAGGTGTCTGCTTTTATGCCAGTATTATACTCTTTTGATTACTCTAGCTCTGTGATACTTTGGAATCAGGAAGTGTGATGCCTCCAGCTTTGTTCTTCTTTCTCAGGATTGCTTTGGCTACTCAGGGTTTCTGTTCTTCTGTAAAAATTTTAGAATTGCTTTTTCTATTTCTATAATAAAAGACATCAGAGGAACCTCCCTGGCGGTCCAGTGGTTAAGACTCCGTACTTCCACTGCAGGGGGGCACAGGTTGAATCCCTGGTCGGGGAAATAAGCTCCCGCACACCGCATGGCGTGGCAAAAAAAAATTTTAAAGCCATTGGAAATTTGATAGGAATTTCATTCAGTCTATAAATGGCTTTGGATAGTATGGGAAATTCAATTAATTATTCTGATCTAAGAATATGGGATATTTTTCCATGTTTTTCCTAACTTCATCAAAGCCTTTTTGTTTTAATGTACAGATCTTTCACCTCCTGCATGCAATTTATTTCTAAGTGTTTTATTATTTTGATGCTTTTTGTAATTGGACTATGTTATTTTTTTCAGATGTTTTGTTGTTAGTGTACAAATATACAATTATATGTAAATTTTGTATCTTGCAACTTTAATGACCTTGTTGATTAGTTTTAGCAATTGGTGGTGGACTCCACAGGGTTTTCTACATATAATATCAAATCACCTGCAAACAAAGATAATTTTGCTTCTTCCTTTTAAATTGGATGCCTTTAATTTCTTTTTCTTGCCCACCTGTCCTAGCTAGGACTTGATGTACAATGTGGAATAGGAGTGGTGAGATTTTACCCTTTCTGCTTAGAGTATGATGTTATCTCTGCGTTTGTATATGGTCTTTATTGCGTTGAAGTATATACCTTCTGTACCCGGTTTATTAGGTATGTTTATCACGAAAAGACATTATATTTTGTCAAGTGCCTTTTCTCCATCTATTGAGATGATTACATTACTTTTATCTTTCATTAATAATGCGGTGTGTCATACTTCCTGATTTGTATGTTTTGAAGCATCCTTGCATCCCAGGGATAATTTCCACCTGATCGTGGTGAATGATCCTTTTAATGAGCTATTGAATTCCATTTGTTAATATTTTGAGAAATTTTGCGTCTATCTTCATAGGTATATGGGTCTATAGTATTCTTTTGTTTGTAGTGTCCTTATCTGGCTTTGGTATCAGAGTAGTAGCCTCATGAGATGAGTTTAGGAGTACTTCTTGTTCTTCAATTTCTGGAATGAGTTTGAAAAGGACTGGCATTAATTCTTTAAATATCTAGTAGAATTTATCAGTGAAACCATGTGGCCCTGGGCTTTTTTGCGTTAGGAGGCTTTTGATTACTGATTCAATCTCCTTGCCTGTTATTCATCTGTTCAGATATTCTATTTCTTCATTATTCAGCCTTGGTAGGTTGTATGTTCTCAGAGTTTATCAATTTGTTGTCATAAAATTGTTCACAATAGTCTCTTAGGATCTTTGTATTTCTGTGGTATCAATTGTAATGTTTTCTCTTTTCCGATTTTATTTATTTGAGTCTTTTCTATTTTATTCTTAGTTAGCCCAGCTAAAGGCCTCTCAATTTTGTTTATCGTTTTTAAAATCTAGCTGTTAGGTTCTTTGATCTTTTCTTTTTTTTTCTGGTCTCTATTTCATTTATTTCTACTCTTTGTTATATCCTTCCTTTTTAAGAAATTTTGGTCTTAATTTGTACTTATTTCCTTGAGGTGTTTGTTCATTTGAGCTCTTTCTTTTTTCATAATGTTGGCATTTATTGCAATAAACTTGCCTCTTAGAACCGCTTTTTCAGTACGCCATTGGTTTTGATATATGTTTCCATTTTCATTTGTTTCAAGATATTTAAATTTCTTCTATGACTCACTGTTTGTTCAGAAACGTGTCGCTTCATTTCCACATGTTTGTGAATTTTCGAACTTTTCTTCTGTTATTCATTTCTAGTTTCATACCATTATGGTCAGAAGAGATTCTTGGTATGATATTAATCTTCTTACATTTGTTAAAACTTGTTTTGTGGCCCATCACATGGTCTGTCCTGGAGGATGTTCTGTGTGTGCTGGAGAAGAATGTGTATTCTGCTGTTGTTGGATGGAATGTTCTGAAAAATGTCTGTTAGGTCCATTTGTTTGAGGTATAGCTCAAATCCAATGTTTCGCTGTTGAATTTCTGCCTGGATGATCTATTACTGTTGAAAATGAGGTACTGGAGTCCCCTACTATCACTGTAATATGTGTTTTTCTCCCTTCAGATCTGTTAGTACTTACTTGATATATTCAGGTGGTCTAAGGCAGGGGTCCCCAACCCCTGGGCCACGGACCAGTACTGTTAGGAACTGGGCTGTGCAGCAGGAGGCGAGCGGCAGGGGAGGGAATTAAGCTTCGTCTGCCGCTCCCCGTTGTTCCCCATCGCTCGCATTACAGCCCGAACCATCCCCTCCCACCCGCCCCCACCCCCACCCCCCGCAATTTTTCCCAGTCCGTGGGAGAATTGTCTTCCATGAAACCAGTCCCTGCTGCCAAAAAGGTTGGGGACCGCCGGGCTAAATTATGATCATCTTTGTTTCATTAATGTTTTGGCTACAGTTGATGTTGTTTGATATAACTATAGCTACCCTGTTTTCATTTGGTTTCCATTGAATGTCTTTTTGTATACTTTTACTTTGAGCCTATGTGTGTCCTTACAGGTAAAGTGAGTCTCCTGTAGGCAGCATGTAGTTGGTTGTTTTATTATCCAACCAGCCACTCTATGTCTTTTCGCTGGATGATCCAATCCATTTACACTTAGATTAATTACTGATAGGTAAAGACTTACCAATGCTGTCCTATTATTTTCTGGCTGTTTTGTACTTTCACTGTTCCTTTCTTCCTCTCTTGCTGCTTTCCTTTGTAAATTGATGATTTTCTGGATTAGTGTGCTCTGATTCCATTCTTTATCTTTTGTGTATCTACTGTAGATGTTTGCTTTATGGTTATCATAAGGTTTATATAAAAATATATGTTTTACAGATAATTACATAATTTTATATATAATTATACACATATATATTTTATTATTTATACTATATATATTTATGTTATGACACGTAGGGGAACTTCAAACCCACTTCAAGGTACACTGGCCCAGTTCTGCAGACATCGGACCCAGCTAGGAGAAACCAAATCTATTTCAAGTGACCCATAATCAAGTGGCTCTAAATCCACAAGAAGTACCTCAGATCCAGATCCACTTCAGAGCAAAGAAGACTAACTTCAGGAATCCAGACTCAGTTTAGGCATTCCTCAGCAACAGACCTGGAAATCAGAAACATACTGCAAGTTCACAGGGTAAAAGATATGGGGCTCGCAACCTACTTAAAGGAATCAAGCCATCCTCAGGATACCAAAACTCGGTTTGGAGGACATAGATTCAACTCAAGGAAACCAGAGGTTTCTCAAGTATCCTAACACACCTCTAGAGACCCCAGATTACATCAAGGGACCAAGATTCAATTCACACACTCCCAGATATCAATCTATGAGGTCCCCAGACCCACCCTAGGAGCACTAAGACATATATGGCTAAACACAGACTCACCTCAAACAGACCCAAATTCAACCCAGGCTCTGTCCACAGGACCCAGACTCTGATTACAAAAGCTGACATCAGTTCATGGGCACCAAACTTAGTACATGCATCCCCAGAAAATACTCCAGAGGACCCCAGACACACCTCAGGGACCCCAAACTGATATTGGCCAGTCCTAATCCATCTCAATGACACAGACTTCCACAGACAACATATTGAAAGCCTAGAAACACCTCAGTTGATCCAAAGTCAACTCAGAACATTCAGGCTCACCTTTGGAAATCCCAGGCCCAAGCTCGAGAGGCAGATTCAGTTTGAATAGTCCCCAAATCCACCTCAGAATTGCCAGAACCACCTCAGCAGACTGCAGATCAATTTCAAAGGAACTTGGCTCAGCTCTGGAGACCCAGACACACTTCAGACAAACCAAATGCATCAGGGGGTATCACAGAATAATCTCAGGTGACCCATATTCATTGCCATACATACACCTCAGGGATCCTAAACCTAATTCATAGGAATGAGTTAGGTTAAGCTCAGGCATCTCCAGACAACAGCCATGTCCTCAGATACTCAAAAGAACACTCAGATCCACTTACAGGTCCAAGACGTGTTTCAGAGTGTGTTTGTTTCATACAAACATACCACTCAGGCAGGCCTACACACAGTCCTGGGAACCCACAACAGGTAGCCTAGAATCACCTCAGATATGCAAACCTCTTTAAGCGCAATAATATCCACTTCATGAATTCAGACTCACCTCAAGCACCCCAGGCAACATACTTGGGAACTCAAAATACACCATAGGGGTCTAAGCCACAACTCAGGGTAAAGTACAGGGGGCCCACAACCTACCTAATGGGACTGAACCATCCTCAAGGAACCTCACTCAGGTCAGGGGAAACAGACTCGACTCAGGGACCACAGAATCACGTCAAGCACCCAAACTCTCCTCTGGGGTTCCCATATTCAACTCACACATGCCCAGACATCCACTCAAGAGACCCAGACCCACCCCAGCGATCCAAGACCTACATACTGGAATCCAGATCCTCTAGCATGACCCCAAATATCCACCAACATTACCCCGAAGTACCTAGACTCAGGTCCCGTAGGACCCAGGCTCAAATCAGGAGGTCACCTCATGGACACCAGACACAGTATATATAGACACATCCCCAAGTAACATTCCAAGAGACCCCAAACATACCATAGGTACTCCTGACACTATCAGAAAACTCTAACCAACTTCACACTTATGGTGGGCTTCTGCAGACAACATAATTGTCCTCAAAACCCCACAAGTGGCATAAAATAGGCTCAAGACATGCAGATGCACCTCTGCACACCTAGACCCAATACTCAGTTCAAACTGAGCAGACTCATTTGAATACTGCAGACCCACCGTGGAGATGCCAGATCCACCTCAGTGAAACCAGATCAACTTCATAGTACCCCGGCTCAGTTGTAGAGACACTAGGCCCACATTAGAGAAATAAAATGCACCCGGCAGGTACACAGGTACACATTTGTCAGGGGACAAGGATTCAGTTTTAGGCCCCAGGCCTAGCACTGTATAGAACCAGTATTGTATAGGACCAATACTCAGCTCAGGTACTTCATAAATCTCCAGGGGATTCAGATACAAGCAGACCCAGATCTACTAAAAGACACAAAACAGTTCAAGATCTGTCAGGTGTGCCCACACAACAGTTGAGGCAGCCCGTGACTCTAGGTAATTCAGATCTCTAGAGACAACTCAGACTAATCTCAGGAGACACCTGACCCCCCTACACCTGCAACCATCACAGTGGACTTAGCTTTCCCCGGGCATCCCTGGGTATCCAGAGGGGCAATAACCCAAACGTCAGGAGACTCAAACATCTTCAGGGACGTTTGGGAACTCAGGGAACCCAGATTCAGCTCAGAGGACCAAAGGCAATGTCAGACTCAAACTGCAACTCCAGTCTAAGAGGAAGGACATACCACCCTCCACAAGGGAACCCACACCCACCTAAGGATATACAGACTCAGTTCAGGAGACCTAAATTCAGCTGACGGGACATTAAGTTCAGAGAAATCTGAAAAATATGAGGTTCAAGGCAGAAATGAGGATGTGTCAGATCCAAATAAAGGGTCCTAAAAAGCAATACAAGGATTTCAGACCAACCCAAGGGGATAAAGTCTCAATTCAGGTACGTGAAAACAACACTCCAGTAATGCCACACTCAGTACAGGGGTGCTCAGGTTTGCCTCAAGGGACCACAGATCCACCTAAGGTAATCCGGATGCTACCCCCAACCATAACGGTATCCAAATCCATCTCAGAGGAGGGCACACCAACCAGGAAGAAAGACAGATTCCCACCAGAAAGTCCAGATTCATTTCCCAAGTTCCACACAGGAAAACTCAGACCAAATTCAGGTACACAAACTCAGATACAGCATTCACTGACATCACTTGGGGTGTATAAATATACCAGAAAAGGGCCCAAACATACTTCAGTAAGGCTGAAACATGCCTCCAGGGACCCAGACATACATCATGGACCATACAACCAAGAGGAGAGTGCTGATAATTGTCAATACACCCAGACTCGGCTAAGGTACCCAAGACAACATTACCAGGGTTTTACACTCTCGTAGAAAGAACCAGGCCAGCCACAGTGGAACCACTCCCATATCAGGACACCCAACTCTGTTCAGTCATCCCCAGCTAAAACCCAAGGAGCCATGGACACTATAGGAAACTCAGACCTTCTCAGGAACTCAGATTCAGCTAAGGGATTTCAGACAACATGCCAGGTGGATACAGATCAAACTCAGAGTTTCAGACCAAACTGAAAGGACCAATACCACTAAAGGGATCCCATGCACAATTAATGGGACACAGACCCAGTACAGGGGAGGTCAACTCTTCAGAGGCATCCCCAAACAACACCCCAATACCCACACTCAAAACATATGTCAGACCCACCTTAAGGGACTTTAGACTCACAAGGGACCTAAATTTATCTTAGATTAGACTCAGCTGAGAGGGGGAAGAATCACCAGGAGACCCCAGACAACGTATCAGGTAGTCCCAGACTATACTGGGTCCAGACTCAAATGAAGGAGCCAAAACCACAAACAGTGGATGCCAGATCAACCTATGGATATATTGACTCAACTCAGGCATCTGCAAAGAATACACCAATGGCTCCACACTCAACATAGGATCCTCAGACCCACGTGTGGGATCCAGTCTCACTCTACAGTCCTAGATTCAGTTGAGGGGACTCAGATTCCACCTTCGGAGATCTCCAACCCAAACCAGAGGGGTGCAGAGTCACCTCAAAAGAGCGCAGTCCCATATCATAGAACACAATCATTTCCAAAGACCCAGGTACACTTCAGAAAATACAGGCCAAATTCAGGGTATGCAGAGTCATATCACCATAGAGTCCACTTTCACATCTAAGTGTCTCACAGCTATATCAGTAAGGCACAGAAATCCTCAAAAAAACACCAGAGAGACTCAGATACTCACAAAATCCCCAGACCCACATCAGGCGGGTGCATACTCAGTTCAGGGATCACATACCCTCCTCAGGGGACTACAGACAGCTTCAGATACCCCAGGTAAGCTCAAGAGATCCCAAGCCACAATCAGAGAACACAAATGCACCTGTAGTTACTGCAGATGCAAGTCAGGTGACCCAGAGTCAGTTTGGGGGCCAGTGATCTACGTTAACAGATCCCACACCCACCTTATGAGACCCCAATTCAGTTAAGGCATGCCCAGGCCACATCACAGGGGTCTTAGACCCTTATATGAAGACCCAGTCCCACCACAGTATACCCATACCCATAACAGGGAACCAAAACCTATTGGGCCCATTAAAAACCGCAGGTAAACCAGATATTCTCAGGATACCCACACTTAGATCAAGGACCTCAAATTTCATGGTAGGTGGCTCCCAGCTCAAATTATGGATCTTCCATCCACATAAAGATGCACGAAAAACTAACACAGAAGATGACAAATCCACATAAGACATTTAGACTCAGCACAGGGACCCAATCAGCTCAGCTCAAGTTATCTCCAAACAATACCTGAACGTGTTCACACTCAACACAAGGAAACCTAGGTCCACCCTAGGTGACAAAGACCCTCCTCAGAGGTCCAGACTCAGCTCAGGAGATCTACACATTCCTGAGGGTAAGCAGACTCAGTTCAAGGAACAAGGGACAATACCATAGAAGACTAAGCTCAGGAGATGCAAGACCTACTACAGTAAACCTCACACCACTTAGGGCACTCAACTCTGTTCAGGCATCTCCAGATAAAGCCCACCCACTGCAGGGACTCAGTACTCCTCAAGAGATGCAGACTTTGTTCAGGGTGCAACAGACAATATGCCAGGTAGCCTCAAAACCAAGTCAGGGAGTCTCAGACCTAAATGAAGGAGCTAAGGACCCCACCACATGGGATCCCAGATGCACCCAAAGTGATACATACTAAGTACAGGGGACTCAACCTAACCACGCATTCCCAAATGACACCTCACCAAGTCAGCCTTCCACACAAAGGAACTCAGACCACCCAAAGGGTCCCCAGATGCAGGTGAGGGAACCCTAGGCATGTCTCACATGTCCCATACTCATTTCTGGCGGCCCTGAGAAACAGCAGGTGACTCCAGAGAAACTCACTGAGTTCAGGACACAAAGGAAGGGCCAAGTCCTCCCACAGAAAATCACAAATTGAGGGGACTAAGACTCACTTCAGGCAACCACCACCAATACCCTGAAAAATCCACACTAGGAGTAAGGGGTCTTAGACCTACCTCAGAGAGTCTAGAATCAGCACAGGGGTCCAATACTCAGCTAAGGATATTCCAGATCCAACACAGGGGCATCCACAACAAACTCAAAAAAACACAGAAACACATTAGCGGATCCAGATTCACTTCTGGAGGCACAGACCCCCCCCATAGGGGAAACCAGACACCGTTCAAGTGAGGAAATAACAGGTAAGCCATACACAAATAACACAGAGGTGCAAATATTCCCCTCAGAGGACCCCAGATCCACCTCAGTGAATCTAAGACACAACTCAGGGAGAGCCAGTTACCCCTGGGAACCCCGGTTCCAACTCAGGAATCTCTGACATACCTAAGGACACCCAGAGTCAGTTCAGGTATCAATATACAAGATATATAGGACACAGAACAAACCACAGAGGGCTCAGACCCATGACGAGATCCACCCAGACTTCATGCAGGTGAGAAACACCCAACTCTAGCGACACCTAATAGACTACCAGGAACTGTGACTTATCTCCATGAGACCCAGACTCACCTCAGAGAATATAAACAAATCTCTGGGTGCCCCAGACCCAACTCAGATGACCCAGACTCAGTTTCTGGGCCTGAATGCTACCTTAGAGGGTCCATACTCAGCTCAAGTATTCCTAACCAATACCCTACTGGTCTCAGAACCTCACAAGAATGCCACTCAGGCATTTCCTACACTTGAAACATACTTCAGGGAACCTAGACACTCCTAAAGACCTCCAGTCTAAGCTAACCAGACTGAGACCTTGGAGAGCCGACCCTACAACCACTTGAGCATCTCAAATTTGTTCAGCCATCCCCACCAGGACCCACCTCAGAGGGTCCAGCGATCCTCAGAGAGGACACTGTTTCAACTCACAGAATTCAAGACATCATGCCGAATGGACCCAGACGAATTCTATGCAGCCCCAAACCCAGATGTAGAAGCTCAAGGCCCACAATCGATCCCAGTCCCACCTAAGGAGACACACAGACTCAGCACAGAACCCAGACTCAGGTCAGGCACCCCCAAACAATATACCAGTGGGCCCATATTCAACACAGAAGAACTCAGGCACTCCTCAGAAGATTTGTATTCAGTTCAAGGGATCACAGTCAACAATACAGGTAATCCCAGGCCAAATTCAGTGAGTCACAGCCCTAAACAAGGGGCCAATTCCCCTCACAGCAGAATCACCTGTTGGACTAGGACTTGACTCATACCTGAATAAGCCACACCTTACCAGGCCCACATTTAGCACATGGGATACCAGAACCAATTCGGGAGACCACAGACCAGACCCTCTAAGCCCTGCTCAGGAGAGACAGACTCAACAGACCCAGTGTCATCTGGGGAACTCAGAGAAGCTAAAGAGTTCCTCAAGACAACTGGAGTGGCACAGGCCAAACTCAAAGGAAAACAAACCCATATGAGAAAACCTAGACTTAATTCTTCAGACCTAGACCCACCTAAGGAAAACCCAGACACAATTCAGGGTATAAAGACTTACATAAGGCATGCTACATAATAATCCAAGGAGTAAAAATCTTCAAAGGACACTGAACCTGTCTTAATGACCCCCAAGCATACATCAAAGGATTACAGGGACCCTAGACCTGATCAGGACTTAGATACTCAGCTTAGCCCTCCCATAAAACAGCTGAGTTGGGTGTGCATACTGGCCAACATCAGGCAATCCTGACCCAATTCAGAGACCTGACTCAGATTACTCAGATATTACCAGATAACACACTTGTGAATGCAAAACATCACTCAGGGTCCCAAATCCGTCTCAGGGTATCAGACTCAGTTTATGAAGACTCAAGTCAGGAAACCCAGACCCACCAATGGGACACAAACCCTCCTTGAGGAATCCTGACTCACATTAGGGTATTAAGATCCAACCAACACAGTCATCCCAAGAAAACAGTCTATGAGATCTCACATTATTCGGGGAGCAAAGAGCTCCCTATATTTGGGAACCAACAGTCAGCTTCAGTATCCACAGAAGTGATTGAGACTCTTCCCACAGAAACCAGACACACTTCTGGAGATTCTGTACTCAAATGAATCATAAGACTCTGTTTAAGAATCTCCAGAAAGCATCCAAGGTGACACCCTAGACATTTTGCAGGGCCCTAATACCCAAGCAGAATATCCAGACTCAGTTCAGGGACTCAAACTCAACTTAAAGAACCCAGACCTGCCTTAGAGACCTTAATCCTCCCCAGTGGACCCCAGACCTACAACACAGGACTTAGACTCAATTCACTCATCTCTAGAAACAATCAGTGGATTCCCAGACCCACTCCATAAGCCACACACATTCAGCAGGGAACAAATGTTTCCAGGCACAACTCAGACCTTGTCAAGGGACATGGCTTAGTTCAACAGACTGAAAACCCCACTCCTAGCAATATATGCAGCTTAGAAACCCCAAGAAAACACTCCAGGAAATACTAGATCCTCCCCGCAGGACCTACACTTAGCTCAGGAGAACCCAGTTTCACCATAGTTGACGTTACACCTACCTTAGCCGTCCCAACTCTGCTTAGGCATTTATCGATAATCGACTTCACTGTACCCCAGATTCACCTCAGCAGCCCCAGATATCTCAAGGGCTTCAGACCTATCTCAGTTGGCCCAAGACTCACCATAAAATGAGCATTATATCTCAGGAAACCCCAGACTCAACAAAGGAGATTACAGATACAGCTCAGGGTAACCTAGTCCCACTTAATAGACCCAGGTCCAACTCAAGTGACCCAAACTCAGTTCAGAAGAACTCATACAATACCACAAGACTCACATCAGGGATTACCTATTCACATCCAGAGACCTTAGACTGACCTTGGAGCAACGAGACTCAGCTCAAGAGACCTAAGACTTATCTCAGGAATTTAGCTCAGGAATTCTAATATAACAACCCAGGTGGATGCAGACCCAAGTTCAGGGGCCCTATATCCCAGACCCATCTTTGGAGACAGAGACTCTGCTCAGGGGACTGACCCTCATCTCAGGGAAAGAGATAGTCCAGGCATCCCCTAGACAACATCCCAGACCAAATTCAGAGGTCCAGATCCAGGACAGTGAACCCTACACCTTGGTGACTGAGATCTCAAAACATTTAAGACCTACTTGAGGGGAGTTAGACTCAACTTAGGCATCCCGAGACAATACCCCAGGGTCACCTGCATGAGAACCCAGGCCCATCTGAAGATACCTCAGCCCCTCACAACTTAACTGAACTCAGCTCAGGAGACACCAGACCTACTTATTAGATCCCTGACAAACCTCATAGGACTCACACACTTAGCTCAGGGGACACGGACAACACATTCGGTGCTGCTATCAACACCTCTCAGCCAGCTCAGGTGACGCTAACCAACCACAAGGGAATTGATATTCAGCTGTGGAAAACCAGACTCAGTTCAGAAAAGCTCATATCTACCTCAGACATTTAAGGGAATACCAGATTATCCTAAGGAGACCCAGACCCACATCTGGGAACATTAGTCCACTTTTTGTGATGTAGATTCAGCTCAAGATGGCTGAGACTCACTGTGGGGTCACCAAACAAACTCAGAAGATCAATATTCAGCTCAGTAGATCACAGAAAACACCCTAGATGGCACCAGATCCACTTCAGGGACTCCACCTAAGGGAACTTAGACAAATCTCAGAGGAATTAGCCTCAGCTCAGGAGACCCCAGACACATCTTAGTGTGCTCAGAATTCACGTACATGTTCCCGAACAACAACCATAATGGTCCCAGACTTAGCTCAGGAGAAAACAGTCCCAACCGTACGTATCTTGATAGACCTCAGACTCACCTCAGAAGATCACAGACCAAAATCAGGCGACACAGACTATGCTCAGGAGATTTAGACCTATATCAGAGTATCGGACTCATTTCAGACACTTCCAGATTCCATCTGTGGGGAACCTAGGTCCACCTGAGGATTACTAGACCCACCTAAGGGGACCCTTACCAAACTCAAGGGGCCCTACATTCATATTAGGGGGACCTAGAATAAAATCTGGCGATCCAAACCCAGAGAGGAACCCCAATTCATCATGAGAGATCCAGAAATACCTTAAGTGGCCCCAGACCACCTGGACCCCAGTCCAACATCAAAAGACACCCAACTTACTTCAGGGTGCCCAGAATCAACTCCAGCATACCCATACAAATTTTGTGAAGGCCTAAGATCTACCTTAGGTGGCTCTTAATGTATACCAATGATCCAGATTTAGCTCAAGACCCCCAGACTTCCTCAAGAAATTCAGAGTTATCTCAGACCACAGAACCATCTCTGAGGGCACCATATTCATCTCGGCAACAAGATTTCAGCTCAGACATCTTCAATAACGTAACAGTGGGCCCAAGAGCCAACTTAGGAGCTCCAGACTCAGATCATGGAACCGTAGACTCATATCAGGAGATCTAGACTTAATGTAGACAGCCTCAGACAATTCCTAAGAGTGCCAGACACCCTCAAGGGTCCTGCATGTACACTAGAACCCAAGACTCTCACCTCTGGGATCCCTGAGTTCAGAAGACCATAAAACCACTTTAGGAGATGCCAGACTAACCTTGGAGAAGAAACAACCCACTTAAGGAAAATCAGCCTCAGCTTAGGAGACCCCAGACCTATTTTGGGAAACCTAGACTTAGCTCAGGAAGCCATAGACCCATCTCTGGAGACCCTAGATCTGCCTAATCAGACCAGATATCCTCTCAATCATCCCCAGACAATATATCAAGTTTGTCCCACAGCCAAATAAAGTGCCCCAGGGCCACATCAAGGGTCTAATTTCAATTCAAGAATCAGCTGAACCGGGGTCACTGGACCAAGACTAATTACTTATTAAGCTCAGGGGACCCTAGACATATCTTAAGGGACTCCACACCTACCTCACTGGACCCCAGAACTACAGCAGAAGACCCGTACTATATTCAGAGACCCCCAGACCCACTTCTGAGCTCAGGGACAAAGACCCAAGGTTGGAGACCAGATACCCACCTCTGAGGACCCAGACCCACATGCAGAACCTGAGACCTACCAAAGGTGATACCAAGTCCACCTCAGCAGACCAACACTTAGCTCAAGATAACCTGGACTCATTTCATGGGGTCCAAGACCAACTCAAAAGACCACAGTAGACTCAGACTCTGATCAGGAGAGAGACATCAGACCCAACTCAGACTTCTAACACTGCAGGCATCCCCAGACAACACAAAAGGGGGCCCAAGACACAACTCAGAACACCCTTGACTAAACTCTTAGGTTCCCAGACCCATGTCAGAGCACACAGGCTTGGCTCAGCACATCCTGACAAAACCCTAGGGATCACAGATCTAATTAAGGGACCAAAACACAGCTTAGGCGTACTAGACAATATGCCAGGCCCCAAACCTGATTCAAAGGATTCAAATTCAGGTCAAAAGATCTGAGACCCACCTCAATGGGTCACCATAGCCACATCAGGAGACTTAAATTCAGCTTAGGCATCAGCAGACCACACTCCAGACAGCTCCATATCTAACTCAGAGGCCCCAAATCCAATTCAGAAATTCTTAAATCACCAAATTAAGTGCTCTAAGACTAAGTTCCCAAACCCAAGATCCATGTCAGGTATTCAGACACAGCCCAACACCATAGGAACACACTATGGGAGGCCCATTCTCTTTTCATGAGGCCGAAAATCACACCTAGGAACCTCTGTCTACCTCATAGGGTCCAGACAACCACCATGAACTCCAAAACCACATTAAGAGATCAAGACTCACTGCAGAAGACCTAAAACCAAACTCAGAAGACCTGGCCTCAGTGTCAGAGACCCAAGTACCGCTTCAGGGGATTCTAGGCCCACATCGGGGGTCCCCAGGCCTACTGTTAGGGAACAAAAATCTGTATCAGGGAACCAGCTTCATTCCAGCCATCTCAGGGAACACATCAGGGATCTCAGATCCAACAGGGGCCCACACTCAGCTCAGAAGATTCCAGAAGCAATTCACAATGTGCCAGACCCACCTCAGAGGAGCATAAACCCACTTCAGGGAACCGGACCCTGTTCTGGTAACCCCAAATTGACCTCAGGGGACTCTAGACACTCCATTGGCTCCAGAGACCTACCTCAGCTCTGAAGATATCCATTCCCACCCCGAGGAGCCTAATTGCAATTTAGAAGCCCTGAACTCACTTCAGCTGACCCACATGTTTTTGCCCTCAAAAGATTAGTTGTATCATCTGTCGGGTGAGTTTTGGACTAACAACTGTTAATGAAAAGTTTTCCTAGGAATATAAATAAAAGGATGATTATTTAAGGTCAAAAAGAATGGAAAACCAACAACTGAGTTTCAAGGGAGCCAACTGATAAAGTGTTAAGATATGAAGCCCAAAGTGACCTTACATGGTAGAATGAGGACACTGAGGATAATCTATCTGATGATACTTCCAGTTTGTAGTCTGAATGTTTTGGTGACGGCATAGACAACAGAGAGGTTTCAGCAAACATGCAGAGAAGGTACTTCCAGCTACAACAGAATGGCCACAGGCAGGAAGCAAGAATCATGTTCAATGCCAGTCAATTATGAAGGAATACTCACTGGAGTTTTGGAGTTCTCTGGTGATGATGTTGGTAGTTGTGATAAGATTGCCCACAGTCATAGTTATTTACTAAAGGAGAACATGGAAGATGCAGGAGTTTTGGTGACCTTTCTGAATGGCATACACAGCACAAGCTCCAAGAATAAAGGTTGCTTGTTTGTCTTCTGCTGCAATAGTCAATTTTTTAATTGAACTCTCAATCTCTTACTCGTTTTCTAAGGCTTCTTGAGAACCTCGTGACCAAGAAAGGTCACATCCATGGTTAGGTGGAATTCTGCACCTAATTTGTAGTTGTCACGTGTCTTTGTAGATTCATCAGGTTCCTAGAAAACTTAAATCAGAGGTAAACATGTAGTTAACGTGAGAAAAGAAGATAATCTAGTTAAAGATTTGATAGGGACTAATTAGCTAGATAACAGATACCAGCTCATCTGGCAGAAAGATACTAATATGCAAAGTTGTCATAAATATGTCTCATTAGGAGTTACCTAGAGTTCATGAAAATGGTTGTCAGATGGGTTTATACTTCAGAGTTCATATGACCCTTTTGATGAAAGTACTGTCCCATCCATTTTGGAAGAGGAAAGTCCCCAAGTTTTTGATGGCAGGACACAGTTCCAAGTAAAGGTTAAATTGTATTTAGGACCTTCTCAGTATACTGTATTAAAAGAACAAGGTAAGGAATATGTACTTTGACCTCCCATAATAATAGTGTAAATATTTGTATTGGTGGCAAATTAGTATAATTTAAAATACCTAGATCTTTGAAACAGCTGTTGGTTATGTTACAGTGGAAATATGCATTGCTTTTTCTAAAAAGTATTGAAGTCTACAGAGAAAATCTAAACTTCCCCCCACTAAGTGTCAACACAAAGGATGCCCTTAAACCTGAGACAGTATAGCAATTTGGGGAAAACTGCAGGTTTCCAAAGGAAAGTGGGTAGATAAAATCAATCAGAAGTAGGACTGTGAGGTTTAGCTCTGAATGATGGGAAGGAATACTATACATCTGGGGCTCCTTGAAGGGACAGAGTAATTCTTACGGGGGAAACAGCTCATGTAAGGAAGAAGATAAAGAGGGGTAATACACCAAGGGGGGAAGGGAGGGAGAGGGATAAATTGGGAGATTGGGATTGACATATACACACTACTATATAGAAAACAGAGACTAAGGACATACTGTATAGCACAGGGAACTCTACTCAGTGCTCTGTAATGACCTATATGGGAAAAGAATCTAAAAAAGAGGGGAGACATATGTACATATAAGTGATTCACTTTGCTGTGCAGTAGAAACTAACACAACATTGTAAATCAACTCTACTCCTATGAAAAATTAATGTAAAACTAGGTAATACAACGTGAGGCTTATTATGGAGAGCTACAGTTGTAATAGGATCAGTTATACGGATAGCAAAAGTGATGGTGGAGTGGACAGAGATGAAAGATCAGCAAAGAAAGACAGTTAAAACGGTGAGGGTAGAAAGATAAGGAAGCTGGGGACCTTGTTCCAGTGTCTTGGGTAGAAGCTGACTAACTCCTGATGTCACCTGCTTGGTGCCATGTTCTTGGGGAACAAGAACTATCTATCAAGAACTATTTGTCTCATGATGCTATCGACTCCTGGGCAACAGAGAGAGAACACCTCTGTTTAAGGCCTCAGTTAGGGTGGAGTTCTACTCAAGGGTAACATTTACACTTTTTCATTTGAGACACAAATCCTGGGCTGGAACCCCTCCAGTTTCGGCAGCACTGTTGGTCAGGATGATAAAGATCAAAAGGCTCTCAACACTTTATCTGTGTCATAGCACCAGAAAACTGAAAACCAAATTAAGACCTAGGTAAGGAAAGAGTTTATTCACAAAGACGATTGAATAGAAGAACACTTTGATTTCAGAATCTTCAAGTATTTCAAAATCAAGTAGAAAAAGTATTTTTTAAGAGGAAAGGATGAGCAAGGCCAGCAGAAACCTAGTGGGACAGAAGCAGAGGGGTGAGCAGGAAGTAAAGTAGGGGTATTTTAATAGAAAAAGTTTCCCCTGCCAGCTGATTCTCAGAATAAGCTGTTACGGAATATGTTCTGACCTTAGTATATTAGTGATTCCCCGAAGTTGAGGGGCAGGTCAAAGTTTAGCACACTGTGAGGAGGAGATAAGGCTGATTAAAGTTTGGTCAAGCTAGGTCAGTAGATATGTAATGGACAATTGTAGACCATCACATTACTAGAAAAAGACCCACAAGGATATTAATAATTTCTAAAAAATCATTAAATATCAAGTACGTTCAAATTTCCATTTTTCTCATAAATGGCAAACTAAAAATGTTTTCAGTTTCACTGAAATAAAATGCAAATAAGGTCTGAACTTTGCAATTGGTTCAAATGTTTTTAATTGTTTTCTAAAACAGTTTTCCCCTTCAATTCTTTATTTTTTTGTCAGTTTATTATAAAACCAGATTGATTATCCCATATAGTCTCTTATAGTCTGAATTTTGCTTCTTGAATCTATCCATGCAGTCTCATTCAACATTCAACATGCTATTCAACTCAATAGCAAAATGTATTGATTATGCTTTGGCTTCTGTTTTATCGAGAACACTTTAAAATTACCAGTTGTTCCTTTATTATTATGGACATGCTTTCTGATTATTACTTTTTTGTGTGTTCACTAAATCATTCCATTTACCATGGCTTTATAATCCTCTTTAATATCCAGAAAAGAGGCCCTTTGTTAGAATATTCTCTAAATGATTTCTGAATGTTAATTCTTCTAAATAAACTCTAAAAATCTAATTGAGAATGCAATAGGTATAATATGTATATACATGTGATATGTAAGTAAATATGTAATATACATACACAGATATATACATATATAAACATAAATACCTTAATACATATATACATATATATATGAGATAACCTTATAATTTTCATTCACATTATTTATATTATTTACATATTATTTAAGGTCATATAGAACTCATATTAGAACATCCATCTCCAGTTGCTCAAGTCATTCTTCAACTATTTCAAAGAATTTTACTGTTTTCTTCTTCAAAAAAGTCTTGCACATACCTGAGAAAAAAAGTTTTTAATCTATATAATGAGGATAAGAATAGCAGTCAATAGGACTGTGGCAATAATCAAATGAGATAGTTAAATTCATAAGTAAATGAAACACTTCCTATAGTAGCCAGCCCAAAATATTTATTAGATATTTTTATTTGACCAGTTAGCCTGCAGTAGTTATTCCCAGAAAGGAAGTGGCCCTGTTTCTAATTCATTACCATTTGTATTGTCATATATTTTGTGCATGCTATCTTTAGAGGTTATGTCTGTAAACAGTATTGACACACAACCTTTGTCATCTGAGTAATAGTATTTATTTATATTTGTCATCAGTATACTAGCTTTTTTAGCAAAAGTTCACCTATCCCCTAGAATTGACTATAAATTACGTCTGGGGTTTCTACTTCTTCTTGAATAATTATTGGTAAACTGTCTTCTGTTAAATCATTTGTTATCCACGAAACACTCCTACTAATTATTTTTCATACCTTTTTATTAATAATTATTCTTCACTCCAATTGTGTGTGTGTTCTGTCATGTCTTCCTATGCTCTTTTAGGCTTATTATTAGTGCAAGTATACAATGATTATTTACTTTATACAAAATATGCAAAGGAACTTAATTGAAAACAAACAGTTTCGGGGCTTGCCTGGTGGCGCAGTGGTTGAGAGTCCGTCTGTCGATGCAGGGGACACGGGGTCGTGCCCCGGTCCGGGAGGATCCCACATGCCGCGGAGCTGCTGGGCCCGTGAGCTATGGCCGCTGAGCTTGCGCGTCCGGAGCCTGTGCTCCGCAATGGGAGGGGCCACAACGGTGAGAGGCCGGCATACAGCAAAAAAATAAAAATATAAAAACTGTATCATAATTTTGATAACTCTCTAAAAAAGGCAGGATTACAAATTAACCTCAGGCCCCCACTTAATATAAAAGTAATTACAATATTTCCACACTTTTGTTTTGAACCCTGAGTTATGTTTTTAGGCGTTGTGCTCAGTACATCATTTAACCTCACAATAACCCTATCTGATCATTCTTTATCATCTTGTTTCTGTAGACTGGGTAAATTTAAGAGTTTAGGTAGTTTACTCAGTTTCATATAACTACTAAATTTTGAAGCTTAGATTATTTTTTGTCTGCCTGACTTTGTATCATATTAAATTACCATATGCATTTTATCTTGTAGACATTCATGTTTCTGTTTAAAATTATTTTAACAATTCCACTAAAAAATAAAGTAAGTAGCATATTTGCATAGCAAGCAAAATGCTTCATGATCTGCTCCTACCCATTTTTATTCTATCAGAAAGTCCCTGAACTCTCCCTACTGATTATATGAAAATTCACATTATTCCCCCAAATTGCCTTTTACTTTTTTTTTTTTTTTTGCGGTACACGGGGTCTGTTGAGTCTGTCTCTCCTGAGCAGGGCTTGGAGGGTCTGGTCTGTGGTCTCCCGAATTGGTTCTGGTATCCCATATGCTAAATGTGGGCCTGGTAAGGTGTGGCTTATTCAGGTATGAGTCAAGTCCTAGTCCAACAGGTGGTTCTGCTGTGAGGGGAATTGGCCCCTTGTTTAGGGCTGTGACTCACTGAATTTGGCCTGGGATTACCTGTATTGTTGACTGTGATCCCTTGAACTGAATACAAATCTTCTGAGGAGTGCCTGAGTTCTTCTGTGTTGAATATGGGCCCACTGGTATATTGTTTGGGGGTGCCTGACCTGAGTCTGGGTTCTGTGCTGAGTCTGTGTGTCTCCTTAGGTGGGACTGGGATCGATTGTGGGCCTTGAGCTTCTACATCTGGGTTTGGGGCTGCATAGAATTCGTCTGGGTCCATTCGGCATGATGTCTTGAATTCTGTGAGTTGAAACAGTGTCCTCTCTGAGGATCGCTGGACCCTCTGAGGTGGGTCCTGGTGGGGATGGCTGAACAAATTTGAGATGCTCAAGTGGTTGTAGGGTCGGCTCTCCAAGGTCTCAGTCTGGTTAGCTTAGACTGGAGGTCTTTAGGAGTGTCTAGGTTCCCTGAAGTATGTTTCAAGTGTAGGAAATGCCTGAGTGGCATTCTTGTGAGGTTCTGAGACCAGTAGGGTATTGGTTAGGAATACTTGAGCTGAGTATGGACCCTCTAAGGTAGCATTCAGGCCCAGAAACTGAGTCTGGGTCATCTGAGTTGGGTCTGGGGCACCCAGAGATTTGTTTATATTCTCTGAGGTGAGTCTGGGTCTCATGGAGATAAGTCACAGTTCCTGGTAGTCTATTAGGTGTCGCTAGAGTTGGGTGTTTCTCACCTGCATGAAGTCTGGGTGGATCTCGTCATGGGTCTGAGCCCTCTGTGGTTTGTTCTGTGTCCTATATATCTTGTATATTGATACCTGAACTGACTCTGGGTGTCCTTAGGTATGTCAGAGATTCCTGAGTTGGAACCGGAGTTCCCAGGGGTAACTGGCTCTCCCTGAGTTGTGTCTTAGATTCACTGAGGTGGATCTGGGGTCCTCTGAGGGGAATATTTGCACCTCTGTGTTATTTGTGTATGGCTTACCTGTTATTTCCTCACTTGAACGGTGTCTGGTTTCCCCTATGGGGGGGGTCTGTGCCTCCAGAAGTGAATCTGGATCCGCTAATGTGTTTCTGTGTTTTTTTGAGTTTGTTGTGGATGCCCCTGTGTTGGATCTGGAATATCCTTAGCTGAGTATTGGACCCCTGTGCTGATTCTAGACTCTCTGAGGTAGGTCTAAGACCCCTTACTCCTAGTGTGGATTTTTCAGGGTATTGGTGGTGGTTGCCTGAAGTGAGTCTTAGTCCCCTCAATTTGTGATTTTCTGTGGGAGGACTTGGCCCTTCCTTTGTGTCCTGAACTCAGTGAGTTTCTCTGGAGTCACCTGCTGTTTCTCAGGGCCGCCAGAAATGAGTATGGGACATGTGAGACATGCCTAGGGTTCCCTCACCTGCATCTGGGGACCCTTTGGGTGGTCTGAGTTCCTTTGTGTGGAAGGCTGACTTGGTGAGGTGTCATTTGGGAATGCGTGGTTAGGTTGAGTCCCCTGTACTTAGTATGTATCACTTTGGGTGCATCTGGGATCCCATGTGGTGGGGTCCTTAGCTCCTTCATTTAGGTCTGAGACTCCCTGACTTGGTTTTGAGGCTACCTGGCATATTGTCTGTTGCACCCTGAACAAAGTCTGCATCTCTTGAGGAGTACTGAGTCCCTGCAGTGGGTGGGCTTTATCTGGAGATGCCTGAACAGAGTTGAGTGCCCTAAGTGGTGTGAGGTTTACTGTAGTAGGTCTTGCATCTCCTGAGCTTAGTCTTCTATGGTATTGTCCCTTGTTCCTTGAACTGAGTCTGCTTACCCTCAGGAATGTGTAGATCTCCTGAGCTGAGTCTGGACCTCTGAGGAGGGTCTTTGTCACCTAGGGTGGACCTAGGTTTCCTTGTGTTGAGTGTGAACACGTTCAGGTATTGTTTGGAGATAACTTGAGCTGAGCTGATTGGGTCCCTGTGCTGAGTCTAAATGTCTTATGTGGATTTGTCATCTTCTGTGTTAGTTTTTCGTGCATCTTTATGTGGATGGAAGATCCATAATTTGAGCTGGGAGCCACCTACCATGAAATTTGAGGTCCTTGATCTAAGTGTGGGTATCCTGAGAATATCTGGTTTACCTGCGGTTTTTAATGGGCCCAATAGGTTTTGGTTCCCTGTTATGGGTATGGGTATACTGTGGTGGGACTGGGTCTTCATATAAGGGTCTAAGACCCCTGTGATGTGGCCTGGGCATGCCTTAACTGAATTGGGGTCTCATAAGGTGGGTGTGGGATCTGTTAACGTAGATCACTGGCCCCCAAACTGACTCTGGGTCACCTGACTTGCATCTGCAGTAACTACAGGTGCATTTGTGTTCTCTGATTGTGGCTTGGGATCTCTTGAGCTTACCTGGGGTATCTGAAGCTGTCTGTAGTCCCCTGAGGAGGGTATGTGATCCCTGAACTGAGTATGCACCCGCCTGATGTGGGTCTGGGGATTTTGTGAGTATCTGAGTCTCTCTGGTGTTTTTTTGAGGATTTCTGTGCCTTACTGATATAGCTGTGAGACACTTAGATGTGAAAGTGGACTCTATGGTGATATGACTCTGCATACCCTGAATTTGGCCTGTATTTTCTGAAGTGTACCTGGGTCTTTGGAAATGATTGTGTTCTATGATATGGGACTGCGCTCTTTTGAGGTGACTCTGCACCCCTCTGGTTTGGGTTGGAGATCTCCGAAGGTGGAATCTGAGTCCCCTCAACTGAATCTAGGACTGTAGAGTGAGACTGGATCCCACACGTGGGTCTGAGGATCCTATGTTGAGTGTGGAGCCATTGGTGTATTCTTTGCAGATGCCTGAGTTGAGTCAATATATCCATAGGTTGATCTGGCATCCACTGTTTGTGGTTTTGGCTCCTTCATTTGAGTCTGGACCCAGTATAGTCTGGGACTACCTGATACGTTGTCTGGGGTCTCCTGGTGATTCTTCCCCCTCTCAGCTGAGTCTAATCTAAGATAAATTTAGGTCCCTTGTGAGTCTAAAGTCCCTTAAGGTGGGTCTGACATATGTTTTGAGTGTGGGTATTGGGGTGTTGTTTGGGGATGCCTCTGAAGAGTTGACCTCCCCTGTACTGGGTCTGTGTCCCATTAATTGTGCATGGGATCCCTTTAGTGGTATTGGTCCTTTCAGTTTGGTCTGAAACTCTGAGTTTGATCTGTATCCACCTGGCATGTTGTCTGAAATCCCTTAGCTGAATCTGAGTTCCTGAGAAGGTCTGAGTTTCCTATAGTGTCCATGGCTCCTTGGGTTTTAGCTGGGGATGACTGAACAGAGTTGGGTGTCCTGATATGGGAGTGGTTCCACTGTGGCTGGCCTGGTTCTTTCTACGAGAGTGTAAAACCCTGGTAATGTTGTCTTGGGTACCTTAGCCGAGTCTGGGTGTATTGACAATTATCAGCACTCTCCTCTTGGTTGTATGGTCCATGATGTATGTCTGGGTCCCTGGAGGCATGTTTCAGCCTTACTGAAGTATGTTTGGGCCCTTTTCTGGTATATTTATACACCCCAAGTGATGTCAGTGAATGCTGTATCTGAGTTTGTGTACCTGAATTTGGTCTGAGTTTTCCTGTGTGGAACTTGGGAAATGAATCTGGACTTTCTGGTGGGAATCTGTCTTTCTTCCTGGTTGGTGTGCCCTCCTCTGAGATGGATTTGGATACCGTTATGGTTGGGGGTAGCATCCGGATTACCTTAGGTGGATCTGTGGTCCCTTGAGGCAAACCTGAGCACCCCTGTACTGAGTGTGGCATTACTGGAGTGTTGTTTTCACGTACCTGAATTGAGACTTTATCCCCTTGGGTTGGTCTGAAATCCTTGTATTGCTTTTTAGGACCCTTTATTTGGATCTGACACATCCTCATTTCTGCCTTGAACCTCATATTTTTCAGATTTCTCTGAACTTAATGTCCCGTCAGCTGAATTTAGGTCTCCTGAACTGAGTCTGTATATCCTTAGGTGGGTGTGGGTTCCCTTGTGGAGGGTGGTATGTCCTTCCTCTTAGACTGGAGTTGCAGTTTGAGTCTGACATTGCCTTTGGTCCTCTGAGCTGAATCTGGGTTCCCTGAGTTCCCAAACGTCCCTGAAGATGTTTGAGTCTCCTGACGTTTGGGTTATTGCCCCTCTGGATACCCAGGGATGCCCGGGGAAAGCTAAGTCCACTGTGATGGTTGCAGGTGTAGGGGGGTCAGGTGTCTCCTGAGATTAGTCTGAGTTGTCTCTAGAGATCTGAATTACCTAGAGTCACGGGCTGCCTCAACTGTTGTGTGGGCACACCTGACAGATCTTGAACTGTTTTGTGTCTTTTAGTAGATCTGGGTCTGCTTGTATCTGAATCCCCTGGAGATTTATGAAGTACCTGAGCTGAGTATTGGTCCTATACAATACTGGTTCTATACAGTGCTAGGCCTGGGGCCTAAAACTGAATCCTTGTCCCCTGACAAATGTGTACCTGTGTACCTGCCGGGTGCATTTTATTTCTCTAATGTGGGCCTAGTGTCTCTACAACTGAGCCGGGGTACTATGAAGTTGATCTGGTTTCACTGAGGTGGATCTGGCATCTCCACGGTGGGTCTGCAGTATTCAAATGAGTCTGCTCAGTTTGAACTGAGTATTGGGTCTAGGTGTGCAGAGGTGCATCTGCATGTCTTGAGCCTATTTTATGCCACTTGTGGGGTTTTGAGGACAATTATGTTGTCTGCAGAAGCCCACCATAAGTGTGAAGTTGGTTAGAGTTTTCTGATAGTGTCAGGAGTACCTATGGTATGTTTGGGGTCTCTTGGAATGTTACTTGGGGATGTGTCTATATATACTGTGTCTGGTGTCCATGAGGTGACCTCCTGATTTGAGCCTGGGTCCTACGGGACCTGAGTCTAGGTACTTCGGGGTAATGTTGGTGGATATTTGGGGTCATGCTAGAGGATCTGGATTCCAGTATGTAGGTCTTGGATCGCTGGGGTGGGTCTGGGTCTCTTGAGTGGATGTCTGGGCATGTGTGAGTTGAATATGGGAACCCCAGAGGAGAGTTTGGGTGCTTGACGTGATTCTGTGGTCCCTGAGTCGAGTCTGTTTCCCCTGACCTGAGTGAGGTTCCTTGAGGATGGTTCAGTCCCATTAGGTAGGTTGTGGGCCCCCTGTACTTTACCCTGAGTTGTGGCTTAGACCCCTATGGTGTATTTTGAGTTCCCAAGTATGTTGCCTGGGGTGCTTGAGGTGAGTCTGAATTCATGAAGTGGATATTATTGCGCTTAAAGAGGTTTGCATATCTGAGGTGATTCTAGGCTACCTGTTGTGGGTTCCCAGGACTGTGTGTAGGCCTGCCTGAGTGGTATGTTTGTATGAAACAAACACACTCTGAAACACGTCTTGGACCTGTAAGTGGATCTGAGTGTTCTTTTGAGTATCTGAGGACATGGCTGTTGTCTGGAGATGCCTGAGCTTAACCTAACTCATTCCTATGAATTAGGTTTAGGATCCCTGAGGTGTATGTATGGCAATGAATATGGGTCACCTGAGATTATTCTGTGATACCCCCTGATGCATTTGGTTTGTCTGAAGTGTGTCTGGGTCTCCAGAGCTGAGCCAAGTTCCTTTGAAATTGATCTGCAGTCTGCTGAGGTGGTTCTGGCAATTCTGAGGTGGATTTGGGGACTATTCAAACTGAATCTGCCTCTCGAGCTTGGGCCTGGGATTTCCAAAGGTGAGCCTGAATGTTCTGAGTTGACTTTGGATCAACTGAGGTGTTTCTAGGCTTTCAATATGTTGTCTGTGGAAGTCTGTGTCATTGAGATGGATTAGGACTGGCCAATATCAGTTTGGGGTCCCTGAGGTGTGTCTGGGGTCCTCTGGAGTATTTTCTGGGGATGCATGTACTAAGTTTGGTGCCCATGAACTGATGTCAGCTTTTGTAATCAGAGTCTGGGTCCTGTGGACAGAGCCTGGGTTGAATTTGGGTCTGTTTGAGGTGAGTCTGTGTTTAGCCATATATGTCTTAGTGCTCCTAGGGTGGGTCTGGGGACCTCATAGATTGATATCTGGGAGTGTGTGAATTGAATCTTGGTCCCTTGATGTAATCTGGGGTCTCTAGAGGTGTGTTAGGATACTTGAGAAACCTCTGGTTTCCTTGAGTTGAATCTATGTCCTCCAAACCGAGTTTTGGTATCCTGAGGATGGCTTGATTCCTTTAAGTAGGTTGCGAGCCCCATATCTTTTACCCTGTGAACTTGCAGTATGTTTCTGATTTCCAGGTCTGTTGCTGAGGAATGCCTAAACTGAGTCTGGATTCCTGAAGTTAGTCTTCTTTGCTCTGAAGTGGATCTGGATCTGAGGTACTTCTTGTGGATTTAGAGCCACTTGATTATGGGTCACTTGAAATAGATTTGGTTTCTCCTAGCTGGGTCCGATGTCTGCAGAACTGGGCCAGTGTACCTTGAAGTGGGTTTGAAGTTCCCCTACGTGTCATAACATAAATATATATAGTATAAATAATAAAATATATATGTGTATAATTATATATAAAATTATGTAATTATCTGTAAAACATATATTTTTATATAAACCTTATGATAACCATAAAGCAAACATCTACAGTAGATACACAAAAGATAAAGAATGGAATCAGAGCACACTAATCCAGAAAATCATCAATTTACAAAGGAAAGCAGCAAGAGAGGAAGAAAGGAACAGTGAAAGTACAAAACAGCCAGAAAATAATAGGACAGCATTGGTAAGTCTTTACCTATCAGTAATTAATCTAAGTGTAAATGGATTGGATCATCCAGCGAAAAGACATAGAGTGGCTGGTTGGATAATAAAACAACCAACTACATGCTGCCTACAGGAGACTCACTTTACCTGTAAGGACACACATAGGCTCAAAGTAAAAGTATACAAAAAGACATTCAATGGAAACCAAATGAAAACAGGGTAGCTATAGTTATATCAAACAACATCAACTGTAGCCAAAACATTAATGAAACAAAGATGATCATAATTTAGCCCGGCGGTCCCCAACCTTTTTGGCAGCAGGGACTGGTTTCATGGAAGACAATTCTCCCACGGACTGGGAAAAATTGCGGGGGGTGGGGGTGGGGGCGGGTGGGAGGGGATGGTTCGGGCTGTAATGCGAGCGATGGGGAACAACGGGGAGCGGCAGACGAAGCTTAATTCCCTCCCCTGCCGCTCGCCTCCTGCTGCACAGCCCAGTTCCTAACAGTACTGGTCCGTGGCCCAGGGGTTGGGGACCCCTGCCTTAGACCACCTGAATATATCAAGTAAGTACTAACAGATCTGAAGGGAGAAAAACACATATTACAGTGATAGTAGGGGACTCCAGTACCTCATTTTCAACAG
The DNA here is from genome assembly GCF_964374135.1 of Grampus griseus. Taxonomy (NCBI): domain Eukaryota; kingdom Metazoa; phylum Chordata; class Mammalia; order Artiodactyla; family Delphinidae; genus Grampus; species Grampus griseus. The sequence continues at coordinate 13,852,530 of NC_139016.1, read as the reverse complement.
TAATAGATCATCCAGGCAGAAATTCAACAGCGAAACATTGGATTTGAGCTATACCTCAAACAAATGGACCTAACAGACATTTTTCAGAACATTCCATCCAACAACAGCAGAATACACATTCTTCTCCAGCACACACAGAACATCCTCCAGGACAGACCATGTGATGGGCCACAAAACAAGTTTTAACAAATGTAAGAAGATTAATATCATACCAAGAATCTCTTCTGACCATAATGGTATGAAACTAGAAATGAATAACAGAAGAAAAGTTCGAAAATTCACAAACATGTGGAAATGAAGCGACACGTTTCTGAACAAACAGTGAGTCATAGAAGAAATTTAAATATCTTGAAACAAATGAAAATGGAAACATATATCAAAACCAATGGCGTACTGAAAAAGCGGTTCTAAGAGGCAAGTTTATTGCAATAAATGCCAACATTATGAAAAAAGAAAGAGCTCAAATGAACAAACACCTCAAGGAAATAAGTACAAATTAAGACCAAAATTTCTTAAAAAGGAAGGATATAACAAAGAGTAGAAATAAATGAAATAGAGACCAGAAAAAAAAAGAAAAGATCAAAGAACCTAACAGCTAGATTTTAAAAACGATAAACAAAATTGAGAGGCCTTTAGCTGGGCTAACTAAGAATAAAATAGAAAAGACTCAAATAAATAAAATCGGAAAAGAGAAAACATTACAATTGATACCACAGAAATACAAAGATCCTAAGAGACTATTGTGAACAATTTTATGACAACAAATTGATAAACTCTGAGAACATACAACCTACCAAGGCTGAATAATGAAGAAATAGAATATCTGAACAGATGAATAACAGGCAAGGAGATTGAATCAGTAATCAAAAGCCTCCTAACGCAAAAAAGCCCAGGGCCACATGGTTTCACTGATAAATTCTACTAGATATTTAAAGAATTAATGCCAGTCCTTTTCAAACTCATTCCAGAAATTGAAGAACAAGAAGTACTCCTAAACTCATCTCATGAGGCTACTACTCTGATACCAAAGCCAGATAAGGACACTACAAACAAAAGAATACTATAGACCCATATACCTATGAAGATAGACGCAAAATTTCTCAAAATATTAACAAATGGAATTCAATAGCTCATTAAAAGGATCATTCACCACGATCAGGTGGAAATTATCCCTGGGATGCAAGGATGCTTCAAAACATACAAATCAGGAAGTATGACACACCGCATTATTAATGAAAGATAAAAGTAATGTAATCATCTCAATAGATGGAGAAAAGGCACTTGACAAAATATAATGTCTTTTCGTGATAAACATACCTAATAAACCGGGTACAGAAGGTATATACTTCAACGCAATAAAGACCATATACAAACGCAGAGATAACATCATACTCTAAGCAGAAAGGGTAAAATCTCACCACTCCTATTCCACATTGTACATCAAGTCCTAGCTAGGACAGGTGGGCAAGAAAAAGAAATTAAAGGCATCCAATTTAAAAGGAAGAAGCAAAATTATCTTTGTTTGCAGGTGATTTGATATTATATGTAGAAAACCCTGTGGAGTCCACCACCAATTGCTAAAACTAATCAACAAGGTCATTAAAGTTGCAAGATACAAAATTTACATATAATTGCATATTTGTACACTAACAACAAAACATCTGAAAAAAATAACATAGTCCAATTACAAAAAGCATCAAAATAATAAAACACTTAGAAATAAATTGCATGCAGGAGGTGAAAGATCTGTACATTAAAACAAAAAGGCTTTGATGAAGTTAGGAAAAACATGGAAAAATATCCCATATTCTTAGATCAGAATAATTAATTGAATTTCCCATACTATCCAAAGCCATTTATAGACTGAATGAAATCCCTATCAAATTTCCAATGGCTTTAAAATTTTTTTTTGCCACGCCATGCGGTGTGCGGGAGCTTATTTCCCCGACCAGGGATTCAACCTGTGCCCCCCTGCAGTGGAAGTACGGAGTCTTAACCACTGGACCGCCAGGGAGGTTCCTCTGATGTCTTTTATTATAGAAATAGAAAAAGCAATTCTAAAATTTTTACAGAAGAACAGAAACCCTGAGTAGCCAAAGCAATCCTGAGAAAGAAGAACAAAGCTGGAGGCATCACACTTCCTGATTCCAAAGTATCACAGAGCTAGAGTAATCAAAAGAGTATAATACTGGCATAAAAGCAGACACCTAGGTCAGTGGAACAGAATCAAGAACTCAGAAATAAATCTCCCAACTAATATTTGACAGGGGAACCAAAATGCTGAATGGGGAAAGAATGGTCTTTTCAATAAATGGTGTTGGGAAAACTGATAACCACAAGGAGAAAAATGAAATTTTACTCCTATCTGACACTATTCACAGAAATTAACTTGAAATGAATTACAGATTTAAGTAAGTCTATAAGAACTGGGACGATAAAACTCTTAGATGGAAATATAGGGGAAACACCTCCTTGATATTGGTATTGGCAATAATCGTTTTGTATATGACACAAAGCACAGTCAACAAAAGCAGAACTTAACAAATTGGATCACATTAAACTAAAAAGCTTCTGCACAGCAAAAGAAACAACAAATGAAACAGCCATGTATGGAATGAGAGAAGATATCTGTAAGTCATACATCTAATAAGGGGTTAACATACAAGGTATGTGAAGAACTCATATAACTCAATGCCAAAAACAAGTAAATAAACAATGTGATTAAAAACTGGGCAGAGGAACTAAATAGGAATTTTTCCCAAGAAGACATAAGATGGCCAACAAAAGCATGTAAAGATGTTCAACACTGGTAATCATCATCAAAATGCAAAACAGAACTACAATGGGCGATTATTGCATACTTGTTAGGATGGCTATAATATCATCAAAAAGACAAGAGATAGCAAGTAATGGAGAGGGTGTGGAGGAAGGGAGACCTCCTACACTGTTGGTGGGAATGTAAGTTGGTGTAACCACTATGGACAACAGTATGAAGGTTCCTCAGAAAATCAGAAATAGAGCTACCATATGATCCAGCAACTGAGCTTCTATGGATATATAGAAAGAAAATACAAAGCAATATCTCCAACAGTCAAGATATAGAAACAATAGTCGAGATATGGAAACAGGGAATTCCCTGGTGGTCCAGTGATTAGGACTCCGCGCTTCAAGAGCATTCAGTCCCTGATGGGGTACTAGTATCTTGCATGCTGCACGATGCAACCAAAAAAAAAAAGAGAGAGAGAGAGAGAGGTGGAAACAATCTATGCCCATTCATGGGATGAATGGATGAAGAAAACGCTGCATCTTTACCCATTCATCATGTTATCTATCTATCTACCTATCTATCTATCTATACAGTGTAGTATTATTCAGTCATGAGGGAGAAAGAAATTCTGCCATTTGGCAAGGCAACATGGATGAACCACAAGGGTATTATCCTAATTAAGTCAGACAGAGAAAGCAAAATACCGTAACTGCTTATACAGGGAAACTAGAAAAACGGAACTCATAGAAACAGATATGGTTGTAGTTACCAGGGGCTTAGGGAGTTGGGAAAATGGGCAAATGTTGGTCAAAGGGTACAGACTTCCAGTTATAACATGAATTAGCTGTGGCAGGATCAAGATACAGCATGGTTACTGTAATTAATACTGTATTGTGCATTTGAAACTTGCTAAGAGAGTAGGTCATAACTGTTCTTACCACAGAAAGAAACGGTTAACTATGTGACATGATGGAGGAGTTAGCTAACTCTTTGTTGGGAATCATCTCTAGCATATGTGTATTAAATGAACACATTGTACACTTAACTTTATTTATTGTTATATGCCAAACAACCTCAACAGTGCAGAAAATATAAACTGTTTGTCAAATAAGTCCAAAGATTTAATATCTGAATGGTTGGTTTTGGGGGGATTTATTTTGTTCCTTTGAACAGGCCATGCTTTCCTGTTGTATTGTTTTTGTTTGTTTGTTTGTTTTTTATCTCTTTTTTGAAAATCTGGCATTTGTAATAAACATTGCAGTCTGGGTTGGTGCAGGAGAAGACATTTACTAACTATTATGGAGAGAAGATTTGGGTCTTCTCAGGCCTTTTCTGGGTATGTGCCTCTGTAGGCTTCCACGTGTAGTTTTTTGTCAATTGTTTCCTATATACATCTACTTTTACATGTCTTATTTTCTAAGAGGCCCAGTCTTGTTTCTCCTAGGGCCTGAGGTGTTCCATTATATTCCTGTTCCCGTAATCTCTCGTACTCAGCCATTTGCAGGTCTTTACTATTCCGGCAGTTTTCACATGCTGTGGCACCTGCCATTGTTCAGTGGCCTCCAACCTATGTCCAAACCATGCTTCCAAACCTTTCTGAGCTTTCAGTCAGTAAGGACAGAAACCAACCCTTTGGCTACCATCAGCCCATAAAACGGCGAACATTTGGTTCTTCTTTTTTTTTTTCTTCCATCCTGTAGGAGGAACCGGGGATCGGTTGTTTCCTTCCAATTGCAGAGTTTTGAGACTGGGAGGAGTTGGGACAAGAGCGCTATGGAATTTCTTAAGATCCTGAGTGTGGATTTTTCTGATTGTGCACTTGCTTGGTTGCTGCAGGTCCTGACTGGTTTCTAGAGCTCCCACAAAGGTATTTGAATTAATATATTACTGTTGAGTTGGTGTTGGAATGCGGGACGGGATCCTGGAGCTTCCTAGTTTGCCATCTTGATATCACCTCAGTCCTTGAATATTTTTCTGTTACCTTTAAAAATAATTAAAAACCCAGTATAAAACTTCATGACCACTGCTGGAAGAAGAGGGGGCGCTGAGAATTTCTCACAGGGTTATATTGAGTAAGTATCTCCTTCTCTGCCCTTATGATGCTTCCCCCTCTCTTGTTTTTTTTTACTTTCTTTTAACTGGCTCTCTTTAAATACCTTGGATACCACATGCTTTCTTTCCTCTAAACAAGTTATTTAAAGAGTAGTAACTCCCTTCTCAAATTTTGTTTGCTTGATTTTTACTCATCCTTCAGATTTTGATTCAAGCGTAAGTTTAATACCCATAGTTTTTCCATAGTTCATTATTATAGCTTTGTGCTCCTCTTGGTTGTGAGTGGTCATTTTTACAAATTCATTACTTTAAAATGTTTCTGAGTGTTATTGTAAAGCTGAATTGATAAGAGTAGTTCCTTGCACAGGGTACGAAATAAAGGGAGAAATACAATGGGGAGCACTGGAAGTGTCAGAAAAGGCTACTTATTGAGACTTAAATGTCTGACTCAGCTGGAAGGTATGAGATTTTGCCCTATTTCATTTCTTCTTTGGAATAGAGAAAGCATCTTTCAGTCATCTCGAGGATGAATGTCAAGTACAAAATTTTCCAAGTAGATAGAATGAACTCAGATTTCTGATCAAATCATAAAGCTGACTTAGCTGCTACCTCATGACTCATATGATATGAAATATAAATTTATTCTTATATAATTGATTTTGTACTGGATTGGCCAGCAGAAATTCACCTTAAATAACATACTCTTCCCCTAAATTGAAAACTCAATTAGGGTAAAAGCTTCTTTCCTCATGTTTATGTGTTCCGTATATAGCACATTCTATGTGAGGACTTTGGCAAACAATGATTGAATAGTTTCTCTTTGCCCCAGATTGCCATCATAGCAAAGTGAATTTAGGTCTTGAGATAATTTTCTACAAATTTATACGATAAGTGTTCCTGAGTTGAGAGTGATGAGTAAGTAGGTATGGGCATGTGAATAAGTGTATAAGTAAAATATGGTATCATTTGTGTATTCATATCTGTAAATTATTTTAAACTATAATCAATCAGTATTTCATTAACTTCTATGTCAGGTCATATAGGCCTACCTAATTCCTTTACTTAATAAGTAGTGTGTAGTAGGTAAAGAAAGCCACGTGGTAATGCCCAAATAGATCATAATTTTTTCATGGTGTGGAACTGGGATATTGCTTGGCCCATTCCAAAAATGAAAGTTAATATTGAGATACATAAAAATTTTAATTTAAAAATATTTAACTTCATTAAATTTCTTACGTATAACATCTCTAGTTGATTACTTGTGATAGAAGGAAGGTAGCTATCTCACTAGTAGTTATTGTGATGTCAGACATTCTGTACTCTGTAATCTCAGTCTCAACCTTGAGAGCTATTCTACTAGAATCCTCTCTTGCATTCACATACACGTGAGCCAACATGAAAGCTCCACTTTGCTTCTACCAGTTTTGGGGACTGTTTTTTCACTGATGTGGTAGTGAGTTATAGATACCTGGGATTTTTCTCCTCTTTTTTGTCTTAGTACTGGGGAAGATACTTTTGTTTTTCTTTAACCTCTTAAAATATCTTCTGTTTTTCTCATTATTTTTTTAATCTCATTTCCTATTTCTTATTCATTCTTCTCTTTCACTTAATCTTCCATTTTTGCAACCTTTATCCCTTCTCACTCTTCTCTGTATTCTCCTCTTTTCCCTCTTCATCAAATAAAAAATGTAGGATGACAAATCTCATTAGTCATTCAACAAGATGTTGTTTTTCATGTTATGTTTACCTCTTCCCCTCCCTATCTGACCCTTTTAGTACCTAATTCTCAAAAGCAGTGGTTAAGTTCATCGACCCCAATGACTGCCCCACCGTCAGCATCCCGTGACACCCCATGGCTAGTATCCATGGCTGAAACCCGCCAGGGCATTATTATTCATGAGTCGGTGGTGGATCTTCTCTATAGCCAGCTGTCTAACTAAACTTTAAGTATACCTAGAGCCATAAGGGAATCACAGTTGTGTTTATTTTTTATATTTGCTTCATTACAATTAACTATATTGGCTTTGGATTTTGATGCATTGAAAGGACTTTTATCTTCTTTGGAAAATATATTAAAAAGGAAGCTTGAAGTTCTAAAACTCAAATTGTATTCAGTGTGTAATGTAGAACTTCAGTATACAGGGATATAAAGTAGAAATTTGTTGGATTATATTGCTAAGTAAGTAAAAGACCTTATACTGGCAGACATTTTGGCTTAAATGGATGTTTTTCTCACTCTTATTTTATTATGTTCTTTATTTTTCTTTTCCCTTAGGAAACATTTAAACTCTGACATTTCAGGAGTCACGGACCAAGAAGGTATCTTACATGGCTATAGGCCTGAAAAGATCAAGTCAAAGGAGACACAGTGGTGGTCATCCTGCGATACCCTATCAGGAGGGAAGAAATACTGCTTTCTCACACTTACAACATCTTCTGGAAGAGCTGTTATAACTGCTCATACAGATAGTGCAGGGTATACCAATATCAGAGTAAGCCACAAAAGTTATGGTCTGTTGTATCATAAATGTAGTTTAGAAATTAATATAAAAAAGCAAATGAAGCAGAAAATAAAATGGAAAGTTTAAAAACTATTAATAATTAAATCCATATTACTCCACTTACAGGGAGAAACAACTGAGTCCTTAAGGAAGTAAAGTAACTATCAATGGTTACAATTATTCTGTGTTCTATTATTCTGTTTAGCAAGGATTTGGGAACAGCTACAAATTCCAAGAGTGTATAACATAACTGTATATGAGATGAGACGGAAGCAAAGAAGTGAGGGTATTTCAGGAATTTTATGTAATTAAAAAAATTGAAAGATATACTGTAAAAATCTTAGGAAGCTATGGTATAAAATACGTAAGAGACATAATAACCCATATCTCACAATCCTTCCTATATCTGTTCCTTCAGACCACGGTAACTCTGGGAACAGTATCAAGAAGTTGTCAGTTAAGCTGGTGGACCTCTCATTCTGCCACCATCAACATATCCACCCGACTGAAAGTAACAATTTTTGCATCTGGAGTCATCCAGGAGACTGCTGGGTACTTACTGTATAAGGGCAGTTACCTTTGGGGGGACATATAAAAATGTGTGTAAAATTCTATGAAATATATGTAGACTTTCATTTATGCAAGATGAATAAATTCTGTATATATGCTGTACAACATGCTGTATACAGATTGACAAATCTTATACAATACAGTTAAAAATTTAAGAGGGTAGATGTCACGTTAAACGATACATAAAAAAAGTTTAATGTAAAATAGATAACTAATAAGAACCTGCTGTATAAAAAATAAATTTAATTTAATTTAAAAAAAAGAAAGTTTTTTCCACTGCAATTCACAGATGTAATCTTTATGAGGATTACATAATCATATAGATATATGTAAACATATATCATCACTATGTAAAAGAAGATGCATAGAGATATTTATTCTTCAGATCAAAAAGAAAGCTGGATGGTACTTAGTGACCACCTAGAGGGGTGGGATAGGGAGGGTGGGAGGGATACATAAGAGGGAGGGGATATGGAGATATATGTATATGTATAGCTGATTCACTTTGTTAAACAGCAGAAACTAACACACCACTATAAAGCAATTATACTCCAATAAAGATGTTTTAAAAAAAAGAAAAAGAAAATAAAATAAAGCTGGAATATTTTCATTGAGAAGTAGAGAACTTACTAAAAATAATCTTTGAAACTATGGAAAGAACAGGAGCTTACGATGCTTGCATTGTAGCAAAATGAACAAAGGAAAAATGTTAAGCGTTGAGATCAGGGGGTAACAACATAAAGCCCTTGGCCTTTACTCTGAGTGTCATTCTGCCTGCTTGGATGAGAACAAATGCTGGGTAAGGATGGGTGAGAAGGAAGCAGGAATGATGGCTTGAACCAGACTAAAAGCAGTAGAGGTAGTCTGCCTAGAAATACCCAGCTAAGGGGATAATAAGTGACATCCAAATAAAGTTGCTGAATATGTAGTTTACGTTTTATAATGTTCTCTAAATTCCCCCTACTATTTTCCTCTTTTAATCAGCGTTATGGTTATTTGTACCTAAGTGGTTTAATGGACCTCCTTGAAGTAGGCACATGTTTGTCATGTCATTTGGAATTTATATGTGGTAGAAAAAAAGATAAACCTTATATATTTTAATGTACTTATAAACAATGTTAAGCATATACATAATGTATAAATATGTATCTTATAATTCACTTATATTATATACCTATATGTAATGTGGATATGTTTCTTATATATTTAATATATGTCTATCTATCTCATATATATATGGGTTATCTTTGTTGCCTTATTCAGATACAGCAGGGTAGTCCTGTTCTCTGTCACTTTGGCAACCACTGGGAACTGGTAGGCCTGGTCAGTGAGTCCTCAGTGGCCTGTTATGACCCAGTTCTTGTGACCAAGACAGCCCCCTGCCTATCTTGGATGAGATGGCTAATCAAGGCACCCCAGAAGCCACTGGATCCTATTTTTTCTCTACCCTGCAGTTTTTCTCCTGGGGTAGGACGTGGTATACAAGACAGGCTTAGCCTGAACAGGGCCTCTACCACTTTGACCTCCCATGGATTCTCTGAACAGTCATGGAGGAGAAGATTAGGTACTTTCCCACCGAACAGACAGCACTGAAATCCTCCTCCAGTATTTTTTGGGTCAAATAATGGAGACTCATTTCCTGGCAGCACACAGTTACGCCTTCAAAGCAGTCAGCTCTCCTCCGCTAGCACATTCCCAATGGTACAATCTTGGACCTCTCCTCTTGCCATATCATGGGATCCTTCTCATACAGCTATGCCCTGGAGTACCCCAGTGGCTGATATTTCTGATCCTTCTGTTCTGTCTGGACCTCAGAACACTCCAACACCTGGTATACCTACACCCTGGAACCTTCCTCACAGAGACGCAATGAAATATAAGTATCAAACTATGACAGATTCACTAAGATCCTGGGTTAAACCTTTAGGTGGTATAACTGGGCTTCATACTCCACCGTTAGGTAATGCTGGTGGATCACATGTTCTGTTTTCAAGTGACATAGATGGATCAAAAGTTCATTCTGAGATTAATACTGTTCAGTCTCAAGTTCAGTCTAGTAAGGCTCCTTTCCATGGTCAACTTCTAGCTAGACCCTGGCTAGAAATTACACCTGGTGTTGGACCTTGGACCCATTTTGTGCCTGATAAAACAGGAATAGTTACGCAAATTCAATCTAGTGAGGAGAGTGTTAGAACCCAAATACATCATGTAGCTGATAGAGTTGATGCTGTTGTTAAACCAGTAACTTATAACTTGCAACCATGGGTCCCTTTAATTGTTCATAAAATTGGATTCTGGGCTCATTCCATACTATATGAAGAGAGATCCCAATATCCTATGGTAACCGATACCTTGGAACCCTGGTTTCAGCCTGTCTTAAATATAGTTAGATCCCAAGGACCTATACAAAAGACAGAAGAATACAGGCTTCTCCCTGAATCTAAGTCAACTCAATTTTGGACTGCATCAACTCTTAATAGGAACTTTACTTGAGCTCCATCTGCAGTCAATACAATTACATCTTTGGCCCAGTATAAGACAAGGACGATCAGATCCTTAAGTCAAGTGGGTAGAAGGAGTCCATTGAATAAACATGACACTGTATAGTCAAACCCCAGATGCACCCTAAAGATACAACATGGCTTTTGGTTCATACAGTTACTCAGGTAAGTGATCCTTTAATCCACTCTAAAGTTGGTACAATCAGACCGTGGCCTCAGCCTGAAGCCGACATTGTCCAAACTTGGACCCAGTCAGGAACGCAATCAGCAAGACCTTTGACTCAATTAAAAGCCGATACAACCAAACCATGGTTACAGACTAAAGGAAGCAGACCCTGGATTCAGACTAAATTCTAAATTGCCAGACCCAGAACTCAGACTGAAGAAGGTAAAGATAGACATTGGATTCAGCCAGAAGCAGATGCAATCAAATATTGGACCCACACTGAAACTGAAACAATCAGACCCTGGAACCATCCTGAAGCTGGTACAGCCAGATCTTGGTTCTGGACAAAACCTGATCAAATGGGAGAGAGGACCCAGGCAGACTTTAAAACACTCCACTCTTGGACTCAGCCTGAAGTTGACGTGGTTAGACCATGGATTCAGTCTGAAGCTGGTAGTATCAAACAATGGACAAAGCCTGAATCATCTACATTCAGACTCATGACACAGTCTAAAGTTAATACAGTCATAGCATGGACTAGGCATGAAGCTGATGCTGTCAGACTTCGGTTGCAAACACAAACTGATAAAATCAGAACCTGGAGCCAACCTGAATCTCCGACAATCATTTCTTGGTCTGAGCCTGAATCTGATAGAGTCAGACCTTGGTTGAATACTCAAATGGATGGATACGTGCAAACCTTGGATCGAGACAGAATTTGAAACAGCCCACTCCTGGGCCCAATCTGAAGGTGATCTAGCCAGATCCTGGACTCAGTTTGAAGCTGAAAATGTCAAACACTGGTTCCAGACTCAAATGGAGACAGTCACACTGTGGACAGAGCCAGTAATCAAAACATCCCACCACTGGATACAGTCCACAAAGGAAAATAGTCAAGCCCTGGAACCAACCTGATAAGGTGGAAACTTGGATACAACATGAGGCTTTTACGGTCAGGCCCTGGGATGAGTTTGAAGGTGATAAAGATAGATTGTGGACTCAGTCTGAAGCGGACACGATGAGACTCTGGATTCAGCCTATAACTGATACAGTCACACAGTGTACTCAGGGTGAACTTTCAGAAATAAATCCATGGACAAAAACTATAGCTGACACATTCACATGGTGGACCCAGGCTGAATCTCTAGCAGTAAATCCCTGGGTGCAGTCTGACAATGATACTGTTAGACCGTGGACGCAGACTGACTCTCTCACAGCAAATTCTTGGACACAGCCTCTACCTGATACATTTACACAGTGGACCCAAGGCGAACCTTCAGAAATAATTCCCTGGACAAAAGCTGAAGCTGATGCTACACCTTGGATTCAGGCTGAGACCCCAGCAGTAAATCCCTGGACACAGTCTGAAACTGACATAGTCACAGTATGGACTCAAGCTGAATCTTCAGCAGTAAATCCCTGGACAGACACTGCAGCTGGAACAGTTCCTCAGTGGAAAAAGCTGAATCTCTAGCAGTAAATTCATGGACACAGCCTGTAGTTGATATAGTCACGCGGTATACTACATTTCTGGACATTGTCTGAAATGGATACAGTCACAACATGGACCCCAACAGACTCTTTAGCAGTAAATTCCTGGAGGCAGTCTGAAACTGGCAGTTATCTCAACATGGACCAATAAAGTAAATCTAGAAATAAATCCCTGGATACACTATGAGACTGATACAGTCACAGCTTGGAAGAAACTCCACAAGCAGGCAGAAACTCCGCAAGTAAACACCTGGACACACGCTGTAGCTGATGCAGCTCCATCATGGACTCAGGCTGAATCTTCAGCTGTAATCCCTGGATGGAGGCTGAAACTGATACAGTCACAGCATGAACTCAAGTTGAATCTTTAGCGAATCCCTGGACAGAGACTGTATCTTCCACAGTCATACCATGGACCCAGGCTGAATCTCTAGCAGTAAATCCATGGACACAAGCTGCAACTGATGTAGACATGCTATGGACCCAGGCTGATTCTCTAGCAGTAAGTCCCTGGACAGTGCCTGCATCTGATAGTGTTATACAGTGGATTCAAACTGAACTTCCAACAGAAAATCAGTGGACAGAGAATGTATCTGATACAATCATATAATTTACCCAGGCTTAATTTCCTGCAGTAGAGACCTGGACACATCCTCTGGCTGATGTAGTAACACCATGGACTCAGGATATCCCTTTGCACAACCTATATCTGACAAAGTCACACTATTTACTCAGGCTCTCACTCCAGAAGTAAATCCTTGGTCAAGACCTGAGGCTGATACAGTCACACCATGGATCCAGGTTGAATCTGCAGAAGAAAATGCCTGGACAGAGGCTGGTTCTGAAACATGCACACCATTGATCGTGGAATGTAAACCCTGGATAGAGACTGTATCTGATATAGTCACACCAGGAACCAAGTATGATTCTTCAGAAGCAAAACTTGGGATACTGCCTGAGGCAGGTACATTTGAACTGTGACTCAGTCTGAATCTTCAGCAGGAATTCCCTGGACAAAGGCTGTACCTATTGCAGTCACACAGTGGACCCAGCCTGAATCTCCAGCAGTAAATCCCTGGACACAACCTGCAGCTGACACAGTCACAAAGTAGACACAGACTAAATCTCCATTAGTAAATATGTGGACTCAGGCTCCATTTCCAGTGGTAAATACCTGGACACAGTCTGAATCACTACCAGTAAGTATTTTGACAGAAACGGAATCCCTAGCTCTAAATCCACCAATACAGCCTCAGGCTAGGACAGTCACATTGTGGATTCAGGCTGAATCCCCATCAGTAAATTTTGCATACAAGCTGTAGCTTCCAGAGTCATACCATGGGCCCAGGCTGAATATTCAGCAGTAAACCCACTGACACAGGCTGCAGCCAATGCACCCACACTGTGGACCCAGGCTGAATCTCTAGCATCGCATCCCTGGCCAAAGTCTATGGTGAATACAATCACAGAATGGGCCCTGGATGCATTTGCAGAGACCGTGTTGGGGGCTCTACACTTTCAGCGCGTGAGCTCGTGTCTCTTTCTCTGACTGCGGCCGGGAGCCCCTCTGTCAGATATCCCGCCTCGCTGCCTGTCTAAAGCGATCACATCCTCCGGTCCCTATGCCCTTCTCTCCTGGCACGTCTCTGCCCAGTGTCGCTGGGGGCACATTCTCTCTGTGTATCACACAGAACCTGAAGGAGGTCTGCCCCAGGTGACACTGGCAGGGCCCCTGGTTTCTAGGTCAGGCTCTTCGGTGTCACCTGGCCAACCCGTTACCAGGGGGTCAGCGGACCTACAGCCGAGCGGTAGGCTCGGCCAACACAGAGCTACCGAGAGGAACGGAAAGGTAGCCTTGTCCTTGACGAAGTCAGTGAGGCCCCGAGTGGGCAGAGGGCCTCCCGGCGAATGAAGAGGGTGCTGCTTTCTGCACCAGGGTCGGGTTGACGCTGGCCCCCAGGGCAGGCAAGATTCCCAGGGTGGCCATCAGGGTGGGGGCTCTGTGCGTGTTTAGCAGTAAACAGCAGGGCAGACGGGAAGGAAGCCCACCTCCTCTTTTCAGTCTCACCTTCAGAGCCTAATTTCTTCACCCAAGTGCAGCATCCACCTTCAGGACATTGTAGCACACACGCAGCCACGACCTGGTTCCCAGTGGCCTCCCACAGCTGCCTGAGGGGGAAAGAGAAACCAGCTGAGGGCAAACACCTACAGAGCAAAGGGAGCCCTGGAGCACCTCTCTAAGCAGACGGCCCGGGGACACGCGAACCAACCTGAAAGCTGCAGGAAGAGGAAAGCGTGTCCCAAGTCGGCTGGGCCCCTAGCACCTTGTCTTCCTGTATGGTGCCACAGACAGGGGCACGGGGAATGGAATCGAGCCTGCGTGCTCCCACGGTCACCCTGTCCAAGGCAACCGGGAGGAAACAGAACACAGGTGCACGTGACTCAGCTCCCACTGCGCCCACTTTCAACCACACCATCCCGTAGGCAGGCAATCGTTCCAAGAACAACCCGTGGAGCTAAATGTGCACGTGGGCTAGATCCACAGAGGGGAGGCAGGGGACAGAAAACAACTGGGACAGTAAACAAGGGGGCGCTGACCAAAATCCTTTCTCATGGAAACACGTACGTGTAGAGTTCTGCATAGGTACCTGCCCGTGTGTGGCGTGTGGGGGGGGGGGCGTGGGGGGCACGTGTGTGCACGTGCGTGCTCAGGAATAGGCACGACTACTGTCATGCATGCGTGGACGTTGGGATGGACGCGGGGACGTGGAAAAGCTTAAACAGCTCATAGAACGTACGTAAACTGTGGGCCAGTTGAAGCCCCCAAGCCAGGGAATCCAGCCCAGAGATACCACCCGTGGAGCAAAGTGTAAGTGGCATCACACGCCAGCACCCTCGACCAGGGGCTGAGACTAGAGGGAGGAAGAAAGCACCTGTGGAAGGACAGGGAGGATGCAAAGTACGTGAGAATCATAAAGGGCCCGATGCCCAGGCCCAAAGAGGAAAGACCCACCCCCCACCCCTCCAGCCCCACTCCCATCCCAGCTACAGCCACCTTTATCTCCTTCTCCAGTGCACGAGCAACCTTTCCCCCCACCCCTGGTAGGCCCTTGAGAAACACCTGGCCTTTTTTTCATAAGGTTTGGCACCTTATGAGGTGCATAACTCATAACCGACTGCCTCACACTGATTTTGCTGGTTTAAGACATCACTCTAATGTTCTGACAACCCTTGTGGCTCAGGAGTATGGCCGTGATGGCTTAGCTGGATTCTACCCCTGCTCCCCTGTCCCACAAGACTGGGGCGAAGGGCTGGGCTGGGCTGTGATCTCATTTAGAAGGTGGACGAGAGCAGAACCACTTTCACAGGGCATCCTTAGGGTCGGCAAAATTCACATCCTCGGGTTGGCAGTGGTGAAGGCATGCATGCGTGCGTGGTGGCCCTCGACTGGGTGCAGTCCTCAGCACCTCAGTGTGTGCGCACGTGTCCAAATAAAGTTTCTGGCGTTCCCCAGTGCCACCAAAGCTTGTCGTCCCTCTCTCGGTCTCTCAAAACACAGGATGGCCAAGTCAACTTCGTCTTGTGCCATGTGTCAATGTCCGTTCCCGGAGGGACGCTTGTCACCTTATATTGGCTAGCAGAAAGGCAATTTCTGCCTGCCACTCAAGCGTTTGAAAGGCACTATGCAAACGTGTGGTCACACAAAGTCTGAGAACCCGTGGGTGCCAATCACACACGAGGAGAGGTCTTTTGGTGCCAGGCAAGGTAGAATTTCTCGGAGAGTTTAAGCATCCAGAGGGGATCCCAGGAGAGTGGGCCACACAGGGAGGGAGCAGATACATACAGAAACAAGAACGCGCACACACACACACACACACACACACACACACAAAGACAGAGGGGAGACAGACACTCAGACGGAGCTCTTCACTGCGTGGCTTTTCTGCTCTTGAGCAAAGGAATTCAAGTCGAGCAAAGAGCTGGGTTTGCCGGACACTCCCCTCTCATGCCACAGAGCTTCGGGCTCTCTGTTCCCTGGAAGAAAAGTATCCAGCAACTTCGGCCACCATGCATTTCCTTGTACATTTTCTGAGAGTTCCCAGTGGTTAAGGGTCCCGAGGGAAACCGGATTCTGATTTCCTGATTTTGGAGCGGGAACTCCTGGCTCCAACTGGTACAGTTGGATACCACTTAGGTATCACAGGGCACCCGGGCACCCCAGACACAAGGCCGGAGGCCTCCCTGGAGGCGAGCTCCTTGTGGAACCTGGGCTGCTAAGTCCGGGGGACGGATGGGGTGTTTTGGCGGACCCGGCAATCCCGGAGACCTGCCTCTTTCCACAGGACAAGGGGCGAGGCAACCGAGGGTGACGCCCACTGTCCTCACCCTGATTGGTCGTGATGGGGCCGAGCGGCCTATGCGCGGCTTGGAGCTGCTTCCTGCCACCTGGACACGCATGCCTGGTGTCCAAAGCTCCTGCGCATGCGTTTCAGCTCTTTTCACCGCAGAGGCTCCTGGGAACGATTCAGTCCGCAGCGAAGCGTGATTGTAGTTGCTGGGAGTGCGTGGTGCTCGCCCCACGTGCTGAGCTTCTAACTGCCGCCCCTTCGCCGCTGCCCCAGTTCAGAGCCAGGTCCGCATGGGCAGTGAGGCGGGACCCGGGGTCATCCTAGGTGTGGGAGGGGGTCCTCAGGAAGCAGGGGCCCGCGGGTCCCCAGGTGTGGTGCGGGAGGTGGGTAGGGTGCTGGCCCTAGCTGATGGGTGGGGCGAGGAGGCCGCCATCTTTATCGGGGAGGTGGTGCGCCAATGCGCGGCCCTGTTGGAGGGAGAGGTGGCGCGGATCATGGATGTGTTTTGGCAGCCTGTGGAGGACATGATGGAAGAGGTGGAGGTGGTGGCGGAGAAGCAGCAGCAGCAGGTGGTGGCGGAAGAGCAGGAGGAGAAGCCCCAGGAGCAGGGGCAGGAAGAGCCAGGGCCGTCCCCGAAGAGCGCCTCGCTGGAGGCGCTGGAGGCGCTGAAGGTCTTGCAGTTACAGCTGGAGTCTGTGAATAGGGAGTGCAGCCGACAACACTTTCGTCTCAAGCTCACAACACTTCGGAGACGGAAGCCTTATCTGGAACACAGAAGCACCATCATCCAGAGCATCCCTGGCTTCTGGGTCAAAGTTGTATCCTTAATTTTGTATTTGAGAGACCACGTTGTGGCCGGGCTAGTGCAAGGGGTACCTAACGTAGCGGGCCGTTTGGGTACCAAAATGTATCCGTTGGATTGTGCATTGTGGGCACACTCAGGGAAATGTGATCCTGAAATTGTGGGGGCATGCTGATTTTCTGCATAGCAGGAAACAAGACTAGGGCTTTAGTTGCAGAGGTCCAAAAAGGTATTGTCATTAGTACCAGGGCCTCTTGAGACAAAAGAGTTGTCTTGTGCACAGGTTCTTCTTGGAATAACCATCAGGGAAAACGGAGGTGAGAGTGGGGAGTTATGAAAGCGCATCCTAGTTAGAGCCAGGAGTGTTTGCTGTGCGGAATTAAGCTTGTTCTGTCCAGATGGAGATCAGGGCCTCCCTCTCAGAATCGGAGGCTCCCTGTTTTAGTGCACAGATATGCACACCCCGAGGGGCTCATTGTTCCTTCGTGCAGTCTGTATTGAAGGAATAGGACTAGATGCTAGTGGGGCCTTGAGATCAGACACTCCCAGGCCGCTGTCCAGGCTCGCTCTGTTCTCCCAGCCCTTTCACCTCCGGCATCTAGAGGCTCCTTGACGTAAAGCAGTTTGTGAACCACCCCCGGATGTCGGCCATGATTAGTACCCAAGATAAAGACATGCTTAGCTACATGACCAACTTGAAGGTCAGGCTGGGGAGGAGAGGGGAAATGATTTATCCCGGAAAGCAGGAAAGAGCAGGTGTGCTGGAGAGAGATTTCACCCTCCGCCTCCACTTCGTCCTGGCAGGTGGAGGAACTCACATATCCCAGTGATTACCGCAAGATCATGTTGTTTTTCCGGAAGAACCCCTATTTCCAGAATGAGGTGGTTGTTAAGGAGTATCTCATTGAGGTCACTGGTAAGAGACAGCTCCCTGGATCGTGGGGGAGGGCAGATGGGGTGAGGTGAACTTGAAACGTGATTTAGGCCCTTGTCCCACGCTCCTTTCCCCACAGGATATAGGGCATCTCATCTCGCTCCAATTCAGTGGCACCGTCATTTTGAAGAGGAGGTGTATAGCCGCAGGCACAGCAACAGCAGCCTTAACTTCTTCAACTGGTTCTCTGACCACAGCTGTGTAGGATCTAGCAGGATTGCTGAGGTGGGGTGCCTCTGGGCCTCCTCAGCAATGGCGATGTTGTTCGGCTGGTCGGGGGGAGGGGTGTGGGCCTGGCCTGGCCTGGCCTGTCCCGACCGGGCCCCTTTCCCCTACCAGATCATCGGCGAGGACCTGTGGACCAATCCCCTGCGCTACTACCCGAGGGAGAAAGGCCCCACCGGGACAGGTCACCAAGAGGAGGACAGGTGGGTAAGGAGCCCAGGGGCTGGGCGCTGAAACGAGTAAGCTGGGTCGTTTATTTCACTCATGGAGTTGAAGCTCAGAGTTGAGGCTCAGAGGCATATAGTGACACCAGGGCGTGAGGGCGTCAGGGTGCGACAGCACATCTGGAAAACTGCAGTGCAGGACTGGTTCTGACTAGGGAAGCTTTAGGCGAGTGAAGCAGCATGAGAGTCAAAGTCACTGAGATTCAAAGGTGCATGTCTCTGAACTGTCATTCCATGGCCATCAACCCCACCCTCAGGCCTCCTGTACCGCCCCCTTAAATTTGGGCTTGCCTTTGGGCTTGCCTCAGGTTTCCCCCACCACCCCGTTTCCACAAAGGTGTGTGAGTCCCCTTTGTGCAAAGCCTTACCTCGCTGTCCCATCATTTCTTTCTGTTTTGATCATCACCGTCATCTTTTACTGTTCTTATGCATCTCCTTCACCTGCCATGGCTATTGTGAGAACAGTGGCCATTTTGCGTCGATTATGAAGAAAAGTTTCTAATATGCGGTTGGAGGAAATGTAAGAGATCACAGGGGATGTGACTCTGTCTCCTGGGCAGGGCCTTAAAAAGTTAAAGCGGTCTTTAGCATCGTTCAGAGATGTTGGGTTATTATGTATGTGCCTGTGTGTGTTTTCAAAGGCACTCCCGATCTTGAGATGCGTGTGATGGAGCATCACCCTTGACCTAAGAAGCTGCTTTGGGTGAAGGCGAACGGTCAACGTGGTTGTCGTGCACACGAAGAAACGAAGAGAGGTCTGGTGGTGAGACGTACAGAGAGGGAGACACCAGTAAACCTGGAATAAAACCGGAAGATAAATAAGCAGCGTCAGTTGTATGTGTTTGTGTGGTGTTTGTGCAGGGGCTCAGGGTAGACACATCAGCCCCACGCAGGCTTCTCAGTTTGCTGCCTGGGAATTACCAGGCCATGGAGAGTTGTAGAGGTGGGGGGAAATCATACTTTGGGATTGCATCAGAGGATGCAGTTCTGCCTGTGGGATGGGGGTTGGGGAGGAAGGAGAAATAAGAGAAGGACTGGTTAACTGGGGCCTGTCATTTTTCCAAGGGAAATGCGGAAGTTCAAGGAAAGGGCCTGGTGAGCAAGGGCCTGAGATTGAAATGCTGGAAGTTAATTTTGTTGGATAGTGGTCCTCCATGTATCCTCCCTGTTGCATATCATCAGACACTTTAATGGGATACAATGGGGGGAAACCTTAGCATTTAATTCACTGTTGGACCGGATGCCCTTCTAGTGCATATGAACACAGGGTCTTTTGCTGAGACAATTAGCCCCTCAGAGCTAGGGTTCCAGACAACATCTCAGGACATGGGGGTATAAGGTGTATGGAGGACATCTGGGGAGGTGAGGGAGACACGGGTGGGAAGGCAGTGAGGATGTTAGTGTGCTCTGGCAAAGGTGACCAGGGGAAAAGGTAAGTTTGCTGGGAAACGGCTAAGCAAACAAAAACGGAGTCCCTCACATCTGAGTGAGCTCACGTGAACTCTGTTCTTTTTTCCGGGGGACTCAGTTTGGGTACAAAAGGGCACACGGGGAGAGGGGAGAGGTGGGGGGAGTGGGGAGTTGGGGATGTTAAACAGGCAAGTGCCAGGCCACCCAGCTGTGTGCTCTCTGTCCCGTGGCGGCACAGTGGTTAATATCCCTATTTTCAGACAGGCTTAAGCCCTCTGCCCAAGGCCCGCTTCAGGCCAGGTCCCCAGAAAGTAAACATTTTTCTCATGAACAGTCTGGTAGAGGTGTCCCATCCTCGCTGAATGGCTGGGCACACCGTGTTTCAACCACAGAGGCACTGTCCTCCTTCTGGGGCCTTGCCAGCAGTCTGTGCCCCTGAGGCCAATGGGAAGACCTAGAGCATACCGAGCTCACCCAGGAAGTGGTGAGCACTTCAGGTGCTCCTTGCCAAGTGGCTGGCTGCTTCCCAGAAGCACGTCTGTCTCTGGACCAGGCAAAGGACAGACTCTGCCACAAACGGAGCAGGGAATGTTCAATGTTTGTCCCCCCAGTGTTCTTCTCTCTTCCCAGATACAGCGGCTCCAGCACAGGCGTCCCTGAGGGTGGCATATTGACAGTACCATTTCCGTCCCACATGTTGAGCTCTCACTCAACGACTTTTGGTAGAAGAGCCTTCTCCCAAAAGCCCCAGCTCGTTCCAGGACGAGGGTTTGACAGTCAAAGTTCATGGAGTCACAGATGTCCCCTTCAAAGTGCACTGAGTTAGATCGCCTGCTCGGTGTCAGGTTTTGTATTTGAACATCTACATCCCAGCTATGCCCCTTCTACAGTGGAGACATCCGAAGGTCTAGAAGGCAAGGCTTGGCCTTTGCCCGCTGCTGTCCCCACAACCACCCCACAGACACTGTGGAAACAGGTCTTCTCAGCTTCTCGCACTGTACACCTCAAGGAACCCTTGGGGCTTCCACATGCTGGTCCCTGTCTTTCCTGGTGCTGGTAAAAATAAACTATGCTCTGATAACCCTGCAGTGGGAGTGGGACAGCATACTGGTGCGTGGTCTTAGGCAACCTCAGACGGGGCTTGTTCTAAGGACTCCAGGATATTTATCCACATCCAGAACATTTAGTAAGGTCTTGCAAAGGACTTAATCACCAAAGCAAAGGTTGGGACAGGCTCCCCCAACTCCTAACATCTCCTGCCAGTGCTTAGGTACCAAGGCTATGCTTAGGCCTGACCTGTCCTGGAGTGAAGCTGGGCAGACGTTCATGGATCAGGTAGCGGAACTGTAAACTGTGGACGGTTGACTTGATTGTCATTCTCTGGAGACTTGGCATGATGTGTGCCCCAGAGGCTATAGCTTACTGAGTTTCCTCCTGGGCTACAGAGCTTAGACGTAGGTGTGACCCGGTCTCTTAAGGGCTTTTTCACGTGGGGCCTAATATCTAGGTGCGAGTAGATTGAATGCACAGTTGCACACGTTGCCTGAGGTTTTCTTCCGTTGAACTTCAGGGCATGTGAGGCCCAGCAGATTACTGATCAATCTATGAGCATTCTGGCTCAATCACTCTGAGCCACGTTTGCATTTCCTGGTCTCTGGACATGTTCATGTTTTCCTCTGTCTGAAATGAAGATGGTGTGTCCGTGTTGTGTTTGCCCATGATCTCTCACTCTGAGCGTGAGTTGGTGTTCCTTCCTCTGGCTTTGCCCATGCCTTCGTCTCTCTGATCTTCCACCCATGCCTGTGCCCATATGCACGCCTCTAGTGCCATAGCTGTCGCAGTCTGTTCATGTCCCTGTTTCGATACACGTGCTCTGGGTTGCTGTTACTCACTTACTTATTTGTTAAGGTTTGTGTCTCTGAGTTGGTCTGTGCCTGCGTTCCACCCTTTCCTCCATTCCTGCATCAAATGCTTCCACCACCTTGAACTGGGACTTTTTTGTGAGTTCCGTTGTCTTTGTGAGCAACAAGAAATGCTTTATTGCAGGTGGAGTTAGCGACACACATTTGGAAACAGAGGAATAGGCATGCCCTTGTGGCAAATCACCGACAGACAAGAATATCTTGGTGGAGGTGAGAATATCAATTACGGCCCCCAGAGGGTGATGAGGACATTGAGGGAATGCATTTGCCAGGGAAGCTTCCAGGAGGAGAACGTTTGGGGTTGACTTGTTAGTGTTTTGTAAACACTAGTGCAGGAGTGAAGGAAGATGACTCTTATTCCTCCCCATTTTATTCTTGCGTTGGTCATTAAACCGACATTATGTGGGCACAATTTCTTCATGAGTTTTAATAAAGCATCACCCGAACGATAGGAATTGGGGCTAGTCTTCCTGTGAAGAGAAAAGTTGTTAGAGAATCCTTGCCCTCGGTGACCTCCTATGACCCAGTGAGAGGGGGTGCATGAACAAAATACGGGCATACCGAATAGAAACTCGTGGACCAAGCACCTCACCCAGAGGATCAGGTGGTGCTGAAGGAAGGTGAGGGCTTCAGGAAGAGAGAGGTATGAGTAAAGGAAAGTTTGACGTGTAGATTCATGAGTTTTGCCATACCTGAAGAGTGTGAGGGGCATGATTTCTTGAAATACTTGTCCTGCCCCTTTCTCTCCTGTCTCCACCTGGGACTGCAAATACGTAAGCCTCGGATTGCTCAGAGGAGTCTGGCAAATAATCTAGGCTGTTACATTTTCTGCATTATTTTTGTTCTCTTTCTGCTCCTCAGCCAGGATGATTTCAATTAACCTGACTTTAGGTTTTGTGATTCTTCTGCCTGCTCAAACCTTCCTTTGAAGTCTCTACTGAAGGTTTTGATTCACATGCTGTGGTTTTTCAGCCCATAATTCCTATTTGTTTCTGCTTTAAATGTCTCTTTGTTGAGAGTCTCTATTTCGCTAGACCTTGGTCTCCTGGTTTCTTTTAGTTCTTGCTCCATCGTTTCCTTTGTCAGGTGAGCGTAGGTATGACTCTTGATTGAATGTCTGCCTACAGAGTTAAAGTACTTGGTTTCCTCATGCACAGTTTCTATTAATTTGCTATCTGACCTGTGATGGGGCAAATACACACTTGTTTCATTGCATGCCTTGTAAGTGGTGTTGAAAACTGGAGATTTTGAAGTTTGGAATGCAGTAAATGGGGAGAAGGTTTTTCTCCCTCGTATTCATGTGTGGCTGCTGGTTGTAGTTGATCCTTTCTGTTACTGTGCCGAACTATTTTTCGTTAGACGGCTTTCTTTGCCGTGTGCTGTGTAGCCACTGGTGTTTCTGTTCCACGACATGGGTGGACACAACCGATTATTATTTTTTTAAACCGCCGGGGTGCTGGGTCAGGGGGTTTGGGGAGGTAGCAAGGAAACACAAATTTCAAAAACCACTCTCCTGGTCTCTGCAGATTACCTTGGGGCTGGGTGCACAACTTCATCACCGTATACACCATTTTCATTTTCCCAAGTTTTCCCACCCAGTACACCTGGAGACTAAAGATCAGCCAGAGGTGAAAACTTAGGGTCTCCTCAAATATTTTCTGAGCCAGTGAATGTGTGTGACCTTGTCTAGCAACACGGGGACGGGCAGATTTCTCCTTTACCCCTGTTGAGGTCCTTTTGGCTCTCCTAATAATTATGTGGACACAAGACAGATTAACAGGAAAAACAAACCAATTTAATTCATGTACACAGAGGTCTCAGAAATGGGACCGCCTGAAGTGACCAAAGCCCGCTGAATGTATTTAGTTTTGGACAAAGAAACATTTTTGTACATTCGACAAAACAAAGAGGCTTGTGCTTGGGCAAGCAGCCTAATGAAGAAGTGTCAGCGTTCGTTTATCCAGCTTTCTTAGCCTTGAATTTCCTAACTGTGGTGACAAGGATGCTTTCTAGCTTCCTGCCATAGGGAGGATACCGTCACGTGGATTTAGTTCGCACTTTGGGGGAAGGCAGGGAGCCAGAGTATTTTTGTTGTGGTTTTCAATCATTTCCCCTCACTGACTGTTTCCCTGGTAGCCTCCGTTCAAAATAATCAACATGCCGGTGAGGCATATCTTGGGCTGCCCGCTCTGAGCCCCAAGGATTCCCTCCTCTGCAACTTCCCTTGATGTTTCACAAAGAAAAGGCTAAGGTGATGGCCGTGGAGAGCAAAACTGGTTGAGTAGCTCAGTGCTAAGAGATCTGCAAAGGGAGAAAAGAACATAGGTTAGAATGAGGATGAAGAAAAACAGAAAAGAACAAATCAAATCAAAGTACATTTCCCCAAACCCTACCGAAACAGTTCCCCAGTCCTGGGAAGACATCAGTCCAATAAAACGGCTTTGCTTCATTTATGTGACGAAAGCATTTCCTTCACTTTTAATAAGTTGGAGACTATTTTTCCCATTTGATTTACGTAGAAGCAGTTATTTTCCACCGATGATTGCATAAACTCATCCTCGCCGAGCAGTCAGGATGTCCAGAGCAAGTCCATTTTGGAGCACCACTGATGCTAGGCTGTTAACTTCTGACTGAAGTATTTTCACACTTTGCATAGGGGAACTGAACTCTTTTTCCACTACCATGGAGAGTTAAGATGGCTGTTCTAATTCATAACCTCCATAGCTTGGGAATAAGATCCTGAACAATGAAAAGAAGTTGGAGTTGTGATACCCAATGGATTGTCTATGACTTCCCTGCTGGCACCTTTATGGGACACAGTTTTATGAACAAAGGAGCCCAGGTTTGTAATTTGACTGCATTTAGGGTGGAGTATTTGGTGACAGAAGGAGCCAGGTATCCAAGTCCCCATTGTCCTGACCGGTTAGGTGGACACCCTTTATATACTTTGCTGCCACCCAACATAAAAAGACCAGTGTGGTTTGCAGACAAGGTTACAACGGAACCTGCATCTCCAGGAACTGGAGTATTCCACGACCTTTGCCATTGGTAATGCTAGCATCCATACCCTCCATTTCCCGTGTGCTCCTGTCAATCTGTGAGAGCAGGACAGGTTGCAAAAGAGTTGGTACAGGAAGCCTGTGGTCTGGTTTGGGCAGCACTAAGGCTTGGTTCTGTGGCCAAGCGAGTCCAGATTTTTATAGTGGTCCACCCGTACATAGCTTATGGTAGTAGGCAGCTTAGTCATGGGAGCAGCCCAAGTACCCCAAGTTGTACGGAGGTGGCTTACGAGTCATCCAAAACATTTGTTGATTTGGCAGACGTTTGTACCAAGAATGGTAGCGCTAGAGCCACTTACAATCTTTTCCAGGGATTTGAATATGCCACCTGTGGGGTCAAACCACAGAGTCTGAATGTACTGTTGGTCCCCGAGTGTCACTCGGGAAAGGCCGAGTATCATGTTTGTTCCAAAGCAAAGGGACAATTTTTCACCTGTTGGTCTTTATGTGGGCAAGGGAAAGTTCTTGCCCTTCCATGTAGGTTATGCAAGACCCAAATAACTCACCAGAAGGAGGGACAGAGCAATGTTTTCTTAGACATGGGTGCCATACCTTGTCATTTATCTGCCTTCCATACTTGGTCCACCAGATGTTCACATCGGCAGAAACAGAGAACAGTTCAGGTCCTTTAGCAGTATCTAGAGGCCGGCATGACCAGCAGTCAGATCAGTTAGGCCAGGGGCTGGTAAACTGGCATAAGCAAGTGTTTGGTTGGTACTCTTTGCATTGAAAAAGTAAAGGTTAATAAGAGCCTTTACAATAGGTTGTAAAGGGGCGCACAGTGAGTATTTGGAGAGGGGCAGTAGGATAGATAGAGACCAGCTAACTCTCCAGTCAGCCTTTTAGCAAGAGACTAACAAATGTAGGAGGACCTTCAAGATGCTGGAGCAGTGAGATGTGGAGATCGCCTTCCTCCCCACAGATACACCAGAAATACATGTACACGTGGAACAACTCCTACAGAACACCTACTGAACGCTGGCAGAAGACCTCAGACCTCCCAAAAGGCAAGAAACCCCCCACGTACCTGGGTAGGGCAAAAGAAAAAGCAGAAACAAAGGAATAGGGACGGGACCTGTGTCACGGGGAGGGAGCTGTGAAGGAGGAAAAGTTTCCACACGCTAGGAAGCCCCTTCACTGGTGGAGACGGGGGATGGGGGGTGGGGGGTGGGTGGGGATATGGGGGGGCGGTGTGGGGGTGGGGGTGTCGGGGGAGAAGCTTCGGATCCATGAAGGAGAGGGCAGTAATAGGGGTGCAGAGGGCAAAGCGGAGAGATTCCCGCACGGAGGATCGGTGCAGACCAGCACTCACCAGCCGGAGACGCTTGCCTGCTCAGCCACCAGGGCGGGCGGGGGCTGGGAACTGAGGCTCGGGCTTCGGAGGGCAGGTCCCAGGGAGAGGACTGGGGTTGGCTGCGTGAACACAGCCTGAAGGGGGCTAGTGCGCCACAGCTAGCCGGGAGGGAGTCCAGGGAAAAGTCTGGAGCTGCCGAAGAGGCAAGAGACCATTGTTTCGGGGTGCGCGAGGAGAGGGGATTCAGAGCACTGCCGAAACGAGCTTCAGAGACGGGCGCGAGACGCAGCTGTCGGTGAGGACAGAGACGGGCGTGAGACGCTAAGGCTGCTGCTGCCGCCACCAAGAAGCCTGTGTGCGAGCACAGGTCACGAGCCACACCTCCCCTCCCGGGAGCCTGTGCAGCCCGTCACTGCCAGGGTGCCGGGATCCAGGGACAACTTCCCCGGGAGAACGCACGGCGCGCCTCAGGCTGGTGCAACGTCACGCCGGCCTCTGCCTCCGCAGGCTCGCCCCGCATCCGTACCCCTCCCTCTCCCCACTGGCCTGAGCGAGCCAGAGCCCCCGAATCAGCTGCTCCTTTAACCCCGTCCTGCCTGAGCGAAGAACAGGCGCCAGAGGGCGACCTACATGCAGATGCAGGGCCAAAGCTGAACCCCAGGAGCTGTGCAAACAAAGAAGAGAAAGGGAAGTCTCTCCTGGAAGCCTCAGGAGCAGAGGATTAAAGCTCCACAGTCAACTTGATGTACCTGCATCTGTGGAATACCTGAATAGACAATGAATCGTCCCAAAATTGAGGCGGTGGACTTTGGGAGCAACTGTAGACTTGGGGTGTGCTGTATGCGACTACTAGTTTATGATTTTTATGTGTATCCTAGTATAGTTTTAGCCCTTGGTATCATTGGTGGATTTGTTTATTGGTTTGGTTGCTCTCTTCTTTTTTTCCGTGTATTACGTTTTTATTATTATTAATTTTTTAAATAATATTTTAATAATATTTTTATTTTAATAACTCTATTATTTATATTTTCTTTCTTCTTTATGTCCCTTTTCTTCTTTTGAGCCGTGTGGCTGGCAGGGTCTTGGTGCCCCAGCCGGGTGTTAGGCCTGAGCCTCTGAGGTGGGAGGGCCGAGTTCAAAACATTGGACCTCCAGCGACCACCCGGCCCCACGTAATATCAATCAGTGAGAGCTCTCCCAGAGATCTCTGACTCCCTGCTAAGACCCAGCTCCACTCAACGAGCAGCAAGCTCCAGGGCTGGACGCCCCATGCCAAACAACTAGCAAGATAGGACCACAACCCCACCCATTAGCGGAGAGGCTGCCTAAAATCATAATAAGTTCACAGACACCTCAAAACACACCACCAGATGCGGCCCCGCCCACCAGAAAGACAAGATCCAGCCTCATCCACCAGAACACAGGCACCAGTCCCCTCCACCGTGAAGCCTACGCAACCCACTGAACCAACCTTACCCACTGGGGGCAGACACCAGAAGCAATGGGAACTATGAACCTGCAGCCTGAGAAAAGGAGACCCCAAACACAGTAAGATAAGCAAAATGAGAAGACAGAGACATACACAGCAGATGAAGGAGCAAAGTAAAACCCCACCAGACCAAACAAATGAAGAGGGAATAGGCAGTCAACCTGACAAAGAACTCAGAGGAACGACAGTAAAGACGATCCAAGATCTTGGAAATAGAATGGAGAAAATACAAGAAACCTTTAACAAGGACCTAGGAGAACTAAAGTGCAAGCAAACAATGATGAACAACACAATAAATGAAACTGAAAATTCTCTAGAAGGAATCAATAGCAGAATAACTGAGGCAGAAGAACGGAGAAGTGACCTGGAAGATAAAATAGTGGAAATAACTGCCACAGAGCAGAATAAAGAAAAAAGAATGAAAAGAATTGAGGACAGTCTCAGAGACCTCTGGGACAACATTAAACGCAACAACATTCGAATTATACGGGTCCCAGAACAAGAAGAGAAAAAGAAAGGGACTGAAAATATTTGAAGAGATTATAGTTGAAAACGTCCCTAATATGGGAAAGGAAATAGTCAAGTCCAGGGAGCGCAGAGAGTCCCAGATAGGATAAATCCAAGGAGAAAAAACGCCAAGACACATATTAATCAAACTATCAAAAAAGAAATACAAAGAAAAAAATATTAAAACAGCAAGGGAAAAGCAGCAAATAACATACAAGGGAATCCCTGTCAGGTTAACAGCTGACCTTTCAGCAGAAACTCTGCAAGGCAGAAGGGAGTGGCAGGACATATTTAAAGTGATGAAAGGGAAAAAACTACAATCGAGATTACTCTACCCAGCAAGGATCTCATTCGATTCAACGGAGAAATTAAAACCTTTACAGACAAGCAAAAGCTAAGAGAATTCAGCACCACCAAACCAGCTTTACAACGAATGATAAAGCAACTTCTCTAGGCAGGAAACACAAGAGAAGGAAAAGACCTACAATAACAAACCCAAAACAATTAAGAAAATGGTAACAGGAACACGCACATCCATAAGTACCTTAAATGTAAATGGATTAAATGCTCTAATCATAAGACACAGACTGGCTGAATGGATACGAAAACAAGACCCGTATATATGCTGTCTTTACAAGAGACCCGCTTCAGACCTAGGGACACAGACAGACTGAAAGTGAGGGGATGGAAAAAGATATTCCACGCAAATGGAAAGCAAAAGAAAGCTGGAGTAGGAATTCTCATGTCACACAAAATAGACTTTAAAATAAAGACTATTTTTCTTTCAGTAAAGTTACATGTACCTTTATTATATTAATATATACACTACCAAATGTAAAATAAAGACGATTACCAGAGACAAAGAAGAACACTACCTAGTGATCAATCCAAGAGGAAGATATAACAGTTGTAAATATTTACGCACCCAACATAGGAGCACCTCAAAACCTAACGCAAACGTTAACAGCCATGAAAGGGGAAATTGACAGTAACATAGGACAGGCATCTGTGTTCCTCCCAATCCCCCTAGTCTGTTCTAATGGCAGGTAACTAAGATCACTGGGGCACAAGACCATCTGATTTAGAACACTTAGGAGGCTCCTTTTGTCTCTATTAGGGATCTTTACCAGCATGCACCTCTGAAAAAGGAATTTTTTTAGGCAGAAAACACTCATTGGAAATACAGTTCACCCAATTGGCCTATTATATGCTATAGCATTTTCTTACACGGAAACAGGCAAAGAGTACCTGAAATGCTCACCAAGCAATAAAATGAGACTTCCACTATCTTTCTGATTGAAACTTTGTATTTTCGTAAAACTGTACAGCCCAGGAGACCTGTGAGGACAAATACAAACTATGAATAACGGGCTTAATTCTCCTCCATTAAATAATAAGGAGAGAGGTTTCCACCTCTGCCTTTTGCTCAGAGCAATTATTTTAGAAAACTTGTCGTTAAGTACTCTCTCCTCGTTTTGAAATGTGTATAAAACTTTCCGATGGGACTTTTCCCAGCTTTGTGACCCAGAAGTGTCCTTCTCAAGGACCTGGGGACTATCTCTTTGAAACAAAACCAGGAAGGGAGAGGGAGCCCATCTCCCAGGCTCTGTGGGAGGTGAGGGGCTGAGCTTCTGTAGGCTCCTGGCCCCAACCTGCAAACCTACCTCTCGTCACAAAGACAGGAGCGGTTCGTCTTTCCTCTGGACGAAGCTGATTAGCTACCACAGACGGTCCCTGCAATTCGCAGGTCAACTCGGGATGGCTGTGTATGTGTATAGTACACGCTGCTGCCAGGTCTTGCTGAGGCCTAGTCAGTGCTCATCTTGAGAACATTCACAGAAGGAGCTCTAGCTGCCTGGCCACATAAAAGGGTGGGATTTTCCTTCTGTCTTTGCCTCTCTTGGCGAATTCCCTGTGGTGTGCACCACATTCTGATTTAATGCTTATCTGATGATAAAACTGCTGTCTTTCTCTTCTGCTTTGTGGAGAGGTTTGCTGGGGGTTGGGAGGAGATTTGCGTTTTAAGTATATTTCCCAAATGAACCTCAAATCCTTTGTGGAATAGGTGAAATACAGAAACATAAGCTACTATATACATAAGCACTGACTATACCTACGTACACTCGGGTATTCTTTGTAAGAGTCAAAATCATATTTATTGCTAATTTCATTTTCATCTACTGCAGTGAAAACTACGTTAAATTTTTATAACATATGCTATTCATTAAATTCCCACTGGCTATATCATCTATTCTCTAGGCTACAAAAAAATTCTATGGTAATTTATTGACAAATAAAAGTGTGGAGCAAATGTATTACGTATTTGACACTAATGGAACTATTATTCCCTGTTCATCACACAAACGCATCCCAGGAACTCCACCATCTGATTTCTAGGGTTTCCAGGAGCTTATCCTGGTTAATTACGTTCACAAATTGTGCTTCCATCTGTGCCTTTAATATAGATTTAGAAAAAAATAGCTCTATTATAAATCATCAGGGGCTTCCCTGGTGGCGCAGTGGTTGGGAGTCCGCCTGCCGATGCAGGGGACACAGGTTCGTGCCCCAGTCCGGGAGGATCCCACATGCCGCGGAGCGGCTGGGCCCGTGAGCCATGGCCGCTGAGCCTGCACGTCCGGAGCCTGTGCCCCGCAACGGGAGAAGCCACAACAGCGAGAGGCCCACGTACTGCAAACAAACAAACAAAAATGCTACGAGCAAAGGAGAAATACCTTCAAAATGATGGAGTTAATTCATCCATTTGTTCCCTTATTTTAAAATATGTATAAAGGTTACTAGGCATTAGGAATAACAAGAGGAAATGTCTCCTGTCCTCAGAGTGAGCACAGTTCCTTGGGGGCAAAGGCAACCTCTAAAGTGTCAACTAAAATTGATGTGATCTATGGGAAGTAGAGGAAGAAACCAGCCTGGTTCAGTGAGGGAAGCCTGTGCAATTTCAGATGGAATAATTTTGAAGTGACCCTAATAGTATGAAGTGGTTTTACTTGAACAAAAGAGAGGGACGACCCTCTCTATTAACATTCTATTTTTACAATACCAACAGAAATGTAAACTAGGTTATTTCTAGTACTGCTCTGACAGACAGTCTTATTCTGAGGGTTCCATATTGACTTGCGCTTCAACTCCTGTCTTCAAGGCTCTCTGGGGAGGGGGCGTGCTCACCGTGCCCGGGGGATGCCCCCAGATGCGGGACCACCCGGCTCTTCCATCTTCCTTGGGAAAGCCTGGCCTTCACCCCAGAATCCCACACTGTTCAGAGACTTTGTGCTCATTAACTTCTTAATCTGGTCCATTCTAATAACGTAAAGCAGTTTTACTTAATTATTATTCTGAAAGTCCAGTTAAGAATTTAATCATTTCTAAGCAAATCACTTAAATACTAGTGGGATTAACCATGGCGCAGCACTTAACGAATTACTTGGTCTCTCTCTGTAGGAATATTATTTAGTCAGAATTGGACATCTCCTTTCTCTCAGCCAGCCCTCCTCTTAAACGACAATGGTTTTAAAATTCCAATTTTATGACGTAGTTTACCACTCTGCACTGGCATTATAAGAGGCATTTTCTAAATTAAGTGTCTGAGGTCTTTTCCATGCCTCTCAACTCGGAGACTCAGAGTTTAGCTTGTGGGTAGATGTACGATTGTATACTGGATATTTCGGAGAGACGGTCCTCCAAGATTTCTACTAAAGTGTACCTGTTTCTTTGGACAACTGGAATTGCCCTCCTCTACTTCTGATAAGTACTACACCCTATTAATTTTATATATTTAAACATTTTCTTCCTCCTATACTGAGTGTTAGCTGGAAGGTAGGAAACTCGCTCCTGATTTAGGAAAAGGAGACATTCTAGTCCTATTCAGTGTTCTATAACTTGTCCTAAAATTTCCATCTCTGTATCTATCTGTCTTTCTAAATACCTACCTATTTTTTTCCTTTTCCTCCTTCTTCTCCTCTTCCTCCTTCTTGTCTCTTTCTCTGTCTCTGTCTTTGTCTCTATCTCTCTCTCTCTCTCTCACACACACACACACACACACACACACTCCTCATGTATATCTGGGGAAGATGCTGATGAGATTGCTATTCTTTACAATCCCTAAGTCTGTAGAGATGTCAATCTTTAAAAGACAGTGTGCGATCTCTCCTTTGAGAACCTGATACCCTTCTGGGAAAGCAGTATACTTGCTGCTTAGCGGTGATGAGATGTCCCAGGAGCTACTAAAACCTGACTACTGTGTTTTTTCTTGAGAAATTTAATCATCAACACAATTGCTAATTCAAACCCTGTAAGTTGTCCTTCATTTTATGTTCAAAGCCAATTAATTGAAGTCGCAGGTGCTCCACTCTCAGAGTTTTTAAACATGAAAACTCTTTTATGTCCCTGAAGAGTCTGCTGAATTCACTGTACTAAATACTTGCTTGCATTCCTGGAAATGAAGGGCAAAATTGTGTCAATTGGTGGGTGTGGATTTGTGTGTCCAAGTCCATTTATCTGGTAGAAAACTGATCCTGTCTTTATTTAAAGTCTTAATATCTTGTTCATCATGTATTCTGCATCACTTCTGGTTTTTAAAATAGTGCATTAAATATTATTCACCTCGATTACTGAAGTTTTTTGGTGCACCCCTAAATTCTGTATCCAATGTAACAGCCTCACTTGCCACCCTGTCCCAGTCCGGCAGGACAACCTGACGTTAGTTTAAGTTCTGAAGTGATTGAGCACTTCACTCTTGCTTTTCTTTTGCTTTGTTTTTTTACATAGTAAGTAGTGTTAAGGGTATGAACACGATAAATCGCCACTAACAGAGAAATATCGATAGAGACATAAAATGTGTCCTTGCTTTTATGTGCAAAATATCCAAACCCTGGATGGGTATATTCTGGTCCATCTCAGTTTTTTGGTGTACATTTAAGTTTAACCACGTTAAAAATACTGATAAAAAGTGGCAAGTTGTGATAAAATACAAATGAAGTGAGTCGATGCATTAAGGGCATATTCCAGCTTTATCACACTCTATCCACATGATCCCAACACCTTTAAACCTCAGCCATGCCATCCCCTTGTGGGGACAATACATATCAATTTTGTGAAGAAGGTTTTCATCCACAATAAAATAGAAGCAAGCGTAATGAGGTAGGAAGTGTGGACTAGGTTATATTTAAAAAGAGAATATGAGTACGTTACAATCTGTGATGTACAAAGTTCTATAGGTATTAGTCATTAGTTTTTCAGTTTTCACACCAGAGGTAAAACCTGGAGGCGGCAGCTGTGCCCCCGTCAGGAGTGTGGCGTGTGGACTCTACTCTCTGAATTACTCCAAGCCCACTCAGCCTGGTCACCCAAGGATCCCCGCATGAGACCACCTGCTTGCTTTTTGTTTCTTGTCTCCATGGCTCAGTGCTTTACTGCCAGAGAGACATGGGATTCCTCCTTTTCTTTTTCTGCTTCACGGAGACAATTGCCAGTGACAGAAACCCAGGAAAACTTAGCACAAAGCACAAAACCGAGTCTAAAACTCCCAGAGGGGAACTTTCTAAAAGGCCATTAAGTTTCCTAAATGATAACATAAGTGTGAAAAACCTCATAGGTTGGTGCTTTCCGTTTCCTGACACGTAAAAATGGTAATAATCATCACAGCCAGTGAACGACACTGACAAATGACACTCCTGTAGTCTCTCTTAGTTCTAAGCTCATTCACATGTGTCGTTTCATCTTTGTCCTCACAAGGAACTTGTCAGATTTCCATCTCAACGTCCTCATGCGAGTGAGGATAATGTCAAAAAACTTACAGAGAGACTGTGACTTACTCGAGATCACCAAAAAGAAATCTGAATTTAAGATTCCTGTATCTTAGTCCTCTTCTATTGCAACCACGCCTCGCTGTTTTACTTAAAATTACGTTCATTTAAGTAACTGCTTCAGTAAAATGAAATGATACAAGACTAGGAACCTTTGTAGGCCAGGTTACACAGTGCTCTAACACTTAACCTACGTTATGGTTTGGTCTGACCATTACAAATTCCGTACACTGTGGGCTTCGTTCTGGAGGTGTAACTTACACACAGCTTACATTAGCGTCAGGGGTACACGGTAATGACTCGACGTCGGTATACACCGTGAAATCACCACCAGAATAAGCCTAGTTAAAGTCTGTCACGACACACAGGTGCAGTTTTCTTCCTGCAGTGAGACCGTGTTTCATTCAGTGTTACTGAGAAGTAACTGACGTCCGCCACTGCGTTAAGTCTACGGTGTGCGCAGCACATGGTTTGATTTAATGGTGAGAACCGCCCCGTAGAGTTCCAAGACTACGCAGCACAGTATTGCTAGCCGTGGTCACTGTGCGGGACATCACATCCCAGGGCTTATTTCTGTCACAACTAGAAGTTTGCACCTTCCGACCCCTTTTCCCCTATCTCCTCCACGCCCCGCCCCCACCTCTGGCGACCACCACTCCGTTCTCTGCATCTAGGAGCTGGTTTTCTGTCTGTCTGTGGCCTGGATCCCACGGAGAAGAGAGGCCGTGTGCTGTTTGTCTTCGTCTGGCTACTTTCACTCACCCTACGGCCCTCCAGGTCCATCCGCCGTCACACGTGGCGGCACGCCCTCCTTTTTCACGGCTGAGTGGCACCCATCGTGAGCGCGTGAGCTCCCCTCCTGTGTATCCGCTCTCCGCTCACGGACCCGCAGGGGCCTCCGACGCGCCTACTGCGACGAGCGCAGTGAATGCGCCGCTGCAGACACCTGGCTGAGTCGGTGCTGACCCTGAGGGTTTGCCCAGCCCCGTCAGTGGCCCCAGGGGCACGGTCTCGTGAGCACCAGACTCCGGCTGACCCTCAGGCAGAAGCTCTGCACAGAGGCAAATGTAGGCAGTCCTGTGGGACCTCAAGCCTCAGCCCCGTTGGCCACCAGGGCCCGGCCGTGTCCCCCGGTGGCAGTTAAAACTGGGGCCACAGCCACTGACGTAAATCCGGGGTCACTGACGTAAATCCAGGGGTCAGCGACGTATATCCGGGTTCAGCAACGTAAACCCGCGGTCAGCCACATAAATCCGGGGCATCAGACATAAAACCGGGGTCAGTGACGTAAATCCGGGGGTCACTGACATAAAACTGAGGTCACCGACGTAAAACCGGGCCCCCAGAGGTAAAACCGGGGCCTCAGACTTAGTAAAACCGGGGCCTCGGACGTGAAGCCAGGGCTGCAGACGCCTGTCAAGCCCAGGCGGAGTCCCTGGTGTGCTGGGCGGCGCGGGGGCCGCAGGAGGCTCGGCTCTGACCCCGAGGACACCAGGCAGCCCTGTGCGCCTCAGGCCACAGCCCTGCCCCTCCGGCGTCTCCGGGTCCCCATCGCCGTGCAGCAGCCAGGCGGTGAGTTCCCGGGCCTCTGAGAACGGCTTCCGGGGGCCTTGTGGGCCCGGCCCTGGCGGTTCTCAGAGCTAGGGGTTCCGGGGCTGCACGCGGCAGGAGGTCTTAGAAGTCGGGGTGCCGCGTGTGGGGTTCCAACCCTGCTCTTCAGGGAGCAGCCCAGGGTTATGGCGAGCCCGCGTCCCAGAGTAGGCATCGCTCAGCCGGGTTTCGGGGGTTTTCAGAGGAAGTGGTTCCAAGTGTAGCTGTAGATCCCGTATTTGCGGGGTGCAGGGGAGCGAGTTCAGCATCCTCCTCGGTCCCCATCCTGAACGTGAACCCTGTGGTTCTCATTTACCCGACATTACAGATCAGGAAACCGAAGCCCACAGAAATTCCGATTTTCGCTCGTAGTCACTCACGGTGAACAGGGACTCGTGGACTCAAGAGTCAGGGAGCCCAGGACCCCATGCCATCCCGCCTCCCAGGAAGCTGCGCACTCACTGCTTCGATGCAGTGCGACTGCATTTCTGCTCATGCACCGGTCTGCACAGGGGCTTGCGTAAAAACCACAGACTGGGTGGGTGGTTTTCAGGCCAGAGGCGTGTTTCCTCGTAGTTCTGGGAGCTGGAAAGCTACGATGGAGGTGTTGGCTATTGTGGCTCGTGATGAGGGGCCCCTTCCTGGCTTGTAGGTGGGTGGCTGCCTGCCTACTGCTCACGCGGGCTTTTCCAAGCGCAGAGGAACGGAGAGAGGGGTGTCTCTCCTCCGCCTCTTACCGTCTTAGGGCCCCACCCTTACGAGTTCATTTAATCATAATCACCTCCTAAGAGCCCTGTCTTCAGACACTGTTGCCTTGGGTGTTAGGGCTGCAACATAAGAGTCTTCGGGGGACACAGTTCCGTCCAGGGCATATTAGCAAGCACAAAAATAAATGATTACTAGATATTTGGAAGCCTTTGCAATTCTGTGCCTTATGTTTCTGAGGGGCTGCACTGTCTTCCTTTCCGTATTGCATATTAATTTCTCATTGCTTCTGTAACAAACTACCACAAATTCGGTGGCTTAAAACAACGTAAATGTATTATCCTGCAGCTTTAGGGATCAGAGGTCTGGAGTCAAGGTGTTGGCAGGACTTTGTTCCCTCAGGAAGCTTCAGAGAGCGTGCGCTTCCTTGCCTTTTCCGGCTTCTGGAGCCGCCCTGCATTCCTTATCCCGTGGCCCCTTGCCCCACGCAGTGTCTTCCGCACACTGCGTCTCTCGGACAGTCCTCTTCTGTAGTCGGATCTCCCTTTGCCCTGAAGGACAGTTGCCATTCTGCTGGGTCTGCCTGGCTAATCCAGGGCTCTGCCATCTCAATATCCTTAACTTAGTCACATCTTCACTTTTACCACGTAACATAATGTATTCACCGGTTCCAGGGATTTGGATGTCCGTGTCTTTGGGGGGCCATTACTTTGCCTGCCACGTGGTGAGTACTACATTGAAGCAAACTGCTTTCTAATATCATTATGCTATGCTAATCAATAAATTACTAACTTAATATTCTAAAGTTAGAGTCACATATGTTTCAGCTTACTAAAGTGGCAAATGGTAGGCACACCTTGGAAGACACACTTACAAGGAGATATTTCAGTTTCTCATATAATTAGCTTATTTTCCTTGGAAATCAAATCAGGACTTGCCAGTTGTTGAAATGGGCTATCACCAGAATCATTTACTTTCTCAATAATTTAAAAGTATGTGGTGAACTAACATGTGCTTAAAGATCCTGAGTCTGAGTAAACAATTTGTTAAGATCCCTTCTAAAATTCTTCCTATGGTTTCCCGAGGATACAGATAGATGGTCAGTACTTTCTGCAGCATTTCTCCTCTGATATGGGATATACTTGGGAAGCATCTCTTAGGGTTAATGTTGAAAGTGTTGCTTATTTATTCTAAGTATTCTGCACCTATTTCTAACAAAACACTTTCCTTTGAATTCTGTGTCAGTTTTATCTTCTTCAGTGTACTTGAAAATTGCCAGGTAAGTCCAGCAACTTCATCAGCCTTCATCCTCCTCCTTAAGAGTAACGAAAGGAAGGATTCTTACTTAATTTGGGGAGTACCCTTCGGGGAATTTCATTGGCTAGGTTATTATGTAAGTGGATGAAAGATACTACATGAAGATTGGCCATTGCCCAACTGGAGGAAAGAAAAGAGTTCATCGTAAGCCTGCCTTAAGGCCTTCACAACAAAACTACTAGGTACCTATAACCATAGTGTGAGTCATGTCAGAGAATCTCATAGCTGAGATTCGTTTGTTTGTTTGTTTGTTTTCCTTGAAATCTGCACTCCCTGCCCGCAGAGTGAAGTCTACTTGTCGGTGAGGCATCCAGGGTCCTTCTCAGTAGGTTTTCAAAATATATTGGATTTAGGAGCCGAATCACTTGCCTCCTCCCCATGCCCCCAGCACCCCTCACCCCTGCTCCAGAGTCTTCTCAGTGCCTTTCTGATATTCAGCACTTAGCCCCTGTCTTGATTTTTAGGAAAACTCTGGGTTAGTTCTAAACCCCAAATGTTTAAACCGAGCCTCCTCTGTCTAGCTCACCCCCAGACATCCTACAGATGGTTTTGTTTTGCTTTTGGTCCCAAGTCTGTGGTCCTTGGACACGTGCTCTTGGTGACCAGTTATCTGGTCCTTCATGTTTCAAGCTCCATTAATATCTCATTTGCAGAAAGCGCCATTCATAACTAGGTGTCATAAATGATTAACTCCAACAGATAGCCATGGCTATCTGATACATACCGAATTTTTTTTTTAACATCCTGAATCTCATTCTGATGAAGTACAGTAAATAATTCAGCTCCCATGGTCGAACGTTGAGAGTGAGGTCAGTTAGATGAATGAAGCTTGAAGATAAATACAATTCCATTAACAGAAGTTTATAATAATGATTTATCTAAACGTCTATTTGGAACGAAACAAAAAGCACTTGGGGTGGTGTCAGCAAGAAGTGCATATAGAATCGCAAAGTCAATTCTGGGCCTCATCTCTTAAACACGTGCAGCCCATCGACAACAGCAGGAATGTAGAGATATACACGTTTCTTTCTCAATCCTACTCTGAAGTCAGCAGGGTGGGATGCATGGCTGAAATTTTGAGGATGCTTTAAATGTTGAGTAATCTCCGTACATCTCATGTATTCTTGGACTTTGTCATTTGTTCTCAAAATGACAACATTTGTTCTCATTTGCAACAAAATACGTAATACTGGTAAATTGTGATGTACAGTTGATGCTCATTAAGCACCATAGGATTGATTGTAGGGTTACAAATTAGTTTTGGATTAGGCAAATTCCTATACAGGGATTCGGCAGGTAGTGAGCATCAGCTGTGATTGGTGAATCTCTATGACCACGTTTTCTGTTTGCTCTTGTGTGTGCTTATACGCTCATTTATATGAGGGGTTATCATTGACTCTTAGGGAATGATAACGGTGCTGAAAAACATGGATGTGGAACTTGGAAGGCATCCACATGACACAAGAAGTCATTCAGACCCAACTATTAGAAAGAGTGAGTGGGCTCTCAGCAGAATGGCGAGAAATAAAATGAAAAATTGCACTTGCTGCAAAATAATATCTACCGGTCATGTATCAGACACTACGAGTGTGATGTGACAGTGTCACGAGTAACCTGGGTTAAAGAGACGATGAGCGACCTGGGTAGCTAGTGCATCTCAGATAAGCAAACTTTGGAGATTAAACAACAACCATGTTTTGGTTGTAGCTCATGACTTTGCGGGTTAGGTGTTTGGAGAGAACTCAGCTGGGCCCTTGTGCTCCACTTGGCACTGAGGGAGGTCTCGCAGCGGTGTGCAGATGGCAGATGGGGTCTGGAGGGTCCAGGGGGCTTCCACTCACAAGTTGGTTGCCCTGGTAAGTGGATGGAAGTCTGGATTCAGCTGGTAATGCCCACCCGAGAAGATTCCAAGAGGCCCCAAGGATTCCAGGATTCCAGATGCTGTCAGATTTCTGTGATGTAGACTTGGAGACCCAGAATGTCCCTTCAGTTGGTCAAGCAGCTCAGCGCAGAGAGGAATGTAGCGCTCTCTTTCTCTCTCTCTCTCTCTCTCAGTTGCAGAAAAGGCAAAAAGTGCACCCCGTGAAGTTATCCTTTCTACCCTTCAGAGTACCTGTAGTGAACATGCTGTACTTCTGTTGACTTCTACACCCCAAACCAATTAGTGGGCAATACATTTATTTTAATGTATTTTAAAAATATCTTCTTAAATCAGGCTTGTTTGCTCATTAATATTTATTTTCTTAATCTAATCACCTAGGGTGAAAATAGAAACTATAAAAAGAAAGGAAATGTAGCTTGTGATGTGCAAATGTAGTATCATTTCCTTAGAAAAGTCCAGAAAGAACAAATAAAAGTTAGCCTCAGTATCAATTAGAGAAGAAAGAATTTTAATTCATGCTTGTTAATTGTTTATCACCATTGTAATTGGTAAAGTTAGTTGAATTTCAATATTTTATTTATTGATAGAAAGATGAAAGTCAGAAGGTAGAAACATTTGGAACAGCGTTTTTTCATTTTTCTTTTTTTAAACTCCTACTACTGACTGAGGCTATTAAGGGCTTAAAAAAAATCTAAGCTTATAAATGGAATGGATTTTTCTGTGTACTAACTTAAAAAATATTTGGTGTCATACAATTTTTATAAACTACCTTTATAGTAGTGCTAACAAGTCAATATCTGGAGTCTTTAGTAGTTAGATCCCATATATTCTGTTGAATTTAAAGTTGTCAGTGTAAGAAAGTTATGTGTTGTAGTGACAGTGAATTAACTGTGGGGATTCTCAGACCTTTTAGGTGGTTTTCAGGCATGGAGACACAAATAATATATTAAGTAAATGAAAAAACAAGAGATTAAGTTAAATGACAAGAGAACTAAGCCAGTAAAATCAAGTTTCCCTGCAGAAGAGTGTGCTCAGCAGCCAGCCAGGAGAATCTGTGAATAGGAAACACATGCACAAGCTTTTCCGTCACCATCGAGCCCCCTCCCCTCGGTAGATGTCATTTATGTGGGATCCTTCAGTTTTAAACCTAGGAATAAGCTGTAATAAAACATTAATGAAAACCAGTTTGATAAAACAGTAGAGAATTATTATTTGGTTTCTATCATGACAACTTCTCTTACCACAGCAGCGTCTCATATTTTTTGTCTTTATAAAGTTTTGCATGTGTGTAAAAGTAACCCACGCTTATCATAAAATGTAAATGTTGTAAACGTCTGTAACACAGCCAAGTGGAAGCACCACATGACACTACAAACAGAGGAGTCCCGTCGTCAGTAGTTTGTACCAGGCTCGCGTTTAGTTCCTTTTGTAACGATAGTCATCCCCAGAGTCGGCCCGGGGTCCAGGGTAGAGAAAGGAGGGAGAGCAGCCCTGGAAGAAGGGGACCTGAGTTCCACTTGACTCTCTGTCTTATACCTGCTGTAAGTATGTGGTGATTTCCTGTAAAATGTACTTAGCAGCACCTGAAGTGATGATTCTCGAGTCCTGATCAAGGTCCTTTACCCTCTGAAGAGTCAAAGAGGCCCAGTGAATGGTCTCACCACCCAATGCTTTCTCCACATAGCAGAGAGAGACCTCTGAGGACCACTTCAGCTGCCAGCAGACAAGATGCAGAAGACTTTTAACAGACTGACTGAGACACCACCATTGTCCAGTGGTGGCAGCAAGATTTTCTGTGTAGAAGGGTTTAGGGTTGGTATTCTAGCTGGAGCATAGGGGCCAAGGGATGTGAATCAAGCCACTTCTCAGCAGATCCATTGTATTTCACGTAACTGAAGTGTTCATTGCACATAACTTCTAAGGAGTTGATGGAATTACAGGAGGAAGGACCCCATACCCACCCACACCCATCTACAGCTGTAGAATCTAAAGACCTAAAGTAGAGATATATATTTTAAATTTGAGATGAGGCATATTAGTGTATACACAGGATATTCAGTACAGATTGAACATGGTTCTGGTGTGAGTAATGCTATCCACATGGGGCTCTGGGAAATTTTGAGCACAGGGGTATTTGAAGTGAACGAGATCACGCTACCAGAGCAGACAAACCCATTACATTTCCCACTGTGTCCTTTCTACTGTGTAATTCACCTCTCTTTTCTTTCTTAGAAAAAAAGGCAAGGTTGTTAAATTTTATTTTCATCATCAAACACAAGTTAGTTCCATTGGCCTAGAATAAGTGACATCTCAGATAGGTAGGGAGAAGTTATTTGTTCAACCACTATGCTTAAAATGTAAAGTCCTGCGTTTCTATAGGAAAAAGAATTAAGTCAGGCTCCAGAATTAAGTCAGGCTCCAGAATTAATTTCTCACCGATCAGTAGGCAACCACATAGGTGGGATCATACTTCAGCTCGTGAACACTTAGAATCAAACATCATTTCAGAGCTGGGACTTTTTTTTTTTCCATATGTGGGACTAATTAGTATATGGGACTAATTTCCATATACTGTCAAGGACATTGGTGTGTAAAAACTTGGGGAGTATTGGTAGCTGCATGCATTCTGATAAGGTGGGATTGCGGGCAGTGGGCAAGAGAAAGGCTGAGAAGAAGGTAAGCAGGAGTAAATCACAGAGGGTTTCATAGGTTTCAAGAGTTTCTATTAGAGTCTGTGGACAGCGATTCAGAAATTGTGCTGTGTTTAAGAATCAGCTTGTTAATTAAATGGTGCCTCCAGGGTTTCCCTTTAAAGAGTCTAATGAAGTCGATCTGGGGTAAGACCCAGAAATGGCTTTGTACTCTTTGAAGGATATATGTTAGTGGAAAGGAGCTAAAATTTGTATAATCCTGGTCACATAATTTTACATGTTATGGAGCAGAGGGCTGATCCAGTGAAAATATAGATGAAGGCACAATTATATAAGATTTGCCTGTGATAACGTCTGTCAGAAAACAGTGTTCCATGGGTGTCTTGCCTCTCTGCACTTCTTGTGAGCAGAAACACCAAGTGCCTTTTTTCTGCTCTATTTTTAAGGAAATTTCTGTAGAGAACATCCTTGGAAAATATATGTGGTGTCTCCTTCCAGAGTAGAAGGCAGGTTTTCCTGCTGTGGAGTGCAGTAAAGAGAAAGTGTCCCTTGAGATGCTGAGCACGTCTGCTTGCAGGTTGGGGTTTCCTAACTGTAATACATGCCCACTGTGCATGCTGCAACTGCCTGAGCCGCCTCCGACCCCAGGAACACGCCATGCATGCTACTGCACCAGCTAACTGTAGCTTGCAGCTAGGATAAAATCTTTGAAATGTCACAGTACTTGACGTATGCTGCTGGGTTTTCATCCTACTCGTAGTTTGTTGAGCTGCTTTGATCTTTACGTTAATTTTTAAATTAATTTGAGAAGACTTGGGGCATTACTACAAAATATTTTCTGCTCCTTCCTGCCCTCTTCTTCTGAAACTCCTATTTCACTTGTATTGGAGGGCTTGGCACTGAGGCTCTGGTTGTGTTTCTTTTTCCTTCAATATTTGTTTTCCTTTTTTAAAATTTTGACTGGATAACTTCTGTTATCTACTTTCAAGTTCACTGCTTATTTCTTACACCATCTAAACATCTGACGTTAAGCCCATCCAATAATTTTTTCATTTCGGTTGTTGTACTTTCAACACTAGAATTTCCCTTTGGCTCTTTCTTCTGCTTTCCATTTCTCCCTTGATATTTCTTATTTGTAGAATCATTGTTAGTTTATAGTCCGTTAATATTCGGAACATATTTATAATTGCTGTTTTGACATTTCTTTATACTAAATCCAACACCTAGTCCCACACAGTTCCTATTGACTGCTTCGTTTTTTCCAATATAGCTCACACTTTCCTGATGCTGTAGCTTGTAAATTTTGGTTGAAAACTGACATTCAAGATGAAGTACAGCAAGGACTCTAGATTTTCTCCCATAAGGGCTGCTGAATTACTTTTTTGTAACTTCCCTGAACTTCAGCTACAAAATTAGCGTCTCTCCTGATGTGCAGCTCTTGCCGTGTCCGTTGATTTTATTTATTTGCCCATCTGTTTACTTATTGAGTTTTGCCGACGTCCTTAGAGGTGGTTTCTATCTCTGCGTAGTTCAGTGGTCAGTTCCAGTGGCTGGGACAGGAGTTGTGATCAGGCAGCTTTATTTCATAAGGCTTCTAACTTCCGCCAACTGACTTGTCTGTGGGTTGAGAAATATATTCAGATGTGTGGCCGATGCTCAAGTCTCTCTTGGCTTTCACTTATCACAGTGTCTTGGATCTCCCTCAGGCTTGCATAGGACAGTAGTCAGGAAGAGGTGTGGACAGCATATCTCAGTGCTTCTATGGTTTTCCTCCTTCTAGGGTCTTCCTATTAAATCTCTGACTGGATGGCCACTCACCCTGAATACATAACAGCCACCTTGAGCTACGAAATCTATGTGATTCTCCCCATCTGCTCTGAACTAAATCTGCCACTTTTAGCCAACAAAGCCATGGTTTATGAGTGACCTTTGCCCTGACTCAGTGAGCCACTTCTGGCCGTAAAGCTAGTCCAGTAGCTAGTCCATCCTTCTTTGTTGAATCATTGTTAGTTAGTATATCGTCCTTTAATATTCTGATGGACTAGCTAGGAATTCTAGGCCATCCAGACTAAGCAGAGAATGCTATGACGGTTGAGCAGGAAAGCTAGAGACTCACGGACAAAACTCGCCCAAAATTGTAACAGTTTTTTGTTTGTTTTTTAAGAATTAACGCTTCCCAATTTGTTGTCGTCTGCATTTGTCGAATGTTAAGGAAACTGAAATAGTTGTTTTTCACATTTTGTCTAGGATTCCACCTGTTTTCTACAAAGGGGAACCAACTAAATTTATTGTAACACCCCAACCAGCAGTGGGCTCACTTATAAAATACCAAGTTAAAGATGTTCAACTGTCATTTTGTAAAAGACTGAGTGAAATTTAGGCAGTCTACATAATTTTAAGAAATTCCATATGTTACCTAACAGTGTAATAGCTGGATCACATGAGAAGTACACTTTAAATTTTTTTATTTTTAACTGACAAAGTATTTCTCAGATTGGCTGCATCATTTTACATTCCCACCAGCAATATACAAGGTTTCCCACATTCTCACCACCCCTGGTGTTTTCAAACCTGTTTAGTCATTGTAGTGGGTATGAAAAGTTCCTCCAAGAAA
The DNA here is from genome assembly GCF_964374135.1 of Grampus griseus. Taxonomy (NCBI): domain Eukaryota; kingdom Metazoa; phylum Chordata; class Mammalia; order Artiodactyla; family Delphinidae; genus Grampus; species Grampus griseus. The sequence goes on along the minus strand of NC_139016.1, from coordinate 13,807,689 downwards.
AACAGGGTAATTGTAGAAACCATCTTATCTGTGTCACCTCTCTCAAGAATCAGAGTCCTGATAGAGATGTTTTCCACTGTATGAAACTGATTTTCATGTATTTTAATGGGTTTTCCAGCTGTTTACAGCAGGAGGGTAAGTTTCATTCCAGGTACTCCACTAGGGCTGATAGCAGAGACTCATAGCTAGAATTTGAACTAAGATTCCCTGGTTCTTTTGGTAGCTTTTCATTTCATTTGTAGGTAATAATACTTAGGAAGCAATAAGCATGCCAATTACCTTTTGGACTGTGTCAGAGGTGGTTTGTCTAATTGATTGTTTCTACATCATTAGATACAGGCCAACCATGTCTTGTGTTTATTTACTGTGTCTATTATGTTTTATATGGGGTTTTGTTTGTTTGTATCTCTATGTGGTCCATTTCTTTGCTCCCTTATTTGAATTTATTTCGCTGTCTTGAGTGTTAGGAGGTCTCCAAACACAGCCTCCACACAGTTCTGCCCCTCTCCTTGTACAGAGACCACTCCTTCCACCAGTAGAGCTTGTGTTCCTTCCCCTAGCAACGTGGCTGGGTTTTAAACCACAGTGACTGGGGGTGGATTCTTACGCAGCAATATATAACCCCAAATTTCAGGAATATTTGTATTTTGTTTTCATGTGGACCTTTATATGTTTATAATGTCCTTATTCTCATTTTTCCTTTCTTAGTTTTCTACTCATTTATTTATTACCTTTAATTTTCTGACTCCCACCTATTATATTCCCCCCACCCCAAAGACACTGTTTCCTGTCTTTCTCTTGACGATTCTTTTCATTTACAGTTGTGTTATTTCTAAATTGTAAGGACACTTAAGATTATTATACTTTTTTCCTATCCTCATTGCTCTTTTCTTTAGTTATATTTTTAATTTAAATATGTTTAGTCCTTAACTAGTTCCTTAACTGGTCCGGTTTGCACCTAATCATCCCATTTCTTGCTGTGTGTAGGACAAGTCACCATTCAACTTCTGACAAAAATTCACAGGTATCCTTGACACCACTGATTCAGTAACACATAATATATTCCTTTTTTTTTTGCAGAATAACTGGTGATGAATCAGTAGTCACAGGTCTTCCGACACCTTACGTTTTCAAAGACATTAAAAATGTTTTTTAAGTGTCTTCTTTTCTAAATTTCTTTCAGGGATTCAGACATAAGGGCATTGTACCGTCAGTATTGTTCGTTGATACCCTAAGTAAACTCAGCTGCTGGAGATCACAGTGAGGTGCCCCCTTCCTTCACCTTTCCACACATGCTGTAATGAGAGTGGATGTCAAATCGATTCATACATTTATAATTAATATTTATATGCAGTGCATTTTAGTATTGGGCTAAATGACAGGTAAAGCTTCTGCATAGTCATAGTGGTATTGAATATTTGATCAACACCAAATGGAAACTTTGGATTGTTTATCAAGTCAGTCACTAAAGTGAGAGTAAAGATTCGAGGTAAAAGGAATCTTTTACAGGTCTGGCATGGCAGAAGGAACCTATAAATAGCACTTAGATGCTCACACTAAATTTAGAGAACAGTTATCTTACATATTTGTGTTCAGTACTCATAATGGTATAACCTACAACTGACAAAAAATGAATTTCTGCTGCAAAGGAAGAAATAAGCTCTCCTTGTGGCTAACAAATTGTATGTTAACTGTGAAACAAATATTGAGTTTACATTTTATTTTTTATTCTATAAGCCCCACAGTCTTAAGATCCTTATGTTTTAACTACATTTAATATTTTAAAGGTACTTAAAAACTTTATGGCGACAGTTTACATACTTCTCAGGTAGCAAAAAAAGGAAAACTTTGAAGACCAAAATATTGTCATATTCAAATGGGAAAACTTTGAGAAAAAAGTGGGTTTTAAAGTCAACAGCAACAAAATTTAGGGAGAGAACAATTATTCTTCATTTTTCTCTACTATGCAAAATGTATTTAACTCCAAGCACGCTTTTATTTTAAAAGAGATTCCTTTGAAGTGCATCAGCTGAACAGACTTTATGAACCTCAAAGCTGTCTTCATTTGTGCTGCATGCAAGTGACATGGAGTGTGCAGTGCTACATACTATCCAGGGCTTCATGGCGACCAGACTGACGTGAGGCTGTCGGAAGTTCATTTGGACAAGCGCGGCTTGCAGACAGGGGCTGTAGGGAACCCAGAGTGCTGAAGGAGGCGGTTGGGTGAGTTTCAGTTCCACCCTGAAATCCACTCCCACCCCCCCTCAGAGATCTTCCCCTTCACCAGGGCGGAAGGCCCCTAAACCCATGGAAAGCCCACCAAAAAAACAGCACTGGAACCAAAAACTGCAGGAGACTTGCCTGCTAAATTATTAATTCTGCTGCAGGGCATAAGAGGTCTGAGGACAACCCTAATCCCAAACACAATTCTCTTCGCCTGGGGGATGCCAGCCTGAAAAACAAAGCACAGCCTTCCTTTTCCACCCTGATAGCTGTTTCACAGGAACCACCGCCTCTCATAGGTAGGCTCTGTGTGTCTCTGTTTCTGTATTTCTCTCCTCTGCTTTTCCATCGTTGCAGGCCATAAATGGATGTTCCTCCTTGTATTCTGGTCTGAGATTGAGTTATTGCAAAAATCCTGTCCCCAGGAGCCACGGGGAACAGTAGAGCCCAGGTGCAAATCTCCTGTCACTATTTGAATATTATGCAAAGAACAGTCCAAAATCCCCGTAAAAATGTGGCAGCTGCCATAGGGCTCAGCTTTCAGGCTCCCAGATAGAGAATGTGAGATGCTTCCAGCAAAAGGTATTTCCAAAGCTATTTTAGGAGAAAAGTAAAACCCAAACTTTGGAGTGTATTCAGTGCTCTCTGAAAAGCACACCACCACTTGGAGTACAACAGTGAGTGTTCCTCTGTGGGACCATCCTGTGCTCATTAAAAAACAATGCATATTCATCACTGTGCTTAGCCCAGCCGGGCTACACGTAGTCCCTCCCCACTCCTCACCTCTTTTTGTTTCCTAGTGTATGTTTTATTTTTCAAAAATCTTTATTTATTTTGGCTGCGTTGGGTCTTAGGGCCCTTCATTGCAGTGCGTGGGCTTCTCTCTAGTTGTGGCTCGAGGGCTTAGTCCTGACCCGGGATTGAACTGGTGTCCCCTGAATTGCAAAGCAGATTCTTAACCCCTGGACCACCAGGGAAGTTCCCCTGCTCCTCACCTTTTTTTTTTTTTTTTTAACATCTTTATTGGGGCATAATTGCTTTACAATGGTGTGTTAGTTTCTGCTCTATAACAAAGTGAATCAGTATTCAATTTTTTTCCAATAAAGGAAAGCCACCTAGGAGACAGTGGATTTGGAAATGCTTTGAAAATGTGAAGTTACTTTATCTCTATTCACTTCGTCAAATGTTTAATGAGTGACTAATACATGTTAGACTGTCAGCAGATATCTGAACATAGTTACAAAGATACAGAAATGCTTTCTACATAGTGTGTCTATAACAAAACTGGGGCTGCATTAAAAAACTCATAGAGGACATATCCCAGTATTATCATAGGATAACAGAATCTTAAATTTGAAACAGAGCTCAGAGTATACTGAATTCAAATTCTGCCTCATACAGTTTCTCCCTTCTACAACGTTTTGACATATTACTCTTGAAATTTTGGTTAAATACTGTACGTGAAATATTCTATATTTCTGAATAGCCCCGTAATTGGTCTAAGGCTTTGAATGTTTTACAGAGGAACTCACCTGAGGCCTGGAAAGTTACACAAGTGACAAACAGATTGTTCTCTACCAGCTTCATCCAGAAGTCACATCGTCCACATTTACTTAAAATAGGAAGTGAAGTTTGAGGTGATGCTGTCAATTCTTCTCTCCTTCAGGCACTGAGCTGAAAGGGAGTGTTTTTGAAGGACATCCCCGATTTTCTTTAGGTCTTTAAGGCCAGTTCCTCCCAGAACTGAAGTGACCATGTGTCAGAGAAGAGTTGCTGTTGGAAGCCTTTGTTTCCACACAAGCCTGTCAACCTTGCCATCTGGTTTCTAGAGTGTACAGCTATCTCCTTGCCGTTAGGAGTGCTTATTTGCCAGGCTTTCAACAGAGGATGCAGCCTTGAATCATGTGCTCTTACTGAAAACTTAGATGAAAAAACTACGATTGAGGTTTAAAAGTGAGCCTAGCCAGTTGTGTTTGTCTAAGTCAACAGTGAGGCTGTGCAGATCACAGAGAGGGATGGGGACTTTCTGTCGCAATGTACCCTTTTCAGCATCTCGGTTACCCTGAGCCCGGGTCCCTCCTCTTGGAGTGCTGATCAGGTTCAGGATACCCCCCAAATGCTTGACATTCTCTAGAGTAACAGCCAGGAATCAGGTGGCCCACACTCTCTTTGAGGATTGGAGTGTGTTATTTTGGTGTGTGCTTCTAGAAATTACATCTTTTTCTTCTCACCTCGGAAGTGGCTGGATCCCTGCAGTAGTAAGCCCATGTGTGGTGGCTCTGGCTCCTTTCTTGTCTCGGGGATGTGAGTGGGGCTCCATGTCTCTACCTGACGGAGATCGCCGTGCAAAGCCCAGCCTCTGGGAAGGAGCCCGCATCCGTGGTTCAGGATAACAGCCTCAGAAGCTCTCCCTTCAACCCGCGGAGAACATTCAGCCTCCTCCCAGTTCCCTGCTTGTTTCATGCCTGGTGTGGGGGGAGGCGATCTGGCTTCTGGTCAGAATCAGCTTTACTGATCTGGATCTGGCTGAGTGTAAAAGCTGCAGAGGGGACAAAAGATCAAGCGAATCGAGCACAGCTTGACCCGACCTCTTACAAACGTTGGGGCAGAGATTCTGCTCAAAGAGGGATACCTATCACCGATGCGGTTTTCTCCCTCTGTCCTCTGCAAAGTCATCCTGCTGATAACAGATCTAGTTCAAACCTAGGATAACACAATGCAGCTGCATTGCCTTAAACAGAAATAGAGGGTATTGTTGTGATTTCTTCCAGAATGGTGGCATTAACCCTGAGTGTCATTTGGCCATGCTCTCAGCTTTGGGGTTCCTGTGCTCTGAGTAAAGCACTGGCAGCTGGGTGCTCTATTCGGGGCGGTAGCTGCCAGGGGAAATCCACCCCAAAACGCTCTGCAGCCGCTCCAGACTAAGGAGCGAGTTTTGGCGGACAATTCAGGAACTCTCCTTGTCTATCCGAAACCCCTGTGTGACTCACATCCTTTTCGTGTCAGTTACTCCTAATGCTCCATAGTTTGTTAACAACATACTCCTTCCATGTACGTGAGGAGGGGACAGGTGGGCGGGAGGGGCAGAGAGGAGGACGGATGGAGGGGAAGGAGAGAAAGTGGAAGGAGAATGAAAGAGAAGAAGGGAATCCCGCCTTTCCTAGTTTTCCCCGGGCCACACAGCACCTTCCTACTGTTACAGAGAAAGAATATTCATGACGCTCCTTAAAGATAATGAGGCAGACTTCATTTAGGTCCCTAGCGATTCGTGCAGGGACCAGGGTGATGGGATTTTACAAAGGATACGACTCAACTCCGGATGCCATGTGGGCCAGTGGGGGTCACAGCCAAGGGGCAAGGAGGGGGCACAGGTGGGACATTCCTGAGAGGGAACCTCAGGGCTTGGAGGGGCTCTGGCTCAACCCACCTACCAGTGGCGGGTGGGGATGAGAAACTGGATCAGATGTTGAGGCTGGAGGGTCCTTGCAGGGTGACTTAGCAGGGTGCTTGCTAAAGTTAGCTTTTACCAGGAGGTGCACAGGTGGGCCTGAGAGAAGTGTCAGGACCCGCATTAAAGTTTGGTCAGGCAAAGAAGCTTTGTCACTCCTCAGCCTTCAACTCACGAAGGACTGAAAATTCCTCTAACTTCCTTCCCCACTTGGAAGCCCTCTGGTTCTGAAGTTTATCTGACACCCTGTTTGCCAGTGACCTTACATATCAGAGTCCTCACATCAGTACTGTTTTCCTCCCCTTAAGTGTTGATGTTCACCCCAGTTTTGTCTTTGGGCCCTTTCTTTCCTTGCTGTACGTACTCTTCACGGGCAAGCTCAGCCACCTGTTGGGTTTCAGCCTCCATCTGTAATCTAGTTTTTCCTAAATCTGCTCCGTCTGCAGGATGTCCCTCCCCTGAGCTCTGGACTTCTGTGTTTAACTGAGTATGCGACAGTTTCCCCTAGACATCAGTTCAGACATAATTCAAATGGACGTTTTCTGAAATTGAACTGATTTTCTGATAGCAGTCCTTCCTTTGGAATTGCACAGATAGTTCAGGAATCTGGGCTCTCACTGGAGATCCTTCCATCCTTTTCTTTGCTACCCGTTTTCTATACGGTTACAGAACTTATATTAATTCCAAGTGTCTCTTCCTTTCTTTTGGCTTTTTATTTGGAAATAGAATAAATAGATAAATAACATAAAATATCAATAAGAAAAATAAGTAAAAGAAAGAAATGGAGAAACCATACCTGGGGAAATACCTTTTAACAATTTTATATTTGAACTATTACTTATGTTACCCACAATTGTTAAGAAAAATTAATGAGTTGAAGAAAACTCTTATCAAATAGAAAATATATAAGTGGAAAAAATTCCAATAATGTTTGCATTCAGTGCTCTCAATCACTTGACAATAAACTAAGTTTGAATGGAGTACTTTTATTATTTTAGATTTTTTTTTACTGGAGTATACTTGATTTACAATGGTGTGTTAATTTTTTCTGCACAGCATTATGACCCGGTTATACATATACATATGTATTCTTTTGTATATTCTTTTCCAGTCTGGTTTATCCCAGGACGTTGAATAGAGTTCCCCATGCTGTACGGTGGGACTCTCTTGTTTACCCACAAATGTGGTACTTTTATAGAAGACAAGCTCTCCAGCGTTTTTGTTGGTTTTGCTTGTTTTTCAGCGGGCCTCTGAGGCTGCCCGGATCCCATCGTGAACGGCCACATCAGCGGCGACGGCTTCAGTTACAGGGACACCGTGGTTTATCAGTGCAAACCCCGGTTTCCGGCTCGTGGGGACTTCCGTCCGGATATGCTTGCAAGACCCCAAGTGGTCCGGACACACCCCAGTCTGTGTCCGTAAGTACACCTGTGAACTAAGTCAGCGGGTGCTTCCCTTCGTGGTGTTTTCTTTTGTCATTAGGTCGTAAGACAGACACGTTTAAGCTCAGAGAAAGGATGGAGAGCTGTCGGAAGAGAGAGAACGTGGGCGCCCCTCGCCTTCCGTCTTTGGTCTTCCTCCCATTCCATGTCTTTCTGACGCCTCCTGCAGGCTCCCTCCACATGTAATTTGCTCACCAGCTCATCTCAGATGGGTCCCAGGATGAGGGATGTCAGGCATGCATTCCCCCAACGTTATCTCAAGACGACAAGGTGGAAACAGCATCCGACCAGAGGAGGATAGAGGTGCTGGGTCCGAGTATGCAGGTTGGCTTTGCAGGGGCCCCACGGTAGCCAGCCCCCGAATCTTCTGTGTTGTTTTGTGTTTTTGTCATTGCTTCATCATGAGCACAGAGAGTTTGTACGCAATCCTTCCTTTAGTAAAGAGGTGAAATTGTATGTAACCATTGTCCTCAAACATTATAACTTGAGAGACAAATGCTGACTCCTATTTTTCTCTCTCTTTTTTTAACATCTTTATTGGAGTATAATTGCTTTACAATTGTGTGTTAGTTTCCGCTTTATAACAAAGTGAATCAGCTATGCATATACAGATATCCCCATATCCCCTCCCTCTTGCGTCTCCCTCCCTCCCACCCTTCCTATCCCACCCCTCTAGGCCGTTACAAAGCACCGAGCTGATCTCCACGTGCTACGTGGCTGCTTCCCACTAGCTATCGGTTTTACATTTGGTAGTGTATATAGTCCATACCACTCTCTCCCTTTGTCCCAGGTTATCCTTCACCCTCCCCGTGTCCTCAAGTCCATTCTCTAGTAGGTCTGCGTCTTTATTCCCGTCCTGCCCGTAGGTTCTTTGTGACTTTTCGTTTGTTTTTTAGATTCCATATATATGTGTTAGTATACGGTATTTGTTTTTCTCTTTCTGACTTACTTCACTCTGTATGACAAACTCTGGGTCCATCCACCTCACTACAAATAACTCAATTTTGTTTCTTTTTATGGCTGAGTAATATTCCATTGTATATATGTGCCTCATCTTCTTTATCCATTCATCTGTTGATGGACACTGAGGTTTCCATTTCCTGGCTATTGTAAAAAGAGCTGCAGTGAACGTTGAGCCCTCTTTCATGTGTTTGGTGGCGATCTGTATATCTTCTTTGGGGAAATGTCTATTTAGGTCTTCTGCCCATTTTTGGATTGGGTTGTTTGCTTTTTTGATATTGAGCTGCATGAGCTCCTTGTATACTCTGGAGATTAATCCTTTGTCAGTTGCTTCATTTGCAAATATTTTCTCCCATTCTGAGGGTTGTCTTTTCATCTTGTTTATGGTTTCCTTTGCTGTGCAACAGCTTTGAAGTTTCATTAGGTCCCATTTGTTTATTTTTGGTTTTATTTCCATTTCTGTAGGAGGTGAGTCAAAAAGGATCTTGCTGTGATTTATGTCATAGAGAGTTCTGCTTATGTTTTCCTCTAAGAGTTTGATAGTGTCTGGCCTTACATTTAGGTCTTTAATCCATTTTGTGTTTATTTTTGTGTATGGTCTTAGGGAGTGCTCTAATTCCATTCTTTTACATGTAGCTGTCCAGTTTTCCCAGCACCACTTATTGAAGAGGCTGTCTTTTCTCCAATGTATATCCTTGCCTCCCTTATCAAAGATAAGGTGACCATATGTAACTGGGTTTATCTCTGTGCTTTCTACCCTGTTCCATTGAACTATATTTCTGTTTTTGTGCCAGTACCATACTGTCTTGATGACTGTAGCTTTGTAGTATAGTCTGATGTCAGGGAGCCTGATTCCTCCAGCTCCATTTTCTTTCTCAAGATTGCTTTGGCTATTTGGGGTTTTTTGTGTTTCCATACAAATTGTGAAATTTTTTGTTCTAGTTCTGTGAAAAATGCCAGTGGTAGTTTGATAGGGATTGCACTGAATCTGTAGATTGCTTTGGGTAGTGGAGTCATTTTCACAATGTTGATTCTTCCAATCTGAGAACATGGTATATCTCTCCTTCTGTTTGTATCATCTTTAATTTCTTTCATCAATGTCTTATAATTTTCTGCATACAGGTCTTTTGTCTCCTTGAGTAGGTTTATTCTGAGATATTTTATTCTTTTTGTTGCAATGGTAAATGGGAGTGTTTTCTTAATTTCACTTTCAGATTTTTTTATCATTACTGTATAAGAATGCAAGAGATTTCTGTGCTTTAATTTTGTATCCTGCTACTTTACCAAGTTCACTGATTAGCTCTAGTAGTTTTCTGGTAGCATCTTTAGGATTCTCTGTGTATAGTATCATGTCATCTGCAAACAGTGAGAGCTTTACTTCTTCTTTTCTGATTTGGATTCCTTTTATTTCTTTTTCTTCTCTGATTACTGTGGCTAAAATTTCCATAACTATGTCAAATAATAGTGATGAGAGTGGGCAATCTTGTCTTGTTCCTGATTCTAGTGGGAATGGTTTCAGTTTTTCACCATTGAAGAGGATGTTGGCTGTGGGTTTGTCATACATGGACTTTATTATGTTGAGATAAGTTCCCTCTGTGCCTACTTTCTGGAAGGTTTTTATGATAAATGGGTGTTGAATTTTGTTGAAAGCTTTCTCTGCATCTGTTGAGATGATCATGTGGTTTTTCTGCTTCAATTTGTTAATATGGTGTATCACATTGATTGATTTGTGTATATTGAAGAATCCTTGCATTCCTGGGATAAACCCCACTTGATCATGGTGTATGATCCTTTTAATGTGCTGTTGGATTCTGTTTGCTAGTATTTTGTTGAGGATTTTTGCATCTATGTTTATCAGTGATATTGGCCTGTAGTTTTCTTTGTGACATCTTTGTCTGGTTTTGGTATCAGGGTGATGGTGGCCTCGTATAATGAGGAAGAGTTTGAGAAGAATAGGTGTTAGTTCTTCTCTATTTGATAGAATTCGCCTGTGAAGCCATCTGGTCTTGGGCTTTTTTTTTTTTTTTTTTTTTTTTTTTTGCGGTACCTGGGCCTCTCACTGTCGTGGCCTCTCCCTCCGCAGAGCACAGTCTCCGGACGCGCAGGCCCAGCAGCCATGGCTCACCTAATAAGACTTTAAATGTCATACCTAAAGATTACTTCATTTATCCCTTTAGGGGTCTTCAGTTTTACATCTAGCAAAGCTTGTGGTCTTGCGTCTAACAGGTTCTACATCAGGCTGCATTACAAAATGGAAATAGATTATTTTGCTTTTCAGCATTCTACTTGCATTAGGATACACATGATGTGGCAAGAATTGCTTTTAAATACTATCTTGCACACAGTGTGTTCCACACGAGAGGGCTCAATTTACAGAATTTTCAAAGAAAAGTAAAAATAAAGTGATATAGATATACTTAGTATAATTTCTCATTGATGTCTAATATTTCTGTTAATGTGTGTGTGCTGATTCATTTCCATAGTACATCCTGTCTGACATTCCCAAAGGTAGTATTGTTATTATCATTAAGATAGTCAAGACTTGGCAGAACTCTGAAAACAAAAGTTCTCCAAATTTCTTTACTGTTAAGCCTGATTTAATAAAAATTAGTTGTTTAAAAAAAATGCTAACTTCTTTCTGCTACACTAAATGGTAAAAGTTCAAATCATAAGTTAATATGATTATATTATAAATATAAATTCCATAGAACTCTCACATTATTAATATATGGTATAAATAATTGAATTTTTCTAAATCCCATGATCTTTTCCAAATTCACATTTTGATTTTTGAACTAAATGAAGTGGTATTTTAAAAGAGAAGTGGTTCTATATACTGTTCTATTCGTCTCTTAGCTCTCCAAGGCAAAGTGGTCTGATTAGATTTATTTTTCTGTCAATTGAACAAGTTTCTTTTCTTGAGATGTTTGCATCAATATTTCAGGCCTGGTTTTGCTTATCTTCCTTCACTTTCTCCTCCTGATGAGATACGAGTCAGTATAATTTTAAACCTCTGTGATTCTGAATTTTAAGTGGTTTAATAAGCCATCATTTCCTGAATTTACTCAAGCTGCTATAAATTTACCAAATGATGAATACTTTATTATGCCACTCAGCTATTATACAAAAGCTGTGAACATTTGCTGGCTATATTTTTGAATATTTTTATGGGTTTTGTTAATGCTAAATTCTAGCAGCGCCTTCCTTAAAACCAGGAGACACCTCTGCTACCAGGAAATTAAAAGTAAATTAACAATTAAAAGCCTTTTAGAGAACACAGAGCCTTTTCGTAGGAGTTTCCTACCTTCCCTTGGGTCACGATGACTCATTATCAAGGTTCCCAAAATGTAATTCCTTGTTAATATATAAGGCAGTTTCACACAAGAAGTTTTCTCACTTAATTTTGTGCACTTCCTTGGAAGAAGGTTGACCTAGAAAATCTTCAAGTTTTCTTCCGACGCTAAGAGTTTGGAATCATTAGCTGACCCGGTGTCACAGAAAATCACGTACCTGTGACATGTTCTAAGGAATGGACAACTTGTGTGTGCTTAGGTGGGAGTTTTCCTGGGACCTCAGCTCCTAGATCTACTTAGTAGAAAGAAGGAGGAAGCCAGAAGTACCAGATGGGAACAAAGATGCTCAAGGACCCAGTCAAAGAAGCTGGTGTTGATACAGGCTTCCCAGGATGCACTGGGAGTGTGACTGCAGTCAGGTGTGGAGAGGGGAGGGGAGCCCGGCATTACTAACAAGGAAGGCAAAGAATGACATGACCTGTCAAGCACATATGAGCTTCAAGGCTCACCCTGGTACTCGGGGGGTTTTCGGGGAGGAGTGTTTTATCACAGGCTTCTATAGACTGTGGGGCTGATGTGACTTACACATTGGAACAAAAATTAAATTTGGTTTAAAAGCATGGCCAGACTTTGGCCTGTTATTGGGGCTTGTAGATCTGTGCATCTGGTATAGGTAGAAATAAGACAGGATTTAACCAAAGGAACCATCATTAATTGTAAATATCACTTCAGACTTCTATGTGTGTGTGACGGCACATCCAAAAGGAGAGGGTAGTTAGAATATGTTTGTTTGTGCCTGATAGTACTTCCATGTTCAAAAATAATCTATCATAATAATTAGTTATGCCAGTTATCGGGGGTACAGCATGACCAGAGTCTAATAACGTCCTTGCAAACTATTCCAAATAAAATTGTTATTCCAACCAAATTCTGTTTGGTTGATGCAGTTCCTCTTGGCCTCTTTTCTCACTCTTTAGTCACTCCAGTCTTTCACTTTTTCTTCATTTCCAACTTCAGGGAACTTGTCAGATAAACAGACTCTGAAAGCTCTGACAAATTCCTTGAATAAATGTGTTCAGGACCTCACATGGGAGCGAGGGCACCTTGACAGGAAATGGGACAGCGCAATGCAGGTCCAGATATCATACTAACGTCAGGTCCTTGCTGGTCCCCCGTGCTACATCCTTCAGAATGCAGTGGGCAGCTTCTGGAAAGACCTTGGGTTCATGTTGTATCCCTTGAATATCCAGATAAACTAAAGCCACTTAAACAACAGCACATGTTCATGATTATAGAACCTCCTGACTCTCTCCATCCCTGTATACAAATATGCTGTCAAGGGAAAGGAAAGAGAGTGGAAGCTGCATGGGTCGGTCCATGTTGAAGACCCCAAAGGCCCTGATTTAGAGATGAAGGGACAGAGGAGGGCAAGTCAGAATGGATTACATCAATACCTCTGTCTAGTGTGTTTGTTTATTCTGATCCCGCTGAGATCTTGGACATGTAAACCAAGTTCAATCTGTCACTTGAGAGGAGGTATATTTTTAAAGTTCCCAGACTATCATCATCCTTCTTATAAATGGCAGAGACATTTAAAGCTGCATCCCACTTGAGAGCTTTGGGCGTTAATTGTTAGACTTTGGAAATTATTAGGGTATTAATGTAAGGAGAGACAGAGAGAAATAGAGTGGGAGGGAGCGGGAGGGAGAGGGGAAGAGAAAATTGGAATATCCAATCAAGGTGAAATGATGTGAAGCAGTTGACTTCCATACTTTGTACCATTGTCGGGACTGCTATTATTGGCCAAATTATCTAAGCAAATAGAAGCAATTACAATTTTCAAAGTAAAATCAAACAAAAGTATTTTTTAACTTTAAGAATTGTCAGTAACATCAAGGATATATGTTATTAAAACTAAAAATATTCACATAACAATCAAATACCAGTGGGAATGCATCCCTTCTGAACCCTATTCTTTCAAACTGCATTTCATTAGAAATACCATGGTTATAGGGAAGACATACTATATCTCTGTTATAAGGGTTCATTTTCTTTCAGATTATCTTCAAAATCATACTGTATTGAAGATGTTGGTGATGCTATAAAATACTAATAGTATTCATTATAATTGTTATTTATTGCCATTTTGATTATTATTATATTTAACTTTTGGATTGTCCTAATTTTTAAAAATTACTTTACAAAGGCAAATAAAATCACTGTGTGCTCTCAGAGACTTTCTAGTCTGGAAGATAAGAGACACATATATTAGGTGCATAATCTAATTAATATTCTTTCCTTTTAGTTTCAACATGGAGCCCAGCTATGATTTCCTACATATCTATGAAGGAGAGGATTCCAACAGCCCTCTCATTGGAAGTTTCCAGGGCTCTCAAGCCCCAGAAAGAATTGAGAGTAGTGGAAATAGTGTCTTTCTGGCATTTCGCAGCGATGCTTCTGTGGGCTTGTCGGGGTTTGCCATTGAATTTAAAGGTACTGTGACCAGCTTAAGTTGTGAGGAAAGTAATTTGTATCGAGATTGCTTTAATCATAAGCATTTATTTATAAAGTCTTGCGTATCTGCTTAATGCATAAAATTCTGACATCTCTCTCAATCATCTGGGGAACAGGGTCGATGTCGCCAGTGGAGAAGAAATTTCCAACACGCATTTCTACCTTAGCTGAAAGAAAAGAAAGTGGGGGAGGGAGATTTCTTTTTCCAAATTCATGGCCATTTAAAGATAAATTATGATTTGTACAATAAATAATTTGGGTATATGTGTTTTGCTATCTTAATTTGTTTATGCAGGATGACTCAGTTTAAGTACATAAATAGCTTAGTCTGGTTTTTGTTTTTTGGGTTTTTTTGTTGTTGTTTTTGGGGTTTTTTTTTTTTTTTTGGCTTGCAGGATCTTAGTTCCCCAACCAGGGAATGAATCCGAGCCCTCAACAGTGAAAGCGTGGAGTCCTAATCACTGGACTGCCAAGGAATTCCCAATAAATAGCTTAGTTTTATCTCAAAATTTTTCAAGATGTAAAATATCGATTGCCATTTCCCTGTCCTGACCACCCATGGTGGTTGGTTTGATGGGGAGAAAGCACTGATCCTGGTCGGCACTTTCTTCTTTGGTCACCTCATGAGTGACTCCCACTTCTTTGGGATCCATCACCCCCTGTCACTAGCATTCAGAGAAAACAAACAGACAGACTCACAAACAAAGATCACCCCAACCTAAGCATTTTGCTGTTGGGTTCATGAAAATAAACATACATATTTTTCAAATCTGTTTCTCATGTGAACAAGGAAAACACGGGGTATATTACAAAGAATCAGAGCAAAGGATTTATCAAAATATTAATTGGCAGTAGTGAGTGCTTTATAAAAAAATAATGAAATATATACATTTATTTAAACTTTTGAGTTAGTTATTAGTTACTAGAATTATAAAATAAACTATAGGGTATGTTTCATCTATGTTAACCCTTTAATGGACTTGTATTTCTTGATATGTTTATTTTTTTTCCGCGGTATGTGGGTCTCTCACTGTTGTGGCCTCTCCCATTGCAGAGTACAGGCTCCGGACGCGCAGGCTCAGAGGCCATGGCTCACGGGCCCAGCCGCTCCGCAGCATGTGGGATCTTCCAGGACCGGGCACGAACACGTGTCCCCTGCATCGGCAGGCAGACTCTCAACCACTGCGCCACCAGGGAAGCGCTTGATATGGTTTTTAAGTAGGAAATTAATCTACTTCCTCAGAAACACCGAAATCTACAAATTTACTGATCTTGGTACAATATACAATTTTTAAAAATTTAAACAATTCAGCAGTTGAAGGAGTTGCTGTGCTTTTTGGATGGGATCCATTAATGTTCACGAATAATTAACAGCAGTACTTTTAAGTATTTGCCATATCATTAGATAGTTTCTGTATTAATAAGAACTCATTGAAGTACATGTCACCATGACAACGTCCATTCTATACTGAGTAAAAAATCACACGTTTCATCTAAATATAAGACTGTAAGGAATGGGAGAGATTATTTGCAAATGATGAGACTAACATGCGGTTAATGTCTAAAATATATAAACAGCTCATACAGCTCAATACCAAGAAAGCAAACAATGCAATAAAAAAATGAACAGAAGACCTAAAGAGACATTTTTCCAAAAAGAAAGACATACAGATGTCTAACAGGCACCTGAGAAGATTTTCAGCATTGTCAGTTGTTAGAGAAATGCAAATCCAAACAACAATGAGGTATGACGTCATTCGAGTCAGCACGGCCATCATGAAAATGTCTACAAATAACAAATGTTAGCGAGGGTGTAGAGAAAAGGGAACCCTCCTACACTGTTGATGGGAATGTAAATTGGTGCAGCCACTATGGAGAACAGTATGGAGGGTCCTCAAAAAGCTAAAACTAGAGTTGCCATATGAGCCAGCAATGGACTACTACCCAACCATAAAAAAGAATTAAATTCTGCTATTTGCAGAAACATGAACGGACCCAGAAAAATTATGCTTAGTGAAATAAGTCAGACAGTGAAAGACAGATATTGTGTAATATCACTTGTATGTGGACTCTAAAAATAATGCAAATGAATGTACATGCAAAACAAAACCAGACTCACAGACAAACTTACAGAAAACAGACTTATAGTTACCAAAGGGGAGAAGGAAGTGGGGAGGGACAAATTAGGGGTATGGGATTAACAGATACAAACTACTATGTATAAAATAGATAACAACAAGGATGTTTTCTATAGCACAGGGAATTACAGCCATTATCTTGTAATAACTTATAATGGAGTATAATCTTCAAAAATACTGAATCACTATGCTGTACAAATGAGACTAATATAACATTGTAAATCAATTATACTTCTATGAAAAAAAAAAGACTGTACATCTGTCATCATCTTGTGTTCCCCAGGGCATCCTAGGGTAAGAGAGTCTGCGGATGAGTGAGTAAATGAAGAAGAACTTCTGTCCCTCATGATAGGGGGACAGGGCTGCCTCTTTGGTCTGGTTCTTTGGGGACCAGCAGAGCCTTCTAAATGGGTGCTAGAGCTCTCATGCTTTAAAAGTTCTCCAGTGGAGCCTGTGAAAAAAAAATCATCAGAAAACAAGGAAGGACACAGCAATGGTACAGCATCCAGCAAGTACAAGGCCCCATACGGTGAGGGAAGCAGGGAGTGGACCTGGCTCTTGGGCTTGACCAGAAGGAGCCACGGGGCAGTCCTGCCGAGTGACCCCAGGGCCCCGGCGGCTTCGGCGCAGGCATTCTGGTAGGCGTCCGTAAGCAGAGCCGACAGGAACCAGGGCGGAGCACACCGCATGATGAAGTCATCTCATTGGTAAACGTGACAACTTGTAAGCAAAAAGCATGCCATGAGTTATCACCAAACATCCTGAACTGACAACTGAGTAAATGCAACTAAAAGCTTTGATGCAGTGCATTTGGAGAAATGAATAAAAACTGGCCACCAGAGGTCTCAATTTGCAACACAGAGCAGAAAATCGTGGGAGTGGTATTTAACCAAACAGTACACTAAACCAACAGACACTGTAACAAAAAGTGATCAAAAAGGCTGACCAGGCAACAGGCATGTAGTTTTTTCTCCATCCTTTTTTAAAATACAATTTTAGTTATTTTATTTTTTATGTTTGGCTGCGTTGGGTCTTCATTGCTACATATGGGCTTTCTCTAGTTGTGGCGAGCAGGGGCTACTCTTCGTTGCGGTGTGCGGGCTTCTCACTATGGTAGCTTCTCTTGTTGTGGAGCATGGGCTCTAGGCGCGCAGGCTTCAGTAGTTGTGGCTCGTGGGCTCAGTAGTTGTGGCTTGCAGGCTCTGGAGCGCAGGTTCAGTAGTTGTGGCACACGGGCTTCAGTAGTTGTTGTTCGTGGGCTCTAGAGCGCAGGCTCAGTAGTTGTGGTGCATGGGCTTAGATGCTCCACAGCATGTGGAATCTTCCCGGACCAGGGTTTGAACCCATGTCCCCTGCATTGGCAGGCGGAGTCTTAACTTCTGTGCCACCACGGAAGCCCTTTCTCCATCATTTTATAGGAGAAAAATATACGCCCTAGACCAGTGCTTGTATTTATTAGACACTCAGTACATTCTGTTCGATGACAGAGTAAATGACATCCGATGGAAGGATTGTTCTCGTGCCCACAGTTTTATTTATTCATCCCTTATTTGCTTAAAATAAACAATCTGTGTTCTCTATGGGATCTAAGGCAGCAGTAAAGAATTATCAGAATGTCACCTACTCCTTGAAATATCCAAATTGGTTTTCAATAAAGTGATTAGAGTGTTGGTCCCAACACAGTACACAACTATTGCTGTGAGTCTCTAACCAGAGCAAAAATAGAGAACCTGGAGGGGTTTCCACAATTTATATATATGATACAATATATTCATGATATATGTGATAATTAATATATTATACATGGCATATGATACATATGATGTATGATAATATATAATACATATATTACAGATGCTATATGATACATCTGATAATATATGATGTATGATATATGATATATATGATAATATATCATGTGTGATACACGTGACAGTATAATGTTTATATATTTAAGTTGCACTTTAACCAAAGTATGTAAATAAAATATTCTAATAGCTGGCTATAATAATTAGTCCAACAGTTGCCAAAGAGATCTCTGTTTGGCTGATGTTGACACATAGGTCATTAAAAATATAATGAGAGATATTGAACAAATACAGTTAAACAGGCCTCTTCTCCGCCCTGCCGGATGTCACAAAGTTTCTGCTTTTCCCTCTTCCACTGTTTGTTATCCATTCCGAAGAGGATGTAGGGTGTAGTTTTCAGAGCCCATTGCATCTTTACCCTTTACCGGCGTACCTGCCACAATCTCCCAGGAGCATCTTCTTCCTAACACTACTGTGTGGATTTACTCATTGGCCATACGTGGACACTCAGGAAGGGAAAAATTCTTAAAAAGGAGCAAAATCCACATTGATCACAACCCCCAAAAAGGTAAAATGCAGGCTTCCATTTATACTTTCCAGAGATTTTTTATGTATTTGCTTAACCCTGGGGCAAAGATTGTCAAGCCAAATAGAAAGAACTGAAACATATTTATTTTATCCACTCAAGTTATCCTTGAGGCTATATTGATATTAATAACCCCATTCATGAAAAACACATTCATGACAAATAGCATTTTCTTAACTTTAGGCCAAAAAGTGAAGAAAAACATTTCAGTATAACATCAATATTGATCCCTTGAAGATTTGTAAAATTCAGTTCAGAGCCTTCTGACATTACAAGGGGCTTTGCTGATGGAGTGCAGGACGTTGACAAGCACAAACAGAAAGCAACTCAAATGATGGAATTGCACACAACAGAAGGAGATATAGATACATGATTTAGAGACATTTGGAAGGTCTGCTGAAATATGACATTTACAACGTTAAGGCTACCAAGACATAAGTGGAACTATGTCCTGTACCACACAGCTACAGGACTGTGAGAAAGAAAGAAGAGAACTTTGTATTTATATCTGGGAAAAGAGAGGCTTTTAGCAAATGCCTCCTTTAGTGGCCCCCAGAGCTGGACAGATCTCTGCAGTGTGTTTTTGTGAAAGTTATTTAACCGCTCTTGAGCTTCAGATTCTCCAAATGTAGAATGGGGCCACAGATCATCCTCACGTTGCAGAGGTGGGGTGAAGATATGAATGAAAAACATGCAGTGTACCCAGCTCAGCGCCTCATGTATAACATGACCTCAATTCCTTTGAGCAGTTATTAGAATTAGAATAGAATTGTGTTGAGCAACTATTACATCCCAGACACAGGGCTTGACCCTTATGGATCAGGGCATATTCTTGCCTCCTTTATCAAAAATAAGGTGACCATATGTGCATGGGTTTATCTCTGGGCTATCTTGTTCCATTATCTATATTTGTGTTTTTGTGCCAGAACCATACTGTCTTGATTACTGTAGCTTTGTAGTATAGTCTGAAGTCAGGGAGCCTGATGATTCCTCCAGCTCAATTTTTCTTTCTCAAGATTGCTTTGGCTATTTGGTGTCTTTGGTGTTTCCATATAAACCGTGCAATTTTTTATGCTTGTTCTATGAAAAATGCCCTTGGTAGTGTGATAGGGATTGCATTGAATCTGTAACTTGCTTTGGGTAGTATAGTCATTTTCGCAGTGTTGATTCTTCCAATCCAAGAACATGGTATATCTCTCCATCTATTTATATCATCTTTAATTTCTTCCATCAGTGTCTTACAGTTTTCTGCATACAGGTCTTTCATGTCCTTAGGTAGGTTTATTCCAGGGTATTTTATTCTTTCTGTTGCAGTGGTCCATGGTAGTGTTTCCTTAAATTCTGTTTCAGATTTTTCATCATTAGTGTACAGGACTGCAAGAGATTTCTGTGCATTCATTTTGTATCGTACTACTTTACCAAATTCATTGATTAGCTCCAGTAGTTTTCCTGTAGCATCTGTAGGATTCTCTATGTATACTATCATGTCATCTACAAACAGTGACAGCTTAATGTCTTCTTTTCCGATTTGGATTCTGTTTATTTATTTTTCTTCTCTGATTGCTGTGGCTAAAACTTCCAAAAGTATGATGAATAATAGTCATGAGATCGGACAACCTTGTCTTGTTCCTGATCTTAGAGGAAATGGTTTCACTTTTTCACCATTGAGAACGATGTTGGCTGTGGGTTTGTCATATATGGCCTTTATCATGTTGAGGTAAGTTCCCTCTATGCCTACTTCTGGAGTGTTTTTATCATAAATCAGTGTTGAATTTTGTGAAAAGCTTTTTCTGCATCTATTGAGATGATCATATGGGTTTTCTCCTTCAGTTTGTTAACATGGTGTATAACATTGATTGATTTGTGTATATTGGAATAAACCCCACTTGATCATGGTGTATGCCCCCTTTAATGTGCTGTTGGATGCTGTTTGCTAGTATTTTGTGGAGGATTTTTTCATGTATGTTCATCAGTGATATTGACCTGTAGTTTTCTTTCTTTGTGACATCTTTGTTTGGTTTTGGTATCAGGATGATGGTAGCCTCGTAGAATGAGTTTGGGAGTGTTCCTCCCTCTGCTGTATTTTGGAAGAGTTTGAGAAGGATAGCTGTTAGTTCTTCTCTAAATGTTTGGTAGAATTCTCCTGTGAAGCCATCTGGTCCTGTGAAGCCATCTGAAGCCATCTGGTCTGGGCTTTTGTTTGTTGGAAGATTTTTAATCACACTCTCAATTTCAGTGCTTATGAGTGGTCTGTTTATATTTTCTATTTCTTCCTGGTTCAGTCTCAGAAAGTTGTGCTTTTCTAAGAATGTGTCCATCTCTTCCAGGTTGCCCTTTTGTTTTGGCATATACTTGCTTGTATTAATCTCTCATGATTCACTGTATTTCTGCAATGTCCGTTGTTACTTCTCCTTTTTCATTTCTAATTCTATTGATTTGAGTCTTCTCCCTTTTTTTCTTGATGAGTCTGGCTAATGGTTTATCAATTTTGTGTATCTTCTCAAAGAACAAGCTTTTAGTTTTATTGATCTTTGCTAGCATTTCATTCATTTCTTTTTCATGTATTTCTGATCTGATTTTTATGATTTCTTTCCTTCTGCTAACTTTGGGGTTTTTTTATTCTTCTTTCTCTAATTGCTTTAGGTGCAAGGTTAGGTTGTTTATTTGAGATGTTTCCTGTTTCTTAAGGTAGGATTGTGTTGCTATAAACTTCCCTCTTTGAACTGCTTTTGCTGCATCCCATAGATTTTGGGTCGTCGTGTCCCCATTGTCATTTGTTTCTAGGTATTTTTTTATTTCCTCTTTGAATTGAGTCACTGAGGTGTATGTGTGTATGTCTGTGTGTGTGGTGCTACAGACTGTGAAATGAATCACTATGAGTTGTGTGTGTGTGCGTGTGCTGGTATAGACTGTGCACTGAGTCACACTGAGCCATGTGTCTGCCTCTGTGTGTATGGGCATGTGGGCTGGTATAGTCTGAGCATTGAGTTAGAGTGAAGTGTGTTGTGTATCTGTGTCTGTGCTGGTATGGAGTGTACACTGAGTCACAATGAGCTGTGTGTGTGTGTGTGTGTGTGTGTGTCTATGTGGTGGTGTAGAGTGTGCACTGAGTCACAGTATGGTGTGTGTGTGTGTGCGTGTGTGTGTGTGTGCTGGTATAGGCTGAGCACTGAATCACAATTAGGTGTGTGTATGTGTCTGTGAGTGCTGGTATGGGCTTTGCATTGAGTCACTGAGGTGTATGTGTGAGATTCTGTGTGTGTCCTGCTACATGCTGTGCATTGACTCACAATTAGTTGTGTGTGTGTGAGTGCTGATATAGACTGTGCATTGAGTCACAGTGAGCTGTATGTGTTTGTGTTTCTGTGTGTGTGCTGCTATAGGCTATGCACTGAGTCACAATGACTTGTGTGTGTGTGTGTCTGTAATGGTATATGCTGTGCCTTGAGTCACAGTGAGCCGTGTGTGTGTGTGTTGGTATGCTCTGTGCATTAAGTCAGATTGAGCCAGGCATATGTGTGTGTGTGTGTGTGTGTGTGTGTGTGTGTCTGTGCTGTATAGGCTATACATTGAGTCACAGTGAGCCGTGTGTGTGTTTCTGTGTGCTGGTATGGGCTTTGCATTGAGTAACTGAGGGGTGTGTGTGTGGTGCTACAGACTTGGCATTGACTCACTGTGAGCCTTCTGTGTGTGTCTGTGTGTGTCTGAGTGTGGTGATATAGGCTGTGCATTGACTAACAGTGAGCCATGTGTGTGTGTGTATGTGTGTGTGTGTGTACTGGTATAGGCAGTGCTTTGAGTCACACTGACAAGTGTGTGTGGGAGTGGGGGGTTGCTATATGCTGTGCACTGAGGCACAGTGAGCCGTGTGTGTGTGTGTGTGTGTGCTGGTATAGACTGTGCAGTGAGTCACAGTTAGGTTCTGTGAGTGTTTGCTTGTATGGGCTTTGCATTGAGTCACAGTGAGGTGTTTGTGTGTGTGTGTGTGTGTGTGTGTGTGTGTGTGTGTGTGTGTGTGTGTGTGCTGCTACAGACTAAGCACTGAATCATAGTGAGCCATGTGTTTGTGCTGGTACAGGCTGTGCAATGAGTCACAGCCGTGTGTGTCTGTGTGTGTGTGTGTGTCTGTGTGTGTGTTGGTATAGGCTGAGCATAGAGTCACACTTAGCTGCATGTATCTGTGTGCTTTGCATTGAGTCATTGGGGTGTGTGTGTGTGTTTGTGTGTGTGCTGGTATAGGCTGAGCATTGAGACACAGTGCACCGTGTGTATGTGTGTGTGTTTAGGGGCTGCTATAGTCTGAGCACTGATTTAAGGTGAGGTGTGTTGTCTGTCTGTGTATGTGCTGCTATGGACTGCACATTGAGTCACAATGAGCTGTGCATGCCTGTGTGTATGTGCACTGGTATATGCGGAGCATTAAATCAGTTAGGTGTGTGTATGTGTGTGTGTGTGCTGCTATGGGCTTTGCATTGAGTCACTGAGGTGCGTGTGTGTGTGTGGTGCTACAGACTGTGCACTGAGTCACAGTGAGCCTTGTGTGTGCGTGTGTGCTGGTATAGAGTGTGCACTGAGTCACAGTGAGTCGTGTGTGTTTGTGTGTGTGTGTGCTGGTATGATCTGTGCATTAAGTCACATTGAGCCATGCGTGTGTGTGTGTGTCTGCTGGTATACTCTGAGCATTGAGTCACAGTGAGTTGTGTGGTGTGGGTGTGTGTGTGTGCTGGTAAGGACTGTGCTTTTAGCCAAAGAGAGCCGTGCAAGTGTGACTTGTGTGCACTGGTATAGGCTGACCATTGAGTCACAATGAGCTGTGTGTGCCTGTGTGTGTGTATGTGTTTGTGTGCGTGTGCTGGTGTAGGCTGTGCATTGAGTGACAGTTAGCCGTGTGTGTGTGTGTTTGTGGGTGTGGGTGCACTCACTGGTATAGGCAGTTCATTGAGTTACAGTGAGCTGTGTGTGTGTGTGTGCATGTGTGTGTGTGTGTGTGCTGGTATTGGCTAAGCACTGAGTCACAGTGAGCCATGTGTGGTGGGGGACTGGGATAGTCTGAGCGTGAATCACAGTGAGGTGTGTGGTGTGTGTGTGTTTATCTGCCTGTATGGACTGTTCATTGAGTCACATTGAAGTATGTGTGTGCGCGTGTCTGTGTGCTGGTATAGGATGTACATTGAGTCACATTGAGCCGTGTGTGTGCTGGTACAGGCTGTGCAATGAGCCACAGAGAGCCGTGTGTGTGTGTCTGTGTGTGTGTTGGTATAGGCTGAGTATTGATTCACATTTAGATGTGTGTGCGTGTGTGTGTGTGAAGGTATAGGCTGTGCATTGAGTCACAGTGAGCTGTGGGTGTGTGTGTGTGTCTGTGCTTGTGAGTGTGGGCTGGTATAGGCTGTGCATTGAGTCACAGTAAGCCATGTGTGTGTGTGTGTTTGAGTGTGTATGTGATGGTATAGACTGTGCATTGAGTCACAGTAAGGTGTTTTTGTGTGTGTGTCTTTGCTGTTATGGGCTTTGCATTGAGTCACAGTGAGGTGTGTGTGTGTGTTTGTGTGCTGGTATAGACTGTGCACTGAGTCACAGTGAGGTGTTTGTGTGTGTCTGGCTGTGTATGCTATTATAGGCTGTGCATTGAGTCACATTGATGTGTGTGTGTCGGCTCAATATGGTTCTAAGCAAAATGCTTATGATAAAATGGTAAAGAAAAAAAATGGGTAAGAAACCTACGCATATCAAGATTGGTGCAGAGGGAGTGATCAAGATGACAGAGTAGTAGGACATAAGCTCACCTCCTCCCACGAATACATCAAAAATACATCTACACGTGGATCAATTCTTACAGAATATCTACTGAACGCTGGCAGGAGATCTCAGACCTCTAAAAGGGCAAAATATCTCCACATAACTGGGTAGGACAAAAGAAAAAAAAAAAGAAA
Organism: Grampus griseus; assembly: GCF_964374135.1. NCBI lineage: Eukaryota > Metazoa > Chordata > Mammalia > Artiodactyla > Delphinidae > Grampus > Grampus griseus. Next base: position 13,783,344 of record NC_139016.1, on the reverse strand, counting down.
GTGAGAATGGAATCAGGACAGGACCTGCACCCCTGCACCCCTGGGAGCGAGCTGTGAAAGAGGAAAGGTTCCTGCACCGTGGGAAGCCCCCTCACCAGCGGAGAGATCAGCCAGGACAGGGGAGAGCTAAGGAGGCTTGGAGGAGAAAGCAGCAACTGGTTTGCAGCAGCCAGAATGGAGAGAAACCTGCACAGACGGTCAGTGTCACTGCTCTGCACTCCCCAGCCTGAGATATGCGTCCGCCAGTGCCGGTACGATCTAGGTGTGGAAGCTTGGGCTGTGGAGATCGGACCCATGGAGAAGACTGGGGTGGGCTGTGCAGAAATAGCCTGAAGGGGCTGAAGCCTGATGCAATGGCATCTGAGGGTGTACACGGAGGAAGCCTGGGCCACCTTAGAGGCCAGGTGCCACTGTGTAGGCGACGCACAACGGGACGGGTGGGACCTGCCATTACAGCTTTTTTCCCTGCATAAGCTCTCAGGAGGCAGGACATCACCTAGACGAGCTCCAGGAGCCGTCATGAGCCACCTCTGCTCCCATCGTGTGCTCTGGGGGCATGCATGAGCCACCACCGCCAGCAAGAACCCCACGACCGCGCACCAGCCACCGCATATGCATACCCCCTATCAAGCCAGCACACACTGAGGAAAGAGGCAACAGGTATCCATACTAAAAACGGCCCTTGCACCAAAAATATTAAACCCACACAAGCTACATAGGGACACTGCCACATACAAATATCCCTCCACACCACAGGAGATAAAAGTGTTTCTCCTAAACTCACAGAATAAGAGAAATATAAGTAAAATGAAGAAGCAGAGGAACCACTCCCAATTAAAAGCCCAAGAGAATTCCCCTGAAAGAAACAAACAATGAAGCACACCTCTTTGGTCTAATAGACACCAATAGCTCAAAGGAGATAATGAAAATACTGAAGGAATTAAGAAAGACTATTGACAGAAATGCAGACTATTGTAAAAAGGGACTAGAAACTATAAAGAGCAACCAAGAAAAATTAGAAAACTCATTTGCCAAGACAAAAACTGAACTAAAGGCAATGAGTAGCAGAGTAAATAGTGCAGAAGAATGAATAAGTGACCTGGAAGATAGAATAATGGAAATCACCCAATCAGGAGAGCAGACAGAAAGCCAAATGAAAAAAAATGAAAGCAATATAAGAGACCTGTGGGATAACATAAAGCATGCCAATCTACGCATAATAGGGATTCCAGAAGGGGAAGAAAGAGAAAATGGGATCAAAAATGTGTTTGAAGAAATGATGGCTGAAAACTTCCCAAACTTAAAGAAGGAAACAGATATCCAGGTACAGGAAGCACAATGGGTCCCAAACAGGGTAAACCCACACAGAGCTACCTACACCAAGACCTATTATAATAAAAATGGCAGAAGTTAAAGTGAGGACTCTAAAGGCAATAGGAGAAAAACAAAGAGTTAATCACAAAGGAACTCCCATAAGGCTATCAGCTGATTTCTCTACAGAAACATTGCAGGCTAAAAGGGAGTGGCAAGATATATTCGAAGTCCTGAAAGGGAAAAATCTGCAACCTAGGATGCTCTATCCAGCAAGATTATCATTTAGAATAGAAGGAGAGATAAAGAATTTCTCAGCCGAGCAAAAACTAAAAAAATACAGCAATGCTAAATGCTAAGGGAAGTACTGAAAGGTCTTCTCTAAATACAAAAGAAGTCAAAATATATAGGAAAGAGAAAATCACAATTGGAGAGCAAATCACCTAAATAAGCCAGTACCCAGATTTTTTAAAAAGTTAAAAATTTCTGTGAAAGTGATGATAACCACCATGAACAGCAAAAGAATGAACGTGAAAATGTAAAAGAGGACATCAAAATCATAAAATGTGGGGTAGGAGAGTAAGAAAAATAGATTTTTTTTTTCAGTTCCTCCAATGTGTTTGAGCCTATATGACTACCAGTCTAAGGCAAGCAGATATAGGATGAGATTAACATACTTGAAAAACAGGGTACCACAAATCAGACACATACAATAGAATCACAAAAAACAAAAAGAGAATATAATACGAAAGAAAATCATCACACTGAAAAAGGAAAAAGAAAAATAAAGGGACAAAAAAGAAATATAAAATCAATGGGAAAACAAGGTTAAAATGGCAATAAATACATATCTCTCAATAATTACCTTAAACATCAATGGACTAAATGCTCCAATCAAAAGACTCAGAGTAGCAGATTATAGGCTCTTGTTTTCTAATCCAATATGCTGCCTAGAAGACACACACTTTACGGCACAGGACACACATAGATTGAAAGTGAGGGGATGGAAAAAGATATTTCATGGAAATGAAAAGAAACCAGGGGTCGCAATACTCATATCAGACAAAATAGACTTTAAAACAAAGGCCATAAAGAAAGATAAAGAACAACACTATATAATGATAAAAGGATCCATCAAGAAGTGGATTTTACACTTGTCAACATATATGCACCTAATATAGGAGCACCCAAATACATTAAATAAATACAGACATAAAGGGAGAAATTGACAGGAATAAAATAATAGTAGGAGACTTTAACACCCCACTCACATCAATGGACAGATCTTCTAAACAAAATATCAATAAGGCAACAGGACAGTATCAATACAACAGGACAGTTAGACTTAATTGATATGTTCAGGACATTACATGCAAAAAAACCTGGCATACACATTCTCTTCAAGTGCACATGGAACATTCTCTAGGACTGACCACATACTAGGGCATAAAACAAGCCTCAACAAATTTAAGAGGGTAGAAATGACCTCAAGCATCTTTTCTGACCACAACGGCATGAAACGAGAAATCAACCACTGAAACAGAAACAAGAAAAAAATGATTACACAGAGACTAAACAATATGCTACTAAGAAGAAACCAATGGGTCAACAATTGAATAAAAGACGAAATTTAAAAATAACTTGAGACAAATGACAATGAAAACACAACCATACAAAATCTACAGGATGCAGCAAAAGCAGTTCTTAGATGGGAGTTCATAGCGATACAGGTCTTCCTCAAAAAATGAGACAAATCTCAAATAAACAACCTAACCTACCACTTACTTAAAAGAATTAGAGGGGGCTTCCCTGGTGGCACAGTGGTTGAGAGTCCTCCTGCTGATGCAGGGGACACGGGTTCATGCCCCAGTCCAAGAAGATCCCACATGCTCTGGAGCGGCTGGGCCCATGATCCATGGCTGCTGAGCCTGTGCGTCCGGAGCCTGCGCTCCACAATGGAAGAGGCCACAACAGTGAGAGGCCCACCAAAAAAAAAAAAAAAGAATTAGAAAAAGAACAAACAAAACCTAAAGTCAGCAGAAGGATGGAAATAATAAACATCAGAGAGGAAATAAATAGAGATTTAAAAACAATAGAAAAAAAATCAATAAAACCAAGAGCTGGTTCTTTGAAAGGGTAAACAAAATCGACAAACCTCTGGCCAGGCTCACCAAGAAGAAGAGAGAGAAGACCCAAATAAACAAAATAAGAAATGAAAAAGGAGACATAACAACTGACACCGTACAAATACAAAAACCATAAGAGAATACTATGAACAATTATATGCCAATAAATTCGACAACCTAGAAGAAATGGACAACTTTCTAGAAATATACAGGCCACCAAAACTGACTCAAAAAGAAATAGATAATTTGAACAGACCACTCACTAGAGATGATACAGAATCTGTAGTTTAAAAACTCCCTCACAGGGCTTCCCTGGTGGTGCAGTGGTTAAGGATCCACCTGCCAATGCAGGGGACGTGGGTTCGATCCCTGATCCGGGAAGATCCCACATGCTGCAGAGCAACTAAGACCATGTGCCACAACTACTGAGCCTGCGCTCTAGAGCCTGTGAGCCACAACTACTGGGGCCATGTGCCACAACTACTGAAGCCTGTGTGTCTAGAACCCGAGCTCCGCAATGAAGAGTAGCCCCTGCTCACCACAACTAGAGAAAGCCCGTGCACGGCAACAAAGACCCAGTGCAGACAAAAATAAAATAAATAAAATAAATAAATTTATTAAAGAAAAACTCCTCCACAAGCAAAACTCCAGAACCAGATGGCTTCATAGGCAAATTCTACCCAACATACAAAGAAGAACTTATACTGATCCTTCTCAAACTCTTCCAAAAACCTGAAGAGAAGGGAACACTCCCAAAGACATTCTAGGAAGCCACCGTCACCCTGATACCAAAACCAGACAAAGAAACCACCAAAAAAGAAAATTACAGGCCAATATCTTTGATGAATATAGATGCAAATATTCTCAACAAAATATAGCAAACTGGATCCAACAACACATAAAAAAGATCATACACCACAACCAAGTGGGATTCATCCCAAGTTCATAAGGATGGTCCAACATATGCAAATTAATCAATGTGATACACCACATAAACAAAAGTCAAAAACCACTTGATCATCTTAATAGATGCAGAAAAAACATTTGACAAAATTCAACATCCATTCATGATAAACACTCTTACCAAAGTGGGTATAGAGGGAATATATCTCAACATAATAAAAGCTATTTATGACAAACCCAGAGCCAATATAATACTCAATGGTGAAAAGTTGAAAGCCTTCCCTCTAACATCTGGAATACAACAAGGATACCCACTTCCACCTCTTCTATTCAACATAGTATTGGAAGTCCTAGCCACAGCAATCAGACAAGAAAAAGAAATAAAAGGTATCCAAATTGGAAGAGGTAAAATCGTCATTATATGCAGATGACATGACTCTCTATATAGAAAACCCTAAAGACTCCACACAAATACTAGAACTGATCAGTGAATTCAGAAGTGTAGCAGCATACAAGATTTACATACAGAAATTGGTTGCATTTCTTTACACCAACAATGAAATATCAGAAAGGGAATGTAAAAAAACAATACCTTTCAAAATCACAACCTCAGGACTTTCCTGGTGGTCCACTGGCTAAGACTCCACAATCCCAACGCAGGGGGCCCAGGTTCCATCCCTGGTCAGGGGACTAGATCCCACATGCCACAACTAAGAGTTCACGTGCCGCAGCTAAAGATCCCGCATGCCACAGCTAAAGATCCTGCACGCAGCAATGAAGATCCCGCACGTGGCAACTAAGACCTGGCGCAGTCAAATAAATAAATGTTGAAAAGAAATGCACCCCCAAAAATAAAATACTTAGGAATAAATCTGACCAAGGAGCTGAAAGACTTGTATGCTGAGAAATATAAAACGTTAAAGGAAATTGAAGATGATTCAAAGAAACGGAAAGATATCCCATGCTCTTGGATTGGAAGAATGTCTATTGTTAAAATGACTATACTACCCAAAGCAATCTACAGATTTCATGCAATACCTATCAAATGACCCATAACATTTTTCACAGAACTAGAACAAATAATCATAAAATTTATATGGATCCATAAAACACACAGAATTGCCAAAGCAATCCTGAAGAAAAAGAATAAAGCAACAGGCATAACCCTCCCAGACCTAAGACAATACTACAAAGGTACAGTAAGCAAAACAGCATGGTATTGGCACAAAAACAGACATATGGATCAATGGAACAGAACAGAGCACACAGAAATTAACCCACACACCTATAGTCAATTAATTTTTGACAAAAAAGGCAAGAATATACAACGGGAAAAAGTCTCTTCAGCAAGTGGTGCTGGGAAAGTTGGACAGCTGCATGTAAATCAATGAATTTAAAACACACCCTCTCACTGTACACAAAAATAAATTCAAAATGCCCTAAAGACTTAAACATAAGACATGACACCATAAAACTCCTAGAAAGGAACACAGGCAAAACATTCTCTGACATAAATTGTACCAATGTTTTCTTAGGTCAGTCTCCCAAGGCAATAGGAATAAAAGCAAAAATAAACAAATGGGACCTAATCAAACATACAAGCTTTTGCGCAGCAAAGGAAACCATTAACAAAACGAAAAGACGACCTACAAAACAGGAGAAAATATTTGCAAACAATGCAACTGAGAAGGGCTTAATTTCCAAAATATATAAACAGCTCATACAACTCAACAACAAAAAAATAAATGAACCAATCAAAACAGGGGCAGAAGATCTAAAAAGACATTTATTCAAAGAAGAAATACAAATAGCTAATAGGCACATGAAAAGATGCTCAAAACCACTAATTATCAGAGAAATGAAAATCAAAACTTTAATAAGGTACCATCTCACACTGGTCAGAATGGCCATCATGAAAAACTCTACAAATAACAAATGCTGGAGAGGATGTGGAGAAAAGGGAACCCTCTTACACTGTTGGTGGGAATATAAATTGGTACAGCCACTTTGGAGAACAGATGTGGAGGTTCCTTAAAAAACTAAAAATTGGGCTTCCCTGGTGGTGCAGTGGTTGAGAGTCTGCCTGCCGATGCAGGGGACACGGGTTCGTGCCCCGGTCCGGGAAGATCCCACATGCCGCGGAGCGGCTGGGCCCGTGAGCCATGGACGCTGGGCCTGCGCGTCCGGAGCCTGTGCTCTGCAACAGGAGAGGCCACAACAGTGAGAGACCCGTGTACAGAAAAACAAACAAACAAAAAACCTAAAAATTGAATTACCGTATGATCCAGCAACCCCACTCCTGGGCATATACCCAGACAAAACTCTAACCCAAAGAGATACATGCACCCCTATGTTCATAGCAGCACTATTCACAATAGCCAAGACATGGAAACAACCTAAGTGTCCACTGACAGATGAATGGATAAAGAAGATGTGGTACATGTATACAATGGACTAGTACTCAGCCATAAAAAAGAACAAAATAATGCCATTTGCAGCAACATGGATGCAACTAGAGATTATCATACTAAGTGAAATAAGTCAGAAAGAGAAAGACAAATACCATACAATATCACTTATATGTGGAATCTAAAATATGACACAAATGAACATATCTATGAAACAGCAACAGACTCATGGACATAGAGAACAGACTTGTGGTTGCCAAGGGGGAGGAGGTTGGGGGAGGGATAGAATGGGGGGTTGGGGTTAACAGATATAAACTATTATACATGGAATAGATAAACAAGGCCCTACTGTATAGCACAGGGAGCTACATTCACTATCCTATGATAAACCATAAGGGAAAAGAATATAAAAAGAGAACATATATATATATATATATATATATATATATATATATATATATATATATATATATGTATGTATAACTGAATCCCTTTGCTGTACAGCAGAAATTAACACAACATTGTAAATCAACTACACTTCAATAAAAAATAATAATAAAATGACCGAGAGAAAAAAAAATGATTGGTGTATTTTACTCTGTGTAAAGTTTACATTCAAAGACAAGCACTGTAAACAAATACGGCTCACTAGTTAATGCCATGCTTGCTGAAATACTTAAGGAGACATGTACTCATGTCTGCAATTTACCACAAAATGCAGCAAGGGATAAGATGGATTGGGGCTTTCCTGGTGGCGCAGTCGTTAAGAATCCACCTGCCAATGCAGAGGACACGGGTTCGAGGCCTGGTCTGGGAAGATCCCACATGCTGCGGAGAAACAAAGCCCGTGCAGCACAACCACTGAGGCAGCGCACCACAGCTACTGAAGCCCGTGTGCTTAGAGCCCGTGCTCTGCAACAAGAGAAGCCACTGCAATAAGAAGCCCATACACCACAGCGAAGAGTAGCCCCCGCTCACCGCAACTAGAGAAGGCCCGCGCTCAGCAACAAAGGCCCAACACAGCAAAAAATAAAATAAATAAAATTTAAAAAAAGAATAATGAAAACCAAAATGCATATGAAGCATAATTCCAACTTTAAAAATATGAGCTGAAGTATTTACAATAGCCAGGACATTGAAGCAACCTAAGTGTCCATCGACAGATGAATAGATAAAGAAGGTGTGGCACATATATACAATGGAATATTACTCAGCCATTAAAAAAAAACGAAATTGAGTTATTTGTAGTGAGGTGGATGGACCTAGAGTCTGTCATACAGAGTGAAGTAAGTCAGAAAGAGAAAAACAAATACCGTATGCTAACACATATATATCGAATCTAAAAAAAAATGGTTCTGATGAACCTAGGGGCAGGACAGGAATAAAGACACAGATGGAGAGAATGGACTTGAGGACACAGGTAGGGGGAAGGGTAAGCTGGGACAAAGTGAGAGAGTGGCATGGACATATATACACTACCAAATATAAAATATAGACAGCTAGTGGGAAGCAGCCACATGGCACAGGGAGGTCAGCTCGGTGCTTTGTGACCACCTAGAGGCGTGGGATAGGGAGGGTGGGAGGGAGGGAGATGCAAGAGGGAGGGGATATGGGGATATATGTATATGCATAACTGATTCACTTTGTTATAAAGCAGAAACTAACACACCATTGTAAAGCAATTATACTCCAATAAAGATGTTTTAAAAAACGAGCTGAAAAAAGATGGAGAGAAAGTGGGCTAAAATATTAACTGTGGTGGAATTAAACATGGTTTTTATTCACTGTTTCATATTCTATGCACGAATTAACCAAGTTCTCTTTTCCAATATCCACATGCTATGTTCTCCATAATAAAAGCAGTATCGCCTGCCCTCTTGCCCAAGGGAGAAAGGCCCACTGGGCAGCAACAGCTTCCCACTTGTGCTCCCCTCCTGTGACCGTGGTTTTGAGCACCTGATGGGGCCCCCAGAGCGCTCTAATCACAGCTGTAGAGATGTGTCCTCGTTGGCTTCACACGGATGACCAAGCCTATGCCTGACTTATCTGCCTTGGTTCCCAGGTGCAGCCCCACGCAACCTGTCTTCATCTTTGCCCATCACGGGCGCTAACCCCCTCCCAACTTCTTCCAACCACACCCTCTAGCTTCCTAGCATCTTGTTGGTTATCTGAATTTCTTATTTTAAGTCATCTTTGTCCAGAAGCTAAAAAGGGAAACTTTATAAAATTTTCCATGTAATGATGTAAAATCCCTGCATGCCAAAAATAAATAATAAAGAAACAAGGAATTATAAAATGACAATTGAGAAATACTTGGAAGATACAGGACAAAGGGCTGATTCACCTAATTTATGCAGAACTCAAAATCAAAAGTTAAAAAAAGAAGATGAAAAACCCAATAGAAGACAAAGATGAAGTAAGCAAAGGGTACAAAGAAACACCAATCACCAAAAAGCAGGGGGAAGTGTTGAACCTCACTGGTAATGAAAGAAATGAAAGCCCAAACAATAATGGAATATAATTTCTTAACCTTGCAAATTGCCGAAAGGTCAATGAAAAAGTTGTATATCCTCCAGTTTGAGGATGGGCGATCGGAAAATGAGTGCTCATGCATTGTTGTGAAAGCATAAAGTGATGCAACTTTCTGAAGGACAATTTGACAATATCTAGTAAATTTATAAATGCATCGAGCCACTGAGCAAGACCCTGTTTGGAATTTATATTGTAGAAATATTTATAATTTCACCAAGATTATATATATGATTTTCATTGCAACCTTTTTAAATAAAAGTATGAAAGAAAGAAAGAAAGAAAGAAAGAAAGAAAGAAAGAAAGAAAGAAAGAAAGAAAACAGAAAAAAAAAGAAAGAATGAACTTGAAGCAGTCTCTGAACAAGGGTCAAACTACTAGGTATTTGTAAAAGTAGAGGCTTGAAGATAGGTAAACGAAGCAAAAATCGAGTATCAAAACCAAATTCTAGGGATTTCCCTGGTGGCAAAGTAGTTAAGAATCCGCCTGCCAATGCAGGGGACACGGGTTAGAGCCCTGGTCCAGGAAGATCCCACATGCCACAGAGCAACTAAGCCTGTGCTCCACACCTACTGAGCCTGTGCTCTAGAGCCCGTGAGCCACAACTACTGAGCCCATGAGCCACAACTACTGAGCCCGAGAGCCAAAACTACTGAAGCCCGCGTGCCTATAGCCCGTGCTCTGCAACAAGAGAAGCCACTGCAATGAGAAGCCTGCGCACCTCAACGAAGAGTAGACCCCCACCCCCGCTCGCCGCAACTATAGAAAGTTTTTTATATTGCACATGTATTAATTTTTAATAAAGTTATATAGTATCTTTATCAACATGTGAAGAACACATCTGCATTTTATAAATTGCTCTACGTTCATAAGCATTCTTCTATTTTTCCATCGGAGGGCAGCATAAGACAGTAAATAGCAAAAATAATTTCAAGGTGTTTGGTCTGAAATTGAATGCTGCTCTTCAGTTGTTTATTTTGACAGGCTGCTGGTACAAATTAATCATTAGATTGTTTACTTTTCTGATAACTGACTATATATTCACTGTAAAAACTGATATATGGGAGAAAAGACAAGTCACCTATAAAAAGGACCATCTGGCATTTATCGTCACATTTCTATGTGTGATGAAAAGAGGAAGGGTCATTTTTTTTTTTAAGTCTGCTGACAAAAAGTCCCCCATACAATAATTTTCTAATCTACGCTTCACATCAAATGTCTCTTGAGCATTTCCCTGCTTCCCTAAGTTCTCTGACATGGTGGTTTCTAAAGGCCGCCTGGTGTTCCAGCCTGTGGACTTGCTGTACCTTGGTTCCCTGATTTAAACTGGTCATTTAGGTGTCTTAACTGCCTTTAAAGTATAAAAGATTTCCCATGTATAAAATATACATAGAAAACTATACCACCCAATTAATCACTACTCGAATTTGATAGATGTTAATCGTTGCCATTTTTACTTCAGATATTTTGAAGAAAGAAAGGTTTACAGGTAGGGTTGGAGGTCCCCATGTCCAATTCATTTCTCTCTTTCCATCCCCAAAGTCACCTCTGATCTGAAGCTGGTGCTTATTTTTCCTATCCTTCATCTCAGGCTTCAATTACAAAAGTATGTTCTGTAAACAATATAGTATTGTCCTGAGCTTTTAAATTCTACACATAAATGTAATCACCAAGGCATGTCCTATATTTGCTTAACATTATGATTTAACCCCTGTTGCTTTAGACCTAGTTAACTTTAACTGCTTTAAGGTATTATAATTTATAAATAGAATTTATTAACACATTCCCTATTGATAAGCATTTAGGTGGTTTCTAATCATTGAGTATCACGGCCCTTTTGATGGGGCATGTGCACACAGCTTCTCTAGCTGTTATACCTAGAGAAGAATTAAGTTTGGGATTCCAGCAGAGGAATGGCGGGTTTGAAAGTGTCATCCCCTTCAGCTCTACTGGCTACTGCTGAATCACACTCCTGAATTACCAATTTTCAATTCAGCGGGTCGTGAATTAGTCCCATTTCCTCACTTCCTCTTTGTGGTAGGAGGCAGGGCTTTAAGCATCTCGGAGATTAAGCATCTCTTCGTGGTCACTGGCAACAAGGTTTTGTCTTTTGTGAATCCATTGCCTTTGCTTATTACCTGCTTGGGTTCTTTACCTTTTTCTTATCCATTTGTACAAATTGTGTATCTATGTCTGATTCAGACTGGGTGTCTAGAGAAAGCACGTGGCATGCACAAACCCGGTAATTTACGGAGAGCTTGGGCTTCCCTGGTGGTGCAGTGGTTAAGAATCCGCCTGGCAGTGCAGGAGACACGGGTTCGAGCCCTGGTTCTGGAAGATCCCACACGCCATGGAGCAACTAAGCCCGTGCGCCACAACTACTGAGGCTGCGCTCTAGAGCCCGTGAGCCACAACTACTGAGCCCGCGTGCCACAACTACTGAAACCCACGCGCCTAGAGTCCGTGCTCCACAAGAAGAGAAGCCACCACAATGAGAAGCCTGCGCATCACAACGAAGAGTAGCCGCCGCTCGCCGCAACGAAGACCGAACGCAGCCAAAAATAAAATTAAATAAGGAGGGATTAATACAGGGACTGTTGACAAACGCACGGACGGGTTGGGGACAGGCACCGAGGGACAGTGCAGCACCCGAGCCGGGCAACAGTGGGTGGTGCTCACCACTTCCCACCTCAAGTGCCAGGGCCAGTGTGGGCGACCACTCTCCGTAGCTTTCTGGGCGTTTCCGTGTGGATGGGAGGACAGCAGCCAGCCCAGACAGCTGGAGAGAGTAGATATGACAGACTAAGGACGTGGCACTCCCGGAGCCATCCGGGTCCCTCGGCCTTCTCCTTCTCAGCGGGGAGAACTCTGCTCGCCTTCCAGGGCAACAAAGCTGCAGAGCCTCCGGCTCAGGCCCTGGGAGTTTGGCTTGCATCCCAGGGAGAGTCATCTCTCCGGAGGAGAGGAGGGCGGGCCAGCAGCAGCCCTGCTGACAGCTCAGCTCCTAACTCAGGGCTCCTGTGCTCTGCCGCGTCCCCACCACGGGCAGGTGACGGCGCTCTTGTTCCGTCGCCCCGTGGGAACCGGGGAGCTGGGTGTCACGTCAAGACACTGCTGGGGCTGATGCCTTTTGCTGTAATGAAGTCCGTGTCTCTGACCAGGGCTGAAAGCCAGGCAGGCTGACTCGTGAGCTTGCAGGAGGGTAAAATCACAGCGCCTGCGCACTTTCTGACTTGTCGGGGACGAGCAGAGCCCAGGAACTGAGCTGTAAGCCTAGGAGCTGAGCCCTGGTGGAGAGACGGGGCCAGCTCCCTCCGCAGGGCGGGAGCCAGGGGGTCAGTCCACACCGCCTGCCTTCTCCCCTCCCCCTGAAGCCCCCACCGGGAAAGCAGCAGGGATGTTAGGCGTCCGGCATTGAGAATGGTTTTGTGCTCTGCAAACTTCTCTTGGAATGGGGTTTGCCTTTCCCTCCATAAGCATGGTCTGTCTGATATTGATTTTTTGCTATGTGTTCAGACTTGCTTTGGGTCCTTTTACCCGGGCCGTATTTGTATTAATAAGTGCTCCACGTGTGTATTGACTGGTTGTTGTGTGCTGGCTTCTACGAACGTCCATTAGCTCAAGAGAAACAGCGACAATAATAATGAGTCATTGGAGCAATGTCGGGGCAGGGTTGGTTTAAAAAGAAAACAGAAACGCAACCACTAACCTCGACAACAACAACAGGCCAGAGGGCGGGCATTTCTATGAGAATATTTAGGGCTGCAAGTGTCAGAAACCGTGACTCATGTGGATAAAACAATAAGGAAAGTGGAAACTTCGATCTCTTTTAATAGAAAGTCCAGATGTAACTGTCCTCAAGGTTGGCTGAATCATCATCTTCATGATGTCACTATGCCTGGACTTTCACATTTCTCTTTTCTACCATCCTTTGTACTAGTTTAATCAACACTTTTGAAGCAAGACATTTGCAGCAGTATCTCATCCAAACTTGTCAATGTCAAGAGGAAGAGATAAATAATATTGTCCTATGACTCTCGGTTAAAAAGAGGGGAAATTTCTCCCAGAAGTCTTCCTATCAGACTCCCCACCACACACCCCCGTCACATAGCAGCAGCTGGCATTGGGTCACACTGGTTTTCCTGAAAACATTACCAACAAGGCAGAGGTTAATAACGTCAATCATACTGAGTTGATTCTTAGGGCAAGAGAAGGAGTTGGCTTTCCCTTCAAGAAACACGCCGTGCAGTGCAGGGGTGGATACCTGACCAACATTTGGATTCCCTTAGGTAGACTGGAGAGTGAGGGAAAGCTGGGGAGGCAACCCAAAGCCTTCACTACTACAGGCGGGGCCAAACGAAAGCAAACTCTCACACTTCAACAGAAAAAAATCAAACAATCCAACTGGAAAATCGGAAAAGATGTGAAGAGACATTTCACTGAAGAGGATATACAGATGCCAAACACGTGAAAATATCTTCAACATCATTAGCCATTTGGGAACTATAAATTGAAACCACAATGAGATGTCATTACATACCTACTAAAATTTAAAACAAATAGTGACAACACCAAATGCTGCTGAGGATGCGGAGAAACCCGACTAGACATCTGTAGTAGCGACACAGAACGGTACAACCGCTGTAGAACATGTTGTGGCAGTTTCTTAAACATCTAAATATACACTTACCATTCGCCCCAACAGCCCCACTCCAGGGTGTTCCCAAGCCAGGCTTGTTTGTCTGAAGCGCAGCAAAGCCAAAACGCTGAGCCGCCGAGGTTTGCAGCAAAGACAGGGTTTACTCGCAAGGCAGCCAAGCGAGGAAACGGGAAAATTAGCGTCACATCCACCTCCCTGAAGGCAAGGGGATAACTAATAATAAAGCAGAGGGCGGCTTCCCTGGTGGCGCAGTAGTTGAGAGTCCGCCTGCCGATGCAGGGGACACGGGGTCGTGCCCGGTCCGGGAAGATCCCACGTGCCGCGGAGCGGCTGGGCCCGTGAGCCATGATGGCTGCTGAGCCTGCGCATCCGGAGCCTATGCTCCGCAACGGGAGAGGCCACAACAGTGAGAGACCCGCGTACCGCAACAACAACAACAAAAAAGCAGGGGGGTGTGAGGCGTGGAGAGCGCCGGGAGCACGGGGAAAGGTGATTAGAAAAAGGTGCGGTAAGTGCTCCGTGCAGGTGTAACGGGAGCTCTGCGGGGTCAAAAGGTCACTCTCGCATGCCCAGTTGGAGGGTCGGTGGTCCCATCCAGTCTTAACGAGCTCCGCTCTAACTAGACACAGCTGATTCCAAGTTCCTGGACGACAAGTCCTCAGTTAAACAATTAAAACGACCTTGGTTACTGAAGGCAGGTTACAGGTGAAATGGAGTTAACTAACGGTTACCCACTGTTTCATGGGCACTAATCCCAGAGAAATGAAAACCTGCACACAGTTATTCAAAGCAGCTTTATGGGTGATAGCTAAAAACTAGAAACAGCCAAAAATGTTCTATGACACGTGAATAGTTAAACTGTAATACATTTATACCATGGAATATAACTTAAAAGTAAAAACAACAGCAAAAATGAACTATCGATCCATGAAATACCTTGGATGGATCCCAAGGGCACTATATGCTGCATGAAAAAAAACCCCAAACAGTTCCATATAATGTAACCCCATTTACATAATATTCTTGAAATGACAAAATTATTGCGATGGAGAAAAGATGAGTGGCTGCCAGGGGTTAGGGATGGTGTGGGGCAGGGGACTGTGATTATAAAGGGGTAGCAGTAGAGAGATCTCTGTAGTAATGGAATAGCTCTGTATCTTGACTGTGATCACACAAATCTGTGCATGTGATGGCATAGAACTATACACACTTTGTACCAATGTTAATTTCCTGGGTTTGTAATTACATAAGATATAACCATTGGGGGCTTCTGGGACTGTGGCAGAGTAGGAAGCACCAGGGATCTGTCTTCCTACCTAAACAACAGTTGCATTGGCAGAATCTGTCTGATGTAGCTATTTGGAACTCTAGTATATGGAAGGCTTGCAACTTGCAGTGGAAGGCTTGGAGGGTAAATTGTGGTTAATTTCAGTCACTTTCAGCTCTTAGTGCAGTAGCAGCTAAGGGTTCTCAACCCGGAGCCCTAAGGCAGGCAGCTGAGCAGTGTTCCTGGAGCAGCTTGCACAGAGCTTGTGGGAGCAGAATGGATAAAAACACTTTATCCAACTATAATATGCTGTCTATAAGAGTCTCACTTTAGATCCAAAGACACAAATAGATTGAAAGTGAAAGGATGTAAAAAGATATTCCCTGCAAATAACAAACAAAAGAGACCAGGCGTGGTTCTACTAATATCAGACAAATAGACTTTAAATCAAAAAAGTTTACAAGAGATAAAGAAGGACATTATGTATTAATAGAAGTTTCAATAGAGCAAGAAGATACACCAATTATAAACATTTATGCACCTAATGACAGGCATCAAAATAGATGAAGCAAAAATGGACAGAACTGAACAGAGAAATAGACTTTTCTACAATAATAGTCATAGACTTCAATACCCCACTCACAATAATAAAACAACCAGACAGAAGACAGCAAGGAAATAGAGGACTTAAAGAACACAATAAACCAACCAGATCTAACAGAACACTCCACCAACAACAATGGCGTACACATTCTCAAATGCATGTGGAATATTTTACAGGATATGCCATATGTTAGTCCACAAATTGAGTCTCAGTAGACTTAAAAAGACAGATGTCACACAAAGTATCTTCTCTGACCACAATGAGATGAAGTTAGAAATCAATAAGAGAAGGAAAACTGGAAATTTCACAAACTTGTGAAAATTAAACAACACTTTTAAACAAGCCATGGATCAAAGAAGAAAGCACAAGGGAAATTAGAAAATACTTGGAGACAAGTGAAAATGAAAACACAACATATCAAAACTTATGGGACACAGAAAAAGGGAGAAATTTATAGCTATAAATGCTTACACTAATCAACAAGAAAAATCTCAAATCAACAACCTAACTTTACAACTTAAGGAACTAGCAAGAACGAACAAACTAAATTCAAAGCTAGCAGAAGGTAGGGACTAAAGATTAGAGCAGAGATAAACAAATAGAGAATAGAAAAACAACAGAGAAAATCAATAAAACCAAATGTTGGTTCTTTGAAAAGATCAACAAAATTGACAAACCTTTGGTTAGATGACCTGAGAAAAAAAGAGAGAAGATTCAAATTATGAAAATCAGAAATGAAGTGAAAGTGGGAACATTGCTACTGACTCTACGGAAATAAAAATGATTATAGGAGAGTACTACAAACGATTGTTCACCAACAAAATGGATAACTTAGATGAAATGGACATATTCTGAGAAACACAAAAGCTACCAAGACTAAATCATGAAGAAACAAAAAATCTGAAAAACCTATAAACAGTAATGAGATTGGATGAATAATCAAAAATCTCCCACCACCACCAACAAAACAGCCCTGGACCTGATGGCTTCATGAGGGAATTCTACCAAATATTTAAAGAACTGATACCGTCCTTCTTAAACTTTTCCAAAAAAACTGAAGGAGAAAAACACTTCCTACTCATTCTATGAGGCCACAATTATCCTTATAGCAAAGCCAGAACAAAGACACGACAGGAAAACTGCAGACCAATATCCCTTATGAACATTGATGCAAAAATTCTCATCAGAATATTAGCAAATTGAATTCAGCAGCATATTAAAAGGATTATACACCATGACCAGTGGGATTTATAACTGGGATGAAAGAATGGTTCAACATATAAAAATCAATCAATGTGATACACCACAGTAAGAAAATAAAGGGGAAAAGCACATAATGATCTCAGTTGATGCAGAAAAAGCACTCATCAACTTCATTACCCTTCAATGATAAGAACACTCAAACTAGGAATAGAAAAAATCTGCCTCAACATAATAAAAGCCACATATGAAAATTCCACAGCAAATGTCATACTCAATGGTGAAAAACCGAACGCTTTTCCTCTCACATCAGGAGCAAGGCATGGCTGCCTGCTTTCACCACTTCTATTCAACAAAGTACTGGAAGTTCTAGCCAGAGAAATTAGGCAAGAAAACATCCTTCCAAATTAGAAAAAAGATGATCTCTATTTGCAGATGATATGACCTTATATGGGCATACATTGGAGATACTGCAGATTTGGTTCCAAAACTCCACAAAAAAGTGAATATCGCAATAAAGCCAGTCACATGAATTTTTTGGTTTCCCAGTGCATATGAAAGTTATGTTTGGGGACTTCCCTGGAGGTCCAGTGGTTACGACTCCGCGCTTCCACTGCAGGGGACCCGGTTTGCTTCCTGGTTGGGGAACTAGGGTCCCACATGCCATGCGGCACAGCCAAAAATACAAAAAATTTCTTTTAAGGTTATGTTTGCACGATACTGTAGTCTATTAAGTGTGCACCAGCATTATGTCTGAAAAGCAGTGTTACATACCTGAGGTAAAAAATACTTTGTTGCTAAAAAAAATGCTATCATCTGAGTCTTCAGCAAGTTATAGTAGTAACATCAAAGATCACTGATCACAGATCACCGTGAAAATATTATAACAATAGAAAATATTCCGAGAAATATTAACAGAAATATTGCAAGAATTACCAAATTTTACACAGAGACACAAAAGTGAGCAAATGCTTTTGGAAAAATGGCACCCATAGAAATGCTTGACGCAAGGTGGCCACAAACCTTCGAATACCGCATTATTGTAAAAACCAAAATAAGGCAAAGTGCAATAAAATGAGGTATACCTGTATGCAGAAAACCCTAAAGATTCCACCCAAAAAACCTGTTAGAACTAATAAATGAATTGAGCAAAGTAGCAGGATACATAATCAAAACACAAAAATCAGTTGTATTTCTCTACACGAGTAATCAATGACCTGAAAGGGAAATTTACAAAAACAATTCCATCTGCAAAAACATCAAAAAGAATAAAATACTTAGGACTTGATTAAAGAGGTGAGAAACACGTGCAATAAAAACTACGAGACACAGCTGAGAGAAATTAAAGAAGACATGGGTAAATGAGAACACATCCCACGTTCATGGATTGGAAGACTTAATACTTTTAAAACGTCCCACCGCCTCCCTTGGAGTGCCCACAAGAGACAAATTTCCTCACTACCTCTTTTGGGAGGATGAGACATTTCCCCAGTCCTCCCTTTCATAAAGGAGGCAGGAAGTTCTTGTTCCAGCTTTATGCGGGGCTCTCAATTCCAGCTTCCTGTCTTGGTGGGTCAATGTCATGTCTTTTATTTCTGTGCTGGTATTAAAACCCCAGCTCCTAATGGTGAGGGTCTATATGGGCATACATTTCCATTCTGACCCAGGAAAGTGATGCTTCTCTCTAGCTAGTCAGTGTATTTAATATTTGTATCATATTTTATAGAGCAGTCTGTGTATTTGTAGAAATATGAGGAGCACGGGATGCATTACATCAATCCGCCCATTGCCAGAACTGAACGTTGGAGTCTGCTTCCAATTTTTCAATATCATAAATAATGCTATGAGGAATATCTTTGCCCATTAATCTTCATGCACATCTCTGGTTACTTTCTTTGGATAAATGCCTAGAAATGGTCAAAGAGTATGAACGGTTTTAAAGTATTTGATGTATAATGCCCCACTGGCCACCTCAAAGAATGCACCATTCTTTGGTGCATTCCCTGAGAATTCCTGTTTTCCTGCACTCTCATCAACATTTGGAAACTTAAAAAGAAAAAAAAAACCCATCTGCTTAGACTAAACATATAGCGTAGAAACAGTATTTTTTACATTTTTAACAGGTTAGAAAAAAATCCAACGAAGAATAAAATAGTGTGACATATGAGAATTCTATGAAATTCAAATTTCAGTAACAATAAAGACAGTATTTTATTGGTACACAACTAGATCCATTCGTTTACGTGTTATCTATGTTGCTTTCAAGTTGCAATGGCAGAGAGTAGTTGTGACAGATCTACGGCTTGCAGTGCCTAAAATATGCACGGAAAAGGTTTGCTGACCCGTGTTTTAGATAAAATCCGCCTATACACAAAGACATTGTGCTGTAATCATACAATGATACTAACCATCCCACACCAAATGAACTACAACTACACACAACAGAGTGAATGACTCTCGCAAACGTAAAGTTGAGAAAAAGAAGCCAGAAACGAAAGATTACATGTAGTATGCATGTTCCAGATAGAACGTTGAGAAACAGGAGTCAGGAGAGTGATAACCTGAAGAGGGTCAGTGTAGTAACTGGAAGAGGCCAGGAGGGGGCATCTGAAGTGCTGATCTGGCTGTCAGTCAGGTGCATGAGTTTGGTTTGTAAAAATTCTTGGAGGCTGTCACAAAGCACTGAGCCAATATCCCTGTGCCATGCGGCTGCTTCCCACTAGCTATCTACCTTACTACGTTTGTTAGTGTGACAGCCTGGAGGGGTGGGATAGGGAGGGTGGGAGGGAGGGAGACGCAAGAGGGAAGACATATGGGAACATATTTTTATGTATGACTGATTCACTTTGTTATAAAGCAGAAACTAACACACCATTGTAAAGCAATTATACCCCAATAAAGATGTTAAAAAAAAAAAATTCTTGGAGGTTTACACTTAACGATCTGTGCGCTTACCAGTCAATAAGTTATGCTTTAACACAAATTTTAGAAAGAAAACAATAGTGATGGGGGTGGGCACTGCTTGGCCACATCTGGGAACATAGAGTTACATCAGAGCAGGCCAACATGTCTTTGGCATTTTCTCATTTTCTGTTTCTTAGCTCTTCTTCTATAACTCAGTTTTCGTTGCTTTCCTCATCACCTTTTTTCCCCTGCTTTAGGGGGAGGAACTCCTCTTAGGTTGGAAGACCTATTCTGTGATGAATAGGAGGTAAGCGGCTGTGAGACAGGTCCGTGCATTTGTCACAAATATTTATTGCTATGTGACAAATCACCTTCAAGGTTAATGGCTTAACAACAATATTTTATTGTTTGCTCACGATTCTGTGGGTCAGGAAGGACTCAGCGAGGGGATTCTTTGGCTGCACGTGGCATGGGCCACAGTCATGCACGGGGCTGCGCAGCTGTCTGGGATGGATGGTGCAAGAAGCCTTACCTCCCAGAGTCTGGCCCCTCAATGCTCTTTCCACATGGTTCTCCTGGGCTGCCTGATAGCATGGCGGGCTTAAAGTCATCAGACTTCTTACATGGTGGCTGACTCCTAAGAGCAAGAAAGTTGAAGCACCCGTTCTCTTAAGCCTGGGTTTGGAAGTCCCAGAACTTCACTTCTACCATATTATATCAGTCAAAGAAAGCCATGGGTGTGCTCATTCTAGAAGACGGGAAATATTGCATGTATGTGATGATGTCGTAATAAAAAGCAAGATAAATAAGCTAAAATTTTTTTTAAAAGGAAGAGGGGAAATGGACTCCCTTCTTGATGTGAGGAACAGAAATGCATTTGTGCCCTTCATTAATCTACCCAGAACTTTACCTAGGGTGATAGTAGCTGAGTTGGCTGGAGCTCACCACACTTCCTGGAGCTTCCAGGGTGCTAGGGCCTCAACGGATTATGATACCCCCCACCCCTTTCCATATCATGGGAGACTTCTGTCCAGCTATTAATGTGACATGTTCATGTTCCAGTCATCCAAGTGCCATTTGTGAGAACTCAATATACACATGTAATTTAATAATTTGTAGAGACAATTTACAGAGTTAACTGAATTGCAACTTGTCATCTTTTCATTTAAAAGAAATAAATGGAACTATGTCATCTGCTGAGCAGGAAACTCAAACAGCACAATATCACAGCAACAGTGATTACTGTTACCTGAATTCTTGTGTAGCCAATGCTTTGTAAATGTGAACGTGCGGAGGTCCGAGTGAGGCCAGATGGTGCTACTCTGTGGACCACAGAGTGTGACTCTCACTGCGGTGGGCCACGATTAGACCACGGTAGAATTCAACCAATCAGAGCTCAGTACCTTCCAAAGCACGTACCGGCTGCAAACAGGCTTATTTGGAACCCCCATCAACACTCCCTAGTTAAACTGGCATAGAGTTAAGCTGGCCCTTTATAAGGAACATAAATTAGTTGGTTAGGAATGAAATAATTTATTCAGATGACAACCAGTCACACACACTCATGCAAATCCATAAATGGATGAGAACATGACAAAGGCAGAAAATTAGATTCAGAATATGTAAAAAAAAAACCCAAAACGGAAACAAGCATCTTAGGAGGAATGCATTTTGAATCATATCAGACCTTCTCAGCACTATGCAGGCTCTGGAGGGCTGAGTAAGGTTTCTGAGTTTGGGTGGAATTTATTTGGTAAACAATATTGGTATTTGATCATATTATTGGCACAGGGTTGCAAAGATGGACTTGTGATTTTTTTTTTAATGTAAGCACAGTAATTTGGACATTGCACAGCCCTTCAGAAGTGATTAATGCCCTCAAAAATGGTGTGTGTGTGTGTGTGTGTGTGCACAAAAAAAGATCTGCTCAGTTTCAAATCTGATAGTCAACTTATTTAAGTTATAAGTTCAAATGCCTACTTTTCCCTTAACTTTTTTTCTAACATTTTTTATTAAAGTGTACTTGCTGTACAATATTATATAAGTTACAGGTGTGCAATGCAGTGAGTCACAGTTTTTAAAGGTTATACTCCATTTATAGTTATTATAAAATCTTGGCTATATTCCCCACACTGTGCAATATATCCTTGTAGCTTATTTATTTTTCTTGGCAGCGTCCCACAACTTGTGGGATCTCAGTTCCCTGACCAGGGATTGATCTTGGGCCACGGCAGTGAAAGCCCTGCATCTTAACCACTAGGCCACCAGGGAACTCCCCCTTGTAGCTTATTGTATACATAATATTTTGTAGCTCTTAATCCCCTACCCCATATTGCCCTTCCCACCTTCCCACCCCACTTGGCAACTAGTAGTTTGTTCTCTGTATCTGTGAGTCTGCTTTTTTTTTTGTTATAGTCACTAGTTTGTTGTAGTTTTTAGATTCCACATATAAGCGATATCATACAGTATTTGTCTTTCTCTGACTTTTTTCACTTAGCATAATAACTTCCCAGTCCATCCATGTTGCTGCAAATGGCATTATTTTGTTCCTTGTCATGACTGAGTAGTATTCCATTGTATATATATACCTCATCTTTATTTATTTATTTCTTTTGCGGTACGCGGGCCTCTCACTGCTGCGGCCTCTCCCGTTGCGGAGCACAGGCTCTGGATGCGCAGACGCAGCGGCCATGGCTCACGGGCCCAGCCGCTCCGCGGCATGTGGGATCTTCCCTGACCGGGTCACGAACCCGTGTCCCCTGCATCGGCAGGCAGACTCAACCACTGCGCCACCAGGGAAGCCCCCTCATTTTCTTTTTATTTATTTATTTATTTATTTATTTATTTATTTATTTATTTATTTATTTATTCATTCTTGGCTGTGTTGGGTCTTTGTTTCTGTGCGTGGGCTTTCTCTAATTGTGGTGAGTGGGGGCCACTCTTCATCGCGATGTGCAGGCCTCTCACTGTCGCGGCCTCTCCTGTTGCGGAGCACAAGCTCCAGACGTGCAGGCTCAGTAGTTGTGGCTCACGGGCCTAGTTGCTCTGCGTCATGTGGGATCTTCCCAGACCAGGGCCCGAACCTGTGTCCCCTGCATTGGCAGGCAGACTCTCAACCACTGCGCCACCAGGGAAGCCCCCCCTCATTTTCTTTATTCATTCATCTGTTGATGGACACTTAGGTTGCTTCCATATCTTTGTTTTTTGGCTGCGCTGGATCTTAGTTGCGGCATGTGGGATCTTCCGTTGCACCGTGCGGGCTTCTCTCTAGTTGTGGTGTGGGGGTTTTCTCTTCTCTAGTTGAGGCGCTGTAGTTGTGGCATGTGGGCTTAGTTGCCCTGTGACATGTGGTATCCTAGTTCCCTGACCAGGGATCGAACACACTTCCCCTGCATCGGAAGGTGAATTCTTTTTTTTTTTTGATTAATTTATTTATTTTGGGCTGTGCTGGGTCTTCATTGCTGCGCGCGGGCTTTCTCTAGGTGCAGCGAGCGGGGGCTACTCTTCGTTGAGGTGCGTAGTCAGTGGCTTCTCTTATTGCAGAGCACGGGCTCTAGGCGCGCGGGCTTCAGTAGTTGTGGCACGCGGGTTCAGTAGTTATGGCTCGTGGGCTCTAGAGTGCAGGCTCTGTACTTGTGGCACCCGGGCTTAGTTGCTCCGCAGCATGTGGAATCTTCCCGGACCAGGGCTCGAACCCGTGTCCCCTGCATTGGCAGGCGGAATCTTAACCACTGCGCCACAAGGAAGCCCGGAAGGTGAATTCTTTACCACTGGACCACCAGGGAAGTCCCTTCCATATTTTGACAATTGTAAATAATGCTGCTCTAGCACTGGGGGACATATATCTTTTACAATTAGTTTTCATGGTTTTTTGGGGATATATGCCTAGCAGTAGAATTGCGGGGTCATATGGTAGTTTTATTTTTAGTTTTTTGAGAAACCTCCAAACTGTTTTCCACAGTGGCTGCACTGATTTACATTCCTACCAACAGTGTGAGAGGATTCCCTTTTCTGCACACCCTCCCCAGCATTTGTTATTTGTGTTCTTTTTGGTGATAACCATTCTGACAGGTGTGAGGTGATATCTCATTGTAGCTTTTCCTTAACCTTTTAAGTTCAGCCTAGAAAATTGATTATTCTCTTTTAAAATTCATTTTTAAGTCTAGCAAATAATAGCAACCAATTTTAAGAGGACTTTGGAAAATATTTGATCCCACTTGCAAACTCAGGTAATTAAACACTTTCATGAATTTTAAAGTGCATTTAAAACCCTTAACACATTACACCCAGTTCCCTTTTTAATCACTTCAATTGTCTCAATTAACAGATACATTCCCAGGTGTGCATATATCCTTAAAATCTAATAAATTAAACTTATAAATATAGTAAAATTTAAGCTCTTTTAAAATATTCCAATACTATATGAAATTAGTTTTCAACTAAAATCACGTTTAGATGAATTACCCAATTATATATTTTACAGTGGTTTCCAAAACTCAGAAATTCTCTGAAACTTTACAAATGCATAAAATACCAAATACGCAGAGATTCCTTCTTTACCCCAAATATGAATCCTATATTTTGATTCTCTTAAAAGTTTCTGTACTTTTCCCAAATCCTCCTGGAGCTGAGAGATTCGTTCCATTACAGATAGTAATTATCATCCCATGACTGAGCCTGCATACATTCCCACGATTTGGGCTGGCCCCTAGCTAGATTCTTGTCAGTGACACTAATGGGACACTTGAATCCTATAAATGATTGTTATGTCCAGGATGCTATACTTCATGGGAGGTGCTCTCAAGACCCTGACCCTTAATTTAATTAAGCTGTACACATTACTGAGTCTTCCATGTACCCTATGGACATTTGTAGGACTGGCAGCTTTATCCTTGATTGGATTTTGCAGGTCTATGGTTCTCAAAATATGTACTTTTCTCTCTGGCTCTAAAGACCTTTGCACTAGAGGAATCCTAAGATATGTCAATACCCTTTTATCTGCAAATAAGATCTTTGGAATCCATGGAATCTTTCCAGAGGCTTTGATCAGATCAGGTTTGGATTTTAGGGCAAAATTGTCTCATAGGTTGGTGGTGTTTTCTTCCCCAGAGGCACATCAGGTCTTTGGTGTCTGTCTTGTTGTGATTTCAGCAGGAACACATACTTTTTTTGATATTCCAGATTATATTCACTTTTGGATATAATTCGGTGACTCAGCTGTAGTCACCGAATTTGAGGTCGTCTTATTGATGAGAAGGTGTAATGTATTTATTAGCAAGCTAATTGTTTATTCATTCAAGAAATACTTCTTAATTTCTTGCTCTTTGCAGATACATTGTGGAGAATATAACATGCTCTTTTCCTTCTGTTGCTCCTTGCCCAGGGTTGCTCAGCCTCAGTACTAGTAACATGTGGGGCTTGGTAGATCCCTCGTCCTCTGCTTTGTATGAGGTTTAGCAGCCTACAATACATGGTCTCTACAAACTAGATAGATTCCAGTAGCACCGCCTCCTCCCCCACCTACCCTCCCTGACCTTACCTCCGGTCTTGACAATCAAAAATGTCTCCAGGTATTCCCTGAAAAAGAATGTTTATATATATATATATTCTAATCACTTTGCTGTACGACAGAAATTAACACAAGATTGTAAATCAACTATACTTCAACAAAATAAAACATTTTTTAAATGTCTCCAGATACTGCCAAATGTCCCCGGGAGGCAAAATCACCCCTGTTGAAGTATGCAGAACTCATAACCGGATGTCTCTGTTTTGAACAAAAAATTGTTGGTAAATGTCGATCTGAGATACCTGGTAGGCAGAATAATCCCCCTGCCAAAAGATGTCCAGACATGTCCTAATTCCCAAAAGCTATGTTTCCTTACATGACAGATGTTACTTTACATGGCAAATGGAACTTTGCAGATGTGATTAAATTAAGGATCTTGAGATGGGAAGATTGTTCTGTATTATCCAGGTGAGCCCAATGTAGTCAAAAGGGTCCTCATATGAGGGAAGCAGGGGGTCAGAGTCAGGGAAGGAGAGGTAAGATGTAAGCCAAGGTGGAGGAGGGACATGATTGCTGGAAGAGGCCATGAGCCAAGGAATTCAGGCAGCCGCTAGATACTGGGAAAGGTAAGGATGCAGAATCTCCACTAGATCCTCCAGAAGGAATGCAGCGCTGCCAACACATTAATTTTATCATGATGAGACTCATTCTGGACTTCTAATGAATTTCTATACTTTCAAGTCACCATGTTTGTGGTAATTTGTTACAGCAGCTGTAGAAAACCAATAGACATAACACCCAACATTCAGATTCTATCCACTCAGCTGTTTATATGGCATGCCAGTGGAATTTTCAAAAATTTTTTATTATGGACATTTTTAAGCATATATGAATTGTAGAGGTTTTATGATGACCCCCATGACCCATCACCAGCTTCAACAATTATCAATTTATGATGCCCTTGTCTCAAATCTACTCATTCCCACTCTCCATCACCCATGTTATTTTTAAACAAATCTTATATACAGATCACATTTCCCATAATTATTTCCAAATGTGTTTCTAAACTATATGCCCAACTAAAAAAAATAACTGGAATACCATTATCCAACCTAAATTTTAAGAAATAATTCCTTAATATCATCTACTACCAGGGAGTGTTTACCTTTCCAGTTGCCTCATAAATATCACAGGTGTTTTTCTCCAGTTGTATGAAGCAGGATTCAAATACGGCCCACACCGTGCTGCTAGTTCCTGTGTCTCTTTAGTCTTTTTTTTCATCTAAAGGCTCCCTTTCCATCTCTCCTTTCCCCCTAACCTCCCCCCCCACTTAGAGTTTATTTCTGAAAGAAACAAGGTCAAATTTTTGGATATCAGCTGGGATTTTGCTGATAGCATTCCTGAGATGTTAACTATTCCTCTGACGTCTGTATTTCCTGGAAGCAGGTAACCAGATCTACAGGTTTGATCCCTCGATACAGGTTTGACTTTTTGACAAGGCTACGTCACAGGTGGTGTGTTTTTCTGAGGAAGCACATCAAGTCTGATCGTCTATCTTTTTGTGATCTTAGCAACCGTTGAAGCTCAGCACCAGGATCCAGGCAATCCCTGGGGGAGGGGTCTTCACTCTAATTCTGATTCCATCACTGCTTCTTTGGGATTAGCTGAAATGTTTCCATAAAGAGTCATTACCCTCATCTACAGGTTGGATACCCAGTGGTCCAAGGTAAATCGGAACTTTGTGCAGCACATGGTAAAACTGGATACTTCTGGTCTACGTTGGAAGTCAGCTATTACTGTTTACCGAGTCAAGCATGTCATACCTGGGGCTCCTGGGTTTGGTGGGATTTCTGGAGGCGGTCATGGAAGGCTTCTGTTTTCTGGGATTTCTTGGCACTGATCAGGACACTTCTATAGATTTCAGTCTTGCCTGAAGCAAAAGCAAGAGCCTAGGGACAAGTTTCCAGGAGTATTAGTTTCCTAGGACCGCGGTACGCAAAGTACCACAGACTGGGTGGCTTGAAACAATAGAAAGTTATTGTCTCATGGTTCTGGAGGCTAGAATTCTGAAATCAAGGTGTCAGCAGGGCCATGCTCCCTTTAAAGGCTTTAGAGAATGGGACTTCCCTGGTGGTACAGTGGTTAAGAATCCGCCTACCAATGCAGGGGACACGGGTTCAAGCCCTGGTCCGGAAGATCCCACATGCCGTGGAGCAACTAAGCCCATGCGCCACAACTACTGAGCCTGCACTCTAGAGCCCGTGAGCCACAACTACTGAGCCCATGCGCCACAACTACTGAAGAACATGTGCCTAGAGCCCGCGCACCGCAACAAAGAGTAACCCCCACTCGCTACAACTAGAGAAAGTCCGCGCGCAGCAACGAAGACTCAACACACCCAAAAATACATAAATTTATTGAAACATTATATATATATTATGTATATCATATATATACATAATATATATGATATACATTATATATATATACACACATAAACACCAGGTGTTGCTGCCAATCTCTGCCATTCGTTGGCTTGTAGACATATCACTCCAGTGTCTGCCTCCATAACATGGCCTTCTTCCTGTGTGTCTGTCCTTTCTCTTCTTCTAAGAACACCAGTCATATTGGGTTAAGGGTCCACCCTACGTCAGTATGACTTCATTGTAATTTAGCTAATTATATCTGCAATGACCCTATTTCCAAATAAGTCACATTCACAGATACTAGGGATAGGTACTTGAACATATTTTTGAGGGGACAGAATTCAACCCTCAACACCAGGGAGCCCAGGGCGTAGGAGCAGAGGACATTCTTCCTGCCAGCAGTATCATGCTGACCTTGGGGAGGTAGCTGGGCTGGCAGAGAAGTCCTGGGGAACAAGGATTTGCTGGGACAGGGCCTCTTTCCCCAAAATGATCTTCTGTGCTATCGCTGAAAATTGCTGTCCCTTTGGAATGTTCAAAGGGCACAATGACTAGAAGTCAAAGGTATGGACAGGGCCCTGTGCTCTGAAGGGCTTGTGCTTGTTTTAATTGTTAAATATGCTTCTCATGCAAAGCTGAGTAGCTCTTGGCACCTCTTAAATGATAAATAAAGCCCTAACGATTATGAAGTTGAGTAACGGAAACACTAACCAGATGGCTCTCTGAATCAATATAGTAAAATCGTTTTTTTAGATGCCCCGTGCCACCCCCTTCCATGTGTGTAACATAGCACTTCACAAACCAATGGGTCCGGGCTGGCCGTTTGGATGAGATCCCCTGCGCTGCTGATGCTGCCGTCCATGAATCACTCTGTGGACATGAAGGGTTGTAGAAACACAGAGCAACTGGATATCAAGTCAGGAGGTGTAATGGGGAGTTTACGTGTCCACCTGACTGGACCACAGGGTGCCCAGATATTGGGTCAAACATTCTGGGTGTGTTGGTGTGGGTGCTTCTGGAAGAGAGGAAAACTTGAATCAGGAGACTGAGGAAAGCAGATGTGGGTGGGTCTTATCCAATCCGTCAAATGCCGGAGTAAAACAAAAAGATTGACTCTCCTGTGAGTCAGTAAGTAAGGGGGAACTCCTCCTGCCTGACTGATTGCGCTGGGTCATCTTCTTTTTCCTGCCTTTGGACCTGAAGTGAAACATCAGCTCTTCTGGGGTTTCCAGCCTGCTGGCCTTGGACTGAAACCATATCATTGGCTCTCCTGGGTTTCCAGTTTGCTAACTCAACTTTTCCTTACTCAACCTCCATAATCACGCGAGCAAATTCCTTATAATGAATCTCGGTATATGTATCCTATTGGTTCTGTTTCTCTGGAGAACCCTAATACAGAGGTCAGATGGGATAGCTGAGCTTTGATCTCAGGGCTGATGCTTTTTAGCAGTGGCCAGATCACATTGGCCTAGTTACTTACATTGTCTGGGCCTTGATTTCCCCACTAAAAGCCTAGGTAGAACAAATGTTACCATCAATTACACGCGTATTACAGGGCTTCTCTACATCAGCACTGACATTTGGGCTGGATAATTCTCTGTTGTGGGGTTGTCCTGGGCCCTGTAGGATGTTGAGCGGCAGCCCTGGCTTCTACTCACTGGATGCCCATAGCAAACATCTCCAGGTGTTGCCAAATGTTCCCTGGGGACCACAATCGCCCCTGGTTGAAAAGCACTGATACATAACAAACATCTCGGGGTGGTTGTTTCAGGATCTACCGACGTTGCCTGTGTTCCAAAACTGTTCCATTCATGCTACAAAAGGGACTAATTTATAATGCTGGTGTCATCAAATGTTAATAACCCAGAGACTGCTCATTTCTGTGTCGGATAAATCCGCCTTCCTGTTTCTGTAAGCCTGAGGCTTCCAAGCTGGTCTGCTTGGCTCTTAAAGCAGAGGTCTGCAGTTGAAGAATCTGTTTTTCCAAATCCACAGGGGACCAGAGTCATAATCCTAAACAGGAGAGAACCCAGCCAGGAGGAAGCATCGTGTCGTATGCCGGCTCATGGCAGCTGTGTCTTCTGAAAATTATGGTTTGCCTGGAATACATTTCCATTTGGCTCATTCCCATTTTGTGCAACACAACCCAAGGGTTAGGAAGGAGAAGTAAAAATATAGCTTTGGGAGGGGACACCTGGAGAGGAAGCAAGTGGGTGACAGCAAATATTCTAAGTTTGGGAGAGAAATTGGTCTTACTTTTTTGTTTCTTAAAACTGAAGTTTAATAACCCAGGTACAAATGCCGAGTCTGCCTACGACATGACAGCCATGAACCAACGCCAAGGGCATTGCTGTACGCGAAGAAGCCAACACACAGCAGAATAAAGCACTAAAATGGCCAAACAGACGGCCTGGTTTATTCACACCGCTGACTCTTTCAGAATACTCTGCATCTCTTTGGAATGGAAAATCAGGACATGAGAAAAACCTCATCTCAAAACTGCACAAATCTACCCAAATCAAGGAAGTCCCATTTGAGAAAAATGCTCCCAGTCTCCCCGTCCACACTCAAAATCCAAACAAGGGCGTTTCCAATCACAAGTCAAATAAGTGTCTAAAGTTGAAGACTTAAAGTCAGGAAAAAAAACCTCAGGGAATAGCCCCACCCGCCCGCTTTTAGTTCCTGAGCCCCAGGAGAGATCTCAGGTTAGGCAGGCAAGACATCTCCAGCAGTATTTATTTCTCTTATTTTCGACATGACGATTGCAGCGCTCCCGGTGCTCCCTTTTCCAGAAGCTTCCCAAGTATTGAATGTGGACAGAGGCAATTTTGTACCTTCCTTGATAACTCAAGGTTATCCTTTGGGAAGAGAAGGCAGAATCCGAGTAAATATCTTCAAACTCTGGGCATGCTTGCCTGGCATGCAAGGAGTGTGTTGGATTTACTCCTTAAGAAGCATTTTAAAGAAAATATTCTGCAAGCTCCACGTGAGGGCATTTTAACAGTTCGTGCAAGGGGATTCCCCAAAGGGTCTGCAAGGAGAACAAGTATCAATATTTGCATCTCCAGTACCCAGGGCCTAAGTGGATTTTTCCTGAGCTGTTTTTCCATCAGAAATCTTGGTGCCAGGAGAGGTCGCTACAATGTTTGTACTTTTCCTTGTTGGCAAGGCTGTGGTATGAACATGGAGGCAATAAAGAATGCATAATTGTGCCTTCGGCTCAGACGAAAGCCTCCTTTCCCTGCAGTGCTTTGTGTATGCTTGTGTTTTTCAGTCCAACATGGAAAGCCCCACTTGACTGTGAGAAAGACAGGCTTTATTCTCCCTAACAATTAACATACACACACAAGACTTCCCAATATATGGCAAAGCTGGGGAGGCAAGATTCCCCTCACCCCCCCCCCACCAACTTCTCTACCATCCCAATGCCCCGCACAGGTCTTTAGGGACCATCAGTTTCTGCCTAGGGCAAACATTACAAGGGAAGATGGAGGCCTCGGTCATCCCAAGCTCTGGTCTCTTCCTTTTGTTGGCTCATTTTAGGAAGAGAAATGCGGCTGGCCTGCTTCACTTCTCTGACTCAGAGAGGTCCAGGGGCCATGGGTGGGCCTGTGGATAAAGCCTTTTCAGTGAGGGGCTTCCATCTGTCTCCACTGGCACGCCGTGTGACATTTCTTCCCAATTCTCCTCTGTTAATGTGCAAATGAAGTTAGGACTATGTGTAGATGTCGTCACGATGGTCAAACGGTTTATATTTGCTAAGTGCTTGGAAGAATAAGCACAGCAGACTCTCTGGGTTCAGGCTCCCTAGAAGCAGTGCTCAAGGAGGGGTAGTTCTCATGCAAGTGATGGATGGGGGTAGGGGAGGCAGGCTAGAGAGGAAAGGAGCTAGCAAAGCCATGGTAGTCCAGGTGGGGGCTCTGGAGGGTGAGGTGCACTACACTTTGTCCCTCCAAGGCACGGGGCCTGGTCTGTCATACTGCAGGAGCAGTCCTGGGACCGGGGGTGGGGGGGTGGGGGGGTGGGGAGTATCACCTCTCAGACATCTGTCAGCCAAGGGTAATCCTCTGAGAAGGGTGTGCGCCCCAGCCAGGGAGATCTGGCTGAGGCGCCGAATCTGCTAGTAAATCAGCAAGTATTTGGGGACACGGCTACACGTGCCAAGGGGCAAGGGCTCAGGACTCGAGAATCTAAGGACCGGAGCCTCAGCTTCCTCATCCAAGCCATCTTCCTTTCGGTCTCACAAGGCCTCCCCTGAGTTCCCAGTCTGAACTGGCACCCTGGCTTGGTCTGTAGACAGGCCACAGTCCTAAATGCCTATTCTTAGTTTAGTTCCCGACTTGCGGGCTGGGGGTGCACAGACTCTTTCCTGTTCTCTGCAGCATCGCAACGCCCAGCACAGTGCCTGCATATGGTGGGTCTGCAGCCAGTCTGAGGAGTCCAGAAGATCTCATCCTCAGGGAAAGGCCCATCAGCACTTGCCTCTTAGCTCCTCATGGGGTGTAGCTTCCCCCACCCCTTATTCTTTATCTGATACTTTTTCATCTTGTCTTTCCTTCTGTGAGTCCTTTGATGTGTGTGGCTGTTCTCTCTCTCTGTTGAGGTTGGCGTCACTCCAATGCACTCCAGCCCCATTCAGGATAATTTTTAGTGATAGCGCCCAGATTTGCAAAATTCTGAAAGGACACGATGCCTGGCAGGGAGGGCGGGATTGCAGCTTCAGCCCAGCCATGTTGGGTGGTAAGGTGACTGCAGCGTGGGCCGGGAGGGAGGGACAAGGCAGTGGCAGCCTCCTTGGTAGTAAAGCATGCCGATCAGAAGGGAAGATGTCAGGGTAGGGACACTCAGCACATGGGCATTCTCTGGAACATGCAAGATCACAAAGTATTTGCTTTTTTGATACGCTCCATCCCTTTTCCCTGGACATTTAATAACTGTGCACGTGTAACTAAAAGGACTCCCGTGGTGGAATTTCCAGCATATGATGTTCGGGTGGGGCTAGATTCTTGGGGAGCAAGGAAGTTTCTGCGTTGTGGTGGGAGAAGAGGAGGAAAGGCCTCCCTCGGATATGTCCCAATTACAGTCTCCATGCCTTCACATTCTTTTTTAAAACAACTTTTCCCCTTATAAAAGTAATATAACCCTTTTACAAACAATTTAGACAGTAAATACGATAATTAAAAAAAAATCATCCCACTGAAGGAATGCGGCCGGGCGCGCCGCGGGAACTGAGGGGCCGCCTGTAGCGGCTGCGGCAGAGCTGGGGCTGTGACTCCATGAGCGGCGGCGACTCGAGTGACCCAGGCGGCGCGGGCGGCGGCGCGCAGGGCCGGGCGGCAGACGGGCGACAGGCGCGCGCCGGTGCGCGGGCACCGGGCGGAGGATGCACCGAGCGCGGCGGGCGGCTCCCCGCGGCCGTCCCCGCGCCCCGGACGCCGGGCCTTAGTGCTGGCGGAGGAGGCGGCGCGCGTGGGGCGGCCGGGCGGCGGCGGGGCCCGCGCCGTCATGCGGTGGCTGAGCGGCGGCCGGCGGCGGCGGCGGCGGCGGGGACAGCCGCGCGAGGCCCGGCGGGGGCCGCCTCAGCCCGCGCAGCGCCCCCGGGAGCCGCCTCAGCTCGCGCCCCTGTCGCGGCCCCCGCGACCCCGGCGCCCTCCGCACCGCCACCCCCATGGGCCCGGGAGAGCGCCGAGCTGCTGCTGCCCGCCGGCAGGGAGGAAGCGCGCGACTACGACGGCCGCGTCTTCTACATCGACCACTACACGCTCCAGATGTCGTGGATCGACCCCCGCGACCGGTAAGGGGGTGCGGACCCCGACCAGGATTAGGGCGCCCCATACCTTGGGCCCAGGGAGAGGATCGAGGATCCGGGAGGCCTCCGGGTGTGGGCGAAGATCGTGAGTCCTCCGCGCCCGGCGACGATCCGGGCGCCCCCATCTCCGGACCCCTGGCCGACGGTCGAGGCTCCCCCTCTCCCGGCCTCGAGCCCCAGGAGTGCGGAATCCCCGGCCTCCACCGCGGGGCGGACACTCTGACTTGGTTCCCTCACGTCAACCGCTGACCGAAGCCTGGGAGCTGGGCATCTGGAATTTCCTCTCCAGGCGCTGACGGATGGCCCTCTCTTCCTTTTTCCTCCGCGGTCTCGCCCATCCCTGTCGGGCCTCCGCGGCCCACAGCCCCAGGCTGTGGCCCTACAGGCGCCCCCGACCTCGCGGTGGCCAGATGAGCTGTCATCTTGGAGCACAAACGTGCGCCCCAGCCTCGTGGTGTGGGCTCCTTGTCTGGCGGGCTGAACCTAGTTTCCATTGGAAGACTGTGCCAGATGGGACACTTCAGGGATTCCCGATTCTTTGGAGTAACCATCAAACTTGTGACGGTTACTCTTTAGCGCCTTAAAAATTGAGTTAAAAATCTGATTGAAAAAGCCTGTGTACTGCGGTCAGAATGGGCTATGATTAGACCCATATGCTTTTGGAATAACGGGAACACAAGAGTTGAATTTTAGGTTTCCTTTTTGTGCAAGATCCGAGTAGAGCATTAAATTGTCTTATTATTCAAGTAAATAAATCCTACGGAGTGAAAAACGGATGCTTCTAAAAGCAGCACCAGATTACGATTAATTAAGTTCATGTAATGACTTCTTCGTTAACTTTTTGTTCGATTGTCTGTTGGTTTCAGTGGTTCAGCTGCTTTTGGGGAGAGGCATTTTTTTGTGGAGCTGGAATTCTGTTGAAACCAAGGGATTACAGTGATGATCTGATATCTTGTCCTGTCTGGAGCAACTTCTTTCCACACTGGGCCTGAGTGCCAGAAAGGAAATACTGCAAGCTTCCCAGTGATTTTGAGAGTTGAAAAGGCCCAGCGTGGTGAGAGGCTCCTGCTTCCTCCTACCTGCACTGGAAAGGCAGCACTGCATGGGTTCAGATAGGGAAAAACAAAGAAAGGCAAAAGGATCATGGTTCCCTAACATTCTCTTTGAACATGGCAAGCTTCTGACTCAGAAACTTAGAGAGATTATAGCACAGTTTATTGGCTTAAAAAGATGCATAGTTATTTTGAAAATCAGGTGAGATCATATTATAATTTTAACCAAAGGCTAGAGCCACAGCTGTCTGATCAAGCCTTGGATGGTTCTGGAGTTGGTAGAACTGCTTGGAATGTGGTGCCCTTATGCTGTGTGTCTGTTAAAAATCCAAACTGGAAAATGAACCAATTAAAAAATACTGTTTTGCTTAGAAAAGGCAAAGACTCATTTTATGAGGGTAATATGAAACAGTTGTGGTTACACTGGAGTGTAGATTCATGGTGAAAAGTATAAATGTAAGAGTTTCCATTTTAATGGTACAACCCAGGCCATAGGTGAGCAGACCCCACAGAAGACAGCTTGCAGAATCTTCCTTTCCATGTATTTCATACACATTTCCTATGTTCCTCTTTCCAGAAATCTGTGTTATTGAATGACATTTTATACATCACTTATGTTACAGGTTTTTAAAAAGCCCTGTTTCTAATGCTAAAATTGTCGGTGGAGTGAACAAAAGTGGACATTTTACATTTTTTTGTAAAGTAAAACTGTGTACACTTTTATGAGACACTGTTTTTATAGGGAGTGAAATTTCAGCAGGGGACAGCTTGCACTTCAGCTGCCATAGTACCTTGCCCGAAATATGTATGCAATGCTCAGCGAGCCACAGACATTTAAGTGGAGTCTACGGAAGGGTGTAAATGTTGTAATAGTCATTCTTCTTCTTTCGCAACAGAACCCTGCCCATTTTTATAGGTGACCGGTTATCCTTTAAAGTTGTAATTGATTTTTATGATATGGAAAAAACCGTGTGTCAGAGCACAGCATTTTCTCCACGTGCATCTGACAGTTAACACCCTTTTTGAGTTGCATTCTATTCACATGACTGGAAAACGGTATTCAAAAAATGAGGACTTTCGGGCTTCCCTGGTGGCGCAGTGGTTAAGAGTCCTCCTGCCGATGCAGGGGACATGGGTTCGTGCCCAGGTACGGGAGGATCCCATATGCTGTGGAGTGGCTGGGCCTGTGAGTCATGGCTGCTGAGCCTGTGCTCTGCAACGGGAGAGGCCACAACAGTGAGAGGCCTGTGTACCGCGAAAGAAAAAAAAAAAACATGAGGACTTTCCCCAAGCAGCTTCCAAATGGAGAACTATCAGGAGAGGCAAAGAAATAGGTTTTTAAAGAAAATTAAATTATGGAGGAATAGATGAATGTAGTCGGTTAGGCGAAAATTGTTGCCGACTGAAAACATCATTTCCTGTATAATTTATTAAACCTAATGGCATAAAATATGCTGCCGTAAGCAAGGTCACCGAGGGCCAAGGTTTGTAAACAAACTCTTCTAGGGTTTTATAGTAATTCCATTCAATGTTGTATTTAACAACATTGGGTCTTACCAGCTCAGGGTGTGTTGGTGAATTATTGTAGCTGTACTTTCTTTTTCAAGTTACAACAAAGAGGTTGCAAACGTGAGGAGACATCTT
This sequence comes from Grampus griseus, assembly GCF_964374135.1. NCBI lineage: Eukaryota > Metazoa > Chordata > Mammalia > Artiodactyla > Delphinidae > Grampus > Grampus griseus. Next base: position 13,746,992 of record NC_139016.1, on the reverse strand, counting down.
TACAGATGTGGCTACAGATGTGTAAAAAAAAATCTCAATATTTTCAAAATGGAATTTCTTTAGTTGGAGTATGAACCCACTTAGGTTTAAATTCACTATGTCTGCAGATCAGTACTGTGCATATAATTTTCGTGGTTAGTTTTCTGGGAATCATACCCAAAAACTTTGTTAAAAAATATAACGTTGGGACTTCCCTGGTGGTCCAGTGATTAAGACTCCTCGCTCCCAATGTAGGGGGCCAGATTTGATCCCTGGTCAGGGAACTAAGAATCCCACGTGCTGCATGGCGTGGCCAAATAAATAAATAAATAAGATTAAAAATAAAGTTAATTCACCATTTTTGTGACTGGTAGTTTCTGTGGGTGAGTTGTATGTGGTTTACATTAGTGACACGTATGTGTTCCACATACATCAACTCAGAGTTCAATGGCCACTTTATAAAAAGGTATTTACCATTCAGGTGGATAATATGGCAAGAACTTTTTTGCCTCTTTTGGAAAAATTCAGTGCCTTTGACATGTATATGTCTGCTTCTTGCAGGGTTGTATTGATATTAACCTATAGGTGGACTGACCTGTTGAAACTTAGTGTTCTGTTTCCGATAGCTCAGTTGGGGTTGTACGTTACTGGAAATGCCAACCTCGAGCAGTCTGAGTGGTGGACCATGTCACATTTGAGATCAAAGCAGAGTATTAAATGATCAGGATGATGGTGGGAGGCCCAAATTATATCATGACAAAAGCTTTTAGGGATCCATTTGTTCACGAGATGGGGTTTGACCTGTGCCACATGGAGAAATTCTGTGATATATTAAAAGTCTTTTGAACAGGCTGTTGCTTTAAGGAGAAAACAATGCATGGTTCCGGAATTTGCCAGGTTGGAGCCCCACATAACAGGGCCAGATGGCATCATTGCTACCTTCCTGGAGCCTTTATTCGGTGTTAATTAATAGGAGGCTTACTATATTTACCCCGCAGAGTCTATTTTGGGATTATATAAACTTTCTGATAAGCAAATAATGATTTTTCCATTTTTCATTCTTTAAGATTATAGGTAGTCTCTGTATACATGGGGGAGTGTCTTGCTTTTCAGGCTATAAGGAGTGGGCTTCTGTAAGAATCTTCTTCCATTTAGATGATCAACAAACACTTCTTGGTTTGTTCTGCATCTAATATCTTTCATTTCTCTCTCTTTTTTTTTTTTTTAAGAGGAGTGAATGGAAAAGTCATTCATTTCCAAAAATAGCTCCCGGATGCTTGGAAATCTCTAAGTTTCCTTTTCTTCCCTTTCGCTCTGATTTTGGAAGTGGAAACTGTGTTTCACCTCTGGCAGGTTCTAGTGCATAAACCGTTGGGTCAAGTGACATGTTAAAGGTCACCGGGTGAGCCCGGTGAGCTGCTTCTAGCCTGGGTCCTTTTGCTAATTGGCTGCCTTTCCAGTAAATTCAGTAAAATTAATCTGATGGCATAAAAGCAGAGCTAAGTTTTCCTGAGTTCAGTTATTCCCATTCAAATCCAGTAAAATGAAGTAATAGTTATAGATTCTTGGCCTCCTGTGTGCTGGGATGGTGGATGGAGACCAAGTTTGTCTGGGAGATGGGAGACACATAAAATGGAGACAGTGATGGTCGCCAGGCACCATTTTCATGTGGTGATGGCTTCAGAGAAAGGAGGAGGGCTCACTCGAGCCTGGGGGTTCTTTATCCTTGTCCATCATCTCCTAGTTCGAGCGTTTCTCGTGCTTTCTCAGTGCTGGGGCTGAGAAGGGGGAATGTGAGGAAAGTGCTGCGGAAGAGGAAGTGCTGGGTGTGTTTGGAATAAGAGAGCGAACCGTTCAGTTTGACTGACCCCGAGTCTTCGTGTGCGGCAGGTCAGGCTCGGGCAAGACCACGCGTGGCTTGAATCCTCCAGCTTTGTTCTTGGAGGAGCCAGGGCCTCTTCCTTCAAACCCCTCATCTTGTATCTGAGGGCTGTAGCCAAGGCGTGCGCCCCACCGGCTGTGGGAAGGACAGGGACTTGAGCTGAGTCTTCTGACCCTGATGCAGTGCTCTGTCCCGTACGCCACCCCACTGCCCAGTCCCTACTCAGTTTAAGCATACCGCCTCTGTTCGTTTGTTCATTCGATCACCCATTCATTCGTTCATTAACTGTTGCACAGCCTCTCCATCTCAGGCACGCTTCCGGGTTCAGGACTCCAGTGGTGACCACCAGCAGACAGGTCCCTGCCTCCATGGCGCTCACACGTGCCCGTGTCCTCTTCCCTGAGGCCTCACCGTGCTGTTCCTGCCTCCTGTTCTCCCCGCTGGGATCCCTTGGGTCTTAGGACCACGTGGACTGCTTATTGTGTGCCAGGCACGCTAGGCACTTGGTGGATGCTCTCCCTGAAAGCCCACAGGGGCTGCATGAGTTGTAGGTGGACAGGTGGTGGAGCTGAGGCCAAGGGGGTTGACTTAGTAACCTCGCTTCCCAGAGCCAACGAGGAGGCGTCTGTCTGACTCCGGAGTTGAGCCCAAATCCACTACCTAACCTGACCTTCCTTCCCTTGGCTAGGTAACTGTGTGCCCCTTGTACTGTGTTATACCCACTGGTTACTTTTATCTTATATTCACTGTTGTTTGATATTTAACAGACACCTGCCCCCCGCCACCCCGATAGAATAATGGCCCTCCAAAGATGGCCATGTCCTAGTCTCCTAAACCTGTTTGTAAGTTACCTTCCAACACAAATGGCATTTGTAGGTGGGATTAAGTTAAGAGTCTTGAAATGAGGTGATCATCCTGGATTATCTGGGTGGGCTCAGTGTCATCAGAAGAATCCTTACAAGAGGGCAGCAGGAGGGTCAGAGTCAGAGAAGAAGATGTGCCAGCAGAATCAGATGTTGGAGTCATGTGGCCACGAGCTGAGGAATGCAGGCAGTTTCTGGAAGCTGCGAGAGCCAAGGAGGTGTATTTTTCCAGAGCTTGCAGATGGAACATGGCCCTGCTGACACCTTGATTTTGGCAGAATGAAACTGATTTTTGACTTCTGACCTCCGGAACTGTGAGGTAATAAATGTGTGTTGTTTTAGGCCACCTGGTTTGTGGCAGTTTGTTACAGCAGCAGTAGGAAACCGATTCGCCCCATGTGTTGTTCTCCCAGAGACAGTGGAAGCATGTGGTCAGCTTGGTGTCCGTTGATAATATTTGGGGGTGGGTAATTCTTTGTTGTCACGCTGTCCTGTGTAGTGTAGCATATTTCGCAGTGTCCCTGGTCTCTACCTAGTGCCTGCCAGTAGCACACCCCTCCAAGTCATGACAACCAAAAGTGTCTTCCGACATTGCCAAGTGTCCTCTGGGGGCCAGATGGTCTGATGGAGACTCGCTGAGCTCCTTCTATCTACCTGGTTGCAATGATACATTTAGGAGCTGAATTTGTTTCGAGCAGATTGGTGGTTACTAAGATGTTCCATAACAGGGGGTAAGACCACAGAGACCTGCTGTCTGTTTTTTCCATGAAGAACGGACGTTAAACATATTTATGTGAAAACCCCTGAATTTACTAACCATGCAAATGGTGATACGAGTACATGAAACTTTGGAAAAGTAGTATGAATGTATTCTTCAATTTGTAGAATATTCTCAATCAATGGGTAGATACTGAATGTCAAGTGTATACAAGTGCATATGCAGTGGAACAGAAGAAAATGAATCTTGGGACTTTCTTGGTGGCGCTGTGGTTAAGAATCTGCCTGCCACTGCAGGGGACACGGCTTCGAGCCCTGGTCCGGGAAGATCCCACATGCTGCGGAGAAGCTAAGCCTGTGCACCACAACTACCGAGCCTGTACTCTAGGGCCTGCGAGCCACAACTACTCCCAGTGGTGCAACTACTGAAGCCCGCATGCCTAGAGCCCATACTCCGCAACAAGACAAGCCACCACAATGAGAAGCCCGTGCACCACAGCAAAGAGTAACCCCCGCTTGCTGGAACTAGAGAAAGCCCGCACACAGCAACGAAGACCCAACACAGACGAAAAAAGAAAATGAATCTGTTAACACTTCAGTGTTCCGCAGTAACCCAGAGAGAGCTGGCCTGGCCTTCTGCGTGTGTGTGTCTCTGTGTGTGTCTGTGTGTGTGTCTGTGTCAGAGAGAGAGAGAGAGAGAGAGAGACAGGGATCAGGTTGCCTGGGATGCCCCCAAGAGACATCCCCATCCCTCTGTGGACGGAGCCACTGGTGAGAGGATGGCCTCTGCCTTTGCTCAGAAGCTGTAGAAAGACAGGGCAAGGGTATCCTGAAAAGTTGCTTGTGGAGCTGTGGAATCCTCAACATTTTCCATCTGGAGGCCCCTCTTTTTATTTCGTTAAAGCTCAAGGGGTTCAGGGAGGGAGAGGGAAAGAAGAAGGGAGCTGGCTGGGCCAACCCCTGGGGGACAAGCCCCACAGTTCAGTGGGTGGGACATTGAGCCAGGCAGAGGGCTCCTGTGTGCCAGCCTCAGTGCTATCAGGAGATCGGGCACTGCCCCGGTGAGTGTGACGTTTCCAGGCCAATTGGAGCTCAGGCAGGACACCAGAGAACCACTGCAGGAGGTGAGCTCCGTCCTGTGCAAAGGTGCCTGTCTGCAGTGTGGGGCAGCCCTCTAGTGTACGGGTCAACTGGGTTTGTCCTGAAAATTACCGCGGTTTTTAAAAATTGAGATATGCTTCACATATCATAAAATGTGCCATTTTAAAGTGCCTTGCTTAGTGGTTTTTCGTGCACTCACAAGGTTGTGCACCCATCACCACTATCTAATTCCAGAACATTTTCATTGCCTCAAAAAGAAACCCTGTGCTCTTTAGCAATAACTCCCATCTCCCTCAGCTCCTGGCAACCACGAATCTGTTCTCTGTCTCTATAGATTTGTCTGTTCTAGACATTTCATGTACTTGGAGTCGTGCAGTCTGTGGCCTTCTGCGTCTGGCTTATCTCACTCAGCATCATGTTTTCGAGATTTGTCCGAGTCGCAGAGTGGATCAGGGCTCCATTCCCTTTCGTTGCCAAATACTGTTCCCTGGTGGGGCTGCACCGCGTTTTGGAAGCCGCCCTGAAGCGCCCTCCCTGTCCAGGTGTCCTTGCAGAATCTAGGAAATAGCTATGTCTTTAATTCCACGATGTCAACTCCCAACCGTTTTACTCAGAGAAAACTGACCATTCATAGGTTTAAAGTGTCAAGATAGGTCTGTGTGTTTATTCCTGTCTTACCCCTAGGTTCTTCATGACATTTTTTCCCTTAAATTCTGTATATATGTGTTAGTATACGGTATTTGTCTTTCTCTTTCTGACTGACTTCACTCTGTATGACAGACTCTAGGTCCATCCACCTCATTACAAATAGCTCAATTTCGTTTCTTTTTATGGCTGAGTAATATTCCATTGTATATATGTGCCACATCTTCTTTATCCATTCATCCGATGATGGACACTTAGTTTGTTTCCATCTCCTGCCTATTGTAAACAGAGCTGCAATGAACATATTGGTACATGACTCTTATTTTTTTTTTTACATCTTTATTAGAGTATAATTGCTTTACAATGGTGTGTTAGTTTCTGCTCTATAACAAAGTGAATCAGTTATACATATACATATGTTCCCATATCTCTTCCCTGTCGCGTCTTCCTCCCTCCCACCCTCCCTATCCCACCCCTCCAGTCGGTCACAAAGCACCGAGCTGATCTTCCTGTGCTATGCGGCTGCTTCCCACTAGCTATCTACCTTACATTTGGTAGTGTATATATGTCCATGCCTCTCTCTCGCTTTGTCACAGCTTACCCTTCCCACTCCCCATATCCTCAAGTCCATTCCCTAGTAGATCTGTGTCTTTATTCCTGTCTTACCCCTAGGTTCTTCATGACTTTTTTTTTTCTTAAATTCCATATATATGTGTTAGCATACGGTATTTGTCTTTCTCTTCCTGACTTACTTCACTTTCTATGACAGACTCTAGGTCCATCCACCTCATTACAGATAATTCAATTTCATTTCTTTTTATGGCTGAGTAATATTCCATTGTATATATGTGCCACATCTTCTTTATCTATTCATCTGATGATGGACACTTATGGTGTTTCCATCTGTGGGCTATTGTAAACAGAGCTGCAATGAACATTTTGGTACATGACTCTTTGAATTATGGTTTTCTCAGGGTATATGTCCAGTAGTGGAATTGCTGGGTCATATGGTGGTTCTATTTGTAGTTTTTTAAGGAACCTCCATAGTGTTCTCCATAGTGGCTGTATCAATTCACATTCCAACCAGCAGTGCAACAGTGTTCCCTTTTCTCTGCACCCTCTCCAGCATTTATTGTTTCTAGATTTTTTCATGATATGGCCATTCTGACTGGTGTGAGATGATATCTCATCGTAGTTTTGATTTGCATTTCTCTAATGATTAATGATGTTGAGCATTCTTTCATGTGTTTGTTGGCAGTCTGTATATCTTCTCTGGAGAAATGTCTGTTTAGGTCTTCTGCCCATTTTTGGATTGGGTTGTTTGTTGTTTTGTTATTGAGCAGCATGAGCTGCTTATAAATTTTGGAGATTAATCCTTTGTCAGTTGCTTCATTTGCAAATATTTTCTCCCATTCTGAGGGTTGTCTTTTGGTCTTGTTTATGGTTTCCTTTGCTGTGAAAAAGCTTTGAAGTTTCCTTAAGTCCCATTTGCTTATGTTTGTTTTTATTTCCATTTCTCTAGGAGGTGGGTCAAAAAGGATCTTGCTGTGATTTATGTCATAGAGTGTTCTGCCTACGTTTTCCTCTATGATGTTGATAGTTTCCAGCCTTACATTTAGGTCTTTAATCCATTTTGAGCTTATTTTTGTATATGGTGTTAGGGAGTGATCTAACCTCATACTTTTACATGTACCTGTGCAGTTTTCCCAGCACCACTTATTGAAGAGGCTGTCCTTTCTCTACTGTACATTCTTGCCTCCTTTATCAAAGATAAGGTGACCATATGTGTGTGGGTTTGTCTCTGGGCTTTCTATCCTTTTCCATTGATCTATCTTTCTGATTTTTTGCCAGTACCACACTGTCTTGATTACTGTAGCTTTGTAGTATAGTCTGAAGTCAGGGAGCCTGATTGCTCCAGCTCCGTTTTTCTTTCTCAAGATTGCTTTGGCTATTCGGGGTCTTTGGTGTTTCCATACAAATTGTGAAATGTTTAGTTCTAGTTCTGTGAAAAATGCCAGTGGTAGTTTGATAGGGATTGCATTGAATCTGTAGATTGCTTTGGGTCGTAGAGTCATTTTCACAATGTTGATTCTTCCAATCCAAGAACATGGTATATCTCTCCATCTATTTGTATCATCTTTAATTTCTTTCATCAGTGTCTTATAATTTTCTGCATACAGGTCTTTTGTCTCCGTAGGTAGGTTTATTCCTAGGTATTTTATTCTTTTTGTTGCAATGATAAGTGGGAGTGTTTTCTTGATTTCACCTTCAGATTTTTCATCATTAGTGTATAGGAATGCCAGAGATTTCTATGCATTAAATTTTGTATTCTGCTACTTTACCAAATTCATTGAGTAGCTCTAGTAGATTTCTGGTAGCATCTTTAGGATTCTCTGTGTATAGTATCATGTCATCTGCAAACAGTGACAGCTTTACTTCTTCTTTTCTGATTTGGATTCCTTTTATTTCTTTTTCTTCTCTGATTGCTGTGGCTAAAACTTCCAAAACTATGTTGAATAAGAATGGTGAGAGTGGGCAACCTTGTCTTGTTCCTGATGTTAGTGGAAATGCTTTGGGTTTTTCGCCGTTAAGGATGATGTTGACTGTGGGTTTGTCACATATGGCCTTTATTATGTTGAGGAAAGTTCCCTCTATGCCTACTTTCTGGTGGGTTTTTATCATAAATGGGTGTTGAATTTTGTCGAAGTTTTCTCTGCATCTATTGAGATGACCATATGGTTTTTCTCCTTCAGTTTGTTAATATGGTATATCACGTTGATTGATTTGCTTATATTGAAGAGTCCTTGCATTCCTGGAATAAATCCCACTTGATCATGGTGTATGATCCTTTTAATGTGCTGTTGCATTCTCTTTGCTAGTATTTTGTTGAGGATTTTTGCATCTATGTTCATCAGTGATATTGGCCTGTAGTTTTCTTTCTTTGTGACATCTTTGTCTGCTTTTGGTATCAGGGTGATGGTGGCCTCATAGATTGAGATTGGGAGTGTTCCACCCTCTGCTATATTTTAGAAGAGTTTGAGAAGGATAGGTGTTAGCTCTTCTCTAAATGTTTGAAAGAATTCGCCTGTGAAGCCATCTGGTCCTGGGCTTTTGTTTGTTGGAAGAATTTTAATCACAGTTTCAATTTCAGTTTTTGTGATTGGCCTCTTCATATTTTCTGTTTCTTCCTGATTCAGTCTTGCCAGGTTGTGCATTTCTAAGAATTTGTCTGCTTCTTCCAGTTGTCCATTTTATTGGCATAGAGTTGCTTGTAGTAATCTCTCATGATCTTTTGTATTTCTGCAGTGTCAGTTGTTACTTCCCCTTTTTCATTTCTAATTCTATTGATTTGAGTCTTCTCCCTTTTTTTCTTGATGAGTCTGGCTAATGGTTTATCTATTTTGTTTCTCTTCTTAAAGAACCAGCTTTTAGTTTTATTGATCTTTGCTATCGTTTCCTTCATTTCTTTTTCATTTATTTCTGATCAGATCTTTATTATTTCTTTGCTTCTGCTAACTTTGGGGGTTTTTTTTGTTCTTCTTTCTCTAATTGCTTTAGGTGCATGGGTAGGTTGTTAGTCGAGACGTTTCCTGTTTCTTAAGGTAGGATTGTATTGCTACAAACTTCCTTCTTAGAACTGTCCTTGCTGCATCCCATAGGTTTTGGGTCATCGTGTCTCCATTGTCATTTGTTTCTCGGTATTTTTTATTTCCTCATTGATTTCTTCAGTGATGACTTCGTTATTAAGTAGTGTATTGTTTAGCCTCCATGTGTTTGTATTTTTTAAAGATCTTTTCCTGTAATTGATATCTAGCCTCATAGCGTTGTGGTCGGAAAAGATGCTTGAGACAATTTCAATTTTCTTGCCATTCGATTTTTAACTGGCAGAATGGCAGTGTCACCAGGGCTAGTGTAAGGCACAGTAAGCCCTTTCTTAATGTAAGCTGATATCAAAAGTTCTGTTTCTTCTGTGGCTTCCCGCCTCGATAGGTATTGACTGATATTGGACAGGGGTTTATTTTGGTCTGTGGTAATTTTAATGGCTGCTGCAGATGTATTTTCCCTATGTCAGTAGGATCAAGTGACCCCAATTCTTCAGGTACTAAGCCTGGCAGTTTCTTGTTCAGCATCACTCTCAGTCACAAACATTATATGATGAAGACATCTGAGTAATCTTTTAGGGCTAAAACCATTTCTCCCTTAACAGTAAAAGAAATATGAGCATCATAAGTTTCTAATAAATCTATACCTTTCAGGTTCATAGGGGTATATTCTACTAGGAAAAAGGAGTTCCTTTGTTTAAGTTCTCCTAGTTATAATTCTAAAGGTAATGATTTAAGCGTCCTAATATTTGCATTAGAAACCCCTACCATCTGTCCTGAGGTGTTAGAGAGAGAGAGCCGTTAATTTTCATAGGGTTCAAAATGTAAAAGGTAGCTCCTGTATCTATTACTGCTTTAATTGTTTTCTCCTCATATAATCATTTGTATTTCTTCCAGGGTGTTAGAGAGGAGAAGGTTCCCTCAGATCAGCCTTAGTCTTGTTTAACTTGAAATTACAGTCTGTATCTGGTTTCCCTTCTAGGTCTCTCTTTTCTTGTCTTGCAGTTTCCCCAGTAATGACCCGGTGTTGTTCAGTAAAAGCAAATTTCAGAATTTACCAGTCGCGGATTGAATAGGGTTGGGTTAACTTTAGACTGACGTTGATTATTTAATTGTTGCAACTGAATGTTCATAATTTTTATAGAGGCATCTTTTTCTTTTTAGTACTTTTGAAAAGTTGGTCAGCCAGCATGACAAGGGCATTTGTATGTGATACAGACAAATCATGTCTAAATGATTAACATGCCTAGATCGTGTCGTTTAGAGCAGCCGATTCCTCATCCAGACCTTCTAAAAAGATGGAGTTAAGCAAAGAATCATCTTGGTGGTTAAACAATGATTCGGGTGTCATGCCGTAATATTGTTTAAAAGTTTCCTTGAACCTCTCATAGTGATCCAGGATTGATTCATCTCGTGTTTGTTTACGTTGCTGAATCTTTGACCAGTCGGCAGTTTTAGGAAAAAGCTCTGTGATAATTCTGAGTAATTTGTGAGCTAACTCCTTGCATTCACCTTGAGCCTGTGGGCTGTATAAATCAAAATTTGTTAAGGGGTCTCTCCATCCTGCTTTCTCTACTTATTCCTTTGTTTGACTTTTAGAAACTAATAGCTGTATTACTTGATACAAATCGGAAAACCTGAGCTCATAGGTTTGGACGATTAGCTCAAAATCCTTAGCAAATCCCAATGGATCTTGAGTACATTCGAGAAAGTCCTTAGCTAAACTAAGTTCTGCTCGGGTCCAGGATGTGTACGTAAGCTCAGAGTACAGTTCACCTCTTCCTGTAATAGGTTTCTCCTTCAAGGGAGCTATGAGTACTTCTGATTTTATGTCTTCCTTTCCCGGGGTAGGGGAAGCAGCAGGAGAATGGGTTGGTGGAAGAGAGAGAGAGCGCGTCTGGGTTAGGCAGTTCGGATAAAGGAGGATATAAAGAAGGAACGGAGTGAGAGACAAGGTTAACGCTAGTGGCTTTTAAAAATTCTAGTATCATTTTGAGCAACCTTTTGTTGATTTTTTGCGAAGAAGTTACTTTATCATTTCCCCTTTTAGACGCTTCTAAATACCAATTGAAATAAGCATTCCATTTCTGTTTGATCTTTTTCTAGCTGCATATGCAAAAAGAAATCCCCCGGTTTTCAAATGTCAAAACAGACCCAATTGGGCCATTTAAGGTTGAGATCTCTTAGTGTAATTGCCCTAATTCGGTTGGTCCTTGCAAGCGTGAGCTCCATACGTATTGCACGTGAATCTGGCTAGAGTGTTAGCGTGGAGGCTGGCTTTCTGACACTCCATGTTTCTCTGTTTGAGAGTATCTGTTTCCCATTTTAAAGTTGAATTTGTTGGGGATAAAATTTTCTAGTGAAATTGTGGGGTGGGCCAGTGTGCTGCTTGTGAGTCTAACTCCTCCGGGATTTTGCCCTAAAGTCGTTTTAGCTCCTTTTACGTGTCTTGGGTTTTCCCTCTGGTAGTGTAAAACCACCACAATGCTCAGAACTTATCCGTGCTCCCAGCAGAGCAAGCTTTCATTTCCGCATAGGGATGGTTGCACAGTACAAGGACTTGCCTCCACCACTGCTGCAAGTTAATTATAGAAAACCGGACATCTCAAGTGAATGAATGCAGCACTTTTCTACATAGGGGAAGATACAAGAGTCTGGGCTCACTGAAAGCATTCCTTTGATATGCACCTTAGCTATCTAGGGTCAGAATCGTGTTCTTTCCCATCCTGATTCCCCTCTGGGTGCACCATCGGGGGCGGCTGTAGTGGCTGAGGGCTTGATGGTGGGCTTCCTGTTTTTATCTTGAGTTCCCTCAGGGCTCAGCACTGGGGGCAGCTGTAGTGGCTGATGGCTGTTGTTCACTGATATGGCAGGTGGCATCCTTAGTCCACAGCTTCATAAGTATTTTTAAAAAGTTAGGTATTTCCTTTGAAGTCCTATTTGTTTATTATTTAGTTGCATTTTGGTTTGTTTCTTTTGTTGTTTATTTGGGATCCAGTTAACAATCAAGTGTTCCATTTACTTAACATGATATAATTTCTTTTCTGATTTTTTTGAGAATACGTTATAGATATCATACCCTTTTCCAGTCAAATTCTTCAGTGTATTTTCCTAAAAACAATGATTCTGCCTCATTACCATAGTAATCAAAACCAGAAAATTAACTAATTAGTACTATTTTCAAATCTATAGACATATTTAAATTTAACCAATTGAAACACAAATATGGTTTAAAGAAAATGAAAAAAAATTTTGTCAAGGTTCCAATAAAGGTTTATGCTTTGCTTTTACCTCTCAAGTCCCTTTATCTTCATTATTCTGGAACATTTTTGTCTTTTATGACCTTAACATGTTTGACAAATTCAGGCCCATTATTTTGTGGGATGTCCCTCCATGTGGCTTTGTCTGATTTTTCCTCATTAGATTCAGGTTTGTGTTTTTGGCAGAAATATCTAGAAGTGACTTTGAGTCATATGTATACTATCAGGAGACACATGTTGTGAATTTGCTATACCGCTAAAGAAGTCAGCTTTATTTATGTTGTTAAAATGACGTCTGTCAGCGTTTCTCCACAATAAAATTAATATTTTTCCCTTGTAGTTAATAAGTGTCTTGGGGGGAGATCGTCCCCCTTAATTTTTAAAAGTAAATTTTTTGTTATAAGTTTGGAATCACAGCTTTGTTTTCCTGTCCTCTGTATCATAATCCAACACTGTCATTTATTTTGATGCTAGTTTTATGCTTTTAAAAGAAAACATGAAGTTGTGAGTTTCAGTCTTCGCTAAAAATCCTGAAGCAGTCCTAGGAAACCATGTCCCTAGAGAGCAAACAGTTTATAGATCTAAAAATCAAAATATCGGTTAATTTTAGTCCTATTTGATTTATGTGAATGGATCCATAGTACAAGTGTCTGATTTTAAGTTTTTTTTACATTACTTTATTGTAAACTCCTAGATTTAATCATGCCATTCTCTTTTCACAGCCAGTTCTTTAGCCTAGGTCTGAGGTCCTCAACCTGATAATCATATGCCAAACAAAGTATACGGATTTTTTTCTTGGGGAGAGGATCCATAGGCTTCAGTATATCTTTAACGGATCATTATGGGAACTTTTTGCATAAATTGCCTTTATTTTCCACCCACATTAGTTTATTTTTCATTTCAGCCTCAGATTGATTCCCTTAAACATCTTTCCCTTAGGTCATCACTTTGCTTAGGATACTGTATCTTTTTTCTGACTCATCAGTGCAAACCTAGGTACTTTATCCTAACTTGCAGACCTGCTATTAGCTAAATAGATCTAATAGGCTTTTTATGGCTTCCCCCAACCCCCTAGTCTTTTTGGTGCCACTTTAAAATTTTCTCCTGAATTTTTACATTTGCTTTGTGCCCACTCTATGCCATTTCAGACTGCGTTCTTTTTCCTTTTATGTCGCACATTACTCAGATTTTCTTCTTGATGATTTTCCGGTAGTAATTCATCCTGAATTCCGTGAGTATTTACATATTACAGTCAATACTACACTGTTGCGTATTGTTTTCATGTTTCTTTGGAATTCTTCAGGTATTTAATGCGTGTAACTGATCTGCTCAATGGATGATACATTTATTGATAGCAGGGACAATATATAGTTTTCTTTAATTTTTGTAGATACCAGTACCTACTCTCCATATCTATTCTTTCCTCAAGTATTTATTGAACACCTGTTATGTACCACCGATTGCACATGCAACAGCACAGAAAAGAAACAGCCCTGCTTTCAAGAGCATGCATGCAAGAGACCAAATAAATCAGTAAAGTATAATACTGATTCTTTTGCGCTTTTAAAGCTTTATTAAGTTTTTTATTGTGGCAAATATATAACATAAAATTTACCTATTTAACCCTTTCAGGTGTATAATTTAGTGGCATTAAGTACGTTCATAATGTTGTACAGTCATTGCCATTACATTTCCAGAACTTTTCCGTCATCTCAAACTGAAACTCTGTACCCATTGAATAGTAACTCCCAGTTCTTCCCAAACCAGGTCTTAGTAAACACTGTTCCACTTTCTGTTTCTATGAGATTGCCTAGTTTGGCTACCTGCTATAAATGCGGTCATACAATATTTATCATTTTGTGTCTGAATTATTTCACTTAGCATATGTCTTCAGCGTTCATCCATGTTGGTTGCATCAGAATTTCCTTTCTTTTTAAGGCTGAACAATATTCCTCTGTACATATGTGACACATTTTGTTTATACATTCATCTGTCGATGTACACTTGAGTTGCATCCATCTTTTGGCTATGATGAATAATGTTGCTAGAAAATTGTTATACAAATATCTGTTTCAGTCCCTGCTTTCATTTCTTTTGGGTATATACCTAGAGATAAAAATGGGTCATCATATGGTAATTCAACAGTAAATGTTTTAAGAATCCATCATATTTTCTTCTACAGTGGCTGCACAATTTTGCATTCCTGTGAGCAGTGCACTTGAAGTTCCATTTTCTCCCAGTCTTTGCCAAAACTTGTTATTTTCTGCTTCTGTCACAATAATTATCCTAATGGATGTAAAGTAGTATTCGTTGTGGAATTGCTTTTTATTTCCCTAGGGATTCATAGTGTGATCATATTTTCATGTAGCTTAATGGCTATTTGTATATCTTCTTTAAGTTCTTTGCCAGTTTTAAAATCAGATTTGTTTGTTTTTGACTCGTAGGAGTTCTTCAGATACTTTGGATATTAATTCTTTACTGGATACCTGATTTGGGTATATTTTCTCCCATTCAGTGGGTTGTCTTTGAGGTCTGTTGATTGTGCCCTTTTTACTTTTGTGGCCTGTGCTTTTGGTGTCATATCTAGAACATCATTGCCAAATTGTGGCAAGTTTTCCTCCTCTCTACTAAGATGGAAATTAATGGCTATAAACTCTTACCTTACAAAGGAAGAAATATCTCAAATCAACAAACCAAAACCTTACAACTTAAAGAACTAGAAAAGAGGAGCAAATAAATGACAACTAACACAAGGAAGGAAATAATGATTAAACCAGACATAAATAAAATAGAAATCAACGCTGCTGACAGCCCTCCTGACCTAGGACTTGAGTTGCATAATTGTGAAAAAATACTTTTCTGTTGTTTAATCTCCCTAGTCTGTGGTATTTTTTTAATAGATCTTTATTGGAGTATAATTGCTTTACATTGTTGTGTTAGCTTCTGCTGTATAACAAAGTGAATCAGCTATATGTGTGCATACATCCGCATATCCCCTCCCTCTTGCGTCTCCCTCCCACCCTTTCTACTCCACCCTTCTAGGAGGTCACAAAGCAGGGAGCTGATCTCCCTGTGCTATGCGACTGCTTCCCACTAGCTATCTGTTTTGCATTTAGTAGTGTATATATAAGTCCATGCCTCTCTCTCACTTTGTCCCAGCTTACCCTTCCCCCTCCCCATGTCCTCAAGTCCATCCTCTACGTCTGTGTCTTTATTCCTGTCCTGCCCCTAGGTTCTTCAGAGCCTTTTTTTTTAGATTCCATATATATGTGTTAGCATACGGGTATTTCTTTCTCTCTTTCTGACTTACTTTACTTTGTATGACAGACTCTAGGTGCATCCACCTCACTACAAGTAACTCAATTCGTTTCTTTTTATGGCTGAGGAATATTCCACTGTATATATGTGCCACAGGTGCTTTATCCATTCGTCTGTCAGTGGATACTTGGGCAGGGAATCCTTTACTCACAGGAGGGAGCAGCAGGGGCTGGGGCCCGGGTGGCCACGTTTGCGAGGCCTGCAGCTCCTCTCCCCACACAGTTCTATCCATACTACTTTGTGCCTGACTTTTAGCTTTGTTTTTTTCTATACCTGTAATTTTTATGTCCTTATCATAAAATAACACAAGATATTATAACCACTTCCTTCAGTTTTGATTTAGAATTCATCTATTGATATATTTTTAAAATGTATTCATTTGTTGATAGAACAAGAGTTAACACTATGTAGCAGGCACTCTTCCAGCCACTGGAGATAAATCCCTGCCCTCCTAGGAGTATCATAACTTCTATTAAAATTTTGAAAATTTGTATACGAACATATATTATGGAAATTCAAATTCTGATTGTTCTTTGAACAAGGAAAGCCATCATTGATATGAGAGCTTCCTGCCAGCTTTCAGTGTCTGCATATCACCTTCTAACATAATTTTCTCCATGCCCACCCAGGGAGAAGATAACATTTTTCACGAGACCACGGGCTAACATACCCCTGCTGCCGGTTGATGCTGTTTGCTGGAGTATTTATCTGCCTATTTTATTTCTGCGAAGTTCTAAAATTGTCTAGCTAAAATTGTCTTTCAAATATTTGTGCAAAGTTATTAATATACAATTTTTTTTCAAAAGTCTATAAATACGTATTTTTTGATAGTGACAGGAGCAGGGCTTGGCTTTTCCTTGTTGTTAAATTAACATCTCAAACAGGTTATTTTATAAAAGAGTAGCTGTTGTGTGAAGATTCGACAGTTTCCATGCTGTTTTCTTTGACTTGAAGGGTGGAAGACAGAAACTCAGGCAAATTCACTCTATTGTCATTTATTCATGGTTCTTTTCTTCCTCCTTGAAGGAGAATACTGACTTTAAGATGTATTTTAAGACTGAAACTTGGTTCTTCAGTATTTGCCATGTGGTAGAATGGATCTTTAGGGCTGGTTTTGTGTTCTGACATCGGAAATGCAAACACTATGTGCTGAACTCGTCACTCGTCCCGTTTCTCCTGTGTGCATTTATCATGTATAGTGTACACTTTCGCACCCTTTATGTTCTGTTAAGATGCCACCTTAGGGGCTCAGTCCTAAGTCAGTGCAGGGTGCGCTTTGTGGAGCTTGGTCTCCCGCGCGGGCTGGGCACCCATAGCCCCTGGTTTCCGTGCACCTTTCCCTGCCCACCCCGGGTCTGAGGCTGGTCACGGAGCCCCCTGCAGGCACACAGCCCACCCTCACCCGGCCTCAGCAGCCCTGCCTGCCCTTCCAGTCCGCCCCATCTGATCCTGACCGACAAGGAGGGCAGTGGTGGAGCTACCACTCTGCTACTCTGCCCTGCAGGAAAGTGAAAATAGAAGAAGGAAGGTGTGTTTTCACTGAGTCACTGGATCCGCTGATGGATAGAGCAGTCACGACATGGACACGATAACCTTTGAAGGCGCTTTCTTGAGGAAGCCAGCTTCCGTGGGAACTACAGCTACCAGGCGAGTCACTCACAGGAGAGCATGTGCTTTCGCTCAGAAGGCCCCCGCCCATGCTGGAGTCTTGCCAACATTTCTTAAGAAATCTTAGAACTAGCTCATGAGGAAAAATATTTTTATTCAATAAAAGGGTACAACTATTCTTTGAATTGCCAAGTGATATAAATATTTTGCCTAATATATACTTATTATATTTAAAAGGCACTCTTCTTCATGAAGCTTTGGATGAGTAAACAAGATCAGTCACAAAATGTGAAAGAAAGAAAGACAGAAAGAACATACAACTCTTCCTGTAGCTTTCTTCTCCCTCTTTTCCGTTGAAAATATGGACAATAGAGTTTGTAAGTAGTACTAAGACTGAAAACTTTATGCTATTCACAGTTGTCATCTGTTGCTATGTGTTTCTAATCTTTGTTTTGATTTTTTTTCCCTCGTCAATTTCTTAGTGTATGTACTGGCAGTGGAAGTAGAGACTCACAAAACATTCCTTAGTAGAATTAGCAGCCAAGCAGACAGCATGGGTAAGCAAGTGAGGACAGTTAGGCCCTCTCTAACTTCCCTGAGCTATTTGAAACTTTAAAATCAAACAAAGAACTGTCTACCACGGGACTCTAGAGGATGCAAATGGCAAGTTATTTATATCTGAGGTACAGTCTCCATTCATGTGGGGAGGCTTGCAAAATGCATTTTCTCTGTGCTTCTTCTTAGCAGCTGTGCCAGCATAGAAATGCCCCAGACAGGTGCTTTTGAATAACACTGAATGACATACCCCTCTCCACCCTCTATCCCCAGCTCAAACAGATTTCCATTTGGAAGTGTTTCCCTGATAGAGAGCTGGGGGATTTTTGTTGTTTTAAATCCCATCTTAGCCAAATGCAGCTTCTATGGCCGTGCAGTGGCCTCTTACATTTGCCACTTCTCTGTTTTACTTCTCCATGCTCTGCCTTGCATGTGATTGCTTTTATAAGATCATAGTAAGGAAGTAAAATCGAGACCAATGAAGAAAAGTTCTGTGCCGCCTGTGGAGGACCCCTTTTTGAGTGTTCATTGTTTATGCTGGAAAAGACAAATGGTCTGTGTTAGAGGCTGTGGTGGAGCAGATGGTGGGCTTGATTTTGCAACTTCTGATCAATTAAGACTGTCAGGAGCATATCCCACATGAACGAACAGTTAAGTCCTGTTGCCTTATGTTTATCTTTGTATATCCTTAAGTTTTGTGTCCCCATGATGAAGTGATATAAAATACTATATCTTCCTCAATTAAAATTTAGAACTCAGTCATTCGTATGTTTTTTCATGTATTCATTCCTTTATTAATAAAACATATTTACTGAACACCTGCTACTTACCTGGCACTATGGTAGGCCCTAGAATAAATTCCTGACGTCGTGGGAGCATCATAAACTGTATGACATAATATGTTTATATGTTTCCTTTGTCATTAAGAAAACTGCCCTATTTTATTGGCAGTCTTACTCAGGGTAGTCAGAGTCAGAGGTAGATTGCAAATGTTGATATCCCTTTTCAAGAAACTGTCAAAATGCTGCCACCAGCTTCTTTTAAAACAGAGCTACAAGTAAACTAATTTTTTCTTCCTATGATCACTGACTTGTCAAACTCTGGTTGAAAACTCCTTAAATAAATATTCTTCTGTTGTGGGAATAAGTAATAATCAATATTCCTCTCTTTGCTTATGTCACCATTTCCTCCGATTTGTATTGTTTGAAAGTATTTCTTAAAATTACAGTTCTTAAAACAGAGTGGAAATATATTTTAAAATTCCTTTTAAGTTTTGGAGAACTATAAATGTATAAAAATAGTAAAATAAATCCCTTTGGTCCTCTGACCAAATTTCAACATGGATCAGTCATGGCCAAATTTGTTTCTCTTACACTTCCATTCACTTCTCCTCATATTTGGAAGCAAACCCCACACACAATATCATTTTGTCTGTAAATATTTCAGCTGCCATCCTATAGTAATCCAGGGTTTTCCAAAAGGCTCCTCATTAAATTAAACTCATGGTTGAAAAGCTTGTTAGGAATAAAAAATGACATTGATTTCACCTTTTCACTGATTTCTGTGTTAGGAAGAACCTTGGATGAAGACCAAAGTAACATATTTCTTATTTTAAATCAAACTATCATAGCGTTCTATTGACCTTACTTTATTTTATCTTACTTTATTATTTTTTAAATTTTATATATCCTGAATCTTTCATCCCTGTGAGATTTCCTTTGTCTCACTCTTGGGCTGCAGGCCAGAGGCCTGCAAGCCCTAGGCCTGCAAACCCTGCACTTGCCCAGCTTTAAGACCAAAGAAAGAGCCTGGGGTCAGCAAGGTAGACATCAGTGGTTTAATGGCTGGGGGCGGGGCTTACACATCTAAGCAAGGTCCTGGAGCAACACCCCATTATGTGCAGCTCACAGCAGGCAGGACTCCTGGGGTAGGGGGAAGGTTACCAGTTATAGGTGGAATTGACACCAGGTTGGCTCATTAGTTACCAGGGAAACTAGTAGAGGGGCACACCCCTCACTGCCCCTTTGTTAAGCTATCCTGGTAAAGGTGTTCTGATCTAAAGCTACAGCAATCACTAGCTGGGGCAGGGGCAGGTATGTAGGACAAAGTCAATCATGTGAGTAGGGTGTAGGCGAAGCAGGCACTGGTCCAGCAGGGGATGTACAGAGAGCAAGAGGACAGCCATCTGGGGGATCTGATCATGCAGATGGGATAATAATTAGGTGGTGGTTTCAGTTGGCTTTGCTTTTACACTTTATATCGGTTTTCTTTGCTGTGTGAGATAGTACGCGAAGTGAGGAAGTTAACTGTGGGTACAAAGGGAATCCTGCACTTGGTAACTCATATGCTTGTACCGTTCAATACCCAGGTTGTCTCATCAAGGTGAACGACACAGTACTGATTGATTTAGGGACTGGCAAGATACCCAACTTTATCAAATTGGACACAGGTAAGTATTTGTTTCCTTTCTTCCCTCCCAACCTTCTCTCTCTTTCTTCCTTTTTCCTGTTGCTCCTTCTATTTTACTTGTACCCTACCTTGATTAGATAGAACTGCAATGTGGAAGTCAGAGAGATAAGTGACGGTTGCTTCTGGCAGAGATGTTCTCCTTGAGTCCCATTCTCATCCCAGTCCACACATTTAGGACGAGAAGTTGCCAGACGGTCTCTTGAACTTGACGCTAAACAGTTGTGAGACTTCCCTTTGGGCTGCATCCATCAGCCCAGTCTCTGCAGGTTAGCTATATAAACTACAGTTGGCCACGAGAGGGAAACTTTGTGTTTCGACTCTGATGACTTTAGGTGAGTTCCTTGAGGTAAAGGGCTAAAGGTGTCCGAATAACCTTAACCTAGTGTTGATGAAATGTTTCTCTGCAGAGTTGTTTCCCCTCTCTACTCCTCAGATTCCTCTGACAGAAGTTCACATCCAGTGTTAGCTGGTATCTGATGTGCTAATGAAGTACAATATTTTCCCCAACTGGTTTTAACAAAAATACCACAAAATATAGAAAGACTGAAAAAATAGGGCAAGGACAAATAACCGATGGCAGCTTATTTTCTGCCTACCTGCAAATGATTGTTAACATCTTGTTCTATTGCTTTTACATTCTTTCTTTCTTTTCCTGTGCCTGTGTTCCCTTCCCCACGTGGATCCAAGGACCAGCCAATGTTCTCACACACAGTTTTCTGTAGTGTCTCTTTGGGACTCTTTTAACCTGAGTTTTCCTCCCTGTTTTGAATTTTAAAGAGTACAGGCTTCCTGTCTAATTCAGTACTCCACAGTCTGGGATTGTTCAAGTATTATTTCACCATAAGGACTTTGCACCTCTGCTACCTGCACTCCTGATTATTTACTACTCACCTGGAAATTGTAGACCAGAATACTTCATTGATGTCAAAGTTCTTTTCCTTAAGTGAAAACATTGCGAGTGGATATTAGTGTTGGGGGTCACGCTTATGACACCTAAACCTGTTGCTTGATTTCAACATGACAACAAAACAGATAACCAGACATGATGTGCCTCCCAGTGGCAGTGGACGATACCTCTCGTGAGGAATTCTTGTCAAAAAGGAGAACAGACTCAAACGTGGTTGAAAAGAGAGAGGAGAGCATAAATCGGAAGAGACTAAGCAACCTAGCAGTCCGATGCAGTTGCTTGCCTTTTAGAGAGGAGTACCAGAATATTTCAGGTTCAAATGATCTGTGGCTGGGCATTTGTTTCAGAATGACCCAGTGCAGGACTGCTTAGGTAAAGATGAATCAAGGCTGGCCGTGGGTTAGAAAATGTTGAAGCTGGGGGTGCGTACATGGGGACTCATTATTCTTATTTTCTCAACTTTTGCAATCCTTTGAAAATAATTTTTGAAGTTGAATTGTATGTCCTATTTCCAATTAAAGTAAACGTTATTTATTAAATTAAATTTCCAGTTAAAATTTAACTTTACAGATTTTCCCCCCAACTTAACTTTGTTTTGCATATATCTGTATCTCTTTCTCTTGTGATGAAACTCCTGGTATTAATTAAGTTACTTAGTTTTATAAACAGTACACATAAAATAACATGAAAATTGCAAAGCCAGTTTTCCTAGGGACAAGAAATCCACTGAGTGGAGACAAAGGTGTTTTTGTAGTTCTTTTTGACCCTGGAATTATATTCCTGGTATTACTAACGTGGTATTGGTAGATTACGAGCAGTGGCAGTGTTAGATTGTCATCCTCAATACCACACCCTGATATCTGATACCACTTGCAAGTTTGTGGGTGGGAGGGTTCCCCAAACCACACCCGGATTTAATAACACTTTAGAACAACTTGCAATACCCACTGAAGGCTGTTACGCTCACGGTTACAATTTATTATAGGGAAAGGATACCGATTAAAGTCAGCCAAGGGAAGAGGTGCAGTAGGGCAGGGTCTAGGAAAGCTACACACACAAACCTTCCAATTGTCTTCTCCCAGTGAAGTCATGGATATTGCTAAGTATTCCTGGCTGTGACGTGTGACAGCAGACATGAAGTTTGGTCAACCAGACAGACCCACCCAAGCCTTAGTGTCCAGAGTTTTTATTGGGGCTCAGCCATGTGGCTGACCACCCCTGTGGCTGATCCTAGCCTCTGGTCCCTTCAGTGGTAGAGCTAATACCCAATGGCCCCAAGTCCCTACCATATATCACACTGTTAGACTGTCAAGTGTAGCCGGAAGCCCCCAGGTCACCAGAAACACTGTTACCAGGCTGGATGTTCTAAGAGCTAAGAGGTCACCTCTTGGGGCTGAGGAAGGCAAAGACTAGAAGTCTCTTTACTACTCACCATTTTCTCTATGCTTGGTTAACAGCGTGTTGTTGGATAGGCTTGTTTGCTTCTGTTTGCAGTATGAGGTTGTGTTCCGCTTTTTTTTCCCTGTTCATCCACATCCTTTGAATATGTAAGACCAATTTGATTGGATCAGAAGTGAAGAAAACAGTATGGAAAAGTATAATCAAAAAAGTTTCAGGACTTCTCTGATGGCACAGTGGTTAAAAATCTGCCTGCCGATGCAGGGTACACGGGTTTGATCCCTGGGCTGGGAAGATGCCACATGCCCTGGAGTAACTAAGCCCATGCGCCACAACTACTGAAGCCTGTGTGCTCTAGGGCCAATGTGTCATAACTTCTGAGCTGGTGTGCTGCAACTACTGAAGCCTGCGGGCCTAGAGCCCATGCTCCGCAACAAGAGAAGCCACTGCAACGAGAAGCCCGTGCACCACAACGAAGAGTAGCCCCCGCTCGCCACAACTAGAGAAAGCCTGTGCGCAGCAACAAAGATCCAATTAAATTTATTATTAATTTAATAAATTAAATTTATTTAATTTTAATAATAAAATAAAATTTTAAAATAGGTTTCATCTAAGGAAGTGGGTTCTTGATCCTGATCTGCCATTCTTTCAACCAAACTGTATTTCCAGTAATTTCTTTCATGATAGTAGAAACAAGTTCAAAGCTCATGCTTGACCCACTAGAAGGTTGGCATGGTGGAGACAGTCTTGGTGCTTAATTAAATATAGTGTCCAGGAATGTTGGGTGTGATATTCTTTATATGTCCTTTTATATTTGTCAGTTTTTGCAGTATCTACTTGAAGCTTGTTAGAACACACAAATTTAAAATACAGTATCTCCCTGGTAGTTCACCTCTTACAGCATCCTTTTGTTTAGCATTCATGCAGCATATCAGTTTCTTTCCAGATATTTGATATCTGTAGATCGTAGGTAAACCTGATAAACCTGACCTGTATTTTATTTTTTGATGCTGGCTTTTTGTGTGGCCCATTTAAGGTTTGAGATATATATTTATATGTGTGTATATATATATATATATATATACACACACACACACACACACACACACACATATATGTATTACTTTTTATGGTGCTTTCTGCTTGTCCTGCCTCTTCTGTGTACAGCTATTTCCCCCACTCCCTTTCCCTTTCATAGCTTTCCTGGATTGATTATTTTGTAATGTTCCAACTTTTTAAAAAATTTTTTATATTCCTCTTTTGGTATTGTGGTAAAATACACATAAAGCATATTTATTTTAACCATTTATAAATATACAGTTCAGTGGCATTAAATACAGTCACAATGTTGCGTAACCATCACCATTGTCTATAACCAAAACTTTTTTCTTTTTTACATCTTTATTGGAGTATAATTGCTTTACAGTGGTATGTTAGTTTCTGCTTTATAACAAAGTGAATCAGTTATACATATACATATGTTCCCATATCTCTTTCCTCTTGCGTCTCCCTCCCTCACACCCTCCCTATCCCACCCCTCCAGGCGGTCACAAAGCACCGAGCTGATCTCCCCGTGCTATGCAGCTGCTTCCCACTAGCTATCTACCTTATGTTTGGTAGTGTGTATATGTCCATGCCTCTCTCTCACTTTGTCACAGCTTGCCTTTCCCCCTCCCCATATCCTCAAGTCCATTCTTGAATAGGTTTGTGTCTTTATTCCTGTCGTACCCCTAGGTTGTTCATGACACTTTCTTTTCTTAAATTCCATATATATGTGTTAGCATACGGTATTTGTCTTTCTCTTTCTGACTTACTTCACTCTGTATGACAGACTCTAGGTCTATCCACCTCATTACTGATAGCTCAATTTCGTTTCTTTTTATGGCTGAGTAATATTCCATTGTATATATGTGCCACATCTTCTTTATGCATTCATCTGATGATGGACACTTAGCTTGTTTCCATGTCCTGGCTATTTTAAATAGAGCTGCAATGAACATTTTGGTACATGACTCTTTTTGAATTATGGTTTTCTCAGGGTATATGCCCAGTAGTGGGATTGCCGGGTCATACGGTAGTTATGTTTCCTCAATGATTTTAAATGTTAGCCATTTCTGATACTGCTATTTAAAAGGTAACTGTAGGAATTGTAGCATGCATATTGAAACCACCAAAGTTCAAAATTGTTTCTCCTCTTCTGGGAAAATAGGTCTTGAGAATACCACACCCCTCTCCTCTTTAACTTCTTGGAGCTTGAATGGTTTCTGGCCATGTTCTGGAAAATTAGGTTTTCCTTCCTCTCTCCTCTCTTTTCTGGGACTTGGATTTAGCCTGTGTTAGGTCTTTCCCCATTAGTCAGGTTCATCCATACTTCTGTTTTTCACCTTTTTGTCTTTCCGTGGTGAGTTTAGAGCAACTTTTTCTCATCATCCACCATTTTTCTAATTTGCTCTTCAACTGAATGTAAATACATTCTTTAAACCCATTCTATTTGGTTTTTAATTTCAGCTACTGCATTTTTCATTCCTAAAAGTTCTTCTTGATTGTTTTTCAAATCTGCTTGGTCGCTTTGCCAAGATTGTCTTTTATCCTTGTAGATACTTTCAGTGAAGTTCCAAATTCTGAAGTCTGTTTGAGCCTGACTTCTGCGGGTGCTGGTTCTTTATCATGCTGTCTTAGTTCCATCTGTGCTGGACAGTGTATGCAAAATATAATTAGTAAGAATATTAAGAGGCCTAGGACAATGGCTTCCTTCTTAGATAATGTGCATTCTGATCTCTCTGGTCTCTGGGGTGTCTGTCAGCCTGAAATCCCCTTGATCGAGGCTTGAGATTCCCTGTGCTGACCAGGCAGTGTGAAATTCATTTGTTTTTAAGTTCTAAGGAAGATGGGATTGTTTTCAGCTCAGCTGTTTGTGAGGCTGTGGCCCTTTGGGGCCCAGCTAGTTGTGGGCAGGGTCTCCTATTAGACTGAACTTTACCCTGAGACTTAACTTTGGGCTTTGATTTCTATTCCTGTTTCCTTAAGAGGTCATCAAAAAGAAAGCTGATAGGGCTTCCCTGGTGGCGCAGTGGTTGAGAGTCTGCCTGCCGATGCAGGGGACGCGGGTTCGTGCCCCGGTCTGGGAGGGCCCTCCATGCCACGGAGCGGCTAGGCCTGTGGGCCATGGACGCTGGGCCTGTGCATCCGGAGCCTGTACTCCGCAACGGGAAGAGCCACAGCAGTGAGAGGCCCACGTGCCGCAAAAAAAAAAAAAAAGAAAAAAAAGAAAGCTGATAGCCTTTATGAAAGAAGGAAAAGTTAATTACCTTGCTCTGAGTTCTTTTTGCTCCTGGTTTTGAGTCTGGAATTTCCTTTCTGTCTTCTCACCCCTTAGGTCCTTTTAGGAGGATTGGTAAGTTTTTTTCTTTTTTTTTCTTTTTGGCCACACTGCTTGGCGGGATCTTAGTTTTTCCACCAGGGATTAAACCTGTGCCTATAGGCCCAGAAAGTGTGAAAGTGTTGGTTCCTAAGCACTAGACCACCAGGGACCTCCCTCATAAGAAATGTTTTCATACATTGCTTGTAGTTTTTTTCAAAAGCAGGAAGTTTGATCCAAAAAAGCCTTGCCCACCATAACCAGAAATTGGAAGCTGGAGGATATTTTAACTGATGAGTCCCTGTGTACTCATTCTCTGTAGATGTGCTGTCCCTTTCATTCTCGTTGTGTTTGGTGTATGAGGAAGGACTTTGAGGTCAGAGGATGTACAGCAGTTCAAAGGGTGTTGGGTGCTCTAGTTTATTTAGCAAAACTAAAGAAGTTTGCAGGCCAAACTTTATACATGCAGACTGCTAGCAGGACCACTTTAGGTCTTGCTGAGGTAGACGCCCATGGTGGTATTGTGATCAGGATTAAGAATGGTCTCTACATACAGTCTGTTTTCCTGAGGGAGTAGAGAGAAGAGCACACTGTGAAGTAAGAGTGTTGCCAGCCAGATCAGTAAACAAAGGATTTTGTGGCCCTCAAGCCATCAGCCACTGCAGCTGTCCCTGAAGGTGAACCCAGAAGGAACTCAAGATAAAAACAGGAAGCCCACCATCAAGCCCTCAGCCACTACAGCCGCCCCCAGTGGTGCACCCAGAGGGGACTCAGGATGGGAAAGAACATGATTCTGACCCTAGATAGCTAAGGTGCATATCAAACGAATGCTTTCAGTGAACCTAGGCTGTTGTATCTTCCCATACGTAGAAAAGTGCTAAATTCATTCACGAGAGATGTCTGGTTTTCTTTAATTAACTGTAATCTTTTGACATTCTAACTACCTGCTCTTTGTTACAAAACTCCTATACATCCAAAGTTTTCTGGGAAAGGCCAGAGAAAGAAAATCATTATCTTCCTCTGGTTTGGAGACACAAAACATGTAACATGGTCTTTTAATCAAGGATCCTTCGGACAGAGCCTGAAATTCATTTTATTCAATCATAGATCTCAAGACTGAGTCCCCAGTGAATGTGTGACCCCACAATGGAGATCTAATGGAGGTTTCTGGGGCAGTTGGTACATCTCTAGGAGACACATCTTGAATTTCAGAAGAAATATGTGCCATCTCAAATAAAATTTTCTTCAGCTACTTTTCTTACCTTGTTTTTCAACCCTGCGAGTTCACATGCTGCTTTGGCAGACCTACACAGATAAACCGTCTAGACCATCACAGTGGTTCTCAACCTGAGTAGCTGTGACACCACAAGATGACTGATCTCCTAGCAATTAAAGTGTAACATTCAGCCAGTGTTTACTTCTCTATGAAATTTATCCAGGTAAAGTAAGATATGGGCTGCTTACTTAAACAGTAACTTAAGAAAATGAGATCTGCAAAATCTCATTCCTAAAGAGTCTTAAACACATCACATAAATAAATCCATTTTGTTTCTGAAATAAAAGTGATTTCTCTCCCTTCTACACACATACTCTTAGCGCCAGTAGTGTTCCCAAGCCACACTTCGGTCTGCTCGCCTGTGTGCAGTAAAGCCAATCTACTTACACCCGGTTGTGGTGAAGGTAAGTGTAGCCTTTATTGCAGGTGCCAAGCAAGGAGTCCAGGCAGCTAGTGCTCAAAAGGCCTGAACTCCCTGCAGGCTTTCAGGGAAAGGTTTTTAAAGACAGGGTGAAGGGGGTGGGTTGTGGGTTGCATGATCAGCTCGTGGACATTCTTCTGGTTGGTTGGTGGTGAGGTCATTGTGAGTCAGCGTCATCAACCTTCTGGTTCCAACCAGTCTGCAGTCTATGTGCTTGTGGGCAGCATGAAGTTAACTTCTCCCACCTGGTGGGGGTTTCAGTATCTGCAAAACAGCTCAAAGGGCATGGCTCAGAATATGATTTATAGCCCTGGAGGAGGAACTAA
Source organism: Grampus griseus (assembly GCF_964374135.1). Taxonomy (NCBI): domain Eukaryota; kingdom Metazoa; phylum Chordata; class Mammalia; order Artiodactyla; family Delphinidae; genus Grampus; species Grampus griseus. The sequence goes on along the minus strand of NC_139016.1, from coordinate 13,719,307 downwards.
AGGTCCTTCACTTTGTTTAATGGCTAAACTATTATTATTTCTGTTTTGCTTCACTGTTTGCCTCTCTTTCTGCGTATTCTGACTTCTCTGATTAAATTTGCTCTTTGGAACTTGAGGAAGGTCAAGGAGGGTAAAGTTTTTCTACAGACAAGGGCAGGCAGAGGACATTGTGGGGAGTGTCTGTTCCAGGAAGCCTCCATAGTTACAATGCCCCCCTTTTTTTTGATACCCCTCAGTCTTGAGGGACAGGTAGAGAAAAAGAAAGGGAATAAAGTTTTGGATAGAGAGGTTAATTATAAACATGGCAGAAGAACTCAGTTTTAGTGTCCATTTCTGTTTCAATTTTCCTGAACTCTTTGAGGGAATGGGACAACCACCACTTTGGCTACCACCTAACGAAATGGAGCATAGACCTGCCTAATTTGGGAATGGACACAGAGCTGGAAATACTGTTGAGTTTCAAGTTTAGCATCGATATTTTGTAGTATGAAAACATTACTTCTCTCTTTGATTGTTTTGTTACAGCACCTGGACACACATTTGAAAATTAGCCAACATATTACAATGAGGATAATGATCAAAAAGAGTCCTCTAATTTTAGATGCAACCAGAAAAAATAAGCTTTGGAGTGTTTCCTCTTTAAATATATTCAGTAACCAAGTAAGCTTTTAAATTATTCTATATTTGGGTTTTTCATTTTTCCAGGGTTTTTATACATAATAGGAGCTATTGGCCACTAGTATCTCTCTCTGTGTCACTCTCTCTCTCTCTTCTTTTTTTGCCAAAATGTAATTTAAAGCAATTTTATTAGCTCATAGTATTCTGGCTGAATAATCTAGCGCCTTTTGCTGGGAGGCTCTATCTTGAGTTGGCTCATTTGCCACTACTATTTCTAAAGTAGGAGATGGGTTTCACAGTTATGAAGAGACCTTGAGACCAGAAGGTTGCAGCTGGCAGCTGCTAACAGATACTGTTTTGAGAAAGGCTGGTAGTGTCCTTACATTTGATAAAGTTTAGGAAACTCAGGTTCTCAGTAGTATAAGAACATGTCTGAACTCACGTCAACAGTGGGCACCCAGCTCCATTTTGGAGGCTTGAACCACAGTTACTCCATTCTGATTTTTAAGTGTATCTTCCATTAATGGCTAAAGCCAATGCACAGTGCATGTTTTATAGGCCACAAACAGGATATTTCAGTTAGCTTAAATTTCATATTCAATCATGTATAAGCCAGAGTCACATTACCTGAATATGTGAACATTTCCTCCATCATTTCCCCCTTTTGATTGCAAATCATTCAGGAAAAAGCATTGATGATCAAAATATCTGTCCGTCGTTGCTGGGTTGTTTGAGCTGCCTGCCCCAGGTCCAGATCATGTCCCTTGGTGCTAGGCCTCCTTCATATTGGCCTAGTTATCCACATTGGGGGAAAACTAATCAGATATCACAAACGTGTTCAGAAGTGTGTTAATGGGGAAACATTTTATAGGGTATACATTTTATCAATCATACCCAGTTGTCACATAAGCACTGTACCCGTGCTTCCAGCAATAAATTTAAAGCAAGCAGTGTTACACATCATGAGCAGTTATACTCTGTGAAAACTCCATTAGAGAATTATTTTCCTGTTTTAAACACCGAGGGTAACAAAATTATAGTAGAACAATAACTTTCAAAGTTGATAGGGAGACAAATATTTGGTAAACAGTACAGTTGAATTCATAGGATGGGTCTTACAGGCCTGGCCCAGTTTCTTGTGTCAGCTGCCTACCATTGCTGTTGTCTTCTTCTCATGGTATGAATGTTGTTGGGAGACAGCAGTCCTTTCTATTGACCAGTCCAATGCAAAGGCCCTTCTTAAGTGGGAAATATGAATTTAAGGGTTAATTCCCTTCAGTGTCTTTGTGCATGAGGTACTTAAGAATGCTCAATAAGGGTTATTTCAGCTAGGTTGGAGATAGTCCTTTAAATTATGCTTTTTTTAGTATGTGGGGTGTGTGATCAGCTCGTGGACATTCTTCTGATTGGCTGGTGGTGAGGTAATTGGGAGTCGGCATCATCAACCTTCTGGTTCTAACTGGTCTGGGGTCTACGTGCTTGTGGGCAGCATGAAGTTAACTTCTCCCACCTGGTGGAGGTTTCAGTACCTGCAAAACAGCTCACAGGACATGGGTCAGAATATTATCTATAGCCCTGGAGGAGGAACTAAATGTCCTTCACTTTGTTTAATGGCTAAGCTATTATTATTTCTGTCTTGCTTTACTGTTTTCCTTTGTTTCCATATTATTCTCACTTCTCTGATTAAATTTGCTCTTTGGAACTTGGGGAAGGTCTAGGAGGTGAAAGTTTTCTAGAGGCAAGAGGCAGGCAGGGGACACTGAGGGGCGGGGGGAGGGTTGTCTGTTCCAGGAAGACCCCATAGGGTTCCGCTTGGTTAGAGTAGCATATGGCCTGGTAAATGGACGATGCAAAAAATGAGTAAAGCAAAACAAATGATAAATAGCTCTGTCAGTTTGGAACTGAAATATGTGCAGAACTTGTATACAAAAGAAGCATAGCCATGAAGACAGAAATCAGGTTAATTGCTGCCAGGACCTGGAAGAGGAGCGATTGGGAGTACTATTTAAAGGGCATATACTATTTATAGGGTGATGAAAATGTTTGAGAACTAGAGAGGTGATGGGTGCACAACATTTGGAAGATACTATATGTCATTGAATTGTATACTTCAAAATAGTTATTTTTATATTGTGTTTTAATTCAGTTTTTAAAGTTGAGTTGGATCTGTTATCACTGATTTCACAATATAAAGTTATTAATCTGTATATTCTATATAAGTAGTCTATACATTAAACAAGATTAAAAACATTTTCATATTAGTGTAATAAACATGATTTTATTTAGCATGTCTGTAAATGTCTGATACATACTCATGAAGTATAAGGTTTTAAGAGAAAGTAGTATGTTTACCATGAAGGAGATCCTAAACAGTGGGAGATAACAAGTAAAAAGAGTGTTATAAGTAGAGTAAATTTGTATATGTGTCTAAGAGGAAAATTACTTTTGCTGCAAGAGCCAAAGGATTTTTATTAAAAGATTATGTGGGGGGAATCGGGAAGATGATGGAAGAGTAAGACGCGGAGATCACCTTCCTCCCCACAGATACATCAGAAACACATCTACACGTGCAACAACTCCTACAGAACACCTACTGAACACTGGCAGAAGACCTCAGGCCTCCCAAAAGGCAAGAAACTCCTCGCGTAACTGGGTAGGGCAAAACAAAAAAGAAAAAACAGAGACAAAAGAATAGGGACGGGACCTGCACCAGTGGGAGGGAGCTGTGAAGGAGGAATGTTTCCACACACTAGGAAGCCCCCTCACGGGCGGAAATGGCGGGTGGCGGAGCGGGGAAGCTTTGGAGCTGCGGAGGAGAGTACAGCAACAGGGGTGCAGAGGGCAAAGCGGAGAGATTCCTGCACAGAGGATCAGTGCCGACCAGCACTCACCAGCCCGAGAGGCTTGTCTGCTCACCCGCAGGGGTGGGCGGGGGCTGGGAGCTGAGGCTCAGGCTTCAGTCGGAGCGCAGGGAGAGGACTGGGGTTGGCGGGTGAACACACCCTGAAGGGGCTAGTGCTCCACGGCTAGCTGGGAGGGAATCTGGGAAAACGTCTGGACCTGTGGAAGAGGCAAAAGACTTTTTCTTCCCTCTTTGTTTCCTGGTGTGCGAGGAGAGGGGATTAACAATGCCTCTTAAAGGAGCTCCAGAGACGGGCGCGAGCCTTGGCTAAAAGCGCGGACCACAGAGATGGGCATGAGATGCTAAGACTGCTGCTGCTGCCACCAAGAAGCCTGTGTGTGAGCACAGGTCACTCGCCACACCTCCCCTCCCGGGAGGCTGTGCAGCCCGCCACTGACAGCGTGCCGGGATCCAGGGACAACTACCCCGGGAGAACGCACGGCGCACCTCAGGCTGGTGCAACGTTACACCGTTCCACCGGCCTCTACCGCCGCAGGCTCGCCCCACACTCCGCGACCCTCCCTCCCCCCGGCCTGAGTGAGCCAGAGCCCCCAAAGCAGCTGCTACTTTAACCCCGTCCTGTCTGAGCAAAAAACAGACGCCCTCCAGCGACCTACATGCAGAGGCGGGGTCAAATCCAAAGCTGAGCCCCTGGGAGCTGTGCGAACAAAGAAGAGAAAGGGAAATCTCTCCCAGCAGCCTCAGGAGCAGCGGATTAAAGCTCCACAATCAACTTGATATACCCTGCATCTGTGGAATACCTGAATAGACAATGAATCATCCCAAAGGAGGTGGACTTTGAGAGCAAGATTGATGATTTTTCCCCCTTTCCCTGTTTTTGTGAGTGTGTATGTGTATGCTTCTGTGTGAGATTTTGTCTGTATAGCTTTGCTTTCACCATTTGTGCTAAGGCTCTATCCGTCCATTTTTTTCTTAAAAAATTTTTTTTTCTTAATAATTATTTTTTATTTTAATAACATTATTATATTTTATCTTTTCAATTTTATCCTTCCTTCCTTTCTCTTTCTTACTTTCTTTTTTCTTCCTTCCTTCCTTCTCTCTCTTTCTTATTTTCTTTCTTATTTTCTTTCTTATTTTCTTTCTTATTTCCTTCCTTCCTTCCTTCCTTCCTTTCTTTCTTTTTCTTTCTTTCTTTCTTTCTTTCTTTCTTTCTTTCTTTCTTTCTTTCTTTCTTTCTTTCTTTCTTTTTTTTTCTTTCTTTCTTTCCTTCCTTTCTTCTCCCTTTTATTCTGAGCTGTGTGGATGAAAGGCTCTTGGTGCTGCAGCCAGGAGTGCTGTGCATCTGAGGTGCGAGCACCAACTTTAGGACACTGGTCCAAAAGAGACCTCACAGGTCCACATAATATCAAATGGCAAAGATCTCCCAGAGACCTCCATCTCAACATCAGCACCCAGCTTCACTCAACGACCAGCAAGCTACACTGCTGGACACCCTATGCCAAACAACTAGCAAGACAGGAACACAACCCCACCCATTAGCAGAGAGGCTGTCTAAAATCATAATAGTCCCAGACACCCCAAACCGCACCACCAGACGTGGACCTGCCCACCAGAAAGACAAGATTCATCCTCATCCACCAGAACACAGGCACTAGTCCCCTCCACCAGGAAGCCTTCACAACCCACTGAACCAACTGTAGCCACTGGGGACAGACACAAAAAACAACAGGAACTACAAACCTGCAGCCTGCAAAACGGAGACCCCAAACACAGTAAGATAAGCAAAATAAGACAGATAAACACACAGCAGATGAAGGAGCAAGATAAAAACCCACCAGACCTAACAAATGAAGAGGAAATAGGCAGTCTACCTGAAAAAGAATTCAGAATAATGATAATAAAGATGATCCAAAATCTTGGAAATAGAATAGAGAAAATGTAAGAAACATTTCACAAGAACCTAGAGGATAAAGATGAAACAAGCAGTGATGAACAACACAATAAATGAAATTAAAAATACTCTAGATGGGATCAATAGCAGAATAACTGAGGCAGAAGACTGGATAAGTGACCTGGAAGATAAAATAGTGGAATTCACTACTGTGGAGCAGAATAAAGAAAAAAATGAAAAGAACTGGGACGGTCTCAGAAACTTCTGGGAAAACACTAAATGCACCAACATTCCAATTACAGGGGTTCCAGAAGAAGAAGAGAAACAGAAAGGGTCTGAGGAAATATTTGAAGAGATTATAGTTGAAAACTTCCCTACTATGGAAAAGGAAATAATTATTCAAGTCCAGGAAGCACAGAGAGTCCCATATAGGATAAATCCAAGGAGAAATATGCCAAGACACATATTAATCAAACTGTCAAAAATTAAATACAAAGAAAACATATTAAAAGCAGCAAGGGAATAACAACAAATAACACACAAGGGAATCCCCATAAAGTTAACAGGTGATCTTCCAGCAGAATCTCTGCAAGCCAGAAGGGACAGGCAGGACATATTTAAAGTGATGAAGGAGAAAAAACTACAACCAAGGTTACTCTACCAGCAAGGATCTCATTCATATTTGATGGAGAAATTAAAAACTTTACAGAAAGCAAAAGCTGAGAGAGTTCAGCGCCACCAAACCAGCTTCACAACAAATGTTAAAGGATCTTCTCAAGTCAAGAAACACAAGAGAAGGAAAAGACCTACAATAACAAACCCAAAACAATTAAGAGAATGGGAATAGGAACATACATATCGATAATAACCTTAAATGTAAATGGATTAAATGCTCCCACCAAAAGACACAGACTGGCTGAATGGATATAAAAACAAGACCCATATATAAGCTGTTTACAGGAGACACACTTCAGACATCGAGACACATACAGACTGAAAGTGAGGGGATGGAAAAAGATATTCCATGCAAATGGAAACCAAAAGAAAGCTGGAGTAGCGATTCTCATATCAGACAAAATAAGCTTTAAAATAAAGACTATTAGAAGAGACAAAGAAGGACACTACATAATGATCAAGGAATTGGTCCAAGAAGAAAATATAACAATAGTAAATATTTATGCACCCAACATAAGAGCACCTCAATACATAAGGTGCATACTAACAGCCATAAAAGGGGAAATTGCCAGTAACACATTCATAGTAGGGGACTTTAACACCCCACTTTCACCAATGGACAGATCATCCAAAATGAAAATGAATAAGGAAACACAAGCTTTAAATGATACATTCAACAAGAGGGACTTAATTGATATTTATAGGACATTCCATCCAAAAACAACAGAATACACACTTTTCTCAAGTGCTCATGGAACATTCTCCAGGATAGATCATATCTTGGGTCACAAATCAAGCTTCAGTAAATTTAAGAGAATTGAAATTGTATCAAGTATCTTTTCCGACCACAACGCTATGAGACTAGATATCAATTACAGGAAAAGATCTGTAAAAAAATACAAACCCATGGAGGCTAAAGAATACACTACTCAATAACGAAGTGATCACTGAAGAAATCAAAGAGGAAATCAAAAAATACCTAGAAACAAATGACAATGGAGACACAATGACCCATAACCCATGGGATGCAGCAAAAGCAGTTCTAAGAGGGAAATTTATAGCAATATAAGCCCACCTTAAGAAGCAGGAAATATCTCAAATAAACAACCTAACCTTGCACCTAAAGCAATTATAGAAAGAAGAATAAGAAAACCCCCAAAGTTAGCAGAAGGAAAGAAATCAGATCAAAAATAAATGAAAAAGAAATGAAGGAAACAATAGCAAAGATCAATAAAACTAAAAGCTGGTTCTTTGAGAAGATAAACAAAATTGATAAACCGGTAGCCAGAGTCATCAAGAAGAAAAGGGAGAAGACTCAAATCAATACAATTAGAAATGAAAAAGGGGAAGTAACAACTGACACTGCAGAAATACAAAAGATCATGAGAGATTACTACAAGCAACTCTATGCCAATACAATGGACAACCTGGAAGAAACGGACAAATACTTAGACATGCACAACGTGCCAAGACTGAATCAGGAAGAAATAGAAAATATGAACAGACCAATCACAAGCACTGAAATTGAAACTGTGATTAAAAATCTTCCAACAAACAAAAGTCCAGGACTGGATGGCTTCACAGACTAATTCTTTCAAATATTTAGAGAAGAGCTAAGACCTATCCTTCTCAAACTTTCCCAAAATATAGCAGAGGGAGGAACACTCCCATTCTCATTCTATGAGGCCACCATCACCCTGATATGAAAACCAGACAAGGATGTCACCAAGAAAGATATCACTGATAAACATAGATGCAAAAATGTTCAAGAAAGTACTAGCAAACAGAACGCAACAGCACATTAAAAGGATCATACCCCATGATCAAGTGGGATTTATTCCAGGAATGCAAGCATTCTTTAATATACGCAAATCAATCAATGTGATACAGCATATTAACAAATTGAAGGAGAAAAACCATAAGAAAAGAAAAACCATCATCTTAATAGACGCAGAGAAAGCTTTTGACAAAATTCAACACTGATTTATGATAAAAATCCTCCAGAAAGTAGGCATAGAGGGAACTTTCCTCAACATAATACAGGCCATATATGACAAACTCATAGCCAACATCAGTGGTGAAAAAATGAAAGGATTTCCACTAAGATCAGGAAAAAGACAAGGTTGCCCACTCTCACCACTCTTATTCAATATAGTTTTGGAAGTTTTTACCACAGCAATCAGAGAAGAAATATAAATAAAAGGAATCCAAACTGGAAAAGAAGAAATTAAGCTCTCACTGTTTGCAGATGACATGATACAATACATAGAGAATCCTAAAGATGCTATGAGATAACTACTAGAGCTACTCAATGAATTTGGTAAAGTAGCAGGATACAAAATTAATGCACAGAAATCTCTAGCATTCCTATACACTAATGGTGAAAAATCCGAAAGTGAAATCAAGAAAACACTCCCATTTACCATTGCAACAAAAAGAATAAAATATATAGGATAAACCTACCTAAGGGGACAATAGACCTGTATGCAGAAAACTATAGGACACTGATGAAAGAAATTAAAAATGATACAAATAGATGGAGAGATATACCATGTTCTTGGATTGGAAGAACCAACATTGTGAAAATGACTATTACCCAAACAATCTGCAGATTCAATACAATCCCTATCAAACTACCACTGGCATTTTTCACAGAACTAAAGCAAAAATTTCACAATTTTTATGGAAACACCAAAGACCCCGAATACCCAAAGCAATCTTGAGAAAGAAAAACGGAGGTGGAGGAATGAGGCTCCCTGACTTCAGACTATACAACAAAGCTACAGTAATCAAGACAGTGTGGTACTGGCAAAAAAACAGAAAGATAGATCAATGGAACAGGATAGAAAGCCCAGACATAAACCCACGCACATACGGTCACCTTATCTTTGATAAAGAAGGCAGGAATGTACAGTGGAGAAAGGACAGCCTCTTCAATAAGTGGTGCTGGGAAAACTGCACAGGCACAGGTAAAAGTATGAGATTAGATCACTCCCTAATACCATACACAAAAATAAACTCAAAGTGGATTAAAAACCTAAATATAAGGCCAGAAACTATCAAAATCTTAGAGGAAAACATAGGCAGAACACTCTATGACAAATCACAGCAAGTTCCGTTTTGACCCACCTCCTAAAGAAATGGAAATAAAAATAAACAAATGGTACCTAATGAAACTTCAAAGTCTTTTGCACAGCAAAGGAAACCAGAAAAAAGACCAAAAGACAACACTCAGAATGGAAGAAATATTTTCAAATGAAGCAACTGACAAAGGATTAATCTCCAAAATTTACAAGCAGTTCATGCAGCTCAAGAAGAACAAAACAAACAACCCAATCCAAAAATGGGCAGAAGACCTAAATAGACATTTCTCCAAGGAAGTTATACAGACTGCCAACAAACACATGAAAAAAGGCTCAACATCATTAATCATTAGAGATGTGCAAATCAAAACTACAATGAGATATCATCTCACACCGGTCAGAATGGCTATCATCAAAAAATCTAGAAACAATAAATGCTGAGAGGTTGTGGAGAAAAGGGAACACTCTTGCACTGCTGGTTGGAATGTGAATTGGTACAGCCACTATGGAGAACACTATGGAGGTTCCTTAAAAACTACAAATAGAGCTACCATATGACCCAGCCATCCCACTACTGGGCATATACCCTGAGAAAAACCATAATTCAAAAAGAGTCATGTACCAAAATGTTCATTGCAGCTCTATTTACTATAGCCTGCAGATGGAAACAACCAAAGTGTCCATCATCTGATGAATAGATAAAGAAGATGTGGCAGATATATACAATGGAATATTACTCAGCCATAAAAAGAAACGAAATTGAGCTATTTGTAATGAGGTGGATAGAAGACCTAGAGTCTGTCTTACAGAGTGAAGTCAGAAAGAGAAAGGCAAATACCGTATGCTATCACATATATATGGAAATGAAGAAAAAAAAATGTCATGAAGAACCTAGTGGTAAGACAGGAATAAAGACACAGACCTACTGGAGAATGTACTTGAGGATATGGGGAGGGTGAAGTGTAAGCTGTGACAAAGTAAGAGAGTGGCATGGACATATATACAGTACCAAATGTAAAATAGATAACTAGTGGGAAGCAGCTGCATAGCACAGGGAGACCATCTTGGTGCTTTGTGACCACCTAGAAGGGTGGGATAGTGTGGGTGAGAGGGAGGGAGATGCAAGAGGGAAGAGATATTGTAACATATGTATATGTATAACTGATTCAGTTTGTTATAAAGCAGAAACTAACACACCATTGTAAAGCAATAATACTCCAATAAAATGTAAAAAAAAAGTAAATAAAAAAATAATAATAATGTTGTACACTTTAAACTTATACAGTGCAGTTTGTCAATTATGTCTCAGTAAAACTGAGAGAAAATACTATGAAACATTTAAGAGAATTTTGTGACCACTGGTATAAGATTGATTTATCGCTATTAGATTTACAAGAGTTATGTAAGTACTTATAAAATTTCACTGCCAAGATGTTAGATATATTACATTTGTAACTGTAGTTTAAGATATCTTAGAAAATTTAATTAATGGAGTATGCAAGTGATGTTAAATATTCAAGAAGTATATAGTCTGTTATGCTTATGAATTAATTAAATCATAAAGAATAAGTGAAAGTGATTGTCCATATTTTTATGCAAAGATTTATAAATAGACTAACAAGATTTATAAATTGAGCTTTTTAAAGGCTTAAGAAATACAAGTTTCCCATTTTAATGTCTTTACCTATTAATAAACAAATTAGTCATGTCAAAAAAAAAAAAAAGATTATGTGGAGGGGCTTCCCGGGTGCCGCAGTGGTTGAGAGTCAGCCTGCCGATGCAGGGGACACGGGTTCATGCCCCGGTCTTGAAGATCCGACATGTGGCGCAGGGGCTGGGTCCGTGAACCATGGCCTAGAGCCTGTGCGTCCAGACCCTGGGAGAGGCCACAACAGTGAGAGGCCCATGTACCAAAAAAACAACAACAACAACAAAAAAAAAATTATGTGGAATAATATTTTGTCCAACAACATAGGGGTATCATTATAAAACAGGATTTCTGTGAAACAATCTTAGTTTTGAGTAAAAAGTTTCTTCTTTTTTGAAAAATAAAAACACTCCATTATCAGTAAGAATTTCTTTTTGTTCATGGCTGAAAGAATTATTATAATAACATTGTGACTATTTGACTACTTTGGCTTTGGTAAGTGTTTAATATGTGCACAAAAAGTTAGTAATGACTTTTATATTTATTATATTTTAAGAGCAGTTTTTCAAACCTAGAAAGAGTGCCATTATTAGGAGTATGTCTTTGTGTAATACAGTTTTTAAATCAGAATTTTGTGTATTTAGAGTAAGTAATAAAATTTCACATCATTAAACATTTTGTGAAGATAAAACAGATACTCCAATGAAATACAGGTTCATGAATTTTGACAATTACTTCATTCAAACTTTTTTTGCAGAATTGTAAAGATTTTTTATTCACTTTTCAGGGAATTTCCTTAATTTTCAGGCCATTTTCTTAATTTTCTACATACAGCTTTTGTGGGGGACTAGTGATTACTTAGGACTGCAAACAATGGCAGGTACATGTGTAGAAAACAGCGAGTTAATGGGAGGAACAGAAAGCAGACATTACTTAAATGTAAAAATGTCTCATCAAAATTGTGGCTGAGAATTTTGGGAAGCTAGAATGGGTGGATCATGTAGGAAAGAAGGCGGCTTTATGGACTTCAGGGGAAGATGGCCTAATTCAGTTGTCTCCTGGCTCCAAATTACAAACTTTACCTTGAGTCATAATGATAGGAGAAAATGAACAGTTTTATCTTGAAAACATGACTGTAATATGTTGTATCTACTTAACTATATAAAGAGTAAAATTTCTTCCTGTCTTTGCAATCTCTAGCAGACAGTGTGTGACGCATATCACATTCCGTCTAATCAATCAGTTTTATTATTCCATAATAAAACTGTTTTCTTTCCTTTCTCTCTTTATGAGAAGGTTTTCTAGATTGGATGGAGATGTTGTTTTTATCATATTTCTCCAATATGTGTAAATTTTAACCTTCGGACAGAATGTGGATGGGAAGGGGAAACCACAGGGGAGATGGTAAGTTAGCAAGCTGAAAATAGGAGACCAGAATGGTGGTGCTTAAGGGAGGTGAGTAAAGTCCCCCATTTCAATAAAAGTCCTAGGAAGTTTCCGATTGAGAGTAAAATCACATTTACCATGTTCCAAAAACATGGAGCAGCAAATAAACAAGGTGTATCTTCCTGTAAACATGCAAGAGCAGCTCCTTTACTTTTCTTGGGTCAGCTACTTCTACCTCTCCCATTCTCTCTCTGCCTAAACCCAGATATTTCACTGTACTTGAGTCTGGCATAAATCTGGTGACCTAAGGGATTGCTTTTTGGAAGCTTGAGACCTCAATTCTGATTCCAAGAGAAGTAAGAAGGCTAGTGAGCAGTGGAGTTGGAGAAAGGTGAAGTGTTAATATATTACAAATTTCAGAGTTAAATATCAAGCTAAGTCTCAATCAAAGCAGCAAGTGAACCATATTCTGAATTATTCAGATGTACTAAGGCATGGGCTATATCGGTGTAAACAAGTACTATTACCATGTATATCTGAAGTCCATTGCTCTGTGACTTGACTTCTCTTTAGTATTCCACCGTAAATTTTTGACTAATGATAACCCAATTCTAACCTCCAAGGCTCTTCCGTATGTAGATGTTTTCATGAATGTTTTCCAAAAATAAACTTTAGAGGCTAGCCTATGTGTTCTGAGGATAATGGAGTGGGTGGACTAGACAGAAAGGTATAATCTACATTAACATTACTTTGATTTATGGATGGCTTGGGAGAGAAAGTGTTTCATTTCTTTTTTTTTCCCATAAATTTATTTATTTATGGCTGTGTTAGGTCTTTGTTGCTGCACGCGGGCTTTTTTCTTGTTTCTAGTTGTGACGAGCAGGGGCTACTCTTCATTGTGGTGTGTGGTCTTCTCATTGTGCTGCCTTCTCTTGTTTCAGAGCACGGGCTCTAGGCACCTGGGCTTCAGTAGTTGTGGCACACAGGCCCAGTGGTTGTAGCACATGGGCTTAGTTGCTCCGTGGCATGTGGGATCTTCCTGGACCAGGTCCCCTGCATTGGCAGGCAGATTCTTAACCACTGCGCCACCAGGGAAGTCCCTTCATTTCTTATCATACTGATTTCTCTCTTCTCTGAAGCTCAGAAAGACTTTTGTATAATGATTTACTTGTGGCTTACATTGTGTTCTTCATCTACTTTAATAGTGTCTATCTCTCCCTCTCTCAATCCAATCTTCTCTGTTCTCTTCTCTCTTTCTGTACTGGATTTTTTTTTTTCCTTTTCTGTTTTTCGTATTCACTTAGTCACTTGGTATTTAATAGACATTTTAAAAAGTTATTTTAAATAAGATTCTTCTTTTGCTAACATGTATCCTTAGCTTGCATTACTTGGAAAGAATGTTTTTGTGATATTTTTGGGTGAGTAGCTACATCATCTGCAAATGACTACTGTTTCCATATTTATACTACTTTGTAGGTAGATGTGGATGTTTCATTTGTCTTCTCTCTTCTCTACTTGTAGCTACAGTGTACTTTCAGTCTCATCCCTTTAGGAGATACATTATTTTCTCTCTTTTGTGATAGTATAGTTGATTAGTTCAGATGTTACCTTTCTGATCTATTCGTTGCAAAGATACATTCCATTTGTATTTCTTGTAGATCAGGCTGGCTAGCAAGCAATTATCTCCATCCTTTTGTTTATCTGGGCATGTCTATCTAATCAGTCCAAGAGGTAAATATTGTTGTTCACAATTATTGTTTCTCCTCAGAATTTCTCAGCCACTAGTTTTAGCAGACTTTGATGATGCTGCTCCGGATCTATATTTCATCAAAATTGCTAAAAGCTAATATGTTAATTCTGATACTCATCTATTAGTTGGAATTTTTATGTTTTAGAAAAAGAACTTTCTTTCATTTACTTTTTGATCACCCTGTTTATTTTTATAAATTGTTGAGAGACTTCTTATTACTATTGTTTTTATTGATGGAGGGGACTAGGCAATGCTTAGCTTCCTTCTTTTTGTGATCTGTATTTTCTAAGTGTTTCAGAGTAAAAGTTTATAACTCTGTTGTAATGCAAACATCAATCAATAAATTTTAAAGGAACAAGGTGCACCCTTCTGTTTTTTCTTTGTCAGCAGACATCTCAAAACTAAGATGTTTCTTTTTTTTTTTTTTTTTTTTTTAGATTCCATATATATGTGTTAGCATATGGTATTTGTCTTTCTCTTTCTGACTTACTTCACTCTGTATGACAGACTCTGGGTCCATCCACCTCACTACAAATAATTCAATTCCGTTTCTTTTTATGGCTGAGTAATGTTCCATTGTATATATGTGCCACATCTTCTTTATCCATTCATCTGCTGATGGACACTTAGGTTGCTCCCATGTCCTGGCTATTGTAAATAGAGATGCAATGAGCATTTTGGTACATGACTCTTTTTGAATTATGCTTTTCTCAGGGTCTATGCCCAGTAGTGGGAGGGAGGGAGATGCAAGAGGGAAGAGATATTGGAACATATGTATATGTATAACTGATGCACTTTGTTATAAAGCAGAAACCAACACACCATTGTAAAGCAATTATACTCCAATAAAGATGTTAAAAAATTAAGATAAAATAAAATGTTATCTCTTAAAAAAAAACACCTAACACGTTTACACTTATGTTTTATTTTTCTCCCCACATGCTGCTTCGAAAAACATTCTTTCAACCTTCACCAATGAGATACCCAGTGTCAGTTAAGGCAATTCCTTCTCCCTCATCCCACTGCCAGATACTATTAATCAGTCAGCCCCATCCATTCTGTTTGACAAAGAGATGAAGAGATGGTGATGATGGTGATGGTGAGGTCACTACGTCCCCAAAACTTCTACATGCCGTTGATGTATTGTTTATTTACACCACTTTCTCAGGTTTTTTCAGGTAGGTTCTCATATCATAGTAATTTTATAGGTGTGGAGACCATAGCTTCGTGAGGTTAAGTAACCCAAAGAAGTGACAAAGCCATTCTAATCCAGAAGATTGCACTTCTTACCAGAGCTGATTTGAGAGCATCAGTTGATCTCTTTTATTAGTAATTGACATCCTTTATTCTCAGGGTTTTTTCTTACTCTGAAATCTACTTAGATATTAATATAACCACCCAGCTCTTTAATGACTAGGACTAGGAGGACATGCTTTGCCTTCTATGCCTTTATTATTAACCCGTGTTTCTTTTTTTTTACTTAATCCTTACTAATTATCCATGTTTTTATATATATTGTATGCTTCTTGCAGGCAGTATATATTTTGATTTAAAAAAATCCAATCCAAAAAGCTCTGCCTTTTTATCAGGGCATTTAGACCATTTACACTTAATGTGCTTATTCATATAATTTTCTGTTTTCTCCTTTTGTTGTTTTTCCCATTTTCCTCATAATCTCTCTTCTTTTAAAATGAAGCAAGTATGTTTCATTCCATTTATTCTCTTTTTCTCTTTTATTAGCTGTAACTCTGTGTTTAATTATGCTAGCTCTTGCTTTGAGGTTTGTAGTATACATCTTTAACGTATCACAATCTCCCTTCAGGAGGTATTTTATATTTTCATATACTATATAAAAAGCTTAAAATTGTATATTTAGAAAAGAAAGGGACTGAGAAAATATTTGAAGAGATTATAGTTGAAAACTTCCCTAATGTGGGAAAGGAAATAGTTAATGAAGTCCAGGAAGCACACAGAGTCCCATACAGGATAAATCCAAAGAGAAATACACCAAGACACATATTAATCAAACTGTCAAAAATTAAATACAAAGAAAGCATATTAAAAGCAGCAAGGGAAAAACAACAAATAACACACAAGGGAATCCCCACAAGGTTAACAGCTGATCTCTCAACAGAAACTCTGCAAGCCAGAAGGGAGTGGCAGGACATACTGAAAGTGATGAAGGAGAAAAGCCTGCAAACCAAGATTACTCTACCCAGCAAGGATCTCATTCAGATTTGATGGAGAAATTAAAACCTTTACAGGCAAGCAAAAGCTGAGAGAGTTCAGCACCACCAAACCAGCTTTACAACAAATGCTAAAGGCACTTCTCTAGGCAAGAAACCCAAGAGAAGGAAAAGACCTATAATAAGGAACCCAAAACAATTAAGAAAATGGGAACAGGAACATACATATCGATAAAACCTTAAATGTAAATGGACTAAATGCTCCCACCAAAAGACACAGATTGGCTGAATGGATACAAAAACAAGACCCATATATATGCTGTCTACAAGAGACCCACTTCAGACCTTGAGACACATACAGACTGAAAGTAAGGGGATGGAAAAAGATATTCCATGCAAATGGAAACCAAAAGTAAGCTGGAGTAGCGATTCTCATATCAGACAAAATAGACTTTAAAATAAAGACTATTAGAAGAGGCAAAGAAGGACACTGCATAATGATCAAGGGATCGATCCAAGAAGAAGATATAACAATTGTAAATATTTATGCACCCAACATAGGAGCACCTCAATACATAAGGCAAGTACTAAGAGCCATAAAAGGGGAAATCACCAGTAACACATTCATAGTAGGGGACTTTAACACCCCACTTTCACCAATGGACAGATCATCCAAAATGAAAATAAATAAGGAAACACAAGGTTTAAATGATACATTAAACAAGAGGGACTTAATTGATATTTATTGGACACTCCATCCAAACACAACAGAATGCACATTTTTCTCAAGTGCTCATGGAGCATTCTCTACAATAGATCATATCTTGGGTCACAAATCAAGCTTTGATCAATTTAAGATAATTGAAATTGTATCAAGTATCTTTTCTGAACACAACTCAATGGGACTAGATATCAATTACAGGAAAGTATCTGTAAAAAATACAAACACATGGAGGCTAAACAATACACTACTTAATAACAAAGTGATCTCTAAAGAAATCAAAGAGGAAATCAAAAAATATCTAGAAACAAATGACAATGGAGACACAACGACCCAAAACCTATGGGATGCAGCAAAAGCAGTTCTAAGAGGGAAGTTTATAGCAATACAAGCCCATCTTAAGAAGCAGGAAACATCTCGAATAAACAACCTAACGTTGCGCCTAAAGCAATTAGAGAAAGAAGAACAAAAAAACCCCAAAGTTAGCAGTAGGAAGGAAATCATAAAAATCAGATGAGAAATAAATGAAAAAGAAATGAAGGCGACAATAGCAAAGATCAATAAAACTAAAAGCTGGTTCTTTCAGAAGATAAACAAAATAGATAAACCATTAGCCAGACTCATCAAGAAAATAAGGGAAAAGACCGAAATAAATAGAAATGTAAAAGGAAAATGACAACTGACACTGCAGAAATAAAAAAGATCGTGAGAGATTACTACAAGCAACTCTATGCCAGTAAAATGGACAACCTGGAAGAAATGGACAAATTCTTAGAAATGCACAAAATGCCAAGACTGAGTCAGGAAGAAATAGAAAATATGAACAGATGAATCACAAGCACTGAAATTGAAACTGTGATTAAAAATCTTCCAACAAACAAAAGCCCAAGACCAGATGGCTTCACAGGCGAATTCTATCAAAGATTTAGAGAAGAGCTAACACCTATCCTTCTCAAACTCTTCCAAAATATAGCAGAGGGAGGAACACTCCCAAATTCATTCTATGAGGCCACCATCACCTTGATGCCAAAACCAGACAATGATGTCACAAAGAAAGAAAACTACAGGCCAATATCACTGATGAACATAGATGCAAAAATCCTCAATAAAATACTGGCAAACAGAATGCAACAGCACATTAAAAGGATCATACACCATGATCAAGTGGTGTTTATTCCAGGAATGCAAGGATTCCTCAATATACGCAAATCTATTAATGTGATAAACCATATTAAAAAATTGAAGGAGAAAAACCATATGATCATCTCAATAGATGCAGAGAAAGCTTTTGACAAAATTCAACACCGATTTCTGATAAAAACCCTGCAGAAAGTAGACACAGAGGGAACTTTCCTCAACATAATAAAGGCCATATATGACAAGCCCACAGCCAACATCATCCTCAATGGTGAAAAACTGAAAGCCTTTCCACTAAGATCAGGAACAAGACAAGGTTGCCCACTCTCACCACTCTTATTCAACATAGTTTTGGAAGTTTTAGCCACAGTAATCAGAGAAGAAAAGGAAATAAAAGGAATCCAAATCAGAAAAGAAGAAGTAAAGCTGTCACTGTTTGCAGATGACATGACACTATACATAGAGAATCCTAAAGATGCTACCAGAAAACTATTAGAGCTACTCAATGAATTTGGTAAAGTAGCAGGATACAAAATTAATGCACAGAAATCTCTGGCATTCCTATACACTAATGATGAAAAATCTGAAAGTGAAATCAAGAAAACACTCCCATTTACCATTGCAACAAAACGAATAAAATAACTAGGAATAAACCTACCTAAGGTGACAAAAGACCTGTATACAGAAAATTATAAGACACTGATGAAAGAAATTAAAGATGATACAAATAGATGGAGAGATATACCATGTTCTTGGATTGGAAGAATCAACATTGTGAAAATGACTCTACGACCCAAAGAAATCTATAGATTCAAGGCAATCCCTATCAAACTACCACTGGCATTTTTTCACAGAACTAGAACAAAAAATTTCACAATTTGTATGGAAACACCAAAGACCCCGAATACCCAAAGCAATCTTGAGAACGAATAACGGAGCTGGAGGAATCAGGCTCCCTGACTTCAGACTATACAACAAAGCTACAGCAATCAAGACAGTATGGTACTGGCAAAAAAACAGAAAGATAGATCAATGGAACAGGATAGAAAGCCCAGAGATAAACCCACGCACATATGGTCACCTTATCTTTGATAAAGGAGGCAGGAATGTACAGTGGAGAAAGGACGGCCTCTTCAATAAGTGGTGCTGGGAAAACTGCACAGGTACATGTAAAAGTATGAAATTAGATCACTCCCTAACACCATACACAAAAATAAACTCAAAATGGATTAAAGACCTAATGTAAGGCCTGAAGCTATCAAACTCTTAGAGGAAAACATAGGCAGAACACTCTATAACAAATCACAGCAAGATCCTTTTTGACCCACCTCCTAGAGAAATGGAAATAAAAACAAAATCAAATGGGATCTAAAGAAACTTCAAAGCTTTTACACAGCAAAGGAAACCATAAAGAAGACCAAAAGACAACCCTCAGAATGGGAGAAAATCTTTGCAAATGAAGCAACTGACAAAGGATTAATTTCCAAAATTTACAAGCAGCTCATGCAGCTCAATAACAAAAAAAAACCCAATCCAAAAATGGGCAGAAGACCTAAATAGACATTTCTGCAAAGAAGATATACAGACTGCCAACAAACACATGCAAGAATGCTCAACATCATTAATCATTAGAGAAATGCAAATCAAAACTACAATGAGATATCATCTCCCACCAGTCAGAATGGCCATCATGAAAACATCTAGAAACAATAAATGCTGGAGCGGGTGTGGAGAAAAGGGAACACTTCTGCATTGCTGGTGGGAATGTGAATTGGTTCAGCCACTGTGGAGAACAGTATGGAGTTTCCTTAAAAAACTACAAATAGAACTACCATATGACCCAGCCATCCCACTACTGGGCATATGCCCTGAGAAAACCAAAATTCAAAAAGAGTCATGTACCAAAATGTTCATTTCAGCTCTATTTACAATAGCCTCAAGATGGAAACAACCTAAGAGCCCATCATCGGATGAATGCATAAAGAAGATGTGGCACATATATACAATGGAATATTACTCAGCCATAAAAAGAAACGAAATTGAGCTATTTGTAATGAGGTGGATAGACCTAGATTCTGTCATACAGGGTGAAATAAGTCAGAAAGACAAAGACAAATACTGTATGCTAGCACGTATATATGGAATTTAGAAAAAAAAATGTCATGAAGAACCTAGGGGTAAGGCAGGAATAAAGACACAGACCTACTGGAGAACGGACTTGAGGATATGGGGAAGGGGAAGGGTGAGCTGTGACAAAGTGAGAGAGAGGCATAGACATATATACACTAACAAACGTAAGGTAGCTAGTGAGAATCAGCCGCATAGCACAGGGATATCAGCTCGGTGCTTTGTGACCACCTGGAGGAGGGAGATAGGGAGGGTGGGAGGGAGGGAGACGCGAGAGGGAAGAGTTATGGGAACATATGTTTATGTATAACTGATTCACTTTGTTATAAAGCAGAAAGTAACACACCATTGTAAAGCAATTATACTCCAATAAAGGTGTTAAAAAAATTGTATATTTAGTTTTCCCCTCAGTTTGTATTATTGACATACATTTTACTTTTTCTACTTTATGTATACACAATACATTGCTAGTATATTTTCTTCAATAGTCAATTCTGTGAGATTTATACAAAAGGAAAAATATCTCACAAATTTATCCTTGCAATTACCATTTTCAGGGTATTTTTTGTGAAGATTCACCATATATTTGTACCATATGTAATAACCATTTTATAAACTAATTTGTAGGTAGACTCAAAATACCAGATATTTGTTAAAATTTTTAATGTTTTAGCTTGTAAATTTCTTATGATGACAGTTATTCAGTAATTTTTTTAATGAAAATAAATAGCCAGAGTCACTGTTTTATAAAATTGAATTTTCATGTCCTTATTAAACTATATAATCACATGTGACAGCTATAGCACACTTTGATTGAAGCTTACACAAAATAGTTATCTTGGAGTCTAAAAATTTACAATTTTTATATACCTTTTTATAGGAAATTGTAACACTAGGTTTTCTACATAACTGCTATCTACTGAACTGAACTAGAATCTAATTATCTTGATGATTATTCTTGTTATAAGAACTTTTGAAATTCTAAATTCTGAGGGAGAATGTGTCAGTGAAATGTATAATACTGTTGTCTCGTGCATTAGCATCTATGAACAGAGAAAAATAGGGTAAAAATATCTGTTGTGTTTTTCCTTATTTACTAAATCTTGCTTAGTATTCAAAATCAACACTTGAAAAAAATTCTTGATCCATTGTACCAGATAACTGTCAATATACCTGGTAAGCAAATACATTTAGTTTATTTGCTACTATTTTCTGTTACTTACAAAATTAGTCAATATCAATAAAATTTTATCTATTACTGTAGTGTTTAGATAAGTTGGAGTTGCTTTAAATATTCTTTTATTGATATTTTTCTCAAATTTAGTTGCATTTTCAAAAGGTAGCTTTCTAGAAAGGAAAGAAGTAAGGTTGTTTAACAGGGTTCCTCCCACCACTCCAGATTAAGCCAATGATACAGTAGATACATACATGCTAACCAATCTCTTACTCTTAAAACATTTTCATAGCAGTTATTAGCCTTGAACTCTAAAACTTAATGTAATATTTTAATTTTATTAAATTCACTCCTTTCACATATTTTATTGGTTTGTTTTAGTTACAACTATTTTATGAATTATTTCTTTCCATTTTATTTTAGGGGGTATAACTGTGATCCAAGTATGAAGTAACTATTCTATTTCTAGTATGCAGTTCATTTTCTAATCTGTACCTTTGAATGACATTTCCTCATCATTTAGTTATTTCCTGGATATTATCTAATTAAAGTTTGGGTTCTAAAATAGGCATAGTAAGCGATTTAATGAAATAATCTTCTCTCAATATTATGTGCTGAAAGGTGACATCAGCAAGCTGGTAAGGTAGGAATATATGGGTTCATGTTCCCCCACTGAGACAGTGAGTTAACAACAATGTATGAAAAAGAATAACTTTATGAATGCTCTAGAGATGACTTGAGAAGCTATGGTACCCAAACCAGTGTAAAATCAAGAAGAAATTCCAGCTGAAGAGGTAGAAAATTAGTCCTGTTTTGTGTGGACTAATCCATCTAGGTGGTGCACAGCATGGTGCCACTGGGAGAAAACTACTCATACTAAGGCTTTTCCATCAGAATGGAAACAACAAAGTAGACCTTGCATCCAACATTCTGACTGGGTGTTCACCAGGGATTGATTCCTGTCTCACCTGACTTGGAGCATTGGGAGGCCAATTGACCACGTGGGAATCATAGTTGTGAAGACAAATGAAAATAGAGACAAACACCACCCCCTTTTAAAGCCACAGTTCCACAGGCAGACATCAGAAGAAGATCAAGAAATCAGAAAAGACATTGGTGAAAGTTTTCATTTGCACAAAGTCAGGAGAAGGGGTTGAGTTTTCAAATGCTCAAAGTCAGCAAAAGATTACACTGAACACAAAGAAACAGGGTAATATGGCCCAGTCACTGTAACAAAATGAAACTCTGGAAACCAAACCTAAAGAAACTCAGACCCCAAAATACCTCACAAAAAAATTTAAAACAGCTGTCTTAAAATAGTCAGTGAGCTAGTAGAGTACACAAGTAGACAACAAAATGAAATCAGGAAAATGGTGCTCAAATGAAATGAGAATATCAACAAAGTGATTAAAAAAGAACCAAACAAATTCTGGAGCTAAAAAATATAAATGGACTAAAAAATTCACTAGAGGGAGCAACAGCAGATTTGATCAGGTAAATGAATCACTGAACTTGAGACAGATCACTTAAAGTAATTAAATCAGATCTGCAAAACAAAAAAGAATGAGGAAAATTAAAAAGGGCTGATGGGACATTATCAAGTGGGCAAATATATGCACTATTGGAATCCCAGAAGGAAAGAGAGAAAGGAAATTAGAACTTATTTGGAGAAATGATAGCTGAAAATATTCCAAATCTGAAGAAAGAAATGGAGACACAAATTTAGGAGGCTTAATGCACCATAAGTAGGATATATCCAAAGAGATTCCCAAAAAACACAGTGTAATCAAAGTGTTGGAAGTTAAAGAGATAATCTTAAAAGCAGCAAGAAAATAATTGATCTATCACAAAGGAGATTCCATAAAATTATCAGTGAATTTCTTAGCAGAAACTTTGCCATGCTGAGGGGGTAGGATGGTCTATTCAACATACTGAAAGAAAAATCTGTAAACAGAGAATACTATTTAGGGCAAAACTGCCCTTAAAAAATGAAGACTTTCACCACATAAACAAAATCTGATGGTGTCATTACATTAGAGCTCCTCTACAAAATATGTCAAAGAGAGTCCTTCAAGATGAAACAAAAAGATAGTATATAGCAACTCAGTATAAATATCAATATAAGGTTCTTCAGTAAATGTGAACACGTGGACAAATATTGTAATTTTGCTGCATAGAATGATAAAATGATAGAAATATTTTGAAAATGATAAATATGTTGATAGTTATATAAAGATGTAATATATGACATCAATAATAAAAAGAGGTTAGTGGTAGAAATGAAAAGGATTAGAGTTTTTGTGATTGAAATTGCTATCAGTTTAAAATAAATGTTATCCATTTAAAATTGTTATCAGTGTAACTTTAAGATTTTTTTGTAATTGTGATTAACACAAAGAAAATATTTACAGAATACACACAAAAGTGAATAAACTAATCAAATCATCTCACTATAAAAAATCAATGGAACACAAAGGAAGGCAGTAAGAGGAAAAGGGGAATAAAAAAGCTACAAAACAACTAGGAAACAACAAAATGGCAATTGTAGTCCTTCTCTTTCAGAAATTACTTGAAATGGAAATGGATTAAACTTCCCAATCAAAAGACACTCAGAAGTAAACAACAAAAAATCAAATTACCCAATTAAAGGATGGGCAAAAAACTTGTAAAGATATCCATTCAAAGATGATATACAATGTCCAGCAAGCTTAAGGAAAGATGCTCAACACCTGATAATCAGATAAGTGCAAGTGAAAACTGCAGTGAAATAATACCTAACAACCACTAGGATGGCTCTTATAAAACAAAACAAAACAGTAAATAAGTGTTGTTGAGGCTGTGGAGAAATTGGAGCCATTGTGCACTGTTCCTGGGTTTATAAAATGATGCAATTTCTGTGGAAGAGAACAATGGAGTTTCCTCAACAATCTTTAAAATATGACTACTTTAGATCAACATTATATTCTTAATGAATTGGGTGTGCTTTTTTTGTTTCAAACTTCAAGATATGTTTATCTTGGTAATTAATGAATTCTCCAGTATTCAGGACATATTTTTAATACAAAGAACAGAATAAAAGAGTGATTCCTAAATGTCTTTCAGGTTATAACATTATTCTGGGAAGGGGTAATTTCTAACCTATTGATCTTTCTAATCTAGTAGTTCATATTTGACAGGGTAATGTAATTAAAAGATTTTTAATGTAATGAGAGTAAAGTGTTTCACATGGCAGCTGTCATACTGCCATGGCTAATTAGAACAAACTACACTGCAAAGAAATTACTAAAGAAAGAGAACTCCACTTGTAGTTAGAGTTAAGAAAAAAGTTGTCAAAACTAAGTGAACTCAGAGAAGACGTTGAAAAGATGGCAGAAGAGTAACACGTGGAGATCACCTTCCTCCCCACAGATACACCAGATATACAACTACATGTGGAACAGCTCCTACAGAACACATACTGAATGCTGGCAGAAGACCTCAGACCTCCCAAAAGGCAAGAAAGTCCCCACGTACCTGGGTAGGGCAAAAGAAAAAAGAAAAAACAGAGACAGAGGAATAGGGACAGGACCTGCACCAGTGGGAGGGAGCCGTGAAGGAGGAAAGGTTTCCACACACTAGGAAGCCCCCTCGTGGGCGGAGACTGTGGGTGGCGGAGGAGGGAAGCTCCAGAGCCACGGAGGAGAGAGCAGCCACAGGGGTGCGGAGGGCAAAGCGGAGAGATTCCCGCACAGAGGATCGGTGCCAACCAGCACTCACCAGCCCGAGAGGCTTGTCTGCTCACCGCCAGGGTGGGCAGGGCTGGGAGCTGAGGCTCGGGCGTCAGTCGGAGCGCAGGGAGAGGAATGGCAGCGTGAACATAGCCTGAAGGGGTTAGTGCACCACAGCTAGCTGGGAGGGAGCCCAGGAAAAAGTCTGGACCTGCCAAAGAGGCAAGAGACTTTGTCTTCCCTCTTTGTTTCCTGGTGCGCGAGGAGAGGGGATGCAGGGCACTGCTTAAAGGAGCTCCAGAGATGGGTGTGAGCCGCGCCTAAGAGCGCGGACCCCAGGGACGCTGCGGGCATCAGGGGAGACGCTAAAGCTGCTGCTGCTGCTGCTGCCACCAAGACCCCTGTGTGCAAGCCCAGGTCACTGTCCACACCTCCCCTCCCAGGAGCCTGTGCAGCCCACCACTGCCAGGGTCCCGTGATCCAAGGACAACTTCCCTGGGAGAATGCACGGCACACCTCAGGCTGATGCACCATCATGCTGGCCTCTGCCACTGAAGGCTCACTCTGCATCTGTACCCCTCCTTACCCCTGGCCTGAGTGAGCCAGAGCCCCCGAATCAGCTGCTCCTTTAACCCCGTCCTGTCTGAGCAAAGAACAGACACACTCAGGTGACCTACACGCAGGGACAGGGCCAAATCCAAAGCTGAACCTGGAGAGCTGTGCAAACAAATAATAGAAAGGTAAATTTCCCCCAGCAGCCTCAGGAGCAGCAGGTTAAATCTCCGCAATCAACTTGATGTACGCTGCATCAGTGGAATAACTGAATAGACAGCAAATCATCCCAGATTGAGGAGGTGAACTTTGAGAACAGATTTATTATTTGTTCCCCTTTTCTTCTTTTTGTGACAGTGTATGTGTATGCTTCTGTGTGAGATTTTGTCTGTATAGCTTTGCTTTCACCATTTGTCATAGAGTTCTGTCCATCCATTTATTTTCATTTTTTTAACTTAAAAATTTTTTTCTTAATAATTTTTATTTTAATAACTTTATTTTATTTTATATTACACAATTTTATTTTATCCTCTTCCTTCCTTCCTTCCTTCCTTCCTTCCTTCCTTCTTTCTTTCTTCCTTCCTTCCTTCCTTCCTTCCTTCCTTTCTTTCTTTCTTTCTTTCTTTCTTTCTTTCTTTCTTTCTTTCTTTCTTTCTTTCTTTCTTTCTTTCTTTCTTTCTTTCTCTCTTTCTACTCTTTCTCCCTTTTATTCTGAGCTGTGTGGATGAAAGGCTCTTGGTGCTACAGCCAGGAGTTGGTGATGTGTCTCTGAGGTGGGAGAGCCAACTTCAGAACACTGGTCCACAAGACACCTCTCAGCTCCACGTAATATAAAATGGCAAATATCTCCCAGAGATCTCCATCTCAACACCAAACCCAGCTTCACTCAGCGACCAGCAAGATAGAGTGCTGGACACCCTATGCCAAACAACTAGCAAGACAGGAACACAACCCCACCCTTTAGCAGAGAGGCTGCCTAAAATCATAATACGGCCACAGACACCCCAATCCACACCACAAGACATGGAACCGCCCACCAGAAAGACAAGATCCAGCCTCATCCACCAGAACACAGGCATTAGTCCCCTACACCAGGAAGCCTACACAACACACTGAATGAACTTTAGTCACTGGAGACAGACACAAAAAACAATGGGAACTATGAACCTGCAGCCTGCAAAAAGGAGACCCCAAACACAGTAAGGTAAACAAAATGAGAAGACAGAAAAACACACAGTAGATGAAGGAGCAAGATAAAAACCCACCAGACCTAACAAATGAAGAGGAAATAGGCAGTCTACCTGAAAAAGAATTCAGAATAATGATAATAAAGATGATCCAAAATCTTGTAAATAGAATAGAGAAAAAGCAAGAAACATTTAACAACGACCTAGAAGAACTAAAGAAAAAAGCAACGATGAACAACACAATAAATGAAATTAAAAATACTCTAGATGGGATCAATAGCAGAATTACTAAGGCAGAAGAACGGATAAGTGACCTGGAAGATAAAATAATGGAAATCACTACTGCAAAGCAAAATAAAGAAAAAACAATGAAAAGAACTGAGGACAGTCTCAGACACTTCCAGGAATACATTAAATGCACCAGCATTCGAATTACAGGGGTCCCAGAAGAAGAAGAGAAGAAGAAAGGGACTGAGAAAATATTTGAAGAGATTATAGTTGAAAACTTCCCTAATGTGGGAAATGAAATAGTTAATCAAGTCCAGGAAGCACAGAGAGTCCCATACAGGATAAATCGAAGGAGAAACATGCCAAGACACATATTAATCAAACTATCAATAAATAAATACAAAGAAAACATACTAAAAGCAACAAGGGAAAAAAAAAATAACACACAAGGAAATCCCCATAAGGTTAACAGCTGATTTTTCAGCAGACACTCTGCAAGCCAGAAGGGAGTGGCAGGACATATCTAAAGTGCTGAAGGAGAAAAACTTAAAACCAAGATTGCTCTACCCAGCAAGGATCTCATTCAGATTTGATGAAGAAATTAAAACCTTTACAGACAAGCAAAACCTGAGAGAGTTCAGCACCACCAAACCAGCCTTACAACAAATGCTAAAGGAACTTCTCTAGGCAAGAGACACAAGAGGAGGAAAAGACCTACAATAACAAACCCAAAACAATTAAGAAAATGGGAATAGGAGCATACATATTGATTGTAAGGAACGGCACCAAAAACGGAGGAGAGCTTAAACAAGCTTTATTTGGGAATGCTCCCAGGCGAGGTTCACTGGTCCGAGAGAAAGGGGCCAGAGGAGTCGCGCCCGGGTGCAGGCACAAACAAAATTTATAGGGGTGGACGCAGGGGAGGTGCTTGCTGTGTGAAGCAGCCCATTTTTGGTAATCTCTCGGGTGTTGTAGCAATGTCAGGTGTTGGTTGCATCAGTCTCAGAGCCGCTGGTTCTGCCCCTCGGGAAGTGGGAAGACCAGGGCCGAGTGGTGTGGCAATGTCAGGTGTCAGTTGCATCAGCCACTTTGGTGAGGGTTCCGTTTGGCTTCCTGGGCCCTTCCCTGGACCTGCTGGCCTTACATCCCGACTTCTTTGGTGTAATGGGGCAACGTTTTGTCTCTGGCTACTTCCTGCCGTACAGGGGCGCCGTAAGGGAGTTGGGTGGCCAGCGGTCCGGAGGTTAGGGGAGGGCGGCCACGGGGGGTTCTGTGGGTAGTAAGGTATACGGGTGGAGGAGCATCTGGTTTACCACGACCCGAGAGACTTCTTGTATGCGACTGCGGAGAACCCTGAGGAAACAGGGCGCAAGCATGAATAGGATGCAGATAAGGATTAAGGGGCCTAGGATTGGTGTCAGCCAGGTATAGAGGGTGGCTGCCACCAAACGGGGATGGGGGAGGTGGATTGTCACTGCCTGCATTGGAGTTCTTCTTTTAAGCATCGGAGAGCATCTACATTGTCTTCAACGCCCCCTGTCTCGTTGATGTAGCAGCAGCACTCTTCCTGTAGGAAGAGGCAGGTACCTCCTTTGTCGGCTGTCAGAAGGTCCAGGGCGCGTCGATTTTGGAGGGCAACTCGGGCTACTGAGGTGATCTGACACAGGAGGGAGGTGATGGAGGCGGCAGAGTTCTCAATGGCTAGCTGGAGTTTCTTTTCTAGGTCGCGGGATGTTGAGACACTGTGTGTTAGGGCTCCTCCCCCGATGCCCGCAGCGACGAGAGAGGAGGCGAGGGAAATGCCTGTGACCATAGGGAGAAAGATGGCCCTTTTTTGTCAGCCAAAAATTTGTGTGGTAAGTGAGAGAAATTCGGCTTGGCCATATAATGTGAGTTGTGGAACAAGGGTGACGGGGATACGTGGGAAGGGGGAGGAAGAGTTGACCTCTTTTGTAAGGGAGCCATTACACCAAAAGAACAAGCCTGGTGGGGCCCCCATTGGCGTAGTTACAGGGAGGGATGAATTGCAAGGGAGTGCATCATCAGTTAAGTTTGGGCGGCTGCCATAGCAAATTGTGAGGTTCTTTTTTCCTAAATCAAGGAATATGGGGACTCTTAATGGGGGAAAAGATAAGTTCTGGGAGAAACTAGGGAGGGTAGAGGTGAAGGGCTGATCGAGTAGGACAGCAGTGAATGGTGGTCGGGCAAGTGAGGCACATAGAAAGCAGTCAGAGATGTTGCCTATTCTGGTGTGATTAAGCATTTGCACCCCTTGGCGGATGAGGGCCAACCAAGGAAAAGGGTCCGTCTTGTGCTCAGGGTGGGGTAGTTGGCGTTCTAGGGCCTGTTCCGTCTCCTGGACCATGGTGGCCTGTTTGCTCAAGTGCTGGATACTTTCAGGGATCACTCTGACATATGAGCGGAAGACCCTGATAGAGCCCACGGTGGTAGGCATCAGTTGCCCACTGGTAGATTTTTCCTTGTACCCCTTTTACCCATCTGGTGTCCCAGGGATCTTTGATGTTGATGAATAATTGACCGTTGCCATTTGCGGTGAGCAGGTGGGATTTTCGGAGCGAGCTCCTGGTATCTAGTTTTGCCACATGGATGTTACATGAGTGATAGGGGCACCCCCCGTAGGTCTCACCCCACCATTGACAGTAGTCTCTTGTCTGATCGTAAGTGAAGCAGACAGTGGGGGTGGACCAACCCAGGGGAACACCTTCAATGTTAGAGATGGGGATCTGGACTGTCACCAGGGCCTGGCACCCATCTCGTTGGCAGTCTCCCGTGCCCAGGACTCTTGCGTGGGTCTGACCTTTAGCTTGCCATGTCCCGTGGACCTGGAAGCGCCATAGGGACATCTGGTGAGTCCTGGGTGGCAGGAGGAGCAGCAGGAGGAGAGACAGGGTGACGGACAAGCTGTAGTCTCGTGGGACCCAGCAGTAGGGCCATCCAAGCCTCTGGAGTTGGGGCCATTTTAAGGCGGGAGACATGGTACCAGGAGGGGTGTCCCAAGAGTTTAGCTGTCATGGGATTGGTCACCGTATGGGGGCCTGTCCCCCATGGCTTGAGAGATTGGGGGTGTAATTCTTTGAGGAGGACGCTATCGCTGGGTTGTAGAGGGAGAGAGGAAGTTTCAGAGGCAGTGACCGTCAGCAGGTTGTGGTCAGCATGTTCACGGAGAAGGTGGTGAAGCAGAGACAGGTGGGGAGGTAGGAAGCTAGGGGTGGGTTTGGGGTTGGTAGGTTATGGAGGAGAAAAGGGCAGCCATAGAGCAGTTCGAATGGACTGAGACCAGTAGGGGTCCGAGGTGAGGCTCGGATTCGGGTGAGGGCAAGAGGGAGCAGATCGGGCCATGAGATACAGACCTCAAGGGAGAGCTTGGTGAGGTGGTCTTTCAAGATTCTGTTGGCATGCTCAGCCTTACTGGATGACTTGGGGTCATGGACGTGGAGTCTCCAGGTGATCTGAAGAGCCTCGGATACCTGCTGAACCACCTGAGAGACGAAGGTGGGTCCGTTGTCCGACTGGATGGAGATCCGCAGGCCAAATCGGGGGATGATATGTTGGAGAAGGATGGTGGTGACCATATCTGCCATTTCTCGGGCCGTTGGGAAGGCCTCGATCCAACCTGAAAAGGTGTCAACGAGAGTGAGCAAATATCAGAAGCATTTACAGGGGGGCACGTGGGTGAAGTCAATCTGCCAGTCCTCACCAGGTTGGTGTCTGCACATCTGATGAGTAGGGATTCGGGGCCATAGACCTCCTTGTGGAGAGACAGACGCGCAAGTCTGGCAAGCCACGTGAGTTTTTGAGATGGCATCTCTGAGTCCAGGCATGTAAAAGAGGGGATCTAGGAAATGGAACATCACCTTCGGGACAATGTGTAGGGACTTGTGAATGTCTGATAGGAGGCTGGCCGCTTGGGCTGAAGGGAGGGCA
The DNA here is from genome assembly GCF_964374135.1 of Grampus griseus. NCBI lineage: Eukaryota > Metazoa > Chordata > Mammalia > Artiodactyla > Delphinidae > Grampus > Grampus griseus. Next base: position 13,688,429 of record NC_139016.1, on the reverse strand, counting down.
ACTTTGTTGTCCATAAAAATCCATCCTTTTTCGGCCTGGTGGTCCCCTTTGGATAGTAGGGCTGTCTCTTCGTGGGGGTCATATGCAGGTCAGATTGAGGTGGTGAGGAACAAGATCGGAGCTGGAGGGGCCTCTTTAGTGAGCTCACGGGCCACGGAGTCGGCCTTTGAGTTACCTTGTGCTATTGGGTTAGAAGGAGACTGTGGCCCCTGCAGTGGATGATTGCCACCTCCTCAGGCAGTTGGAGGGCCTCCAGAAGTTTTGCGATGAGGGAGGCGTTGACCACCGGGGAACCCTTGGTGGTCAAAAGTCCGTGCCCCCTCCAAAGAGCTGAATGGCTGTGTGCAATCAGGAAGGCGTATTTAGAATCTGTATAGATATTGACCCTTTTGCCCTTAGAGAGGTCAAGGGCGCACGTGAGTGCTATCAGTTCAGCCCTTTGAGAGGTTGTTCCTTCTGGGAGGCGGTTGGCCTCGATAATGGTTGAGATGGTTACTACCACATAGGTTGCCTGGTGGTGTCCGTCGGGACCGAGTATTGAGCTGCCATCTACGAAGATGGTGCAGTCCGGGTTTAACAGTGGAGTGTCAAAGAGTCCCTCCCTCGGTGGGCTGAGGGCCTCTATGACTTGGGGGTAGGAGTGGAAAGGGGAGGTCCCGGAATCGAAGATAGGCAAGAGGGAGGCCAGGTTTAGGCGCGGGGAGAGGTCGAGGGAGATAGCAGGGTTTTCAATGAACAGCAGGTAGAATTCCTGGATGCGGGAGGGGCCCAAGAGAGAGACTTATGGCCGAAGAGGTCGGCCAGTCGGTGGGAGGAAAATACAGTCAGCGGGTGGGCCAGGGTCAGCTTGAGTGTTTGTTTGGACAGCTCGGCTGCTGCTGCCAAAGCTCAGAGGCATGGTTGCCGTCCCCGAATGGTTGGGTCAAGTTGTTTGGAGAGGTAGGCCACGGGGCGATAGGAAGGCCCTACAGGCTGGGCAAGAAGTCCAGTAGCTATTCCAATCCGTTCATCTACAAAGAGGTGGAAAGGACGGTCTGGGTTAGGCAGAGAAAGGGGAGGGGAGGATATCAGGGTGTCTCTGAGGGTGAGAAAGGCCAGTCAAACAGTGGAGGGAGAGGTAAGGGGTCCTTGGGGGGTTTCTTTAGCAGCTAAATATAGGGGCTTAGCAAGAATAGCAAAGTTAGGGATCCAGTGTCGGAAAAATCCTATTAGGCCCAGAAAGGAGAGAATCTGGTCAGCTGTCACTGGAGATTGGAGGTCGCGGATGGCCTGGGTGCGGTCAGCTGTCAGGCTCTTTGTTGTGGGGGTAAGGTGAATCCCCAGGTAGGTTACTGAGGGTGTAGACAGTTGGGCCTTGGCTGGAGAGACCCGATAGCCGCGAGAGCCGAGATAATTGAGGAGGTCAGCAGTGTGCTGTTTTGAGAGGCTGAGAGATGGGCTACAGAGGAGGAGGTCATCCACGTATTGGAGGACTATAGTGGGCATGAGAGGGCAGGAAGCAAGATCCCGCGCCAGAGCCTGGCCAAAGAGGTGGGGGCTGTCGCGGAAGCCCTGGGGAAGAACCGTCCAGGTAAGCTGGCGGGAAGCCTGGATATCCGGATCTGTCCAGGTGAAAGCAAAAAGGAAATAGGAATCAGGGTGCAGGGTGATAGAAAAGAAGGCGTCCTTGAGATCTAGGACCAACAATGGGTGGTGGGTGGGGGGATATGGGAGAGCAAAGTGTATGGGTTTGGCAAAACTGGGTGGAGGGGAATTATCGCCTCATTGATTAGTTGGAGGTCCTGGACCAGGCGGTAATCTCCTGAGGCCTTGCGGACAGGCAGGATGGGGGTGTTGCAGGGAGAGTCCGTGGGGATGAGGAGTCCCTGGTCTAAGAGTTTGGTGATAATAGGTCATAAGCCCCTTAGCTGAGTTTCAGAAATGGGGAATTGGGGCCTGGATGGAAACTTGGAGGGGGTCTTTAAGACAGATTAGGACAGGGGTGTGGTGTGTCGCTATTGTAGAGTTTGATGTATCCCAGACCTGGGGGTCTATCCGGTTGGGGGAGATGGGAGGAGGAAGAGAGGAGGGAGAGGGCTCCACTGCCAGACTGAGGAGGGGGAGCAGGAGTTGAGAGGAGGAGGCCTTAGGATCAAGTCTGGCAATTTGGAGAGAGGCCTCTAATTGGAAGACAACATCACGACCTAGCAGAGGAACCGGGCAGGGCGGTATGACTAAGAAAGAATGAGTGAAAGGGAGCCTCTCGATGTAACATGAGAGAGGGCCGGTCTGGAGCGGGAAGAACGGCTTACCGTCGATGCCCATAACCGAGATCTGGGAAGGAAAAACTGTCCTGGAATATGTAGGCAAGACCGAATAGGTAGCCCCCGTGTCCACCAGGAATGAGATGGACTCACCCGCTACCTGTAGCATTACCCTGGGCTCGGCGAGGGTGATGGGGGTCTTCGAGTCCGGGTGTCAATCGTCAGCCAATCCCAGGAGTTCGAGTGGTGGAGCCGTCGGGTCAGTCCACCCTCCATGTGGAGGTGCTGAGGGAGGACCGGCCGTAGGGCAGTCACTTTTCCAATGGCCTGTTAGCCCGCAGCCATGGCAGGGCTTGGAAGGAGGCCGGGGATTGGGACATTGACGAGCCCAGTGCCCCTCTTTTCCGCACTTGAAGCAGGCCCCTGGTGGGGTTTCCTTCGGCAGGTCCCGTGGATGCTGTCCATGGGAGATGGCCGGCTGCAGGCTGGCTCTGAGGGCTTGGGTTTGGAGGGCCACCTTTTGGTGCATCCGAGCCTCTTGGCTGGATTCTGCCAAATCTTCACAGGCATTATAGACTTTAAAGGCCATTTTTACCAGGTTTCGGATGGGAGTCTGGGGGCCGTCCTCTGCCTGCTTAAGTTTTTTTCTGATATCAGGGGCTGATTGGGTGGTAAAGTGGGTGGCCAAGACCGTTGCGCCTGCGGGGGTGTCAGGGTCCAAGCGGGTGTAGAGAGTTAGGGCCTCTGTAAGTTGATTGAGGAAAACGGCCGGATTTTCATTGGGCTCTTGGGTTATCTCTTTTAGCTTTTCAAAGTTGACAATCTTGTGGGAGGCAGCCTGCATACCAGCTGAAAAGCATTAGATCGCGTTTGCGGCGACCGTCTTGGCCGTCCTGATAACTCCAGCCCGGATCGGTGCCAGGAATGGCAGTGGCTCCGAGGGGCATAGAATTATCAGTGAGGTGGACCTGTTCTGCGTGGTTTGGGCAGCAGTTTGAATTCTTTCCCTCTCATCGGAGGTCAGAGTAGAAGATAGGATGACAAAGATGTTGTGCCAGATTAGATCGTAAGCTTGAGAGAGGTAGCGAAATTCTTTGATGTAGCGGGAGGAGTTGGCAGTAAAGGAGCCTAATCGCTTTTCTATTTGAGAGAGATCTTGGAAGGAAAAGGGAACATGAACTCTAACCAATCCTTCCACTCTGGCCACCTCTCTTAAGGGACCGAGAAGGTCTGTGTCCTGGGAGTCATGGTGGTGAGAGCAGGTGTGTGAGCTGACTGGCGAGGAGAGGGGTGATGAGAGATAGATGGAGGGAGAGGAAGCAGGGGAAGGAGGAGACAGGGGGAGGTTGCCGGGGGGAGTGGGGGAGCGGTGGGGGGCGATGGAGTAGGCTTGGGAGGGAGAGGGGCCGGCCCAGGGTAGGGTGGGGGTTGGAGAGGAGCTCTGGAGGGGGGAGAGATGAGAGATTCGGGTGGGTCGGCTAGTGGAGAGGGGTCATCGTCAAAGGAAATTAGGGGCTTGGATGTAGGAGATGTCTGTTTGGCAAGGAGGATCTGGGAGGTGGAACAATCGAGGCAGAGGGAAGGGCGGGAGCGTAAATACCAGAAGGCCTGGTAGGGCACCTCGGACCGTTTACCCGTCCTGCGGCAGTAGTTATCTAAATCATGGAGGGTGTTGAAATTGAAAGTCCCTTCAGGAGGTCATTTAGATTGATTGTCTAGAGGGTACCATGGCCAGGCCTCGGTGGAATAAAATATGAGCCGCCTGCAGCGGAATCTTGAGTAAAGCCGAGTTTTGTAAAGTTGGCCAGGAGACACCCCAGGGGTGCCTTCGGATCTGGTTTGGATTCTGAAGTCCCCATGACCTCCAGTTTGTCCCCGGGTGAACAGAGAAAGAGAGAGACTCTCTGGTCTCAATCTTTGGTCACGGCGGATCGGAGAGCAGTCAGGCGGTTGGGACGTCTCCGCAACCACCTGATGCTCGGAGGGAAAATGGAGGAGTCCCTGACATGGTCGCGGTTAAGGACAGGGAGTCCGGTGGGCAGGGACCCCGCGGTTTGAGGGGAACGAAGGAGGAATTTACCCCATTTCTGCCGGATCGGGTGGGTGAGCAGAGGTCCCTGGTCGGGAGGGGTGGCCCCGCGGTAATTTGTGGGGCTGGGTACCCCTGCCGGGTTTCGGCACCAAATGTAAGGAATGGCACCAAACATGGAGGAGAGCTTAAACAAGCTTTATTTGGGAACGCTCCCAGGACAGGTTCACTGGTCCGAGAGAAAGGGGCCAGAGAAATCACGCCCAGGTGTGGGCGTGAACAAAAGTTATAGGGGTGGACGCAGGGGACGTGCTTGCTGTGTAAGCAGCCCTTTTTTGGTAATCTGTCGGGTGTTGTGGCAATGTCAGGTGTCGGTTGCATCAGCCACTTTGGCGGGGGTTCCGTCTGGCTCCCTGGGCCCTTCCCCGGACCCGCTGGCCTTACATTGATAATTACCTTAAATGTAAATGGACTAAATGCTCCCCCCAAAAGACACAGATTGACTGAATGGATACAAAAGCAATACCCATATATATGCTGTCTACAAGAGACCCACTTCAGACCTAGGGACACATACAGACTGAAAGTGAGGGATGGAAAAATATATTCCATGCCAATAGAAATCAAAAGAAAGCTGGAGTAGCAATTCTCATATCAGACTAAATAGACCTTAAAATAAAGACTATTAGAAGAGACAAAGAATGACACTACATAATGATCAAGGGATCGATCCAAGAAGACTATATAACAATTGTAAACGTTTATGCACCCAACATAGGAGCACCTCAATACACAAGGTGAATACTAACGGCCATAAAAGGGAAAATTGAAGGTAACACAATTATAGTAGGAGACTTTAAACCCCACTTTCACCAATGGAGAGATCATCCAAAATGAAATTAAATAAGGAAACACAAGCTTTATAAAATACATTAAATAAGATGGACTTAATTGATATTTATGAGACATTCCATCCAAAAACAACAGAATAAATATTTTTCTCAAGTGCTCATGGAACATTCTCCAGGATAGATCATATCTTGGGTCACAAATCAAGCCTTGGTAAATTTAAGAAAATTGAAATTTTATCAAGTATCTTTTCTGACCACAACTGTGAGAGACTAGATGTCAATTACAGGAAAAGATTTGTAAAAATATATAAACACAGGGAGGATAAACAATACATTACTTAATAATGGAGTGATCACTGAAGAAATCAACGAGAAATCAAAAAATACCTAGAAAGAAATAACAATGGAGACAAGGAGACCCAAAACCTATGGGATGCAGCAAAAGCTGCTCTAAGAGGGAACTTTATAGCAATACAATCCTACCTTAAGAAACAGGAAACATCCCAAATAAACAACCTAATCTTTCACCTAAAGCAATTGGAGAAAGAACAAAAAACACCAAAATTAGCAGAAGGAAAGAAATCATAAAGATTAGATAACATATAAATGAAAAACAAATGAAGGAAATGATAGCAAAGATCAATAAAAACTGAAAGTTGGTTCTTTGAGAAGATAAACAAAATTGATAAGCCATTAGCCAGACTCATTAAGAAAAAAGGGAGCACTCTCAAATCAATAGAATTAGAAATGAAAAAGGAGAAGTAACAACTGACACTGCAGAAATACAAAGGAGTATGAATGATTAGTACAAGCAACTATATGCCAATAAAATGGACATGCTGCAAGAAATGGACAAATTCTTAGAAAATCACAATGTTCTTAGACTGAACCAGGAAGAAGTAGAAAATATAAACAGACCAATCACAAGCACTGAAATTGACATTGTGTTTCAAAATCTTGCAACAAAAAAACTCAGGAACAGATGGATTCACAAGTGAATTCTATCAGATATTTAGAGAAGAGCTGACACCTATCCTTCTCAAAATCTTACAAAATATAGCAGAGGGACGAACACTCCCAAACTCATTCTACAAGGCCACCATCACCCTGATGCCAAAACCAGACTAAGGTGTCACAAAAAAAGGAATCTACAGACAGATTTCACTGATGAACATAGATGCAAAAATCCTCAACAAAATACTAGCAAACAGAATCAACGCACATTGAAACGATCATACACCATGATCAAGTGGGGGTTTTCCCAGGAATGCAAGGATTCTTCGATATAGGTCAATCAATCAATATTATACAACATATTAATAAATTGAAGGATAAAAACCATATGATCACCACAATAGATGCAGAGAAAGCTTTTGACAAAATTCAACACTCATTTATGATAACAATCTTCCAGAAAGTAGGCATAGAGGGCAATGTCCTCAACATAATAAAGGCCATGTATGACAAACCCACAGCCAACATCATCCTCAATGGTGAAAAACTGAAAGCATTTCCACTAAGATCAGGAACAAGACAACGTTGCCCACTCTCACGACTATTATTCAACATAGTTTTGGATGTTTTAGCCACAGCAATCAGAGAAGAAAAAGAAATAAAAGGAATCCAAATTGGAAAGGAGAAGTAAAGCTGTCACTGTTTGCAAATGACATGATACTGTAAATAGAGAATTGTAAAGATGCTACCGGAAGACTGCTAGAGCTAACCAATGACTTTGGTAAAGTAGCAGGATACAAAATTAATGCACAGAAATCTCTGGCATTCGTATACACTAATGATGAAAACTCTGAAAGTGAAATTAAGAAAACACTCCCATTTACCACTGCAACAAAAAGAATAAAATACCTAGGAATAAACCTACCTAAGGAGACAAAAGACCAGTACGCCGAAGATTATAAGACACTGATGAAAACAATTAAAGATGATACAAAGAGAAGGAGAGATATACTGTGTTCTTGGATTGGAAGAATGAACATTGTGAAAATAACTCTACTACCCAAAGCAATGTAGAGATCTAATTCAATCCCTATCAAACTACCACTGGCAGTTTTCACAGAACTAGAACAAAAAATTTCACAATTTGTATGGAAACACAAAGTCCCCGAATAGCCTAAGCAATCTTGAGAAAGAAAAACGGAGCTGGAGGAATCAGGTCCCTGAACTTCAGACTATACTACAAAGCTACAGCAATCAAGACTGTATGGTCCTGGCACAAAAACAGAAATATAGATCAATGGAACAGGATAGAAAGCCCAGACATAAACCCATGCACATATGGTCACCTTGTCTTTGATAAAGGAGGCAAGAATATCCAATGGAGAAAAGACAGCCTCTTCAATAAGTGGTGCTGGGAAAACTGGATAGCTACATTTTGAAGAAGGAAATTAGAACACTCCCTAACACCATACAGAAAAATAAACTAAAAATGGGATAAGACCTAAATGTAAGGCCAGACACTATCAAACTCTTAGAGGAAAACATAGGCAAAACCCCCTATGACATAAATCACAGCAAGATCCTTTTCGAGTCACCTCCTAGAGAAATGGAAATAAAACCAAAACTGAATAAATGGGACCTAATGAACTTAAAAGGATTTTCACAGCAAGGAAGCCATAAACAAGACCAAAAGACAACCTTCAGAATCGGAGAAAATATTTGTAAATGAAGCAAGTGACAAAGATTAATCCCCAAAGTTTACAAGCAGATCATGCAGCTCAGTATCAAAAAAAACACAAAAAACAAAAAACTGAATCCCAAAGTGGGCAGAAAACCTAAACAGACATTTCTCCAGAGAAGATACACAGATGGCCAACAAACACATGAAAAAATGCTCAATGTCGTTAATCTTTAGAGAAATGCAAATCAAAACTATAATGCAATATCACCTCACACGGGTCAGAATGGAAATCATTAAAGGTCTACAAAAATAAATGCTGGAGAGGGTGTGGAGAAGAGGGAGCCCTCATAAACTCTTGGTGGGAATGTAAATTGATACAGCCACTATGGAGAACAGTATGGATGTTTCTTAAAAAACTAAAAATAGAACTATCATACAAGCCAGCAATCCAACTACTGGGCATATACCCTGAGAAAACCATAATTGAAAAAGTGTCATGTACCACAATGTTCATTGCAGCTCTATTTACAACACCCAGGACATGGAAGCAACCTAAATGTCTATCATTGGATAAATGGATAAAGAAGATGTGGCACATATATACAGTGGAATATTACTCACCTAATAAAAGAAACAAAAGTGAGTTATTTTTAGTGAGGTGGATGGACCTAGAGCCTGTCATACAGAGTGAAGTAAGTCAGAAAGAGAGAAACAGATACTGTTTTCTAACACATATATATGGAATTTGAAAAAAATATTTTCAAATGAAGCAACTGACAAAGGATTAATCTCCAGAATTTACAAGCAGCTCATGGAGCTCAATAACAACAACAACAAAAAAACCCAATCCAAAAATGGTCAGAAGACCTAAATAGACATTTCTCCAAAGAAGTTATACAGACTGCCAACAAACACATGAAAGAATGCTCAACATCATTAATCATTAGAGAAATGCAAATCAAAAGTACAATGAGATATCATCTCCCACCAGTCAGAATGGCCATCATGAAAAAATCTAGAAACAATAAATGCTGGAGAGGGTGTGGAGAAAAGGGAACACTCTTGCACTGCTGGTGGGAATGGTAATTGGTTCAGCCACTATGGAGAACAGTATGGAGGTTCCTTAAAAAACTACAAATAGAACTACTTTATGACCCAGCAATCCCACTACTGGGCATATACCCTGAGAAAACCAAAATCCAAAAAGAGTCATGTACCCAAATGTTCATTGCAGCTCTATTTACAATAGCCCGGAGATGGAAACAACCTACGTGCCCATCATTGGATGAATGGATAAAGAAGATGTGGCACATATATACAATGGAATATTACTCAGCCATAAAAAGAAACGAAATTGAGCTATTTGTAATGAGGTAGATAGACCTAGAGTCTGTCATACAGAGTGAAGTAAGTCAGAAAGAAAAAGACAAATACCGTATGCTAACACATATATATGGAATTTAAGAAGACAAAAAAATGTCATGAAGAACCCAGGGGTAAGACAGGAATAAAGGCACAGACCTACTGGAGAACGGACTTGAGGATATGGGGAGGGGGAAGGGTGAGCTGTGACAGGGTGAGAGAGAGTCATGGACATATACACACTAACAAACCTAAGGTAGATAGCTAGTGGGAAGCAGCCGCATGGCACAGGGATATCAGCTCCGTGCTTTGTGACCACCTGGAGGAGTGGGATAGGGAGGGTGTGAGAGAGGGAGACGCAAGAGGGAAGAGATATGGGAACATATGTATATGTATAACTGATTCACTTTGTTATAAAGCAGAAACTAACACACCATTGTAAAGCAATTATACCCCAATAAAGATGTTAAAAAAAAAATTGGTCGTGAAGAATGTAGGGGCAAGACGGGAATAAAGATGGAGACCTACTAGAGAATGTACTTGAGGACACGGGGAGGAGGAAGCATAAGCTGGGACTAAGTGAGAGAGTTGTAGTGTATATGTGGACATATATACACTACCAAATGTATAATAGATAGCTAGTGGGAAGCAGTTCCATAGCACAGGGAGGTCAGCTCTGTGATTTGTGACCAGCTAGAAAGGTGGGATAGGGAGGAAGGGAGATGCAAGAGATATGGGGATATATGTATATGTATAACTGATTCACTTTGTTATAAAGCAGAAACTAACACACCATTGAAAGCAATTATACTCCAATAAAAATCTTAAGAAAAAAAATTGTTAATTATTCGCACTCAACATCTAAGCACCTAAAAACAGTAACCATAGGGATGTCAGCAATATGGCAATGGAAGACATTTGTCCTTTTTCTCCCCCTTTTTAATCCACATACTAGACATTCATTCATTATTTCTATGTCTTCATGTCTGTTATGTCTCCTTAAAACTTATTCGAAGTAATTCAAGGGGCATCTCTTTCACCAGTACACACAGTAAGAAACAGACAAACCTTCATAAGGGAGGTAGAACAAATATACCCATAAAAAGAAGCTTAGATTCCACTGCCCACTGTGGAGAAAAAATTGGGGGAGTGCTGACTTCAACAGGCACACACCCATGAGGAAGAACTTGTAGAAGTCTAGTGTTCCCAAAGGGAGATACCAGGACACCATTTCAGAAAAAAATGAAAATAATATATACAAGATTGTCTGCAGAAGAGAAGATGAAAAAACATTTTTTCCAGCAATGCCCTTTCACCAAGAAACACTGAAGAAAGTCGATTTACTTGGCACAGGTAGTCTCTCCCTAGGGGAAAATTAAAGTGGTGAGTAAACCACCTGTATCCCAGCCAGGCAAGGTACAGCTGGAGAAGTCACATTTTTCTCCACCATCCCTTGGTGGGAGTCTATGACTGGTGGGAGGGAGAACATTGGGAAAGAGGCCGATAAGAGTTTCAAAAGGTATCAAAAGAGTTGTTTTCAGCAAAAAGTTCACCCACAAGTCCCTGAGAGTATTAGCCCTGGGAATCTCTACTGGATCTGCAGGCATTACCAAAGAACCTAGTGCCAAATGCATACATCTCTTCACTCTGCAACTGTTTCCTTGTGCATACTCCTGAGTACATTTTCGATAGTGAGCTCTGGTAGACAGGGAGCATGCTCAGAAAAGAGGCCATACATGGTAGGTGAGCTAGAAAAAACAACAACTACAAACTTGACCTATAGCAACAAGTTTTTGAATGCAAGAAAAAGGGGAGGGGGAGTTTCCAATAGCCAGTCAAAACCAGAGAAAACATACAAGCTAAAACAATTAAGCTACAAGACAGAGCAAGAAGAAGAAAGCAGGTTCACATTGGAACACACAATAAAAACTCAGATGCTAGCAATATGGTACAACTAAACACTCCATCTAAACCAAACAGCTCATCTGATGAAAATAACACACAGGATTAAGGAGTTGGCAGCTACTTCAAATGGGAAAACACCAAGGCACAACTGAAAGAAATATTTAAAAATATGAAAAAGTAAGGACTTATTACATTACAAAAAGAAAACTAAATACCAGAATCTAGTTTAGATAAAGATTCAAAATACTGGTTATGAAGAAGCACATCAAGTAGCTAGAAAACTCAGAAAAGCAACTTGTGAAATCAGGAAGAGAGTATATGACAAAAGAGTTATTATCCAAAGAGATCAAAATAATAAAGGAAACAAATAAAAATTCTGGAGCTCAAGAGTTTTAAAAATGGGATAAATGTTGCAATAAAGAGCAGCTGTAGCTGGGCAGACGAGATGTAAGAAAGGATAAATAACTTGGAAATAGACACTTTGAAATAACAATGGAAAGAAACAAAAAACAGATTTAAATGGAATGAAGATAGCTACATGGGTTATGAGAATCCATTAAAATATATGAAAACATTTGGGATTCCAGAAGGAGAAATGATGCACAATGGGGCAGAGGATTTATTTAAAGAAATTAAAGCTAAGAACATTCTAAACGTAGGAAATAATTAAATATACAAAGAGCTAATTGATCACCTTATGATTTCAGTACCAAAAATATCAAAAATCAAATATAAAGAAAGATAATTAAAGGTAGTTAGGAAAAATATATATAACCTACAAAGGAATTCCCTTTAGCCTATCAGGCTGATGAAAGAAACAAAAGAAAAAAAATCTAGCCAAGAATACTTTACCTGGCAGAGTTATCCCTCAGATATGTAGGGGGGAAAAAAAGCTGAGTGATTTCACTACCACTAAACCTCACTTGCAAGAAATTCTGAAAGAAAGTCTTCAATCTGAAAGGAAAATCAGAAATCTGTGACTTGAAGACATATGAAAATCCACAACTTTGTTGGGGGGTTCATAGTTGGTGTAATAATTATAAATATTCAGGTTTACTGAATGAAGTGGCACAATCCACCTACATGGGTTTAGCTGGTATTTCTCTCAGCATCCACACTCCCACTTTGGGAAAATGAAAATACCTGGGGTTTTTTTGACGAAAGGTCCAGCTTTATTAGTCCAAAGTCACATCTGCCCACAGATGTCAGAAATGGGGGCAAAATAACTCAGGGAAGAATAGTTCTCCATGTCAGATCACCAGCCAGCAGGGTATAGAGCAGTGTAGCAATCATGGTTCAGAAGCTACGAAGTTGGGGGAGGGCAGTGGGTTGCTCAACCCTAAGTGGTTGTTTTAAAAGCTGCCCTGAGGAAAACAAAGTGGTAACTTGTGGTGGTAATACTAAAGTCATGTCCTTATCTAAATGTCCAGACTCCAGGTGTAAGCAGGATTGTCATACTATAAAATGCTTAGGCAGCAAGTCAAGAAAGCTGTTTTTGCATTAAAGTGGACCCTGTGATGCCTAGGCATTAGTCTTTGGGGGAAATGATGGGCACTGTCTGAATGCTGCCAAACCTGGTCTTGAGTCAACTCGCCAGTACAGAGTAAAACCAATCTACTGACACTGAGTTGTGGTAAAGGAAAGTACAGCATTTGTTTCAGGGGCCCAAGCAAGGAGAACAGGCATCTAATGTGCAAAAGGCCGAAACACCTTGATGGCTTTCAGGGAAAAAATATTTAAAGGCAGTGTTAGGGAAGGGGCTACAGTGTGTGATCACGTTGTGCACAATTCTCAGATTGGTTGCAATGGAGGTGAAATTTCAAGCACAACCATCCTTCTGGTTTCAACTGGTCTGAGGTGTACATGATTGTGGTCAGCAGTTTTCATCTGGTGGGGTCTGTTTCCTATGAAGACAAATCAGGAATGTGTGTCAGACCGTTATGTCTTTCAGGGAACAGGGGATTTCATGACTCTGCCATGTGGTTGGTTTATAGTATAAATTGTTACCAGTTTCCCAGCCCAACAAGTACTCTTGGTTTCTACATCTTTACATTTTCTAATCATTAATGCTTGAGCCAGCATTTTGAGACTCACTGGACGCCTGGGACAGTAAAGCAAAAGCCTTTTACTTCAAAGAACAGGGACAGAGGGGCTTGTATTCAGTTTCATTCCCCTCCCCCTTTCCTATGATACTCCTCAATCTTGAGGAGAACACGTACAGGAAAAAAAGGGAATAAAATTTTGGATAGAGAGGTTAATCATAAACTTGAGAGAGGAACATGGTTTTAGGGGAACTCAGTTTTGTAACTATTGAAGATATTAAAAGAGACTGCATAAACCATTGGAGAGCAGTAAAAGTGCCAGTCAACAATATCAATCAAAAATATCAATCAGGGCTTCCCTGGTGGTCCAGTGGTTAAGCATCCTCCTGCCAATGTCAGGGACACAGGTTCAAGCCCTCGTCTGGGAAGATCCCACATGTCACAGAGCAGCTAAGCCCATGAACCACATCTACTGAGCCTGCACTCTAGAGCCCTCGAGCCACAACTGCTGAGGCTGCACACCATAACTACTGAAGCCCACGTGCCTTAGAGCCCGTGCTCCACAAGAGAAGCCACGGCAATGAGAAGCCCATGCACCACAATGAAGAGTAACACCCACTCGCTGCAACTAGAGAAAGCCCGCACACAGCAACGATGAAAAATCGCAGCCTATATATATATATATGTATATATATATATATATACACATATATATATATATACACACATATATATGGTATATATATATATATACACATATATATGGTATATATATATATACACAGATAGAGTTAGATAGATAGATATAGATAGATAGATAGATAGATAGATAGATAGATAATGTATATATAGATATCCAGTATCAACAAATGATAGTTTGAAATCCTGTCTGTCACCATTCTTCCAATTTGTTGGGTTCCAGAGAAGAAAATAAATCAAAGCCCAAAATCATGGAAAAGACTAAGATTGGTATTTTATTTAAAAACATGAGTGAGGGTATGGAATACTTATATCTCATAAGCCATATTTAAAATTTTTTTCTGAATTGGTCCAGAATAATTAATATACATTCAGCACCTAGTGCTTTGTACAACACATACAACTGTTTCCTTGTCCAATGAGTAATTTAAAGCTAAACAATTATCCAAAATCATGCATGCTAAAGAATCATGTTGTCACTGCTTTAAGTCTAGGTTTTGTGTAATAGCCCAATGTGTTCAGCCAGCATTGTTGACAAGTTGGTGTTTGCCTTAATAATTTCTTTTTGCATGACTAATGTGGTGGTGCCAAGTTAAGTCCCCATGAGGAAAAATAGCAGAATTACTCCAAATATAATGGGGATAAATACCACACACTTAAAATGAGGCGGCAGACAAAGAGGAATTGGTGGTCCTGTTCAGCAATTTGTAAGGAAGTCCCAGGCAGTCTAAAGTACATTGGTATGAACAGACAGATTTCCTTGGTAGCTGGCAAGGAGGCAAAAACATTGAAGCTTGAGTGCACATGCAGAAATCCATGAGTGTGCGACAGCCCCAGGGCAATGGACACACAATGGACACCAGCTGTTTGATTGGTGAAGCTGAAGTAACTTGGGGTTCCTACTGAATGGCTGGACCATAAAGCTCAAGACATGTGGATTGTGCTCTTTACAATGAGATGTAAGTCATACACATCCATGTGTTGTGGGTGCCTGGGCAGATATGGAGGATTACAAAGGGCATGTGCCAGGTGCCACATACTGTGTTGCAAAGTGTCCTGCATGGGAGCAGTTGAGCTTTCATCTGGGAAAGCCCTGGGGATGTGTGGGTTGCCTTCTATTGGGTAAATTGGATCCAAGTCAATAAATCACCCATGTAAGCCAATAAATGAGGAAAAAGCCTTTGTTGAGCCCCATAACATGCCCAACAGTTGTGGCAGCCCTACAAATGAGCTCTGATTTCTGTCCATTGCATAAAAATATTGAAAACTGCATAAATGGGAGGACTGTGGAGCCCTGAGTGCTGTCTGTGGATAAAGGTCCCCTTGGGGTGGTGTAGAGACTTTACCCTGTGACTGTGGTCCTAGAGGGTGTATGTGGCAGTGCTGTGGTGGTGGCAGCATCTGCAGCTGGGGATGGGTCCTCTCAATAGAGATGAAATTAACTTAGTCTCAGTAGAACACATAATGTGGACAATTTAATGGATGTGATGAAGGCAACTAGCTAAATGTTTAAGGACCCTCTTCTCCCAGTGTTGTGAGACTTGACACATAGCTTGACCTTACAAAGCTCAAAAACACAGTGGAAAGCAGCTTGGAAGTCATAGTGCTACCTCACCCTTGAGCAGCAAACATTGTAGTAGGCAGGTGTAAACTTATAGTGGACAACAAGTCATCAAGTCCACAGGGGAGCCATCAGGAGAAACCAAATTCTGGAAGGACCAGGTAGAGAGAAAAAGATAAATGTTTCATCTTTGTTTACAAAGATAAAATTTCTCAACTTGTAGCTCATAGTTAGTGTAAGAGGAAACGCATTCTGGAAAACAGAGATTAAAAGCTAGAATATTTCTCAGGGTATATGTCCAGTAGTGGGATTTCTGGGTTGTATGGTAGTTCTATTTGTAGTTTTCTAAAGAACCTCCACACTGTTCTCCATAGTGGCTGTATCAATTTACATTCCCACCCTGAGAAAACCATAATTCACAAAGTGTGATGTTCCAAAATATTCATTGCAGCTCTATTTGCAATAGCCAGGACATGGAAGCAACCTAAATGTCCATCAACAGATGAGTGGATAAAGAAGATGTGGCACATATATACACTGGAATATTAGCCATAAAAAGAAACGAAACTGAGTTATTTGTAGTGAGGTGGATGGACTTAGGGTCTGTCATACACAGTGAAGTAAGTCAGAGAGAGAAAACAACATATCGTATGCTAACACATATATATGCAATCTAAGAAGAAAAAAAAAAAGGACATGAAGTACCTAGGGGTAAGACGGTAATAAAGACACAGACCTACTAGAGCATGGACTTGAGGATGTGGGGAGGGGGAAGGGTAAGCTGTGACAAAGTGAGAGAGTGGCATGGACATAGATACACTATCAAACGTAAAATAGATAGCTGGTGGGAAGCAGCCACATAGCACAAGGAGATCAGCTAGGTTGTTTGTGACCACATAGAGGGGTGGGATAGGGAGGGTGGGAGGGAGGGAGATGCAAGAGGGAAGAGATATGAGAACGTATGTATATGTATAACTGATTCACTTTGTTATTAAGCGGAAACTAACACACCATTGTAAAGCAATTATACCCCAATAAAGATGTTAAAAAAAACACACAGGTTATAGTAAAAAATGTCAAAATTCAATGATAATGGACCTTAAAGGCAAACAGGGAAAATTGAATGAAGTAAACTATGAAGAGCCTCCATTGGGCTATCAGCACATTTATCAGCAAAAACTCTATAAGACAGGATGTGGAAACATAATATATTCAGTGTTGAAAGATAAACCTTTCAGCCAGTAATGCTTTAACCAGAAAAGTTATCCTTCAGACATTAAGAAGAAATAAAGGTTTTCCCAGACAAACAAAATATCATGGAATTAATTAGCAGTTGATCTGTTTTGGAAGAAATGCTAAAATGAGCTTTCAAGCTGAACTATAGAGATGCACATCACTGACATGTAAATATATGAAATCGCTCAACACACTGGTAAAGATGTAAGATAGAATTGCAAAACTGTAACTATATTAGGATGGTTTGCTAATTACTTATCATTGGTAAAAAGGTTAAAGGAAAAGCGTATTCAAATTACTATAAATTTAATAAATACATAGCATAAGGTAAATTGTGACATCTAGAATATAAAGGAAGATTAGCAAAAAGGATGGAGATTTTTAGGGAAAAAAATATGATGTTATCATAATAAAACGTACTGTGGTATTTCTGTATGTTATGTAAGCCACACGGTAATAACACAGGAAAATCTAGAGTAGATTCTCAAAAGATTAAATAGTACTAATAGATTTTACCACCATGAAAGGCTGTCAAGAGAAAGAGGCAGGCAGGATCAGAGGGACAAATGCAAAATAAAAATACAAAACAACCAGAAAGCAATCAATTAGATAATAGTAAAGATATTCAATAATTGCCCTAAATATAAAAATATTGAATAGGCCAAAAAAGACAGCTGAATCAGAATGTAGTAAGTAAAATCGTCTTATTTGTGATTCACATGATCTTATATATGAAAATCACACACTCGTCCAAGAGACTGTTGGAATTAATCAACAAATCCGATAAAATTTTAGGGTATAAAACAAACACACAGAAATTAGTTGCATTTCTAAACACTAATAATGAATATCTGAAAATGAAATAAAGAAAACAATCTCATTCACAATAGCATCCAGGAAATATCAAATACATGGGAATAAATTTAACCAAGGAAGTAAAATATGTGTAAAATATAAACAACAAAACTTTCTTGAAAGAAATCAAAGACAACACAAACATAAAGACATATTATGTTGATGATTTGGAGAACTAATATTGTTATAATGTTGATATAACCCATAGCCATCTATAGATTCCAAATTTCAATACATTCCTCACATAAAATAAATCCTAAGTTTTATGAAACCATAAGGAATAACGAAAAGAATCCTGAGAAACGAAAACAAATCTGAACATGCCACACTTTCTGATTTCACATGACATTACAAACCTCTAGTGCTCAATATAACCTGGCACCATCATAAAATACAATAGACAAATAGAACTGAATAGATAGCCAAGAATTAAACCTAGGCATGAAGAACCATCTAATATTTGATGAAATGGCCAATAATGAAGGATAGTTTATTAAAGAAATTCTGTGGAGAATTGAAAATAAACACAGGAAAAACAATAAAATTGGACTTTAACTTACACTACTCAGAAAAATTTATTCAAAATTAATCAAAGATTTAAACATAAGACCCATCATGATAATACTCCTAGAAGTAAACTTAGGGAAGAAGCCCCTTCACATTAATCTTTGTGATATGACACCAAAAGTACAAACAACAAAACCATAAATCAACACATGGGATTACATCAATCTTGAAAACTTCTACAATAAAAAAAGAAACAGTCAAGAAAATTAAAAGACAGCATACGTGACGGCAGAAAAAATGTTCAAGGCATGTATTGAATAAGAGGTTAATGTCCAAATATAGAAAAAACACACAATAACAAAAAGTCTGATTTAATAATGGACAAAAGAACTAAATAAGCAGTCTTCCAAAGAAGATAGCCAAATAGTCAACAGGTACATTGAAAGAGGCTCATCATAACTAATTATCAGGGAATTATAAAATGAAATGACAAAAAATATTACTTTATACCTGTTAAAATGTCTATCATCAAGAAGAGAAGAGAGGAGGCCTTCAAGATGGTAGAAGAGTAAGACGTGGAGATCAACTTCCTCCCGAAAATTACATTAGAAATACATGTACATGTGGAACAACTCCTAGAGAACACCTACTGAATGCTGACAGAAGACCTCAGACTTCCCAAACGGCAAGAAACTCCCCATGTACCTGGGTAAAGGGACAGGACCCACACCTCTGGGAGGGAGCTGTGACGGAGGAAAAGTTTCCACACACTAGGAAGCCTCTTCACTGCTGGAGACGGGAGGTGGTGGGGGAAAAGCTTCAGAGCCACAGAGGAGAGCACAGCAACAGGGGTGCAGAGGGCAAAGTGGAGAGATTCCCACACAGAGGATCAGTGCCAACCAGCACTCACCAGGCTGAGAGGCTTGTCTGCTCACCCACCGGGAGGGTTGGGGGACGGGAGCTGAGGCTCGGGGTTTGAGGATCAGATCCCCGGGAGAGGACTGGGGTTGGCTGCGTGAACACAGCCTGAAGGGGGCTTGTGTGCCACAGCTAGCCAGGAGGGAGTCCAGTAAAAAAATCCACACCTGCCTAAGAGGCAAGAGACCATTGTTTCCGGGTGCGCAGGGAGAGGGGATTCAGAGCACCGCCTAAATGAGCTTCAGAGACAGGTGTGAGACGCGGCTACAAGTGAGGACACCAAAGAAGGGCATGAAACACTAAGGCTGCTGCTTCAGCCACCAAGAAACCAGTGTGCAAGCACAGGTCACAATCCACAGCTGCTCTCCCGAGATCCTGCACAACCCAGCACTGCCAGGGTCCCGTGATATAGGGACAACTTCCCCAGGAGAACACACTGTGCGCCTCAGGCTGTTGCAACGTCATACCGGTCTCTGCTACCACAGGCTTACCCCCTCATTCCATACCACTCCCTCCCCCAGGCCTGAGTGAGCCAGAGCCCCCTAATCCAGTGCTCCTTTAACCCTGACCTGTCTGAGTGAAGAACAGACGTCCTCAGGCAACTTTCACACAGAGGCAGGGCCAATGCAAAGCTGAACCCCAGGAACTGTGCAAACAAAGAAAAGAAAAGGAAATGTCTCCCAGCAGAATCAGGAGTGGCGGATTATATCTCCACAATCAACCGGATGTACCCAGCATATTTGGAATAACTGAATAGACAAGAAATCATCGCAAAATTGAGGCGGTGGATTTGGGGAGCAACTGTAGACTTGGAGTTTGCTTTCTGCATCTAATTTTTTTCTGGTCTTAAGTTTACCTTAGTTTAGTATTTACAGTTTATTATCATTGATATAATATACCAATGATAATAAATTGTTTTGGAAGTGTGTATGTATATGCTTTTTTGTGTGATTTTGTCTGTATAGCTTTGCTTTTACCATTTGTCCAGGGTTCTGTCTGTCCAATTTTAAAAATACTTTCTAATTTTTTAAATTTTTAAGAGATTTTTTTAATTTTAATAACTTCATTTTTAAATTTATACATTTTTAATATTTTTTCTCCTAACCTGTGTGGCTGACAGTGTCTTGGTGCTCTGGCCAGGTGTCAGGCCACTGCCTCTGAGGTGGAAGAGGCAAGTTCAGGACATTGGTCCACCAGAGACCTCCCAGCTCCACGTAATACAAAGCAGTGAAGTCTCTCCCAGAGAACTCCATTGCAACGCTAAGACCCAGCTCCACTCGAAGACCAGCAAGCTACAGTGCTGGAAACCCTATGCCAAACAACTGGCAAGACAAGAACACAACACCACCCATTAGCAGTGAGGCTGCCTAAAATCATAATAAGGTCAAAGATACCCCAAAACACACCACGGGACATGTCCCTGTGCACCACAAAGACATGATCCAGCTTCATTGACCAGAACAGAGACACTAATCCCCTCCACCAGGAAGCCTACACAGCTCACCGAAAGAACCGTACACACTGGGGGCAGATGCAGAAAACAATGGGAACTACAAACCTGCAGCCTGAGAAAAGGAGACCCCAAACATAGTAAGTTAAGTAAAATGAGAATGCAGAGAAACACCCAGCAGAAGAAGGAGCAAGGTAAAAATCCACCAGACCAAACAAATGAAGAGGAAATAGGCAGTCTAACTGAAAAGGCATTCAGAGTAATGATAGTAAAGGTGATCCAAAATCTTGGAAATAGAATGGAGAAATATAAGAAATGTTTAATAAGGACATAGAGGAACTAAAGGTCAAACAAACAATAATGAACAACACAATAAATGAAATTAAAAATTCTCTAGAAGGAATCAATAGCAGAATAACTGAGGTAGAAGAACGGATAAGTGACTTGGAAGATAAAGTAGTGGAAATCACTACACAGAGCAGTATAAAGCAAAAAGAATGAAAAGAATTGAGGACAGTCTCAGAGACCTCTGGGACAACATTAGACACACCGACATTCGAATTGTAGAGGTCCCAGAAGAAGAAGAGAAAGAGAAAGGGACTGAGAAAATATTTAAAGAGATTATAGATGAAAACTTCCATAACACGGGAAAGGAAATAGTTAATCAAGTCCAGGAAGTGCAGAGAGTCCCATATAGGATAAATCCAAGAAGAAACATGACAAGACACATATTAATCAAACTATCAAATATTAAATACAAAGAAAATATATTAAAAGCAGCAAGGGGAAAACAACAAATAACATACAAGGGAATCCACATAAGGTTAACAGCTGATCATTCAGCACAAACTCTGCAACCAGAAGGGAGGGGAAGGACATATTTAAAGTGAAGAAAGGGAAAAACATTCAACCAAGATTACCCTAATGAGCAAGGATCTCATTCAGATTTGAAGGAGAAATTAAAACCTTTACACACAAGAAAAAGTTTAGAGAATTCAGCACCACCAAACCAGCTTTACAACAAATGCTAAAGGAAATTCTCTAGGCAGGAAACACAGGAGAAGGAAAATACCTACAATAACCCACCCAAAACAATTAACGAAATGGTAATAGAAACACACATATCGATAACAACCTTAAAGGTAAGTGGATTAAAGTCTCCACCAAAACACATAGACCTGTGGAATGGATTCAAAAACAAAAATGATATATGTGCTATCTACAAGAGACCCATTTCAGACCTAAGGACACATACAGACTGAAAGTGAGGGGATGGGAAAAGGTATTCCATACAAATGGAAATCAAAAGAAAGCTGGAGTAGCAATTCTCATATCAGACAAAATACACTTTAAATAAACACTATGACAAGAGACAAAGAAGGAGAGTACATAATGGTCAAGGGATCAATCCAAGAAGATATAAAAATTGTAAATATTTATGCACCCAATATAGGAGCACCTCAATACATAAGGCAAATGCTAACAGCCATAAAAGGGGATATCAACAGTAAAATAATCATAGTATTGGACTTTACCACCCCGCTTTCACCAAAGGACAGATCACCCAAAATGAAAATAAATAAGGAAACACAAGCTTCATATGATACATTAAACAAGATGGACTTAATTGATATTTATAGGACATTCCACCCGAAAACCACAGAATAAACAGTCTTCTCAAGTGCTCATGGAACATTCTCCAGGATACATCATATGTTGGGTCAAAAATCAAATATTGGTAAATTTGAAAAAATTGAAATCATATCAAGTATCTTTTCTGACCAATATGCTATGAGACTGTATATCAATTACAGGAAAAAGTGTGTAAAAAATACAAACACATGGGGGCTAAACAATACACTACTTAGTAACCAAGAGAGCACTGAAGAAATCAAAGAGGAAATAAAAATATACCTAGAATTAAACGACAGTGAAAAAAAATCAATGAACCAGTACCTATGGGATTCAGCAAGAGGAGTTCTAAGGGGGAAGTTTATAGTAATACAATCCTACTTGAAGAAACAAGAAACATCACAAATAAAGAACCTAACCTTACACTAAAGCATACTGAGAAAGAAGCAGAAGAAAATATAAACCCACAGTTAGCAGAAGGAAAGAAAGCATAAAGTTCAGATCAGAAATAAATGAAAAAGAAATGAAGGAAGCAAGAGTGGAGATCAATAAAATGAAAAACTGGTTCTTTGAGAAGATAAACAAAATTGATAAACCATTAGCCAGGCTCCTCAAGAAAAAAAGGGAGAAGACTCAAATCAATAGAATTAGAAATGAAAAAGGAGAAGTAGCAACGGACATTGCAGAAATACAGTGAATCATGAGAGATTAATACAAGCAAGTATATGCCAAAAAAGAAGGGCAACCTGGAAGAGATGGACACATTCTTAGAAAAGCACAACCTTCCGAGACTGAACCAGGAAGAAATAGAAAATATGAACAGACCAATCACAAGCACTGAAATTGAAACTGTGATTAAAAACCTTCCAACAAACAAACCCCCAGGACCAGATGGCATCACAGGCAAATTCTATGAAACACTTAGAGAATAGTTAACACCTATCCTTCTCAAACTCTTCCAAAATATATCAGGCGGAGGAACACTCCCAGACTCATTCTACGAGGCCACCATCACCCTGATACCAAAATCAGACAATGAAGTCACAAAGAAAGAAAACTACAGGCCAATATCACTGATGAACATAAATGCAAAAATCCTCAACAAAATACTAGCAAACAGAATCCAACAGCACATAAAAATGATCATACACCATGATCAAATGGGGTTTATCCCAGAAATGCAAGGATTCTTCAATATATGCAAATCAATCAATGTGATACACCATATTAACAAATTGAAGGAGAAAAAACATACAATCATGTCAATAGATGCAGAGAAAGCTTTTGACAAAAATCAACACCCATTATGATAAAAACGCTCCAGAAAGTAGGCATGGAGGGAACTTACCTCAACATAATAAAGGCCATATATGACAAACCCACAGCCAACCTCGTCCTCATGGTGAAAAACTGAAACCATTTCCATGAAGATAAGGAAAAAGACAAGGTTGGCCACTCTCACCACTATTATTCAACATAGTTTGAAAGTTTTAGCCACAGCAATCAGAGAAGAAAAAGAAATAAAAGGAATCCAAATCAGAAAAGAAGTAAAGCAGTCACTGTTTGCAGATGACATGATACTAAACATAGAGAATCCTAAAGAGGCTACCAGAAAACTGCTGGAGCTAAATCAATGAATTCATTAAAGTATCAGAATACAAAATTAATGCACAGAAATCTCTGGCATTCCTGTACACTAATGATGAAAAATCTGAAAGAGAAATTAAGGAAACACTCCTATTTACCATTGTAAGATAAAGAATAGAACACCTATGAATAAAACTATGTAAGGAGACAAAAGACCTGTATGCAGAAACCTATAAGACACTGATGAATGTAATTAAGGATGATACAAACAGATGGACAGATATACCACGTTCTTGGATTGGAAGAATCAATATTGTGAAAATCACTATACTACTCAAAGCAATCTACAGATTCAATGCAATCCCTGTCAAACTACCACTGGCATTTTTCACAGAACTAGAAGAAACTACTTCAGAATTTGTATGCAAACAAAATAGGCTCTGAAAAGCCCAAGCAATCTTGAGAAAGAAAAACGGAGCTGGGGTAATCAGACTCCCGGACTTCAGTCTCTACTACAAAGTTACAGTAATCAAGACTGTATGGTACTGACACAAAAACAGAAATATAGGTAAATGGAACCGGATAGAAGGCCAAGAGATAAAACCACACACATATGGTCACCTTATCATGATAAAGGAGGCAAGAATATACAATGGAGAAAAGACATCCTCTTTGATAGGTAGTGCTGGGGAAAATGGACAGCTACACATAAAAGAATGAAATTAGAACGCTTCCTAACACCATACACAAAAATAAACTCAAAATGGCTTAAAGACCTAAATGCAAGGCCAGGCACAATAACACTCTTAGGGGAAAACATAGGTAGAACACCCTATGACATACATCACAGCAAGATTCTTTTGGACCCACCTTCTAGAGAAAGGGAAATAAAAACAAAAATAAACATATGAGACCTAATGAAACTTAAAAGCTTTTGCACAGCAAAGTGAACCATAAACAGCACAAAAAGGCAACCCTCAGAATGGGATAAAATATTAGCAAATGAAGCAACTGGCAAAGGATTAACCTCCAAAATAAACAAGCAGCTCATGCAGCTTAATATCAAAAGAAAAAAAAAAAACACACTCCAAAAATGGGCAAAATACCTAATTAGACATTTATCCAAAGAAGATATACAGATTGCCAACAAACACATGAAAGGCTGTTCAACATCATTAATCATTAAAGTAATGCAAATCAAAACTACAATGAGGTATCACCTCACAGCAGTCAGAACGGCCATCCTCACAAAATGTACAAAAAAAAAAAATGCTGGAGATGGTGTTGAGAAAAGGGAACCCTCTTGAACTGTTGGTGGGAATGTGAATTGGTACAGCCACTATGGAGAACAGTATGGAGGTTCCTTAAAAAACTACAAAGAGAACTACCATACGACCCAGGAATCCCACTACTGGGCATATACCCTGAGAAAACAATAATTCAGAAAGAGTCATCTACCACAATATTCTGGTTGCAGCTCTATTTAGTGTAGCCAGGAAATGGAGGCAACCTAAGTGTCCATTGACAGAAGAGTGGATAAACAAGACGTGGCACATATATACAATGGAATATTACTCAGCCAAAAAAGAGATGAAATTGAATTATTTGCAGTGAGGTGGATGGACCTAGAGTCTGTCATACCGAGTGAGGTAAGTCAGAAAAAGAAAAAAAAAATTGTATGCTAACACATATATATGGAATCTAAAAAAAAAAAGGCTATGAAGAACCTAGGGGCAGGATAGGAATAAAGACGCTGATGTAGAGAATGAACTGAGGACACGAGGAGGGGGAAGGGTAAGCTGGGACAAAGTAAGAGAGTAGCATGGACTTATATATACTACCAAAGGTAAAATAGACAGCTATTTGGAAGCAGCCGCATAACACAGGGAGATCAGCTCTGTGCTTTTTGAGTGCCTAGAGCGGTGGGGGAGGGAGGGAGGGAGGGAGATGCAAGAGGGAGGGGATATGGGGATGTATGTATACATATAGCTGATTCAGTTTGTTATACTGCAGAAACTAACAAAACATTGTAATGCAATTATACTCCAATAAAGATGTTAAGAAAAAGAAAAGGAAGGGAAGAAATTAGAAATGTAAACAGAAAAGTGAGAAAAGGAGAATCCTTATCCACTGTTGATGGGAATGCAAATTTATTAAGCCAATATAAAACACAATGTAAAATTTTCTTTAAAAATTACAGATAGGGGCTTCTCTGGTGGCGCAGTGGTTGAGAGTCCGCCTGCAGATGCAGGGGACACGGGTTAGTGCCCCGGTGCGGGAAGATCACACATGCCACGGAGCAGCTAGGCCCGTGAGCCATGGCTGCTGAGCCTGCACATCTGGAGCCTGTGCTCCACAACGGGAGAGGCCACAAGAGTGAGAGGCCCACGTACCGCCAAAAAAAAACAAAAACAAAAATTACAGATAGACCTACCATGTGTTCCCGCAATTCCACTTCTGGGGTTATTGGTCAGGAGAAATGAAAATGCAATATGAAAGATGTAAGTATCCATCCCATGTTTATTGCCAGATTATTCACAATTGCCAATATATTAAAACATCCTACCTGCCTATCAAAGAATTAATGGATAAAGAAAACATACCATATTACTATATGTACTGGAGTATTATTCAGCCATGAGAAAAAAATTCTGTCATATGTGAAAACATGGATGAAACATGAGGGCACTATTCCAACTGAGACAGGTTAAAGAAAATACCATATCACCTCACATTTATTTGGATTAAAAAATAAAAACTCAAAGAAACAGAAAACTTCAATTCTTTACTGGTCTGCAATGATCAAGACCTTCCTTGCTTCCTTCAAATTACTGCACAGACAGTTAGGCCGAAGAAGAAGAATGTGGCTACAGTGGGGACAGCAGGGGACTTGGAGATCCCAGATTTTCTTCACAAGGTGAAAAACTATAGAGATTCTGTGCCAGGGCACCAAGGCAGAATTTGAATGGAACCCTGGATTCATGTGCTCCCTCCCCAACATTCGGCCCATGTGCAACTTCATGTTTCTCTGAATATGCAACATTATGCCCCGCCTCAATTTTAAGGCTTTAAGAGACTTGGGTCACCACAGAACCTTAAAACAGCAAAAGGTATGGATGGCAATAGAGGGCTTCAACCCAAGTGTATTTTCTGAATCACTCTACATTCTGGACCAGTGTGGATGTGCCTACCTGTCCCTCATAACTGCCTGATACAGTGTGCTTCCAGCTGGGTACTTTTACATCTGAAATCCCTCATGTCAGTAGTGCTTGTGTGAGGGGTCTTATAGAGTCATGGCATTGAGGTGCACCAATGGATTTTCTCTATACGAGATTTGTCATGATTATTTTCTAATAACTGGGTCAGAGCGAATCTGTTCCTGTCTTTTGGGGGAAAAAATTATGGTCACTAGGGGTGGGATGGGGAGTAGAGGTAAAAGTTGAAGGTGATCAAAGGGTATAAACCTCCAATTAAAATGTGAATGAGATCTGGGGATATAATGGACACCATAAGGATAGAACCATTAATTAAGAGATACTTCATTTTAAGTGGAGTTTGTAGGCCAGAGGGGGTGCTCTCATTCCCTACCACTCCATGTCAATTGCAGGCCCAACAGGAAGAAACAAAACTTTGCGGCTTCAACAGTAAGAGTTTTACTCCTATATTAGCCAATAAAAACCTACTACAATCCAAGATCACAGTTTTTTCAATGGAATCTCTGTATATAAGAGCTTTTCCCAACTCCCCTTTTCCTCTGTAAAAGAATACTTCCCTCCTTTGTTTTCTGGACTTGCTTGTGCTTCACCATAGGTTGCATGTCCTGAATTGCAATTCTTTGCTGTTCCCAAATAAACACATTTGCTGGTAAAATAACGGGTTCTTACAAGCCAAAAACAACTGTAGTTATCCATGTCATATTCGATATTTGAAAGTTGCTAAGAGTGTAAAATTTTAAAGTTTTCACCACTATGGAGTGAACAAGATGGTGGAGCAGGAAGACCCTGAGCTCACCTTCTCTTACAGGCACACCCAAATCACACCTATATAGAGAGCAACTATGGATGAGAAATACTTGAAGACTAACCGAAAAGATCTCTACAACTAAAGATAGAAAGAAGTATCCAAACAAAGAGAGGTAGGAGGGGACGAGTAGAGGTAAAAACCCATACCACCACGGAGGTAACACACAAATGGGAAGATAATTAACAATTGCAGGGAGTAAGAGTTACACATTGGGACCCCAAGCCTGGAGGTCCTCAGCCAGGAAGATAAGCCCACAGACTGTTTGGTTGTGAAGACAAGTGAGGCTGAATTTAGGAGAGATAGAGAGACGTAGGAAATAGAGACCCTGCTCTTAAAGAGTGCACAGAAAATCTCATGAGCGCTGAGACCCATAATATAAGCAGTAATTGCAAAATATCGTGGATCAGACCCACTGGTGATAGTGCAGAGCATCTCAGAAAGACAAGAGGCAACAGACACACACCCTGGGAACATAGACGTTATAGGCTGCTATCTTGGGGACCTCGTTCTACCAAGAGGATGTTAGGGTCCTCAAGTACCATTTTGGAATTTTCCCTCTAGCTTATTGTCATAGGGACCTGACCCCACCCACCAGCCTGTCAGCATAAGTAAGTCTTATCTCAGGCCAAACAACTACCTGGATGGGGACAGAGCACAATTAATCAGCAGTCCAGCTTCCTTAAGACCCCCTGAGGCCCCAGATGCCCTGAAACTTGAACCCATCCACAGGGAACACAGGACATTGTCCTGCCCACCAATGAACTGGCACTAGCTTCAGGACCTTCAAGGTCCCAAACCCAGCTCTCAGGATACAGCTCTGCACACCATTGGGTTGACCTTAACTTCAGGACACCAAGGGTCCTGCAGAGAGAGACAGAAGGAATAGGCTCCGCCAACAAGTGGTCTGGCATTATCACTGGGACTCCTGGGTATCAGCTGCATCCACAAGTAGGTCAAAATTGGCCCTGGCCACCCTCAAGGCACTGACATCACTCACCAACATAACAACACCAGGCCTGAGAACCCATGGACCTTCAGCCAGCAGCCCTTGTGGAGGAGGAAGAAAAAAATCACACTTAAGGGAACAGAGCCAACTCAAGTCCATCATCAGAATTTCTGCCACAAAATCCTGGTATCAGATACAACCACTGACAGGGTAATGACGACCACTAGAGAGGAAGTGTTGCATCATACTTGTGCAAGCTCCAGCTTCTCCGCTTACAGCCCAACCCACGGCTGAAGTGATAGCAGTGAGCACACCCTGAGGAAACTGGTGACTGGGGTCCACCTCAAATCTAAGCCTCCCATCAAAGCACACACAGTATGTATAGAAACAGTGTCACATAAAAATACCATTTCAAGGCCACAATATATAACTGTATCACCTAAATTCATGGAGGCAGAGAAAGTTAAGTAAAATGAAAAGGCAGAGGAACTACTCTCAACTGAAGGAGCAAGAGAAAACAGTTGAAAAAAAGTAATAATGAAACAGAAAGAAAAAAATTACTGGATAAAGAATTCAAAACATGGACAGTAAAATCAGTTTAACAAGAAACAAGAAAATATAAAGAAGACCAAACAAAAATAGATAATTCGATAGCTGAAATTAAAAACACATAAAAGGAATAAAGAGCAGGCTGAGTGATACAGAAGAAAGCATAAATGATATGGCATATAGAACAATGAAAATCACCCAATCAGAACAGTAGCAGAAAGAAAACTGAACAAAACTTGAAAGTAATCTAGGATATAGCCGTGATAACTTTAAACATGCCAAACATTTACATTATAGACATTCCAGAAGAAGAGAGAGAAGAGGGATCAAACATGTATTTGAGGAAATTATGGCTAAAATCTTTCCAAACCTGAAGAAAGAAACACATCCAGGTACAGAAAGCACATAGAGACCCAAATAAGATGAACACAAAGAGATCAACACCAAGATATATCACAATAAAAATGATAAAATTTAAAGATAAACAGAGAATTCTAAAAGTAGTAGAAAAAAATAGTCATATACAAGGTAATCCCCATAAGGCTATCAGCTAATTCTTCTGCAGAGATATTACAGGCCAGAAGAAAGTAGCATGATATATATCTAAATCCTGAAAGAAAAGACCTGCAATATAGGTACACTACCCAGCAAGACTGTCATTTAGTATTGAAAAAAAAATAAAGAGCTTCTCAGATAAGCAAAAGCTAAAAGAATTCACCAATACTAAACACACCTAACAGAAATGTTGACAGCACATCAACAGAAGAAAGGAACAACATGATCATGCTTTCTGCAGAAAAAGCATTTGATAAAATTCAACATTCATTCATGATAAAAAATCTCACCAAAATGAGTATAGAGACAACATATCTCAACATAATAAAAGGCATTTATAACAAATCCACAGCCAATATAATACTCAACAGTGAAAAGTTAAAAGCCTCCCAACTAAATTCTGGGAAAAAAAACAAGGATGCCCATTCTCTCCACTTCTATTCAATGTACTATTGGAAATTCTAGCCACAGCAATCAGACAAGAAAAACACCATATCCAAACGGTAAGAGAATAGGTGAAATTGTCATTGTGTGTAGATGACATGACACTCCTTATAGAAAGCCCTTTTAAAAAAGCTCACAAGAACTATTATAACTAATAAATGAATTCAGCAAGCTAGGAGGATACAAGATCAATATATATACAAATCTGTTGCATTTCTTTACACTAACAATAAAATATCAGATAAAAAAGTAAAAATATCAGATAAAATAGTAAAAAAAAAAATTATCATTTAAAATTGACTCAAAAAATACAATAGCCTAGGAAGAGGTCTAAGTGAGGATGTAAAAGCCCTATAAAGTGAGAAATATAAAACAATGATTAAAAAAACTTGAAGATGGTAAAAAGAGTCTGTCATACAGAGTGAAGTAAGTCAGAAAGAGAAAAACAAATGCCATATGGTAACACATATATATGGAACCTTAAAAAAAAAAGTTTATTAAGAACCTAAGGGCAGGACAGGAATAAAGACGCAGATGTAGAGAATGGACTTGAGGACACGGGGAGGGGTAAGGGTAAGCTAGGACAAAGTGAGAGAGTGGCATGGACATATATACACTACCAAAGGTAAAAGTGATAGCTAGTGTGAAGTGGCTGCATAGCACAGGGAGATCAGCTTGGTGTTTTTTACCACCTAGAGGGGTGGGATAGGGAAGGTGGGAGGGAGGGAGATGCAAGAGGGAAGAGATATGGGGATATATGTATATGTATAGCTGATTCACTTTGTTATAAAGCAGAAACTAACACACCATTATAAAGCAATTTTACTCCCATAAAGATGTTAAATGATAAAAATAAAGCTGTGGAAAGCAGTAAGATGTAAAAAAAAAAAAAAATTGAAGATGATAAAAATTAATGGAAACATATTCCCTGCTATTAGATTGGAAACATTGATATTGATAAAGTGGTCATACCACCCAAAACAATCAACAGATTTAATGCTATCCCTGTCCAAATATTCACGACATTTTTTACAGAGGTAGAACAAATAATACTAAAATTTATATGAAATAACACACACACACACTCACAAAGACAAAACTCACCAGATTGTCAATGCTATTCCAAGGAAAGAAGAACAAAGCTGGAGACATAAACCTCCCACACTTTAGACAATACTACAAACCTACAGTAATCAAAACAGCATGGTATTGGCACAAAACCAGATATACACATCAATGGAACAAAATAGACAGCCCAGAAATAAACCTACTTACCTGCAGTGAGTTAATATTTGACAAAGGAGGCCAGAATACACAATGCAGAAAGGTAGTCTCTTAAGTAAATGGTGTTGGGAAAGCTGGACCACCTTATGTAAACCAATAAAATTAGAACACAGCCTCACACCATACATAACAATAAACTCCAAATGACTGAAACTCTTCAATATAAGACATGTCACCATAAAACTCCTTGAAGAGAACATAGGCAAAACATTCTCTGACATAAATTGTAGTAAAATTCTTAGTCTACCAAGGCAAAAGAGATGAAAGCAAACATAAATAAATGGTACCTAGTCAAACTTAAAAGCTTGCTCTACAAATGTAATGATGAACAAAACAAAAAGACAACCTATGGACTGGAGAAAATACTTTCAAATAATGCGACCAACAAGAGCTTAAATTCCAAAATATACAAAAGCTCATACAACTGAATATAAATAACCAAACAAGGTAATAGCAAATGGGTGAAGACCTAAATAGACATTTCTCCAAAGAAGACATACAGGTGGGCAAGACACATGAAAATAGTTACTTATTAGAGAAATGCAAAGCAAAACTCCAAAGAGTTATCAGCTTACAACAGTCAGAATGGCTATCATCAAAAAGTCTACAAATAGTGCTGGAGAGAGGGTGGAGAAAAGGGAATCCTTGTACACTGTTGGTGAGAATGTAAATTGTGGCAGCCACTATGAAAATAGTGTGAAATTTCCTTTAAAAACTAAAAATAGAGCAATGATATTATTCAATAATCCCACTCTTGGGAATATATCTAGAAAAGATGAAAACAATAATTTGAAAGATTCATACACCCCAATGTTCACAGCAGAACTATTCACAGTACCCAAGACATGGAACAATCCAAGTGTGCACCAACAGATGAGTGGTTAAAGATGATATGGTGTATATACACAATGGAATATTACTCAGCCATAAAAAGAATAAAATATTGTCCTTTGTAGCAACACTGATGAACCTAGAGATTATCATACTAAGTGAAGTAAGTTAAAGAAAGGCAAATATTACATATCATTTATATGTGGAATCTAAATCAAATAATACAAATGAAACTTATTTACAAAACAGAAACAGACTCATAGATATAGAAAACAGACTTATGGGTACCAAAGGGGAAAGGCAGTGGGGATAATTAAATGAAGAGTATGGGATTAACAGACCACACCTCTATATATAAAACAGATAAGAAGCAAGGATTCACTGTAAAACACAGAAAACCATATTCAGTATCTTATAATAAACTATAGTGGAAAATAATCTGAAGCTCTACACCAGATACTAACACAATATTGTAAATTAACTATAGTTAAATAAAAAAGAAATATTGAAGAATCTCCTTTAAATAGAAAAGAAGTAAGAATCTACAGGAAAAGGAAAATCCAATAGGAAACACAAATATATAGTAACTATTGAAGTTCACAAAAATAAGTCAGTATGCAGATTAAGAGACAGAAATATAGTAAAATCAACTATAACTAAAATAAACAGTAAATGTATAAGCCTGAAGATGTAAAAAATGATATCATTACCGTAAATTTTAGGGGAAAGGAGTAAAAACATTTTACAATACGTTTGGACATTAATGACTATATATTTAAAGCTAAAAGATATAATTATGGGGCAACATAGTTACCATGGGGTCCATATATGTTTTTATAGGTTAAAAACTTATCATTTATACAGCAAAAAAAAAAAGAAATGAACCCAAGCATATTACTAAAGAAAATCATCAAATCACAGCTGGAGACCCCAAAAGAAGAAATGAAAAGAAAAGAATACCAAAACACTGGAAAACAAGCAATAAAATAGAAAAAACTAAATACCTACCAATAATTACTTTAAGTGTCAATAGATGAAGCACTCCAATAAACAGACATAAGGTGGTTGATTGGATGAAAATAAAAGTCCCTTCAATATCCTGCCAACAAGAGGCTAAATATAGGGTAAAATCACACATAGGCTGAAAGTGAGGGAATGAGAAAAGATATTTCATGTAATTGACAAGAACACAGGGGTAACATTAAGCATATAAGACAAAATAGAGTCTAAAATATATCCTACAACTAATGACAAAGCAGGGACTCATATAATGATAGAGGGATTAATACAAAAATGATCTTACACTCGTCAACATATATGCACCTAGCACAGGAGCACCTAAACTTACAAAGAAAATACTAAGAGACATAAAAGGAGAAATTGACAACAAAAAAATAATAGTCTGTAACACCTCACCAACTTCAATAAAGAAATCATCCAAAGAGAAAATTAATAATCTCAAATGACACAATAGACAAGGTAACTTAATTGATGTTTACAGAACATTATTTCCCCAAACAACAGAATGCATTTTCTTTGTAAATACATGTGAAATATTCTCTCCAGGGTAGTTCACATACTAGGTGAGAAAACAAAAGCCTCAATAAATTAAGATAATATAAATTATATAATTGTTTTCAACCACAATGGAATGAAACTAGAAATCAACTGCAAAAAGAAAAAAGGAAAAAGCAAAGCATATGGAGACTAAAAACCATCCTACTAAAACCAGTGAGTCAATGATAAAATGAGACAATAAATTATAAAATACAAGACAAACAAAAATAAAAACACAAGTTCAAAATTTATGTTACACAGCAAAAGCAATTCTAAAAGAGAAGATTATACTGATACTGGTCATCTTCAAGAACAAGAAAAATCTCAAAGAAACAACATAATGCACCTCCTAAAAACATTAGAAAAAGAAAAAGAACAATAAAAGCCTAAAGTCAGCTTAGAAGGAAGGAAATACTAAAGGTCAGAGGGGGAATAAATAAAATAAAGATAAAAACAAAACTATTATAAAGACCAACATAAAAACAGTTGTTTTTTGTTTTGTTTTGTTTTGTTTGTGGTACGCAGGCCTCTCACTGTTGTGGCCTCTCCCATTGTGGAGCACAGGCTCCGGACACGCAGGTTCAGTGGCCATGGCTCACGGGCCGAGCCGCTCCGCAGCATGTGGGATCTTCTCAGACCGGGGCATGAACCCGTGTCCCCTGCATGGGCAGGCGGACTGTCAACCACTGCGCCACCAGGGAAGCCCAAGAGTTGGTTTTTTGATACAATAAACAAAACTGACAAACCCCTGCCACACTCATCAAAAAGAAAAGAGAGAAGTCTCAAATACACAAAATACAACTTGGAAGAGAAGAAATAACAATCCACACCATAGAAATTTTTTAAAAGCATAAGAGAATATTATGAAGAATTATACGAAAACAATTATAATACCATAGAAGTGGACGAATTTCTAGAAACCTCTGGCCTGCTAGGCCTGCCAATACTGACTGAAGAATAAACACAGTATTGAACAGTCCAACATGAACAGTGAAACACAATCTGTAATTTTAAAAAAATGTCTAGAACCAGACCGCTTCATTGGGGAATTATACCAAACGTACGGTGTAAAAAAGTATGCCAATCCATCTCAAACTATTGCAAAAAACTGAAGATTCGGGAACACTCCCAAATTATTCTGTTAGGCCCCCATAACCCTGATATGAAGATCACATAGAAACACTACAAAAATAAAAATTACAGGCCAATATCTTTGATAAACCTACATACAAAAATCTTCAATAAAATATTAGCAAACAAGCCAACAATATATGAAAGATCATACACCATGATCAAGGTATAGTCATTCCATTGTCAAAAGGAAAAATTAGAGATATACAAATCATTCAGTGTGATACACCACATTAATAAAAGTTAAGACAAGATCACATGAACAGCTCAATAGACACAGAAAAATCATTTGAGAAAATTCAACAGCCATCCCGGATAAAAATTCTCACCAAAGTGGGTTTGAATGGAACATACTCAACATAATAAAGGCCAATTATGAAAATCCACAGCCAACATAATATTCACTAATGCAAAGGTAAAATCAGAAGCAATACTAAGGATACCCACAGTCACTAATTTTTTCAACATAGTACTGAGAGACTTAGCCTAAGCAGAAAGAGAGAAAAAACGAAAGAAAGAAAGAAAAAAGTATCCAAATGTAATGGAAGAGGTAAAAGTATCATTGAATGCAGATGACATGATCCTCTATACAGAAAACCCTAGACTCCACACAGAACCTATTAGAACTAATAAATTCAGCAATGTAACAGATAGAAGATTAATACCTATAAATCTGTTGTGTTTCTTTACACTAACAATGAAATACCAGAAATTGAAAGGAAATAAAAAGCAAACACTTGATTGGATTAAAAAAAAAAGAAAGAAAGAAAAACAGGAAAATAACTGAGGAGATGAAAACTCTAAATGGTGAAAACTAAAAAACACTGACAAAGAAAGTTGAAGATGATAAAAAAGGATGTAAAGTATTCCGTGTTCTTGGATTGGAAGAATTAATATTGTGAAAATGGCCATACTATCCAAAGCAAATTACAGATTTAATGTGATTTCTATCAAATTATCCATGATGTTTTTGACAAAACTAGAACCAACAATTCTAAAATTTGTATGGAACAACAAAAGACCTAAAATTATCAAAGCAATCGGGAAAAAAAATTAGAACAAAGCTGGAGGTATAATTTCTAGACTTCAGGAGATTTAAAAAGAAGAAAAAACTCTCATGAATTGACATACAAAGAGAGACAGAATCACAGACATACAAAAAAATACCACTTATGGTTACCAAAGGGGAAAGACATGTGGGAGAAACATCTTAAGAGTGTGAAATTAACAGATACAAACTACTATAAATAAAATAGATAAGCAAAACTGGTTTACTATACACTCCAGGGAATTATATCCAATATCTGGTAATAATTTGTAATGGAATATAATCTGAAAATAAAACCCACAAAAAAGCCTGAATCACTAAGCTGTACATCCGAGACTAACACAATCTTGTAAATCATCTAAACTTCAATGTAAAATAGTTTAAAAAATAAAAAAGATCAATAAAAACATGATTTGATTTTTGGAAAAGGAAAAAAATGTTGTAAAACTTTAGCCAGGCTCAACAAGAAGAAAGAAGAGAGGACTCAAATAAATGAAATATGAAATGAAACAGGAGAAATAAAAATTGATACTACAGAAATATGAAAAAAGCATGATATAAATAATTACATACAGACCACATTACCTATAAGAAATTGACAAATTCTAGAATTATATCATGAATAAAGAGACAGATCATTACAGGTGAAATTGCCTTTGTAATAAAAAATAACTTCCAGTTTAAAAAAGTCAGAGATCTGATAGTGTCACAGGGAAGTAACAAAAATATAAGAAAAATAACACCTATACTTGTCAAACAATTACAACAAATTGAACAGCAACAAATACTCACAAATTCATTCTGTGAGACCAACATTACTCTGATTCCAAAACCAGATGAAGACATGACCAAAAAAAAAAACAAAAAAACAAAAAAGAAAAAAGACAATTACAGATCAATATCTTTGGTAAATATCGTTGTAAAATTTCTCAATAAAATGTTAAAAATTTGAATGTGACAATATATTAAAAATATTTTACCCCATGATCAAGTTGCATTAATTCCACATTCATAAGGATGGCTCAACATATGCACATGAATCAGTGTGATACACCACGTTAAGAAAAGGAAATATATCAATATAATAACCACATGAATATCTCAACAGATGCAAAAAAAAAAGAGGGTGGGATGACATAATTCAACATCGATTCATAATAAACATGCTCTTCAAAATCTCTATAGAGGACACATATCACAACATAATAAAGAAAATTTATACCAAACCCACAGCCAACATCATATGCAAACATGAAAAGCTGGAAACCTTCCCATTATATTTAGGAAAAAGAGAAGAATGGTATTTAATATAGTATTAGAAGTCCTAGCCATAGATCAGATGAGAAAAAAATAAAAATTGTAACCAAATTGGATTAGAAGAGGTAAAACTGTCAGGTTGCATGGTACAATATACGGAGAACCCTAAATTCCCCATCCAAAACCTATTATAATTAAACAACAAATTCAACAAGGTTGCAAGATACATGATTAATACACAGAAATCTATTGTGTTTCTATAAAATAATAAGGAAATATCAGAAAGAGAATGTGAAAAAAACATTTTTATTTTTTTAACATCTCTATTGGAGTATAATTGCTTTACAATGGTGTGTTCGGTTCTGTTTTATAACAAAGTGAATCAGTTATACCTATACTTATGTTCCCATATTTCTTGCCTCTTGCGTCTCCCTCCCTCTCACTCTCCCTATCCCACCCGTCTAGGTGTTCACAAACCACCAAGCTGATCTCCCTGTGCTAAGCAGCTGCTTCCTACTAGCTATCTATTTTACGTTTGGTAGTGTATATATGTCCATGCCAGTCTCTCACTTTGTCACGGCTTTCCCTTACCCCTCCCCATATCCTCAAGTCCATTCTCTAGTAGATCTGTTTCTTTATTCCCGTCTTACCCCTATGTTCTTCATAACTATTTTTTTTCTTAGATTGCATATACATGTGTTAGCATACTGTATTTCTTTTTCTCTTTCTGACTTACTTCACTCTGTATGACAGACTCTAGGTCCATCCACCTCACTATAAATATCTCAATTTCGTTTCTGTTAATGGCTGAGTAATATTCCATTCTATATATGTGCTACATCTTCCTTATCCATTCATCTGATGATGGACACTTAGGTTGCTTCCATGTCCTTGCTACTGTAAATAGAGCAGCAATGAACATTTTGGTACATGACACTTTTTGAATTATGGTTTTCTCAGGGTATATGCCCAGTAGTGGGATTGCTGGGTCATATGATTGTTCTATTTTTAAATTTTTAAAGAACCTTCATACTGTTCTCCATAGTGGTTGTATCAATTTACATTCCCACCAAAAGTGCAAGAGTGTTCCCTTTCTCCACACCCTCTCCAGCCTTTATTGTTTTTAGATTTTTATTTTTTAATTTTATAACATCTCTATTGGAGTATAATTGATTTACAATGGTGTGTTAGTTTCTGCTTCATAACAAAGTGAATCAGTTATACATATACATATGTTCCCATATCTCTTCCCTCTTGCATCTCCCTCCCTCCCACCCACCCTAACCCACCCCTCTAGGTGGTCACAAAGCACCGATCTGATCTCCCTGTGCTATGCGGCTGCTTCCCACTAGCTATCTATTTTACGTTTTGTAGTGTATATATGTCCATGCCACTCTATCACTTTGTGAGAGCTTACCCTTCCCCCACCCCATATCCCGAAGTCCATTCTCTAGTAGGTCTGTGTCTTTATTCC
Source organism: Grampus griseus (assembly GCF_964374135.1). Taxonomy (NCBI): domain Eukaryota; kingdom Metazoa; phylum Chordata; class Mammalia; order Artiodactyla; family Delphinidae; genus Grampus; species Grampus griseus. The sequence goes on along the minus strand of NC_139016.1, from coordinate 13,649,818 downwards.
CGTCTTACCCCTAGGTCTTTCATGACATTTTTTTTCTTAGATTCCATATATATGTTTTAGCATACAGTATTTGTCTTTCTCTTTCTGACTTACTTCACTCTGTATGACAGATTCTAAGTCCAACCACCTCACTACAAATAACTCAATTTCATTTCTTTTTATGGCTGAGTAATATTCTGTTGTATATATGTGCCATGTCTTCTTTTGTGTGTGTGTGTGTGTGTGTGTGTGTGTGTGTGTGTGTGTGTGTGTGTTATGCAGGCCTCTCACTGTTGTGGCCTCTCCCATTGTGCAGCACAGGCTCCGGATGAGCAGGCTCAGCGGCCATGGCTCACGGGCCCAGCCACTCTGAGACATGTGGGATCTTCCTGGACTGGGGAACAAACCCATGTCCCCTGCATTGGCAGGCAGACTCTCTACCACTGCACCACCAGGGAAGCCCTGCCATGTCTTCTTTATCCATTCATCCAATGATGGACACTTAGGTTGGTTCCATCTCCCGGCTATTGTAAATAGAGCAGCAATGAATATTTTGGTACATGATATTTTTGAATTATGGTTTTCTCAGGGTATATTCCCAGTAGTGGGATTGCTGGGTCATATGGTAGTTCTATTTGTAGTTTTCTAAGGAACTTCCATACTGTTCTCCACAGTGGTTGTATCAATTTACATTCCCACCAACAGTGCAAGAGTGTTCCCTTTTCTCCACACTCTCTCCAGCATTTATTGTTTCTAGATTTTTTGATGATGGCCATCATTCGAATTTATTTTTTGAAGTCAGCTTTACTCTTATACTGAAACCAGAGGAGGAGGACGAACACACACACACACACACACACACACTACAGGCAAATATTTATGATAAGCATAGATGCAAAAATCCTCAAGAGAAAACTAGCAAACAAAATTTAACAATGCATTAGAAGAATCATACAGAAGGAGGATTTGGTACAAGATGGTGGAGTAGAAGGACGTGCTCTCACTCCCTCTTGTGAGAACACCAGAATCACAACTAAATTCTGAACAATCATCAACAGGAAGACACTGGAACTCACCAAAAAAGATACTCCACATCCAAAAATGAAGGAGAAGCCACAATGAGATGGTAGGAGGGGTGCAATCACAAAAAAATCAAATCCATAACTGCTGGGTGGGTGACTCACAAACTGGAGAACACTTATACCACAGATGTCCACTCACTGGAGTGAAGGTTCTGAGCCCCACATCAGGTTTCCCCAACTGGGAGTCCAACAACAAGAGGAGAAATTCTTAGAGAATCAGACTTTGAAGGCTAGAAGGATTTTATTGCAGGACTTCAACAAGATGGGGGAAAAGAGAGACTCCACTCTTGGAGGACACACACAAAGTAGTGTGTGCATCAGGACAAGGGAAAGGAGCAGTGACCCCATAGGAGACTGAACCAGACCTACCTGCTGGTGTTGGAGGGTCTCCTGCAGAGGTGGGATGTGGCTCTGTCTCACCATGAGGACAAGGACACTTGTAGCAGAAGTTTTGGGGAGTACTCCTTGGTGTGAGTCCTCCCAGCGTCTGCCATTAGCCCCACAAAAGAGCATGGGTAGGGCTTTCCTGGTGGTGCAGTGGTTGAGAGTCCACCTGCCAATGCAGGGGACACAGTCTCATACCCCGTTCCGGGAAGATACCACATGCCGCAGAGTGGCTAGGCCCATGAGCCATGGTCGCTAAGCCTGCACATCCAGAGCCTGTGCTCTGCAATGGGAGAGGCCACAACAGTGAGAGACCTATGTACCACAAAAAAAAAAAAAAAAAAAAGAGCCTGTGTAGACTCCAGTGCTGGGTTGCCTCAGGCCAAACAACCAATAGGGCGGGAACACAGACACATCCATCAGCACACAAGCGGATTAAAGTTTTACTGAGCTCTGCCCACCAGAGCAATACCCAGCTCTACTCACCACCAATACTTCCCATCAGGAAGCTTGCATAAGCCTCTTGGATAGCCTCATCCACCAGAGGGAAGACAGTAGAAGCAAGAAGAACTACAATCCTGTAGCCTTTGGAACAAAAGCCACATTCACAGAAAGACAAGATGAAAATGCAGAAGGCTATGTACCAGATGAAAGAACAAGATAAAACCCCAGAAAAACAACTAAGTGAAGTGGGTATAGACAACATCAAGAAAAAGATTTCAGAATAACGATAGTGAAAATGATCCAGGACCTCGGAAAAAGAATTGAGTCGAAGATCGAGAAGATGCAAGAAATGTTTCACAAAGACCTAGAAGAATTGAAAAAAAAAAAAAAAAAAGAGATGAACAGTACAATAACTGAAATGAAAACTACACTAGAAGGAATCAATAGCTGAAGCAGAAGTACACATAAGTGATCTGGAACACAGAATGGTGGTATTCACTGCTGCACCACAGAATAAAGAAAAAAGAATGAAAAGAAAACAAGACAGCATGAGACCTCTGGAACAACATTAAATGCAACAACATTCACATTATAGGGGACCCAGAAGGAGAAGAGAGACAGAAAGGACCCAAGAAAATACTTGAAGAGATTATATTCGAAAATTTCTCTAACATGGGAAAAGAAATAGTCATGCATACGCAGGAAGCACACAGAGTCCCATACAGGATAAACCCAAGGAGAAACATGCCAAGACACATAGTAATCAGATTGCTAAAAATTAAAGACAAAGAATAATTATTGAAAGCAGCAAAGGAAAAACAACAAATAACATACAAGGTAGTCCCATAAGGTTAACAGCTGATTTCTCAGCAGAAACTCTACAAACCAGAAGGGAGTGGCATGACGTATTTAAAATGATGAAAGGGAAGAACCTACAACCAATGTTATTCGACCCAGCAAGGATCTCATTCAGATTCAATGGAGAAATCAAAAGCTTTACAGACAAGCAAAAGCTAAGAGAATTCAGCACCACCAAACCAGCCCTACAGCAAATGCTAAAGGAACTTCTCTAAGTGAGAAACAAAAGAGAAGAAAAGGACCTACAGAAACAAACCCAAAACAAATAAGAAAATGGTAATAGGAACATACATATAGATAATTACCTTAAAACTGAGTGGATTAAATGTTCCAACCAAAAGACACAGGCTTGCTGAATGGATACGAAAACAAGACCCATATATGTGCTGTCGACAAGAGACCCACTTCAGACCTAGGGACACATACAGACTGAAAGTAAAGGGATGGAAAATGATAGTCCATGTAAATGGAAATCAAAAGACAACTGGAGTATCAATACTCATATCAGACAAAATAGACTTTAAAATAAAAAATGTTACAAGAGACAAGAAAGGACATTACATAATGATCAAGGGATCAATTCAAGAAGAAGATATAACATTTATAAATAAATATGCACCCAATATAGGGGCACCTCAGTATATAAGGCAACTGCTAACAGCTATAAAACAGGAAATCAACAGTAACACAATCATAGTGGGGAATATTAACACCTCACTTACACCAATGGACAGATCACCCAAAGAGAAAATTAATAAGGAAACACATGCTTTAAATGACACAATAGACCAGATAGATTTAATTGATATTTATAGGACATTCCATCCAAAAACAGCAGATTACACTTTCTTCTCAAGTGTGCATGGAACATTCTCCAGGATAGATCACATCTTGGGTCACAAATCAAGCCTCAGTACATTTAAGAAAATTGAAATCATGTCAAGCATCTTTTCTGACACAACACTATGAGATTAGAAATCAATTACAGGGAAAAAACGTAAAAAACAAACACTCATGGAGGCTAAACAATACGTTACTAAATAACCAAGAGATCACTGAAGAAATCAAAGAGGAAATCAAAAAATACCTAGAGATAAATGACAATGAAAACACAATGATTCAAAAGCTAAGGGATTCAGCAAAAGCAGTTCTAAGAGGGAAGTTTATAGCAATACAATCCTACCTTAAGAAACAATAAACATCTCAAATAAACAATCTAACCTTACACCAACAGGAACTAGAGAAGAAGAGCAAATGAAAACCAAAGTTAGTGGAAGGAGAGCTTCCCTGGTGGTGCAGTGGTTGAGAGTCTCTCTGCTGATGCAGGGGACACGGGTTGGTGTCCCAGTCCTGGAAGATCCCATGTGCTGTGGAGCAGCTAGGCCCGTGAGTCATGGCCACTGAGCCTGCACGTCCAGAGCCTGTGCTCCACAATGGGAGAGGTCACAACAGTGAGAGGCCCATGTACCACACACACACACACAAAAAGTTAGTGGAAGGAAAGAATTCATAAAGATCAGAGCAGAAATAAATGAAATAGAAAGAAAGAAAACAATTGCAAAGATTAATAAAACTAAAAGCTGATCCTTTGAGAAGATAAATAAAATTCATAAACTATTAGCCAGACTCATCAAGAAAAAGAGGGAGAGGACTCAAATCAGTAAAATTAGAAATGAAAAAAGGAGAAGTTACAAGAGAAACCACAATAATGCAAAGCATCCTAAGAGACTACAAGCAACTCTATGCCAATAAAATGGACAATCTGGAAGAAACGGACAAATTCTTAGAAAGATATAACCTTACAACAGTGAACCAGGAAGAAATAGAAAATATGAACAGACCAATCACAAGTAATGAAATTGAAACTGTGATTAAAAATCTTCCAAAAAACAAAAGTCCAGGACCAGATGGCTTCACAGGTGAATTCTATCAAATATTTAGAGAAGAGCTAACACCTATCCTTCTCAAACTCTTCCAAAATATAAAAGAGGAAGGAACATTCCCATACTGATCTACAAGGCCACCATCACCCTGATACCAAAACCAGACAGAGATACTACAAAAAAAGAAAATTGCATACCAATAACGCTGATGACGATAGATGCAAACATCTTCAACAAAATACTAATAGAATCAAACAACACATTAAAAGAATCACACACCATTATCAACAGGGATTTATCCCAGGGATGCAAGGATTCTTCAATATATGCAAATCAATCAATGTGATACACGATATTAATAATTTGAAAAAGAAAAACCACATGATCATCTCAATAGATGCAGAAAAAAATTGTCAAACTTCACCCATTTATGACAAAAACTCTCCAGAAAGTGGGCATAGAGGGAAACTACCTCAACATAATAAAGGCCATATATGACAAACCACAGCAAACATCATTCCCAATGGTGAAATACTGAAAGCATTTCCTCTAAGATCAGGAAAAAGACAAAGTTGTCCACTCTCACCACTATTAGTCAACATAGTTTGGAAGTCCTAGCCATCGCAATCAAATGAGAAAAAGAAATCAAAGGAATACAAATTGGAAAAGAAGAAGTAAAACGGTCACTGTTTGTGGATGACACAATACTATACATAGAGAATCCTATAGATGCCACCTGAAAACTACTAGAGCTAATGAATGAATTTGGTAATGTTGCAGGATACAAAATTAATGCACAGAAATCTCTTACATTCTTATACACTAATGATGAAAAATCTGAAAGAAAAATTAAGGAAACACTCTCATTTACCATTGCAGCAAGGAAAATAAAATACCTAGGAATACCTACCTAGGGAGTCAAATAACTGTATGCAGAAAACTATAAGACACTGTTGAAAGAAACTAATGATGGTACAAACAAATGGAGAGATATACCATGTTCTTGGATTGGAAGAATCAATGTTGTGAAAATGACTATACTACTCAAAGCAATCTATAGATTCAATGAAATCCCTATCAAACTACCAATGGCATTATTTATGGAACTAGAACAAAAAAAATCTTAAAATATTTATGGAAATATAAAAGACCCCGAGTAGACAAAGCAGTCTTGAGGGAAAGAAATGGAGCTGGAGGAATCAGACTCCCTGACCTCAGACTATACTACAAAGCTACAGTAATCAAGACAATATGGTACTTGCACAAAAACAGAAATATAGATCAATGGAAAAGGATAGAAATCCCAGAGGTAATCCCATGCACCTATGGTCAACTAATGTATGACAAAGAATGCAAGAATATACATTGCAGGAAAAAACGGTCTCTTCAATAAGTCATGCTGGGAAAACTGGAGAGCTACATGTCAAAGAATGAAATTAGACACTTCCCTAACACCATACACACAAAAAACTCAAAATGGATTAGAGACCTAAGTGTAAGACTAGACACTATAAAACTCTTAGAGGAAAACAGAGAAAGAACACTCTTTGACATAAATCACAGCAAGATCTTTTTTGATCCACCTCTTAGAGTAATGGAAATAAAAATAAACAAATGGGACCTAATGAAACTTAAAAGCTTTTACAAGCAAAGGAAACCACAAACAAGATGAAAAGACAACCCTCAGAATGGGAGAAGATAATTGCAAACCAATCAATGCACAAAGGATTAATCTCCAAAATATATAAACAGCTCATGTCGCTCAATATTAAAAAAACAAACAATCCAATCCAAAAGTGGTCAGAAGACTTAAATAGACATTTCTCCAAAGAAGACATACAGATGGCCAAGAAGCACATGAAAAGCTGCTCAAAATCATTAATTATTAGAAAAATGGAAATCAAAACTGCAATGAGGTATCACCCACACCAGTTAGAATGGGCATTATCAGAAAATCTACAAACAACAAATGCTGGAGAGGGTGTGGAGAAAAGGGAATCCTCTTGCACTGTTGGTGGGAATGTAAATTGATACAGCCACTATGGAGAACAGTATGGAGATTGTTTAAACAACTAAACATGGAATTACCATATGACCGAGCAATCCCACTACCGGACATATACCCAGAGAAAACCATAATTCAAAAAGACACATGCACCCCAATGTTCATTGCAGCACTATTTACAATAGCCAGGACATGGAAGCAACCTAAGTGCCCATTGACAGATGAATGGATAAAGAAGATGTGGTATATATATACAATGGAATATTACTCAGCCATAAAAAGGAACAAAATTGGGTCATTTGTACAGACATGGATGGATCTAGAGACTGTCATACAAAGTGAAGTAAGTCAGAAAGAGAAAAACAAATATCGTATATTAACACATATATGTGGAACCTAGAAAAATGGTACAGATGAACAGGTTTGCAGGGCAGAAATTGAGACACAGAGGTAGAGAGCAAATGTATGGATAACAAGCGGGGAAAGTGGTGGGGGTCTTGGTGATATGATGAATTGGGAGATTAGGATTGACATATATGTACTAATATGTATAAATTGGATAACTAATAAGCACCTGCTGTATAAAAAATAAATAAAATAAAATTCAAAAATAATAAAAATAATTTAAAAAAGAAGGAATCAATGATTAAACAGTAATTTTTAAAGAATTTTTAGAATTGGAAAACACTGCTAAATAATTGGTTCAAAGAAGAAATGTTTATAGAAATTAGAGAATATTTTAAACTGAATGATAATAAAAAGTACTGGCAATCAAAATGTGTGAGGTGAAGCTAAAGCAGTACTTAGAGAGTTTATACTTCAAATGCCAACATAAGCAAAAAGAAAGGCTAATCAAATTTAACAGCGTATAAAAATGATAATCTACAATGACAAAATTGAGTTTGTCTCAATAAACCAATGTTTTAACATTAGAAAATTAAATTTGTTATAACATTACTAGATGAGTGGAGGGAAATAAAAAGAAAGAATCATACAACATGATAAAGTACAATTAATTCCAGGTGTGCAATAATTGTTTAACATAAACAAATTAATTAGTGTGATACAGAAATTAACATAGTGTAATATAAAAATCATATGCTCATCTCAAGAGATGCAGAGAAGTTATATAACAAAATAGAACATCCACTTATAATAAAAACTCTTCAAAAATGAGTAAGGCTGGAACATATCTCATTATATTAAAAGTCATATATGAAAAGCCCACAGCTACCATACACAACAGTGAAGAGTTAAAAGGTTTCTCTGTAAAATCTGGAACAGGACAAAAATGTCACATTTTAACTCTTTTATTCAACATAGCATTAGAAGTTCTAGACTGAGCATTCAGGTGAAAAAGAAATAAAAGTATTTAAATTGGAAAGAAAGAAGTAAGACTACAACTATTTGCAGAAGACATGATATTAAGTAGAGAATCCTAAAGTTCAAACTTTAGACCCAAAAAACTTTAGAAATAATGAATGAATTAAGGTTGCAATATACAAAACTTTTTTACATTTGTACAAGTAATACCAAACTGTTAAAGAAGTTAAGAAATCAATTCCATTCACAATTGCATCAAAATGAGTAAATTACCTAGGAATAAGTTTAACCAAGAAAGTAAAAGTCGGTACAATAAAAACTATAGTTTAGTAGAAAGAATTGAAGCAGAGACAACAAAATTGAAAGATAGTCCATGCTCATGAATGAAAAAATTAATGTTGTCTATACTACCCCCAGACAATCACAGATTTAATGCAATTCTTATCAAAATTCCAATGGCAGTTTTCAAAGAAATAGAACAAACAGTATTAAAATATGTATGGAATAAAAAAAGAATCTGATAAGATGTAACAATCGTGACAAAGAACAAAGTGGGAAGCATCATAGTTCCTAATTTCAAACTGTATTTCAAAGCTATACTTATCAAAACAGTATTGTTTGGCAAGACTGCTGGTGGATGTGTGAGTGATCAGGCCTCCTCTCAGGGCGCAAGGACAGTTGAACAGGTCAGGATTCCCATAAGGTGCTGCTGTTTGTGGGCAAGCCCAGTGTCATGGTTCACAATGCTTTCCTCCTGCTCTGGCCCATGGATTTTTGGGACTGACACATGAATCTATTGGTGGACTCTGTGCTGGGTTTTGTAGCCATGCCTGGGACTGCCATCTATGGAAAAAACAAACAGCAAAAAAAAACAATGCTAGAATCTCTAGTTGGAAAAGCCTAGTACCCTGGTCGACAGATGGGCAGGCCTGATGCTGAGATCTCTGTGTTGGCCTTATGCTAGAGTCCCTTGAAATGCCTATTTCTACTTGTGTGAGTTTGGGCAGAATGTATCTTTCAAAGATTTTTTCCATGTCATCTAGGTGATCAAATTTGTGAGAGTTGTTCATAGCATTCCTTTATTAACTTTCTCTGTTTATGATCAGTAGTAATATCCCCTCTTAAATTTCTGATATTAGTAATATGTGCATTCTGTTTCATGAAAATTAGGGTTGTTGGAAGTTAAACATATGTTAAGCTTTTGAACGAAACAGTTTTTCTTTGTTGATATTTTTCTACTTATTTTTCTGTTTCAATTTTATTGACTTCTGCCCTAGCAGTTACTTTTTCCCTCTTCATTTGGTTTAGTTTGCCTTTTTCTTAGTATTTTAAGTGCAAGTTTGGTTTACTGGTTTTAGATTTGTTTTTTGGGGTTTTTTGCTGTATGCGGGCCTCTCACTGCTGTGGCCTCTCCCACCGCAGAGCACAGGCTCCAGATGCGCAGGCCCAGCGGCCATGGCTCATGGGCCCAGCTGCTCCACGGCATGCAGGATCCTCCTGGACAAGGGCACAAACCCGTGTCCCCTGCATCTGCAGGCAGACCCCCAAACACTGCACCACCAGGGAAGCCCCTAGATTATTTTTTTAAACAGAGGCATTCAAAGCTATAAGTTTTTCTCTAAGCACTGATTTTGCTGCATCCCAGAAACTTGGATAAGTTGTGTCTCCAATATTTTTCAATAGAGAATCTTTAAAATTTCTTGACTTCTTTGATCCAAATGTTCTCTAGAAGTGTGTTTTCATTTACAAGTGTTTTGAGATTTTTCCAGCATGTTTCTCTCATTTTTTTTCAGTTGAACTGCACTATCATCTGAAAGCAGACATTTGTGTTATTAAATCAACAAAATGTGTTAAAGTGCACTTAAGATGAGAATTTGTCTATCTTGGAGGATATTTCATATGTGCTTTAGAAAATATTTATTCTGCCGTTGTGGGAGTAAGTATTAACATATATACGTCTATTAAAATAAGCTGATTTATGGTGCTGTTCACTTCAACTTTGTCCTTGCTGACTTTCTATCTATGCGCTCTCTCAATTATTGAAAAAAGTTGTTGAAGTTTCCAACTATAATAAGAAATGTATGTCTTTTCCCTTTTATCTGTTTTGCATACATATCTTGATACTGTTAAGTAAGCATACACTAAGAATTTTTAAGTTGTTTCAAAGAGTTGTTTGACTTTTGGTTATGTAATGCTCATATTTACTCTTCATAAATTTCTTGCTCAGAAATCAGCTTTGTTTGAAATTAAAATAGGTATTCTGGCATCCTTTTTTTTCTTCGTGGTACGCGGCCCTCTCACTGCTGTGGCTTCTCCCGTTTCGGCGCACAGGCTCCGGATGCGCAGGTTCAGCGACCATGGCTCACGGGAGCAGCCGCTCCGCGGCATGTGGGATCTTCCTGGACCGGGGCACGAACCCATGTGCCCTGCATTAGCAGGCGGACTCTCAACCACTGCGCCACCAGGGAAGCCCTCTGGCATCCTTTTGATTAACGTTAGCATGGTATATCTTTCTCATCCCTTTGCTATTAGTGCATATAGTTTTAAAGTTGGTTTCTTCTGGAAAAGTTATAGTTTTGCACTTCTTTTCATGCGTGCACACTGACAGTTTCTGAAATTTTTGCTGCTGTATAATTGACATATAATATTATATTAGTTTCAGATGTACAACATAATGATTTAATATGCGTGTATATTGCAAAATAATCACCACAATAAATCTTAACATCCATTACCATGTTTACTTTGCTGGCAGGAAAGGCAGAATCCACTCTGACACTGAGGCAGTATATTTCCTGAAAAGGAGAGAAAGCATAAAAGAGGTGAGTGGAGGGTGGGGGGAGATAGTCTGCCCAGCCATGTGTGCTGCAGTTGGAGGAACAAGTTGCCCTTACTGAGTAGAGACTACAGTAGCAGGGAGGAGGAAAATAGGCAAAGACAACAAAAATAAATCATACTGTCTCCCCTGGAAGGTAAGAGGAATTCCAAGGTCCACTGGAACTCTTCACTTGAGGATCCCTGTACTGAGCCATGGGCACACACAAAGCCCAAAATGCTGAATATACACCTCTTCCTATTCTGCCACCATCCTTGGTTTTTTCTGCACCTAACTTTATTTGAAGATAACACTAGTGAGAGAAATCAAAATCTTGTACTACAGCACCATCTCTGGAAAAAAAAAAAGGAAGGCTCCAAACTATCAACCTTATATATTCTTACAATCAAAGTGAACAAAGCCTTGCATAAATAAGAAAGGTGTTTGCTACTTCAAATGCAGATCAGAGGCACTTTTCATCAAACACTGTGAATAAAATCATGGTACTACATTATCACAAAAAACTAACAATGTTATGCAACTGAACCGAAAGATATAAAATATTGCCATCAAAATGTTAATGGATTTAAAATAGGTGTTATGAAAAATTGATGAGCTACAGGAAAACTCAGAAAGGCAATCTCAGAACAAAGTTAACTAAAGAAGGAGTACTTTACTTAAAAAGACTACAATTCTAAAAAAGAAAAAAAACAAATTCTGGAGCAAAAGAACTCCATAAACGTGGTAAAAATTGCCCTAGAATGCACTAGAAATAGATCAGATTACATGGAAGAGAGAATTAGTGAACTCAAATAGAAATTTGTCATAATTCAGAGGAAGATGTGTGAGAGCTAAGATTTTTTAAAAGGGAAGAAACCTTGCTAGAACTATAAGACTTCGTGAGAAAGGCTAACAAAAGAATAATGATTATTCCAGAAGAAGAGAGGGAAAGGAGAACAAAGAGCTTAGTTAAAGAGATAATACCTGGGAAATTCGCAAACCTGGGAAAACAACGGGAAATTAAAGTTCACAAAACCAGCATAACACCTTATTACCTCAATGAAAAGTTTAAAAGACCTCCAAGATATACTGAAACTGTGAAAAGTCAGTGATAAGAAAAGAATTTAAACATTAGCCAGGAGAGAAAAACACAGTTAACCTATATAAGTATACCCATTAGGCTATCAGCAGATTTTTCAGCAGAAATTCTATAGGTCAGGAGATATTAGAATGGCATACTCAAAACATTAAAAGATAAAAACTGACAGCCAAGACTATTTTGTCCTGCAAATTTATGTTTTATAGATAAAAAAACACTTGGCTTTTCAAGACAGAGAAAAGCTGAGAGATTTTACCAACACTGGATCTGCAAAACAAAGAATGTGAAAGGAGCTCTTCAAATGAAATAAAAAGATAAAAATACACAAACAAATCTGATTCAGGTGATATATTCAGAATTAGAATACTGTACCTCTTTTTAGGAATAGTATATTCAAATCTTAACTATAACAAAAAGGATAAAAAAGAAGAAGTATTACAAATAAACATAGCCTTGTCTTGTTTCTGATCTTAGTGGAAATGCTTTCAGTTTTTCACCATTGAGGACGATGTTGGCTGTGGGTTTGTCATATATGGCCTTTATTATGTTGAGGAAAGTTCCCTCTATGCCTACTTTCTGCAGAGTTTTTATCATAAATGGGTGTTGAATTTTGTCAAAAGCTTTCTCTGCCTCTATTGAGATGATCATATGGTTTTTCTCCTTCAATTTGTTAATATGGTTTATCACATTGATTAATTTGCGTATATTGAAGAATCCTTGCATTCCTGGAATAAACCCCATTTGATCATAGTGTATGATCCTTTTAATGTGCTGTTGGATTCTGTTTGCTAGTATTTTGTTGAGGATTTTTGCATCTATGTTCATCAGTGATATTAGCCTGTAGTTTTCTTTCTTTGTGACATCTTTGTCTGGTTTTGGTATCAAGGTGATGGGAATATGGTGGGAATATGAATTGGTACAGCCGCTATGGGGAACAGTATGGAGGTTCCTTAAAAGACTACAAATAGAACTACCATATGACCCAGCATTCCCACTACTGGTCATATACCCTGAGAAAACCATAATTCAAAAAGAGTCATGTACCAAATTATTCATTGCTGCTCTATTTACAATAGCCAGGAGATGAAAGCAACCTAAGTGTCCATCATCAGATGAATGGATAAAGAAGATGTGGCAGGGCTTCCCTAGTGGCGCAGTGGTTGAGAGTTTGCCTGCCGATGCAGGGGACACAGATTCGTGCCCAGTCCGGGAAGAACCCACGTGCCCTGGAGCAGCTAGGCCCGTAAGCAATGGCCGCTAAGCCTGCTTATCCGGAGCCTGTGCTCCACAATGGGAGAGGCCATAATAGTGAGAGGCCCGCGTAACACACACACACACACACACACACACACACACATACAAAGAAGATATGACACATATATACAATGGAATATTAGCCATAAAAAGAAACATAATTGAGTTATTTGTAGTGAGGTGGATGGACCTAGAATCTGTCATACAGAGTGAAGTAAGTCAGAAAGAGAAAAACAGATACTGTATGCTAAAATATATATATGGAATCTAAGAAAAAAAAATGTCATGAAGAACCTAGGGGTAAGACAGGAATAAAGACACAGACCTACTAGAGAATGGACTTGGGGATATGGAGTGGGGGAAGTGTAAGCTCTCACAAAGTGAGAGAGATGACATGGACATATATACACTATAAAATGTAAAATAGATAGCTAGTGGGAAGCAGCCGCATAGCACAGAGAGATCAGCTCGGTGCTTTGTGACCACCTAGAGGGGTGGGTAAGGGTGGGTGGGAGGGAGGGAGACGCAGGAGGGAAGAGATATGGGAACATATGTGTATGTATAACTGATTCACTTTGTTATGAAGCAGAAACTAACACACCATTGTAAAGCAATTGTACTCCAATAGAGATGTTTAAAAAATTAAAAAAATAAACTATAAAAATAAAGGCTGGAGTGGTTGTGGAGAAAAGGGAACACTCTTGCACTGTTGGTGGGAATGTAAATTGATACAGCTACTATGGAGAACAGTATGGAGGTTCTTTAAAAATGTTAAAAAAAATAAAAATGTTTTTTTCACATTCTCTTTCTGATATTTCCTTATTATTTTATAGAAACACAATAGATTTCTGTGTATTAATCATGTATCTTGCAACCTTGTTGAATTTGTTGTTTAATTATAATAGGTTTTGGATGGGGAATTTAGGGTTCTCCGTATATTGTACCATGCAACCTGACAGTTTTACCTCTTCTAATCCAATTTGGTTACAATTTTTATTTTTTTCTCATCTGATCTATGGCTAGGACTTCTAATACTATATTAAATACCATTCTTCTCTTTTTCCTAAATATAATGGGAAGGTTTCCAGCTTTTCATGTTTGCATATGATGTTGGCTGTGGGTTTGGTATAATTTTTCTTTATTATATTGTGATATGTGTCCTCTATACACACTTTGATAAGGATGTTTATTATGAATCGATGTTGAATTATGTCATCCCCCCTTCTTTTTTTTTTTTTTTTTTGCATCTGTTGAGATGTTCATGTGATTGTTATATTTCCTTTTCTTAACGTGGTGTATCACACTGATTCATGTGCATATGTTGAGCCATCCTTATGAATGTGGAATTAATGCAACTTGATCATGGGGTAAAATATTTTTAATATATTGTCACATTCAAATTTTTAACATTTTATTGAGAAATTTTACAACTATATTTACCAAAGATATTGATCTGTAATTGTCTTTTTTCTTTTTTTTTGTTTTTTTGTTTTTTTTTTTGGTCATGTCTTCATCTGGTTTTGGAATCAGAGTAATGTTGGTCTCACAGAATGAATTTGTGAGTATTTGTTGCTGTTCAATTTGTTGTAATTGTTTGACAAGTATAGGTGTTATTTTTCTTATATTTTTGTTACTTCCCTGTGACACTATCAGATCTCTGACTTTTTTAAACTGGAAGTTATTTTTTATTACAAAGGCAATTTCACCTGTAATGATCTGTCTCTTTATTCATGATATAATTCTAGAATTTGTCAATTTCTTATAGGTAATGTGGTCTGTATGTAATTATTTATATCATGCTTTTTTCATATTTCTGTAGTATCAATTTTTATTTCTCCTGTTTCATTTCATATTTCATTTATTTGAGTCCTCTCTTCTTTCTTCTTGTTGAGCCTGGCTAAAGTTTTACAACATTTTTTTCCTTTTCCAAAAATCAAATCATGTTTTTATTGATCTTTTTTATTTTTTAAACTATTTTACATTGAAGTTTAGATGATTTACAAGATTGTGTTAGTCTCGGATGTACAGCTTAGTGATTCAGGCTTTTTTGTGGGTTTTATTTTCAGATTATATTCCATTACAAATTATTACCAGATATTGGATATAATTCCCTGGAGTGTATAGTAAACCAGTTTTGCTTATCTATTTTATTTATAGTAGTTTGTATCTGTTAATTTCACACTCTTAAGATGTTTCTCCCACATGTCTTTCCCCTTTGGTAACCATAAGTGGTATTTTTTTGTATGTCTGTGATTCTGTCTCTCTTTGTATGTCAATTCATGAGAGTTTTTTCTTCTTTTTAAATCTCCTGAAGTCTAGAAATTATACCTCCAGCTTTGTTCTAATTTTTTTTCCCGATTGCTTTGATAATTTTAGGTCTTTTGTTGTTCCATACAAATTTTAGAATTGTTGGTTCTAGTTTTGTCAAAAACATCATGGATAATTTGATAGAAATCACATTAAATCTGTAATTTGCTTTGGATAGTATGGCCATTTTCACAATATTAATTCTTCCAATCCAAGAACACGGAATACTTTACATCCTTTTTTATCATCTTCAACTTTCTTTGTCAGTGTTTTTTAGTTTTCACCATTTAGAGTTTTCATCTCCTCAGTTATTTTCCTGTTTTTCTTTCTTTCTTTTTTTTTTAATCCAATCAAGTGTTTGCTTTTTATTTCCTTTCAATTTCTGGTATTTCATTGTTAGTGTAAAGAAACACAACAGATTTATAGGTATTAATCTTCTATCTGTTACATTGCTGAATTTATTAGTTCTAATAGGTTCTGTGTGGAGTCTAGGGTTTTCTGTATAGAGGATCATGTCATCTGCATTCAATGATACTTTTACCTCTTCCATTACATTTGGATACTTTTTTCTTTCTTTCTTTCGTTTTTTCTCTCTTTCTGCTTAGGCTAAGTCTCTCAGTACTATGTTGAAAAAATTAGTGACTGTGGGTATCCTTAGTATTGCTTCTGATTTTACCTTTGCATTAGTGAATATTATGTTGGCTGTGGATTTTCATAATTGGCCTTTATTATGTTGAGTATGTTCCATTCAAACCCACTTTGGTGAGAATTTTTATCCGGGATGGCTGTTGAATTTTCTCAAATGATTTTTCTGTGTCTATTGAGCTGTTCATGTGATCTTGTCTTAACTTTTATTAATGTGGTGTATCACACTGAATGATTTGTATATCTCTAATTTTTCCTTTTGACAATGGAATGACTATACCTTGATCATGGTGTATGATCTTCTTTCATATATTGTTGGATTGTTTGCTAATATTTTATTGAAGATTTTTGTATGTAGGTTTATCAAAGATATTGGCCTGTAATTTTTATTTTTGTAGTGTTTCTATGTGATCTTCATATCAGGGTTATGGGGGCCTAACAGAATAATTTGGGAGTGTTCCCGAATCTTCAGTTTTTTGCAATAGTTTGAGATGGATTGGCATACTTTTTTACACCGTACGTTTGGTATAATTCCCCAATGAAGCGGTCTGGTTCTAGACATTTTTTTAAAATTACAGATTGTGTTTCACTGTTCATGTTGGACTGTTCAATACTGTGTTTATTCTTCAGTCAGTATTGGCAGGCCTAGCAGGCCAGAGGTTTCTAGAAATTCGTCCACTTCTATGGTATTATAATTGTTTTCGTATAATTCTTCATAATATTCTCTTATGCTTTTAAAAAATTTCTATGGTGTGGATTGTTATTTCTTCTCTTCCAAGTTGTATTTTGTGTATTTGAGACTTCTCTCTTTTCTTTTTGATGAGTGTGGCAGGGGTTTGTCAGTTTTGTTTATTGTATCAAAAAACCAACTCTTGGGCTTCCCTGGTGGCGCAGTGGTTGACAGTCCGCCTGCCCATGCAGGGGACACGGGTTCATGCCCCGGTCTGAGAAGATCCCACATGCTGCGGAGCGGCTCGGCCCGTGAGCCATGGCCACTGAACCTGCTTGTCCGGAGCCTGTGCTCCACAATGGGAGAGGCCACAACAGTGAGAGGCCTGCGTACCACAAACAAAACAAAACAAAACAAAAAACAACTGTTTTTATGTTGGTCTTTATAATAGTTTTGTTTTTATCTTTATTTTATTTATTCCCCCTCTGACCTTTAGTATTTCCTTCCTTCTAAGCTGACTTTAGGCTTTTATTGTTCTTTTTCTTTTTCTAATGTTTTTAGGAGGTGCATTATGTTGTTTCTTTGAGATTTTTCTTGTTCTTGAAGATGACCAGTATCAGTATAATCTTCTCTTTTAGAATTGCTTTTGCTGTGTAACATAAATTTTGAACTTGTGTTTTTATTTTTGTTTGTCTTGTATTTTATAATTTATTGTCTCATTTTATCATTGACTCACTGGTTTTAGTAGGATGGTTTTTAGTCTCCATATGCTTTGCTTTTTCCTTTTTTCTTTTTGCAGTTGATTTCTAGTTTCATTCCATTGTGGTTGAAAACAATTATATAATTTATATTATCTTAATTTATTGAGGCTTTTGTTTTCTCACCTAGTATGTGATCTACCCTGGAGAGAATATTTCACATGTATTTACAAAGAAAATGCATTCTGTTGTTTGGGGAAATAATGTTCTGTAAACATCAATTAAGTTACCTCGTCTATTGTGTCATTTGAGATTATTAATTTTCTCTTTGGATGATTTCTTTATTGAAGTTGGTGAGGTGTTACAGACTATTATTTTTTTGTTGTCAATTTCTCCTTTTATGTCTCTTAGTATTTTCTTTGTAAGTTTAGGTGCTCCTGTGCTAGGTGCATATATGTTGACGAGTGTAAGATCATTTTTGTATTAATCCCTTTATCATTATATGAGTCCCTGCTTTGTCATTAGTTGTAGGATATATTTTAGACTCTATTTTGTCTTATATGCTTAATGTTACCCCTGTGTTCTTGTCAATTACATGAAATATCTTTTCTCATTCCCTCACTTTCAGCCTATGTGTGATTTTACCCTATATTTAGCCTCTTGTTGGCAGGATATTGAAGGGACTTTTATTTTCATCCAATCAACCACCTTATGTCTGTTTATTGGAGTGCTTCATCTATTGACACTTAAAGTAATTATTGGTAGGTATTTAGTTTTTTCTATTTTATTGCTTGTTTTCCAGTGTTTTGGTATTCTTTTCTTTTCATTTCTTCTTTTGGGGTCTCCAGCTGTGATTTGATGATTTTCTTTAGTAATATGCTTGGGTTCATTTCTTTTTTTTTTTTGCTGTATAAATGATAAGTTTTTAACCTATAAAAACATATATGGACCCCATGGTAACTATGTTGCCCCATAATTATATCTTTTAGCTTTAAATATATAGTCATTAATGTCCAAACGTATTGTAAAATGTTTTTACTCCTTTCCCCTAAAATTTACGGTAATGATATCATTTTTTACATCTTCAGGCTTATACATTTACTGTTTATTTTAGTTATAGTTGATTTTACTATATTTCTGTCTCTTAATCTGCATACTGACTTATTTTTGTGAACTTCAATAGTTACTATATATTTGTGTTTCCTATTGGATTTTCCTTTTCCTGTAGATTCTTACTTCTTTTCTATTTAAAGGAGACTCTTCAATATTTCTTTTTTATTTAACTATAGTTAATTTACAATATTGTGTTAGTATCTGGTGTAGAGCTTCAGATTATTTTCCACTATAGTTTATTATAAGATACTGAATATGGTTTTCTGTGTTTTACAGTGAATCCTTGCTTCTTATCTGTTTTATATATAGAGGTGTGGTCTGTTAATCCCATACTCTTCATTTAATTATCCCCACTGCCTTTCCCCTTTGGTACCCATAAGTCTGTTTTCTATATCTATGAGTCTGTTTCTGTTTTGTAAATAAGTTTCATTTGTATTATTTGATTTAGATTCCACATATAAATGATATGTAATATTTGCCTTTCTTTAACTTACTTCACTTAGTATGATAATCTCTAGGTTCATCAGTGTTGCTACAAAGGACAATATTTTATTCTTTTTATGGCTGAGTAATATTCCATTGTGTATATACACCATATCATCTTTAACCACTCATCTGTTGGTGCACACTTGGATTGTTCCATGTCTTGGGTACTGTGAATAGTTCTGCTGTGAACATTGGGGTGTATGAATCTTTCAAATTATTGTTTTCATCTTTTCTAGATATATTCCCAAGAGTGGGATTATTGAATAATATCATTGCTCTATTTTTAGTTTTTAAAGGAAATTTCACACTATTTTCATAGTGGCTGCCACAATTTACATTCTCACCAACAGTGTACAAGGATTCCCTTTTCTCCACCCTCTCTCCAGCACTATTTGTAGACTTTTTGATGATAGCCATTCTGACTGTTGTAAGCTGATAACTCTTTGGAGTTTTGCTTTGCATTTCTCTAATAAGTAACTATTTTCATGTGTCTTGCCCACCTGTATGTCTTCTTTGGAGAAATGTCTATTTAGGTCTTCACCCATTTGCTATTACCTTGTTTGGTTATTTATATTCAGTTGTATGAGCTTTTGTATATTTTGGAATTTAAGCTCTTGTTGGTCGCATTATTTGAAAGTATTTTCTCCAGTCCATAGGTTGTCTTTTTGTTTTGTTGATCATTACATTTGTAGAGCAAGCTTTTAAGTTTGACTAGGTACCATTTATTTATGTTTGCTTTCATCTCTTTTGCCTTGGTAGACTAAGAATTTTACTACAATTTATGTCAGAGAATGTTTTGCCTATGTTCTCTTCAAGGAGTTTTATGGTGACATGTCTTATATTGAAGAGTTTCAGTCATTTGGAGTTTATTGTTATGTATGGTGTGAGGCTGTGTTCTAATTTTATTGGTTTACATAAGGTGGTCCAGCTTTCCCAACACCATTTACTTAAGAGACTACCTTTCTGCATTGTGTATTCTGGCCTCCTTTGTCAAATATTAACTCACTGCAGGTAAGTAGGTTTATTTCTGGGCTGTCTATTTTGTTCCATTGATGTGTATATCTGGTTTTGTGCCAATACCATGCTGTTTTGATTACTGTAGGTTTGTAGTATTGTCTAAAGTGTGGGAGGTTTATGTCTCCAGCTTTGTTCTTCTTTCCTTGGAATAGCATTGACAATCTGGTGAGTTTTGTCTTTGTGAGTGTGTGTGTGTGTTATTTCATATAAATTTTAGTATTATTTGTTCTACCTCTGTAAAAAATGTCTTGAATATTTGGACAGGGATAGCATTAAATCTGTTGATTGTTTTGGATGGTATGACCACTTTATCAATATCAATGTTTCCAATCTAATAGCAGGGAATATGTTTCCATTAATTTTTATCATCTTCAGTTTTTTTTTTTTTTTACATCTTACTGCTTTCCACAGCTTTATTTTTATCATTTAACATCTTTATGGGAGTAAAATTGCTTTATAATGGTGTGTTAGTTTCTGCTTTATAACAAAGTGAATCAGCTATACATATACATATATCCCCATATCTCTTCCCTCTTGCATCTCCCTCCCTCCCACCTTCCCTATCCCACCCCTCTAGGTGGTAAAAAACACCAAGCTGATCTCCCTGTGCTATGCAGCCACTTCACACTAGCTATCACTTTTACCTTTGGTAGTGTATATATGTCCGTGCCACTCTCTCACTTTGTCCTAGCTTACCCTTACCCCTCCCCGTGTCCTCAAGTCCATTCTCTACATCTGCGTCTTTATTCCTGTCCTGCCCTTAGGTTCTTAATAAACTTTTTTTTTTAAGGTTCCATATATATGTGTTACCATATGGCATTTGTTTTTCTCTTTCTGACTTACTTCACTCTGTATGACAGACTCTTTTTACCATCTTCAAGTTTTTTTAATCATTGTTTTATATTTCTCACTTTATAGGGCTTTTACATCCTCACTTAGACCTCTTCCTAGGCTATTGTATTTTTTGAGTCAATTTTAAATGATAATTTTTTTTTTTTACTATTTTATCTGATATTTTTACTTTTTTATCTGATATTTTATTGTTAGTGTAAAGAAATGCAACAGATTTGTATATATATTGATCTTGTATCCTCCTAGCTTGCTGAATTCATTTATTAGTTATAATAGTTCTTGTGAGCTTTTTTAAAAGGGCTTTCTATAAGGAGTGTCATGTCATCTACACACAATGACAATTTCACCTATTCTCTTACCGTTTGGATATGGTGTTTTTCTTGTCTGATTGCTGTGGCTAGAATTTCCAATAGTACATTGAATAGAAGTGGAGAGAATGGGCATCCTTGTTTTTTTTCCCAGAATTTAGTTGGGAGGCTTTTAACTTTTCACTGTTGAGTATTATATTGGCTGTGGATTTGTTATAAATGCCTTTTATTATGTTGAGATATGTTGTCTCTATACTCATTTTGGTGAGATTTTTTATCATGAATGAATGTTGAATTTTATCAAATGCTTTTTCTGCAGAAAGCATGATCATGTTGTTCCTTTCTTCTGTTGATGTGCTGTCAACAGTTCTGTTAGGTGTGTTTAGTATTGGTGAATTCTTTTAGCTTTTGCTTATCTGAGAAGCTCTTTATTTTTTTTTCAATACTAAATGACAATCTTGCTGGGTAGTGTACCTATATTGCAGGTCTTTTCTTTCAGGATTTAGATATATATCATGCTACTTTCTTCTGGCCTGTAATATCTCTGCAGAAGAATTAGCTGATAGCCTTATGGGGATTACCTTGTATATGACTATTTTTTTCTACTACTTTTAGGATTCTCTGTTTATCTTTAAATTTTGTCATTTTTATTGTGATATATCTTGGTGTTGATCTCTTTGTGTTCATCTTATTTGGGTCTCTATGTGCTTTCTGTACCTGGATGTGTTTCTTTCTTCAGGTTTGGAAAGATTTTAGCCATAATTTCCTCAAATACATGTTTGATCCCTCTTCTCTCTCTTCTTCTGGAATGTCTATAATGTAAATGTTTGGCATGTTTAAAGTTATCACGGATATATCCTAGATTACTTTCAAGTTTTGTTCAGTTTTCTTTCTGCTACTGTTCTGATTGGGTGATTTTCATTGTTCTATATGCCATATCATTTATGCTTTCTTCTGTATCACTCAGCCTGCTCTTTATTCCTTTTATGTGTTTTTAATTTCAGCTATCAAATTATCTATTTTTGTTTGGTCTTCTTTATATTTTCTTGTTTCTTGTTAAACTGATTTTACTGTCCATGTTTTGAATTCTTTATCCAGTAATTTTTTTCTTTCTGTTTCATTATTACTTTTTTTCAACTGTTTTCTCTTGCTTCTTCAGTTGAGAGTAGTTCCTCTGCCTTTTCATTTTACTTAACTTTCTCTGCCTCCATGAATTTAGGTGATACAGTTTTATATTGTGGCCTTGAAATGGTATTTTTATGTGACACTGTTTCTATACATACTGTGTGTGCTTTGATGGGAGGCTTAGATTTGAGGTGGACCCCAGTCACCAGTTTCCTCAGGGTGTGCTCACTGCTATCACTTCAGCCGTGGGTTGGGCTGTAAGCGGAGAAGCTGGAGCTTGCACAAGTATGATGCAACACTTCCTCTCTAGTGGTCGTCATTACCCTGTCAGTGGTTGTATCTGATACCAGGATTTTGTGGCAGAAATTCTGATGATGGACTTGAGTTGGCTCTGTTCCCTTAAGTGTGATTTTTTTCTTCCTCCTCCACAAGGGCTGCTGGCTGAAGGTCCATGGGTTCTCAGGCCTGGTGTTGTTATGTTGGTGAGTGATGTCAGTGCCTTGAGGGTGGCCAGGGCCAATTTTGACCTACTTGTGGATGCAGCTGATACCCAGGAGTCCCAGTGATAATGCCAGACCACTTGTTGGCGGAGCCTATTCCTTCTGTCTCTCTCTGCAGGACCCTTGGTGTCCTGAAGTTAAGGTCAACCCAATGGTGTGCAGAGCTGTATCCTGAGAGCTGGGTTTGGGACCTTGAAGGTCCTGAAGCTAGTGCCAGTTCATTGGTGGGCAGGACAATGTCCTGTGTTCCCTGTGGATGGGTTCAAGTTTCAGGGCATCTGGGGCCTCAGGGGGTCTTAAGGAAGCTGGACTGCTGATTAATTGTGCTCTGTCCCCATCCAGGTAGTTGTTTGGCCTGAGATAAGACTTACTTATGCTGACAGGCTGGTGGGTGGGGTCAGGTCCCTATGACAATAAGCTAGAGGGAAAATTCCAAAATGGTACTTGAGGACCCTAACATCCTCTTGGTAGAACGAGGTCCCCAAGATAGCAGCCTATAACGTCTATGTTCCCAGGGTGTGTGTCTGTTGCCTCTTGTCTTTCTGAGATGCTCTGCACTATCACCAGTGGGTCTGATCCACGATATTTTGCAATTACTGCTTATATTATGGGTCTCAGCGCTCATGAGATTTTCTGTGCACTCTTTAAGAGCAGGGTCTCTATTTCCTACGTCTCTCTATCTCTCCTAAATTCAGCCTCACTTGTCTTCACAACCAAACAGTCTGTGGGCTTATCTTCCTGGCTGAGGACCTCCAGGCTTGGGGTCCCAATGTGTAACTCTTACTCCCTGCAATTGTTAATTATCTTCCCATTTGTGTGTTACCTCCGTGGTGGTATGGGTTTTTACCTCTACTCGTCCCCTCCTACCTCTCTTTGTTTGGATACTTCTTTCTATCTTTAGTTGTAGAGATCTTTTCGGTTAGTCTTCAAGTATTTCTCATCCATAGTTGCTCTCTATATAGGTGTGATTTGGGTGTGCCTGTAAGAGAAGGTGAGCTCAGGGTCTTCCTGCTCCACCATCTTGTTCACTCCATAGTGGTGAAAACTTTAAAATTTTACACTCTTAGCAACTTTCAAATATCGAATATGACATGGATAACTACAGTTGTTTTTGGCTTGTAAGAACCCGTTATTTTACCAGCAAATGTGTTTATTTGGGAACAGCAAAGAATTGCAATTCAGGACATGCAACCTATGGTGAAGCACAAGCAAGTCCAGAAAACAAAGGAGGGAAGTATTCTTTTACAGAGGAAAAGGGGAGTTGGGAAAAGCTCTTATATACAGAGATTCCATTGAAAAAACTGTGATCTTGGATTGTAGTAGGTTTTTATTGGCTAATATAGGAGTAAAACTCTTACTGTTGAAGCCGCAAAGTTTTGTTTCTTCCTGTTGGGCCTGCAATTGACATGGAGTGGTAGGGAATGAGAGCACCCCCTCTGGCCTACAAACTCCACTTAAAATGAAGTATCTCTTAATTAATGGTTCTATCCTTATGGTGTCCATTATATCCCCAGATCTCATTCACATTTTAATTGGAGGTTTATACCCTTTGATCACCTTCAACTTTTACCTCTACTCCCCATCCCACCCCTAGTGACCATAATTTTTTCCCCCAAAAGACAGGAACAGATTCGCTCTGACCCAGTTATTAGAAAATAATCATGACAAATCTCGTATAGAGAAAATCCATTGGTGCACCTCAATGCCATGACTCTATAAGACCCCTCACACAAGCACTACTGACATGAGGGATTTCAGATGTAAAAGTACCCAGCTGGAAGCACACTGTGTCAGGCAGTTATGAGGGACAGGTAGGCACATCCACACTGGTCCAGAATGTAGAGTGATTCAGAAAATACACTTGGGTTGAAGCCCTCTATTGCCATCCATACCTTTTGCTGTTTTAAGGTTCTGTGGTGACCCAAGTCTCTTAAAGCCTTAAAATTGAGGCGGGGCAAAATGTTGCATATTCAGAGAAACATGAAGTTGCACATGGGCCGAATGTTGGGGAGGGAGCACATGAATCCAGGGTTCCATTCAAATTCTGCCTTGGTGCCCTGGCACAGAATCTCTATAGTTTTTCACCTTGTGAAGAAAATCTGGGATCTCCAAGTCCCCTGCTGTCCCCACTGTAGCCACATTCTTCTTCTTCGGCCTAACTGTCTGTGCAGTAATTTGAAGGAAGCAAGGAAGGTCTTGATCATTGCAGACCAGTAAAGAATTGAAGTTTTCTGTTTCTTTGAGTTTTTATTTTTTAATCCAAATAAATGTGAGGTGATATGGTATTTTCTTTAACCTGTCTCAGTTGGAATAGTGCCCTCATGTTTCATCCATGTTTTCACATATGACAGAATTTTTTTCTCATGGCTGAATAATACTCCAGTACATATAGTAATATGGTATGTTTTCTTTATCCATTAATTCTTTGATAGGCAGGTAGGATGTTTTAATATATTGGCAATTGTGAATAATCTGGCAATAAACATGGGATGGATACTTACATCTTTCATATTGCATTTTCATTTCTCCTGACCAATAACCCTAGAAGTGGAATTGCGGAAACACATGGTAGGTCTATCTGTAATTTTTGTTTTTTTTTTTTTGCGGTACGTGGGCCTCTCACTCTTGTGGCCTCTCCCGTTGTGGAGCACAGGCTCCAGATGTGCAGGCTCAGCAGCCATGGCTCACGGGCCTAGCTGCTCCGTGGCATGTGTGATCTTCCCGCACCGGGGCACTAACCCGTGTCCCCTGCATCTGCAGGCGGACTCTCAACCACTGCGCCACCAGAGAAGCCCCTATCTGTAATTTTTAAAGAAAATTTTACATTGTGTTTTATATTGGCTTAATAAATTTGCATTCCCATCAACAGTGGATAAGGATTCTCCTTTTCTCACTTTTCTGTTTACATTTCTAATTTCTTCCCTTCCTTTTCTTTTTCTTAACATCTTTATTGGAGTATAATTGCATTACAATGTTTTGTTAGTTTCTGCAGTATAACAAACTGAATCAGCTATATGTATACATACATCCCCATATCCCCTCCCTCTTGCATCTCCCTCCCTCCCTCCCTCCCCCACCGCTCTAGGCACTCAAAAAGCACGGAGCTGATCTCCCTGTGTTATGCGGCTGCTTCCAAATAGCTGTCTATTTTACCTTTGGTAGTATATATAAGTCCATGCTACTCTCTTACTTTGTCCCAGCTTACCCTTCCCCCTCCTCGTGTCCTCAGTTCATTCTCTACATCAGCGTCTTTATTCCTATCCTGCCCCTAGGTTCTTCATAGCCTTTTTTTTTTAGATTCCATATATATGTGTTAGCATATAATTTTTTTTTCTTTTTCTGACTTACCTCACTCGGTATGACAGACTCTAGGTCCATCCACCTCACTGCAAATAATTCAATTTCATCTCTTTTTTGGCTGAGTAATATTCCATTGTATATATGTGCCACGTCTTGTTTATCCACTCTTCTGTCAATGGACACTTAGGTTGCCTCCATTTCCTGGCTACACTAAATAGAGCTGCAACCAGAATATTGTGGTAGATGACTCTTTCTGAATTATTGTTTTCTCAGGGTATATGCCCAGTAGTGGGATTCCTGGGTCGTATGGTAGTTCTCTTTGTAGTTTTTTAAGGAACCTCCATACTGTTCTCCATAGTGGCTGTACCAATTCACATTCCCACCAACAGTTCAAGAGGGTTCCCTTTTCTCAACACCATCTCCAGCATTTTTTTTTTTTGTACATTTTGTGAGGATGGCCGTTCTGACTGCTGTGAGGTGATACCTCATTGTAGTTTTGATTTGCATTACTTTAATGATTAATGATGTTGAACAGCCTTTCATGTGTTTGTTGGCAATCTGTATATCTTCTTTGGATAAATGTCTAATTAGGTATTTTGCCCATTTTTGGAGTGTGTTTTTTTTTTTTTTTTTTTTTTTTGATATTAAGCTGCATGAGCTGCTTGTTTATTTTGGAGGTTAATCCTTTGCCAGTTGCTTCATTTGCTAATATTTTATCCCATTCTGAGGGTTGCCTTTTTGTGCTGTTTATGGTTCACTTTGCTGTGCAAAAGCTTTTAAGTTTCATTAGGTCTCATATGTTTATTTTTGTTTTTATTTCCCTTTCTCTAGAAGGTGGGTCCAAAAGAATCTTGCTGTGATGTATGTCATAGGGTGTTCTACCTATGTTTTCCCCTAAGAGTGTTATTGTGCCTGGCCTTGCATTTAGGTCTTTAAGCCATTTTGAGTTTATTTTTGTGTATGGTGTTAGGAAGCGTTCTAATTTCATTCTTTTATGTGTAGCTGTCCATTTTCCCCAGCACTACCTATCAAAGAGGATGTCTTTTCTCCATTGTATATTCTTGCCTCCTTTATCATGATAAGGTGACCATATGTGTGTGGTTTTATCTCTTGGCCTTCTATCCGGTTCCATTTACCTATATTTCTGTTTTTGTGTCAGTACCATACAGTCTTGATTACTGTAACTTTGTAGTAGAGACTGAAGTCCGGGAGTCTGATTACCCCAGCTCCGTTTTTCTTTCTCAAGATTGCTTGGGCTTTTCAGAGCCTATCTTGTTTGCATACAAATTCTGAAGTAGTTTCTTCTAGTTCTGTGAAAAATGCCAGTGGTAGTTTGACAGGGATTGCATTGAATCTGTAGATTGCTTTGAGTAGTATAGTGATTTTCACAATATTGATTCTTCCAATCCAAGAACGTGGTATATCTGTCCATCTGTTTGTATCATCCTTAATTACATTCATCAGTGTCTTATAGGTTTCTGCATACAGGTCTTTTGTCTCCTTACGTAGTTTTATTCATAGGTGTTCTATTCTTTACATTACAATGGTAAATAGGAGTGTTTCCTTAATTTCTCTTTCAGATTTTTCATCATTAGTGTACAGGAATGCCAGAGATTTCTGTGCATTAATTTTGTATTCTGATACTTTAATGAATTCATTGATTTAGCTCCAGCAGTTTTCTGGTAGCCTCTTTAGGATTCTCTATGTTTAGTATCATGTCATCTGCAAACAGTGACTGCTTTACTTCTTTTCTGATTTGGATTCCTTTTATTTCTTTTTCTTCTCTGATTGCTGTGGCTAAAACTTTCAAACTATGTTGAATAATAGTGGTGAGAGTGGCCAACCTTGTCTTTTTCCTTATCTTCATGGAAATGGTTTCAGTTTTTCACCATGAGGACGAGGTTGGCTGTGGCTTTGTCATATATGGCCTTTATTATGTTGAGGTAAGTTCCCTCCATGCCTACTTTCTGGAGCGTTTTTATCATAATGGGTGTTGATTTTTGTCAAAAGCTTTCTCTGCATCTATTGACATGATTGTATGTTTTTTCTCCTTCAATTTGTTAATATGGTGTATCACATTGATTGATTTGCATATATTGAAGAATCCTTGCATTTCTGGGATAAACCCCATTTGATCATGGTGTATGATCATTTTTATGTGCTGTTGGATTCTGTTTGCTAGTATTTTGTTGAGGATTTTTGCATTTATGTTCATCAGTGATATTGGCCTGTAGTTTTCTTTCTTTGTGACTTCATTGTCTGATTTTGGTATCAGGGTGATGGTGGCCTCGTAGAATGAGTCTGGGAGTGTTCCTCCGCCTGATATATTTTGGAAGAGTTTGAGAAGGATAGGTGTTAGCTATTCTCTAAGTGTTTCATAGAATTTGCCTGTGATGCCATCTGGTCCTGGGGGTTTGTTTGTTGGAAGGTTTTTAATCACAGTTTCAATTTCAGTGCTTGTGATTGGTCTGTTCATATTTTCTATTTCTTCCTGGTTCAGTCTCGGAAGGTTGTGCTTTTCTAAGAATGTGTCCATCTCTTCCAGGTTGCCCTTCTTTTTTGGCATATACTTGCTTGTATTAATCTCTCATGATTCACTGTATTTCTGCAATGTCCGTTGCTACTTCTCCTTTTTCATTTCTAATTCTATTGATTTGAGTCTTCTCCCTTTTTTTCTTGAGGAGCCTGGCTAATGGTTTATCAATTTTGTTTATCTTCTCAAAGAACCAGTTTTTCATTTTATTGATCTCCACTCTTGCTTCCTTCATTTCTTTTTCATTTATTTCTGATCTGAACTTTATGCTTTCTTTCCTTCTGCTAACTGTGGGTTTATATTTTCTTCTGCTTCTTTCTCAGTATGCTTTAGTGTAAGGTTAGGTTCTTTATTTGTGATGTTTCTTGT
Organism: Grampus griseus; assembly: GCF_964374135.1. NCBI lineage: Eukaryota > Metazoa > Chordata > Mammalia > Artiodactyla > Delphinidae > Grampus > Grampus griseus. Next base: position 13,620,769 of record NC_139016.1, on the reverse strand, counting down.
TTCTTCAAGTAGGATTGTATTACTATAAACTTCCCCCTTAGAACTCCTCTTGCTGAATCCCATAGGTACTGGTTCATTGATTTTTTTTCACTGTCGTTTAATTCTAGGTATATTTTTATTTCCTCTTTGATTTCTTCAGTGCTCTCTTGGTTACTAAGTAGTGTATTGTTTAGCCCCCATGTGTTTGTATTTTTTACACACTTTTTCCTGTAATTGATATACAGTCTCATAGCATATTGGTCAGAAAAGATACTTGATATGATTTCAATTTTTTCAAATTTACCAATATTTGATTTTTGACCCAACATATGATGTATCCTGGAGAATGTTCCACGAGCACTTGAGAAGACTGTTTATTCTGTGGTTTTCGGGTGGAATGTCCTATAAATATCAGTTAAGTCCATCTTGTTTAATGTATCATATGAAGCTTGTGTTTCCTTATTTATTTTCATTTTGGGTGATCTGTCCTTTGGTGAAAGCGGGGTGGTAAAGTCCAATACTATGATTATTTTACTGTTGATATCCCTTTTTATGGCTGTTAGCATTTGCCTTATGTATTGAGGTGCTCCTATATTGGGTGCATAAATATTTACAATTTTTATATCTTCTTGGATTGATCCCTTGACCATTATGTACTCTCCTTCTTTGTCTCTTGTCATAGTGTTTATTTAAAGTGTATTTTGTCTGATATGAGAATTGCTACTCCAGCTTTCTTTTGATTTCCATTTGTATGGAATACCTTTTCCCATCCCCTCACTTTCAGTCTGTATGTGTCCTTAGGTCTGAAATGGGTCTCTTGTAGATAGCACATATATCATTTTTGTTTTTGAATCCATTCCACAGGTCTATGTGTTTTGGTGGAGACTTTAATCCACTTACCTTTAAGGTTGTTATCGATATGTGTGTTTCTATTACCATTTCGTTAATTGTTTTGGGTGGGTTATTGTAGGTATTTTCCTTCTCCTGTGTTTCCTGCCTAGAGAATTTCCTTTAGCATTTGTTGTAAAGCTGGTTTGGTGGTGCTGAATTCTCTAAACTTTTTCTTGTGTGTAAAGGTTTTAATTTCTCCTTCAAATCTGAATGAGATCCTTGCTCATTAGGGTAATCTTGGTTGAATGTTTTTCCCTTTCTTCACTTTAAATATGTCCTTCCCCTCCCTTCTGGTTGCAGAGTTTGTGCTGAATGATCAGCTGTTAACCTTATGTGGATTCCCTTGTATGTTATTTGTTGTTTTCCCCTTGCTGCTTTTAATATATTTTCTTTGTATTTAATATTTGATAGTTTGATTAATATGTGTCTTGTCATGTTTCTTCTTGGATTTATCCTATATGGGACTCTCTGCACTTCCTGGACTTGATTAACTATTTCCTTTCCCGTGTTATGGAAGTTTTCATCTATAATCTCTTTAAATATTTTCTCAGTCCCTTTCTCTTTCTCTTCTTCTTCTGGGACCTCTACAATTCGAATGTCGGTGTGTCTAATGTTGTCCCAGAGGTCTCTGAGACTGTCCTCAATTCTTTTCATTCTTTTTGCTTTATACTGCTCTGTGTAGTGATTTCCACTACTTTATCTTCCAAGTCACTTATCCGTTCTTCTACCTCAGTTATTCTGCTATTGATTCCTTCTAGAGAATTTTTAATTTCATTTATTGTGTTGTTCATTATTGTTTGTTTGACCTTTAGTTCCTCTATGTCCTTATTAAACATTTCTTATATTTCTCCATTCTATTTCCAAGATTTTGGATCACCTTTACTATCATTACTCTGAATGCCTTTTCAGTTAGACTGCCTATTTCCTCTTCATTTGTTTGGTCTGGTGGATTTTTACCTTGCTCCTTCTTCTGCTGGGTGTTTCTCTGCATTCTCATTTTACTTAACTTACTATGTTTGGGGTCTCCTTTTCTCAGGCTGCAGGTTTGTAGTTCCCATTGTTTTCTGCATCTGCCCCCAGTGTGTACGGTTCTTTCGGTGAGCTGTGTAGGCTTCCTGGTGGAGGGGATTAGTGTCTCTGTTCTGGTCAATGAGGCTGGATCATGTCTTTGTGGTGCACAGGGACATGTCCCGTGGTGTGTTTTGGGGTATCTTTGACCTTATTATGATTTTAGGCAGCCTCACTGCTAATGGGTGGTGTTGTGTTCTTGTCTTGCCAGTTGTTTGGCATAGGGTTTCCAGCACTGTAGCTTGCTGGTCTTCGAGTGGAGCTGGGTCTTAGCGTTGCAATGGAGTTCTCTGGGAGAGACTTCACTGCTTTGTATTATGTGGAGCTGGGAGGTCTCTGGTGGACCAATGTCCTGAACTTGCCTCTTCCACCTCAGAGGCAGTGGCCTGACACCTGGCCAGAGCACCAAGACACTGTCAGCCACACAGGTTAGGAGAAAAAATATTAAAAATGTATAAATTTAAAAATGAAGTTATTAAAATTAAAAAAATCTCTTAAAAATTTAAAAAATTAGAAAGTATTTTTAAAATTGGACAGACAGAACCCTGGACAAATGGTAAAAGCAAAGCTATACAGACAAAATCACACAAAAAAGCATATACATACACACTTCCAAAACAATTTATTATCATTGGTATATTATATCAATGATAATAAACTGTAAATACTAAACTAAGGTAAACTTAAGACCAGAAAAAAATTAGATGCAGAAAGCAAACTCCAAGTCTACAGTTGCTCCCCAAATCCACCGCCTCAATTTTGCGATGATTTCTTGTCTATTCAGTTATTCCAAATATGCTGGGTACATCCGGTTGATTGTGGAGATATAATCCGCCACTCCTGATTCTGCTGGGAGACATTTCCTTTTCTTTTCTTTGTTTGCACAGTTCCTGGGGTTCAGCTTTGCATTGGCCCTGCCTCTGTGTGAAAGTTGCCTGAGGACGTCTGTTCTTCACTCAGACAGGTCAGGGTTAAAGGAGCACTGGATTAGGGGGCTCTGGCTCACTCAGGCCTGGGGGAGGGAGTGGTATGGAATGAGGGGGTAAGCCTGTGGTAGCAGAGACCGGTATGACGTTGCAACAGCCTGAGGCGCACAGTGTGTTCTCCTGGGGAAGTTGTCCCTATATCACGGGACCCTGGCAGTGCTGGGTTGTGCAGGATCTCGGGAGAGCAGCTGTGGATTGTGACCTGTGCTTGCACACTGGTTTCTTGGTGGCTGAAGCAGCAGCCTTAGTGTTTCATGCCCTTCTTTGGTGTCCTCACTTGTAGCCGCGTCTCACACCTGTCTCTGAAGCTCATTTAGGCGGTGCTCTGAATCCCCTCTCCCTGCGCACCCGGAAACAATGGTCTCTTGCCTCTTAGGCAGGTGTGGATTTTTTTACTGGACTCCCTCCTGGCTAGCTGTGGCACACAAGCCCCCTTCAGGCTGTGTTCACGCAGCCAACCCCAGTCCTCTCCCGGGGATCTGATCCTCAAACCCCGAGCCTCAGCTCCCGTCCCCCAACCCTCCCGGTGGGTGAGCAGACAAGCCTCTCAGCCTGGTGAGTGCTGGTTGGCACTGATCCTCTGTGTGGGAATCTCTCCACTTTGCCCTCTGCACCCCTGTTGCTGTGCTCTCCTCTGTGGCTCTGAAGCTTTTCCCCCACCACCTCCCGTCTCCAGCAGTGAAGAGGCTTCCTAGTGTGTGGAAACTTTTCCTCCGTCACAGCTCCCTCCCAGAGGTGTGGGTCCTGTCCCTTTACCCAGGTACATGGGGAGTTTCTTGCCGTTTGGGAAGTCTGAGGTCTTCTGTCAGCATTCAGTAGGTGTTCTCTAGGAGTTGTTCCACATGTACATGTATTTCTAATGTAATTTTCGGGAGGAAGTTGATCTCCACGTCTTACTCTTCTACCATCTTGAAGGCCTCCTCTCTTCTCTTCTTGATGATAGACATTTTAACAGGTATAAAGTAATATTTTTTGTCATTTCATTTTATAATTCCCTGATAATTAGTTATGATGAGCCTCTTTCAATGTACCTGTTGACTATTTGGCTATCTTCTTTGGAAGACTGCTTATTTAGTTCTTTTGTCCATTATTAAATCAGACTTTTTGTTATTGTGTGTTTTTTCTATATTTGGACATTAACCTCTTATTCAATACATGCCTTGAACATTTTTTCTGCCGTCACGTATGCTGTCTTTTAATTTTCTTGACTGTTTCTTTTTTTATTGTAGAAGTTTTCAAGATTGATGTAATCCCATGTGTTGATTTATGGTTTTGTTGTTTGTACTTTTGGTGTCATATCACAAAGATTAATGTGAAGGGGCTTCTTCCCTAAGTTTACTTCTAGGAGTATTATCATGATGGGTCTTATGTTTAAATCTTTGATTAATTTTGAATAAATTTTTCTGAGTAGTGTAAGTTAAAGTCCAATTTTATTGTTTTTCCTGTGTTTATTTTCAATTCTCCACAGAATTTCTTTAATAAACTATCCTTCATTATTGGCCATTTCATCAAATATTAGATGGTTCTTCATGCCTAGGTTTAATTCTTGGCTATCTATTCAGTTCTATTTGTCTATTGTATTTTATGATGGTGCCAGGTTATATTGAGCACTAGAGGTTTGTAATGTCATGTGAAATCAGAAAGTGTGGCATGTTCAGATTTGTTTTCGTTTCTCAGGATTCTTTTCGTTATTCCTTATGGTTTCATAAAACTTAGGATTTATTTTATGTGAGGAATGTATTGAAATTTGGAATCTATAGATGGCTATGGGTTATATCAACATTATAACAATATTAGTTCTCCAAATCATCAACATAATATGTCTTTATGTTTGTGTTGTCTTTGATTTCTTTCAAGAAAGTTTTGTTGTTTATATTTTACACATATTTTACTTCCTTGGTTAAATTTATTCCCATGTATTTGATATTTCCTGGATGCTATTGTGAATGAGATTGTTTTCTTTATTTCATTTTCAGATATTCATTATTAGTGTTTAGAAATGCAACTAATTTCTGTGTGTTTGTTTTATACCCTAAAATTTTATCGGATTTGTTGATTAATTCCAACAGTCTCTTGGATGAGTGTGTGATTTTCATATATAAGATCATGTGAATCACAAATAAGACGATTTTACTTACTACATTCTGATTCAGCTGTCTTTTTTGGCCTATTCAATATTTTTATATTTAGGGCAATTATTGAGTATCTTTACTATTATCTAATTGATTGCTTTCTGGTTGTTTTGTATTTTTATTTTGCATTTGTCCCTCTGATCCTGCCTGCCTCTTTCTCTTGACAGCCTTTCATGGTGGTAAAATCTATTAGTACTATTTAATCTTTTGAGAATCTACTCTAGATTTTCCTGTGTTATTACTGTGTGGCTTACATAACATACAGAAATACCACAGTACATTTTATTATGATAACATCATATTTTTTTCCCTAAAAACTCCATCCTTTTTGCTAATCTTCCTTTATATTCTAGATGTCACAATTTACCTTATGCTATGTATTTATTAAATTTATAGTAATTTGAATACGCTTTTTCCTTTAACCTTTTTACCAATGATAAGTAATTAGCAAACCATCCTAATATAGTTACAGTTTTGCAATTCTATCTTACATCTTTACCAGTGTGTTGAGCGATTTCATATATTTACATGTCAGTGATGTGCATCTCTATAGTTCAGCTTGAAAGCTCATTTTAGCATTTCTTCCAAAACAGATCAACTGCTAATTAATTCCATGATATTTTGTTTGTCTGGGAAAACCTTTTTTTCTTCGTAATGTCTGAAGGATAACTTTTCTGGTTAAAGCATTACTGGCTGAAAGGTTTATCTTTCAACACTGAATATATTATGTTTCCACATCCTGTCTTATAGAGTTTTTGCTGATAAATGTGCTGATAGCCCAATGGAGGCTCTTCATAGTTTACTTCATTCAATTTTCCCTGTTTGCCTTTAAGGTCCATTATCATTGAATTTTGACATTTTTTACTATAACCTGTGTGTTTTTTTTAACATCTTTATTGGAGTATAATTGCTTTACAATGGTGTGTTAGTTTCCGCTTAATAACAAAGTGAATCAGTTATACATATACATACGTTCTCATATCTCTTCCCTCTTGCATCTCCCTCCCTCCCACCCTCCCTATCCCACCCCTCTATGTGGTCACAAACAACCTAGCTGATCTCCTTGTGCTATGTGGCTGCTTCCCACCAGCTATCTATTTTACGTTTGATAGTGTATCTATGTCCATGCCACTCTCTCACTTTGTCACAGCTTACCCTTCCCCCTCCCCACATCCTCAAGTCCATGCTCTAGTAGGTCTGTGTCTTTATTACCGTCTTACCCCTAGGTACTTCATGTCCTTTTTTTTTTTTTCTTAGATTGCATATATATGTATTAGCATACGATATGTTGTTTTCTCTTTCTGACTTACTTCACTGTGTATGACAGACCCTAAGTCCATCCACCTCACTACAAATAACTCAGTTTCATTTCTTTTTATGGCTAATATTCCAGTGTATATATGTGCCACATCTTCTTTATCCACTCATCTGTTGATGGACATTTAGGTTGCTTCCATGTCCTGGCTATTGCAAATAGAGCTGCAATGAATATTTTGGTACATCACACTTTGTGAATTATGGTTTTCTCAGGGTGGGAATGTAAATTGATACAGCCACTATGGAGAACAGTGTGGAGGTTCTTTAGAAAACTACAAATAGAACTACCATACAACCCAGAAATCCCACTACTGGACATATACCCTGAGAAATATTCTAGCTTTTAATCTCTGTTTTCCAGAATGCGTTTCCTCTTACACTAATTATGAGCTACAAGTTGAGAAATTTTATCTTTGTAAACAAAGATGAAACATTTATCTTTTTCTCTCTACCTGGTCCTTCCAGAATTTGGTTTCTCCTGATGGCTCCCCTGTGGACTTGATGACTTGTTGTCCACTATAAGTTTACACCTGCCTACTACAATGTTTGCTGCTCAAGGGTGAGGTAGCACTATGACTTCCAAGCTGCTTTCCACTGTGTTTTTGAGCTTTGTAAGGTCAAGCTATGTGTCAAGTCTCACAACACTGGGAGAAGAGGGTCCTTAAACATTTAGCTAGTTGCCTTCGTCACATCCATTAAATTGTCCACATTATGTGTTCTACTGAGACTAAGTTAATTTCATCTCTATTGAGAGGACCCATCCCCAGCTGCAGATGCTGCCACCACCACAGCACTGCCACATATACCCTCTAGGACCACAGTCACAGGGTAAAGTCTCTACACCACCCCAAGGGGACCTTTATCCACAGACAGCACTCAGGGCTCCACAGTCCTCCCATTTATGCAGTTTTCAATATTTTTATGCAATGGACAGAAATCAGAGCTCATTTGTAGGGCTGCCACAACTGTTGGGCATGTTATGGGGCTCAACAAAGGCTTTTTCCTCATTTATTGGCTTACATGGGTGATTTATTGACTTGGATCCAATTTACCCAATAGAAGGCAACCCACACATCCCCAGGGCTTTCCCAGATGAAAGCTCAACTGCTCCCATGCAGGACACTTTGCAACACAGTATGTGGCACCTGGCACATGCCCTTTGTAATCCTCCATATCTGCCCAGGCACCCACAACACATGGATGTGTATGACTTACATCTCATTGTAAAGAGCACAATCCACATGTCTTGAGCTTTATGGTCCAGCCATTCAGTAGGAACCCCAAGTTACTTCAGCTTCACCAATCAAACAGCTGGTGTCCATTGTGTGTCCATTGCCCTGGGGCTGTCGCACACTCATGGATTTCTGCATGTGCACTCAAGCTTCAATGTTTTTGCCTCCTTGCCAGCTACCAAGGAAATCTGTCTGTTCATACCAATGTACTTTAGACTGCCTGGGACTTCCTTACAAATTGCTGAACAGGACCACCAATTCCTCTTTGTCTGCCGCCTCATTTTAAGTGTGTGGTATTTATCCCCATTATATTTGGAGTAATTCTGCTATTTTTCCTCATGGGGACTTAACTTGGCACCACCACATTAGTCATGCAAAAAGAAATTATTAAGACAAACACCAACTTGTCAACAATGCTGGCTGAACACATTGGGCTATTACACAAAACCTAGACTTAAAGCAGTGACAACATGATTCTTTAGCATGCATGATTTTGGATAATTGTTTAGCTTTAAATTACTCATTGGACAAGGAAACAGTTGTATGTGTTGTACAAAGCACTAGGTGCTGAATGTAAATTAATTATTCTGGACCAATTCAGAAAAAAATTTTAAATATGGCTTATGAGATATAAGTATTCCATACCCTCACTCATGTTTTTAAATAAAATACCAATCTTAGTCTTTTCCATGATTTTGGGCTTTGATTTATTTTCTTCTCTGGAACCCAACAAATTGGAAGAATGGTGACAGACAGGATTTCAAACTATCATTTGTTGATACTGGATATCTATATATACATATCTATCTATCTATCTATCTATCTATCTATCTATCTATCTATCTATATCTATCTAACTCTATCTGTGTATATATATATACCATATATATGTGTATATATATATATACCATATATATGTTTGTGTATATATATATATATATATATATATATATATATATATATAGGCTGCGATTTTTCATCGTTGCTGTGTGCGGGCTTTCTCTAGTTGCAGCGAGTGGGTGTTACTCTTCATTGTGGTGCATGGGCTTCTCATTGCCGTGGCTTCTCTTGTGGAGCATGGGCTCTAAGGCACGTGGGCTTCAGTAGTTATGGTGTGCAGCCTCAGCAGTTGTGGCTCGAGGGCTCTAGAGTGCAGGCTCAGTAGATGTGGTTCATGGGCTTAGCTGCTCCGTGACATGTGGGATCTTCCCAGACGAGGGCTTGAACCTGTGTCCCTGACATTGGCAGGAGGATGCTTAACCACTAGACCACCAGGGAAGCCCTGATTGATATTTTTGATTGATATTGTTGACTGGCACTTTTACTGCTCTCCAATGGTTTATGCAGTCTCTTTTAATATCTTCAATAGTTACAAAACTGAGTTCCCCTAAAACCATGTTCCTCTCTCAAGTTTATGATTAACCTCTCTATCCAAAATTTTATTCCCTTTTTTTCCTGTACGTGTTCTCCTCAAGATTGAGGAGTATCATAGGAAAGGGGGAGGGGAATGAAACTGAATACAAGCCCCTCTGTCCCTGTTCTTTGAAGTAAAAGGCTTTTGCTTTACCGTCCCAGGCGTCCAGTGAGTCTCAAAATGCTGGCTCAAGCATTAATGATTAGAAAATGTAAAGATGTAGAAACCAAGAGTACTTGTTGGGCTGGGAAACTGGTAACAATTTATACTATAAACCAACCACATGGCAGAGTCATGAAATCCCCTGTTCCCTGAAAGACATAACGGTCTGACACACATTCCTGATTTGTCTTCATAGGAAACAGACCCCACCAGATGAAAACTGCTGACCACAATCATGTACACCTCAGACCAGTTGAAACCAGAAGGATGGTTGTGCTTGAAATTTCACCTCCATTGCAACCAATCTGAGAATTGTGCACAACGTGATCACACACTGTAGCCCCTTCCCTAACACTGCCTTTAAATATTTTTTCCCTGAAAGCCATCAAGGTGTTTCGGCCTTTTGCACATTAGATGCCTGTTCTCCTTGCTTGGGCCCCTGAAACAAATGCTGTACTTTCCTTTACCACAACTCAGTGTCAGTAGATTGGTTTTACTCTGTACTGGCGAGTTGACTCAAGACCAGGTTTGGCAGCATTCAGACAGTGCCCATCATTTCCCCCAAAGACTAATGCCTAGGCATCACAGGGTCCACTTTAATGCAAAAACAGCTTTCTTGACTTGCTGCCTAAGCATTTTATAGTATGACAATCCTGCTTACACCTGGAGTCTGGACATTTAGATAAGGACATGACTTTAGTATTACCACCACAAGTTACCACTTTGTTTTCCTCAGGGCAGCTTTTAAAACAACCACTTAGGGTTGAGCAACCCACTGCCCTCCCCCAACTTCGTAGCTTCTGAACCATGATTGCTACACTGCTCTATACCCTGCTGGCTGGTGATCTGACATGGAGAACTATTCTTCCCTGAGTTATTTTGCCCCCATTTCTGACATCTGTGGGCAGCAAATACTGTGACTTTGGACTAATAAAACTGACCTTTTTTTGACCTTTGGTCAAAAAAACCCCAGGTATTTTCATTTTCCCAAAGTGGGAGTGTGGATGCTGAGAGAAATACCAGCTAAACCCATGTAGGTGGATTGTGCCACTTCATTCAGTAAACCTGAATATTTATAATTATTACACCAACTATGAACCCCCCAACAAAGTTGTGGATTTTCATATGTCTTCAAGTCACAGATTTCTGATTTTCCTTTCAGATTGAAGACTTTCTTTCAGAATTTCTTGCAAGTGAGGTTTAGTGGTAGTGAAATCACTCAGCTTTTTTTCCCCCCTACATATCTGAGGGATAACTCTGCCAGGTAAAGTATTCTTGGCTAGATTTTTTTTCTTTTGTTTCTTTCATCAGTCTGATAGGCTAAAGGGAATTCCTTTGTAGGTTATATATATTTTTCCTAACTACCTTTAATTATCTTTCTTTATATTTGATTTTTGATATTTTTGGTACTGAAATCATAAGGTGATCAATTAGCTCTTTGTATATTTAATTATTTCCTACGTTTAGAATGTTCTTAGCTTTAATTTCTTTAAATAAATCCTCTGCCCCATTGTGCATCATTTCTCCTTCTGGAATCCCAAATGTTTTCATATATTTTAATGGATTCTCATAACCCATGTAGCTATCTTCATTCCATTTAAATCTGTTTTTTGTTTCTTTCCATTGTTATTTCAAAGTGTCTATTTCCAAGTTATTTATCCTTTCTTACATCTCGTCTGCCCAGCTACAGCTGCTCTTTATTGCAACATTTATCCCATTTTTAAAACTCTTGAGCTCCAGAATTTTTATTTGTTTCCTTTATTATTTTGATCTCTTTGGATAATAACTCTTTTGTCATATACTCTCTTCCTGATTTCACAAGTTGCTTTTCTGAGTTTTCTAGCTACTTGATGTGCTTCTTCATAACCAGTATTTTGAATCTTTATCTAAACTAGATTCTGGTATTTAGTTTTCTTTTTGTAATGTAATAAGTCCTTACTTTTTCATATTTTTAAATATTTCTTTCAGTTGTGCCTTGGTGTTTTCCCATTTGAAGTAGCTGCCAACTCCTTAATCCTGTGTGTTATTTTCATCAGATGAGCTGTTTGGTTTAGATGGAGTGTTTAGTTGTACCATATTGCTAGCATCTGAGTTTTTATTGTGTGTTCCAATGTGAACCTGCTTTCTTCTTCTTGCTCTGTCTTGTAGCTTAATTGTTTTAGCTTGTATGTTTTCTCTGGTTTTGACTGGCTATTGGAAACTCCCCCCCCCCCTTTTTCTTGCATTCAAAAACTTGTTGCTATAGGTCAAGTTTGTAGTTGTTGTTTTTTCTAGCTCACCTACCATGTATGGCCTCTTTTCTGAGCATGCTCCCTGTCTACCAGAGCTCACTATCGAAAATGTACTCAGGAGTATGCACAAGGAAACAGTTGCAGAGTGAAGAGATGTATGCATTTGGCACTAGGTTCTTTGGTAATGCCTGCAGATCCAGTAGAGATTCCCAGGGCTAATACTCTCAGGGACTTGTGGGTGAACTTTTTGCTGAAAACAACTCTTTTGATACCTTTTGAAACTCTTATCGGCCTCTTTCCCAATGTTCTCCCTCCCACCAGTCATAGACTCCCACCAAGGGATGGTGGAGAAAAATGTGACTTCTCCAGCTGTACCTTGCCTGGCTGGGATACAGGTGGTTTACTCACCACTTTAATTTTCCCCTAGGGAGAGACTACCTGTGCCAAGTAAATCGACTTTCTTCAGTGTTTCTTGGTGAAAGGGCATTGCTGGAAAAAATGTTTTTTCATCTTCTCTTCTGCAGACAATCTTGTATATATTATTTTCATTTTTTTCTGAAATGGTGTCCTGGTGTCTCCCTTTGGGAACACTAGACTTCTACAAGTTCTTCCTCATGGGTGTGTGCCTGTTGAAGTCAGCACTCCCCCAATTTTTTCTCCACAGTGGGCAGTGGAATCTAAGCTTCTTTTTATGGGTATATTTGTTCTACCTCCCTTATGAAGGTTTGTCTGTTTCTTACTGTGTGTACTGGTGAAAGAGATGCCCCTTGAATTACTTCGAATAAGTTTTAAGGAGACATAACAGACATGAAGACATAGAAATAATGAATGAATGTCTAGTATGTGGATTAAAAAGGGGGAGAAAAAGGACAAATGTCTTCCATTGCCATATTGCTGACATCCCTATGGTTACTGTTTTTAGGTGCTTAGATGTTGAGTGCGAATAATTAACAATTTTTTTTCTTAAGATTTTTATTGGAGTATAATTGCTTTCAATGGTGTGTTAGTTTCTGCTTTATAACAAAGTGAATCAGTTATACATATACATATATCCCCATATCTCTTGCATCTCCCTTCCTCCCTATCCCACCTTTCTAGCTGGTCACAAATCACAGAGCTGACCTCCCTGTGCTATGGAACTGCTTCCCACTAGCTATCTATTATACATTTGGTAGTGTATATATGTCCACATATACACTACAACTCTCTCACTTAGTCCCAGCTTATGCTTCCTCCTCCCCGTGTCCTCAAGTACATTCTCTAGTAGGTCTCCATCTTTATTCCCGTCTTGCCCCTACATTCTTCACGACCAATTTTTTTTTTAACATCTTTATTGGGGTATAATTGCTTTACAATGGTGTGTTAGTTTCTGCTTTATAACAAAGTGAATCAGTTATACATATACATATGTTCCCATATCTCTTCCCTCTTGCGTCTGCCTCTCTCGCACCCTCCCTATCCCACTCCTCCAGGTGGTCACAAAGCACGGAGCCGATATCCCTGTGCCATGCGGCTGCTTCCCACTAGCTATCTACCTTAGGTTTGTTAGTGTGTATATGTCCATGACTCTCTCTCACCCTGTCACAGCTCACCCTTCCCCCTCCCCATATCCTCAAGTCCGTTCTCCAGTAGGTCTGTGTCTTTATTCCTGTCTTACCCCTGGGTTCTTCATGACATTTTTTTGTCTTCTTAAATTCCATATATATGTGTTAGTATACGGTATTTGTCTTTTTCTTTCTGACTTACTTCACTCTGTATGACAGACTCTAGGTCTATCCACCTCATTACAAATAGCTCAATTTCGTTTCTTTTTATGGCTGAGTAATATTCCATTGTATATATGTGCCACATCTTCTTTATCCATTCATCCAATGATGGGCACGTAGGTTGTTTCCATCTCCGGGCTATTGTAAATAGAGCTGCAATGAACATTTGGGTACATGACTCTTTTTGGATTTTGGCTTTCTCAGGGTATATGCCCAGTAGTGGGATTGCTGGGTCATAAAGTAGTTCTATTTGTAGTTTTTTAAGGCACCTCCATACTGTTCTCCATAGTGGCTGAACCAATTATCATTCCCACCAGCAGTGCAAGAGTGTTCCCTTTTCTCCACACCCTCTCCAGCATTTATTGTTTCTAGATTTTTTCATGATGGCCATTCTGACTGGTGGGAGATGATATCTCATTGTACTTTTGATTTGCATTTCTCTAATGATTAATGATGTTGAGCATTCTTTCATGTGTTTGTTGGCAGTCTGTATAACTTCTTTGGAGAAATGTCTATTTAGGTCTTCTGACCATTTTTGGATTGGGTTTTTTTTTGTTGTTGTTATTGAGCTCCATGAGCTGCTTGTAAATTCTGGAGATTAATCCTTTGTCAGTTGCTTCATTTGAAAATATTTTTTTCAAATTCCATATATATGTGTTAGAAAACAGTATCTGTTTTTCTCTTTCTGACTTACTTCACTCTGTATGACAGGCTCTAGGTCCATCCACCTCACTAAAAATAACTCACTTTTGTTTCTTTTATTGGGTGAGTAATATTCCACTGTATATATGCGCCACATCTTCTTTATCCATTTATCCAATGATAGACATTTAGGTTGCTTCCATGTCCTGGGTGTTGTAAATAGAGCTGCAATGAACATTGTGGTACATGACACTTTTTCAATTATGGTTTTCTCAGGGTATATGCCCAGTAGTTGGATTGCTGGCTTGTATGATAGTTCTATTTTTAGTTTTTTAAGAAACATCCATACTGTTCTCCATAGTGGCTGTATCAATTTACATTCCCACCAAGAGTTTATGAGGGCTCCCTCTTCTCCACACCCTCTCCAGCATTTATTTTTGTAGACCTTTAATGATTTCCATTCTGACCCGTGTGAGGTGATATTGCATTATAGTTTTGATTTGCATTTCTCTAAAGATTAACGACATTGAGCATTTTTTCATGTGTTTGTTGGCCATCTGTGTATCTTCTCTGGAGAAATGTCTGTTTAGGTTTTCTGCCCACTTTGGGATTCAGTTTTTTGTTTTTTGTGGGTTTTTTTGATACTGAGCTGCATGATCTGCTTGTAAACTTTGGGGATTAATCTTTGTCACTTGCTTCATTTACAAATATTTTCTCCGATTCTGAAGGTTGTCTTTTGGTCTTGTTTATGGCTTCCTTGCTGTGAAAATCCTTTTAAGTTCATTAGGTCCCATTTATTCAGTTTTGGTTTTATTTCCATTTCTCTAGGAGGTGACTCGAAGAGGATCTTGCTGTGATTTATGTCATAGGGGGTTTTGCCTATGTTTTCCTCTAAGAGTTTGATAGTGTCTGGCCTTACATTTAGGTCTTATCCCAATTTTAGTTTATTTTTCTGTATGGTGTTAGGGAGTGTTCTAATTTCCTTCTTCAAAATGTAGCTATCCAGTTTTCCCAGCACCACTTATTGAAGAGGCTGTCTTTTCTCCATTGGATATTCTTGCCTCCTTTATCAAAGACAAGGTGACCATATGTGCATGGGTTTATGTCTGGGCTTTCTATCCTGTTCCATTGATCTATATTTCTGTTTTTGTGCCAGGACCATACAGTCTTGATTGCTGTAGCTTTGTAGTATAGTCTGAAGTTCAGGGACCTGATTCCTCCAGCTCCGTTTTTCTTTCTCAAGATTGCTTAGGCTATTCGGGGACTTTGTGTTTCCATACAAATTGTGAAATTTTTTGTTCTAGTTCTGTGAAAACTGCCAGTGGTAGTTTGATAGGGATTGAATTAGATCTCTACATTGCTTTGGGTAGTAGAGTTATTTTCACAATGTTCATTCTTCCAATCCAAGAACACAGTATATCTCTCCTTCTCTTTGTATCATCTTTAATTGTTTTCATCAGTGTCTTATAATCTTCGGCATACTGGTCTTTTGTCTCCTTAGGTAGGTTTATTCCTAGGTATTTTATTCTTTTTGTTGCAGTGGTAAATGGGAGTGTTTTCTTAATTTCACTTTCAGAGTTTTCATCATTAGTGTATAGGAATGCCAGAGATTTCTGTGCATTAATTTTGTATCCTGCTACTTTACCAAAGTCATTGGTTAGCTCTAGCAGTCTTCCGGTAGCATCTTTACAATTCTCTATTTACAGTATCATGTCATTTGCAAACAGTGACAGCTTTACTTCTCCTTTCCAATTTGGATTCCTTTTATTTCTTTTTCTTCTCTGATTGCTGTGGCTAAAACATCCAAAACTATGTTGAATAATAGTCGTGAGAGTGGGCAACGTTGTCTTGTTCCTGATCTTAGTGGAAATGCTTTCAGTTTTTCACCATTGAGGATGATGTTGGCTGTGGGTTTGTCATACATGGCCTTTATTATGTTGAGGACATTGCCCTCTATGCCTACTTTCTGGAAGATTGTTATCATAAATGAGTGTTTAATTTTGTCAAAAGCTTTCTCTGCATCTATTGTGGTGATCATATGGTTTTTATCCTTCAATTTATTAATATGTTGTATAATATTGATTGATTGACCTATATTGAAGAATCCTTGCATTCCTGGGAAAACCCCCACTTGATCATGGTGTATGATCGTTTCAATGTGCGTTGATTCTGTTTGCTAGTATTTTGTTGAGGATTTTTGCATCTATGTTCATCAGTGAAATCTGTCTGTAGATTCCTTTTTTTGTGACACCTTAGTCTGGTTTTGGCAACAGGGTGATGGTGGCCTTGTAGAATGAGTTTGGGAGTGTTCGTCCCTCTGCTATATTTTGTAAGATTTTGAGAAGGATAGGTGTCAGCTCTTCTCTAAATATCTGATAGAATTCACTTGTGAATCCATCTGTTCCTGAGTTTTTTTGTTGCAAGATTTTGAAACACAATGTCAATTTCAGTGCTTGTGATTGGTCTGTTTATATTTTCTACTTCTTCCTGGTTCAGTCTAAGAACATTGTGATTTTCTAAGAATTTGTCCATTTCTTGCAGCATGTCCATTTTACTGGCATATAGTTGCTTGTACTAATCATTCATACTCCTTTGTATTTCTGCAGTGTCAGTTGTTACTTCTCCTTTTTCATTTCTAATTCTATTGATTTGAGAGTGCTCCCTTTTTTCTTAATGAGTCTGGCTAATGGCTTATCAATTTTGTTTATCTTCTCAAAGAACCAACTTTCAGTTTTTATTGATCTTTGCTATCATTTCCTTCATTTGTTTTTCATTTATATGTTATCTAATCTTTATGATTTCTTTCCTTCTGCTAATTTTGGCGTTTTTTGTTCTTTCTCCAATTGCTTTAGGTGAAAGATTAGGTTGTTTATTTGGGATGTTTCCTGTTTCTTAAGGTAGGATTGTATTGCTATAAAGTTCCCTCTTAGAGCAGCTTTTGCTGCATCCCATAGGTTTTGGGTCTCCTTGTCTCCATTGTTATTTCTTTCTAGGTATTTTTTGATTTCTCGTTGATTTCTTCAGTGATCACTCCATTATTAAGTAATGTAGTGTTTATCCTCCCTGTGTTTATATTTTTTTACAAATCTTTTCCTGTAATTGACATCTAGTCTCTCACAGTTGTGGTCAGAAAAGATACTTGATACTTGATACAGTATCTGGTATCTGATACTTGATACAGTATCTGGTATCTGATACTTGATACCAGAGTTTGAAGATTTTTACTCGGATTCCGCCTCCTCTTCCCAAAGGATAACCTTGAGTTATCAAGGAAGGTACAAAATTGCCTCTATCCACATTCAATACTTGGGAAGCTTCTGGAAAAGGGAGCACCGGGAGAGCTGCAATCGTCATGTCGAAAATAAGAGAAATAAATACTGCTGGAGACGTCTTGCCTGCCTAACCTGAGACCTCTCCTGGGGCTCAGGAACTAAAAGCGGGCGGGTGGGGCTATTCCCTGAGGTTTTTTTTCCTGACTTTAAGTCTTCAACTTTAGACACTTATTTGACTTGTGATTGGAAACGCCCTTGTTTGGATTTTGAGTGTGGACGGGGAGACTGGGAACATTTTTCTCAAATGGGACTTCCTTGATTTGGGTAGATTTGTGCAGTTTTGAGATGAGGTTTTTCTCATGTCCTGATTTTCCATTCCAAAGACATGCAGAGTATTCTGAAAGAGTCAGCTGTGTGAATAAACCAGGCCGTCTGTTTGGCCATTTTAGTGCTTTATTCTGCTGTGTGTTGGCTTCTTCGCGTACAGCAATGCCCTTGGCGTTGGTTCATGGCTGTCATGTTGTAGGCGGACTCGGCATTTGTACCTGGGTTATTAAACTTCAGTTTTAAGAAAAAAAAAAGTAAGACCAATTTCTCTCCCAAACTTAGAATATTTGCTGTCACCCACTTGCTTCCTCTCCAGGTGTCCCCTCCCAAAGCTATATTTTTACTTCTCCTTCCTAACCCTTGGGTTGTGTTGCACAAAATGGTAATGAGCCAAGTGGAAATGTATTCCAGGCAAACCATAATTTTCAGAAGACACAGCTGCCATGAGCCGGCATACTACACGATGCTTCCTCCTGGCTGGGTTCTCTCCTGTTTAGGATTATGACTCTGGTCCCCTGTGGATTTGGAAAAACAGATTCTTCAACTGCAGACCTCTGCTTTAAGAGCCAAGCAGACCAGCTTGGAAGCCTCAGGCTTACAGAAACAGGAAGGCGGATTTATCCGACACAGAAATGAGCAGTCTCTGGGTTATTAACATTTGATGACACCAGCATTATAAATTAGTCTCTTTTGTAGCATGAATGGAACAGTTTTGGAACACAGGCAACGTCGGTAGATCCTGAAACAACCACCCCGAGTTGTTTGTTATATATCAGTGCTTTTCAACCAGGGGCGACTGTGGTCCCCAGGGGACATTTGGCAACACCTGGAGATGTTTGCTATGGGCATCCAGTGAGTAGAAGCCAGGGCTGCCTCTCAACATCCTACAGGGCCCAGGACAACCCCACAACAGAGAATTATCCAGCCCAAATGTCAGTGCTGATGTAAAGAAGCCCTGTAATACACGTGTAATTGATGGTAACATTTGTTCTACCTAGGCTTTTAGTGGGGAAATCAAGGCCCAGACAATGTAAGTAACTAGGCCAATGTGATCTGACCACTGCTAAAAAGCATCAGCCCTGAGATCAAAGCTCAGCTATCCCATCTGACCTCTGTATTAGTCAGGGTTCTCCAGAGAAACAGAACCAATAGGATACATATACCGAGATTCATTATAAGGAATTTGCTCACGTGATTATGGGGGTTGAGTAAGGAAAAGTTGAGTTAGCAAACTGGAAACCCAGGAGAGCCAATGATATGGTTTCAGTCCAAGGCCAGCAGGCTGGAAACCCCAGAAGAGCTGATGTTTCACTTCAGGTCCAAAGGCAGGAAAAAGCGGATGACCCAGCACAATCAGTCAGGCAGGAGGAGTTCCTCCTTACTTACTGACTCACAGGAGAGTCAATCTTCTTGTTTTACTCCGGCATTTGACGGATTGGTTGAGACCCACCCACATCTGCTTTCCTCAGTCTCCTGATTCAAGTTTTCCTCTCTTCCAGAAGCACCCACACCAACACACCCAGAATGTTTGACCCAATATCTGGGCACCCTGTGGTCCAGTCAGGTGGACACGTAAACTCCCCATTACACCTCCTGACTTGATATCCAGTTGCTCTGTGTTTCTACAACCCTTCATGTCCACAGAGTGATTCATGGACGGCAGCATCAGCAGCGCAGGGGATCTCATCCAAACGGCCAGCCCGGACCCATTGGTTTGTGAAGCGCTATGTTACACACATGGAAGGGGGTGGTGCGGGGGTGCGGGGCATCTAAAAAAACGATTTTACTGTGTTGATTCAGAGAGCCATCTGGTTAGTGTTTCCGTTACTCAACTTCATAATCGTTAGGGCTTTATTTATCATTTAAGAGGTGCCAAGAGCTACTCAGCTTTCCATGAGAAGCATATTTAACAGTCTGGATTTGTGTGTCATTCAACTGTAGGCCAAGCCTCCGCGAACTTCAGCCTGGCTAACCTGGCACAGAAGTAGAAATGGGCAAAAAGCCAGCCCCGAGCCAACGATGCTGTCAGCAATGTTTGATTTTTGCCTGTTTCCCTGCCTCTCCCCTGCCTGGTATCCCCACCCAGGACTGGCTACACAGTTTGCTGTCTACATTTTGCAGTGCCAAATGAAAAGGCGGGACCCTTTTCAGACTGCTTCCACAAAACACCCTAAACAGAGCGGCTTATAAACAACAGACATTCCTTTCTCACAGGTCTGGAGGCCGGGAAGTCCATGAACAGGGTGCCAGCGTGATCCGGTGCGTCTTCATATGGTGGACGGGTTTAGGGAGCTCTGTGAGGTCTCTCTGAAAAGAACATTGATCACATTCGTGAAGCTCCACCATCATGACCTAAGCACCTCCCAAAGGCCCCACCTCCAATACCATCACATGGGGACTAGGACTTCAATACATGAACTTGGGGGGCACACCAACATTCAGACCACGGCAGACCCCTTGTTTAAAAAAATACTAATAATTTCAAGAGGGTAGACAATTAAAACAAGCCCACCCCTTCAGACCACAGGGCCCTGTCCATACCTTTGACTTCTAGTCATTGTGTCCTTTGAACATTCCAAAGGGACAGCAATTTTCAGCGATAGCACAGAAGATCATTTTGGGGAAAGAGGCCCTGTCCCAGCAAAACAAACCACTTGTTCCCCAGGACTTCTCTGCCAGACTAGCTACCTCCCCAAGGTCAGCATGATACTGCTGGCAGGAAGAATGTCCTCTGCTCCTACGCCCTGGGCTCCCTGGTGTTGAGGGTTGAATTATGTCCCCCCAAAAATATGTTCAAGTACCTATCCCTAGTACCTGTGAATGTGATCTTATTTGGAAATAGGGTCATTGCAGATATAATTAGCTAAATTACAATGAAGTCATACTGACGTAGGGTGGACCCTTAACCCAATATGACTGGTGTCCTTAGAGGAAGAGAGAAGACAGACACACAGGAAGAAGGCCGTGTTATGGAGGCAGACACTGGAGTGATATATCTACAAGCCAACGAATGGCAGAGATTGGCAGCAACACCTGGTGTTTATGTGCATATTGTGTATATATATATATATATATTTATATAATGTTTTAATAAATTTATTTATGTTTGGCTGTGTTGAGTCTTCGTTGCTGCGCGCGGACTTGCTCTAGTTGTAGTGAGTGGGGGCTACTCTTTTTTGCAGTGCGCAGGCTCTAGGCGCACGTTCTTCAGTAGTTGTGGCACATGGGCTCAGTAGTTGTGGCTCACGGGCTCTAGAGTGCAGGCTCAGTAGTTGTGGCGCATGGGCTTAGTTGCTCCACGGCATGTGGGATCTTCTGGACCAGGGCTCGAACCCATGTCCCCTGCATTGGTAGGCGGATTCTTAACCACTCTACCACCAGGGAAGTCCCATTCTCTAAAGCCTTTAAAAGGAGCATGGCCCTGCTGACACCTTGATTTCAGAATTCTAGCCTCCAGAACCATGAGACAATAACTTTCTATTGTTTCAAGCCACCCAGTCTGTGGTACTTTGCGTACCACGGTCCTAGGAAACTAATACTCCTGGAAACTTGTCCCTAGGCTCTTGCTTTTGCTTCAGGCAAGACTGAAATCTATAGAAGTGTCCTGATCAGTCCCAAGAAATCCCAGAAAACAGAAGCCTTCCATGACCGCCTCCAGAAATCCCACCAAACCCAGGAGCCCCAGGTATGACATGCTTGACTCGGTAAACAGTAATAGCTGACTTCCAACGTAGACCAGAAGTATCCAGTTTTACCATGTGCTGCACAAAGTTCCGATTTACCTTGGACCACTGGGTATCCAACCTGTAGATGAGGGTAATGTCTCTTTATGGAAACATTTCAGCTAATCCCAAAGAAGCAGTGATGGAATCAGAATTAGAGTGAAGACCCGTCCCCCAGGGATTGCCTGGATCCTGGTGCTGAGCTTCAACGGTTGCTAAGATCACAAAAAGATAGACGATCAGACTTGATGTGCTTCCTCAGAAAAACACACCACCTGTGACGTAGCCTTGTCAAAAAGTCAAATCTGTATCGAGGGATCAAACCTGTAGATCTGGTTACCTGTTTCCAGGAAATACAGACGTCAGAGGAATAGTTAACATCTCGGGAATGCTATCAGCAAAATCCCAGCTGATATCCAACAATTTGACCTTGTTTCTTTCAGAAATAAACTCTAAGTGGGGGGGGGGGGGTTGGGGGGGCAGGAGAGATGGAAAGGGAGCCTTTAGATGAAAAAAAAGACTAAAGAGACACAGGAACTAGCAGCACGGTGTGGGCCATATTTGAATCCTGCTTCATACAACTGGAGAAAAACACCTGTGATATTTATGAGGCAACTGGAAAGGTAAACACTCCCTGGTAGTAGATGATATTAAGGAATTATTTCTTAAAATTTAGGTTGGATAATGGTATTCCAGTTTTTATAAAAAATAGGACATATAGTTTAGAAACACATTTGGAAATAATTATGGAAAATGTGATCTATATATAAGATTTGTTTAAAAAATGTTTTATTTTGTTGAAGTATAGTTGATTTACAATGTTGTGTTAATTTCTGTTGTACAGCAAAGTGATTAGAATATATATATAAACATTCTTTTTCAGGGAATACCTGGAGACATTTTTGATTGTCAAGACCGGAGGTAAGGTCAGGGAGGGTAGGTGGGGGAGGAGGCGGTGCTACTGGAATCTATCTAGTTTGTAGAGACCATGTATTGTAGGCTGCTAAACCTCATACAAAGCAGAGGACGAGGGATCTACCAAGCCCCACATGTTACTAGTACTGAGGCTGAGCAACCCTGGGCAAGGAGCAACAGAAGGAAAAGAGCATGTTATATTCTCCACAATGTATCTGCAAAGAGCAAGAAATTAAGAAGTATTTCTTGAATGAATAAACAATTAGCTTGCTAATAAATACATTACACCTTCTCATCAATAAGACGACCTCAAATTCGGTGACTACAGCTGAGTCACCGAATTATATCCAAAAGTGAATATAATCCGGAATATCAAAAAAAGTATGTGTTCCTGCTGAAATCACAACAAGACAGACACCAAAGACCTGATGTGCCTCTAGGGAAGAAAACACCGCCAACCTATGAGACAGTTTTGCCCTAAAATCCAAACCTGATCTGATCAAAGCCTCTGGAAAGATTCCATGGATTCCAAAGATCTTATTTGCAGATAAAAGGGTATTGACATATCTTAGGATTCCTCTAGTGCAAAGGTCTTTAGAGCCAGAGAAAAAAGTACATATTTTGAGAACCATAGACCTGCAAAATCCAATCAAGGATAAAGCTGCCAGTCCTACAAATGTCCATGGGGTACATGGAAGACTCAGTAATGTGTACAGCTTAATTAAATTAAGGGTCAGGGTCTTGAGAGCAACCCCCATGAAGTATAGCATCCTGGACATAACAATCATTTATAGGATTCAAGTGTCCCATTAGGGTCACTGACAAGAATCTAGCTAGGGGCCAGCCCAAATCCTGGGAATGTATGCAGGCTCAGTCATGGGATGATAATTACTATCTGTAATGGAACGAATCTCTGAGCTCCAGGAGGATTTGGGAAAAGTACAGAAACTTTTAAGAGAATCAAAATATAGGATTCATATTTGGGGTAAAGAAGGAATCTCTGCGTATTTGGTATTTTATGCATTTGTAAAGTTTCAGAGAATTTCTGAGTTTTGGAAACCACTGTAAAATATATAATTGGGTAATTCATCTAAACGTGATTTTAGTTGAAAACTAATTTTATATAGTATTGGAATATTTTAAAAGAGCTTAAATTTTACTATATTTATAAGTTTAATTTATTAGATTTTAAGGATATTTGCATACCTGGGAATGTATCTGTTAATTGAGACAATTGAAGTGATTAAAAAGGGAACTGGGTGTAATGTGTTAAGGGTTTTAAATGTACTTTAAAATTCATGAAAGTGTTTAATTACCTGAGTTTGCAAGTGGGATCAAATATTTTCCAAAGTCCTCTTAAAATTGGTTGCTATTATTTGCTAGACTTAAAAATGAATTTTAAAAAAGAATAATCAATTTTCTAGGCTGAACTTAAAAGGTTAAGGAAAAGCTACAATGAGATATCACCTCACACCTGTCAGAATGGTTATCACCAAAAAGAACACAAATAACAAATGCTGGGGAGGGTGTGCAGAAAAGGGAATCCTCTCACACTGTTGGTAGGAATGTAAATCAGTGCAGCCACTGTGGAAAACAGTTTGGAGGTTTCTCAAAAAACTAAAAATAAAACTACCATATGACCCCGCAATTCTATTGCTAGGCATATATCCCCCAAAATCCATGAACACTAATTGTAAAAGATACATGTCCCCCAGTGCTAGAGCAGCATTATTTACAATTGTCAAGATATGGAAGGGACTTCCCTGGTGGTCCAGTGGTAAAGAATTCACCTTCCGGGCTTCCCTGTGGCGCAGTGGTTAAGATTCCGCCTGCCAATGCAGGGGACACGGGTTCGAGCCCTGGTCCGGGAAGATCCCACATGCCGCGGAGCAACTAAGCCCGGGTGCCACAAGTACAGAGCCTGCGCTCTAGAGCCCACGAGCCATAACTACTGAACCCGCGTGCCACAACTACTGAAGCCCGCGCGCCTAGAGCCCGTGCTCTGCAATAAGAGAAGCCACTGACTACGCACCTCAACGAAGAGTAGCCCCCGCTCGCTGCACCTAGAGAAAGCCCGCGCGCAACAATGAAGACCCAGCACAGCCCAAAATAAATAAATTAAAAAAATAAATTTAAAAAAAAGAAAAAAAAGGATTCACCTTCCAATGCAGGGGAAGTGTGTTCGATCCCTGGTCACGGAACTAGGATACCACATGCCACAGGGCAACTAAGCCCACGTGCCACAACTACAGCACCTCAACTAGAGAAGAGAAAACCCCCACGCCACAACTAGAGAGAAGCCCGCACGGTGCAACAGAAGATCCCACATGCCGCAACTAAGATCCAGCGCAGCCAAAAAAAAAAAAACAAAGATATGGAAGCAATCTAAGTGTCCATCAACAGATGAATGAATAAAGAAAATGAGGGGGCTTCCCTGGTGGCACAGTGGTTGAGAGTCCGCCTGCCAATGCAGGAGACACGGGTTCATGCCCCAGTCTGGGAAGATCCCACATGCCGTAGAGCGGCTGGGCCCGTGAGCCATGGCCGCTGAGCCTGAGCGTATGGAGCCTGTGCTCCACAATGGGAGAGGCTGCAGTAGTGAGAGGCCCGCATACTGCAAAAAAAAAAAAGAAAAAAGAAAGAAGATGAGGTATATATATACAATGGAATACTACTCAGTCATGAAAAGGAACAAAATAATGCCATTTGCAGCAGCATGGATGGACTGGGAAGTTATTATGCTAAGTGAAAAAAGTCAGAGAAAGACAAATACTGTATGATATCGCTTATATGTGGAATCTAAAAAATACAACAAACTAGCGACTATAACAAAAAAAAAGTAGACTCACAGATACAGAGAACAAACTACTAGTTGCCAAGTGGGGTGGGAAGGTGGGAAGGGCCATATAGGGGTAGCAGATTAAGAGCTACAAAATATTATGTTCCCTGGTGGCCTAGTGGTTAGGATGCTGGGCTTTCACTGCCGTGGCCCAAGTTCAATCCCTGGTTGGGGAACTGAGATCCCACAAGTTGTGGGACACTGCCAAGAAAAATAAATAAGCTACAAGGATATATTGCACAGTGTGGGGAATATAGCCAAGATTTTATAATAACTATAAATGGAGTATAACCTTTAAAAACTGTGACTCACTGCATTGCACACCTGTAACTTATATAATATTGTACAGCAACTACACTTTAATAAAAAATGTTAGAAAAAGAGTTAAGAGAAAAGTAGGCATTTGAACTTATAACTTAAATAAGTTGACTATCAGATTTGTTAACTGAGTAGATCTTTTTTTGTGCACACACGAAAACACACACACACACACCATTTTTGAGGGCTATAATCACTTCTGAAGGGCTGTGCAATGTCCACATTACTGTGCTTACATTAAAAAAAAATCAGAAGTCTTTGCAACCCTGTGGCAATAATATGATCAAATACCAATATTGTTTACCAAATAAATTCCACCCAAACTCAGAAACCTTGCTCAGCCCTCCAGAGCCTGCATAGAGCTGAGAAGGTCTGATATGATTCAAAATGCATTTCTCCTAAGATGCTTGTTTCCGTTTTGGGTTTTTTTTTTACACATTCTGAATCTAATTTTCTGCCTTTGTCATGTTCTCATCCATTTACGGATTTGCATGAGTGTGTGTGACTGGTTATCATCTGAATAAATTATTTCATTCCTAACCAACTAATTTATGTTCCTTATAAAGGGCCAGCTTAACTCTATGCCAGTTTAACTAGGGAGTTTTGATGGGGGTTACAAATAAGCCTGTTTGCAGCCGGTATGTGCTTTGGAAGGTACTGAGCTCTGATTGGTT
The DNA here is from genome assembly GCF_964374135.1 of Grampus griseus. Classification (NCBI taxonomy): domain Eukaryota; kingdom Metazoa; phylum Chordata; class Mammalia; order Artiodactyla; family Delphinidae; genus Grampus; species Grampus griseus. The sequence continues at coordinate 13,594,882 of NC_139016.1, read as the reverse complement.
GAATTCTACCGTGGTCTACTCGTGGCCCACCGCAGTGAGAGTCACACTCTGCGGTCCACAGAGTAGCACCATCTGGCCTCACTCGGACCTCCTCATGTTCACATTTACAAAGCATTGGTCTACACAAGAATTCAGGTAACAGTAATCACTGTTGCAGTGATCTTGTGCTGTTTGAGTTTCCTGCTCAGCAGACGACATAATTCCATTTATTTCTTTTAAATGAAAAGATGACAAGTTGCAATTCAGTTAACTCTGTAAATTGTCTCTACAAATTATTAAATTACATGTGTATATTGAGTTCTCACAAATGGCACTTGGATGACTGGAACATGAACATGTCACATTAATAGCTGGACAGAAGTCTCCCATGATATGGAAAGGGGTGGGGGGTATCATAATCCGTTGAGGCCCTAGCACCCCGGAAGCTCCAGGAAGTGTGGTGAGCTCCAGCCAACTCAGCTACTATCACCCTAAGTAAAGTTCTGGGTAGATTAATGAAGGGCACAAATGCATTTCTGTTCCTCACATCAAGAAGGGAGTCCATTTCCCCTCTTCCTTTTAAAAAAAATTTTAGCTTATTTATCTTGCTTTTTATTACGACATCATCACATACATGCAATATTTCCCGTCTTCTAGAATGAGCACACCCATGGCTTTCTTTGACTGATATAATATGGTAGAAGTGAAGTTCTGGGACTTCCAAACCCAGGCTTAAGAGAACGGGTGCTTCAACTTTCTTGCTCTTAGGAGTCAGCCACCATGTAAGAAGTCTGATGACTTTGAGCCCACCATGCTATCAGGCAGCCCAGGAGAACCATGTGGAAAGAGCATTGAGGGGCCAGACTCTGGGAAGTAAGGCTTCTTGCACCATCCATCCCAGACAGCTGCGCAGCCCCGTGCATGACTGTGGCCCATGCCACGTGCAGCCAAAGAATCCCCTCGCTGAGTCCTGCCTGACCCACAGAATCATGAGCAAACAATAAAATATTGTTGTTTAAGCCATTAATCTTGAAGGTGATTTGTCACATAGCAATAAATATTTGTGACAAATGCATGGACCTGTCTCACAGCCGCTTACCTCCTATTCATCACAGGATAGATCTTCCAACCTAAGAGGAGTTCCTCCCCCTAAAGCAGGGGAAAAAAGGTGATGAGGAAAGCAACGAAAACTGAGTTATAGAAGAAGAGCTAAGAAACAGAAAATGAGAAAATGCCAAAGACATGTTGGCCTGCTCTGATGTAACTCTATGTTCCCAGATGTGGCCAAGCAGTGCCCATCCCCATCACTATGGTTTTCTTTCTAAAATTTGTGTTAAAGCATAACTTATTGACTTGTAAGTGCACAGATCATTAAGTGTAAACCTGCAAGAATTTTTACAAACCAAACTCATGCATCTGACTGACAGCCAGATCAGCACATCAGATGCCCCCTCCTGGCCTCTTCCAGTTACTACACTGACCCTCTTCAGGTTACCACTCTCCTGACTCCTGTGGTAATTCTTGCAATATTTCTGTTAATATTTCTCGGAATATTTTCTATTGTTATAATATTTTCACGGTGATCTGTGATCAGTGATCTTTGATGTTACTACTATAACTTGCTGAAGACTCAGATGATAGCATTTTTGTTAGCAACAAAGTATCTTTTACCTCAGGTATGTAACACTGCTTTTCAGACATAATGCTGGTGCACACTTAATAGACTACAGTATCGTGCAAACATAACCTTAAAAGAAATTTTTTGTATTTTTGGCTGTGCCGCATGGCATGTGGGACCCTAGTTCCCCAACCAGGAAGCAAACCGGGTCCCCTGCAGTGGAAGCGCGGAGTCGTAACCACTGGACCTCCAGGGAAGTCCCCAAACATAACTTTCATATGCACTGGGAAACCAAAAAATTCATGTGACTGGCTTTATTGCGATATTCACTTTTTTGTGGAGTTTTGGAACCAAATCTGCAGTATCTCCAATGTATGCCCATATAAGGTCATATCATCTGCAAATAGAGATCATCTTTTTTTCTAATTTGGAAGGATGTTTTCTTGCCTAATTTCTCTGGCTAGAACTTCCAGTACTTTGTTGAATAGAAGTGGTGAAAGTAGGCAGCCATGCCTTGCTCCTGATGTGAGAGGAAAAGCGTTCGGTTTTTCACCACTGAGTATGACATTTGCTGTGGAATTTTCATATATGGCTTTTATTATGTTGAGGTAGATTTTTTCTATTCCTAGTTTGAGTGTTCTTATCATTGAAGGGTAATGAAGTTGATGAGTGCTTTTTCTGCATCAACTGAGATCACTATGTGCTTTTCCCCTTTATTTTCTTACTGTGGTGTATCACATTGATTGATTTTTATATGTTGAACCATTCTTTCATCCCAGTTATAAATCCCACTGGTCATGGTGTATAATCCTTTTAATATGCTGCTGAATTCAATTTGCTAATATTCTGATGAGAATTTTTGCATCAATGTTCATAAAGGATATTGGTCTGCAGTTTTCCTGTCGTGTCTTTGTTCTGGCTTTGCTATAAGGATAATTGTGGCCTCAGAGAATGAGTAGGAAGTGTTTCTCTCCTTCAGTTTTTTTGGAAAAGTTTAAGAAGGACAGTATCAGTTCTTTAAATATTTGGTAGAATTCCCTTGTGAAGCCATCAGGTCCAGGGCTGTTTTGTTGGTGGTGGTGGGAGATTTTTGATTATTCACCCAATCTCATTACTGTTTATAGGTTTTTCAGATTTTTTGTTTCTTCATGATTTAGTCTTAGTAGCTTTTGTGTTTCTCAGAATATGTCCATTTCATCTAAGTTATCCATTTTGTTGGTGAACAATCGTTTGTAGTACTCTCTTATAATCATTTTTATTTCTGTAGAGTCAGTAGTAATGTTCCCACTTTCACTTCATTTCTGATTTTCATAATTTGAATCTTCTCTCTTTTTTTCTTAGGTCATCTAACCAAAGGTTTGTCAATTTTGTTGATCTTTTCAAAGAACCAACATTTGGTTTTATTGATTTTCTCTGTTGTTTTTCTATTCTCTATTTGTTTATCTCTGCTCTAATCTTTAGTCCCTACCTTCTGCTAGCTTTGGACTTAGTTTGTTCGTTCTTGCTAGTTCCTTAAGTTGTAAAGTTCGGTTGTTGATTTGAGATTTTTCTTGTTGATTAGTGTAAGCATTTATAGCTATAAATTTCTCCCTTTTTCTGTGTCCCATAAGTTTTGATTGTTGTGTTTTCATTTTCACTGGTCTCCAAGTATTTTCTAATTTCCCTTGTGCTTTCTTCTTTGATCCGTGGCTTGTTTAAAAGTGTTGTTTAATTTTCACAAGTTTGTGAAATTTCCAGTTTTCCTTCTCTTATTGATTTCTAACTTCATCTCATTGTGGTCAGAGAAGATACTTTGTGTGACATCTGTCTTTTTAAGTCTACTGAGACTTAATTTGTGGACTAACATATGGCATATCCTGTAAAATATTCCATGTGCATTTGAGAATGTGTACGCCATTGTTGTTGGGTGGAGTGTTCTGTTAGATCTGGTTGGTTTATTGTGTTCTTTAAGTCCTCTATTTCCTTGCTGTCTTCTGTCTGGTTGTTTTATTATTGTGAGTGGGGTATTGAAGTCTATGACTATTACTGTAGAAAAGTCTATTTCTCTGTTCAGTTCTGTCCATTTTTGCTTCATCTATTTTGATGCCTGTCATTAGGTGCATAAATGTTTATAATTGGTGTATCTTCTTGCTCTACTGAAACTTCTATTAATATATAATGTCCTTCTTTATCTCTTGTAAACTTTTTTGATTTAAAGTCTATTTGTCTGATATTAGTAGAACCACGCCTGGTCTCTTTTGTTTGTTATTTGCAGGGAATATCTTTTTACATCCTTTCACTTTCAATCTATTTGTGTCTTTGGATCTAAAGTGAGAATCTTATAGACAGCATATAGTTGGATAAAGTGTTTTTATCCATTCTGCTCCCACAAGCTCTGTGCAAGCTGCTCCAGGAACACTGCTCAGCTGCCTGCCTTAGGGCTCCGGGTTGAGAACCCTTAGCTGCTACTGCACTAAGAGCTGAAAGTGACTGAAATTAACCACAATTTACCCTCCAAGCCTTCCACTGCAAGTTGCAAGCCTTCCATATACTAGAGTTCCAAATAGCTACATCAGACAGATTCTGCCAATGCAACTGTTGTTTAGGTAGGAAGACAGATCCCTGGTGCTTCCTACTCTGCCACAGTCCCAGAAGCCCCCAATGGTTATATCTTATGTAATTACAAACCCAGGAAATTAACATTGGTACAAAGTGTGTATAGTTCTATGCCATCACATGCACAGATTTGTGTGATCACAGTCAAGATACAGAGCTATTCCATTACTACAGAGATCTCTCTACTGCTACCCCTTTATAATCACAGTCCCCTGCCCCACACCATCCTTAACCCCTGGCAGCCACTCATCTTTTCTCCATCGCAATAATTTTGTCATTTCAAGAATATTATGTAAATGGGGTTACATTATATGGAACTGTTTGGGGTTTTTTTTCATGCAGCATATAGTGCCCTTGGGATCCATCCAAGGTATTTCATGGATCGATAGTTCATTTTTGCTGTTGTTTTTACTTTTAAGTTATATTCCATGGTATAAATGTACTACAGTTTAACTATTCACGTGTCATAGAACATTTTTGGCTGTTTCTAGTTTTTAGCTATCACCCATAAAGCTGCTTTGAATAACTGTGTACAGGTTTTCATTTCTCTGGGATTAGTGCCCATGAAACAGTGGGTAACCGTTAGTTAACTCCATTTCACCTGTAACCTGCCTTCAGTAACCAAGGTCGTTTTAATTGTTTAATTGAGGACTTGCCTGTCCTCCAAGCAGCGGGTAGCCTAAACAATAAGATGTTTGCACGACTTGTCCTCCAGGAACTTGGAATCAGCTGTGTCTAGTTAGAGCGGAGCTCGTTAAGACTGGATAGGACCACCGACCCTCCAACTGGGCATGCGAGATTGACCTTTTGACCCCGCAGAGCCCCCGTTACGCCTGCACGGAGCACTTACCGCACCTTTTTCTAATCACCTTTCCCCGTGCTCCCGGCGCTCTCCACGCCTCATACCCCCCTGCTTTTTTGTTGTTGTTGTTGCGGTACGCGGGTCTCTCACTGTTGTGGCCTCTCCCGTTGCGGAGCACAGGCTCCGGATGCGCAGGCTCAGCAGCCATCATGGCTCACGGGCCCAGCTGCTCCGCGGCATGTGGTATCTTCCCGGACTGGGCACGACCCCGTGTCCCCTGCATCGGCAGGCGGACTCTCAACCACTGCGCCACCAGGGAAGCCGCCCTCTGCTTTATTATTAGTTATCCCCTTGCCTTCAGGGAGGTGGATGTGACGCTAATTTTCCCGTTTCCTCGCTTGGCTGCCTTGCGAGTAAACCCTGTCTTTGCTGCAAACCTCGGCGGCTCAGCGTTTTGGCTTTGCTGCGCTTCAGACAAACAAGCGTGGTTCGGGAACACCCTGGAGTGGGGCTGTTGGGGCAAATGGTAAGTGTATATTTAGATTTTTAAGAAACTGCCACAACATGTGCTACAGCGGTTGTACCGTTCTGTGTCGCTACTACAGATGTCTAGTCGGGTTTCTCCGCATCCTCAGCAGCATTTGGTGTTGTCACTATTTGTTTTAAATTTTAGTAGGTGTGTAATGACATCTCATTGTGGTTTCAATTTGTAGTTCCCAAATGGCTAATGATGTTGAAGATCTTTTCACGTGTTTGGCATCTGTATATCCTCTTCAGTGAAATGTCTCTTCACATCTTTTCCGATTTTCCAGTTGGATTGTTTGGTTTTTTCTGTTGAGGTGTGAGAGTTTGCTTTCGTTTGGCCCCGCCTGTAGTAGTGAAGGCTTTGGGTTGCCTCCCCAGCTTCCCCTCACTCTCCAGTCTACCTAAGGGAATCCAAATGTTGGTCAGGTATCCACCCCTGCACTGCACGGTGTGTTTCTTGAAGGGAAAGCCAACTCCTTCTCTTGCCCTAAGAATCAACTCAGTATGATTGACGTTATTAACCTCTGCCTTGTTGGTAATGTTTTCAGGAAAACCAGTGTGACCCAATGCCAGCTGCTGCTATGTGACGGGGGTGTGTGGTGGGGAGTCTGATAGGAAGACTTCTGGGAGAAATTTCCCCTCTTTTTAACCGAGAGTCATAGGACAATATTATTTATCTCTTCCTCTTGACATTGACAAGTTTGGATGAGATACTGCTGCAAATGTCTTGCTGCAAAAGTGTTGATTAGGGCTTCCCTGGTGGCACAGTGGTTGAGAATCTTCCTGCCAATGCAGGGGTCACGGGTTCGAGCCCTGGTTTGGGAAGATCCCACATGCCGCGGAGCAACTAGGCCCGTGAGCCACAACTACTGAGCCTGCGCGCCTGGAGCCTGTGCTCCGCAACAAGAGAGGCCGCGACAATGAAAGGCCCGCGCACCGCGAGGAAGAGTGGCCCCTGCTCACCACAACTAGAGAAAGCTCTCGCGCAGAAACGAAGACCCAACACAGCCAAAACAAATAAATAAATAAATAAATTTATATAAAAAAAAGTGTTGATTAAACTAGTACAAAGGATGGTAGAAAAGAGAAATGTGAAAGTCCAGGCATAGTGACATCATGAAGATGATGATTCAGCCAACCTTGAGGACAGCTACATCTGGACTTTCTATTAAAAGAGATCGAAGTTTCCACTTTCCTTATTGTTTGACCCACATGAGTTTCTGCCACTTGCAGGCCTAAATATTCTCACAGAAACGCCCACCCTCTGGCCTGTTGTTGTCGAGGATAGTGGTTGCGTTTCTGTTTTCTTTTTAAACCAACCCTACCCCCAACATTGCTCCAATGACTCACTATTATTGTTGCTGTTTCTCTTGAGCTAATGGACGTTCGTAGAAGCCAGCACACAACAACCAGTCAATACACACGTGGAGCACTTATTAATACAAATACGGCCCGGGTAAAAGGACCCAAAGCAAGTCTGAACACATAGCAAAAAATCAATATCAGACAGACCATGCTTATGGAGGGAAAGGCAAACCCCATTCCAAGAGAAGTTTGCAGAGCACAAAACCATTCTCAATGCCAGACGCTTAACATCCCCGCTGCTTTCCCGGTGGGGGCTTCAGGGGGAGGGGAGAAGGCAGGCGGTGTGGACTGACCCCCTGGCTCCCGCCCTGCGGAGGGAGCTGGCCCCGTCCCTCCACCAGGGCTCAGCTCCTAGGCTTACAGCTCCGTTCCTGGGCTCTGCTCGTCCCCGACAAGTCAGAAAGTGCGAAGGCGCTGTGATGTTACCCTCCTGCAAGCTCACGAGTCAGCCTGCCTGGCTTTCAGCCCTGGTCAGAGACACGGACTTCATTACAGCAAAAGGCAGCAGCCCCAGCAGTGTCTTGACGTGACACCCAGCTCCCCGGTTCCTACGGGGCGACGGAACAAGAGCGCCGTCACCTGCCCGTGGTGGGGACGCGGCAGAGCACAGGAGCCCTGAGTTAGGAGCCGAGCTGTCAGCAGGGCTGCTGCTGGCCCGCCCTCCTCTCCTCCGGAGAGATGACTCTCCCTGGGATGCAAGCCAAACTCCCAGGGCCTGAGCCGGAGGCTCTGCAGCTTTGTTGCCCTGGAAGGCGAGCAGAGTTCTCCCCGCTGAGAAGGAGAATGCCGAGGGACCCGGATGGCTCCGGGAGTGCCACGTCCTTAGTCTGTCATATCTACTCTCTCCAGCTGTCTGGGCTGGCTGCTGTCCTCCCATCCACACGGAAATGCCCAGAAAGCTAGGGAGAGTGGCCGCCCACACTGGCCCTGGCACTTGAGGTGGGAAGTGGTGAGCACCATCCACTGTTGCCCGGCTCGGGTGCTGCACTGTCCCTCGGTGCCTGTCCCCAACCCGTCCGTGCATTTGTCAACAGTCCCTGTATTAAGCTCTCCTTATTTAATTTTATTTATTTTTGGCTGCGTTTGGGCTTCGTTGCGGCGAGCGGCGGCTGCTCTTCGTTGCGATGCGCAGGCTCTCATTGTGGTGGCTTCTCTTGTTGTGGAGCACGGGCTCTAGGCGCGTGGGTTTCAGTAGTTGTGGCACACGGGTTCAGTAGTTGTGGCTCACGGGCTGTAGAGCACAGCCTCAGTAGTTGTGGTGCATGGGCTTAGTTGCTCCATGGCATGTGGGATCTTCCAGAACCAGGTCTTGAACCCTTGTCCCCTGCACTGCCAAGCGGATTCTTAACCACTGCACCACCAGGGAAGCCCAAGCTCTCCTTAAATTACCCGGTTTGTGCATGCCACGTGCATGCACACCCAGTCTGAATCAGACATAGATACACAGTTTGTACAAATGGACAAGAAAAAGGTAAAGAACCCAAGCAGGTAATAAGCAAAGACAATGGATTCACAAAAGACAAAACCTTGTTGCCAGTGACCACGAAGAGATGCTTAAGCTCCGAGATGCTTAAAGCCCTGCCTCCTACCACAAAGAGGAAGTGAGGAAATGGGACTAATTCACGACCCGCTGAATTGAAAATTGGTAACTCAGGAGTGTGATTCAGCAGTAGCCAGTAGAGCTGAAGGGGATGACACTTTCAAACCCGCCATTCCTCTGCTGGAATCCCAAACTTAATTCTTCTCTAGGTATAACAGCTAGAGAAGCTGTGTGCACCTGCCCCATCAAAAGGGCAGTGATACTCAATGATTAGAAACCACCTAAATGCTTATCAATAGGGAATGTGTTAATAAATTCTATTTATAAATTATAATACCTTAAAGCAGTTAAAATTAACTAGGTCTAAAGCAACAGGGGGTAAATCATAATGTTAAGCAAATATAGGACATGCCTTGGTGATTACACTTATGTGTAGAATTTAAAAGCTCAGGACAATACTATATTGTTTACAGAACATACTTTTGTAATTGAAGCCTGAGATGAAGGATAGGAAAAATAAGCACCAGCTTCAGATCAGAGGTGACTTTGGGGATGGAAAGAGAGAAATTAATTGGACATGGGGACCTCCAACCCTACCTGTAAACTTTCCTTTCTTCAAAATATCTGAAGTAAAAATGGCAACAATTAACATCTATCAAACTCAAGTAGTGATTAATTGGGTGGTAGAGTTTTCTATGTATATTTTATACATGGGAAATCTTTTATACTTTAAAGGCAGTTAAGACACCTAAATGACCAGTTTAAATCAGGGAAGCAAGGTACAACGAGTCCACAGGCTGGAACACCAGGCGGCCTTTAGAAACCACCATGTCAGAGAACTTAGGGAAGCAGGGAAATGCTCAAGAGACATTTGATGTGAAGCGTAGATTAGAAAATTGTTGTATGGGGGACTTTTTGTCAGCAGACTTAAAAAAAAAAATGACCCTTCCTCTTTTCATCACACATAGAAATGTGACGATAAATGCCAGATGGTCCCTTATTATAGGTGACTTGTCTTTTCTCCCATATATCAGTTTTTACAGTGAATATATAGTCAGTTATCAGAAAAGTAAACAATCTAATGATTAATTTGTACCAGCAGCCTGTCAAAATAAACAACTGAAGAGCAGCATTCAATTTCAGACCAAACACCTTAAAATTATTTTTGCTATTTACTGTGCTTATGCTGCCCTCCGATGGAGAAATAGAAGAATGCTTATGAACGTAGAGCAATTTATAAAATGCAGATGTGTTCTTCACATGTTGATAAAGATACTATATAACTTTATTAAAAATTAATACATGTGCAATATAAAAAACTTTCTATAGTTGCGGCGAGCGGGGGTGGGGGTCTACTCTTCGTTGAGGTGCGCAGGCTTCTCATTGCAGTGGCTTCTCTTGTTGCAGAGCACGGGCTATAGGCACGCGGGCTTCAGTACTTTTGGCTCTCGGGCTCAGTAGTTGTGGCTCGCGGGCTCTAGAGCACAGGCTCAGTAGGTGTGGAGCACAGGCTTAGTTGCTCTGTGGCATGTGGGATCTTCCTGGACCAGGGCTCTAACCCGTGTCCCCTGCATTGGCAGGCGGATTCTTAACTATTGTGCCACCAGGGAAGTCCCTAGAATTTGGTTTTGATACTCGATTTTTGCTTTGTTTACCTATCTTCAAGCCTCTACTTTTACAAATACCTAGCAATTTGACCCTTGTTCAGAGACTGCTTCAAGTTCATTCTTTCTTTTCCTTTCTTTTCTTTCTTTCTTTCTTTCTTTCTTTCTTTCTGTCTTTCTTTCTTTCTTTCTTTCTTTCTTTCTTTCTTTCTTTCATACTTTTATTTAAAAAGGTTGCAATGAACATCATATATCTAATCTTGGTGAAATTATAAATATTTCTACAATATAAATTCCAAACAGGGTCTTGCTCAGTGGCTCCATGCATTTATAAATTTACTAGATATGGTCAAATTGTCCTTCAGAAAGTTGCATCACTTTATGCTTTCACAACAATGCATGAGCACTCATTTTCCGATCACCCATCCTCAAACTGGAGGATATCCAACTTTTTCATTGACCTTTCAGCAATTTGCAAGGTTAAGAAATTATATTCCATTATTGTTTGGGCTTTCATTTCTTTTGTTACCAGTGAGGTTCAACACTTCCCTCTGTTTTTTGGTGATTGGTGTTTCTTTGTACCCTTTGCTTACTTCATCTTTGTCTTCTGTTGGGTTTTTCATCTTCTTTTTTTAACTTTTGATTTTGAGTTCTGCGTAAATTAGGTGAATCAGCCCTCTGTCCTGTATCTTCCAAGTATTTCTCAATTGTCATTTTATAATTCCTTGTTTGTTTATTATTTATTTTTGCCATGCAGGGAGTTTACATCATTACACAGAAAATTTTATAAAGTTTCCCTTTTTAGCTTCTGGACAAAGATGACTTAAAATGAGAAATTCAGATAACCGACAAGACGCTAGGAAGCTAGAGGGTGTGGTTGGAAGAAGTTGGGAGGGATTAGCGCCCATGATGGGCAAAGATGAAGACAGGTTGCGTGGGGCTGCACCTGGGAACCAAGGCAGATAAGTCAGGCGTAGGCTTGGTCATCCGTGTGAAGCCAACGAGGACACATCTCTACAGCTGTGATTAGAGCACTCTGGGGGCCCCATCAGGTGCTCAAAGCCGCCGTCACAGGAGGGGAGCACAAGTGGGGAGCTGTTGCTGCCCAGTGGGCCTTTCTCCCTTGGGCAAGAGGGCAGGCGATACTGCTTTTATTATGGAGAACATAGCATGTGGATATTGGAAAAAGAGAACTTGGTTAATTAGTGCATGGAATATGAAACAGTGAATAAAAACCATGTTTAATTCCATCACAGTTAATATTTTAGCCCACTTTCTCTCCATCTTTTTTCAGCTCATTTTTTAAAACATCTTTATTGGAGTATAATTGCTTTACAATGGTGTGTTAGTTTCTGCTTTATAACAAAGTGAATCAGTTATGCATATACATATATCCCCATATCCCCTCCCTCTTGCATCTCCCTCCCTCCCACCCTCCCTATCCCATGCCTCTAGGTGGTCACAAAGCACCGAGCTGACCTCCCTGTGCCATGTGGCTGCTTCCCACTAGCTGTCTATATTTTATATTTGGTAGTGTATATATGTCCATGCCACTCTCTCACTTCGTCCCAGCTTACCCTTCCCCCTCCCCGTGTCCTCAAGTCCATTCTCTCCGTCTGTGTCTTTATTCCTGTCCTGCCCCTAGGTTCATCAGAACCATTTTTTTTTAGATTCCATATATATGTGTTAGCCTACGGTATTTGTTTTTCTCTTTCTGACTTACTTCACTCTGTATGACAGTCTCTAGGTCCATCCACCTCACTACAAATAACTCAATTTCGTTTTCTTTTAATGGCTGAGTAATATTCCATTGTATATACATGCCACATCTTCTTTATCCATTCATCTGTTGATGGACACTTAGGTTGCTTCAATGTCCTGGCTATTGTAAATACTTCAGCTCATATTTTTAAAGTTGGAATTATGCTTCATATGCATTTTGGTTTTCATTATTCTTTTTTTAAATTTTATTTATTTTATTTTTGGCTGTGTTGGGCCTTTGTTGCTGAGCACGGGCCTTCTCTAGTTGCGGTGAGCGGGGGCTACTCTTTGCTGTGGTGTGTGGCTTCTTATTGCAGTGGCTTCTCTTGTTACGGAGCATGGGCTCTAGGCACGCGGGCTTCAGTAGTTGTGGTGCGCTGCCTCAGTAGTTGTGCTGCATGGGCTTTGTTGCTCTGCGGCATGTGGGATCTTCCCAGACCAGGCCTCGAACCCATGTCCTCTGCATTGGCAGGTGGATTCTTAACGACTGCGCCACCAGGAAAGCCCCAATCCATTTTATCCCTTTTTGTGATATTTTGGTATTTTGTGGCCTTTGGTATTTTGTGGCATTTTGTGGTAAATTGCAGACATCAGTACATGTCTCCTTAAGTATTTCAGCAAGCATGGCATTAACTAGTGAGCCGTATTTGTTTACAGTGCTTGTCTTTGAATGTAAACTTTACACAGAGTAAAATACACCAATCATTTTTTTTCTCTCAGTCATTTTATTATTTTTTTATTGAAGTGTAGTTGATTTACAATGTTGTGTTAATTTCTGCTGTACAGCAAAGTGATTCAGTTATACATATATATATGTTCTCTTTTTATATTCTTTTCCCTTATGGTTTATCATAGGATAGTGAATGTAGTTCCCTGTGCTATACAGTAGGGCCTTGTTTATCTATTCCATGTATAATAGTTTACATCTGTTAACCCCAACCTCCCATTCCATCCCTCCCCCAACCTCCTCCCCCTTGGCAACCACAAGTCTGTTCTCTATGTCCATGAGTCTGTTGCTGTTTCATAGATATGTTCATTTGTGTCATATTTTAGATTCCACATATAAGTGATGTCGTATGGTATTTGTCTTTCTCTTTCTGACTTATTTCACTTAGTATGATAATCTCTAGTTGCATCCATGTTGCTGCAAATGGCATTATTTTGTTCTTTTTTATGGCTGAGTACTAGTCCATTGTATACATGTACCACATCTTCTTTATCCATTCACCTGTCAGTGGACACTTAGGTTGTTTCCATGTCTTGGCTATTGTGAAGAGTGCTGCTATGAACATAGGAGTGCATGTATCTCTTTGGATTAGAGTTTTGTCTGGGTATATGCCCAGGAGTGGGGTTGCTGGATCATATGGTAATTCAATTTTTAGGTTTTTTGTTTGTTTGTTTTTCTGTACGCGGGTCTCTCACTGTTGTGGCCTCTCCTGTTGCAGAGCACAGGCTCCGGACACGCAGGCCCAGCGGCCATGGCTCACGGGCCCAGCCGCTCCACGGCATGTGGGATCTTCCCGGACCGGGGCACGAACCCATGTCCCCTGCATCGGCAGGCGAACTCTCAACCACTGCACCACCAGGGAAGCCCAATTTTTAGTTTTTTAAGGAATCTCCACATCTGTTCTCCAAAGTGGCTGTACCAATTTATATTCCCACCAACAGTATAAGAGGGTTCCCTTTTCTCCACATCCTCTCCAGCATTTGTTATTTGTAGAGTTTTTCATGATGGCCATTCTGACCAGTGTGAGATGGTACCTTATTATAGTTTTGATTTTCATTTCTATGATAATTAGTGATTTTGAGCATCTTTTCATGTGCCTATTAGCTATTTGTATTTCTTCTTTGAATAAATGTCTTTTTAGATCTTCTGCCCCTGTTTTGATTGGTTCATTTACTTTTTTTCGTTGAGTTGTATGAGCTGTTTATATATTTTGGAAATTAAGCCCTTCTCAGTTGCATTATTTGCAAATATTTTCTCCCGTTTCATAGGTCGTCTTTTCGTTTTGTTAATGGTTTCCTTTGCTGCACAAAAGCTTTTATGTTTGATTAGGTCCCATTTGTTTATTTTTGCTTTTATTCCTATTGCCTTGGGAGACTGACCTAAGAAAACATTGGTACAATTTATGTCAGAGAATGTTTTGCCTGTGTTCCTTTCTAGGAGTTTTATGGTGTCATGTCTTACATTTAAGTCTTTAGGGCATTTTGAGTTTATTTTTGTGTACAGTGAGAGGGTGTGTTTTAAATTCATTGATTTACATGCAGCTGTCCAACTTTCCCAGCACCACTTGCTGAAGAAACTTTTTCCCGTTGTATATTCTTGCCTTTTTTGTCAAAAATTAATTGACTATAGGTGTGTGGGTTAATTTCTGCATGCTCTGTTCTGTTCCATTGATCCATATGTCTGTTTTTGTGCCAATACCATGCTGTTTTGATTACTATAGCTTTATAGTATTGTCTTAGGTCTGGGAGGGTTAGGCCTGTTGCTTTGTTCTTTTTCTTCAGGATTGCTTTGGCAATTCTGGGTGTTTTGTGGATCCATATAAATTTTAGGATTATTTGTTCTAGTTCTGTGAAAAATGTCATGGGTCATTTGATAGGGATTGAATGAAATCTGTAGATTGCTTTGAGTAGTATAGTCATTTTAACAATAGAAATTCTTCCAATCCAAGAGCATGGGATATCTTTCCATTTCTTTGAATCATTTTCAATTTCCTTTAACGTTTTATATTTCTCAGCATACAAGTCTTTTACCTCCTTGGTCAGATTTATTCCTAAGTATTTTATTTTGGGGGGGGTGCATTTTTTTTCAACGTTTATTTGACTGCGCCGGGTCTTAGTTGCCACGTGTGGGATCTTCATTGCTGCATGCGGGGTCTTTAGTTGCGGCAAGAGGGATCTTTAGTTGCGGCATTTGAACTGTTAATTGTGGCATGTGGGATCTTGTTCCCTGACCAGGGATGGAACCTGGGCCCCCTGCATTGGGATTGTGGAGTCTTAGCCAGTGGACCACCAGGGAAGTCCTGAGGTTGTGATTTTGAAAGGTATTGTTATTTTACATTCCCTTTCTGATATTTCATTGTTGGTGTAAAGAAATGCAACCGATTTCTGTATGTTCATCTTGTATCCTGCTACATTTCTGAATTCACTGATCAGTTCTAGTATTTGTATGGAGTCTTTAGGGTTTTCTATATAGAGAGTCATGTCATCTGCATATAATGACGATTTTACCTCTTCCAATTTGGATACCTTTTATTTCTTTTTCTTGTCTGATTGCTGTGGCTAGGATTTCCAATACTATGTTGAATAGAAGAGGTGGAAATGGGTATCCTTGTCGTATTCCAGATGTTAGCAGGAAGGCTTTCAACTTTTCACCATTGAGTATTATATTGGCTCTGGGTTTGTCATAAATAGCTTTTATTATGTTGAGATATATTCCCTCTATACCCACTTTGGTAAGAGTGTTTATCATGAATGGATGTTGAATTTTGTCAAATGTTTTTTCTGCATCTATTGAGATGATCAAGTGGTTTTTGACTTTTGTTTATGTGGTGTATCACATTGATTAATTTGCATATGTTGAACCATCCTTATGAGCTTGGGATGAATCCCACTTGGTTGTTGTGTATGATTTTTTTATGTGTTGTTGGATCCAGTTTGCTATATTTTGTTGAGAATTTTTGCTTCTATATTCATCAAAGATATTGGCCTGTAATTTTCTTTTTTGGTGGTGTCTTTGTCTGGTTTTGGTATCAGGGTGATGGTGGCTTCCTAGAATGTCTTTGGGAGTGTTCCCTTCTCTTCAGTTTTTTGGAAGAGTTTGAGAAGGATCAGTATAAGTTCTTCTTTGTATGTTGGGTAGAATTTGCCTGTGAAGCCATCTGGTCCTGGACTTTTGTTTGTGGGGGAGTTTTTTAAAAATAAATTTATTTATTATATTTATTTTATTTTTGGCTGCACTGGGTCTTTGTTGCCATGCACGGGCTTTCTTTAGTTGTGGTGAGCAGGGGCTACTCTTCATTGCGGAGCTTGGGTTCTAGGCACACAGGCTTCAGTAGTTGTGGCACATGGGCTCAGTAGTTGTGGCTCGCGGGCTCTAGAGCGCAGGCTCAGTAGTTGTGGCACACGGTCTTAGTTGCTCTGTAGCATGTGGGATCTTCCCGGATCAGGGATCGAACCCACGTCCCCTGCATTGGCAGGTGGATCCTTAACCACTGCACCACAAAGGAAGCCCTATGGGGCAGTTTTTAAACTACAGATTCTATTTCATCTCTAGTGATTGGTGGTCTGTTCAAATTATCTATTTCTTTTTGAGTCAGTTTTGGTGGCCTGTATATTTCTAGAAAGTTGTCCATTTCTTCTAGGTTGTCAAATTTATTGGCATATAATTGTTCATAGTATTCTCTTGTGGTTTTTGTATTTGTACGGTGTCAGTTGTTACGTCTCCTTTTCATTTCTTATTTTGTTTATTTGGGTCTTCTCTCTCTTCTTCTTGGTGAGCCTGGCCAGAGGTTTGTCGATTTTGTTTACCCTTTCAAAGAACCAGCTCTTGGTTTTATTGATTTTTTCCTATTGTTTTTTAATCTCTATTTATTTCCTCTCTGATCTTTATTATTTCCTTCCTTCTGCTGACTTTAGGTTTGTTTGTTCTTTTTCTAATTCTTTTTTTTTTTTTTTTTGGCGGTATGCAGGCCTCTCACAGTTGTAGCCTCTCCCATTGCGGAGCACAGGCTCCAGACGTGCAGGCTCAGCAGCCATGGCTCATGGGCCCAGGCCCTCCACAGCATGTGGGATCTTCCCGGACTGGGGCACGAACCCATGTCCCCTGCATCGGCAAGAGAACTCTCAACCACTGTGCCACCAGGGAAGCCCCCTCTAATTCTTTTAAGTAAGTGGTAGGTTAGGTTGTTTATTTGAGATTTGTCTCATTTTTTGAGGAAGACCTGTATCGCTATGAACTCCCATCTAAGAACTGCTTTTGCTGCATCCTGTAGATTTTGTATGGTTGTGTTTTCATTGTCATTTGTCTCAAGTTATTTTTAAATTTCGTCTTTTATTTAATTGTTGACCCATTGGTTTCTTTTCAGCAGCATATTGTTTAGTCTCTGTGTAATCATTTTTTTCTCGTTTCTGTTTCAGTGGTTGATTTCTCATTTCATGCCATTGTGGTCAGAAAAGATGCTTGAGATCATTTCTATCCTCTTAAATTTGTTGAGGCTTGTTTTATGCCCTAGTATGTGGTCAGTCCTAGAGAATGTTCCATGTGCACTTGAAGAGAATGCTGGGTTTTTTTTGCATGTAATGTCCTGAACATATCAATTAAGTCTAACTGTCCTATTGTATTATTTAAGACCTCTGTTGCCTTATTAATATTTTGTTTAGAAGATCTGTCCATTGATGTGAGTGGGGTGTTAAAGTCTCCTACTATTATTTTATTCCTGTCAATTTCTCCCTTTATGTCTGTATTTATTTAATATATTTGGGTGCTCCTATATTAGGTGATATATGTTGACAAGTGTAAAATCCACTTCCTGATGGATCCTTTTATCATTATATAGTGTTGTTCTTTATCTTTCTTTATGGCCTTTGTTTTAAAGTCTATTTTGTCTGATATGAGTATTGCGACCCCTGGTTTCTTTTCATTTCCATGAAATATCTTTTTCCATCCCCTCACTTTCAATCTATGTGTGTCCTGTGCCATAAAGTGGGTCTCTTCTAGGCAGCATATTGGATTAGAAAACAGGACCCTACAATCTGCCACTCTGTGTCTTTTGATTGGAGCATTTAGTCCATTGATGTTTAAGTTAATTATTAAGAGATATGTATTTATTGCCATCTTAAGCTTGTTTTCCCATTGATTTTATATTTCTTTTTTGTCCCTTTATTTTTCTTTTTCCTTTTTCGGTTTGATGATTTTCTTTCGTATTATATTCTCTTTTTGTTTTTTGTGATTCTATTGTGTGATTTTGATTTGTGGTACCCTGTTTTTCAAGTATGTTAATCTCATCCTATATCTGCTTGCCTTAGACTGGTAGTCATATAGGCTCAAACACATTGGAGGAACTGAAATAAAATGTATTTTTCTTACTCTCCTACCCCACATTTTATGATTTTGATGTCCTCTTTTACATCTCCACGTTCATCCTTTTGCTGTTCATGGTGGTTATCATCACTTTCATAGAAATTTTTTAAAAATCTGGGTACTGGCTTATTTAGGTGATTTGCTCTCCAATTGTGATTTTCTCTTTCCTATATATTTTGACTTCTTTTGTATTTAGAGAAGACCTTTCAGTACTTCCCTTAGCATTTAGCATTGCTGTATTTTTTTAGTTTTTGCTCGGCTGAGAAATTCTTTATCTCTCCTGCTATTCCAAATGATAATCTTGCCGGATAGAGCATCCCAGGTTGCAGATTTTTCCCTTTCAGGACTTCGAATATATCTTGCCACTCCCTTCTGGCCTGCAATGTTTCTGTAGAGAAATCAGCTGATAGCCTTATGGGAGTTCCTTTGTGATTGACTCTTTGTTTTTCTCCTATTGCCTTTAGAATCCTCTCTTTAACATCTGCCATTTTTATTATAATAGGTCTTGGTGTAGGTCTGTGTGGGTTTACCCTGTTTGGGACCCCTTGTGCTTCCTGTACCTGGATATCTGTTTCCTTCTTTAAGTTTGGGAAGTTTTCAGCCATCATTTCTTCAAACACATTTTTGATCCCATTTTCTCTTTCTTCCCCTTCTGGAATCCCTATTAGGTGTAGATTGGCATGCTTTATGTTATCCCACAGGTCTCTTATATTGCTTTCATTTTTTTTCATTTGGCTTTCTGTCTGCTCTCCTGATTGGGTGATTTCCATTATTCTATCTTCCAGGTCACTTATTCATTCTTCTGCACTATTTACTCTGCTACTCATTGCCTTTAGTTCAGTTTTTGTCTTGGCAAATGAGTTTTCTAATTTTTCTTGGTTGCTCTTTATAGTTTCTAGTCCCTTTTTACAATAGTCTGCATTTCTGTCAATAGTCTTTCTTAATTCCTTCAGTATTTTCATTATCTCCTTTGAGATATTGGTGTCCATTAGACCAAAGAGGTGTGCTTCATTGTTTGTTTCTTTCAGGGGAATTCTCTTGGGCTTTTAATTGGGAGTGGTTCCTCTGCTTCTTCATTTTACTTATATTTCTCTTATTCTGTGAGTTTAGGAGAAACACTTTCATCTCCTGTGGTGTGGAGGGATATTTGTATGTGGCAGTGTCCCTATGTAGCTTGTGTGGGTTTAATATTTTTGGTGCAAGGGCCGTTTTTAGTATGGATGCCTGTTGCCTCTTTCCTCAGTGTGTGCTGGCTCTTAATCCCTTGATAGGGGGTATGCATATGCGGTGGCTGGTGCGCGGTCGTGGGGTTCTTGCTGGCGGTGGTGGCTCATGCACGCCCCCAGAGCACACGATGGGAGCAGAGGTGGCTCATGACGGCTCCTGGAGCTTGTCTAGGTGATGTCCTGCCTCCTGAGAGCTTATGCAGGGAAAAAGACTGTAATGGCAGGTCCCACCCGTCCCGTTGTGCGTCGCCTACACAGTGGCACCTGGCCTCTAAGGTGGCCCAGGCTTCCTCCGCGTACACCCTCAGATGCCATTGCATCAGGCTTCAGCACAGCCCACCCCAGTCTTCTCCATGGGTCCGATCTCCACAGCCCAAGCTTCCACACCTAGATCATACCGGCACTGGTGGACGCATATCTCAGGCTGGGGAGTGCAGAGCAGTGACACTGATCGTCTGTGCAGGTTTCTCTCCATTCTGGCTGCTGCAAACCAGTTGCTGCGTTCTCCTCCAAGGCTCCTTAGCTCTCCCCTGTCCTGGCTGATCTCTCCGCTGGTGAGGGAACTTCCACGGTGCAGGAACCTTTCCTCTTTCACAGCTCGCTCCCAGGGGTGCAGGGGTGCAGGTCCTGTCCTGATTCCATTCTCACTTCTTTTTTTTTTTTTCTTTTGTCCTACCCAGTTATGTGGAGATTTTCTTGCCCTTTTAGAGGTCTGAGATCTTCTGCCAGCGTTCAGTAGATATTCTGTGAGAATTGATCCACGTGTAGATCAATTTTTGATGTATTCGTGGGAGGTGAGCTTCATGTCCTACTACTTTGTCATCTTGATCACTCCCTCTGCACCAATCTTGATATGTGTAGATTTCTTACCCATTCTTTTCTTTACCATTTTATCATGAGCATTTTGCTTAGAATCATATTGAGCCGACACACACACATCAATGTGACTCAATGCACAGCCTATAATAGCACACACAGCCAGACACACACAAACACCTCTCTGTGACTCAGTGCACAGTCTATACCATCACATACACACACACACACCTCACTGTGACTCAATGCAAAGCCCATAACAGCAAAGACACACACACAAACACCTTACTGTGACTCAATGCACAGCCTACACCAGCACTAACACAAGGCTCACTGTGACTCAATGCACAGCCTATACCAGCCCACACTCACAAACACAGACACACACACACACACCCACAGCTCACTGTGACTCAGTGCACAGCCTATACCTTCACACACACACACATACACTTGGCTCACTGTAACTCAATGCACAGCCTATACCAGCACAGTCACACACACACACCTCACTGTGACTCAGTGATCAGCCTTCACCAGCACACACACACACACACACACACACACATCTAAATGTGACTCAATACTCAGCCTATACCAACACACACACAGACACACACACACGGCTCTCTGTGGCTCATTGCACAGCCTGTACCAGCACACACACATGGCTCAATGTGACTCAATGTACATCCTATACCAGCACACAGACACATGCACACACATACCTCAATGTGACTTAATGAACAGTCCATACAGGCAGATAAACACACACACACCACACACCTCACTGTGATTCAAGCTCAGACTATACCAGTCCCCCGCCACACATGGCTCACTGTGACTCAGTGCTTAGCCAATACCAGCACACACACGCACACGTGCATGGCTCAGTGTGAGTCAATGCACAGCATATACCAGCACACACACACACACACACACGCATGCACGCACACACACACAGCTCACTGTAACTCAATGAACTGCCTATACCAGTGCGTGCACGCACACCCACAAACACACACACACACATGGCTAACTGTCACTCAATGCACAGCCTACACCAGCACACGCACACAAACACATACACACACACAGGCACACACAGCTCATTGTGACTCAATGGTCAGCCTATACCAGTGCACACAAGTCACACTTGCACAGCTCTCTTTGGCTAAAAGCACAGTCCTTACCAGCACACACACACACCCACACCACACAACTCACTGTGACTCAATGCTCACAGTATACCAGCAGACACACACACACACACACACACACACACACACACACGCATGGCTCAATGTGACTTAATGCACAGATCATACCAGCACACACACACACAAACACACACGACTCAGTGTGACTCAGTGCACACTCTATACCAGCACACACGGCTCAGTGTGAGTCAATGCACAGCATATACCAGCAGACACACACACACACACACGCATGGCTCAATGTGACTTAATGCACAGATCATACCAGCACACACACACACACACACACACACACACACAAACACCTCACTGTGACTCAATGCAAAGCCCATACAAGCAAACACTCACAGAACCTAACTGTGACTCACTGCACAGTCTATACCAGCACACACACACACACACACACGGCTCACTGTGCCTCAGTGCACAGCATATAGCAACCCCCCACTCCCACACACACTTGTCAGTGTGACTCAAAGCACTGCCTATACCAGTACACACACACACACATACACACACACACATGGCTCACTGTTAGTCAATGCACAGCCTATATCACCACACTCAGACACACACAGACACACACAGAAGGCTCACAGTGAGTCAATGCCAAGTCTGTAGCACCACACACACACCCCTCAGTTACTCAATGCAAAGCCCATACCAGCACACAGAAACACACACACGGCTCACTGTGATTCAATGTATAGCCTATACAGCACAGACACACACACACACACACACACATATGCCTGGCTCAATCTGACTTAATGCACAGAGCATACCAACACACACACACACGGCTCACTGTGACTCAAGGCACAGCATATACCATTACAGACACACACACACACAAGTCATTGTGACTCAATGCATAGCCTATAGCAGCACACACACAGAAACACAAACACACACAGCTCACTGTGACTCAATGCACAGTCTATATCAGCACTCACACACACACAACTAATTGTGAGTCAATGCACAGCATGTAGCAGGACACACACAGAATCTCACACATACACCTCAGTGACTCAATGCAAAGCCCATACCAGCACTCACAGACACATACACACACCTAATTGTGATTCAGTGCTCAGCCTATACCAGCACACACACACACACGCACACACACACACACCATACTGTGACTCAGTGCACACTCTACACCACCACATAGACACACACACACACACACACACACACACACACACACAGCTCATTGTGACTCAGTGTACACTCCATACCAGCACAGACACAGATACACAACACACTTCACTCTAACTCAATGCTCAGACTATACCAGCCCACGTGCCCATACACACAGAGGCAGACACATGGCTCAGTGTGACTCAGTGCACAGTCTATAGCAGCACACGCACATACACACAACTCATAGTGATTCATTTCACAGTCTGTAGCACCACACACACAGACATACACACATACACCTCAGTGACTCAATTCAAAGAGGAAATAAAAAAATACCTAGAAACAAATGACAATGGGGACACGACGACCCAAAATCTATGGGATGCAGCAAAAGCAGTTCAAAGAGGGAAGTTTATAGCAACACAATCCTAACTTAAGAAACAGGAAACATCTCAAATAAACAACCTAACCTTGCACCTAAAGCAATTAGAGAAAGAAGAATAAAAAAACCCCAAAGTTAGCAGAAGGAAAGAAATCATAAAAATCAGATCAGAAATACATGAAAAAGAAATGAATGAAACGCTAGCAAAGATCAATAAAACTAAAAGCTTGTTCTTTGAGAAGATACACAAAATTGATAAACCATTAGCCAGACTCATCAAGAAAAAAAGGGAGAAGACTCAAATCAATAGAATTAGAAATGAAAAAGGAGAAGTAACAACGGACATTGCAGAAATACAGTGAATCATGAGAGATTAATACAAGCAAGTATATGCCAAAACAAAAGGGCAACCTGGAAGAGATGGACACATTCTTAGAAAAGCACAACTTTCTGAGACTGAACCAGGAAGAAATAGAAAATATAAACAGACCACTCATAAGCACTGAAATTGAGAGTGTGATTAAAAATCTTCCAACAAACAAAAGCCCAGACCAGATGGCTTCAGATGGCTTCACAGGACCAGATGGCTTCACAGGAGAATTCTACCAAACATTTAGAGAAGAACTAACAGCTATCCTTCTCAAACTCTTCCAAAATACAGCAGAGGGAGGAACACTCCCAAACTCATTCTACGAGGCTACCATCATCCTGATACCAAAACCAAACAAAGATGTCACAAAGAAAGAAAACTACAGGTCAATATCACTGATGAACATACATGAAAAAATCCTCCACAAAATACTAGCAAACAGCATCCAACAGCACATTAAAGGGGGCATACACCATGATCAAGTGGGGTTTATTCCAATATACACAAATCAATCAATGTTATACACCATGTTAACAAACTGAAGGAGAAAACCCATATGATCATCTCAATAGATGCAGAAAAAGCTTTTCACAAAATTCAACACTGATTTATGATAAAAACACTCCAGAAGTAGGCATAGAGGGAACTTACCTCAACATGATAAAGGCCATATATGACAAACCCACAGCCAACATCGTTCTCAATGGTGAAAAAGTGAAACCATTTCCTCTGAGATCAGGAACAAGACAAGGTTGTCCGATCTCATGACTATTATTCATCATACTTTTGGAAGTTTTAGCCACAGCAATCAGAGAAAAAAAATAAATAAACAGAATCCAAATCGGAAAAGAAGACATTAAGCTGTCACTGTTTGTAGATGACATGATAGTATACATAGAGAATCCTACAGATGCTACAGGAAAACTACTGGAGCTAATCAATGAATTTGGTAAAGTAGTACGATACAAAATGAATGCACAGAAATCTCTTGCAGTCCTGTACACTAATGATGAAAAATCTGAAACAGAATTTAAGGAAACACTACCACGGACCACTGCAACAGAAAGAATAAAATACCCTGGAATAAACCTACCTAAGGACATGAAAGACCTGTATGCAGAAAACTGTAAGACACTGATGGAAGAAATTAAAGATGATATAAATAGATGGAGAGATATACCATGTTCTTGGATTGGAAGAATCAACACTGCGAAAATGACTATACTACCCAAAGCAAGTTACAGATTCAATGCAATCCCTATCACACTACCAAGGGCATTTTTCACAGAACAAGCATAAAAAAATGCACGGTTTATATGGAAACACCAAAGACACCAAATAGCCAAAGCAATCTTGAGAAAGAAAAATTGAGCTGGAGGAATCATCAGGCTCCCTGACTTCAGACTATACTACAAAGCTACAGTAATCAAGACAGTATGGTTCTGGCACAAAAACACAAATATAGATAATGGAACAAGATAGCCCAGAGATAAACCCATGCACATATGGTCACCTTATTTTTGATAAAGGAGGCAAGAATATGCCCTGATCCATAAGGGTCAAGCCCTGTGTCTGGGATGTAATAGTTGCTCAACACAGTTCTATTCTAATTCTAATAACTGCTCAAAGGAATTGAGGTCATGTTATACATGAGGCGCTGAGCTGGGTACACTGCATGTTTTTCATTCATATCTTCACCCCACCTCTGCAACGTGAGGATGATCTGTGGCCCCATTCTACATTTGGAGAATCTGAAGCTCAAGAGCGGTTAAATAACTTTCACAAAAACACACTGCAGAGATCTGTCCAGCTCTGGGGGCCACTAAAGTAGGCATTTGCTAAAAGCCTCTCTTTTCCCAGATATAAATACAAAGTTCTCTTCTTTCTTTCTCACAGTCCTGTAGCTGTGTGGTACAGGACATAGTTCCACTTATGTCTTGGTAGCCTTAACGTTGTAAATGTCATATTTCAGCAGACCTTCCAAATGTCTCTAAATCATGTATCTATATCTCCTTCTGTTGTGTGCAATTCCATCATTTGAATTGCTTTCTGTTTGTGCTTGTCAACGTCCTGCACTCCATCAGCAAAGCCCCTTGTAATGTCAGAAGGCTCTGAACTGAATTTTACAAATCTTCAAGGGATCAATATAGATGTTATACTGAAATGTTTTTCTTCACTTTTTGGCCTAAAGTTAAGAAAATGCTATTTGTCATGAATGTGTTATTCATGAATGGGGTTATTAATGTCAATATAGGCTCAAGGATAACTTGAGTGGATAAAATAAATATGTTTCAGTTCTTTCTATTTGGCTTGACAATCTTTGCCCCAGGGTTAAGCAAATACATAAAAAAATCTCTGGAAAGTATAAATGGAAGCCTGCATTTTACCTTTTTGGAGGTTGAGATCAATGTGGATTTTGCTCCTTTTTAAGAATTTTTCCCTTCCTGAGTGTCCACCTATGGCCAATAAGTAAATCCACACAGTAGTGTTAGGAAGAAGATGCTCCTGGGAGATTGTGGCAGGTACGCCGGTAAAGAGTAAAGATGCAATGGGCTCTGAAATCTACACCCTACATCCTCTTCGGAATGGATAACAAACAGTGGAAGAGGGAAAAGCAGAAACTTTGTGACATCCGGCAGGATGGAGAAGAGGCCTGTTTAACTGTATTTGTTCAATATCTCTCATTATATTTTTAATGACCTATGTGTCAACATCAGCCAAACAGAGATCTCTTTGGCAACTGTTGGACTAATTATTATAGCCAGCTATTAGAATATTTTATTTACATACTTTGGTTAAAGTGCAACTTAAATATATAAACATTATACTGTCATGTGTATCATACATGATATATTATCATATATATCATATATCATACATCATATTATCAGATGTATCATATAGCATCTGTAATATATGTATTATATATTATCATACATCATATGTATCATATGCCATGTATAATATATTAATTATCACATATATCATGAATATATTGTATCATATATATAAATTGTGGAAACCCCTCCAGGTTCTCTATTTTTGCTCTGGTTGGAGACTCACAGCAATAGTTGTGTACTGTGTTGGGACCAACACTCTAATCACTTTATTGAAAACCAATTTGGATATTTCAAGGAGTAGGTGACATTCTGATAATTCTTTACTGCTGCCTTAGATCCCATAGAGAACACAGATTGTTTATTTTAAGCAAATAAGGGATGAATAAATAAAACTGTGGGCACGAGAACAATCCTTCCATCGGATGTCATTTACTCTGTCATCGAACAGAATGTACTGAGTGTCTAATAAATACAAGCACTGGTCTAGGGCGTATATTTTTCTCCTATAAAATGATGTGCTTCCGTGGTGGCACAGAAGTTAAGAATCCGCCTGCCAATGCAGGGGACATGGGTTCAAACCCTGGTCCGGGAAGATTCCACATGCTGTGGAGCATCTAAGCCCATGCACCACAACTACTGAGCCTGCGCTCTAGAGCCCACGAACAACAACTACTGAAGCCCGTGTGCCACAACTACTGAACCTGCGCTCCAGAGCCTGCAAGCCACAACTACTGAGCCCACGAGCCACAACTACTGAAGCCTGCGCGCCTAGAGCCCATGCTCCACAACAAGAGAAGCTACCATAGTGAGAAGCCCGCACACCGCAACGAAGAGTAGCCCCTGCTCGCCACAACTAGAGAAAGCCCATATGTAGCAATGAAGACCCAACGCAGCCAAACATAAAAAATAAAATAACTAAAATTGTATTTTAAAAAAGGATGGAGAAAAAACTACATGCCTGTTGCCTGGTCAGCCTTTTTGATCACTTTTTGTTACAGTGTCTGTTGGTTTAGTGTACTGTTTGGTTAAATACCACTCCCACGATTTTCTGCTCTGTGTTGCCAATTGAGACCTCTGGTGGCCAGTTTTTATTCATTTCTCCAAATGCACTGCATCAAAGCTTTTAGTTGCATTTACTCAGTTGTCAGTTCAGGATGTTTGGTGATAACTCATGGCATGCTTTTTGCTTACAAGTTGTCACGTTTACCAATGAGATGACTTCATCATGCGGTGTGCTCCGCCCTGGTTCCTGTCGGCACTGCTTACGGACGCCTACCAGAATGCCTGCGCCGAAGCCGCCGGGGCCCTGGGGTCACTCGGCAGGACTGCCCCGTGGCTCCTTCTGGTCAAGCCCAAGAGCCAGGTCCACTCCCTGCTTCCCTCACCGTATGGGGCCTTGTACTTGCTGGATGCTGTATCATTGCTGTGTCCTTCCTTGTTTTCTGATGATTTTTTTTTCACAGGCTCCACTGGAGAACTTTTAAAGCGTGAGAGCTCTAGCACCCATTTAGAAGGCTCTGCTGGTCCCCAAAGAACCAAACCAAAGAGGCAGCCCTGTCCCCCTATCATGAGGGACAGAAGTTCTTCTTCATTTACTCACTCATCCGCAGACTCTCTTACCCTAGGATGCCCTGGGGAATACAAGATGATGACAGATGTACAGTCTTTTTTTTTTCATAGAAGTATAATTGATTTACAATGTTATATTAGTCTCATTTGTACAGCATAGTGATTCAGTATTTTTGAAGATTATACTCCATTATAAGTTATTACAAGATAATGGCTGTAATGCCCTGTGCTATAGAAAACATCCTTGTTGTTATCTATTTTATACATAGTAGTTTGTATCTGTTAATCCCATACCCCTAATTTGTCCCTCCCCACTTCCTTCTCCCCTTTGGTAACTATAAGTCTGTTTTCTGTAAGTTTGTCTGTGAGTCTGTTTTTGTTTTGCATGTACATTCATTTGCATTATTTTTAGAGTCCACATACAAGTGATATTACACAATATCTGTCTTTCACTGTCTGACTTATTTCACTAAGCATAATTTTTCTGGGTCCGTTCATGTTTCTGCAAATAGCAGAATTTAATTCTTTTTTATGGTTGAGTAGTAGTCCATTGCTGGCTCATATGGCAACTCTAGTTTTAGCTTTTTGAGGACCCTCCATACTGTTCTCCATAGTGGCTGCACCAATTTACATTCCCATCAACAGTGTAGGAGGGTTCCCTTTTCTGTACACCCTCGCCAACATTTGTTATTTGTAGACATTTTCATGATGGCCGTGCTGACTCGAGTGACGTCATACCTCATTGTTGTTTGGATTTGCATTTCTCTAACAACTGACAATGCTGAAAATCTTCTCAGGTGCCTGTTAGACATCTGTATGTCTTTCTTTTTGGAAAAATGTCTCTTTAGGTCTTCTGTCCATTTTTTTATTGCATTGTTTGCTTTCTTGGTATTGAGCTGTATGAGCTGTTTATATATTTTAGACATTAACCGCATGTTAGTCTCATCATTTGCAAATAATCTCTCCCATTCCTTACAGTCTTACATTTAGATGAAACGTGTAATTTTTTACTCAGTATAGAATGGACGTTGTCATGGTGACATGTACTTCAATGAGTTCTTATTAATACAGAAACTATCTAATGATATGGCAAATACTTAAAAGTACTGCTGTTAATTATTCGTGAACATTAATGGATCCCATCCAAAAAGCACAGCAACTCCTTCAACTGCTGCATTGTTTAAATTTTTAAAAATTGTATATTGTACCAAGATCAGTAAATTTGTAGATTTCGGTGTTTCTGAGGAAGTAGATTAATTTCCTACTTAAAAACCATATCAAGCGCTTCCCTGGTGGCGCAGTGGTTGAGAGTCTGCCTGCCGATGCAGGGGACACGTGTTCGTGCCCGGTCCTGGAAGATCCCACATGCTGCGGAGCGGCTGGGCCCGTGAGCCATGGCCTCTGAGCCTGCGCGTCCGGAGCCTGTACTCTGCAATGGGAGAGGCCACAACAGTGAGAGACCCACATACCGTGGAAAAAAATACACATATCAAGAAATACAAGTCCATTAAAGGGTTAACATAGATGAAACATACCCTATAGTTTATTTTATAATTCTAGTAACTAATAACTAACTCAAAAGTTTAAATAAATGTATATATTTCATTATTTTTTTATAAAGCACTCACTACTGCCAGTTAATATTTTGATAAATCCTTTGCTCTGATTCTTTGTAATATACCCCGTGTTTTCCTTGTTCACATGAGAAACAGATTTGAAAAATATATATGTTTATTTTCATGAACCCAACAGCAAAATGCTTAGGTTGGGGTGATCTTTGTTTGTGAGTCTGTCTGTTTGTTTTCTCTGAATGCTAGTGACAGGGGGTGATGGATCCCAAAGAAGTGGGAGTCACTCATGAGGTGACCAAAGAAGAAAGTGCCGACCAGGATCAGTGCTTTCTCCCCATCAAACCAACCACCATGGGTGGTCAGGACAGGGAAATGGCAATCGATATTTTACATCTTGAAAAATTTTGAGATAAAACTAAGCTATTTATTGGGAATTCCTTGGCAGTCCAGTGATTAGGACTCCACGCTTTCACTGTTGAGGGCTCGGATTCATTCCCTGGTTGGGGAACTAAGATCCTGCAAGCCAAAAAAAAAAAAAAAAACCCCAAAAACAACAACAAAAAAACCCAAAAAACAAAAACCAGACTAAGCTATTTATGTACTTAAACTGAGTCATCCTGCATAAACAAATTAAGATAGCAAAACACATATACCCAAATTATTTATTGTACAAATCATAATTTATCTTTAAATGGCCATGAATTTGGAAAAAGAAATCTCCCTCCCCCACTTTCTTTTCTTTCAGCTAAGGTAGAAATGCATGTTGGAAATTTCTTCTCCACTGGCGACATCGACCTTGTTCCCCAGATGATTGAGAGATGTCAGAATTTTATGCATTAAGCAGATACGCAAGACTTTATAAATAAATGCTTATGATTAAAGCAATCTCGATACAAATTACTTTCCTCACAACTTAAGCTGGTCACAGTACCTTTAAATTCAATGGCAAACCCCGACAAGCCCACAGAAGCATCGCTGCGAAATGCCAGAAAGACACTATTTCCACTACTCTCAATTCTTTCTGGGGCTTGAGAGCCCTGGAAACTTCCAATGAGAGGGCTGTTGGAATCCTCTCCTTCATAGATATGTAGGAAATCATAGCTGGGCTCCATGTTGAAACTAAAAGGAAAGAATATTAATTAGATTATGCACCTAATATATGTGTCTCTTATCTTCCAGACTAGAAAGTCTCTGAGAGCACACAGTGATTTTATTTGCCTTTGTAAAGTAATTTTGAAAAATTAGGACAATCCAAAAGTTAAATACAATAATAATCAAAATGGCAATAAATAACAATTATAATGAATACTATTAGTATTTTATAGCATCACCAACATCTTCAATACAGTATGATTTTGAAGATAATCTGAAAGAAAATGAACCCTTATAACAGAGATATAGTATGTCTTCCCTATAACCATGGTATTTCTAATGAAATGCAGTTTGAAAGAATAGGGTTCAGAAGGGATGCATTCCCACTGGTATTTGATTTTTATGTGAATATTTTTAGTTTTAATAACATATATCCTTGATGTTACTGACAATTCTTAAAGTTAAAAAATACTTTTGTTTGATTTTACTTTGAAAATTGTAATTGCTTCTATTTGCTTAGATAATTTGTCCAATAATAGCAGTCCCTACAATGGTACAAAGTATGGAAGTCAACTGCTTCACATCATTTCACCTTGATTGGATATTCCAATTTTCTCTTCCCCTCTCCCTCCCGCTCCCTCCCACTCTATTTCTCTCTGTCTCTCCTTACATTAATACCCTAATAATTTCCAAAGTCTAACAATTAACGCCCAAAGCTCTCAAGTGGGATGCAGCTTTAAATGTCTCTGCCATTTATAAGAAGGATGATGATAGTCTGGGAACTTTAAAAATATACCTCCTCTCAAGTGACAGATTGAACTTGGTTTACATGTCCAAGATCTCAGCGGGATCAGAATAAACAAACACACTAGACAGAGGTATTGATGTAATCCATTCTGACTTGCCCTCCTCTGTCCCTTCATCTCTAAATCAGGGCCTTTGGGGTCTTCAACATGGACCGACCCATGCAGCTTCCACTCTCTTTCCTTTCCCTTGACAGCATATTTGTGTACAGGGATGGAGAGAGTCAGGAGGTTCTATAATCATGAACATGTGCTGTTGTTTAAGTGGCTTTAGTTTATCTGGATATTCAAGGGATACAACATGAACCCAAGGTCTTTCCAGAAGCTGCCCACTGCATTCTGAAGGATGTAGCACGGGGGACCAGCAAGGACCTGACGTTAGTATGATATCTGGACCTGCATTGCGCTGTCCCATTTCCTGTCAAGGTGCCCTCGCTCCCATGTGAGGTCCTGAACACATTTATTCAAGGAATTTGTCAGAGCTTTCAGAGTCTGTTTATCTGACAAGTTCCCTGAAGTTGGAAATGAAGAAAAAGTGAAAGACTGGAGTGACTAAAGAGTGAGAAAAGAGGCCAAGAGGAACTGCATCAACCAAACAGAATTTGGTTGGAATAACAATTTTATTTGGAATAGTTTGCAAGGACGTTATTAGACTCTGGTCATGCTGTACCCCCGATAACTGGCATAACTAATTATTATGATAGATTATTTTTGAACATGGAAGTACTATCAGGCACAAACAAACATATTCTAACTACCCTCTCCTTGTGGATGTGCCGTCACACACACATAGAAGTCTGAAGTGATATTTACAATTAATGATGGTTCCTTTGGTTAAATCCTGTCTTATTTCTACCTATACCAGACGCACAGATCTACAAGCCCCAATAACAGGCCAAAGTCTGGCCATGCTTTTAAACCAAATTTAATTTTTGTTCCAATGTGTAAGTCGCATCAGCCCCACAGTCTATAGAAGCCTGTGATAAAACACTCCTGCCCGAAAACCCCCCGAGTACCAGGGTGAGCCTTGAAGCTCATATGTGCTTGACAGGTCATGTCATTCTTTGCCTTCCTTGTTAGTAATGCCGGGCTCCCCTCCCCTCTCCACACCTGACTGCAGTCACACTCTTTAAACAGTGCATCCTGGGAAGCCTGTATCAACACCAGCTTCTTTGACTGGGTCCTTGAGCATCTTTGTTCCCATCTGGTACTTCTGGCTTCCTCCTTCTTTCTACTAAGTAGATCTAGGAGCTGAGGTCCCAGGAAAACTCCCACCTAAGCACACACAAGTTGTCCATTCCTTAGAACATGTCACAGGTACGTGATTTTCTGTGACACCGGGTCAGCTAATGATTCCAAACTCTTAGCGTCGGAAGAAAACTTGAAGATTTTCTAGGTCAACCTTCTTCCAAGGAAGTGCACAAAATTAAGTGAGAAAACTTCTTGTGTGAAACTGCCTTATATATTAACAAGGAATTACATTTTGGGAACCTTGATAATGAGTCATCGTGACCCAAGGGAAGGTAGGAAACTCCTACGAAAAGGCTCTGTGTTCTCTAAAAGGCTTTTAATTGTTAATTTACTTTTAATTTCCTGGTAGCAGAGGTGTCTCCTGGTTTTAAGGAAGGCGCTGCTAGAATTTAGCATTAACAAAACCCATAAAGATATTCAAAAACATAGCCAGCAAATGTTCACAGCTTTTGTATAATAGCTGAGTGGCATAATAAAGTATTCATCATTTGGTAAATTTATAGCAGCTTGAGTAAATTCAGGAAATGATGGCTTATTAAACCACTTAAAATTCAGAATCACAGAGGTTTAAAATTATACTGACTCATATCTCATCAGGAGGAGAAAGTGAAGGAAGATAAGCAAAACCAGGCCTGAAATATTGATGCAAACATCTCAAGAAAAGAAACTTGTTCAATTGACAGAAAAATAAATCTAATCAGACCACTTTGCCTTGGAGAGCTAAGAGACCAGTAGAACAGTATATAGAACCACTTCTCTTTTAAAATACCACTTCATTTAGTTCAAAAATCAAAATGTGAATTTGGAAAAGATCATGGGATTTAGAAAAATTCAATTATTTATACCATATACCATATACCATATGTTAATAATGTGAGAGTTCTATGGCATTTATATTTATAATATAATCATATTAACTTATGATTTGAACTTTTACCATTTAGTGTAGCAGAAAGAAGTTAGCATTTTTTTTAAACAACTAATTTTTATTAAATCAGGCTTAACAGTAAAGAAATTTGGGGAACTTTTGTTTTCAGAGTTCTGCCAAGTCTTGACTATCTTAATGATAATAACAATACTACCTTTGGGAATGTCAGACAGGATGTACTATGGAAATGAATCAGCACACACACATTAACAGAAATATTAGACATCAATGAGAAATTATACTAAGTATATCTATATCACTTTATTTTTGCTTTTCTTTGAAAATTCTGTAAATTGAGCCCTCTCGTGTGGAACACACT
This sequence comes from Grampus griseus, assembly GCF_964374135.1. Classification (NCBI taxonomy): domain Eukaryota; kingdom Metazoa; phylum Chordata; class Mammalia; order Artiodactyla; family Delphinidae; genus Grampus; species Grampus griseus. The sequence goes on along the minus strand of NC_139016.1, from coordinate 13,561,469 downwards.
GTGTGCAAGACAGTATTTAAAAGCAATTCTTGCCACATCATGTGTATCCTAATGCAAGTAGAATGCTGAAAAGCAAAATAATCTATTTCCATTTTGTAATGCAGCCTGATGTAGAACCTGTTAGACGCAAGACCACAAGCTTTGCTAGATGTAAAACTGAAGACCCCTAAAGGGATAAATGAAGTAATCTTTAGGTATGACATTTAAAGTCTTATTAGGTGAGCCATGGCTGCTGGGCCTGTGCGTCCAGAGACTGTGCTCCGCGGAGGGAGAGGCCACGACAGTGAGAGGCCCAGGTACCGCAAAAAAAAAAAAAAAAAAAAAAAAAGCCCAAGACCAGATGGCTTCACAGGTGAATTCTATCAAATAGAGAAGAACTAACACCTATTCTTCTCAAACTCTTCCTCATTATACGAGGCCACCATCACCCTGATACCAAAACCAGACAAAGATGTCACAAAGAAAGAAAACTACAGGCCAATATCACTGATAAACATAGATGCAAAAATCCTCAACAAAATACTAGCAAACAGAATCCAACAGCACATTAAAAGGATCATACACCATGATCAAGTGGGGTTTATCCCAGGAATGCAAGGATTCTTCAATATACACAAATCAATCAATGTGATACACCATATTAACAAATTGAAGCAGAAAAACCACATGATCATCTCAACAGATGCAGAGAAAGCTTTCAACAAAATTCAACACCCATTTATGATAAAAACCTTCCAGAAAGTAGGCACAGAGGGAACTTATCTCAACATAATAAAGTCCATGTATGACAAACCCACAGCCAACATCCTCTTCAATGGTGAAAAACTGAAACCATTCCCACTAGAATCAGGAACAAGACAAGATTGCCCACTCTCATCACTATTATTTGACATAGTTATGGAAATTTTAGCCACAGTAATCAGAGAAGAAAAAGAAATAAAAGGAATCCAAATCACAAAAGAAGAAGTAAAGCTCTCACTGTTTGCAGATGACATGATACTATACACAGAGAATCCTAAAGATGCTACCAGAAAACTACTAGAGCTAATCAGTGAACTTGGTAAAGTAGCAGGATACAAAATTAAAGCACAGAAATCTCTTGCATTCTTATACAGTAATGATAAAAAAATCTGAAAGTGAAATTAAGAAAACACTCCCATTTACCATTGCAACAAAAAGAATAAAATATCTCAGAATAAACCTACTCAAGGAGACAAAAGACCTGTATGCAGAAAATTATAAGACATTGATGAAAGAAATTAAAGATGATACAAACAGAAGGAGAGATATACCATGTTCTCAGATTGGAAGAATCAACATTGTGAAAATGACTCCACTACCCAAAGCAATCTACAGATTCAGTGCAATCCCTATCAAACTACCACTGGCATTTTTCACAGAACTAGAACAAAAAATTTCACAATTTGTATGGAAACACAAAAGACCCCAAATAGCCAAAGCAATCTTGAGAAAGAAAATGGAGCTGGAGGAATCAGGCTCCCTGACATCAGACTATACTACAAAGCTACAGTCATCAAGACAGTATGGTACTGGCACAAAAACAGAAATATAGTTCAATGGAACAGGGTAGAAAGCACAGAGATAAACCCAGTTACATATGGTCACCTTATCTTTGATAAGGGAGGCAAGGATATACATTGGAGAAAAGACAGCCTCTTCAATAAGTGGTGCTGGGAAAACTGGACAGCTACATGTAAAAGAATGGAATTAGAGCACTCCCTAAGACCATACACAAAAATAAACACAAAATGGATTAAAGACCTAAATGTAAGGCCAGACACTATCAAACTCTTAGAGGAAAACATAAGCAGAACTCTCTATGACATAAATCACAGCAAGATCCTTTTTGACTCACCTCCTACAGAAATGGAAATAAAACCAAAAATAAACAAATGGGACCTAATGAAACTTCAAAGCTGTTGCACAGCAAAGGAAACCATAAACAAGATGAAAAGACAACCCTCAGAATGGGAGAAAATATTTGCAAATGAAGCAACTGACAAAGAATTAATCTCCAGAGTATGCAAGGAGCTCATGCAGCTCAATATCAAAAAAGCAAACAACCCAATCCAAAAATGGGCAGAAGACCTAAATAGACATTTCCCCAAAGAAGATATACAGATCGCCACCAAACACATGAAAGAGGGCTCAATGTTCACTGCAGCTCTTTTTACAATAGGCAGGAAATGGAAAAAACCTCAGTGTCCATCAACAGATGAATGGATAAAGAAGATGTGGCACATATATACAATGGAATATTACTCAGCCATAAAAAGAAACAAAATTGAGTTATTTGTAGTGAGGTGGATGGACCCAGAGTTTGTCATACAGAGTGAAGTAAGTCAGAAAGAGAAAAACAAATACCGTATACTAACACATATATATGGAATCTAAAAAACAAACGAAAAGTCACAAAGAACCTACGGGCAGGATGGGAATAAAGACGCAGACCTACTAGAGAATGGACTTGAGGACATGGGGAGGGTGAAGGATAACCTGGGACAAAGGGAGAGAGTGGTATGGACTATATACACTACCAAATGTAAAACCGATAGCTAGTGGGAAGCAGCCACGTAGCACGTGGAGATCAGCTCGGTGCTTTGTAACCGCCTAGAGGGGTGGGATAGGAAGGGTGGAAGGGAGGGAGACGCAAGAGGGAGGGGATATGGGGATATCTGTATATGCATAGCTGATTCACTTTGTTATAAAGCGGAAACTAACACACAATTGTAAAGCAATTATACTCCAATAAAGATGTTAAAAAAAGAGAGAGAAAAATAGGAGTCAGCATTTGTCTCTCAAGTTATAATGTTTGAGGACAATGGTTACATACAATTTCACATCTTTACTAAAGGAAGGATTGCGTACAAACTCTCTGTGCTCATCATGAAGCAATGACAAAAACACAAAACAACACAGAAGATTCAGGGGCTGGCTACCGTGGGGCCCCTGCAAAGCCAACCTGCATACTCGGACCCAGCACCTCTATCCTCCTCTGGTCGGATGCTGTTTCCACCTTGTCGTCCTGAGATAACGTTGGGGGAATGCATGCCTGACATCCCTCATCCTGGGACCCATCTGAGATGAGCTGGTGAGCAAATTACATGTGGAGGGAGCCTGCAGGAGGCGTCGGAAAGACATGGAATGGGAGGAAGACCAAAGACGGACGGGGAGGGGCGCCCACGTTCTCTCTCTTCCGACAGCTCTCCATCCTTTCTCTGAGCTTAAACGTGTCTGTGTTACGACCTAATGACAAAAGAAAACACCACGAAGGGAAGCACCCGCTGACTTAGTTCACAGGTGTACTTACGGACACAGACTGGGGTGTGTCCGGACCACTTGGGGTCTTGCAAGCATATCCGGACAGAAGTCCCCACGAGCCGGAAACCGGAGTTTGCACTGATAAACCACGGTGTCCCTGTAACTGAAGCCGTCGCCGCTGATGTGGCCGTTCACGATGGGATCCGGGCAGCCTCAGAGGCCCGCTGAAAAACAAGCAAAACCAACAAAAACGCTGGAGAGCTTGTCTTCTATAAAAGTACCACATTTGTGGGTAAACAAGAGAGTCCCACGGTACAGCATGGGGAACTCTATTCAACGTCCTGGGATAAACCAGAATGGAAAAGAATATACAAAAGAATACATATGTATATGTATAACCGGGTCACAATGCTGTACAGAAAAAATTAACACACCATTGTAAATCAAGTATACTCCAGTAAAAAAAATCTAAAATAATAAAAGTACTCCATTCAAACTTAGTTTATTGTCAAGTGATTGAGAGCACTGAATGCAAACATTATTGGAATTTTTTCCACTTATATATTTTCTATTTGATAAGAGTTTTCTTCAACTCATTAATTTTTCTTAACAATTGTGGGTAACATAAGTAATAGTTCAAATATAAAATTGTTAAAAGGTATTTCCCCAGGTATGGTTTCTCCATTTCTTTCTTTTACTTATTTTTCTTATTGATATTTTATGTTATTTATCTATTTATTCTATTTCCAAATAAAAAGCCAAAAGAAAGGAAGAGACACTTGGAATTAATGTAAGTTCTGTAACCGTATAGAAAATGGGTAGCAAAGAAAAGGATGGAAGGATCTCCAGTGAGAGCCCAGATTCCTGAACTATCTGTGCAATTCCAAAGGAAGGACTGCTATCAGAAAATCAGTTCAATTTCAGAAAACGTCCATTTGAATTATGTCTGAACTGATGTCTAGGGGAAACTGTCGCATACTCAGTTAAACACAGAAGTCCAGAGCTCAGGGGAGGGACATCCTGCAGACGGAGCAGATTTAGGAAAAACTAGATTACAGATGGAGGCTGAAACCCAACAGGTGGCTGAGCTTGCCCGTGAAGAGTACGTACAGCAAGGAAAGAAAGGGCCCAAAGACAAAACTGGGGTGAACATCAACACTTAAGGGGAGGAAAACAGTACTGATGTGAGGACTCTGATATGTAAGGTCACTGGCAAACAGGGTGTCAGATAAACTTCAGAACCAGAGGGCTTCCAAGTGGGGAAGGAAGTTAGAGGAATTTTCAGTCCTTCGTGAGTTGAAGGCTGAGGAGTGACAAAGCTTCTTTGCCTGACCAAACTTTAATGCGGGTCCTGACACTTCTCTCAGGCCCACCTGTGCACCTCCTGGTAAAAGCCAACTTTAGCAAGCACCCTGCTAAGTCACCCTACAAGGACCCTCCAGCCTCAACATCTGATCCAGTTTCTCATCCCCACCCGCCACTGGTAGGTGGGTTGAGCCAGAGCCCCTCCAAGCCCTGAGGTTCCCTCTCAGGAATGTCCCACCTGTGCCCCCTCCTTGCCCCTTGGCTGTGACCCCCACTGGCCCACATGGCATCCGGAGTTGAGTCGTATCCTTTGTAAAATCCCATCACCCTGGTCCCTGCACGAATCGCTAGGGACCTAAATGAAGTCTGCCTCATTATCTTTAAGGAGCGTCATGAATATTCTTTCTCTGTAACAGTAGGAAGGTGCTGTGTGGCCCGGGGAAAACTAGGAAAGGCGGGATTCCCTTCTTCTCTTTCATTCTCCTTCCACTTTCTCTCCTTCCCCTCCATCTGTCCTCCTCTCTGCCCCTCCCGCCCACCTCTCCCCTCCTCACGTACATGGAAAGAGTATCTTGTTAACAAACTATGGAGCATTAGGAGTAACTGACACGAAAAGGATGTGAGTCACACAGGGGTTTCGGATAGACAAGGAGAGCTCCTGAATTGTCTGCCAAAACTCGCTCCTTAGGCTGGAGCGGCTGCAGAGCGTTTTGGGGTGGATTTCCCCTGGCCGCTACTGCCCCGAATAGAGCACCCAGCTGCCAGTGCTTTACTCAGAGCACAGGAACCCCAAAGCTGAGAGCATGGCCAAATGACACTCAGGGTTAATGCCACCATTCTGGAAGAAATCACAACAATACCCTCTATTTCTGTTTAAGGCAATGCAGCTGCATTGTGTTATCCTAGGTTTGAACTAGATCTGTTATCAGCAGGATGACTTTGCAGAGGACAGAGGGAGAAAACCGCATCGGTGATAGGTATCCCTCTTTGAGCAGAATCTCTGCCCCAACGTTTGTAAGAGGTCGGGTCAAGTTGTGCTCGATTCACTTGATCTTTTGTCCCCTCTGCAGCTTTTACACTCAGCCAGATCCAGATCAATAAAGCTGATTCTGACCAGAAGCCAGATCGCCTCCCCCCACACCAGGCATGAAACAAGCAGGGAACTGGGAGGAGGCTGAATGTTCTCCGCGGGTTGAAGGGAGAGCTTCTGAGGCTGTTATCCTGAACCACGGATGCGGGCTCCTTCCCAGAGGCTGGGCTTTGCACGGCGATCTCCGTCAGGTAGAGACATGGAGCCCCACTCACATCCCCGAGACAAGAAAGGAGCCAGAGCCACCACACATGGGCTTACTACTGCAGGGATCCAGCCACTTCCGAGGTGAGAAGGAAAAGATGTAATTTCTAGAAGCACACACCAAAATAACACACTCCAATCCTCAAAGAGAGTGTGGGCCACCTGATTCCTGGCTGTTACTCTAGAGAATGTCAAGCATTTGGGGGGTATCCTGAACCTGATCAGCACTCCAAGAGGAGGGACCCGGGCTCAGGGTAACCGAGATGCTGAAAAGGGTACATTGCGACAGAAAGTCCCCATCCCTCTCCGTGATCTGCACAGCCTCACTGTTGACTTAGACAAACACAACTGGCTAGGCTCACTTTTAAACCTCAATCGTAGTTTTTTCATCTAAGTTTTCAGTAAGAGCACATGATTCAAGGCTGCATCCTCTGTTGAAAGCCTGGCAAATAAGCACTCCTAACGGCAAGGAGATAGCTGTACACTCTAGAAACCAGATGGCAAGGTTGACAGGCTTGTGTGGAAACAAAGGCTTCCAACAGCACCTCTTCTCTGACACGTGGTCACTTCAGTTCTGGGAGGAACTGGCCTTAAAGACCTAAAGAAAATCGGGGATGTCCTTCAAAAACACTCCCTTTCAGCTCAGTGCCTGAAGGAGAGAAGAATTGACAGCATCACCTCAAACTTCACTTCCTATTTTAAGTAAATGTGGACAATGTGACTTCTGGATGAAGCTGGTAGAGAACAATCTGTTTGTCACTTGTGTAACTTTCCAGGCCTCAGGTGAGTTCCTCTGTAAAACATTCAAAGCCTTAGACCAATTACGGGGCTATTCAGAAATATAGAATATTTCACGTACAGTATTTAACCAAAATTTCAAGAGTAATATGTCAAAACGTTGTAGAAGGGAGAAACTGTATGAGGCGGAATTTGAATTCTGTATACTCTGAGCTCTGTTTCAAATTTAAGATTCTGTTATCCTATGATAATACTGGGATATGTCCTTTATGAGTTTTTTAATGCAGCCCCAGTTTTGTTATAGACACACTATGTAGAAAGCATTTCTGTATCTTTGTAACTATGTTCAGACATCTGCTGACAGTCTAACATGTATTAGTCACTCATTAAACATTTGATGAAGTGAATAGAGATAAAGTAACTTCACATTTTCAAAGCATTTCCAAATCCACTGTCTCCTAGGTGGTTTTCCTTTATTGGAAAAAATTGAATACTGATTAGCTGTGGGCCAGCAACGTCCTTGGGGCTGGGGATTCAATGAAGAATAAGATACAATTGAAAAGAGATGGGAGGTCTGACATGGAAAGTACCCCAGGGCGTTTGCTCCTCAAGGAGATGCAAGAGGGAAGAGATATGGGAATATATGTATATGTATAACTGATTCACTTTGTTATAGAGCAGAAACTAACACACCATTGTAAAGCAATTATGCCCCAATAAAGATGTTAAAGAAAAAAAAAGGTGAGGAGCAGGGGAACTCCCTGGTGGTCCAGGGGTTAAGAATCTGCTTTGCAATTCAGGGCACACCAGTTCAATCCCGGGTCAGGACTAAGCCATCGAGCCACAACTAGAGAGAAGCCCACGCACTGCAATGAAGGGCCCTAAGACCCAACACAGCCAAAATAAATAAGTAAATAAAGATTTTTGAAAAATAAAACATACACTAGGAAACAAAAAGAGGTGAGGAGTGGGGAGGGAGTACGTGTAGCCCGGCTGGGCTAAGCACAGTGATGAATATGCATTGTTTTTTAATGAGCACAGGATGGTCCCACAGAGGAACACTCACTGTTGTACTCCAAGTGGTGGTGTGCTTTTCAGAGAGCACTGAATACACTCCAAAGTTTGGGTTTTACTTTTCTCCTAAAATAGCTTTGGAAATATCTTTTGCTGGAAGCATCTCACATTCTCTATCTGGGAGCCTGAAAGCTGAGCCCTATGGCAGCTGCCACATTTTTACGGGCATTTTGGAATGTTCTTTGCATAATATTCAAATAGTGACAGGAGATTTGCACCTGGGCTCTACTGTTTCCCGTGGCTCCTGGGGACAGGATTTTTGCAATAACTCAATCTCAGACCAGAAGACAAGGAGGAACATCCATTTATGGCCTGCAACGATGGAAAAGCAGAGGAGAGAAATACAGAAACAGAGACACACAGAGCCTACCTATGAGAGGCGGTGGTTCCTGCGAAACAGCTATCAGGGTGGTAAAGGAAGGCTGTGCTTTGTTTTTCAGGCTGGCATCCCCCAGGCGAAGAGAATTGTGTTTGGGATTAGGGTTGTCCTCAGACCTCTTATGCCCTGCAGCAGAATTAATAATTTAGCAGGCAAGTCTCCTGCAGTTTTTGGTTCCAGTGCTGTTTTTTTGGTGGGCTTTCCATGGGTTTAGGGGCCTTCCGCCCTGGTGAAGGGGAAGATCTCTGAGGGGGTGTGGGAGTGGATTTCAGGGTGGAACTGAAACTCACCCAACCACCTCCTTCAGCACTCTGGGTTCCCTACAGCCCCTGCCTGCAAGCCGCGCTTGTCCAAATGAACTTCCGACAGCCTCACGTCAGTCTGGTCGCCATGAAGCCCTGGATAGTGTGTAGCACTGCATACTCCATGTCACTTGCATGCAGCACAAATGAAGACAGCTTTGAGGTTCATAAAGTCTGTTCAGCTGATGCACTTCAAAGGAATCTCTTTTAAAATAAAAGCCTGCTTGGAGTTAAATACATTTTGCATAGTAGAGAAAAATGAAGAATAATTGTTCTCTCCCTAAATTTTGTTGCTGTTGACTTTAAAACCCACTTTTTTCTCAAAGTTTTCCCATTTGAATATGACAATATTTTGGTCTTCAAAGTTTTCCTTTTTTTGCTACCTGAGAAGTATGTAAACTGTCGCCATAAAGTTTTTAAGTACCTTTAAAATATTAAATGTAGTTAAAACATAAGGATCTTAAGACTGTGGGGCTTATAGAATAAAAAATAAAATGTAAACTCAATATTTGTTTCACAGTTAACATACAATTTGTTAGCCACAAGGAGAGCTTATTTCTTCCTTTGCAGCAGAAATTCATTTTTTGTCAGTTGTAGGTTATACCATTATGAATACTGAACACAAATATGTAAGATAACTGTTCCCTAAATTTAGTGTGAGCATCTAAGTGCTATTTATAGGTTCCTTCTGCCATGCCAGACCTGTAAAAGATTCCTTTTACCTCGAATCTTTACTCTCACTTTAGTGACTGATTTGATAAACAATCCAAAGTTTCCATTTGGTGTTGATCAAATATTCAATACCACTACGACTATGCAGAAGCTTTACATGTCATTTAGCCCAATACCAGAGAGAGACATTTAAAAATCTAAAGTATGCAAAGCACATACAAAAGGTTAATGCTCCCTGTGCCACAAATGAAAGACACAACTTCCTTGAAGCAAAAACTTTCTTATGCTGAAGGGGCTCTGAAAAGTGACAAACAAGATCATCAGATAGTGGGGAAACTAAAGGTCCCATTAGGTCAAAGGAAGAAAAGAAGAAAAAAGTAAACTTTGATTCTCATAATTTTCCAGACATTATGGAGTATGCACTATTTTCTTAATAAAATAGATGGTAAACATTGTGTTTATTATGTAATGACACTATACTTGGGCTAAAATAATACAATATACACCAACATTACCAGATTATACATTCAACCCACTCTTTCCACCTCACAGAAAAGCAGCATTCAGAAAAATTACTAAATGTATAAAGCAGTCTAACATCAGGACAGAATTCCTTCACAAATACAAAAATAATAATAAATTAAGGCTGCAATAAAGTAATTTTCTGACTGATTCTCTTTCCAGTCAAGCAGGGAAAGCAGGGTCCCCATGATGAATTATCAATAATTACGTCTGACTGCAGCAGTTGAAGCAATGTGTGTAAAGTGGCCTTTTTAAAGACTATTAGTCTTTTGGTGAGAACAGTTGTTTGATGAGTTAATGACATTGGAAGTATTATCATTAGTCAATAAATACCAAGACAAATAATTTCAAGTGAACTTTCTTGGCCCTTTATGAGTCAATGGATGTTACCAATACTACCCTGTTGTTTATTCCAGGAGTCAATGCCAAGGTTGAAATGACTGAAAAAGTAGCGTCTATGAAGAGTCTATTATATAACTACAGTCGACATTATTTTCAAAGAAGTTGAGGAGACACTGATTCAGTACAATGCGAAGTTGAATCTGTGTATTGCAAAGGATGGTGGTGAAAATTTATGTAGAACATAAAAAGTCTTACAAAAATGTATAAAATGTCTTTGAAAACGTAAGGTGTCGGAAGACCTGTGACTACTGATTCATCACCAGTTATTCTGCAAAAAAAAAAAAAAAGGAATATATTATGTGTTACTGAATCAGTGGTGTCAAGGATACCTGTGAATTTCTGTCAGAAGTTGAACGCTGACTTGTCCTACACACAGCAAGAAATGGGATGATTAGGTGCAAACCGGACCAGTTAAGGAACTAGTTAAGGACTAAACATATTTAAATTAAAAATATAACTAAAGAAAAGGGCAATGAGGATAGGAAAAAAGTATAATAATCTTAAGTGTCCTTACAATTTAGAAATAACACAACTGTAAATGAAAAGAATCGTCAAGAGAAAGACAGGAAACAGAGTGTCTTTGGGGTGGGGGGAATATAATAGGTGGGAGTCAGAAAATTAAAGGTAATAAATAAATGAGTAGAAAACTAAGAAAGGAAAAATGAGAATAAGGACATTATAAACATATAAAGGTCCACATGAAAACAAAATACAAATATTCCTGAAATTTGGGGTTATATATTGCTGCGTAAGAATCCACCCCCAGTCACTGTGGTTTAAAACTCAGCCACGTTGCTAGGGGAAGGTACACAAGCTCTACTGGTGGAAGGAGTGGTCTCTGTACAAGGAGAGGGGCAGAACTGTGTGGAGGCTGTGTTTGGAGACCTCCTAACACTCAAGACAGCGAAATAAATTCAAATAAGGGAGCAAAGAAATGGACCACATAGAGATACAAACAAACAAAACCCCATATAAAACATAATAGACACAGTAAATAAACACAAGACATGGTTAGCCTGTATCTAATGATGTAGAAACAATCAATTAGACAAACCACCTCTGACACAGTCCAAAAGGTAATTGGCATGCTTATTGCTTCCTAAGTATTATTACCTACAAATGAAATGAAAAGCTACCAAAAGAACCAGGGAATCTTAGTTCAAATTCTAGCTATGAGTCTCTGCTATCAGCCCTAGTGGAGTACCTGGAATGAAACTTACCCTCCTGCTGTAAACAGCTGGAAAACCCATTAAAATACACAAAAATCAGTTTCATACAGTGGAAAACATCTCTATCAGGACTCTGATTCTTGAGAGAGGTGACACAGATAAGATGGTTTCTACAATTACCCTGTTTTTCTTGGAGGAACTTTTCATACCCACTACAATGACTAAACAGGTTTGAAAACACCAAGGGGTGGTGAGAATGTGGGAAACCTCGTATGTTGCTGGTGGGAATGTAAAATGATGCAGCCAATCTGAGAAATACTTTGTCAGTTAAAAATAAAAAAATTTAAAGTCTACTTCTCATGTGATCCAGCTATTACACTGTTAGGTAACATATGGAATTTCTTAAAATTATGTAGCCTGCCTAAATTTCACTCAGTCTTTTACAAAATGACAGTTGAACATCTTTAACTTGGTATTTTATAAGTGAGCCCACTGCTGGTTGGGGTGTTACAATAAATTTAGTTGGTTCCCCTTTGTAGAAAACAGGTGGAATCCTAGACAAAATGTGAAAAACAACTATTTCAGTTTCCTTAACATTCGACAAATGCAGACGACAACAAATTGGGAAGCGTTAATTCTTAAAAAACAAACAAAAAACTGTTACAATTTTGGGCGAGTTTTGTCCGTGAGTCTCTAGCTTTCCTGCTCAACCGTCATAGCATTCTCTGCTTAGTCTGGATGGCCTAGAATTCCTAGCTAGTCCATCAGAATATTAAAGGACGATATACTAACTAACAATGATTCAACAAAGAAGGATGGACTAGCTACTGGACTAGCTTTACGGCCAGAAGTGGCTCACTGAGTCAGGGCAAAGGTCACTCATAAACCATGGCTTTGTTGGCTAAAAGTGGCAGATTTAGTTCAGAGCAGATGGGGAGAATCACATAGATTTCGTAGCTCAAGGTGGCTGTTATGTATTCAGGGTGAGTGGCCATCCAGTCAGAGATTTAATAGGAAGACCCTAGAAGGAGGAAAACCATAGAAGCACTGAGATATGCTGTCCACACCTCTTCCTGACTACTGTCCTATGCAAGCCTGAGGGAGATCCAAGACACTGTGATAAGTGAAAGCCAAGAGAGACTTGAGCATCGGCCACACATCTGAATATATTTCTCAACCCACAGACAAGTCAGTTGGCGGAAGTTAGAAGCCTTATGAAATAAAGCTGCCTGATCACAACTCCTGTCCCAGCCACTGGAACTGACCACTGAACTACGCAGAGATAGAAACCACCTCTAAGGACGTCGGCAAAACTCAATAAGTAAACAGATGGGCAAATAAATAAAATCAACGGACACGGCAAGAGCTGCACATCAGGAGAGACGCTAATTTTGTAGCTGAAGTTCAGGGAAGTTACAAAAAAGTAATTCAGCAGCCCTTATGGGAGAAAATCTAGAGTCCTTGCTGTACTTCATCTTGAATGTCAGTTTTCAACCAAAATTTACAAGCTACAGCATCAGGAAAGTGTGAGCTATATTGGAAAAAACGAAGCAGTCAATAGGAACTGACTGCGTGGGACTAGGTGTTGGATTTAGTATAAAGAAATGTCAAAACAGCAATTATAAATATGTTCCGAATATTAACGGACTATAAACTAACAATGATTCTACAAATAAGAAATATCAAGGGAGAAATGGAAAGCAGAAGAAAGAGCCAAAGGGAAATTCTAGTGTTGAAAGTACAACAACCGAAATGAAAAAATTATTGGATGGGCTTAACGTCAGATGTTTAGATGGTGTAAGAAATAAGCAGTGAACTTGAAAGTAGATAACAGAAGTTATCCAGTCAAAATTTTAAAAAAGGAAAACAAATATTGAAGGAAAAAGAAACACAACCAGAGCCTCAGTGCCAAGCCCTCCAATACAAGTGAAATAGGAGTTTCAGAAGAAGAGGGCAGGAAGGAGCAGAAAAACATTTTGTAGTAATGCCCCAAGTCTTCTCAAATTAATTTAAAAATTAACGTAAAGATCAAAGCAGCTCAACAAACTACGAGTAGGATGAAAACCCAGCAGCATACGTCAAGTACTGTGACATTTCAAAGATTTTTATCCTAGCTGCAAGCTACAGTTAGCTGGTGCAGTAGCATGCATGGCGTGTTCCTGGGGGCGGAGGCGGCTCAGGCAGTTGCGGCACGCACGGTGGGCATGTATTACAGTTAGGAAACCCCAACCTGCAAGCAGACCTGCTCAGCATCTCAAGGGACACTTTCTCTTTACTGCACTCCACAGCAGGAAAACCTGCCTTCTACTCTGGAAGGAGACACCGCATCTATTTTCCAAGGATGTTCTCTACAGAAATTTCCTTAAAAATAGAGCAGAAAAAAGGCACTTGGTGTTTCTGCTCACAAGAAGTGCAGAGAGGCAAGACACCCATGGAACACTGTTTTCTGACAGACGTTATCACAGGCAAATCTTATATAATTGTGCCTTCATCTATATTTTCACTGGATCAGCCCTCTGCTCCATAACATGTAAAATTATGTGACCAGGATTATACAAATTTTAGCTCCTTTCCACTAACATATATCCTTCAAAGAGTACAAAGCCATTTCTGGGTCTTACCCCAGATCGACTTCATTAGACTCTTTAAAGGGAAACCCTGGAGGCACCATTTAATTAACAAGCTGATTCTTAAACACAGCACAATTTCTGAATCGCTGTCCACAGACTCTAATAGAAACTCTTGAAACCTATGAAACCCTCTGTGATTTACTCCTGCTTACCTTCTTCTCAGCCTTTCTCTTGCCCACTGCCCGCAATCCCACCTTATCAGAATGCATGCAGCTACCAATACTCCCCAAGTTTTTACACACCAATGTCCTTGACAGTATATGGAAATTAGTCCCATATACTAATTAGTCCCACATATGGAAAAAAAAAGTCCCAGCTCTGAAATGATGGTTGATTCTAAGTGTTCACAAGCTGAAGTATGATCCCACCTATGTGGTTGCCTACTGATCGGTGAGAAATTAATTCTGGAGCCTGACTTAATTCTGGAGATTGACTTAATTCTTTTTCCTATAGAAACGCAGGACTTTACATTTTAAGCATAGTGGTTGAACAAATAACTTCTCCCTACCTATCTGAGATGTCACTTATTCTAGGCCAATGGAACTAACTTGTGCTTGATGATGAAAATAAAATTTAACAGCCTTGCCTTTTTTTCTAAGAAAGAAAAGAGAGGTGAATTACACAGTAGAAAGGACACAGTGGGAAATGTAATGGGTTTGTCTGCTCTGGTAGCGTGGTCTCGTTCACTTCAAATACCCCTGTGCTCAAAATTTCCCAGAGCCCCATGTGGATAGCATTACTCACACCAGAACCATGTTCAATCTGTACTGAATATCCTGTGTATACACTAATATGCCTCATCTCAAATTTAAAATATATATCTCTACTTTAGGTCTTTAGATTCTACAGCTGTAGATGGGTGTGGGTGGGTATGGGGTCCTTCCTCCTGTAATTCCATCAACTCCTTAGAAGTTATGTGCAATGAACACTTCAGTTACGTGAAATACAATGGATCTGCTGAGAAGTGGCTTGATTCACATCCCTTGGCCCCTATGCTCCAGCTAGAATACCAACCCTAAACCCTTCTACACAGAAAATCTTGCTGCCACCACTGGACAATGGTGGTGTCTCAGTCAGTCTGTTAAAAGTCTTCTGCATCTTGTCTGCTGGCAGCTGAAGTGGTCCTCAGAGGTCTCTCTCTGCTATGTGGAGAAAGTATTGGGTGGTGAGACCATTCACTGGGCCTCTTTGACTCTTCAGAGGGTAAAGGACCTTGATCAGGACTTGAGAATCGTCACTTCAGGTGCTGCTAAGTACATTTTACAGGAAATCACCACATACTTACAGCAGGTATAAGACAGAGAGTCAAGTGGAACTCAGGTCCCTTTCTTCCAGGGCTGCTCTCCCTCCTCTCAGTACCCTGGACCCCTGGCTGACTCTGGGGATGACTATCGTTACAAAAGGAACTAAACGCGAGCCTGGTACAAACTACTGACGACGGGACTCCTCTGTTTCTAGTGTCACGTGGTGCTTCCACTTGGCTGTGTTACAGACGTTTACAACATTTACATTTTATGATAAGCGTGGGTTACTTTTACACACATGCAAAACTTTATAAAGACAAAAAATATGAGACGCTGCTGTGGTAAGAGAAGTTGTCATGATAGAAACCAAATAATAATTCTCTACTGTTTTATCAAACTGGTTTTCATTAATGTTTTATTACAGCTTATTCCTGGGTTTAAAACTGAAGGATCCCACATAACCGACATCTACCGAGGGGAGGGGCCTCGATGGTGACGGAAAAGCTTGTGCATGTGTTTCCTATTCACAGATTCTCCTGGCTGGCTGCTGAGCACACTCTTCTGCAGGGAAACTTGATTTTACTGGCTTAGTTCTCTTGTCATTTAACTTAGTCTCTTGTTTTTTCGTTTACTTAATATATTATTTGTGTCTCCATACCTGAAAAGATCTAAGAATCCCCACAGTTAATTCACTGTCACTACAACACATAACTTTCTTACACTGACAACTTTAAATTCAACAGAATATATGGGATCTAACTACTAAAGACTCCAGCTATTGACTTGTTAGCACTACTATAAAGGTAGTTTATAAAAATTGTATGACACCAAATATTTTTTAAGTTAGTACACAGAATAATCCATTCTATTTATAAGCTTAGGTTTTTTTTAAGCCCTTAATAGCCTCAGTCAGTAGTAGGAGTTTAAAAAACGAAAAATGAAAAAACGCTGTTCCAAATGTTTCTACCTTCTGACTTTCATCTTTCTATCAATAAATAAAATATTGATATTCAACTAACTTTACCAATTACAATGGTGATAAACAATTAACATGCATGAATTAAAATTCTTTCTTCTCTAATTGATACTGAGGCTAACTTTTATTTGTTCTTTCTGGACTTTTCTAAGGAAATGATACTACATTTGCACATCACAAGCTACATTTGCTTTCTTTTTATAGTTTCCATTTTCACCCTAGGTGATTAGATTAAGAAAATAAATATTAATGAGCAAACAAGCCTGATTTAAGAAGATATTTTTAAAATACATTAAAATAAATGTATTGCCCACTAATTGGTTTGGGGTGTAGAAGTCAACAGAAGTACAGCATGTTCACTACAGGTACTTTGAAGGGTAGAAAGGATAACTTCACGGGGTGCACTTTTTGCCTTTTCTGCAACTGAGAGAGAGAGAGAGAAAGAGAGCGCTACATTCCTCTCTGCGCTGAGCTGCTTGACCAACTGAAGGGACATTCTGGGTCTCCAAGTCTACATCACAGAAATCTGACAGCATCTGGAATCCTGGAATCCTTGGGGCCTCTTGGAATCTTCTCGGGTGGGCATTACCAGCTGAATCCAGACTTCCATCCACTTACCAGGGCAACCGACTTGTTAGTGGAAGCCCCTTGGACCCTCCAGACCCCATCTGCCATCTGCACACTGCTGCGAGACCTCCCTCAGTGCCAAGTGGAGCACAAAGGCCCAGCTGAGTTCTCTCCAAATACCTAACCCGCGAAGTCATGAGCTACAACCAAAACATGGTTGTTGTTTAATCTCCAAAGTTTGCTTATCTGAGATGCACTAGCTACCCAGGTCGCTCATCGTCTCTTTAACCCAGGTTACTCGTGACACTGTCACATCACACTCGTAGTGTCTGATGAATGACCGGTAGATATTATTTTGCAGCAAGTGCAATTTTTCATTTTATTTCTCGCCATTCTGCTGAGAGCCCACTCACTCTTTCTAATAGTTGGGTCTGAATGACTTCTTGTGTCATGTGGATGCCTTCCAAGTTCCACATCCATGTTTTTCAGCACCGTTAACATTCCCTAAGAGTCAGTGATAAACCCTCATATAAATGAGCGTATAAGCACACACAAGAGCAAAGAGAAAACGTGGTCATAGAGATTCACCAATCACAGCTGATGCTCACTACCTGCCGAATCCCTGTATAGGAATTTGCCTAATCCAAAACTGATTTGTAACCCTACAATCAATCCTATGGTGCTTAACGAGCATCAACTGTACATCACAATTTACCAGAAGTACGTATTTTGTTGCAAATGAGAAGAAATTTTGTCATTTTGAGAACAAATGACAAAGACCAAGAAGACATGAGATGTACGGAGATTACTCAACATTTAAAGCATCCTCAAAATTTCAGCCATGCATCCCACCCTGCTGACTTCAGAGTAGGATCGAGAAAGGAACGTGGATATCTCTACATTCCTGCTGCTGTCGATGGGCTGCACGTGGTTAAGAGCCGAGGGGCCCAGAACTGACTTTGCGATTCTATATGCACTTCCTGCTGACACCACCCCAAGTGCTTTTTGTTTCGTTTCAAATAGACGTTTAGATAAATCATTATTATAAACTTCTGTTAATGGAATTGTATTTATCTTCAAGCTTCATTCATCTAACTGACCTCACTCTCAACGTTCGACCATGGGACCTGAATTATTTACTGTTCTTCATCAGAATGAGATTCAGGATGTTAAAAAAAAATTATGTATGTATCAGATAGCCATAACTATCTGTTGGAGTTAATCATTTATGACACCTAGTTATGAATGGCACTTTCTGCAAATGAGATATTAATGGAGCTTGAAACATGAAGGACCAGATAACTGGTCACCAAGAGCACGTGTCCAAGGACCATAGACTTGGGACCAAAAGCAAAACAAAACCATCTGTAGGATGTCTGGGGGTGAGCTAGACAGAGGAGGCTTGGTTTAAACATTTGGGGTTTAGAACTAACCCAGAGTTTTCCTTAAAATCAAGACAGGGGCTAAGTGCTGAATATCAGGAAGGCACTGAGAAGACACTGGAGCAGTGGTGAGGGGTGCTGGGGGCATGGGGAGGAGGCAAGTGATTCGGCTCCTAAATCCAATATATTTTGAAAACCTACTGAGAACGACCCTGGATGCCTCACCGACAAGTAGACTTCACTCTGCGGGCAGGGAGTGCAGATTTCAAGGAAAACAAACAAACAGACGAATCTCAGCTATGAGATTCTCTGACATGACTCACACTATGGTTATAGGTACCTAGTAGTTTTCTTGTGAAGGCCTTAAGGCAGGCTTACGATGAACTCTTTTCTTTCCTCCAGTTGGGCAATGGCCAATCTTCATGTAGTATCTTTCATCCACTTACATAATAACCTAGCCAATGAAATTCCCCGAAGGGTACTCCCCAAATTAAGTAAGAATCCTTCCTTTCGTTACTCTTAAGGAGGAGGATGAAGGCTGATGAAGTTGCTGGACTTACCTGGCAATTTTCAAGTACACTGAAGAAGATAAAACTGACACAGAATTCAAAGGAAAGTGTTTTGTTAGAAATAGGTGCAGAATACTTAGAATAAATAAGCAACACTTTCAACATTAACCCTAAGAGATGCTTCCCAAGTATATCCCATATCAGAGGAGAAATGCTGCAGAAAGTACTGACCATCTATCTGTATCCTCGGGAAAGCATGAGAAAAATTTTAGAAGGGATCTTAAATTGTTTACTCAGACTCAGGATCTTTAAGCACATGTTAGTTCACCACATACTTTTAAATTATTGAGAAATTAAATGATTCTGGTGATAGCCCATTTCAACAACTGGCAAGTCCTGATTTGATTTCCAAGGAAAATAGGCTAATTATATGAGAAACTGAAATATCTCCTTGTAAGTGTGTCTTCCAAGGTGTGCCTACCATTTGCCACTTTAGTAAGCTGAAACATATGTGACTCTAACTTTAGAATATTAAGTTAGTAATTTATTGATTAGCATAGCATAATGATATTAGAAAGCAGTTTGCTTCAATGTAGTACTCACCACGCGGCAGGCGAAGTAATGGCCCCCCAAAGACATGGACATCCAATGGCCCCCCAAAGACACGGACATCCAAATCCCTGGAACCGGTGAATACATTATGTTACGTGGTAAAAGTGAAGATGTGACTAAGTTAAGGATATTGAGATGGCAGAGCCCTGGATTAGCCAGGCAGACCCAGCAGAATGGCAACTGTCCTTCAGGGCAAAGGGAGATCCGACTACAGAAGAGGACTGTCAGAGAGACGCAGTGTGGAGAAGACACTGCGTGGGGCAAGGGGCCACGGGATAAGGAATGCAGGGCGGCTCCAGAAGCCAGAAAAGGCAAGGAAGCGCACGCTCTCTGAAGCTTCCTGAGGGAACAAAGTCCTGCCAACACCTTGACTCCAGACCTCTGATCCCTAAAGCTGCAGGATAATAAATTTACGTTGTTTTAAGCCACCGAATTTGTGGTAGTGTGTTACAGAAGCAATGAGAAATTAATATGCATATGGAAAGGAAGACAGTGCAGCCCCTCAGAAACATAAGGCACAGAATTGCAAAGGGTTCCAAATATCTAGTACTCATTTATTTTTGTGCTTGCTAATATGCCCTGGACGGAACTGTGTCCCCCGAAAACTCTTATGTTGCAGCCCTAACACCCAAGGCAACAGTGTCTGAAGACAGGGCTCTTAGGAGGTGATTATGATTAAAGGAACTCGTAAGGGTGGGGCCCTAAGACGGTAAGAGGCAGAGGAGAGACACCCCTCTCCCCGTTCCTCTGCTCTTGGAAAAGGCCGCGTGAGCAGTAGGCAGGCAGCCACCCACCTACAAGCCAGGAAGGGGCCCCTCATCACGAGCCACAATAGCCAACACCTCCATCGTAGCTTTCCAGCTCCCAGAACTAGGAGGAAACACGCCTCTGGCCTGGAAACCACCCACCCAGTCTGTGGTTTTTGCGCGAGCCCCTGTGCAGACCGGTGCATGAGCAGGAATGCAGTCGCACTGCATCGAAGCAGTGAGTGTCTGCGCAGCTTCCTGGGAGGCAGGATGGCATGGGGTCCTGGGCTGCCTGACTCTTGAGTCCACGAGTCCCTGTTCACCGTGAGTGACTACGAGCGAAAATCGGAATTTCTCTGGGCTTCGGTTTCCTGATCTGTAATGTCGGGTAAATGAGAACCACAGGGTTCACGTTCAGGATGGGGACCGAGGAGAATGCTGAACTCGCTCCCCTGCACCCCGCAAATACGGGATCTACAGCTACACTTGGAACCACTTCCTCTGAAAACCCCCGAAACCCGGCTGAGCGATGCCTACTCTGGGACGCGGGCTCGCCATAACCCTGGGCTGCTCCCTGAAGAGCAGGGTTTGAACCCCACACGCGGCACCCCGACTTCTAAGACCTCCTGCCGCATGCAGCCCCGGAACCCCTGGCTCTGAGAACCGCCAGGGCCGGGCCCACAAGGCCCCCGGAAGCCGCTCTCAGAGGCCCGGGAACTCACCGCCTGGCTGCTGCGCGGCATTGGGGACCCGGAGACGCCGGAGGGGCAGGGCTGTGGCCTGAGGCGCACAGGGCGGCCTGGTGTCCTCGGGGTCAGAGCCGGGCCTCCTGCGGCCCCCGCGCCGCCCAGCACACCAGGGACTCCGCCTGGGCTTGACAGGCGCCTGCAGCCCTGGCTTCACGTCCGAGGCCCCGGTTTTACTAAGTCTGAGGCCCCGGTTTTACGTCAGTGACCCCAGTTTTACGTCCGTGGCGCCAGCTTTACGGCTGAGGCCCCGGCTTTACCTCTGGGGGCCCGGTTTTACGTCAGTGACCTCAGTTTTATGTCAGTGACCCCCGGATTTACGTCACTGATCCCGGTTTTATGTCTGAGGCCCCGGATTTGTGTCGCTGACAGGAGATGTACGTCGCTGAACCCGGATTTACGTCGCTGACCCCCGGATTTACGTTGGTGACCCCGGATATACGTCAGTGGCTGTGGCCCCAGTTTTAACTGCCACCGGAGGACACGGCCGGACCCTGGTGGCCAAAGGGGCTGAGGCTTGAGGTCCCACAGGACTGCCTACATTTGCCTCGGTGCAGAGCTTCCGCCTGAGGGTCAGCCGGAGGCTGGTGCTCACGAGACCGTGCCCCTGGGGCCACTGACGGGGCTGGGCAAACCCTCAGGGTCAGCACCGACTCAGCCAGGTGTCTGCAGCGGCGCATTTACCCCAGCGCTCTTCGCAGTAGGCGCGGCGGGGGCCCCTGCGGGTCCGTGAGCGGAGAGCGGATACAGAAGAGGGGCGCTCACGCGCGCACGATGGCTGCCACTCAGCCGTGAAAAAGGAGGGCGTGCCGCCATGTGTGACGGCGGATGGACCTGGAGGGCCGTAGGGTGAGTGAAAGTAGCCAGACGAAGACAAACAGCACACGGCCTCTCTTCTCCGTGGGATCCAGGCCACAGACAGACAGAAAACCAGCTCCTAGATGCAGAGAACGGAGTGGTGGTCGCCAGAGGTGGGGGCGGGGCGTGGAGGAGATAGGGGAAAAGGGGTCGGAAGGTGCAAACTTCTAGTTGTGACAGAAATAAGCCCTGGGATGTGATGTCCCGCACAGTGACCACGGCTAGCAATACTGTGCTGCGTAGTCTTGGAACTCTACGGGGCGGTTCTCACCATTAAATCACACCATGTGCTGCGCACACCGTAGACTTAACGCAGTGGCGGACGTCAGTTACTTCTCAGTAACACTGAATGAAACACGGTCTCAATGCAGGAAGAAAACTGCACCTGTGTGTCATGACAGACTTTAACTAGGCTTATTCTGGTGGTGATTTCACAGTGTATACCAACGTCGAGTCATTACCGTGTACCCCTGACGCTAATGTAAGCTGCGTGTAAGTTACACCTCCAGAACGAAGCCCGCAGTGTACGGAATTTGTAATGGTCAGACCAAACCATAACGTAGGTTAAGTGTTTAGAGCACTGTGTAACCTGGCCTACAAAGGTTCCTAGTCTTGTAACATTTCATTTTACTGAAGCAGTTACTTAAATGAACGTAATTTTAAGTAAAACAGCGAGGCGTGGTTGCAATAGAAGAGGACTAAGATACAGGAACCTTAAATTCAGATTTCTTTTTGGTGATCTCGAGTAAGTCACAGTCTCTCTGTAAGTTTTTTGACATTATCCTCACTCGCATGAGGACGTTGAGATGGAAATCTGACAAGTTCCTTGTGAGGACAAAGATGAAACGACACATGTGAATGAGCTTAGAACTAAGAGAGACTATAGGAGTGTCATTTGTCAGTGTCGTTCACTGGCTGTGATGATTATTACCATTTTTACATGTCAGGAAACGGAAAGCACCAACCTATGAGGTTTTTCACACTTATGTTATCATTTAGGAAACTTAATGGCCTTTTAGAAAGTTCCCCTCTGGGAGTTTTAGACTCGGTTTTGTGCTTTGTGCTAAGTTTTCCTGGGTTTCTGTCACTGGCAATTGTCTCCGTGAAGCAGAAAAAGAAAAGGAGGAATCCCATGTCTCTCTGGCAGTAAAGCACTGAGCCATGGAGACAAGAAACAAAAAGCAAGCGGGTGGTCTCATGCGTGGATCCTTGGGTGACCAGGTTGAGTGGGCTTGGAGTAATTCAGAGAGTAGAGTCCACACGCCACACTCCTGACGGGGGCACAGCCGCCGCCTCCAGGTTTACCTCTGGTGTGAAAACTGAAAAACTAATGACTAATACCTATAGAGCTTTGTACATCACAGATTGTAACGTACTTATATTCTCTTCTTAAATATAACCTAGTCCACGCTTCCTACCTCATTACGCTTGCTTCTATTTTATCGTGGATGAAAACCTTCTTCACAAAATTGATATGTATTGTCCCCACAAGGGGATGGCATGGCTGAGGTTTAAAGGCATTGGGATCATGTGGATAGAGTGCGATAAAGCTGGAATATGCCCTTAATACATTGACTCACTTCATTTGTATTTTATCGCAACTTGCCACTTTTTATCAGTATTTTTAACATGGTTAAACTTAAATGTACACCAAAAAACTGAGATGGACCAGAATATACCCATCCAGGGTTTGGATATTTTGCACATAAAAGCAAGGACACATTTTATGTCTCTATCGCTATTTCTCTGTTAGTGGCGATTTATCGTGTTCATACCCTTAACACTACTTACTATGTAAAAAAACAAGGCAAAAGAAAAACAAGAGTGAAGTGCTCAATCACTTCAGAACTTAAGCTAACGTCAGGTTGTCCTGCCGGACTGGGACAGGGTGGCAAGTGAGGCTGTTACATTGGATACAGAATTTAGGGGTGCACCAAAAAAATTCAGTAATCGAGGTAATTAATATTTAATGCACTATTTTAAAAACTCAGAAGTGATGCAGAATACATGATGAACAAGATATTAAGACTTTAAATAAAGACAGGATCCGTTTTCTACCAGATAAAGGGACTTGGACTCAAAAATCCACACCCACCAATTGATACAATTTTGCCCTTCATTTCCAGGACTGCAAGCAAGTACTTAGTACAATGAATTCAGCAGACTCTTCAGGGACATAAAAGAGTTTTTATGTTTAATAACTCTGAGAGTGGAGCACCTGCGACTTCAATTTATTGGCTTTGAACTTCCCTGTAGTATAAAATGAAGGACAATTTACAGGGTTTAAATTAGCAGTTGTGTTGATGATTAAATTTCTCAAGAAGAAACACAGTAGTCAGGTTTTAGTAGCTCCTGGGACATCTCATCACTGCTAAGCAGCAAGTATACTGCTTTCCCAGAAGGGTATCAGGTTCTCAAAGGAGAGATCGCACACTGTCTTTTAAAGATTGACATCTCTACGGACTTAGGGATTGTAAAGAATAGCAATCTCATCAGCATCTTCCCCAGATATACATGAGGAGTGTGTGTGTGTGTGTGTGTGTGTGTGTCTGAGATAGAGAGAGACAAAGACAGAGACAGAAAAAAAGACAAGAAGGAGGAAGAGGAGAAGAAGGAGGAAAAGGAAAAAAATAGGTATTTAGAAAGGCAGATAGATACAGAGATGGAAATTTTAGGACATGTTATAGAGCACTGAATAGGACTAGAATGTCTCCTTTTCCTAAATCAGGAGCGAGTTTCCTACCTTCCAGCTAACACTCAGTATAGGAGGAAGAAAATGTTTAAATATATAAAATTAATAGGGTGTAGTACTTATCAGAAGTAGAGGAGGGCAATTCCAGTTGTCCAAAGAAACAGGTACACTTTAGTAGAAATCTTGGAGGACTGTCTCTCCGAAATATCCAGTATACGATCGTACATCTACCCATAAGCTCTAACTCTGAGTCTCCGAGTTGAGTGGCATGGAAAAGACCTCAGACACTTAATTTAGAAAATGACTGGTAAATGAGTGGTAAACTACGTCATAAAATTGGAATTTTAAAACCATTGTCGTTTAAGAGGAGGGCTGGCTGAGAGAAAGGAGATGTCCAATTCTGACTAAATAATATTCTTACAGAGAGAGACCAAGTAATTCGTTAAGTGCTGCGCCATGGTTAGTCCCACTAGTATTTAAGTGATTTGCTTAGAAATGATTAAATTCTTAACTGGACTTTCAGAATAATAATTAAGTAAAACTGCTTTGCGTTATTAGAATGGACCAGATTAAGAAGTTAATGAGCACAAAGTCTCTGAACAATGTGGGATTCTGGGGTGAAGGCCAGGCTTTCCCAAGGAAGATGGAAGAGCCGGGTGGTCCCGCATCTGGGGGCATCCCCCGGGCACGGTGAGCACGCCCCCTCCCCAGAGAGCCTTGAAGACAGGAGTTGAAGCGCAAGTCAATATGGAACCCTCAGAATAAGACTGTCTGTCAGAGCAGTACTAGAAATAACCTAGTTTACATTTCTGTTGGTATTGTAAAAACAGAATGTTAATAGAGAGGGTCGTCCCTCTCTTTTGTTCAAGTAAAACCACTTCATACTGTTAGGGTCACTTCAAAATTATTCCATCTGAAATTGCACAGGCTTCCCTCACTGAACCAGGCTGGTTTCTTCCTCTACTTCCCATAGATCACATCAATTTTAGTTGACACTTTAGAGGTTGCCTTTGCCCCCAAGGAACTGTGCTCACTCTGAGGACAGGAGACATTTCCTCTTGTTGTTCCTAATGCCTAGTAACCTTTATACATATTTTAAAACAAGGGAACAAATGGGTGAATTAACTCCATCATTTTGAAGGTATTTCTCCTTTGCTTGTAGCATTTTTGTTTGTTTGCGGTACGCGGGCCTCTCACTGTTGTGGCCTCTCCCGTTGCGGGGCACAGGCTCCGGACGCGCAGGCTCAGCGGCCATGGCTCGCGGGCCCAGCCGCTCCGCGGCATGCGCCATCTTCCCGGACTGGGCCACGAACCTGCGTCCCCTGCATCGGCAGGCGGACTCCCAACCACTGCGCCACCAGGGAGCCCCTGAAGATTTATAATAGAGCTATTTTTTTCTAAATCTATATTAAAGGCACAGATGGAAGCACAATTTGTGAACGTAATTAACCAGGATAAGCTCCTGGAAACCCTAGAAATCGGATGGTGGAGTTCCTGGGATGCGTTTGTGTGATGAACAGGGAATAATAGTTCCATTAGTGTCAAATACGTAATACATTTGCTCCACACTTTTATTTGTCAATGAATTACCATAGAATTTTTTTGTAGCCTAGAGAATAGATGATATAGCCAGTGGGAATTTAATGAATAGCATATGTTATAAAAATTTAACGTAGTTTTCACTGCAGTAGATAAAAATGAAATTAGCAATAAATATGATTTTGACTCTTACAAAGAATACCTGAGTGTACGTAGGTATAGTCAGTGCTTATGTATATAGTAGCTTATGTTTCTGTATTTCACCTATTCCACAAAGGATTTGAGGTTCATTTGGGAAATATACTTAAAACGCAAATCTCCTCCCAACCCCCAGCAAACCTCTCCACAAAGCAGAAGAGAAAGACAGCAGTTTTATCATCAGATAAGCGTTAAATCAGAATGTGGTGCACACCACAGGGAATTCGCCAAGAGAGGCAAAGACAGAAGGAAAATCTCACCCTTTTATGTGGCCAGGCAGCTAGAGCTCCTTCTGTGAATGTTCTCAAGATGAGCACTGACTAGGCCTCAGCAAGACCTGGCAGCAGCGTGTACTATACACATACACAGCCATCCTGAGTTGACCTGCGAATTGCAGGGACCGTCTGTGGTAGCAAATCAGCTTCGTTCAGAGGAAAGACGAACCGCTCCTGTCTTTGTGACGAGAGGTAGGTTTGCAGGTTGGGGCCAGGAGCCTACAGAAGCTCAGCCCCTCACCTCCCACAGAGCCTGGGAGATGGGCTCCCTCTCCCTTCCTGGTTTTGTTTCAAAGAGATAGTCCCCAGGTCCTTGAGAAGGACACTTCTGGGTCACAAAGCTGAGAAAAGTCCCATCGGAAAGATTCATACACATTTCAAAACGAGGAGAGAGTACTTAATGACAAGTTTTCTAAAATAATTGCTCTGAGCAAAAGGCAGAGGTGGAAACCTCTCTCCTTATTATTTAATGGAGGAGAATTAAGCCCGTTATTCATAGTTTGTATTTGTCCTCACAGGTCTCCTGGGCTGTACAGTTTTACGAAAATACAAAGTTTCAATCAGAAAGATAGTGGAAGTCTTATTTTATTGCTTGGTGAGCATTTCAGGTACTCTTTGCCTGTTTCCGTGTAAGAAAATACTATAGCATATAATAGGCCAACTGGGTGAACTGTATTTCCAATGAGTGTTTTCTGCCTAAAAAAATTCCTTTTTCAGAGGTGCATGCTGGTAAAGATCCCTAATAGAGACAAAAAGAGCCTCCTAAATGTTCTAAATCAGATGGTCTTGTGCCCCAGTGACCTTAGTTACCTGCCATTAGAACAGACTAGGGGGATTGGGAGGAACACAGATGCCTGTCCTCTGTTACTGTCAATTTCCCCTTTCATGGCTGTTAACGTTTGCCTTAGGTTTTGAGGGGCTCCTATGTTGGGTGCGTAAATATTTACAACTGTTACATCTTCCTCTTGGATTGATCACTAGGTAGTGTTCTTCTTTGTCTCTGGTAATCATCTTTATTTTACATTTGGTAGTGTATATATTAATATAATAAAGGTACATGTAACTTTACTGAAAGAAAAATAGTATTTATTTTAAAGTCTATTTTGTGTGACATGAGAATTCTTACTCCAGCTTTCTTTTGCTTTCCATTTGCGTGGAATATCTTTTTCCATCCCCTCACTTTCAGTCTGTCTGTGTCCCTAGGTCTGAAGTGGGCCTCTTGTAAAGACAGCATATATACGGGTCTTGTTAACGTATCCATTCAGCCAGTCTGTGTCTTTTTTTTTTTTTTTTAACATCTTTATTGGGGTGTAATTGCTTTACAATGGTGTGTTAGTTTCTGCTTTATAACAAAGTGAATCAGTTATACATATACATATGTTCCCATATCTCTTCCCTCTTGCGTCTCCCTCCCTCCCACCCTCCCTATCCCACCCCTCCAGGCTGTAACAAAGCACCGAGCCAATATCCCTGTGCCATGCGGCTGCTTCCCTCTAGTTATCTACCTTACTACGTTTGTTAGTGTGTATATGTCCATGACTCTCTCTCGCCCCGACACAGCTCACCCTTCCCCCTCCCCATAACCTCAAGTCCGTTCTCTAGGAGGTCTGCGTCTTTATTCCTGCCTTACCCCTAGGTTCTTCATGACATTTTTTTTCCCCTTAAATTCCATATATATGTGTTAGCATATGGTATTTGTCTTTTTCTTTCTGACTTACTTCACTGTGTATGACAGACTCTAGGTCTATCCACCTCATTACAAATAGCTCAATTTCGTTTCTTTTTATGGAGTAATATTCCATTGTATATATGTGCCACATCTTCTTTATCCATTCATCCAATGATGGGCACTTAGGTTGTTTCCATCTCCGGGCTATTGTAAATAGAGCTGTAATGAACATTTTGGTACATGACTCTTTTTGAAATTCGGTTTTCTCAGGGTATATGCCCAGTAGTGGGATTGCTGGGTCATATGGTAGTTCTATTTGTAGTTTTTTAAGGAACCTCCATACTGTTCTCCATAGTGGCTGAACCATTTACCATTCCCACCAGCAGTGCAAGAGTGTTCCCTTTTCTCCACACCCTCTCCAGCATTTATTGTTTCTAGATTTTTTGATGATGGCCGTTTTGACTGGTGTGAGATGATATCTCATTGTAGTTTTGATTTGCATTTCTCTAATGATTAATGATGTTGAGCATTCTTTCATGTGTTTGTTGGCAGTCTGTATATCTTCTTTGGAGAAATGTCTATTTAGATCTTCTGCCCATTTTTGGATTGGGTTGTTTGTTTTCTTGTTATTGAGCTGCATGAGCTGCTTTTAAATTTTGGAGATTAATCCTTTGTCGGTTGCTTCATTTGCAAATATTTTCTCCCATTCTGAGGGTTGTCTTTTCATCTTGTTTATGGTTTCCTTTGCTGTGCAAAAGCTTTGAAGTTTCATTAGGTCCCATTTGTTTATTTTTGTTTTTATTTCCATTACTCTAGGAGGTGGGTCAGAAGGATCTTTCAGCCAGTCTGTGTCTTTTGATTAGAGCATTTAATCCATTTACATTTAAGGTACTTATCGATATGTGTGTTCCTGTTACCATTTTCTTAATTGTTTTGGGTTTGTTATTGTAGGTCTTTTCCTTCTCTTGTGTTTCCTGCCTAGAGAAGTTCCTTTATCATTCGTTGTAAAGCTGGTTTGGTGGTGCTGAATTCTCTTAGCTTTTGCTTGTCTGTAAAGGTTTTAATTTCTCCGTCGAATCTGAATGAGATCCTTGCTGGGTAGAGTAATCTCAATTGTAGTTTTTCCCTTTCATCACTTTAAATATGTCCTGCCACTCCCTTCTGCCTTGCAGAGTTTCTGCTGAAAGGTCAGCTGTTAACCTGACAGGGATTCCCTTGTATGTTATTTGCTGCTTTTCCCTTGCTGTTTTAATATTTTTTTCTTTGTATTTCTTTTCTGATAGTTTGATTAATATGTGTCTTGGCATGTTTCTCCTTGGATTTATCCTATCTGGGACTCTCTGCGCTCCCTGGACTTGACTATTTCCTTTCCCATATTAGGGACGTTTTCAACTATAATCTCTTCAAATATTTTCTCAGTCCCTTTCTTTTTCTCTTCTTGTTCTGGGACCCGTATAATTCGAATGTTGGTACGTTTAATGTTGTCCCAGAGGTCTCTGAGACTGTCCTCAATTCTTTTCATTCTTTTTTCTTTATTCTGCTCTGTGGCAGTTATTTCCACTATTTTATCTTCCAGGTCACTTCTCCGTTCTTCTGCCTCAGTTATTCTGCTATTGATTCCTTCTAGAGAATTTTCAGTTTCATTTATTGTGTTGTTCATCATTGTTTGCTTGCACTTTAGTTCTCCTAGGTCCTTGTTAAAGGTTTCTTGTATTTTCTCCATTCTATTTCCAAGATCTCGGATCGTCTTTACTGTCATTCCTCTGAGTTCTTTGTCAGGTTGACTGCCTATTCCCTCTTCATTTGTTTGGTCTGGTGGGGTTTTACTTTGCTCCTTCATCTGCTGTGTATGTCTCTGTCTTCTCATTTTGCTTATCTTACTGTGTTTGGGGTCTCCTTTTCTCAGGCTGCAGGTTCATAGTTCCCATTGCTTCTGGTGTCTGCCCCCAGTGGGTATGGTTGGTTCAGTGGGTTGTGTAGGCTTCACAGTGGAGGGACTGGTGCCTGTGTTCTGGTGGATGAGGCTGGATCTTGTCTTTCTGGTGGGCGGGGCCGCATCTGGTGGTGTGTTTTGAGGTGTCTGTGAACTTATTATGATTTTAGGCCGCCTCTCTGCGAATGGGTGGGGTTGTGGTCCTATCTTGCTAGTTGTTTGGCATGGGGCGTCCAGCCCTGGAGCTTGCTGCTCGTTGAGTGGAGCTGGGTCTTAGCAGGGAGTCAGAGATCTCTGGGAGAGCTCTCACTGATTGATATTACGTGGGGCCAGGTGGTCGCTGGAGGTCCAATGTTTTGAACTCGGCCCTCCCACCTCAGAGGCTCAGGCCTGACACCCGGCTGGGGCACCAAGACCCTGCCAGCCACACGGCTCAAAAGAAGAAAAGGGACAAAAAGAAGAAAGAAAATATAAATAAAATATATTAGAGTTATTAAAATAAAAAAATTAAAAATAATAAAAATGTAATACACAGAAAAAAAGAAGAGAGCAACCAAACCAATAAACAAATCCACCAATGATACCAAGGGCTAAAACTATACTAGGATACACATAAAAATCATAAACTAGTAGTCGCATACAGCACACCCCAAGTCTACAGTTGCTCCCAAAGTCCACCGCCTCAATTTTGGGACGATTCATTGTCTATTCAGGTATTCCACAGATGCAGGTACATCAAGTTGACTGTGGAGCTTTAATCCTCTGCTCCTGAGGCTTCCGGGAGAGACTTCCCTTTCTCTTCTTTGTTTGCACAGCTCCTGGGGTTCAGCTTTGGCCCTGCATCTGCATGTAGGTCGCCCTCTGGCGCCTGTTCTTCGCTCAGGCAGGACGGGGTTAAAGGAGCAGCTGATTCGGGGGCTCTGGCTCGCTCAGGCCAGTAGGGAGAGGGAGGGGTACGGATGCGGGGCGAGCCTGCGGAGACAGAGGCCGGCGTGACGTTGCACCAGCCTGAGGCGCGCCGTGCGTTCTCCCGGGGAAGTTGTCCCTGGATCCCGGCACCCTGGCAGTGACGGGCTGCACAGGCTCCCGGGAGGGGAGGTGTGGCTCGTGACCTGTGCTCGCACACAGGCTTCTTGGTGGCGGCAGCAGCAGCCTTAGCGTCTCACGCCCGTCTCTGTCCTCACCGACAGCTGCGTCTCGCGCCCGTCTCTGAAGCTCGTTTCGGCGGTGCTCTGAATCCTCTCTCCTCGCGCACCCCGAAACAATGGTCTCTTGCCTCTTCGGCAGCTCCAGACTTTTCCCTGGACTCCCTCCCGGCTAGCTGTGGCGGACTAGCCCCCTTCAGGCTGTGTTCACGCAGCCAACCCCAGTCCTCTCCCTGGGACCTGCCCTCCGAAGCCCGAGCCTCAGTTCCCAGCCCCCGCCCGCCCCGGTGGCTGAGCAGGCAAGCGTCTCCGGCTGGTGAGTGCTGGTCTGCACCGATCCTCCGTGCGGGAATCTCTCCGCTTTGCCCTCTGCACCCCTATTACTGCCCTCTCCTTCATGGATCCGAAGCTTCTCTCCCGACACCCCCACCCCCACACCGCCCCCCCATATCCCCACCCACCCCCCACCCCCCATCCCCCGTCTCCACCAGTGAAGGGGCTTCCTAGCGTGTGGAAACTTTTCCTCCTTCACAGCTCCCTCCCCGTGACGCAGGTCCCGTCCCTATTCCTTTGTCTCTGTGTTTTCTTTTTTCTTTTGCCCTACCCAGGTACGTGGGGGGTTTCTTGCCTTTTGGGAGGTCTGAGGTCTTCTGCCAGCGTTCAGTAGGTGTTCTGTAGGAGTTGTTCCACGTGTAGATGTATTTCTGGTGTATCTGTGGGGAGGAAGGCGATCTCCACGTCTCACTGCTCCAGCATCTTGAAGGTCCTCCTACATTTGTTAGTCTCTTGCTAAAAGGCTGACTGGAGAGTTAGCTGGTCTCTATCTATCCTACTGCCCCTCTCCAAATACTCACTGTGCGCCCCTTTACAACCTATTGTAAAGGCTCTTATTAACCTTTACTTTTTCAATGCAAAGAGTACCAACCAAACACTTGCTTATGCCAGTTTACCAGCCTCTGGCCTAACTGATCTGACTGCTGGTCATGCCGGCCTCTAGATACTGCGAAAGGACCTGAACTGTTCTCTGTTTCTGCCGATGTGAACATCTGGTGGACCAAGTATGGAAGGCAGATAAATGACAAGGTATGGCACCCATGTCTAAGAAAACATTGCTCTGTCCCTCCTTCTGGTGAGTTATTTGGGTCTTGCATAACCTACATGGAAGGGCAAGAACTTTCCCTTGCCCACATAAAGACCAACAGGTGAAAAATTGTCCCTTTGCTTTGGAACAAACATGATACTCGGCCTTTCCCGAGTGACACTCGGGGACCAACAGTACATTCAGACTCTGTGGTTTGACCCCACAGGTGGCATCTTCAAATCCCTGGAAAAGATTGTAAGTGGCGCTAGCGCTACCATTCTTGGTACAAACGTCTGCCAAATCAACAAATGTTTTGGATGACTCGTAAGCCACCTCCGTACAACTTGGGGTACTTGGGCTGCTCCCATGACTAAGCTGCCTACTACCATAAGCTATGTACGGGTGGACCACTATAAAAATCTGGACTCGCTTGGCCACAGAACCAAGCCTTAGTGCTGCCCAAACCAGACCACAGGCCTCCTGTACCAACTCTTTTGCAACCTGTCCTGCTCTCACAGATTGACAGGAGCACACGGGAAATGGAGGGTATGGATGCTAGCATTACCAATGGCAAAGGTCGTGGAATACTCCAGTTCCTGGAGATTGCAGGTTCCGTTGTAACCTTGTCTGCAAACCACACTGGTCTTTTTATGTTGGGTGGCAGCAAAGTATATAAAGGGTGTCCACCTAACCGGTCAGGACAATGGGGACTTGGATACCTGGCTCCTTCTGTCACCAAATACTCCACCCTAAATGCAGCCAAATTACAAACCTGGGCTCCTTTGTTCATAAAACTGTGTCCCATAAAGGTGCCAGCAGGGAAGTCATAGACAATCCATTGGGTATCACAACTCCAACTTCTTTTCATTGTTCAGGATCTTATTCCCAAGCTATGGAGGTTATGAATTAGAACAGCCATCTTAACTCTCCATGGTAGTGGAACAAGAGTTCAGTTCCCCTATGCAAAGTGTGAAAATACTTCAGTCAGAAGTTAACAGCCTAGCATCAGTGGTGCTCCAAAATGGACTTGCTCTGGACATCCTGGCTGCTCAGCGAGGATGAACTTATGCAATCATCAGTGGAAAATACTGCTTCTACGTAAATCAAATGGGAAAAATAGTCTCCAACTTATTAAAAGTGAAGGAAATGCTTTCGTCACATAAATGAAGCAAAGCCGTTTTATTGGACTGATGTCTTCCCAGGACTGGGGAACTGTTTCGGTAGGGTTTGGGGAAATGTACTTTGATTTCATTTGTTCTTTTCTGTTTTTCTTCATCCTCATTCTAACCTATGTTCTTTTCTCCCTTTGCAGATCTCTTAGCACTGAGCTACTCACCCAGTTGTGCTCTCCACGGCTATCACCTTAGCCTTTTCTTTGTGAAACATCAAGGGAAGTTGCAGAGGAGGGAATCCTTGGGGCTCAGAGCGGGCAGCCCAAGATATGCCTCACCGGCACGTTGATTATTTTGAACGGAGGCTACCAGGGAAACAGTCAGTGAGGGGAAATGATTGAAAACCACAACAAAAATACTCTGGCCCCCTGCCTTCCCCCGAAGTGTGAACTAAATCCATGTGACGGTATCCTCCCTATGGCAGGAGGCTAGAAAGCATCCTTGTCACCACAGTAAGGAAATTCAAGGCTAAGAAAGCTGGATAAATGAACGCTGACACTTCTTCATTAGGCTGCTTGCCCAAGCAAGCACAGCCTTCTTTGTTTTGTCGAATATACAAAAATATTTATTTGTCCAAAACTAGATACATTCAGCGGGCTTTGGTCACTTCAGGCGGTCCCATTTCTGAGACCTCTGTGTACATGAATTAAATTGGTTTATTTTTCCTGTTAATCTGTCTTGTGTCCACATAATTATTAGGAGAGCCAAAAGGACCTCAACAGGGGTAAAGGAGAAATTTGCCCATCCCCGTGTTGCTAGACAAGGTCACAGACGTTCACTGGCTCAGAAAAGATTTGAGGAGACCCTAAGTTTTCACCTCTGGCTGATCTTTAGTCTCCAGGTGTACTGGGTGGGAAAACTTGGGAAAATGAAAATGGTGTATACGGTGATGAAGCTGTGCACCCAGCCCCAAGGTAATCTGCAGAGACCAGGAGAGTGGTTTTTGAAATTTGTGTTTCCTTGCTACCTCCCCAAACCCCCTGACCCAGCACCCCGGCGGTTTAAAAAAATAATAATCGGTTGTGTCCACCCATGTCGTGGAACAGAAACACCAGTGACTACACAGCACACGGCAAAGAAAGCCGTCTAACGAAAAATAGTTCGGCACAGTAACAGAAAGGATCAACTACAACCAGCAGCCACACATGAATACGAGGGAGAAAAACCTTCTCCCCATTTACTGCATTCCAAACTTCAAAATCTCCAGTTTTCAACACCACTTACAAGGCATGCAATGAAACAAGTGTGTATTTGCCCCATCACAGGTCAGATAAGCAAATTAATAGAAACTGTGCATGAGGAAACCAAGTACTTTAACTCTGTAGGCAGACATTCAATCAAGAGTCATACCTACGCTCACCTGACAAAGGAAACGATGGAGCAAGAACTAAAAGAAACCTGGAGACCAAGGTCTAGCGATATAGAGACTCTCAACAAAGAGACATTTAAAGCAGAAACAAATAGGAATTATGGGCTGAAAAACCACAGCATGTGAATCAAAACCTTCAGTAGAGACTTCAAAGGAAGGTTTGAGCAGGCAGAAGAATCACAAAACCTAAAGTCAGGTTAATTGAAATCATCCTGGCTGAGGAGCAGAAAGAGAACAAAAATAATGCAGAAAATGTAACAGCCTAGATTATTTGCCAGACTCCTCTGAGCAATCCGAGGCTTACGTATTTGCAGTCCCAGGTGGAGACAGGAGAGAAAGGGGCAGGACAAGTATTTCAAGAAATCATGCCCCTCACACTCTTCAGGTATGGCAAAACTCATGAATCTACACGTCAAACTTTCCTTTACTCATACCTCTCTCTTCCTGAAGCCCTCACCTTCCTTCAGCACCACCTGATCCCCTGGGTGAGGTGCTTGGTCCACGAGTTTCTATTCGGTATGCCCGTATTTTGTTCATGCACCCCCTCTCACTGGGTCATAGGAGGTCACCGAGGGCAAGGATTCTCTAACAACTTTTCTCTTCACAGGAAGACTAGCCCCAATTCCTATCGTTCGGGTGATGCTTTATTAAAACTCATGAAGAAATTGTGCCCACATAATGTCGGTTTAATGACCAACGCAAGAATAAAATGGGGAGGAATAAGAGTCATCTTCCTTCACTCCTGCACTAGTGTTTACAAAACACTAACAAGTCAACCCCAAACGTTCTCCTCCTGGAAGCTTCCCTGGCAAATGCATTCCCTCAATGTCCTCATCACCCTCTGGGGGCCGTAATTGATATTCTCACCTCCACCAAGATATTCTTGTCTGTCGGTGATTTGCCACAAGGGCATGCCTATTCCTCTGTTTCCAAATGTGTGTCACTGCTAACTCCACCTGCAATAAAGCATTTCTTGTTGCTCACAAAGACAACGGAACTCACAAAAAAGTCCCAGTTCAAGGTGGTGGAAGCATTTGATGCAGGAATGGAGGAAAGGGTGGAACGCAGGCACAGACCAACTCAGAGACACAAACCTTAACAAATAAGTAAGTGAGTAACAGCAACCCAGAGCACGTGTATCGAAACAGGGACATGAACAGACTGCGACAGC
Source organism: Grampus griseus (assembly GCF_964374135.1). NCBI lineage: Eukaryota > Metazoa > Chordata > Mammalia > Artiodactyla > Delphinidae > Grampus > Grampus griseus. The sequence goes on along the minus strand of NC_139016.1, from coordinate 13,525,816 downwards.
TATGGCACTAGAGGCGTGCATATGGGCACAGGCATAGGTGGAAGATCAGAGAGACGAAGGCATGGGCAAAGCCAGAGGAAGGAACACCAACTCACGCTCAGAGTGAGAGATCATGGGCAAACACAACACGGACACACCATCTTCATTTCAGACAGAGGAAAACATGAACATGTCCAGAGACCAGGAAACGCAAACGTGGCTCAGAGTGATTGAGCCAGAATGCTCATAGATTGATCAGTAATCTGCTGGGCCTCACATGCCCTGAAGTTCAACGGAAGAAAACCTCAGGCAATGTGTGCAACTGTGCATTCAATCTACTCGCACCTAGATATTAGGCCCCACGTGAAAAAGCCCTTAAGAGACCGGGTCACACCTACGTCTAAGCTCTGTAGCCCAGGAGAAAACTCAGTAAGCTATAGCCTCTGGGGCACACATCATGCCAAGTCTCCAGAGAATGACAATCAAGTCAACCGTCCACAGTTTACAGTTCCGCTACCTGATCCATGAACGTCTGCCCAGCTTCACTCCAGGACAGGTCAGGCCTAAGCATAGCCTTGGTACCTAAGCACTGGCAGGAGATGTTAGGAGTTGGGGGAGCCTGTCCCAACCTTTGCTTTGGTGATTAAGTCCTTTGCAAGACCTTACTAAATGTTCTGGATGTGGATAAATATCCTGGAGTCCTTAGAACAAGCCCCGTCTGAGGTTGCCTAAGACCACGCACCAGTATGCTGTCCCACTCCCACTGCAGGGTTATCAGAGCATAGTTTATTTTTACCAGCACCAGGAAAGACAGGGACCAGCATGTGGAAGCCCCAAGGGTTCCTTGAGGTGTACAGTGCGAGAAGCTGAGAAGACCTGTTTCCACAGTGTCTGTGGGGTGGTTGTGGGGACAGCAGCGGGCAAAGGCCAAGCCTCGCCTTCTAGACCTTCGGATGTCTCCACTGTAGAAGGGGCATAGCTGGGATGTAGATGTTCAAATACAAAACCTGACACTGAGCAGGCGATCTAACTCAGTGCACTTTGAAGGGGACATCCGTGACTCCATGAACTTTGATTGTCAAACCCTCATCCTGGAACGAGCTGGGGCTTTTGGGAGAAGGCTCTTCTACCAAAAGTCGTTGAGCGAGAGCTCAACATGTGGGACGGAAATGGTACTGTCAATATGCCACCCTCAGGGACGCCTGTGCTGGAGCCGCTGTATCTGGGAAGAGAGAAGAACACTGGGGGGACAAACATTGAACATTCCCTGCTCCGTTTGTGGCAGAGTCTGTCCTTTGCCTGGTCCAGAGACAGACGTGCTTCTGGGAAGCAGCCAGCCACTTGGCAAGGAGCACCTGAAGTGCTCACCACTTCCTGGGTGAGCTCGGTATGCTCTAGGTCTTCCCATTGGCCTCAGGGGCACAGACTGCTGGCAAGGCCCCAGAAGGAGGACAGTGCCTCTGTGGTTGAAACACGGTGTGCCCAGCCATTCAGCGAGGATGGGACACCTCTACCAGACTGTTCATGAGAAAAATGTTTACTTTCTGGGGACCTGGCCTGAAGCGGGCCTTGGGCAGAGGGCTTAAGCCTGTCTGAAAATAGGGATATTAACCACTGTGCCGTCACGGGACAGAGAGCACACAGCTGGGTGGCCTGAGCACTTGCCTGTTTAACATCCCCAACTCCCCACTCCCCTCACCTCTCCCCTCTCCCCGTGTGCCCTTTTGTACCCAAACTGAGTCCCCCGGAAAAAAGAACAGAGTTCACGTGAGCTCACTCAGATGTGAGGGACTCCGTTTTTGTTTGCTTAGCCGTTTCCCAGCAAACTTACCTTTTCCCCTGGTCACCTTTGCCAGAGCAAACTAACATCCTCACTGCCTTCCCACCCGTGTCTCCCTCACCTCCTCAGATGTCCTCCATACACCTTATACCCCCATGTCCTGAGATGTTGTCTGGAACCCTAGCCCTGAGAGGCTAATTGTCTCAGCAAAAGACCCTGTGTTCATATGCACTAGAAGGGCATCCGGTCCAACAGTGAGTTAAATGCTAAGGCTTCCCCCCGTTGTATCCCATTGAAGTGTCTGATGATATGCAACAGGGAGGATACATGGAGGACCACTATCCAACAAAATTAACTTCCAGCATTTCAATCTCAGGCCCTTGCTCACCAGGCCCTTTCCTTGAACTTCCGCATTTCCCTTGGAAAAATGACAGGCCCCAGTTAACCAGTCCTTCTCTTATTTCTCCTTCCTCCCCAACCCCCATCCCACAGGCAGAACTGCATCCTCTGATGCAATCCCAAAGTATGATTTTCCCCCACCTCTACAACTCTCCATGGCCTGGTAATTCCCAGGCAGCAAACTGAGAAGCCTGCCTGGGGCTGATGTGTCTACCCTGAGCCCCTGCACAAACACCACACAAACACATACAACTGATGCTGCTTATTTATCTTCCGGTTTTATTCCAGGTTTACTGGTGTCTCCCTCTCTGTACGTCTCACCACCAGACCTCTCTTCGTTTCTTCGTGTGCACGACAACCATGTTGACCGTTCGCCTTCACCCAAAGCAGCTTCTTAGGTCAAGGGTGATGCTCCATCACACACATCTCAAGATCGGGAGTGCCTTTGAAAACACACACAGGCACACACATAATAACCCAACCTCTCTGAACGACGCTAAAGACCGCTTTAACTTTTTAAGGCCCTGCCCAGGAGACAGAGTCACATCCCCTGTGATCTCTTACATCTCCTCCAACCGCATATTAGAAACTTTTCTTCATAATCGACGCAAAATGGCCACTGTTCTCACAATAGCCATGGCAGGTGAAGGAAATGCATAAGGAAAGTAAAAGATGACGGTGATGATCAAAACAGAAAAAAATGATGGAACAGCGGGGTAAGGCTTTGCACAAAGGGGACTCACACACCTTTGTGGAAACGGGGTGGTGGGGGGAACCTGAGGCAAGCCCAAAGGCAAGTCCAAATTTAAGGCGGCATTACAGGAGGCCTGAGGGTGGGGTTGATGGCCATAGAATGACAGTTCAGAGACATGCACTTTTGAATTTCAGTGACTTTGACTCTCATGCTGCTTCACTCGCCTAAAGCTTCCCTAGTCAGAACCAGTCCTGCACTGCAGTTTTCCAGATGTGCTGTCGCACCCTGACGCCCTCACGCCCTGGTGTCACTGTATGCCTCTGAGCCTCAACTCCTCCATGAGTGAAATAAACGACCCAGCTTACTCGTTTCAGCGCCCAGCCCCTGGGCTCCTTACCCACCTGTCCTCCTCTTGGTGACCTGTCCCGGTGGGGCCTTTCTCTCTCGGGTAGTAGCGCAGGGGATTGGGCCACAGGTCCTCGCCGATGATCTGGTAGGGGACAGGGGCCCGGTCGGGACAGGACAGGCCAGGCCAGGCCAGGCCCACACCCCTCCCTCCGACCAGCCGAACAACATCGCCATTGCTGAGGAGGCCCAGAGGCACCCCACCTCAGCAATCCTGCTAGATCCTACACAGCTGTGGTCAGAGAACCAGTTGAAGAAGTTAAGGCCGCTGTTGTTGTGCCTGCGGCTATACACCTCCTTTTCAAAACGACGGTGCCACTGAATTGGAGCGAGATGAGATGCCCTATATCCTGTGGGAAAAGGAGCGTGGGACAAGGGCCTAAATCACGTTTCAAGTTCACCTCACCCCATCTGCCCTCCCCCACGATCCAGGGAGCTGACTCTTACCAGTGACCTCAATGAGATACTCCTTAACAACCACCTCATTCTGGAAATAGGGGTTCTTCCGGAAAAACAACATGATCTTGCGGTAATCACTGGGATCTGCGAGCTCCTCCACCTGCCGGACAAAGTGGAGGCAGAGGGTGAAATCTCTCTCCAGCAGACCTGCTCTTTCCTGCTTTCCGGGATAAATCATTTCCCCTCTCCTCCCCAGCCTGACCTTCAAGTTGGTCATGTAGCTAAGTATGTCTTTATCTTGGGTGCTAATCATGGCCGACATCCGGGGGTGGTTCACAAACTGCTTTACGTCAAGGAGCCTCTAGATGCCGGAGGTGAAAGGGCTGGGAGAACAGAGCGAGCCTGGACAGCGGCCTGGGAGTGTCTGATCTCAAGGCCCCACTAGCATCTAGTCCTATTCCTTCAATACAGACTGCACGAAGGAACAATGAGCCCCTCGGGGTGTGCATATCTGTGCACTAAAACAGGGAGCCTCCGATTCTGAGAGGGAGGCCCTGATCTCCATCTGGACAGAACAAGCTTACTTCCGCACAGCAAACACTCCTGGCTCTAACTAGGATGCGCTTTCATAACTCCCCACTCTCACCTCCGTTTTCCCTGATGGTTATTCCAAGAAGAACCTGTGCACAAGACAACTCTTGTGTCTCAAGAGGCCCTGGTACTAATGACAATACCTTTTTGGACCTCTGCAACTAAAGCCCTAGTCTTACTTCCTGCTATGCAGAAAATCAGCATGACCGCAGAATTTCAGGATCACATTTCCCTGAGTGTGCCCACAATGCACAATCCAACGGATACATTTTGGTACCCAAACGGCCCGCTATGTTAGGTACCCCTTGCACTAGCCCGGCCACAACGTGGTCTCTCAAATACAAAATTAAGGATACAACTTTGACCCAGAAGCCAGGGATGCTCTGGATGATGGTGCTTCTGTGTTCCAGATAAGGCTTCCGTCTCCGAAGTGTTGTGACCTTGAGACGAAAGTGTTGTCGGCTGCACTCCCTATTCACAGGCTCCAGCTGTAACTGCAAGACCTTCAGCGCCTCCAGCGAGGCGCTCTTCGGGGACGGCCCTGGCTCTTCCTGCCCCTGCTCCTGGGGCTTCTCCTCCTGCTCTTCCGCCACCACCTGCTGCTGCTGCTTCTCCGCCACCACCTCCACCTCTTCCATCATGTCCTCCACAGGCTGCCAAAACACATCCATGATCCGCGCCACCTCTCCCTCCAACAGGGCCGCGCATTGGCGCACCACCTCCCCGATAAAGATGGCGGCCTCCTCGCCCCACTCATCAGCTAGGGCCAGCACCCTACCCACCTCCCGCACCACACCTGGGGACCCGCGGGCCCCTGCTTCCTGAGAAGCCCCTCCCACACCTAAGATGACCCCGGGTCCCGCCTCACTACCCATGCGGACCTGGTCTGAGCTGGGGCAGCGGCGAAGGTGCGGCAGTTGGAAGCTCAGCACGTGGGCCGAGCACCACGCAGGCCCAGCGACTACAATCGCGCTTCGCTGCGGACTGAATCGTTCCCAGGAGCCTCTGCGGTGAAGAGCGCTGAAACGCATGCGCAGGAGCATTGGCCGCCAGGCATGCGTGTCCAGGTGGCAGGAAGCAGCTCCAGCCACGCCCAGGCCGCTCGGCCCCATCACGACCAATCAGGGCGAGGACAGTGGGCGTCACCCTCGGCTGCCTCGCCCCTCGCCCTGTGGAAACAGGCCGGTCTCCGGGATTGCCGGGTCCCCCAAAACACCCCTTCTGCACCCCGGACTTAGCAGCCCAGGTTCCACAAGGAGCTGGCCTCCAGGGAGGCCTCCGGCCTTGTGTCTGGGGTGCCCGGGTGCCCTGTGATACCTATGTGGCCTGTGCCAGTTGGAGCCAGGAGTTCCCGCTCCAAAATCAGGAAATCAGAATCCGGTTTGCCTCGGGACCCTTAACCACTGGGAACTCTCAGAAAATGTACAAGGAAATGCATGGTGGCCGAAGTTGCTGGATACTTTTCTTCCAGGGGACAGAGAGCCCGAAGCTCTGTGGCATGAGAGGGGAGTGTCCGGCAAACCCAGCTCTTTGCTCGACTTGAATTCCTTTGCTCAAGAGCAGAAAAGCCACGCAGTGAAGAGCTCCGTCTGAGTGTCTGTCTGTCTCCCCTCTGTCTTTCTGTGTGTGTGTGTGTGTGTGTGTGTGTGTGAGTGTGTGTGTGCGTGCGCGTTCTTTTTTCTGTACGTATCTGCTCACTCCCTCTGTGGCCCACTCTCCTGGGATCCCCTCTGGATACTTAAACTCTCCGAGAAATTCTACCTTGCCTGGCACCAAAAGACCCCTCCTCGTCTGTGATTGGCACCCACGGGTTCTCGGACTTTGTGTGACCACACGCTTGCATAGTGCCTTTCAAACGCTTGAGTGGCAGGCAGAAATTGCCTTTCTGCTAGCCAATATAAGGTGACAAGCGTCCCTCCGGGAACGGACATTGACACATGGCACAAGACGAAGTTGACTTGGCCATCCTGTGTTTTGAGAGACCGAGAGAGGGACGACACGCTTTGGTGGCACTATGAAACGCCAGCAACTTTATTTGGACACATGCGCACACACTGAGGTGCTGAGGACTGCACCCAGTCAAGGGCCACCACGCGCGCATGCATGCCTTCACCACTGCCAACCCGAGGATGTGAATTTTGCCGACCCTAAGGATGCCCTGTGAAAGTGGTTCTGCTCTCGTCCACCTTCCAAATGAGATCACATCCCAGCCCAGCCCTTCGCCCCAGTCTTGTGGGACAGGGGAGCAGGGGTAGAATCCAGCTAAGCCATCACGGCCATACTCCTGAGCCACAAGGGTTGTCAGAACATTAGAGTGATGTCTTAAACCAGCAAAATCAGTGTGAGGCAGTCGGTTATGCCTCGGTGTGCCAAACCTTATGAAACAAAGGCCAGGTGTTTCTCAAGGGCCTACACAGGGGTGGGGGGAAAGGTTGCTTGTGCACTGGAGAAGGAGATAAAGGTGGCTGTAGCTGAGATGGGAGTGGGGCTGGAGGGGTGGGGGGTGGGTCTTTCCTCTTTGGGCCTGGGCATCGGGCCCTTTATGATTCTCATGTACTTTGCATCCTCCCTGTCCTTCCACAGGTGCTTTCTTCCTCCCTCTAGTCTCAGCCCCTGGTCGAGGGTGCTGGCGTGTGATGCCACTTACACTTTGCTCCACGGGTGGTATCTCTGGACTGGATTCCCTGGCTTGGGGGCTTCAACTGGCCCACAGTTTACGTATGTTCTATGAGCTGTTTAAGCTTTTCCACGTCCCCGCGTCCATCCCAACGTCCACGCATGCATGACCGTAGTCATGCCTATTCCTGAGCACGCATGTGCACACACGTGCCCCCCCCCAATCCCCCCACACACACGCCACACACGGGCAGGTACCTATGCAGAACTCTACACGTACGTGTTTCCACGAGAAAGGATTTTGGTCAGCGCTCCCTTGTTTACTGTCCCAGTTGATTTCTGTCCCCGCCTCCCCTGTGTGGATCTAGCCCACGTGCACATTTAGCTCCACGGGTTGTTCTTGGAACGATTGCCCTGCCTACGGGATGGTGTGGTTGAAAGTGGGCGCAGTGGGAGCTGAGTCACGTGCACCTGTGTTCTGTTTCCTCCCGGTTGCCTTGGACAGGTTGACCGTGGGGAGCACGCAGGCTCGATTCCATTCCCCGTGCCCCTGTCTGTGGCACCATACAGGAAGACAAGGTGCTAGGGGCCCAGCCGACTTGGGACACACTTTCCTCTTCCTGCAGCTTTCAGGTTGGTTCGCGTGTCCCCGGGCCGTCTGCTTAGAGAGGTGCTCCAGGGCTCCCTTTGCTCTGTAGGTGTTTGCCCTCAGCTGGTTTCTCTTTCCCCCTCAGGCAGCTGTGGGAGGCCACTGGGAACCAGTTCGTGACTACGTGTGTGCTACAATGTCCTGAAGGTGGACGCAGCACTTGGGTGAAGAAATTAGGCTCTGAAGGAGAGGCTGAAAAGAGGAGGTGGGCTCCCTTCCCGTCTGCCCTGCTGTTTACTGCTAAACATGCACAGAGCCCCCACCCTGATGGCCACCCTGGGAATCTTGCCTGCCCCGGGGACCAGCGTCAACCCGTCCCTGGTGCAGAAAGCAGCACCCTCTTCATTCGCCGGGAGGCCCTCTGCCCACTCGGGGCCTCACTGACTTCGTCAAGGACAAGGCTACCTTTCCATTCCTCTCAGTAGCTCTGTGTTGGCCGAGCCTACCGCTCGGCTGTAGGTCCGCTGACCCCCTGGTAATGGGTTGGCCAGGTGACACCGAAGAGCCTGACTTAGAAGCCAGGGGCCCTGCCAGTGTCACCTGGGGCAGACCTCCTTCAGGTTCTGTGTGATACACAGAGAGAATGTGCCCCCAGCGGCACCGGGCAGAGACGTGCCAGGAGAGAAGGGCATAGGGACCGGAGGATGTGATCGCTTTAGACAGGCAGCGAGGCGGGATATCTGACAGAGGGGCTCCCGGCCGCAGTCAGAGAAAGAGACACGAGCTCACGCGCTGAAAGTGTAGAGCCCCCAACACGGTCTCTGCAAATGCATCCAGGGCCCATTCTGTGATTGTATTCACCATAGACTTTGGCCAGGGATGCGATGCTAGAGATTCAGCCTGGGTCCACAGTGTGAGTGCATTGGCTACAGCCTGTGTCAGTGGGTTTACTGCTGAATATTCAGCCTGGGCACATGGTATGACTCTGGAAGCTACAGCTTGTATGCAAAATTTACTGATGGGGATTCAGCCTGAATCCACAATGTGACTGTCCTAGCCTGAGGCTGTATTGGTGGATTTAGAGCTAGGGATTCCGTTTCTGTCAAAATACTTACTGGTAGTGATTCAGACTGTGTCCAGGTATTTACCACTGGAAATGGAGCCTGAGTCCACATATTTACTAATGGAGATTTAGTCTGTGTCTACTTTGTGACTGTGTCAGCTGCAGGTTGTGTCCAGGGATTTACTGCTGGAGATTCAGGCTGGGTCCACTGTGTGACTGCAATAGGTACAGCCTTTGTCCAGGGAATTCCTGCTGAAGATTCAGACTGAGTCACAGTTCAAATGTACCTGCCTCAGGCAGTATCCCAAGTTTTGCTTCTGAAAAATCATACTTGGTTCCTGGTGTGACTATATCAGATACAGTCTCTATCCAGGGTTTACATTCCACGATCAATGGTGTGAATGTTTCAGAACCAGCCTCTGTCCAGGCATTTTCTTCTGCAGATTCAACCTGGATCCATGGTGTGACTGTATCAGCCTCAGGCCTTGACCAAGGATTTACTTCTGGAGTGAGAGCCTGAGTAAATAGTGTGACTTTGTCAGATATAGGTTGTGCAAAGGGATATCCTGAGTCCATGGTGTTACTACATCAGCCAGAGGATGTGTCCACGTCTCTACTGCAGGAAATTAAGCCTGGGTAAGTTATATGATTGTATCAGATACATTCTCTGTCCACTGATTTTCTGTTGGAAGTTCAGTTTGGATCCACTGTATAACACTATCAGATGCAGGCACTGTCCCGGGACTTACTGCTAGAGAATCAGCCTGGGTCCATAGCATGTCTACATCAGTTGCAGCTTGTGTCCATGGATTTACTGCTAGAGATTCAGCCTGGGTCCATGGTATGACTGTGGAAGATACAGTCTCTGTCCAGGGATTCGCTAAAGATTCAACTTGAGTTCATGCTGTGACTGTATCAGTTTCAGCCTCCATCCAGGGATTACAGCTGAAGATTCAGCCTGAGTCCATGATGGAGCTGCATCAGCTACAGCGTGTGTCCAGGTGTTTACTTGCGGAGTTTCTGCCTGCTTGTGGAGTTTCTTCCAAGCTGTGACTGTATCAGTCTCATAGTGTATCCAGGGATTTATTTCTAGATTTACTTTATTGGTCCATGTTGAGATAACTGCCAGTTTCAGACTGCCTCCAGGAATTTACTGCTAAAGAGTCTGTTGGGGTCCATGTTGTGACTGTATCCATTTCAGACAATGTCCAGAAATGTAGTATACCGCGTGACTATATCAACTACAGGCTGTGTCCATGAATTTACTGCTAGAGATTCAGCTTTTTCCACTGAGGAACTGTTCCAGCTGCAGTGTCTGTCCAGGGATTTACTGCTGAAGATTCAGCTTGAGTCCATACTGTGACTATGTCAGTTTCAGACTGTGTCCAGGGATTTACTGCTGGGGTCTCAGCCTGAATCCAAGGTGTAGCATCAGCTTCAGCTTTTGTCCAGGGAATTATTTCTGAAGGTTCGCCTTGGGTCCACTGTGTAAATGTATCAGGTAGAGGCTGTGTCCAAGAATTTGCTGTGAGAGAGTCAGTCTGCGTCCACGGTCTAACAGTATCATTGTCAGACTGCACCCAGGGATTTACTGCTAGAGATTCAGCCTGGGTCCACCATGTGAATGTGTTCCTATTAATGTTCCTATTAAGAGTTGATGCAGTCCAAAATTGAGTTGACTTAGATTCAGGGAGAAGCCTGTATGCTTCTGTCTTTTCTATAGGTCCTTGGGATCTAACTATATTTAAGACAGGCTGAAACCAGGGTTCCAAGGTATCGGTTACCATAGGATATTGGGATCTCTCTTCATATAGTATGGAATGAGCCCAGAATCCAATTTTATTAACAATTAAAGGGACCCATGGTTGTAAGTTATAAGTTACTGGTTTAACAACAGCATCAACTCTATCAGCTACATGATGTATTTGGGTTCTAACACTCTCCTCACTAGATTGAAAATGCATAACTATTCCTGTTTTATCAGGCACAAAATGGGTAAGGTCCAACACCAGTTAATTTCTAGCCAGGGTCTAGCTAGAAGTTGACCATGGAAAGGAGCCTTACTAGACTGAACTTGAGACTGAACAGTATTAATCTCAGAATGAACTTTTGATCCACCTATGTCACTTGAAAACAGAACATGTGATCCATCAACATTACCTAACAGTGGAGTATGAAGCCCAGTTATACCACCTAAAGTTTTAACCCAGGATCTTAGTGAATCTGTCATAGTTTGATACTTATATTTCATTGCATCTCTGTGAGGAAGGTTCCAGGGTGTAGGTATATCAGGTGTTGGAGTGTTCTGAGGTCCAGACAGAACAGAAGGATCAGAAATATCAGCCACTGGGGTACTCCAGGGCATAGCTGTATGAGAAGGATCCCATGATGTGGCAAGAGGAGAGGTCCAAGATTGTACCATTGGGAATGTGCTAGCGGAGGAGAGCTGACTGCTTTGAAGGCGTAACTGTGTGCTGCCAGGAAAAGTCTCCATTATTTGACCCAAAAAGTACTGGAGGAGGATTTCAGCACTGTCTGTTCAGTGGGAAGGTACCTAATCTTCTCCTCCATGACTGTTCAGAGAATCCATGGGAGGTCAAAATGGTAGAGGCCCTGTTCAGGCTAAGCCTGTCTTGTATACCACGTCCTACCCCAGGAGAAAAACTGCAGGGTAGAGAAAAAATAGGATCCAGTGGCTTCTGGGGTGCCTTGATTAGCCATCTCATCCAAGATAGGCAGGGGGCTGTCTTGGTCACAAGAACTGGGTCATAACAGGCCACTGAGGACTCACTGACCAGGCCTACCAGTTCCCAGTGGTTGCCAAAGTGACAGAGAACAGGACTACCCTGCTGTAGGTATATAATATAAGTGAATTATAAGATACATATTTATACATTATGTATATGCTTAACATTGTTTATAAGGGCATTAAAATATATAAGGTTTATCTTTTTTTCTACCACATATAAATTCCAAATGACATGACAAACATGTGCCTACTTCAAGGAGGTCCATTAAACCACTTAGGTACAAATAACCATAACGCTGATTAAAAGAGGAAAATAGTAGGGGGAATTTAGAGAACATTATAAAAAGTAAACTACATATTCAGCAACTTTATTTGGATGTCACTTATTATCCCCTTAGCTGGGTATTTCTAGGCAGACTACCTCTACTGCTTTTAGTCTGGTTCAAGCCATCATTCCTGCTTCCTTCTCACCCATCCTTATCCCAGCATTTGTTCTCATCCAAGCAGGCAGAATGACACTCAGAGTAAAGGCCAAGGGCTTTATGTTGTTACCCCCTGATCTCAACGCTTAACATTTTTCCTTTGTTCATTTTGCTACAATGCAAGCATCGTAACCTCCTGTTCTTTCCATAGTTTCAAAGATTATTTTTAGTAAGTTCTCTACTTCTCAATGAAAATATTCCAGCTTTATTTTATTTTCTTTTTCTTTTTTTAAAAACATCTTTATTGGAGTATAATTGCTTTATAGTGGTGTGTTAGTTTCTGCTGTTTAACAAAGTGAATCAGCTATACATATACATATAACCCCATATCCCCTCCCTCTAATGTATCCCTCCCACCCTCCCTATCCCACCCCTCTAGGTGGTCACTAAGAACCATCCAGCTTTCTTTTTGATCTGAAGAATAAATGTCTCTATGCATCTTCTTTTACATAGTGATGATATATGTTTACATATATCTATATGATTATGTAATCCTCATAAAGATTACGTCTGTGAATTGCAGTGGAAAAAACTTTCTTTTTTTTAAATTAAATTTAATTTATTTTTTATACAGCAGGTTCTTATTAGTTATCTATTTTACATTAAACATTTTTTTATGTATCGTTTAATGTGACATCTACCCTCTTAAATTTTTAAGCATATTGTATAACATTTGTCAATCTGTATACAGCATGTTGTACAGCATATATACAGAATTTATTCATCTTGCATAAATGAAAGTCTACATATATTTCATAGAATTTTACACACATTTTTATGTCCCCCAAAGGTAACTGCCCTTATACAGTAAGTACCCAGCAGTCTCCTGGATGACTCCAGATGCAAAAATTGTTACTTTCAGTCGGGTGGATATGTTGATGGTGGGAGAATGAGAGGTCCACCAGCTTAACTGACAACTTCTTGGTACTGTTCCCAGAGTTACCGTGGTCTGAAGGAACAGATATAGGAAGGATTGTGAGATATGGGTTATTATGTCTCTTAAGTATTTTATACCATCGCTTCCTAAGATTTTTACAGTATATCTTTCAATTTTTTTAATTACATAAAATTCCTGAAATACCCTCAGCTCTTTGCTTCCATCTCATCTCATATACACTTACGTTATACACTCTTGGAATTTGTAGCTGTTCCCAAATCCTTGCTAAACAGAATAATAGAACACAGAATAATTGTAACCATTGATAGTTACTTTACTTCCCTAAGGACTCAGTTGTTTCTCCCTGTAAAGTGGAGTAATATGGATTTAATTATTAATAGTTTTTAAAGTTTCCATTTTATTTTCTGTTTCATTTGCTTTTTTATATCAATTTCTAAACTACATTTATGATACAACAGACCATAACTTTTGTGGCTTACTCTGATATTGGTATACCCTGCAGTGTCTGTATGAGCAGTTACAACAGCTCTTCCAGAAGATGTTATAAGTGTGAGAAAGCAGTATTTCTTCCCTCCTGATAGGGTATCACAGGATGAGCACCGCTGTGTCTCCTTTGACTTGATCTTTTCCAGTCTATAGCCATGTAAGATACCTTCTTGGTCCGTGACTCCTGAAATGTCAGAGTTTAAATGTTTCCTAAGGGAAAAGAAAAATAAAGAACATAATAAAATTAGAGTGAGAAAAACATCCATTTAAGCCAAAATGTCTGCCAGTATAAGGTCTTTTACTTACTTAGCAATATAATCCAACAAATTTCTACTTTGTATCCCTGTAAACTGAAGTTCTACATTACACACTGAATACAATTTGAGTTTTAGAACTTCAAGCTTCCTTTTTAATATATTTTCCAAAGAAGATAAAAGTCCTTTTAATGTATCAAAATCCAAAGCCAATATAGTTAATTGTAATGAAGCAAATGTAAAAAATAAACACAACTGTGATTCCCTTATGGCTCTAGGTATACTTACAGTTTAGTCAGACAGCTGGCTATGGAGAGGATCCACCACCGACTCATGAATAATAATGCCCTGGCGGGTTTCAGCCATGCATACTAGCCATGGGGTGTCACTGGATGCTGACGGTGAGGCAGTCATTGGGGTCGATGAGCTTAACCACTGCTTTTGAGAATTAGGTACTAAAAGGGTCAGATAGGGAGGGGAAGAGGTAAACATAACATGACAAACAACATCTTGTTGAATGACTAATGAGATTTGTCATCCTACATTTTTTATTTGATGAAGAGGGAAAAGAGGAGAATACAGAGAAGAGTGAGAAGGGATAAAGGTTGCAAAAATGGAAGATTAAGTGAAAGAGAAGAATGAATAAGAAATAGGAAATGAGATTAAAAAAATAATGAGAAAAACAGAAGATATTTTAAGAGGTTAAAGAAAAACAAAAGTATCTTCCCCAGTACTAAGACAAAAAAGAGGAGAAAAATCCCAGGTATCTATAACTTACAACCACATCAGTGAAAAAACAATCCCCAAAACTGATAGAAGCAAAGTGGAGCTTTCATGTTGGCTCACGTGTATGTGAATGCAAGAGAGGATTCTAGTAGAATAGCTCTCAAGGTTGAGACTGAGATTACAGAGTACAGAATGTCTGACATCACAATAACTACTAGTGAGATAGCTACCTTCCTTCTATCACAAGTAATCAACTAGAAATGTTATACGTAAGAAATTTAATGAAGTTAAATATTTTTAAATTAAAATTTTTATCTATCTCAATATTAACTTTCATTTTTGGAATGGGCCAAGCAATATCCCAGTTCCACACCATGAAAAAATTATGATCTATTTGGGCATTACCACGTGGCTTTCTTTACCTACTACACACTACTTATTAAGTAAAGGAATTAGGTAGGCCTATATGACCTGACATAGAAGTTAATGAAATACTGATTGATTATAGTTTAAATAATTTACAGATATGAATACACAAATGATACCATATTTTACTTATACACTTATTCACATGCCCATACCTACTTACTCATCACTCTCAACTCAGGAACACTTATCGTATAAATTTGTAGAAAATTATCTCAAGACCTAAATTCACTTTGCTATGATGGCAATCTGGGGCAAAGAGAAACTATTCAATCATTGTTTGCCAAAGTCCTCACATAGATGATTACCAGTGTTGAACATCTTTACACGCTCTTGTTGGTCATCTTATGTCTTCTTGGGAAAAATTCCTATTTAGTTCCTCTGCCCAGTTTTTAATCACATTGTTTATTTACTTGTTTTTGGCATTGAGTTATATGAGTTCTTCACATACCTTGTATGTTAACCCCTTATTAGATGTATGACTTACAGATATCTTCTCTCATTCCATACATGGCCGTTTCATTTGTTGTTTCTTTTGCTGTGCAGAAGCTTTTTAGTTTAATGTGATCCAATTTGTTAAGTTCTGCTTTTGTTGACTGTGCTTTTGGTGTCATATACAAAACAATTATTGCCAACACCAATATCAAGGAGGTGTTTCCCCTATATTTCCATCTAAGAGTTTTATCGTCCCAGTTCTTATAGACTTACTTAAATCTGTAATTCATTTCAAGTTAATTTCTGTGAATAGTGTAAGATAGGAGTAAAATTTCATTTTTCTCCTTGTGGTTATCAGTTTTCCCAACACCATTTATTGAAAAGACCATTCTTTCCCCATTCAGCATTTTGGTTCCCCTGTCAAATATTAGTTGGGAGATTTATTTCTGAGTTCTTGATTCTGTTCCACTGATCTAGGTGTCTGCTTTTATGCCAGTATTATACTCTTTTGATTACTCTAGCTCTGTGATACTTTGGAATCAGGAAGTGTGATGCCTCCAGCTTTGTTCTTCTTTCTCAGGATTGCTTTGGCTACTCAGGGTTTCTGTTCTTCTGTAAAAATTTTAGAATGGCTTTTTCTATTTCTATAATAAAAGACCTCAGAGGAACCTCCCTGGCGGTCCAGTGGTTAAGACTCCGTACTTCCACTGCAGGGGGGCACAGGTTCAATCCCTGGTCGGGGAACTAAGCTCCCGCACACCGCATGGCGTGGCAAAAAAAAAATTTAAAGCCATTGGAAATTTGATAGGGATTTCATTCAGTCTATAAATGGCTTTGGATAGTATGGGAAATTCAATTAATTATTCTGATCTAAGAATATGGGATATTTTTCCATGTTTTTCCTAACTTCATCAAAGCCTTTTTGTTTTAATGTACAGATCTTTCACCTCTTGCATGCAATTTATTTCTAAGTGTTTTATTATTTTGATGCTTTTTGTAATTGGACTATGTTATTTTTTTCAGATGTTTTGTTGTTAGTGTACAAATATGCAGTTATATGTAAATTTTGTATCTTGCAACTTTAATGACCTTGTTGATTAGTTTTAGCAATTGGTGGTGGACTCCACAGGGTTTTCTACATATAATATCAAATCACCTGCAAACAAAGATAATTTTACTTCTTCCTTTTAAATTGGATGCCTTTAATTTCTTTTTCTTGCCCACCTGTGCTAGATAGGACTTGATGTACAATGTGGAATAGGAGTGGTGAGATTTTACCCTTTCTGCTTAGAGTATGATGTTATCTCTGCGTTTGTATATGGTCTTTATTGTGTTGAAGTATATACCTTCTGTACCCAGTTTATTAGGTATGTTTATCATGAAAAGACATTATATTTTGTCAAGTGCCTTTTCTCCATCTATTGAGATGATTACATTACTTTTATCTTTCATTAATAATGCGGTGTGTCATACTTCCTGATTTGTATGTTTTGAAGCATCCTTGCATCCCAGGGATAATTTCCACCTGATCGTGGTGAATGATCCTTTTAATGAGCTATTGAATTCCATTTGTTAATATTTTGAGAAATTTTGCGTCTATCTTCATAAGTATATGGGTCTATAGTATTCTTTTGTTTGTAGTGTCCTTATCTGGCTTTGGGTATCAGAGTAGTAGCCTCATGAGATGAGTTTAGGAGTACTTCTTGTTCTTCAATTTCTGGAATGAGTTTGAAAAGGACTGGCATTAATTCTTTAAATATCTAGTAGAATTTATCAGTGAAACCATGTGGCCCTGGGCTTTTTTGCGTTAGGAGGCTTTTGATTACTGATTCAATCTCCTTGCCTGTTATTCGTCTGTTCAGACATTCTATTTCTTCATTATTCAGCCTTGGTAGGTTGTATGTTCTCAGAGTTTATCAATTTGTTGTCATAAAATTGTTCACAATAGTCTCTTAGGATCTTTGTATTTCTGTGGTATCAATTGTAATGTTTTCTCTTTTCCGATTTTATTTATTTGAGTCTTTTCTGTTTTATTCTTAGTTAGCCCAGCTAAAGGCCTCTCAATTTTGTTTATCGTTTTGAAAATCTAGCTGTTAGGTTCTTTGATCTTTTCTTTTATTTTCTGGTCTCTACTTCATTTATTTCTACTCTTTGTTATAACCTTCCTTTTTTTTTTTTAACATCTTTATTGGGGTATAATTGCTTTACAATGGTGTGTTAGTTTCTGCTTTTTAACAAAGTGAATCAGTCATACATAAACATATGTTCCCATATGTCCTCCCTCTTGCGTCTCCCTCCCTCCCACCCTCCCTATCCCACCCCTCCAGGCTGTCACAAAGCACCTAGCCAATATCCCTGTGCCATGCGGCTGCTTCCCACTAGCTATCTACCTTACTACGTTTGTTAGTGTGTATATGCCCATGACTCTCTCTCACCCTGTCACAGCTCACCCTTCCCCCTCCCCATAACCTCAAGTCCGTTCTCTAGGAGGTCTGCGTCTTTATTCCTGCTTTACCCCTAAGTTCTTCATGACATTTTTTTTCTTAAATTCCATATATATGTGTTAGCATACGGTATTTGTCTTTTTCTTTCTGACTTACTTCACTCTGTATGACAGACTGTAGATCTATCCACCTCATTACAAATAGCTCAATTTCGTTTCTTTTTATGGCTGAGTAATATTCCATTGTATATATGTGCCACATCTTCTTTATCCATTCATCCGATGATGGGCACTTAGGTTGTTTCCATCTCCGGGCTATTGTAAATAGAGCTGCAATGAACATTTTGGTACATGACTCTTTTTGAATTTTGGTTTTCTCAGGGTATATGCCTAGTAGTGGGATTGCTGGGTCATATGGTAGTCTATTTGTAGTTTTTTAAGGAACCTCCATACTGTTCTCCATAGTGGCTGAACCAATTCACATTCCCACCAGCAGTGCAAGAGTGTTCCCTTTTCTCCACACCCTCTCCAGCATTTATTGTTTCTAGATTTTTTGATGATGGCCATTCTGACTGGTGTGAGATGATATCTCATTGTAGTTTTGATTTGCATTTCTCTAATGATTAATGATGTTGAGCATTCTTTCATGTGTTTGTTGGCAGTCTGTATAACTTCTTTGGAGAAATGTCTATTTAGGTCTTCTGCCCATTTTTGGATTGGGTTGTTTGTTTTCTTGTTATTGAGCTGCATGAGCTGCTTTTAAATTTTGGAGATTAATCCTTTGTCGGTTGCTTCATTTGCAAATATTTTCTCCCATTCTGAGGGTTGTCTTTTCATCTTGTTTATGGTTTCCTTTGCTGTGAAAAAGCTTTGAAGTTTCATTAGGTCCCATTTGTTTATTTTTGTTTTTATTTCCATTACTCTAGGAGGTGGGTCAGAAAGGATCTTGCTGTGATTTATGTCATAGAGTGTTCTGCCTATGTTTTCCTCTAAGAGTTTGATAGTTTCTGGCCTTACATTTAGGTCTTTAATCCATTTTGAGCTTATTTTTGTGTATGGTGTTAGGGAGTTATCTAATCTCATACTTTTACATGTACCTGTGCAGTTTTCCCAGCACCACTTATTGAAGAGGCTGTCCTTTCTCCACTGTACATTCCTGCCACCTTTATCAAAGATAAGGTGTCCATATGTGCATGGGTTTGTCTCTGGGCTTTCTATCCTGTTCCATTGATCTATCTTTCTGTTTTTGTGCCAGTACCATACCCTCTTGATAACTGTAGCTTTGTAGTATAGTCTGAAGTCAGGGAGCCTGATTCCTCCAGTTCCTTCTTTCGTTCTCAAGATTGCTTTGGCTATTCGGGGTCTTTTGTGTTTCCATACAAATTGTGAAATTTTTTGTTCTAGTTCTGTGAAAAATGCCAGTGGTAGTTTGATAGGGATTGCATTGAATCTATAGATTGCTTTGGGTAGTAGAGTCATTTTCACAATGTTGATTCTTCCAATCCAAGAACATGGTATATCTCTCCATCTATTTGTATCATCTTTAATTTCTTTCATCAGTGTCTTATAATTTTCTGCATACACGTCTTTTGTCTCCTTAGGTAGGTTTATTCCTAGATATTTTATTCTTTTTGTTGCAATGGTAAATGGGAGTGTTTTCTTGATTTCACTTTCAGATTTTTCATCATTAGTATATAGGAATGCCAGAGATTTCTGTGCATTAATTTTGTATCCTGCCACTTTACCAAATTCATTGATTAGCTCTAGTAGTTTTCTGGTAGCATCTTTAGGGTTCTTTATGTATAGGATCATGTCATCTGCAAACAGTGACAGCTTTACTTCTTCTTTTCCGATTTGGATTCCTTTTATTTCCTTTTCTTCTCTGATTGCTGTGGCTAAAACTTCCAAAACTATGTTGAATTAGAGTGGTGAGAGTGGGCAACCTTGTCTTGTTCCTGATCTTAGTGGAAATGCTTTCAGTTTTTCACCATTGAGGATGATGTTTGCTGTTGGCTTGTCATATATGGCCTTTATTATGTTGAGGAAAGTTCCCTCTATGCCTACTTTCTGCAGGGTTTTTATCATAAATGGGTGTTGAATTTTGTCAAAAGCTTTCTCTGCATCTATTGAGATGATCATATGGTTTTTCTCCTTCAATTTGTTAATATGGTTTATCACATTGATAGATTTGCGTATATTGAAGAATCCTTGCATTCCTGGAATAAACCCCACTTGATCATGGTGTATGATCCTTTTAATGTGCTGTTGCATTCTGTTTGCCAGTATTTTATTAAGGATTTTTGCATCTATGTTCATCAGGGATATTGGCCTGTAGTTTTCTTTCTTTGTGACATCCTTATCTGGTTTTGGTATCAAGGTGATGGTGGCCTCGTAGAAGGAGTTTGGGAGTGTTCCTCCCTCTGCTATATTTTAGAAGAGTTTGAGAAGGTTAGATGTTAGCTCTTCTCTAAATGTTTGATAGAATTCGCCTGTGAAGCCATCTGGTCCTGGGCTTTTCTTTGTTGGAAGATTTTTAATCACAGTTTCAATTTCAGTGCTTGTGATTGGTCTGTTCATATTTTCTATTTCTTCCTGATTCAGTCTTGGCAGGTTGTGCATTTCTAAGAATTTATCCATTTCTTCGAGATTGTCCATTTTATTGGCATAGAGTTGCTTGTAGTAATCTCTCATGATCTCTTTTATTTCTGCAGTGTCAGTTGTTACTTCTCCTTTTTCATTTCTAATTCTATTGATTTGAGTCTTCTCCCTTTTTTTCTTGATGAGTCTGGCTGGTGGTTTATCTACTTTTTTTATCTTCTCAAAGAACCAGCTTTTAGTTTTATTGATCTTTGCTATTGTTTCCTTCATTTCTTTTTCATTTATTTCTGATCTGATTTTTATGATTTCTTTCCTTCTGCTAGCTTTGGGGTTTTTTTGTTCTTCTTTCTCTAATTGCTTGAGGTGCAAGGTTAGGTTGTTTATTCGAGATGTTTCCTGCTTCTTAAGATGGGCTTGTATTGCTATAAACTTCCCCCTTAGAACTGCTTTTGCTGCATCCCACAGGTTTTGGGTCGTTGTGTCTCCATTGTCATTTGTTTCTAGGTATTTTTTGATTTCCTCTTTGATTTCTTCAGTGATCACTTCATTATTAAGTAGTGTATTGTTTAGCCTCCATGTGTTTGTATTTTTTACAGATATTTTCCTGTAATTGATATCTAGTCTCATGGTGTTGTGGTCAGAAAAGATACTTGATACAATTTCAATTTTCTTAAATTTACCAAGGCTTGATTTGTGACCTAAGATATGATCTATCCCGGAGAATATTCCATGAGCACTTGAGAAAAATGTGTATTCTGTTGTTTTTGGATGGAGTGTCCTATAAATATCAATTAAGTCCATCTTGTTTAATGTATCATTTAAAGCTTGTGTTTCCTTATTTATTTTCATTTTGGATGATCTGTCCATGGGTGGAAGTGAGGTGTTTAAGTCCCCTACTATGAATGTGTTACTGTCGATTTCCCCTTTTATGGCTGTTAGTACTTGCCTTATGTATTGAGGTGCTCCTATGTTGGGTGCATAAATATTTACAATGGTTATATCTTCTTCTTGGATCAATCCCTTGATCATTATGTAGTGTCCTTCTTTGTCTCTTTTAATAGTCCTTATTTTAAAGTCTATTTTGTCTGATATGAGAATTGCTACTCCAGCTTTCTTTTGGTTTCCATTTGCATGGAATATCTTTTTCCATCCCCTTACTTTCAGTCTGTATGTGTCTCTAGGTCTGAAGTGGGTCTCTTGTAGACAGCATATATAAGGGTCTTGTTTTTGTATCCATTCAGCTAATCTGTGTCTTTTGGTGGGAGCATTTAGTCCATTTACATTTAAGGTAATTATTGATACGTATGTTCCTTTTCCCATTTTCTAAATTGTTTTGGGTTCGTTATTATAGGTCTTTTCCTTCTCTTGTGTTTCTTGCCTAGAGAAGATCCTTTAGCATTTGTTGTAAAGCTGGTTTGGTGGTGCTGAACTCTCTCAGCTTTTGCTTGTCTGTGAAGATTTTAATTTCTCCATCAAATCTGAATGAGATCCTTGCTGGGTAGAGTAGTTTTGGCTGCAGGTTTTTCTCCTTCATCACTTTCAGTATGTCCTGCCACTCCCTTCTGGCTTGTAGGGTTTCTGCTGAGAGATGAGCTGTTAACCTTATGGGGATTCCCTTATGTGTTATTTGTTGTTTTTCCCTTGATGCTTTTAATATGCTTTCTTTGTATTTAATTTTTGACAGTTTGATTAATATGTGTCTTGGCGTATTTCTCCTTGTATTTATCCTGTATGGGACTCTCTGTGCTTCCTGGACTTGATTAAATATTTCCTTTCCCATATTAGGGAAGTCTTCAACTATAATCTCTTCAAATATTTTCTCAGTCCCTTTCTTTTTCTCTTCTTCTTCCGGAACCCCTATAATTCGAATGTTGGTGCGTTTAATGTTGTCCCAGAGGTCTCTGAGACTGTCCTCAGTTCTTTTCATTCTTTTTTCTTTATTCTGCTCTGCAGTAGTTATTTCCACTATTTTATCTTCCAGGTCACTTATCCGTTCTTCTGCCTCAGTTATTCTGCTATTGATCCCATCTAGAGTACTTTTAATTTCATTTATTGTGTTGTTCATCGTTGCTTGTTTCATCTTTAGTTCTTCTAGGTCCTTGTTAACTGATTCTTGCATTTTGTCCATTCTATTGTCCATTCTATCTCCAAGATTTCGGATCAACCTTACTATCATTATTCTGAATTCTTTTTCAGGTAGACTGCCTATTTCCTCTTCATTTGTTAGGTCTGGTGCATTTTTATCTTGCTCCTTTATCTGCTGTGTGTTTTTCTGTCTTCTCATTTTGCTTATCTTACTGTGTTTGGGGTCTCCTTTTTGCAGGCTGCAGGTTCGTATTTCCTCCTGTTTTTGATGTCTGTCTCCAGTGGCTAAGGTTGGTTCAGTGGGTTGTGTAGGCTTCCTGGTGGAGGGGGCTAGTGCCTGTGTTGTGGTGGATGAGGCTGGATCTTGTCTCTCTAGTGGGCAGGTTCACGTCTGGTGGTGTGTTTTGGGGTGTCTGTGGCCTTATTATGATTTTAGGCAGCCTCTCTGCTAATGGGTGGGGTTGTGTTCCTGTTTTGCTAGTTGTTTGGCATAGGTTTTCCAGCACTGTGGCTTGCTGGTCGTTGAGTGAAGCTGCGTGCTGGTGTTAAGATGGAGGTCTCTGGGAGATTTTCGCCGTTTGATATTATGTGGAGCTGGGAGGTCTCTTGTTGACCAGTGTCCTGAAGTTGGCTCTCCTACCTCCGAGGCAGAGCCCTGCCTCCTGGCTGGAGCACCAAGAGCTTTTCATCCACACGGCTCAGGATAAAAGGGAGAAAAAGTAGAGGGAATTAGTAGAAGTATGAGGAAAGAAAGAAGGAAAGGAGGGTAGGGAGGAAGGAAGAAAGAAAGAAAGAAGCAAAGAAGGAAAGAAGGCAAGAAGGAAAGAAAGGAGGGAGGGAGGGAGGGAGGGAGGAAGGAAGGAAGGAGGGAAAGAAGGAAAAAAGACAGAAAGAAAGAAGATACAGTAAAAATAAAATAAAGTATAATAAAGTTATTGAATTAAAAAATTCTTATTTGGAAAAAAAAAAGGGACGGATAGAACCTTAGGACAAATGTTGGAAGCAAAGCTATACAGACAAAATCTTACACAGAAGCATACACATACACCCTCACTAAAAGAGGTAAATGGGGAAAAATCATAAATCTTGCTGTCAGAGACCACCTCCTCAATTTGGGATGATTCGTTGTCTAAAGGAGGGAAGGAAGGAAGGAAAGAAAGAAAGAAAGAAAGAACGAAGGTAAAGTATAATAACGTTATTAAAATTAATTATTAAGAAAAAAAATTTAAAAAAAAAATGGACGGATAGAACCCTAGGACAAATGGTGGAAGCAAAGCTATACAGACAAAGTCTCACACAGAAGCATACACATACACATTCACAAAAAGAGGAAAGGGGAAAAAATCATAGATCTTGCTCCTAAAGTCCACTTCCTTAATTTGGGATGATTGGTTGTCTATTCAGGTATTTTACAGTTGCAGGGTATATCAAGTTGATTGTGGAGCTGTAATCCGCTGCTTCTGAGGCTGCTGGGAGAGATTTCCCTTTCTCTTCTTTGTTCTCGCAGCTCCCAGGGCTCAGCTTTGGATTTGGCCCTGCCACTGCTTGTAGGTCGCTGGAGGGCGTCTGTTTTTTGCTCAGACAGGATGGGGTTAAAAGAGCCGCTGATTCGGGGGCTCTGGCGCACTCAGGCAGGCGGGGAGGGAGGGGCACGGAGTGCGGGGCGGGCCTGCGGTGGCAAAGGCCGGCGTGACTTTGCACCAGCCTGAGGCGCGCTGTGCGTTCTCCCGGGGAAGTTGTCCCTGGATCCCGGGAACCTGGCAGTGGCGGGCTGCACAGGCTCCGCGGAAGAGGGGTGTGGAGAGTGACCTGTGCTCGCACACAGGCCCCTTGGTGGCGGCAGCAGCAGTCTTAACGTCTCCCGCCCGCCTCTGGGGTCCGCGCTTTTAGCCGCGGTTTGCGCCCGTCTCTGGATTCCGCGCTTTCAGCCGCGGCTCGCGCCTGTCTCTGGGGTCCGCGCTTTCAGCCGCAGCTCGCGCCCGTCTCTGGGGTTCGCGCTTTTAGCCGCGGCTCGTGCCCGTCTCTGGAGTTCCTTTAAGCAGCGTTCTTAAACCCCTCTCCTCACGCCCCAGGAAACAAAGAGGGAAGGAAAACTCTCCTGCCTTTTCGGCAGGTGCAGACTTTTCCCCGGACTCCCTCCCGGCTAGCTGTGGTGCACTAACCCCTTCAGGCTATGTTCTAGCCGCCAACCCCAGTCCTCTCCCTGCGCTCCGTCTGAAACCGAAACCCGAGCCTCAGAGCCTCAGCTCGCAGCCCCGCCTATCCTTCCTTTTTAAGAAATTTTGGTCTTAATTTGTACTTATTTCCTTGAGGTGTTTGTTTATTTCAGATCTTTCTTTTTTCATAATGTTGGCATTTATTGCAATAAACTTCCCTCTTAGAACCGCTTTTTCAGTACCCCATTGGTTTTGATATATGTTTCCATTTTCATTTGTTTCAAGATATTTAAATTTCTTCTATGACTCACTGTTTGTTCAGAAACGTGTCGCTTCATTTCCACATGTTTGTGAATTTTCGAACTTTTCTTCTGTTATTCATTTCTAGTTTCATACCATTATGGTCAGGAGAGATTCTTGGTATGATATTAATCTTCTTACATTTGTTAAAACTTGTTTTGTGGCCCATCACATGGTCTGTCCTGGAGGATGTTCTGTGTGTGCTGGAGAAGAATGTGTATTCTGCTGTTGTTGGATGGAATGTTCTGGAAAATGTCTGTTAGGTCCATTTGTTTGAGGTATAGCTCAAATCCAATGTTTCGCTGTTGAAGTTCTGCCTGGATGATCTATTACTGTTGAAAATGAGGTACTGGAGTCCCCTACTATCACTGTAATATGTGTTTTTCTCCCTTCAGATCTGTTAGTACTTACCTGATATATTCAGGTGGTCTAAGGCAGGGGTCCCCAACCAGTACTGTTGGGGGCCACGGACCAGTACTGTTAGGAACTGGGCTGCGCAGCAGGAGGCGAGCGGCAGGGGAGGGAATTAAGCTTCGTCTGCCGCTCCCCGTTGTTCCCCATCGCTCGCATTACAGCCCGAACCATCCCCTCCCACCCGCCCCCACCCCCACCCCCCGCAATTTTTCCCAGTCCGTGGAAGAATTGTCTTCCATGAAACCAGTCCCTGCTGCCAAAAAGGTTGGGGACCCCCGGGCTAAATTATGATCATCTTTGTTTCATTAATGTTTTGGCTACAGTTGATGTTGTTTGATATAACTATAGCTACCCTATTTTCATTTGGTTTCCATTGAATGTCTTTTTGTATACTTTTACTTTGAGCCTATGTGTGTCCTTACAGGTAAAGTGAGTCTCCTGTAGGCAGCATGTAGTTGGTTGTTTTATTATCCAACCAGCCACTCTATGTCTTTTCACTGGATGATCCAATCCATTTACACGTAGATTAATTACTGATAGGTAAAGACTTACCAATGCTGTCCTATTATTTTCTGGCTGTTTTGTACTTTCACTTTTCCTTTCTTCCTCTCTTGCTGCTTTCCTTTGTAAATTGATGATTTTCTGTATTAGTGTGCTCTGATTCCATTCTTTATCTTTTGTGTATCTACTGTAGATGTTTGCTTTATGGTTATCATAAGGTTTATATAAAAATATATGTTTTACAGATAATTACATAATTTTATATATAATTATACACATATATATTTTATTATTTATACTATATATATTTATGTTTTGATACGTAGGGGAACTTCAAACCCACTTCAAGGTACACTGGCCCAGTTCTGCAGACATCGGACCCAGCTAGGAGAAACCAAATCTATTTCAAGTGACCCATAATCAAGTGGCTCTAAATCCACAAGAAGTACCTCAGATCCATATCCACTTCAGAGCAAAGAAGATTAACTTCAGGAATCCAGACTCAGTTCAGGCATTCCTCAGCAACAGACCTGGAAAACAGAAACATACTGCAAGTTCACAGGGTAAAAGATATGGGGCTCGCAACCTACTTAAAGGAATCAAGCCATCCTCAGGATACCAAAACTCGGTTTGGAGGACATAGATTCAACTCAAGGAAACCAGAGGTTTCTCAAGTGTCCTAACACACCTCTAGAGACCCCAGATTACATCAAGCGACCAAGATTCAATTCACACACTCCCAGATATCAATCTATGAGGTTCCCAGACCCACCCTCGGAGCACTAAGACATATATGGCTAAACACAGACTCACCTCAAACAGACCCAAATTCAACCCAGGCTCTGTCCACAGGACCCAGACTCTGATTAGAAAAGCTGACATCAGTTCATGGGCACCAAACTTAGTACATGCATCCCCAGAAAATACTCCAGAGGACCCCAGACACACCTCAGGGACCCCAAACTGATATCGGCCAGTCCTAATCCATCTCAATGACACAGACTTCCACAGACAACATATTGAAAGCCTAGAAACACCTCAGTTGATCCAAAGTCAACTCAGAACATTCAGGCTCACCTTTGGAAATCCCAGGCCCAAGCTCGAGAGGCAGATTCAGTTTGAATAGTCCCCAAATCCACCTCAGAATTGCCAGAACCACCTCAGCAGACTGCAGATCAATTTCAAAGGAACTTGGCTCAGCTCTGGAGACCCAGACACACTTCAGACAAACCAAATGCATCAGGGGGTATCACAGAATAATCTCAGGTGACCCATATTCATTGCCATACATACACCTCAGGGATCCTAAACCTAATTCATAGGAATGAGTTGGGTTAAGCTCAGGCATCTCCAGACAACAGCAGTGTCCTCAGATACTCAAAAGAACACTCAGATCCACCTACAGGTCCAAGACGTGTTTCAGAGTATGTTTGTTTCATACAAACATACCACTCAGGCAGGCCTACACACAGTCCTGGGAACCCCCAACAGGTAGCCTAGAATCACCTCAGATACGCAAACCTCTTTAAGCGCAATAATATCCACTTCATGAATTCAGACTCACCTCAAGCACCCCAGGCAACATACTTGGGAACTCAAAATACACCATAGGGGTCTAAGCCCCAACTAAGGGTAAAATACAGGAGGCCCACAACCTACCTAATGGGACTGAACCATCCTCAAGGAACCTCACTCAGGTCAGGGGAAACAGACTCGACTCAGGGACCACAGAATCACGTCAAGCACCCAAACTCTCCTCTGGGGTTCCCATATTCAACTCACACATGCCCAGACATCCACTCAAGAGGCCCAGACCCAGCCCCCCCGCAGCGATCCAAGACCTACATACTGGAATCCAGATCCTCTAGCATGGCCCCAAATATCCACTAACATTACACCAAAGTATCTAGACTCAGGTCCCATAGGACCCAGGCTCAAATCAGGAGGTCACCTCATGGACACCAGACACAGTATATATAGACACATCCCCAAGTAACATTCCAAGAGACCCCAAACATACCATGGGTACCCCAGACACTATCAGAAAACTCTAACCAACTTCACACTTATGGTGGGCTTCTGCAGACAACATAATTGTCCTCAAAACCCCACAAGTGGCATAAAATAGGCTCAAGACATGCAGATGCACCTCTGCACACCTAGACCCAATACTCAGTTCAAACTGAGCAGACTCATTTGAATACTGCAGACCCACCGTGGAGATGCCAGATCCACCTCAGTGAAACCAGATCAACTTCATAGTACCCCGGCTCAGTTGTAGAGACACTAGGCCCACATTAGAGAAATAAAATGCACCCGGCAGGTACACAGGTACACATTTGTCAGGGGACAAGGATTCAGTTTTAGGCCCCAGGCCTAGCACTGTATAGAACCAGTATTGTATAGGACCAATACTCAGCTCAGGTACTTCATAAATCTCCAGGGGATTCAGATACAAGCAGACCCAGATCTACTAAAAGACACAAAACAGTTCAAGATCTGTCAGGTGTGCCCACACAACAGTTGAGACAGCCCGTGACTCTAGGTAATTCAGATCTCTAGAGACAACTCAGACTAATCTCAGGAGACACCTGACCCCCCTACATCTGCAACCATCACAGTGGACTTAGCTTTCCCCGGGCATCCCTGGGTATCCAGAGGGGCAATAACCCAAACATCAGGAGACTCAAACATCTTCAGGGACGTTTGGGAACTCAGGGAACACAGATTCAGCTCAGAGGACCAAAGACAATGTCAGACTCAAACTGCAACTCCAGTCTAAGAGGAAGGACATACCACCCACCACAGGGAAGCCACACCCACCTAAGGATATACAGACTCAGTTCAGGAGACCTAAATTCAGATGACGGGACATTAAGTTCAGAGAAATCTGAAAAATATGAGGTTCAAGGCAGAAATGAGGATGTGTCAGATCCAAATAAAGGGTCCTAAAAAGCAATACAAGGATTTCAGACCAACCCAAGGGGTTAAAGTCTCAATTCAGGTACATGAAAACAACACTCCAATAACGCCACACTCAGTACAGGGGTGCTCAGGTTTGCCTCAAGGGACCACAGATCCACCTAAGGTAATCCGGATGCTACCCCCAACCATAACGGTATCCAAATCCATCTCAGAGGAGGGCACACCAACCAGGAAGAAAGACAGATTCCCACCAGAAAGTCCAGATTCATTTCCCAAGTTCCACACAGGAAAACTCAGACCAAATTCAGGTACACAAACTCAGATACAGCATTCACTGACATCACTTGGGGTGTATAAATATACCAGAAAAGGGCCCAAACATACCTCAGTAAGGCTGAAACATGCCTCCGGGGACCTGGACATACATCATGGACCATACAACCAAGAGGAGAGTGCTGATAATTGTCATTACACCCAGACACGGCTAAGGTACCCAAGACAACATTACCAGGGTTTTACACTCTCGTAGAAAGAACCAGGCCAGCCACAGTGGAACCACTCCCATATCAGGACACCCAACTCTGTTCAGTCATCCCCAAGGAGCCATGGACACTATAGGAAACTCAGACCTTCTCAGGAACTCAGACTCAGCTAAGAGATTTCAGACAACATGCCAGGTGGATACAGATCAAACTCAGAGTTTCAGACCAAACTGAAAGGACCAATACCACTAAAGGGATCCCATACACAATTAATGGGACACAGACCCAGTACAGGGGATGTCAACTCTTCAGAGGCATCCCCAAACAACACCCCAATACCCACACTCAAAACATATGTCAGACCCACCTTAAGGGACTTTAGACTCACAAGGGACCTAAATTTATCTTAGATTAGACTCAGCTGAGACGAGGAAGAATCACCAGGGGACCCCAGACAACGTATCAGGTAGTCCCAGACTATACTGGGTCCAGACTCAAATGAAGGAGCCAAAACCACAAACAGTGGATGCCAGATCAACCTATGGATATATTGACTCAACTCAGGCATCTGCAAAGAATACACCAATGGCTCCACACTCAACATAGGATCCTCAGACCCACGTGTGGGATCCAGTCTCACTCTGGAGTCCTAGATTCAGTTGAGGGGACTCAGATTCCACCTTCGGAGATCTCCAGCCCAAACCAGAGGGGTGCAGAGTCACCTCAAAAGAGCGCAGTCCCATATCATAGAACACAATCATTTCCAAAGACCCAGGTACACTTCAGAAAATACAGGCCAAATTCAGGGTATGCAGAGTCATATCACCATAGAGTCCACTTTCACATCTAAGTGTCTCACAGCTATATCAGTAAGGCACAGAAATCCTCAAAAAAACACCAGAGAGACTCAGATACTCACAAAATCCCCAGACCCACATCAGGGGGTTGCATACTCAGTTCAGGGATCACATACCCACCTCAGGGGACTACAGACAGCTTCAGATACCCCAGGTAAGCTCAAGAGATCCCAAGCCACAATCAGAGAACACAAATGCACCTGTAGTTACTGCAGATGCAAGTCAGGTGACCCAGAGTCAGTTTGGGGGCCAGTGATCTACGTTAACAGATCCCACACCCACCTTATGAGACCCCAATTCAGTTAAGGCATGCCCAGGCCATATCACAGGGGTCTTAGACCCTTATCTGAAGACCCAGTCCCACCACAGTATACCCATACCCATAACAGGGAACCAAAACCTATTGGGCCCATTAAAAACCGCAGGTAAACCAGATATTCTCAGGATAGCCACACTTAGATCGAGGACCTCAAATTTCATGGTAGGTGGCTCCCAGCTCAAATTATGGATCTTCCATCCACATAAAGATGCACGAAAAATTAACACAGAAGATGACAAGTCCACATAAGACATTTAGACTCAGCACACGGACCCAATCAGCTCAGCTCAGTTATCTCCAAACAATACCTGAACATGTTCACACTCAACACAAGGAAACCTAGGTCCACCCTAGGTGACAAAGACCCTCCTCAGAGGTCCAGACTCAGCTCAGGAGATCTACACATTCCTGAGGGTAAGCAGACTCAGTTCAAGGAACAAGGGACAATACCATAGAAGACTAAGCTCAGGAGATGCAAGACCTACTACAGTAAACCTCACACCACTTAGGGCACTCAACTCTGTTCAGGCATCTCCAGATAAAGCCCACCCACTGCAGGGACTCAGTACTCCTCAAGAGATGCAGACTTTGTTCAGGGTGCAACAGACAATATGCCAGGTAGCCTCAAAACCAAGTCAGGGAGTCTCAGACCTAAATGAAGGAGCTAAGGACCCCACCACATGGGATCCCAGATGCACCCAAAGTGATACATACTAAGTACAGGGGACTCAGCCTAACTCACGCAGTCCCAAATGACACCCCACCAAGTCAACCTTCAACAGAAAGGAACTCAGACCACCCAAAGGGTCCCCAGATGCAGGTGAGGGAACCCTAGGCATGTCTCACATGTCCCATACTCATTTCTGGAAGCCCAGAGAAACTCACTGAGTTCAGGACCCAAAGAAAGGGCCAAGTCCTCCCACAGAAACTCACAAATTGAGGGGACTAAGTCTCGCTTCAGGCAACCACCACCAATACCCTGAAAAATCCACACTAGGAGTAAGGGGTCTTAGACCTACCTCAGAGAGTCTAGAATCAGCACAGGGGTCCAATACTCAGCTAAGGATATTCCAGATCCAACACAGGGGCATCCACAACAAACTCAAAAAAACACAGAAACACATTAGAGGATCCAGATTCACTTCTGGAGGCACAGAGCCCCAACCCCATAGGGGAAACCAGACACCTTTCAAGTGAGGAAATAACAGGTAAGCCATACACAAATAACACAGAGGTGCAAATATTCCCCTCAGAGGACCCCAGATCCACCTCAGTGAATCTAAGACACAACTCAGGGAGAGCCAGGTACCCCTGGGAACTCCGGTTCCAACTCAGGAATCTCTGACATACCTAAGGACACCCAGAGTCAGTTCAGGTATCAATATACAAGATATATAGGACACAGAACAAACCACAGAGGGCTCAGACCCATGACGAGATCCACCCAGACTTCATGCAGGTGAGAAACACCCAACTCTAGCAACACCTAATAGACTACCAGGAACTGTGACTTATCTCCATGAGACCCAGACTCACCTCAGAATATAAACAAATCTCTGGGTGCCCCAGACCCAACTCAGATGACCCAGACTCAGTTTCTGGGCCTGAATCCTACCTTAGAGGGTCCATACTCAGCTCAAGTATTCCTAACCAATACCCTACTCGTCTCAGAAGCTCACAAGAATGCCACTCAGGCATTTCCTACACTTGAAACATACTTCAGGGAACCTAGACACTCCTAAAGACCTCCAGTCTAAGCTAACCAGACTGAGACCTTGGAGAGCCGTCCCTACAACCACTTGAGCATCTCAAATTTGTTCAGCCATCCCCACCAGGACCCACCTCAGAGGGTCCAGCGATCCTCAGAGAGGACACTGTTTCAACTCACAGAATTCAAGACATCATGCCGAATGGACCCAGACAAATTCTACACAGCCCCAAACCCAGATGTAGAAGCTCAAGGCCCACAATCGATCCCAGTCCCACCTAAGGAGACACACAGACTCAGCACAGAACCCAGACTCAGGTCAGGCACCCCCAAACAATATACCAGTGGGCCCATATTCAACACAGAAGAACTCAGGCACTCCTCAGAAGATTTGTATTCAGTTCAAGGGATCACAGTCAACAATACAGGTAATCCCAGGCCAAATTCAGTGAGTCACAGCCCTAAACAAGGGGCCAATTCCCCTCACAGCAGAACCACCTGATGGACTAGTACTCGACTCATACCTGAATAAGCCACACCTTAACAGGTCCACGTTTAGCATATGGGATACCAGAACCAATTCGGGAGACCACAGACCAGACCCTCCAAGCCCTGCTCAGGAGAGACAGACTCAACAGACTCCACGTACCGCAAAAAAAAAAAAAAAGTAAAAGGCAATTTGGGGGAATAATGTGAATTTCCATATAATCAGTAGGGCAAGTTCACGGATTTTCTGATAGATGAAAAATGGGGAGGACTAGATCATGAAGCATTTTGCTTGCTATGCAAATATGCTACTTACTTTATTTTTTAGTGGAATTGTTAAAATAATTTTAATCAGAAACATGAATGTCTACAAGATAAAATGCATATGGTAATTTAATATGATACAAAGTCAGGCAGACAAAAAATAATCTAAGCTTCAAAATTTAGTAGTTATATGAAACTGAGTAAACTACCTAAACTCTTAAATTTACCCAGTCTACAGAAACAAGATGATAAAGAATGATCAGATAGGGTTATTGTGAGGTTAAATGATGTACTGAGCACAACGCCTAAAAACATAACTCAGGGTTCAAAACAAAAGGGTGGAAATATTGTAATTACTTTTATATTAAGTGGGGGCCTGAGGTTAATTTGTAATCCTGCCTTTTTTAGAGAGTGATCAAAATTATGATACAGTTTTTATATTTTTATTTTTTTGCTGTATGCCGGCCTCTCACCGTTGTGGCCCCTCCCATTGCGGAGCACAGGCTCCGGACGCGCAGGCTCAGCGGCCATAGCTCACGGGCCCAGCAGCTCCGCGGCATGTGGGATCCTCCCGGACCGGGGCACGACCCCGTGTCCCCTGCATCGACAGACGGACTCTCAACCACTGCGCCACCAGGCAAGCCCCGAAACTGTTTGTTTTCAATTAAGTTCGTTTGCATATTTTGTATAAAGTAAATAATCATTGTATACTTGCACTAATAATAAGCCTAAAAGAGCATAGGAAGACATGACAGAACACACACACGATTGTAGTGAAGAATAATTATTAATAAAAAGGTATGAAAAATAATTAGTAGAAGTGTTTGGTGGATAACAAATGATTTAACAGAAGACAGTTTACCAATAATTATTCAAGAAGAAGTAGAAACCCCAGACGTAATTTATAGTCAATTCTAGGGGATAGGTGAACTTTTGCTAAAAAAGCTAGTATACTGATGACAAATATAAATAAATACTATTACTCAGATGACAAAGCTTGTGTGTCAATACTGTTTACAGACATAACCTCTAAAGATAGCATGCACAAAATGTATGACAATACAAATGGTAATGAATTAGAAACAGGGCCACTTCCTTTCTGGGAATAACTACTGCAGACTAACTGGTCACATAAAAATATCTAATAAATATTTTGGGCTGGCTACTATAAGAAGTGCTTCATTTACTTATGAATTTAACTATCTCATTTGATTATTGCCACAGTCCTATTGACTGCTATTCTTATCCTCATTATACAGATTAAAAACTTTTTTTCTCAGGTATGTGCAAGACTTTTTTGAAGAAGAAAACAGTAAAATTCTTTGAAATACTTGAAGAATGACTTGAGCAACTGGAGATGGATGTTCTAATATGAGTTCTATATGACCTTAAATAATATGTAAATAATATAAATAATGTGAATGAAAATTATAAGGTTATCTCATATATATATGTATATATGTATTAAGGTATTTATGTTTATATATGTATATATCTGTGTATGTATATTACATATTTACTTACATATCACATGTATATACATATTACACCTATTGCATTCTCAATTAGATTTTTAGAGTTTATTTAGAAGAATTAACATTCAGAAATCATTTAGAGAATATTCTAACAAAGGGCCTCTTTTCTGGATATTAAAGAGGATTATAAAGCCATGGTAAATGGAATGATTTAGTGAACACACAAAAAAGTAATAATCAGAAAGCATGTCCATAATAATAAAGGAACAACTGGTAATTTTAAAGTGTTCTCGATAAAACAGAAGCCAAAGCATAATCAATACATTTTGCTATTGAGTTGAATAGCATGTTGAATGTTGAATGAGACTGCATGGATAGATTCAAGAAGCAAAATTCAGACTATAGGAGACTATATGGGATAATCAATCTGGTTTTATAATAAACTGACAAAAAAATAAAGAATTGAAGGGGAAAACTGTTTTAGAAAACGATTAAAAACATTTGAACCAATTGCAAAGTTCAACCCTTATTTGGATTTTATTTCAGTGAAACTGAAAACATTTTTAGTTTGCCATTTATGAGAAAAATGGAAATTTGAACATACTTGATATTTAATGATTTTTTGAGAAATTATTAATATCCTTGTGGGTCTTTTTCTAGTAATGTGATGGCCTACAATTGTCCATTACATATCTACTGACTTGGCTTGACCAAACTTTAATCAGCCTTCTCTCCTCCTCACAGTGTGCTAAATTTTGACCTGCCCCTCAACTTCGGGGAATCACTAATATACTAAGGTCAGAACATATTTCGTAACAGCTTATTCTGAGAATCAGCTGGCAGGGGAAACTTTTTCTATTAAAATACCCCTACTTTACTTCCTGCTCACCCCTCTGCTTCTGTCCCACTAGGTTTCTGCTGGCCTTGCTCATCCTTTCCTCTTAAAAAATACTTTTTCTACTTGATTTTGAAATACTTGAAGACTCTGAAATCAAAGTGTTCTTCTATTCAATCATCTTTGTGAATAAACTCTTTCCTTACCTAGGTCTTAGTTTGGTTTTCAGTTTTCTGGTGCTATGACGCAGATAAAGTGTTGAGAGCCTTTTGATCTTTATCATCCTGACCAACAGTGCTGCCCAAACCGGAGGGGTTCCAGCCCAGGATTTGTGTCTCAAATGAAAAAGTGTAAATGTTACCCTTGAGTAGAACTCCACCCTAACTGAGGCCTTAAACGGAGGTGTTCTCTCTCTATTGCCCAGGAGTGGATAGCACCATGAGACAGATAGTTCTTGATAGATAGTTCTTGTTCCCCAAGAACATGGCACCAAGCAGGTGACATCAGGAGTTAGTCAGCTTCTACCCAAGACACTGGAACAAGGTCCCCAGCTTCCAGGAATTCCTTATCTTTCTACCCTCACCGTTTTAACTGTCTTTCTTTGCTGATCTTTCATCTCTGTCCACTCCACCATCACTTTTGCTATCCGTATAACTGATCCTATTACAACTGTAGCTCTCCATAATAAGCCTCACGTTGTATTACCTAGTTTTAAGTTAATTTTTCATAGGAGTAGAGTTGATTTACAATGTTGTGTTAGTTTCTACTGCACAGCAAAGTGAATCACTTATATGTACATATGTCTCCCCTCTTTTTTAGATCCTTTTCCCATATAGGTCATTACAGAGCATTGAGTAGAGTTCCCTGTGCTATACAGTATGTCCTTAGTCTCTGTTTTCTATATAGTAGTGTGTATATGTCAATCCCAATCTCCCAATTTATCCCTCTCCCTCCCTTCCCCCCTTGGTGTATTACCCCTCTTTATCTTCTTCCTTACATGAGCTGTTTCCCCCGTAAGAATTACTCTGTCCCTTCAAGGAGCCCCAGATGTATAATATTCCTTCCCATCATTCAGAGCTAAACCTCACAGTCCTACTTCTGATTGATTTTATCTACCCACTTTCCTTTGGAAACCTGCAGTTTTCCCCAAATTGCTATACTGTCTCAGGTTTAAGGGCATCCTTTGTGTTCACACTTAGTGAGGGGGAACTTTAGATTTTCTCTGTAGACTTCAATACTTTTTAGAAAAAGCAATGCCTATTTCCACTGTAACATAACCAACAGCTGTTTCAAAGATCTAGGTATTTTAAATTATACTACTTTGCCACCAATACAAATATTTACACTATTATTACGAGAGGTCAAAGTACATATTCCTTACCTTGTTCTTTTAATACAGTATACTGAGAAGGTCCTAAATACAATTTAACCTTTACTTGGAACTGTGTCCTGCCATCAAAAACTTGGGGACTTTCCTCTTCCAAAATGGATGGGACAGTACTTTCATCAAAAGGGTCATATGAACTCTGAAGTATAAACCCATCTGACAACCATTTTCATGAACTCTAGGTAACTCCTAATGAGACATATTTATGACAGCTTTGCATATTAGTATCTTTCTGCCAGATGAGCTGGTATCTGTTATCTAGCTAATTAGTCCCTATCAAATCTTTAACTAGATTATCTTCTTTTCTCACGTTAACTATATTTTTACCTCTGATTTAAGTTTTCTAGGAAGCTGATGAATCTACAAAGACACGTGACAACTACAAATTAGGTGCAGAATTCCACCCAACCATGGATGTGACCTTTCTTGGTCACAAGGTTCTCAAGAAGCCTTAGAAAACGAGTAAGAGATTGAGAGTTCAATTAAAAAATTGACTATTGCAGCAGAAGACAAACAAGCAACCTTTATTCTTGGAGCTTATGCTGTGTATGCCATTCAGAAAGGTCACCAAAACTCCTGCATCTTCCATGTTCTCCTTTAGTAAATAACTATGACTGTGGGCAATCTTATCACAACTACCAACATCATCACCAGAGAACTCCAAAACTCCACTGAGTATTCCTTCATATTGACTGGCATTGAACAAGATTCTGGCTTCCTGCCTGTGGCCATTCTGTTGTACTGGAAGTACCTTCTCTGCATGTTTGCTGAAACCTCTCTGTTGTCTATGCCATCACCAAAACATTCAGACTACAAACTGGAAGTATCATCAGATAGATTATCCTCAGTGTCCTCATTCTACCATGTAAGGTCACTTTGGGCTTCACGTCTTAACACTTTATCAGTTGGCTCCCTTGAAACTCAGTTGTTGGTTTTCCATTCTTTTTGACCTTAAATAATCATCCTTTTATTTATATTCCTAGGAAAACTTTTCATTAACAGTTGTTAGTCCAAAACTCACCCGACAGATGATACAACTAATCTTTTGAGGGCAATAACATGTGGGTCAGCTGAAGTGAGTTCAGGGCTTCTAAATTGCATTTAGGCTCCTCGGGGTGGGAATGGATATCTTCAGAGCTGAGGTAGGTCTCTGGAGCCAATGGAGTGTCTAGAGTCCCCTGAGGTCAATTTGGGGTTACCAGAACAGGGTCCGGTTCCCTGAAGTGGGTTTATGCTCCTCTGAGGTGGGTCTGGCACATTGTGAATTGCTTCTGGAATCTTCTGAGCTGAGTGTGGGCCCCTGTTGGATCTGAGATCCCTGATGTGTTCCCTGAGATGGCTGGAATGACGCTGGTTCCCTGATACAGGTTTTTGTTCCCTAACAGTAGGCCTGGGGACCCCCGATGTGGGCCTAGAATCCCCTGAAGCGGTACTTGGGTCTCCGACACTGAAGCCAGGTCTTCTGAGTTTGGTTTTAGGTCTTCTGAAGTGAGTCTGGATCCCTTAATGTGGTTTTGGAGTTCATGGTGGTTGTCTGGACCCTGTGAGGTAGACAGAGGTTCCTAGGTGTGATTTTCGGCCCCATGAAAAGAGAATGGGCCTCCCATAGTGTGTTCCTATGGTGTTGGGCTGTGTCTGAATACCTGACATGGATCTTGGGTTTGGGAACTTAGTCTTAGAGCACTTAATTTGGTGATTTAGGAATTTCTGAATTGGATTTGGGGCCTCTGAGTTAGATATGGAGCTGTCTGGAGTGTGGTCTGCTGATGCCTTACCTGAATTTAAGTCTCCTGATGTGGGTATGGTGACCCATTGAGGTGGGTCTCAGATCTTTTGACCTGAATTTGAATCCTTTGAATCAGGTTTGGGGCCAGCCGTATTGTCTAGTGCACCTAAGCTGTGTTTTGGTCCCTTAATTAGATCTGTGATCCCTAGGGTTTTGTCAGGATGTGCTGAGCCAAGACTGTGTGCTCTGACATGGGTCTGGGAACCTAAGAGTTTAGTCAAGGGTGTTCTGAGTTGTGTCTTGGGCCCCCTTTTGTGTTGTCTGGGGATGCCTGCAGTGTTAGAAGTCTGAGTTGGGTCTGATGTCTGTCTCCTGATCGGAGTCTGGGTCTACTGTGGTCTTTTGAGTTGGTCTTAGACCCCATGAAATGAGTCCCGGTTATCTTGAGCTAAGTGTTGGTCTGCTGAGGTGGACTTGGTATCACCTTTGGTAGGTCTCAGGTTCTGCATGTGGGTCTGGGTCCTCAGAGGTGGTTATCTGGTCTCCAACATTGGGTCTTGGTCCCTGAGCTCAGAAGTGGGTCTGGGGGTCTCTGAATATAATATGGGTCTTCTGCTGTGGTTCTGGGGTCCAGTGAGGTAGGTGTGGAGTCCCTTAAGATATGTCTAGGGTCCCCTGAGCTTAATAAGTAATTAGTCTTGGTCCAGTGACCCAGGTTCAGCTGATTCTTGAATTGAAATTAGACCCTTGATGTGGCCCTGGGGCACTTTATTTGGCTGTGGGACAAACTTGATATATTGTCTGGGGATGATTGAGAGGATATCTGGTCTTATTAGGCAGATCTAGGGTCTCCAGAGATGGGTCTATGGCTTCCTGAGCTAAGTCTAGGTTTCCTAGAGTAGGTCTGGGGTCTCCTAAGCTGAGGCTGATTTTCCTTAAGTGGGTTGTTTCTTCTCCAAGGTTAGTCTGGCATCTCATAAAGTGGTTTTATGGTCTCCTGAGCTCAGGGATCCCAGAGGTGAGAGTCTTGGGTTCTAGTGTACATGCAGGACCCTTGAGGGCATCTGGCATTCTTAGGAATTGTCTGAGGCTGTCTGAATTGAGCCTAGATCTCCTGATATGAGTCTACGGTTCCATGATCTGAGTCTGGAGCTCCTAAGTTGGCTCTTGGGCCCACTGTTACGTTATTGAAGATGTCTGAGCTGAAATCTTGTTGCCGAGAAGAATCTGGTGCCCTCAGAGATGGTTCTGTCGTCTGAGATGACTCTGAATTTCTTGAGGAAGTCTGGGGGTCTTGAGCTAAATCTGGATCATTGGTATACATTAAGAGCCACCTAAGGTAGATCTTAGGCCTTCACAAAAGTTGTATGGGTATGCTGGAGTTGATTCTGGGCACCCTGAAGTAAGTTGTGTGTCTTTTGATGTTGGACTGGGGTCCAGGTGGTCTGGGGCCACTTAAGGTATTTCTGGATCTCTCATGATGAATTGGGGTTCCTCTCTGGGTTTGGATCACCAGATTTTATTCTAGGTCCCCCTAATATGAATGTAGGGCCCCTTGAGTTTGGTAAGGGTCCCCTTAGGTGGGTCTAGTAATCCTCAGGTGGACCTAGGTTCCCCACAGATGGAATCTGGAAGTGTCTGAAATGAGTCCGATACTCTGACATAGGTCTAAATCTCCTGAGCAGAGTCTGTGTCGCCTGATTTTGGTCTGTGATCTTCTGAGGTGGGTCTGAGGTCTATCAAGATACATACGGTTGGGACTGTTTTCTCCTGAGCTAAGTCTGGGACAATTATGGTTGTTGTTCGGGAACATGTACGTGAATTCTGAGCACACTAAGATGTGTCTGGGGTCTCCTGAGCTGAGGCTAATTCCTCTGAGATTTGTCTAAGTTCCCTTAGGTGGAGTCCCTGAAGTGGATCTGGTGCCATCTAGGGTGTTTTCTGTGATCTACTGAGCTGGATATTGATCTTCTGAGTTTGTTTGGTGATCCCACAGTGAGTCTCAGCCGTCTTGAACTGAATCTACGTCACAAAAAGTGGACTAATGTTCCCAGATGTGGGTCTGGGTCCCCTTAGGATAATCTGGTATTCCCTGAAATGTCTGAGGTAGATATGAGCTTTTCTGAACTGAGTCTGGTTTTCCACAGCTGAATATCAATTCCCTTGTGGTTGGTT
The DNA here is from genome assembly GCF_964374135.1 of Grampus griseus. NCBI lineage: Eukaryota > Metazoa > Chordata > Mammalia > Artiodactyla > Delphinidae > Grampus > Grampus griseus. The sequence goes on along the minus strand of NC_139016.1, from coordinate 13,485,709 downwards.
AGCGTCACCTGAGCTGGCTGAGAGGTGTTGATAGCAGCACCGAATGTGTTGTCCGTGTCCCCTGAGCTAAGTGTGTGAGTCCTATGAGGTTTGTCAGGGATCTAATAAGTAGGTCTGGTGTCTCCTGAGCTGAGTTCAGTTAAGTTGTGAGGGGCTGAGGTATCTTCAGATGGGCCTGGGTTCTCATGCAGGTGACCCTGGGGTATTGTCTGGGGATGCCTAAGTTGAGTCTAGCTCCCCTCAAGTAGGTCTTAAATGTTTTGAGATCTCAGTCACCAAGGTGTAGGGTTCACTGTCCTGGATCTGGACCTCTGAATTTGGTCTGGGATGTTGTCTAGGGGATGCCTGGACTATCTCTTTCCCTGAGACGAGGGTCAGTCCCCTGAGCAGAGTCTTTGTCTGCAAAGATGGGTCTGAGATATAGGGCCCCTGAAGTTGGGTCTGCATCCCCCTGGGTTGTTATATTAGAATTCCTGAGCTAAATTCCTGAGATAAGTCTTAGGTCTCTTGAGCTGAGTCTCGTTGCTCCAAGGTCAGTCTACGGTCTCTGGATGTCTCTGGATGTGAATAGGTAATCCCTGATGTGAGTCTTGTGGTATTGTATGAGTTCTCCTGAACTGAGTTTGGGTCACTTGAGTTGGACCTGGGTCCATTAAGTGGGACTAGGTTACCCTGAGCTGTATCTGTAATCTCCTTTGTTGAGTCTGGGGTTTCCTGAGATATAATGCTCATTTTATGGTGAGTCTTGGGCCAACTGAGATAGGTCTGAAGCCCTTGAGATATCTGGGGCTGCTGAGGTGAATCTGGGGTACAGTGAAGTCGATTATCTATAAATGCCTAAGCAGAGTTGGGACTGCTAAGGTAGGTGTAACGTCAACTATGGTGAAACTGGGTTCTCCTGAGCTAAGTGTGAGTCCTGCGGGGAGGATCTAGTATTTCCTGGAGTGTATTCTTGGGGTTTCTAAGCTGCATATGTTGCTAGGAGTGGGGTTTTCAGTCTGTTGAACTAAGCCATGTCCCTTGACAATGTCTAAGTTGTGCCTGGAAATATTTGTTCCCTGCTGAATGTGTGTGGCTTATGGAGTGGGTCTGGGAATCCACTGATTGTTTCTAGAGATGAGTGAATTGAGTCTAGGTCCTGTGTTGTAGGTCTGGGGTCCACTGGGGAGGATTAAGGTCTCTAAGGCAGGTCTGGGTTCTTTAAGTTGAGTTTGAGTCCCTGAACTGAGTCTGGATATTCTGCTTGGGTATTAGGGCCCTGCAAAATGTCTAGGGTGTCACCTTGGATGCTTTCTGGGGATTCTTAAACAGAGTCTTATGATTCATTTGAGTACAGAATCTCCAGAAGTGTGTCTGGTTCTGTGGGAAGAGTCTCAATCACTTCTGTGGATACTGAAGCTGACTGTTGGTTCCCAAATATAGGGAGCCCTTTGCTCCCCAAATAATGTGAGATCTCATAGACTGTTTTCTTGGGATGACTGTGTTGGTTGGATCTTAGTACCGTAATGTGAGTCAGGATTCCTCAAGGAGGGTTTGTGTCCCATTGGTGGATCTGGGTTCCCTGACTTGAGTCTTCATAAACTGAGTCTGATACCCTGAGACGGATTTGGGACCCTGAGTGATGTTTTGCATTCACAAGTGTGTTATCTGGTAATATCTGAGTAATCTGAGTCAGGTCTCTGAATTGGGTCAGGATTGCCTGATGTTGGCCAGTATGCACACCCAACTCAGCTGTTTTATGGGAGGGCTAAGCTGAGTATCTAAGTCCTGATCAGGTCTAGGGTCCCTGTGATCCTTTGATGTATGCTTGGGGGTCATTAAGACAGGTTCAGTGTCCTTTGAAGATTTTTACTCCTTGGATTATTATGTAGCATGCCTTATGTGAGTCTTTTAAACCTGAATTATGTCCGGGATTTCCTTAGGTGGGTCTAGGACTGCAGAATTAAGTCTAGGTTTTCTCATATGGGTTTGTTTTCTTTGAGTTTGGCCTGTGCCACTCCAGTTGTCTTGAGGAACTCTTTAACTTCTCTGAGTTCCCCAGATGACACTGGGTCTGTTGAGTCTGTCTCTCCTGAGCAGGGCTTGGAGGGTCTGGTCTGTGGTCTCCCGCATTGGTTCTGGTATCCCATGTGCTAAATGTGGGCCTGGTAAGGTGTGGCTTATTCAGGTATGAGTCGAGTCCTAGTCCATCAGGTGGTTCTGCTGTGAGGGGAATTGGCCCCTTCTTTAGGGCTGTGACTCACTGAATTTGGCCTGGGATTACCTGTATTGTTGACTGTGATCCCTTGAACTGAATACAAATCTTCTGAGGAGTGCCTGAGTTCTTCTGTGTTGAATATGGGCCCACTGGTATATTGTTTGGGGGTGCCTGACCTGAGTCTGGGTTCTGTGCTGAGTCTGTGTGTCTCCTTAGGTGGGACTGGGATCGATTGTGGGCCTTGAGCTTCTACATCTGGGTCTGGGGCTGCGTAGAATTCGTCTTGGTCCATTTGGCATGATGTCTAGAATTCTGTGAGTTGAAACAGTGTCCTCTCTGAGGATAGCTGGACCCTCTGAGGTGGGTCCTGGTGGGGATGGCTGAACAAATTTGAGATGCTCAAGTGGTTGTAGGGTCGGCTCTCCAAGGTCTCAGTCTGGTTAGCTTAGACTGGAGGTCTTTAGGAGTGTCTAGGTACCCTGAAGTATGTTTCAAGTGTAGGAAATGCCTGAGTGGCATTCTTGTGAGGTTCTGAGACGAGTAGGGTATTGGTTAGGAATACTTGAGCTGAGTATGGACCCTCTAAGGTAGCATTCAGGCCCAGAAACTGAGTCTGGGTCATCTGAGTTGGGTCTGGGGCACCCAGAGATTTGTTTATATTCTCTGAGGTGAGTCTGGGTCTCATGGAGATAAGTCACAGTTCCTGGTAGTCTATTAGGTGTCGCTAGAGTTGGGTGTTTCTCACCTGCATGAAGTCTGGGTGGATCTCGTCATGGGTCTGAGCCCTCTGTGGTTTGTTCTGTGTCCTATATATCTTGTATATTGATATCTGAACTGACTCTGGGTGTCCTTAGGTATGTCAGAGATTCCTGAGTTGGAACCGGAGTTCCCAGGGGTATCTGGCTCTCCCTGAGCTGTGTCTTAGATTCACTGAGGTGGATCTGGGGTCCTCTGAGGGGAATATTTGCACCTCTGTGTTATTTGTGTATGGCTTACCTGTTATTTCCTCACTTGAAAGGTGTCTGGTTTCCCCTATGGGGTTGGGGCTCTGTGCCTCCAGAAGTGAATCTGGATCCTCTAATGTGTTTCTGTGTTTTTTTGAGTTTGTTGTGGATGCCCCTGTGTTGGATCTGGAATATCCTTAGCTGAGTATTGGACCCCTGTGCTGATTCTAGACTCTCTGAGGTAGGTCTAAGACCCCTTACTCCTAGTGTGGATTTTTCAGGGTATTGGTGGTGGTTGCCTGAAGCGAGACTTAGTCCCCTCAATTTGTGAGTTTCTGTGGGAGGACTTGGCCCTTTCTTTGGGTCCTGAACTCAGTGAGTTTCTCAGGGCCTCCAGAAATGAGTATGGGACATGTGAGACATGCCTAGGGTTCCCTCACCTGCATCTGGGGACCCTTTGGGTGGTCTGAGTTCCTTTCTGTTGAAGGTTGACTTGGTGGGGTGTCATTTGGGACTGCGTGAGTTAGGCTGAGTCCCCTGTACTTAGTATGTATCACTTTGGGTGCATCTGGGATCCCATGTGGTGGGGTCCTTAGCTCCTTCATTTAGGTCTGAGACTCCCTGACTTGGTTTTGAGGCTACCTGGCATATTGTCTGTTGCACCCTGAACAAAGTCTGCATCTCTTGAGGAGTACTGAGTCCCTGCAGTGGGTGGGCTTTATCTGGAGATGCCTGAACAGAGTTGAGTGCCCTAAGTGGTGTGAGGTTTACTGTAGTAGGTCTTGCATCTCCTGAGCTTAGTCTTCTATGGTATTGTCCCTTGTTCCTTGAACTGAGTCTGCTTACCCTCAGGAATGTGTAGATTTCCTGAGCTGAGTCTGGACCTCTGAGGAGGGTCTTTGTCACCTAGGGTGGATCTAGGTTTCCTTGTGTTGAGTGTGAACATGTTCAGGTATTGTTTGGAGATAACTGAGCTGAGCTGATTGGGTCCGTGTGCTGAGTCTAAATGTCTTATGTGGATTTGTCATCTTCTGTGTTAGTTTTTCGTGCATCTTTATGTGGATGGAAGATCCATAATTTGAGCTGGGAGCCACCTACCATGAAATTTGAGGTCCTCGATCTAAGTGTGGCTATCCTGAGAATATCTGGTTTACCTGCGGTTTTTAATGGGCCCAATAGGTTTTGGTTCCCTGTTATGGGTATGGGTATACTGTGGTGGGACTGGGTCTTCAGATAAGGGTCTAAGACCCCTGTGATATGGCCTGGGCATGCCTTAACTGAATTGGGGTCTCATAAGGTGGGTGTGGGATCTGTTAACGTAGATCACTGGCCCCCAAACTGACTCTGGGTCACCTGACTTGCATCTGCAGTAACTACAGGTGCATTTGTGTTCTCTGATTGTGGCTTGGGATCTCTTGAGCTTACCTGGGGTATCTGAAGCTGTCTGTAGTCCCCTGAGGTGGGTATGTGATCCCTGAACTGAGTATGCAACCCCCTGATGTGGGTCTGGGGATTTTGTGAGTATCTGAGTCTCTCTGGTGTTTTTTTGAGGATTTCTGTGCCTTACTGATATAGCTGTGAGACACTTAGATGTGAAAGTGGACTCTATGGTGATATGACTCTGCATACCCTGAATTTGGCCTGTATTTTCTGAAGTGTACCTGGGTCTTTGGAAATGATTGTGTTCTATGATATGGGACTGCGCTCTTTTGAGGTGACTCTGCACCCCTCTGGTTTGGGCTGGAGATCTCCGAAGGTGGAATCTGAGTCCCCTCAACTGAATCTAGGACTCCAGGGTGAGACTGGATCCCACATGTGGGTCTGAGGATCCTATGTTGAGTGTGGAGCCATTGGTGTATTCTTTGCAGATGCCTGAGTTGAGTCAATATATCCATAGGTTGATCTGGCATCCACTGTTTGTGGTTTTGGCTCCTTCATTTGAGTCTGGACCCAGTATAGTCTGGGACTACCTGATACGTTGTCTGGGGTCCCCTGGTGATTCTTCCTCGTCTCAGCTGAGTCTAATCTAAGGTAAATTTAGGTCCCTTGTGAGTCTAAAGTCCCTTAAGGTGGGTCTGACATATGTTTTGAGTGTGGGTATTGGGGTGTTGTTTGGGGATGCCTCTGAAGAGTTGACATCCCCTGTACTGGGTCTGTGTCCCATTAATTGTGCATGGGATCCCTTTAGTGGTATTGGTCCTTTCAGTTTGGTCTGAAACTCTGAGTTTGATCTGTATCCACCTGGCATGTTGTCTGAAATCTCTTAGCTGAGTCTGAGTTCCTGAGAAGGTCTGAGTTTCCTATAGTGTCCATGGCTCCTTGGGGATGACTGAACAGAGTTGGGTGTCCTGATATGGGAGTGGTTCCACTGTGGCTGGCCTGGTTCTTTCTACGAGAGTGTAAAACCCTGGTAATGTTGTCTTGGGTACCTTAGCCGTGTCTGGGTGTAATGACAATTATCAGCACTCTCCTCTTGGTTGTATGGTCCATGATGTATGTCCAGGTCCCCGGAGGCATGTTTCAGCCTTACTGAGGTATGTTTGGGCCCTTTTCTGGTATATTTATACACCCCAAGTGATGTCAGTGAATGCTGTATCTGAGTTTGTGTACCTGAATTTGGTCTGAGTTTTCCTGTGTGGAACTTGGGAAATGAATCTGGACTTTCTGGTGGGAATCTGTCTTTCTTCCTGGTTGGTGTGCCCTCCTCTGAGATGGATTTGGATACCGTTATGGTTGGGGGTAGCATCCGGATTACCTTAGGTGGATCTGTGGTCCCTTGAGGCAAACCTGAGCACCCCTGTACTGAGTGTGGCGTTATTGGAGTGTTGTTTTCATGTACCTGAATTGAGACTTTATCCCCTTGGGTTGGTCTGAAATCCTTGTATTGCTTTTTAGGACCCTTTATTTGGATCTGACACATCCTCATTTCTGCCTTGAACCTCATATTTTTCAGATTTCTCTGAACTTAATGTCCCGTCAGCTGAATTTAGGTCTCCTGAACTGAGTCTGTATATCCTTAGGTGGGTGTGGCTTCCCTGTGGTGGGTGGTATGTCCTTCCTCTTAGACTGGAGTTGCAGTTTGAGTCTGACATTGTCTTTGGTCCTCTGAGCTGAATCTGTGTTCCCTGAGTTCCCAAACGTCCCTGAAGATGTTTGAGTCTCCTGACGTTTGGGTTATTGCCCCTCTGGATACCCAGGGATGCCCGGGGAAAGCTAAGTCCACTGTGATGGTTGCAGGTGTAGGGGGGTCAGATGTCTCCTGAGATTAGTCTGAGTTGTCTCTAGAGATCTGAATTACCTAGAGTCACGGGCTGCCTCAACTGTTGTGTGGGCACACCTGACAGATCTTGAACTGTTTTGTGTCTTTTAGTAGATCTGGGTCTGCTTGTATCTGAATCCCCTGGAGATTTATGAAGTACCTGAGCTGAGTATTGGTCCTATACAATACTGGTTCTATACAGTGCTAGGCCTGGGGCCTAAAACTGAATCCTTGTCCCCTGACAAATGTGTACCTGTGTACCTGCCGGGTGCATTTTATTTCTCTAATGTGGGCCTAGTGTCTCTACAACTGAGCCGGGGTACTATGAAGTTGATCTGGTTTCACTGAGGTGGATCTGGCATCTCCACGGTGGGTCTGCAGTATTCAAATGAGTCTGCTCAGTTTGAACTGAGTATTGGGTCTAGGTGTGCAGAGGTGCATCTGCATGTCTTGAGCCTATTTTATGCCACTTGTGGGGTTTTGAGGACAATTATGTTGTCTGCAGAAGCCCACCATAAGTGTGAAGTTGGTTAGAGTTTTCTGATAGTGTCAGGGGTACCTATGGTATGTTTGGGGTCTCTTGGAATGTTACTTGGGGATGTGTCTATATATACTGTGTCTGGTGTCCATGAGGTGACCTCCTGATTTGAGCCTGGGTCCTACGGGACCTGAGTCTAGGTACTTCGGGGTAATGTTGGTGGATATTTGGGGTCATGCTAGAGGATCTGGATTCCAGTATGTAGGTCTTGGATCACTGGGGTGGGTCTGGGCCTCTTGAGTGGATGTCTGGGCATGTGTGAGTTGAATATGGGAACCCCAGAGGAGAGTTTGGGTGCTTGACATGATTCTGTGGTCCCTGAGTCGAGTCTGTTTCCCCTGACCTGAGTGAGGTTCCTTGAGGATGGTTCAGTCCCATTAGGTAGGTTGTGGGCCCCCTGTACTTTACCCTGAGTTGTGGCTTAGACCCCTATGGTGTATTTTGAGTTCCCAAGTATGTTGCCTGGGGTGCTTGAGGTGAGTCTGAATTCATGAAGTGGATATTATTGCGCTTAAAGAGGTTTGCATATCTGAGGTGATTCTAGGCTACCTGTTGTGGGTTCCCAGGACTGTGTGTAGGCCTGCCTGAGTGGTATGTTTGTATGAAACAAACATACTCTGAAACACGTCTTGGACCTGTAGGTGGATCTGAGTGTTCTTTTGAGTATCTGAGGACATGGCTGTTGTCTGGAGATGCCTGAGCTTAACCTAACTCATTCCTATGAATTAGGTTTAGGATCCCTGAGGTGTATGTATGGCAATGAATATGGGTCACCTGAGATTATTCTGTGATACCCCCTGATGCATTTGGTTTGTCTGAAGTGTGTCTGGGTCTCCAGAGCTGAGCCAAGTTCCTTTGAAATTGATCTGCAGTCTGCTGAGGTGGTTCTGGCAATTCTGAGGTGGATTTGGGGACTATTCAAACTGAATCTGCCTCTCGAGCTTGGGCCTGGGATTTCCAAAGGTGAGCCTGAATGTTCTGAGTTGACTTTGGATCAACTGAGGTGTTTCTAGGCTTTCAATATGTTGTCTGTGGAAGTCTGTGTCATTGAGATGGATTAGGACTGGCCGATATCAGTTTGGGGTCCCTGAGGTGTGTCTGGGGTCCTCTGGAGTATTTTCTGGGGATGCATGTACTAAGTTTGGTGCCCATGAACTGATGTCAGCTTTTCTAATCAGAGTCTGGGTCCTGTGGACAGAGCCTGGGTTGAATTTGGGTCTGTTTGAGGTGAGTCTGTGTTTAGCCATATATGTCTTAGTGCTCCGAGGGTGGGTCTGGGGACCTCATAGATTGATATCTGGGAGAGTGTGAATTGAATCTTGGTCCCTTGATGTAATCTGGGGTCTCTAGAGGTGTGTTAGGACACTTGAGAAACCTCTGGTTTCCTTGAGTTGAATCTATGTCCTCCAAACCGAGTTTTGGTATCCTGAGGATGGCTTGATTCCTTTAAGTAGGTTGCGAGCCCCATATCTTTAACCCTGTGAACTTGCAGTATGTTTCTGATTTCCAGGTCTGTTGCTGAGGAATGCCTAAACTGAGTCTGGATTCCTGAAGTTAGTCTTCTTTGCTCTGAAGTGGATCTGGATTTGAGGTACTTCTTGTGGATTTAGAGCCACTTGATTATGGGTCACTTGAAATAGATTTGGTTTCTCCTAGCTGGGTCCGATGTCTGCAGAACTGGGCCAGCGTACCTTGAAGTGGGTTTGAAGTTCCCCTACGTGTCATAACATAAATATATATAGTATAAATAATAAAATATATATGTGTATAATTATATATAAAATTATGTAATTATCTGTAAAACATATATTTTTATATAAACCTTATGATAACCATAAAGCAAACATCTACAGTAGATACACAAAAGATAAAGAATGGAATCAGAGCACACTAATACAGAAAATCGTCAATTTACAAAGGAAAGCAGCAAGAGAGGAAGAAAGGAACAGTGAAAGTACAAAACAGCCAGAAAATAATAGGACAGCATTGGTAAGTCTTTACCTATCAGTAATTAATCTAAGTGTAAATGGATTGGATCATCCAGCGAAAAGACATAGAGTGGCTGGTTGGATAATAAAACAACCAACTACATGCTGCCTACAGGAGACTCACTTTACCTGTAAGGACACACATAGGCTCAAAGTAAAAGTATACAAAAAGACATTCAATGGAAACCAAATGAAAACAGGGTAGCTATAGTTATATCAAACAACATCAACTGTAGCCAAAACATTAATGAAACAAAGATGATCATAATTTAGCCCGGGGGTCCCCAACCTTTTTGGCAGCAGGGACTGGTTTCATGGAAGACAATTCTTCCACGGACTGGGAAAAATTGCGGGGGGTGGGGGTGGGGGCGGGTGGGAGGGGATGGTTCGGGCTGTAATGCGAGCGATGGGGAACAACGGGGAGCGGCAGACGAAGCTTAATTCCCTCCCCTGCCGCTCGCCTCCTGCTGCGCAGCCCAGTTCCTAACAGTACTGGTCCGTGGCCCAGGGGTTGGGGACCCCTGCCTTAGACCACCTGAATATACCAAGTAAGTACTAACAGATCTGAAGGGAGAAAAACACATATTACAGTGATAGTAGGGGACTCCAGTACCTCATTTTCAACAGTAATAGATCATCCAGGCAGAACTTCAACAGCGAAACATTGGATTTGAGCTATACCTCAAACAAATGGACCTAACAGACATTTTTCAGAACATTCCATCCAACAACAGCAGAATACACATTCTTCTCCAGCACACACAGAACATCCTCCAGGACAGACCATGTGATGGGCCACAAAACAAGTTTTAACAAATGTAAGAAGATTAATATCATACCAAGAATCTCTTCTGACCATAATGGTATGAAACTAGAAATGAATAACAGAAGAAAAGTTCGAAAATTCACAAACATGTGGAAATGAAGCGACACGTTTCTGAACAAACAGTGAGTCATAGAAGAAATTTAAATATCTTGAAACAAATGAAAATGGAAACATATATCAAAACCAATGGGGTACTGAAAAAGTGGTTCTAAGAGGCAAGTTTATTGCAATAAATGCCAACATTATGAAAAAAGAAAGATCTGAAATAAACAAACACCTCAAGGAAATAAGTACAAATTAAGACCAAAATTTCTTAAAAAGGAAGGATATAACAAAGAGTAGAAATGAAATAGAAATGAGATAGAGACCAGAAAAAAAAAGAAAAGATCAAAGAACCTAACAGCTAGATTTTCAAAACGATAAACAAAATTGAGAGGCCTTTAGCTGGGCTAACTAAGAATAAAACAGAAAAGACTCAAATAAATAAAATCGGAAAAGAGAAAACATCACAATTGATACCACAGAAATACAAAGATCCTAAGAGACTAATGTGAACAATTTTATGACAACAAATTGATAAATTCTGAGAACATACAACCTACCAAGGCTGAATAATGAGGAAATAGAATATCTGAACAGACGAATAACAGGCAAGGAGATTGAATCAGTAATCAAAAGCCTCCTAACGCAAAAAAGCCCAGGGCCACATGGTTTCACTGATAAATTCTACTAGATATTTAAAGAATTAATGCCAGTCCTTTTCAAACTCATTCCAGAAATTGAAGAACAAGAAGTACTCCTAAACTCATCTCATGAGGCTACTACTCTGATACCAAAGCCAGATGAGGACACTACAAACAAAAGAATACTATAGACCCATATACCTGATGAAGATAGACACAAAATTTCTCAAAATATTAACAAATGGAATTCAATAGCTCATTAAAAGGATCATTCACCACGATCAGGTGGAAATTATCCCTGGGATGCAAGGATGCTTCAAAACATACAAATCAGGAAGTATGACACACCGCATTATTAATGAAAGATAAAAGTAATGTAATCATCTCAATAGATGGAGAAAAGGCACTTGACAAAATGTAATGTCTTTTCATGATAAACATACCTAATAAACCGGGTACAGAAGGTATATACTTCAACACAATAAAGACCATATACAAACGCAGAGATAACATCATACTCTAAGCAGAAAGGGTAAAATCTCACCACTCCTATTCCACATTGTACATCAAGTCCTAGCTAGGACAGGTGGGCAAGAAAAAGAAATTAAAGGCATCCAATTTAAAAGGAAGAAGGAAAATCTTTGTTTGCAGGTGATTTGATATCATATGTAGAAAACCCTGTGGAGTCCACCACCAATTGCTAAAACTAATCAACAAGGTCATTAAAGTTGCAAGGTACAAAATTTACATATAACTGCATATTTGTACACTAACAACAAAACATCTGAAAAAAATAACATAGTCCAATTACAAAAAGCATCAAAATAATAAAACACTTAGAAATAAATTTCATGCAGGAGGTGAAAGATCTGTACATTAAAACAAAAAGGCTTTGATGAAGTTAGGAAAAACATGGAAAAATATCCCATATTCTTAGATCAGAATAATTAATTGAATTTCCCATACTATCCAAAGCCATTTATAGACTGAATGAAATCCCTATCAAATTTCCAATGGCTTTAAATTTTTTTTTTGCCACGCCATGCGGTGTGCGGGAGCTTATTTCCCTGACCAGGGATTCAACCTGTGCCCCCCTGCAGTGGAAGTACGGAGTCTTAACCACTGGACCACCTGGGAGGTTCCTCTGATGTCTTTTATTATAGAAATAGAAAAAGCCATTCTAAAATTTTTACAGAAGAACAGAAACCCTGAGCAGCCAAAGCAATCCTGAGAAAGAAGAACAAAGCTGGAGGCATCACACTTCCTGATTCCAAAGTATCACAGAGCTAGAGTAATCAAAAGAGTATAATACTGGCATAAAAGCAGACACCTAGATCAGTGGAACAGAATCAAGAACTCAGAAATAAATCTCCCAACTAATATTTGACAGGGGAACCAAAATGCTGAATGGGGAAAGAATGGTCTTTTCAATAAATGGTGTTGGGAAAACTGATAACCACAAGGAGAAAAATGAAATTTTACTCCTATCTTACACTATTCACAGAAATTAACTTGAAATGAATTACAGATTTAAGTAAGTCTATAAGAACTGGGACGATAAAACTCTTAGATGGAAATATAGGGGAAACACCTCCTTGATATTGGTGTTGGCAATAATTGTTTTGTATATGACACCAAAAGCACAGTCAACAAAAGCAGAACTTAACAAATTGGATCACATTAAACTAAAAAGCTTCTGCACAGCAAAAGAAACAACAAATGAAACGGCCATGTATGGAATGAGAGAAGATATCTGTAAGTCATACAACTAATAAGGGGTTAACATACAAGGTATGTGAAGAACTCATATAACTCAATGCCAAAAACAAGTAAACAAGCAATGTGATTAAAAACTGGGCAGAGGAACTAAATAGAAATTTTTCCCAAGAAGACATAAGATGGCCAACAAAAGCATGTAAAGATGTTCAACACTGGTAATCATCATCAAAATGCAAAACAGAACTACAATGAGCGATTATTGCATACTTGTTAGGATGGCTATAATATCATCAAAAAGACAAGAGATAGCAAGTAATGGAGAGGGTGTGGAGGAAGGGAGACCTCCTACACTGTTGGTGGGAATGTAAGTTGGTGTAACCACTATGGACAACAGTATGACGGTTCCTCAAAATATTAGAAATAGAGCTACCATATGATCCAGCAACTGAGCTTCTATGGATATATAGAAAGAAAATACAAAGCAATATCTCCAACAGTCAAGATATAGAAACAATAGTCGAGATACGGAAACAGGGAATTCCCTGGTGGTCCAGTGATTAGGACTCCGCACTTCAAGAGCATTCAGTCCCTGATTGGGGAACTAGTATCTTGCATGCTGCATGATGCAACCAAAAAAAAAAAAAAAAAAAAGAGAGAGAGAGAGAGAGAGATGGAAACAACCTATGCCCATTCATGGGATGAATGGATGAAGAAAACGCTGCATCTTTACCCATTCATCATGTTATCTATCTATCTACCTATCTATCTATCTATACAGTGTAGTATTATTCAGTCATGAGGGAGAAAGAAATTCTGCTATTTGGCAAGGCAACATGGATGAACCACAAGGGTATTATCCTAATTAAGTCAGGCAGAGAAAGCAAAATACCGTAACTGCTTATACAGGGAAACTAGAAAAACGGAACTCATAGAAACAGATAGGGTTGTAGTTACCAGGGGCTTAGGGAGTGGGGAAAATGGGCAAATGTTGATCAAAGGGTACAGACTTCCAGTTATAACATGAATTAGCTGTGGCAGGATCAAGATACAGCATGGTTACTGTAATTAATTCTGTATTGTGCATTTGAAACTTGCTAAGAGAGTAGGTCATAACTGTTCTTACCACAGAAAGAAATGGTTAACTATGTGACATGATGGAGGAGTTAGCTAACTCTTTGTTGGGAATCATCTCTAGCATATGTGTATTAAATGAACACATTGTACACTTAACTTTATTTATTGTTATATGCCAAACAACCTCAACAGTGCAGAAAATATAAACTGTTTGTCAAATAAGTCCAAAGATTTAATATCTGAATGGTTGGTTTTTGGGGGATTTATTTTGTTCCTTTGAATAGGCCATGCTTTCCTCTTGTATTGTTTTTGTTTGTTTGTTTGTTTTTTATCTCTTTTTTGAAAATCTGGCATTTGTAATAAACATTGCAGTCTGGGTTGGTGCAGGAGAAGACGTTTACTAACTATTATGGAGAGAAGATTTGGGTCTTCTCAGGCCTTTTCTGGGTATGTGCCTCTGTAGGCTTCCACGTGTAGTTTTTTGTCAATTGTTTCCTATATACATCTACTTTTACATGTCTTATTTTCTAAGAGGCCCAGTCTTGTTTCTCCTAGGGCCTGAGGTGTTTGTTCCATTATATTCCTGTTCCCGTAATCTCTCGTACTCCGCCATTTGCAGGTCTTTACTATTCCGGCAGTTTTCACATGCTGTGGCACCTGCCATTGTTCAGTGGCCTCCAACATATGTCCAAACTATGCTTCCAAACCTTTCTGAGCTTTCAGTCAGTAAGGACAGAAACCAACCCTTTGGCTACCATCAGTCCATAAAACGGCGAACATTTGGTTCTTTTTTTTTTTTTTTTTTCTTCCATCCTGTAGGAGGAACCGGGGATCGGTTGTTTCTTTCCAACTGCAGGGTTTTGAGACTGGGAGGAGTTGGGACAAGAGCTCTATGGAATTTCTTAAGATCCTGAGTGTGGATTTTTCTGATTGTGCACTTGCTTGGTTGCTGCAGATCCTGACTGGTTTCCAGAGCTCCCACAAAGGTATTTGAATTAATATATTACTGTTGAGTTGGTGTTGGAATGCGGGATGGGATCCTGGAGCTTCCTAGTTTGCCATCTTGATATCACCTCAGTCCTTGAATATTTTTCTGTTACCTTTAAAAATAATTAAAAACCCAGTATAAAACTTCATGACCACTGCTGGGGGAAGAGGGGGCGCTGAGAATTTCTCACAGGGTTATATTGAGTAAGCATCTCCTTCTCTGCCCTTATGATGCTTCCCCCTCTCTTGTTTTTTTTTACTTTCTTTTAACTGGCTCTCTTTAAATACCTTGGATACCACATGCTTTCTTTCCTCTAAACAAGTTATTTAAAGAGTAGTAACTCCCTTCTCAAATTTTGTTTGCTTGATTTTTACTCATCCTTCAGATTTTAATTCAAGCGTAAGTTTAATACCCATAGTTTTTCCATAGTTCATTATTATAGCATTGTGCTCCTCTTGTTTGTGAGTGGTCATTTTTACAAATTTATTACTTTAAAATGTTTCTGAGTGTTATTGTAAGGCTGAATTGATAAGAGTAGTTCCTTGCACAGAGTACGAAATAAAGGGAGAAATACAATGGGGAGCACTGTAAGTGTCAGAAAAGGCTACTTATTGAGACTTAAATGTCTGACTCAGCTGGAAGGTATGAGATTTTGCCCTATTTCATTTCTTCTTTGGAATAGAGAAAGCATCTTTCAGTCATCTCGAGGATGAATGTCAAGTACAAAAATTTCCAAGTAGATAGAATGAACTCAGATTTCTGATAAAATCATAAAGCTGACTTAGCTGCTACCTCATGACTCATATGATATGAAATATAAATTTATTCTTATATAATGGATTTTATACTGGATTGGCCAGCAGAAATTCACCTTAAATAACATACTCTTCCCCTAAATTGAAAACTCAATTAGGGTAAAAGCTTCTTTCCTCATGTTTATGTGTTACGTATATAGCACATTCTATGTGAGGACTTTGGCAAACAATGATTGAATAGTTTCTCTTTGCCCCAGATTGCCATCATAGCAAAGTGAATTTAGGTCTTGAGATAATTTTCTACAAATTTATACGATAAGTGTTCCTGAGTTGAGAGTGATGAGTAAGTAGGTATGGGCATGTGAATAAGTGTATAAGTAAAATATGGTATCATTTGTGTATTCATATCTGTAAATTATTTTAAACTATAATCAATCAGTATTTCATTAACTTCTATGTCAGGTCATATAGGCCTACCTAATTCCTTTACTTAATAAGTAGTGTGTAGTAGGTAAAGAAAGCCACGTGGTAATGCCCAAATAGATCATAATTTTTTCATGGTGTGGAACTGGGATATTGCTTGGCCCATTCCAAAAATGAAAGTTAATATTGAGATACATAAAAATTTTAATTTAAAAATATTTAACTTCGTTAAATTTCTTACGTATAACATTTCTAGTTGATTACTTGTGATAGAAGGAAGGTAGCTATCTCACTAGTAGTTATTGTGATGTCAGACATTCTGTACTCTGTAATCTCAGTCTCAACCTTGAGAGCTATTCTACTAGAATCCTCTCTTGCATTCACATACACGTGAGCCAACATGAAAGCTCCACTTTGCTTCTATCAGTTTTGGGGATTGTTTTTTCACTGATGTGGTAGTGAGTTATAGATACCTGGGATTTTTCTCCTCTTTTTTGTCTTAGTACTGGGGAAGATACTTTTGTTTTTCTTTAACCTCTTAAAATATCTTCTGTTTTTCTCATTATTTTTTTAATCTCATTTCCTATTTCTTATTCATTCTTCTCTTTCACTTAATCTTCCATTTTTGCAACCTTTATCCCTTCTCACTCTTCTCTGTATTCTCCTCTTTTCCCTCTTCATCAAATAAAAAATGTAGGATGACAAATCTCATTAGTCATTCAACAAGATGTTGTTTGTCATGTTATGTTTACCTCTTCCCCTCCCTATCTGACCCTTTTAGTACCTAATTCTCAAAAGCAGTGGTTAAGCTCATCGACCCCAATGACTGCCCCACCGTCAGCATCCAGTGACACCCCCTGGCTAGTATCCATGGCTGAAACCCGCCAGGGCATTATTATTCATGAGTCGGTGGTGGATCCTCTCCATAGCCAGCTGTCTG
Organism: Grampus griseus; assembly: GCF_964374135.1. Lineage (NCBI taxonomy): Eukaryota > Metazoa > Chordata > Mammalia > Artiodactyla > Delphinidae > Grampus > Grampus griseus. Next base: position 13,469,375 of record NC_139016.1, on the reverse strand, counting down.
ACTAAACTTTAGGTATACCTAGAGCCATGAGAGAATCACAGTTGTGTTTATTTTTTATATTTGCTTCATTACAATTAACTATATTGGCTTTGGATTTTGATGCATTAAAAGGACTTTTATCTTCTTTGGAAAATATATTAAAAAGGAAGCTTGAAGTTCTAAAACTCAAATTGTATTCAGTGTGTAATGTAGAACTTCAGTTTACAGGGATATAAAGTAGAAATTTGTTGGATTATGTTGCTAAGTAAGTAAAAGACCTTATACTGGCAGACATTTTGGCTTAAATGGATGTTTTTCTCACTCTAATTTTATTATGTTCTTTATTTTTCTTTTCCCTTAGGAAACATTTAAACTCTGACATTTCAGGAGTCACGGACCAAGAAGGTATCTTACATGGCTATAGGCTGGAAAAGATCAAGTCAAAGGAGACACAGGGGTGCTCATCCTGTGATACCCTATCAGGAGGGAAGAAATACTGCTTTCTCACACTTATAACATCTTCTGGAAGAGCTGTTATAACTGCTCATACAGACAGTGCAGGGTATACCAATATCAGAGTAAGCCACAAAAGTTATGGTCTGTTGTATCATAAATGTAGTTTAGAAATTAATATAAAAAAGCAAATGAAACAGAAAATAAAATGGAAACTTTAAAAACTATTAATAATTAAATCCATATTACTCCACTTTACAGGGAGAAACAACTGAGTCCTTAAGGAAGTAAAGTAACTATCAATGGTTACAATTATTCTGTGTTCTATTATTCTGTTTAGCAAGGATTTGGGAACAGCTACAAATTCCAAGAGTGTATAACATAAGTGTATATGAGATGAGATGGAAGCTAAGAAGTGAGGGTATTTCAGGAATTTTATGTAATTAAAAAAATTGAAAGATATACTGTAAAAATCTTAGGAAGCTATGGTATAAAATACGTAAGAGACATAATAACCCATATCTCACAATCCTTCCTATATCTGTTCCTTCAGACCACGGTAACTCTGGGAACAGTACCAAGAAGCTGTCAGTTAAGCTGGTGGACCTCTCATTCTCCCACCATCAACATATCCACCCGACTCAAAGTAACAATTTTTGCATCTGGAGTCATCCAGAAGACTGCTGGGTACTTACTGTATAGGGGCAGTTACCTTTGGGGTGACATATAAAGTTGTGTGTAAAATTCTATGAAATATATGTACACTTTCATTTATGCAAGATGAATAAATTCTGGATATATGCTGTACAACATGCTGTATACAGATTGACAAATGTTATACAATATGCTTAAAAATTTAAGAGGGTAGATGTCACGTTAAACGATATATAAAAAAAGTTTAATATAAAATAGATAACTAATAAGAACCTGCTGTATAAAAAATAAATTAAATTTAATTTAAAAAAAAGAAAGTTTTTTCCACTGCAATTCACAGATGTAATCTTTATGAGGGTTACATAATCATATAGATATATTTAAACATATATCATCACTATGTAAAAGAAGATGCATAGAGACATTTATTCTTCAGATCAAAAAGAAAGCTGGATGGTACTTAGTGACCACCTAGAGGGGTCGGATAGGGAGGGTGGGAGGGATACATAAGAGGGAGGGGATAGGGGGTTATATGTATATGTATAGCTGATTCACTTTGTTAAACAGCAGAAACTAACACACCACTATAAAGCAATTATACTCCAATAAAGATGTTTTTAAAAAAAGAAAAAGAAAATAAAATAAAGCTGGAATATTTTCATTGAGAAGTAGAGAACTTACTAAAAATAATCTTTGAAACTATGGAAAGAACAGGAGGTTACGATGCTTGCATTGTAGCAAAATGAACAAAGGAAAAATGTTAAGCGTTGAGATCAGGGGGTAACAACATAAAGCCCTTGGCCTTTACTCTGAGTGTCATTCTGCCTGCTTGGATGAGAACAAATGCTGGGATAAGGATGGGTGAGAAGGAAGCAGGAATGATGGCTTGAACCAGATCAAAAGCAGTAGAGGTAGTCTGCCTAGAAATACCCAGCTAAGGGGATAATAAGTGACATCCAAATAAAGTTGCTGAATATGTAGTTTACTTTTTATAATGTTCTCTAAATTCCCCCTACTATTTTCCTCTTTTAATCAGCGTTATGGTTATTTGTACCTAAGTGGTTTAATGGACCTCCTTGAAGTAGGCACATGTTTGTCATGTCATTTGGAATTTATATGTGGTAGAAAAAAAGATAAACCTTATATATTTTAATGTCCTTATAAACAATGTTAAGCATATACATAATGTATAAATATGTATCTTATAATTCACTTATATTATATACCTATATGTAATGTGGATATGTTTCTTATGTATTTAATATATGCCTATCTATCTCATATATATATGGGTTATCTTTGTTGCCTTATTCAGATACAGCAGGGTAGTCCTGTTCTCTGTCACTTTGGCAACCACTGGGAACTGGTAGGCCTGGTCAGTGAGTCCTCGGTGGCCTGTTATGACCCAGTTCTTGTGACCAAGACAGCCCCCTGCCTATCTTGGATGAGATGGCTAATCAAGGCACCCCAGAAGCCACTGGATCCTATTTTTTCTCTACCCTGCAGTTTTTCTCCTGGGGTAGGACGTGGTATACAAGACAGGCTTAGCCTGAACAGGGCCTCTACCATTTTGACCTCCCATGGATTCTCTGAACAGTCATGGAGGAGAAGATTAGGTACTTTCCCACCGAACAGACAGCGCTGAAATCCTCCTCCACTATTTTTTGGGTCAAATAATGGAGACTCATTTCCTGGCAGCACACAGTTACGCCTTCAAAGCAGTCAGCTCTCCTCCGCTAGCACATTCCCAATGGTACAATCTTGGACCTCTCCTCTTGCCACATCATGGGATCCTTCTCATACAGCTATGCCCTGGAGTACCCCAGTGGCTGATATTTCTGATTCTTCTGTTCTGTCTGGACCTCAGAACACTCCAACACCTGATATACCTACACCCTGGAACCTTCCTCACAGAGACGCAATGAAATATAAGTATCAAACTATGACAGATTCACTAAGATCCTGGGTTAAACCTTTAGGTGGTATAACTGGGCTTCATACTCCACCGTTAGGTAATGATGGTGGATCACATGTTCTGTTTTCAAGTGACATAGATGGATCAAAAGTTCATTCTGAGATTAATACTGTTCAGTCTCAAGTTCAGTCTAGTAAGGCTCCTTTCCATGGTCAACTTCTAGCTAGACCCTGGCTAGAAATTACACCTGGTGTTGGACCTTGGACCCATTTTGTGCCTGATAAAACAGGAATAGTTACGCAAATTCAATCTAGTGAGGAGAGTGTTAGAACCCAAATACATCATGTAGCTGATAGAGTTGATGCTGTTGTTAAACCAGTAACTTATAACTTGCAACCACGGGTCCCTTTAATTGTTAATAAAATTGGATTCTGGGCTCATTCCATACTATATGAAGAGAGATCCCAATATCCTATGGTAACCGATACCTTGGAACCCTGGTTTCAGCCTGTCTTAAATATAGTTAGATCCCAAGGACCTATAGAAAAGACAGAAGCATACAGGCTTCTCCCTGAATCTAAGTCAACTCAATTTTGGACTGCATCAACTCTTAACAGGAACTTTACTTGAGCTCCATCTGCAGTCAATACAATTACATCTTTGGCCCAGTATAAGACAAGGACGATCAGATCCTTAAGTCAAGTGGGTAGAAGGAGTCCATTGAATAAACATGACACTGTACAGTCAAACCCCAGATGCAGACTAAAGATACAACATGGCTTTTGGTTCATACAGTTACTCAGGTAAGTGATCCTTTAATCCACTCTAAAGTTGGTACAATCAGACCGTGGCCTCAGCCTGAAGCCGACATTGTCCAAACTTGGACCCAGTCAGGAACGCAATCAGCAAGACCTTTGACTCAATTAAAAGCCGATACAACCAAACCATGGTTACAGACTAAAGGAAGCAGACCCTGGATTCAGACTAAATTCCAAATTGCCAGACCCAGAACTCAGACTGAAGAAGGTAAAGATAGACATTGGATTCAGCCAGAAGCAGATGCAATCAAATATTGGACCCACACTGAAACTGAAACAATCAGACCCTGGAACCATCCTGAAGCTGGTACAGCCAGATCTTGGTTCTGGACAAAACCTGATCAAATGGGAGAGAGGACCCAGGCAGACTTTAAAACACTCCACTCTTGGAACAGCCTGAAGTTGACGTGGTTAGACCATGGATTCAGTCTGAAGCTGGTAGTATCCATCAATGGACAAAGCCTGAATCATCTACGTTCAGACTCATGACACAGTCTAAAGTTAATACAGTCACAGCATGGACTAGGCGTGAAGCTGATGCTGTCAGACTTTGGTTGCAAACACAAACTGATAAAATCAGAACCTGGAGCCAACCTGAATCTCCGACAATCATTTCTTGGTCTGAGCCTGAATCTGATAAAGTCAGACCTTGGTTGAATACTCAAATGGATGGATACGTGCAAACCTTGGATCGAGACAGAATTTGAAACAGCCCACTCCTGGGCCCAATCTGAAGGTGATCTAGCCAGATCCTGGACTCAGTTTGAAGCTGAAAATGTCAAACACTGGTTCCAGACTCAAATGGAGACAGTCACACTGTGGACAGAGCCAGTAATCAAAACATCCCACCACTGGATACAGTCCACAAAGGAAAATAGTCAAGCCCTGGAACCAACCCGATAAGGTGGAAACTTGGATACAACATGATGCTTTTACGGTCAGGCCCTGGGATGAGTTTGAAGGTGATAAAGATAGATTGTGGACTCAGTCTGAAGCGGACACGATGAGACCCTGGATTCAGCCTATAACTGATACAGTCACACAGTGCACTCAGGGTGAACTTTCAGAAATAAATCCATGGACAAAAACTATAGCTGACACATTCACATGGTGGACCCAGGCTGAATCTCTAGCAGTAAATCCCTGGGTGCAGTCTGACAATGATACTGTTAGACCGTGGACGCAGACTGACTCTCTCACAGCAAATTCTTGGACACAGCCTCTACCTGATACATTTACACAGTGGACCCAAGGCGAACCTTCAGAAATAATTCCCTGGACAAAAGCTGAAGCTGATGCTACACCTTGGATTCAGGCTGAGACCCCAGCAGTAAATCCCTGGACACAGTCTGAAACTGACATAGTCACAGTATGGACTCAAGCTGAATCTTCAGCAGTAAATCCCTGGACAGACACTGCAGCTGGAACAGTTCCTCAGTGGAAAAAGCTGAATCTCTAGCAGTAAATTCATGGACACAGCCTGTAGTTGATATAGTCACGCGGTATACTACATTTCTGGACATTGTCTGAAATGGATACAGTCACAACATGGACCCCAACAGACTCTTTAGCAGTAAATTCCTGGAGGCAGTCTGAAACTGGCAGTTATCTCAACATGGACCAATAAAGTAAATCTAGAAATAAATCCCTGGATACACTATGAGACTGATACAGTCACAGCTTGGAAGAAACTCCACAAGCAGGCAGAAACTCCGCAAGTAAACACCTGGACACACGCTGTAGCTGATGCAGCTCCATCATGGACTCAGGCTGAATCTTCAGCTGTAATCCCTGGATGGAGGCTGAAACTGATACAGTCACAGCATGAACTCAAGTTGAATCTTTAGCGAATCCCTGGACAGAGACTGTATCTTCCACAGTCATACCATGGACCCAGGCTGAATCTCTAGCAGTAAATCCATGGACACAAGCTGCAACTGATGTAGACATGCTATGGACCCAGGCTGATTCTCTAGCAGTAAGTCCCGGGACAGTGCCTGCATCTGATAGTGTTATACAGTGGATCCAAACTGAACTTCCAACAGAAAATCAGTGGACAGAGAATGTATCTGATACAATCATATAACTTACCCAGGCTTAATTTCCTGCAGTAGAGACGTGGACACATCCTCTGGCTGATGTAGTAACACCATGGACTCAGGATATCCCTTTGCACAACCTATATCTGACAAAGTCACACTATTTACTCAGGCTCTCACTCCAGAAGTAAATCCTTGGTCAAGGCCTGAGGCTGATACAGTCACACCATGGATCCAGGTTGAATCTGCAGAAGAAAATGCCTGGACAGAGGCTGGTTCTGAAACATTCACACCATTGATCGTGGAATGTAAACCCTGGATAGAGACTGTATCTGATATAGTCACACCAGGAACCAAGTATGATTTTTCAGAAGCAAAACTTGGGATACTGCCTGAGGCAGGTACATTTGAACTGTGACTCAGTCTGAATCTTCAGCAGGAATTCCCTGGACAAAGGCTGTACCTATTGCAGTCACACAGTGGACCCAGCCTGAATCTCCAGCAGTAAATCCCTGGACACAACCTGCAGCTGACACAGTCACAAAGTAGACACAGACTAAATCTCCATTAGTAAATATGTGGACTCAGGCTCCATTTCCAGTGGTAAATACCTGGACACAGTCTGAATCACTACCAGTAAGTATTTTGACAGAAACGGAATCCCTAGCTCTAAATCCACCAATACAGCCTCAGGCTAGGACAGTCACATTGTGGATTCAGGCTGAATCCCCATCAGTAAATTTTGCATACAAGCTGTAGCTTCCAGAGTCATACCATGTGCCCAGGCTGAATATTCAGCAGTAAACCCACTGACACAGGCTGTAGCCAATGCACTCACACTGTGGACCCAGGCTGAATCTCTAGCATCGCATCCCTGGCCAAAGTCTATGGTGAATACAATCACAGAATGGGCCCTGGATGCATTTGCAGAGACCGTGTTGGGGGCTCTACACTTTCAGCGCGTGAGCTCGTGTCTCTTTCTCTGACTGCGGCCGGGAGCCCCTCTGTCAGATATCCCGCCTCGCTGCCTGTCTAAAGCGATCACATCCTCCGGTCCCTATGCCCTTCTCTCCTGGCACGTCTCTGCCCGGTGCCGCTGGGGGCACATTCTCTCTGTGTATCACACAGAACCTGAAGGAGGTCTGCCCCAGGTGACACTGGCAGGGCCCCTGGCTTCTAAGTCAGGCTCTTCGGTGTCACCTGGCCAACCCATTACCAGGGGGTCAGCGGACCTACAGCCGAGAGGTAGGCTCGGCCAACACAGAGCTACTGAGAGGAATGGAAAGGTAGCCTTGTCCTTGACAAAGTCAGTGAGGCCCCGAGTGGGCAGAGGGCCTCCCGGCGAATGAAGAGGGTGCTGCTTTCTGCACCAGGGACGGGTTGACGCTGGTCCCCGGGGCAGGCAAGATTCCCAGGGTGGCCATCAGGGTGGGGGCTCTGTGCATGTTTAGCAGTAAACAGCAGGGCAGACGGGAAGGGAGCCCACCTCCTCTTTTCAGCCTCTCCTTCAGAGCCTAATTTCTTCACCCAAGTGCTGCGTCCACCTTCAGGACATTGTAGCACACACGTAGTCACGAACTGGTTCCCAGTGGCCTCCCACAGCTGCCTGAGGGGGAAAGAGAAACCAGCTGAGGGCAAACACCTACAGAGCAAAGGGAGCCCTGGAGCACCTCTCTAAGCAGACGGCCCGGGGACATGCGAACCAACCTGAGAGCTCCAGGAAGAGGAAAGCGTGTCCCAAGTCGGCTGGGCCCCTAGCACCTTGTCTTCCTGTATGGTGCCACAGACAGGGGCACGGGGAATGGAATCGAGCCTGCGTGCTCCCCACGGTCAACCTGTCCAAGGCAACCGGGAGGAAACAGAACACAGGTGCACGTGACTCAGCTCCCACTGCGCCCACTTTCAACCACACCATCCCGTAGGCAGGGCAATCGTTCCAAGAACAACCCGTGGAGCTAAATGTGCACATGGGCTAGATCCACAGAGGGGAGGCGGGGGACAGAAAACAACTGGGACAGTAAACAAGGGGGCGCTGACCAAAATCCTTTCTCGTGGAAACACGTACGTGTAGAGTTCTGCATAGGTACCTGCCCGTGTGTGGCGTGTGTGTGGGGGGATTGGGGGGGGGGGCACGTGTGTGCACATGCGTGCTCAGGAATAGGCATGACTACGGTCATGCATGCGTGGACGTTGGGATGGACGCGGGGACGTGGAAAAGCTTAAACAGCTCATAGAACATACGTAAACTGTGGGCCAGTTGAAGCCCCCAAGCCAGGGAATCCAGTCCAGAGATACCACTCGTGGAGCAAAGTGTAAGGGGCATCACACGCCAGCACCCTCGACCAGGGGCTGAGACTAGAGGGAGGAAGAAAGCACCTGTGGAAGGACAGGGAGGATGCAAAGCACATGAGAATCATAAAGGACCCCATGCCCAGGCCCAAAGAGGAAAGACCCACCCCCCACCCCTCCAGCCCCACTCCCATCTCAGCTACAGCCACCTTTATCTCCTTCTCCAGTGCATGAGCAACCTTTCCCCCACCCCTGTGTAGGCCCTTGAGAAACACCTGGCCTTTTTTTCATAAGGTTTGGCACCTTATGAGGTGCATAACTCATAACCGACTGCCTCACACTGATTTTGCTGGTTTAAGACATCACTCTAATGTTCTGACAACCCTTGTGGCTCAGGAGTATGGCCGTGATGGCTTAGCTGGATTCTACCCCTGCTCCCCTGTCCCACAAGACTGGGGCGAAGGGCTGGGCTGGGCTGTGATCTCATTTAGAAGGTGGACGAGAGCAGAACCACTTTCACAGGGCATCCTTAGGGTCGGCAAAATTCACATCCTCGGGTTGGCAGTGGTGAAGGCATGCATGCGTGCGTGGTGGCCCTCGACTGGGTGCAGTCCTCAGCACCTCAGTGTGTGCGCACGTGTCCAAATAAAGTTTCTGGCGTTCCCCAGTGCCACCAAAGCGTGTCGTCCCTCTCTCGGTCTCTCAAAACACAGGATGGCCAAGTCAACTTCGTCTTGTGCCATGTGTCAATGTCCGTTCCCGGAGGGACGCTTGTCACCTTATATTGGCTAGCAGAAAGGCAATTTCTGCCTGCCACTCAAGCGTTTGAAAGGCACTATGCAAACGTGTGGTCACACAAAGTCCGAGAACCCGTGGGTGCCAATCACACACGAGGAGAGGTCTTTTGGTGCCAGGCAAGGTAGAATTTCTCGGAGAGTTTAAGCATCCAGAGGGGATCCCAGGAGAGTGGGCCACACAGGGAGGGAGCAGATACATACAGAAACAAGAACGCGCACACACACACACACACACACACACACACACACACAAAGACAGAGGGGAGACAGACACTCAGACGGAGCTCTTCACTGCGTGGCTTTTCTGCTCTTGAGCAAAGGAATTCAAGTCGAGCAAAGAGCTGGGTTTGCCGGACACTCCCCTCTCATGCCACAGAGCTTCGGGCTCTCTGTTCCCTGGAAGAAAAGTATCCAGCAACTTCGGCCACCATGCATTTCCTTGTACATTTTCTGAGAGTTCCCAGTGGTTAAGGGTCCCGAGGGAAACCGGATTCTGATTTCCTGATTTTGGAGCGGGAACTCCTGGCTCCAACTGGTACAGGCCACTTAGGTATCACAGGGCACCCGGGCACCCCAGACACAAGGCCGGAGGCCTCCCTGGAGGCGAGCTCCTTGTGGAACCTGGGCTGCTAAGTCCGGGGGACGGATGGGGTGTTTTGGCGGACCCGGCAATCCCGGAGACCTGCCTCTTTCCACAGGACAAGGGGCGAGGCAACCGAGGGTGACGCCCACTGTCCTCACCCTGATTGGTCGTGATGGGGCCGAGCGGCCTATGCGCGGCTTGGAGCTGCTTCCTGCCACCTGGACACGCATGCCTGGTGTCCAAAGCTCCTGCGCATGCGTTTCAGCTCTTTTCACCGCAGAGGCTCCTGGGAACGATTCAGTCCGCAGCGAAGCGTGATTGTAGTTGCTGGGAGTGCGTGGTGCTCGCCCCACGTGCTGAGCTTCTAACTGCCGCCCCTTCGCCGCTGCCCCAGTTCAGAGCCAGGTCCGCATGGGCAGTGAGGCGGGACCCGGGGTCATCCTAGGTGTGGGAGGGGGTCCTCAGGAAGCAGGGGCCCGCGGGTCCCCAGGTGTGGTGCGGGAGGTGGGTAGGGTGCTGGCCCTAGCTGATGGGTGGGGCGAGGAGGCCGCCATCTTTATCGGGGAGGTGGTGCGCCAATGCGCGGCCCTGTTGGAGGGAGAGGTGGCGCGGATCATGGATGTGTTTTGGCAGCCTGTGGAGGACATGATGGAAGAGGTGGAGGTGGTGGCGGAGAAGCAGCAGCAGCAGGTGGTGGCGGAAGAGCAGGAGGAGAAGCCCCAGGAGCAGGGGCAGGAAGAGCCAGGGCCGTCCCCGAAGAGCGCCTCGCTGGAGGCGCTGGAGGCGCTGAAAGTCTTGCAGTTACAGCTGGAGTCTGTGAATAGGGAGTGCAGCCGACAACGCTTTCGTCTCAAGCTCACAACACTTCGGAGACGGAAGCCTTATCTGGAACACAGAAGCACCATCATCCAGAGCATCCCTGGCTTCTGGGTCAAAGTTGTATCCTTAATTTTGTATTTGAGAGACCACGTTGTGGCCGGGCTAGTGCAAGGGGTACCTAACGTAGCGGGCCGTTTGGGTACCAAAATGTATCCGTTGGATTGTGCATTGTGGGCACACTCAGGGAAATGTGATCCTGAAATTCTGCGGTCATGCTGATTTTCTGCATAGCAGGAAACAAGACTAGGGCTTTAGTTGCAGAGGTCCAAAAAGGTATTGTCACTAGTACCAGGGCCTCTTGAGACACAAGAGTTGTCTTGTGCACAGGTTCTTCTTGGAATAACCATCAGGGAAAACGGAGGTGAGAGTGGGGAGTTATGAAAGCGCATCCTAGTTAGAGCCAGGAGTGTTTGCTGTGCGGAAGTAAACTTGTTCTGTCCAGTTGGAGATCAGGGCCTCCCTCTCAGAATCGGAGGCTCCCTGTTTTAGTGCACAGATATGCACACCCCGAGGGGCTCATTGTTCCTTCGTGCAGTCTGTATTGAAGGAATAGGACTAGATGCTAGTGGGGCCTTGAGATCAGACACTCCCAGGCCGCTGTCCAGGCTCGCTCTGTTCTCCCAGCCCTTTCACCTCCGGCATCTAGAGGCTCCTTGACGTAAAGCAGTTTGTGAACCACCCCCAGATGTCGGCCATGATTAGCACCCAAGATAAAGACATGCTTAGCTACATGACCAACTTGAAGGTCAGGCTGGGGAGGAGAGGGGAAATGATTTATCCTGGAAAACAGGAAAGAGCAGGTCTGCTGGAGAGAGATTTCACCCTCTGCCTCCACTTTGTCCCGGCAGGTGGAGGAGCTCGCAGATCCCAGTGATTACCGCAAGATCATGTTGTTTTTCCGGAAGAACCCCTATTTCCAGAATGAGGTGGTTGTTAAGGAGTATCTCATTGAGGCCACTAGTAAGAGACAGCTCCCTGGATCGTGGGGGAGGGCAGATGGGGTGAGGTGAACTTGAAACGTGATTTAGGCCCTTGTCCCACGCTCCTTTTCCCACAGGATATAGGGCATCTCATCTCGCTCCAATTCAGTGGCACCGTCATTTTGAAGAGGAGGTGTATAGCCGCAGGCACAACAACAGCAGCCTTAACTTCTTCAACTGGTTCTCTGACCACAGCTGTGTAGGATCTAGCAGGATTGCTGAGGTGGGGTGCCTCTGGGCCTCCTCAGCAATGGCGATGTTGTTCGGCTGGTCGGGGGGAGGGGTGTGGGCCTGGCCTGGCCTGGCCTGTCCTGTCCCGACCGGGCCCCTTTCCCCTACCAGATCATCGGCGAGGACCTGTGGACCAATCCCCTGCGCTACTACCCGAGGGAGAAAGGCCCCACCGGGACAGGTCACCAAGAGGAGGACAGGTGGGTAAGGAGCCCAGGGGCTGGGCGCTGAAACGAGTAAGCTGGGTCGTTTATTTCACTCATGGAGGAGTTGAGGCTCAGAGGCATATAGTGACACCAGGGCGTGAGGGCGTCAGGGTGCGACAGCACATCTGGAAAACTGCAGTGCAGGACTGGTTCTGACTAGGGAAGCTTTAGGCGAGTGAAGCAGCATGAGAGTCAAAGTCACTGAGATTCAAAGGTGCATGTCTCTGAACTGTCATTCCATGGCCATCAACCCCACCCTCAGGCCTCCTGTACCGCCCCCTTAAATTTGGGCTTGCCTTTGGGCTTGCCTCAGGTTTCCCCCACCACCCCGTTTCCACAAAGGTGTGTGAGTCCCCTTTGTGCAAAGCCTTACCTCGCTGTCCCATCATTTTTTTCTGTTTTGATCATCACCGTCATCTTTTACTTTTCTTATGCATCTCCTTCACCTGCCATGGCTATTGTGAGAACAGTGGCCATTTTGCGTCGATTATGAAGAAAAGTTTTTAATATGCGGTTGGAGGAAATGTAAGAGATCACAGGGGATGTGACTCTGTCTCCTGGGCAGGGCCTTAAAAAGTTAAAGCGGTCTTTAGCATTGTTCAGAGAGGTTGGGTTATTATGTGTGTGCCTGTGTGTGTTTTCAAAGGCACTCCCGATCTTGAGATGCGTGTGATGGAGCATCACCCTTGACCTAAGAAGCTGCTTTGGGTGAAGGCGAACGGTCAACGTGGTTGTCGTGCACACGAAGAAACGAAGAGAGGTCTGGTGGTGAGACGTACAGAGAGGGAGACACCAGTAAACCTGGAATAAAACCGGAAGATAAATAAGCAGCGTCAGTTGTATGTGTTTGTGTGGTGTTTGTGCAGGGGCTCAGGGTAGACACATCAGCCCCAGGCAGGCTTCTCAGTTTGCTGCCTGGGAATTACCAGGCCATGGAGAGTTGTAGAGGTGGGGGGAAATCATACTTTGGGATTGCATCAGAGGATGCAGTTCTGCCTGTGGGATGGGGGTTGGGGAGGAAGGAGAAATAAGAGAAGGACTGGTTAACTGGGGCCTGTCATTTTTCCAAGGGAAATGCGGAAGTTCAAGGAAAGGGCCTGATGAGCAAGGGCCTGAGATTGAAATGCTGGAAGTTAATTTTGTTGGATAGTGGTCCTCCATGTATCCTCACTGTTGCGTATCATCAGACACTTTAATGGGATACAACGGGGGGAAGCCTTAGCATTTAATTCACTGTTGGACCGGATGCCCTTCTAGTGCATATGAACACAGGGTCTTTTGCTGAGACAATTAGCCTCTCAGGGCTAGGGTTCCAGACAACATCTCAGGACATGGGGGTGTAAGGTGTATGGAGGACATCTGAGGAGGTGAGGGAGACACGGGTGGGAAGGCAGTGAGGATGTTAGTGTGCTCTGGCAAAGGTGACCAGGGGAAAAGGTAAGTTTGCTGGGAAACGGCTAAGCAAACAAAAACGGAGTCCCTCACATCTGAGTGAACTCACGTGAACTCTGTTCTTTTTTCCGGGGGACTCAGTTTGGGTACAAAAGGGCACACGGGGAGAGGGGAGAGGTGGGGGGAGTGGGGAGTTGGGGATGTTAAACAGGCAAGTGCCAGGCCACCCAGCTGTGTGCTCTCTGTCCCGTGGCGGCACAGTGGTTAATATCCCTATTTTCAGACAGGCTTAAGCCCTCTGCCCAAGGCCCGCTTCAGGCCAGGTCCCCAGAAAGTAAACATTTTTCTCATGAACAGTCTGGTAGAGGTGTCCCATCCTCGCTGAATGGCTGGGCACACCGTGTTTCAACCACAGAGGCACTGTCCTCCTTCTGGGGCCTTGCCAGCAGTCTGTGCCCCTGAGGCCAATGGGAAGACCTAGAGCATACCGAGCTCACCCAGGAAGTGGTGAGCACTTCAGGTGCTCCTTGCCAAGTGGCTGGCTGCTTCTCAGAAGCACGTCTGTCTCTGGACCAGGCAAAGGACAGACTCTGCCACAAACGGAGCAGGGAATGTTCAATGTTTGTCCCCCCAGTGTTCTTCTCTCTTCCCAGATACAGCGGCTCCAGCACAGGCGTCCCTGAGGGTGGCATATTGACAGTACCATTTCCGTCCCACATGTTGAGCTCTCGCTCAACGACTTTTGGTAGAAGAGCCTTCTCCCAAAAGCCCCAGCTCGTTCCAGGACGAGGGTTTGACAGTCAAAGTTCATGGAGTCACAGATGTCCCCTTCAAAGTGCACTGAGTTAGATCGCCTGCTCGGTGTCAGGTTTTGTATTTGAACATCTACATCCCAGCTATGCCCCTTCTACAGTGGAGACATCCGAAGGTCTAGAAGGCGAGGCTTGGCCTTTGCCCGCTGCTGTCCCCACAACCACCCCACAGACACTGTGGAAACAGGTCTTCTCAGCTTCTCGCACTGTACACCTCAAGGAACCCTTGGGGCTTCCACATGCTGGTCCCTGTCTTTCCTGGTGCTGGTAAAAATAAACTATGCTCTGATAACCCTGCAGTGGGAGTGGGACAGCATACTGGTGCGTGGTCTTAGGCAACCTCAGACGGGGCTTGTTCTAAGGACTCCAGGATATTTATCCACATCCAGAACATTTAGTAAGGTCTTGCAAAGGACTTAATCACCAAAGCAAAGGTTGGGACAGGCTCCCCCAACTCCTAACATCTCCTGCCAGTGCTTAGGTACCAAGGCTATGCTTAGGCCTGACCTGTCCTGGAGTGAAGCTGGGCAGACGTTCATGGATCAGGTAGCGGAACTGTAAACTGTGGACGGTTGACTTGATTGTCATTCTCTGGAGACTTGGCATGATGTGTGCCCCAGAGGCTATAGCTTACTGAGTTTTCTCCTGGGCTACAGAGCTTAGACGTAGGTGTGACCCGGTCTCTTAAGGGCTTTTTCACGTGGGGCCTAATATCTAGGTGCGAGTAGATTGAATGCACAGTTGCACACGTTGCCTGAGGTTTTCTTCCGTTGAACTTCAGGGCATGTGAGGCCCAGCAGATTACTGATCAATCTATGAGCATTCTGGCTCAATCACTCTGAGCCACGTTTGCGTTTCCTGGTCTCTGGACATGTTCATGTTTTCCTCTGTCTGAAATGAAGATGGTGTGTCCGTGTTGTGTTTGCCCATGATCTCTCACTCTGAGCGTGAGTTGGTGTTCCTTCCTCTGGCTTTGCCCATGCCTTCGTCTCTCTGATCTTCCACCCATGCCTGTGCCCATATGCACGCCTCTAGTGCCATAGCTGTCGCAGTTTGTTCATGTCCCTGTTTCGATACACGTGCTCTGGGTTGCTGTTACTCACTTACTTATTTGTTAAGGTTTGTGTCTCTGAGTTGGTCTGTGCCTGCGTTCCACCCTTTCCTCCATTCCTGCATCAAATGCTTCCACCACCTTGAACTGGGACTTTTTTGTGAGTTCCGTTGTCTTTGTGAGCAACAAGAAATGCTTTATTGCAGGTGGAGTTAGCAGTGACACACATTTGGAAACAGAGGAATAGGCATGCCCTTGTGGCAAATCACCGACAGACAAGAATATCTTGGTGGAGGTGAGAATATCAATTACGGCCCCCAGAGGGTGATGAGGACATTGAGGGAATGCATTTGCCAGGGAAGCTTCCAGGAGGAGAACGTTTGGGGTTGACTTGTTAGTGTTTTGTAAACACTGGTGCAGGAGTGAAGGAAGATGACTCTTATTCCTCCCCATTTTATTCTTGCGTTGGTCATTAAACCGACATTATGTGGGCACAATTTCTTCATGAGTTTTAATAAAGCATCACCCGAACGATAGGAATTGGGGCTAGTCTTCCTGTGAAGAGAAAAGTTGTTAGAGAATCCTTGCCCTCAGTGACCTCCTATGACCCAGTGAGAGGGGGTGCATGAACAAAATACGGGCATACCGAATAGAAACTCGTGGACCAAGCACCTCACCCAGAGGATCAGGTGGTGCTGAAGGAAGGTGAGGGCTTCAGGAAGAGAGAGGTATGAGTAAAGGAAAGTTTGACGTGTAGATTCATGAGTTTTGCCATACCTGAAGAGTGTGAGGGGCATGATTTCTTGAAGTACTTGTCCTGCCCCTTTCTCTCCTGTCTCCACCTGGGACTGCAAATACGTAAGCCTCGGATTGCTCAGTGGAGTCTGGCAAATAATCTAGGCTGTTACATTTTCTGCATTATTTTTGTTCTCTTTCTGCTCCTCAGCCAAGATGATTTCAATTAACCTGACTTTAGGTTTTGTGATTCTTCTGCCTGCTCAAACCTTCCTTTGAAGTCTCTACTGAAGGTTTTGATTCACGTGCTGTGGTTTTTCAGCCCCATTATTCCTATTTGTTTCTGCTTTAAATGTCTCTTTGTTGAGAGTCTCTATTTCGTTAGACCTTGGTCTCCTGGTTTCTTTTAGTTCTTGCTCCATCGTTTCCTTTGTCAGGTGAGCGTAGGTATGACTCTTGATTGAATGTCTGCCTACAGAGTTAAAGTACTTGGTTTCCTCATGCACAGTTTCTATTAATTTGCTGTCTGACCTGTGATGGGGCAAATACACACTTGTTTCATTGCATGCCTTGTAAGTGGTGTTGAAAACTGGAGATTTTGAAGTTTGGAATGCAGTAAATGGGGAGAACGTTTTTCTCCCTCGTATTCATGTGTGGCTGCGGGTTGTAGTTGATCCTTTCCGTTACTGTGCCGAACTATTTTTGGTTAGATGGCTTTCTTTGCCGTGTGCTGTGTAGTCACTGGTGTTTCTGTTCCACGACGTGGGTGGACACAACCGATTATTATTTTTTTAAACCGCCGGGGTGCTGGGTCAGGGGGTTTGGGGAGGTAGCAAGGAAACACAAATTTCAAAAACCACTCTCCTGGTCTCTGCAGATTACCTTGGGGCTGGGTGCACAGCTTCATCACCGTATACACCATTTTCATTTTCCCAAGTTTTCCCACCCAGTACACCTGGAGACTAAAGATCAGCCAGAGGTGAAAACTTAGGGTCTCCTCAAATCTTTTCTGAGCCAGTGAATGTGTGTGACCTTGTCTAGCAACACGGGGACGGGCAAATTTCTCCTTTACCCCTGTTGAGGTCCTTTTGGCTCTCCTAATAATTATGTGGACACAAGACAGATTAACAGGAAAAACAAACCAATTTAATTCATGTACACAGAGGTCTCAGAAATGGGACCGCCTGAAGTGACCAAAGCCCGCTGAATGTATTTAGTTTTGGACAAAGAAACATTTTTGTACATTCGACAAAACAAAGAGGCTTGTGCTTGGGTAAGCAGCCTAATGAAGAAGTGTCAGCGTTCGTTTATCCAGCTTTCTTAGCCTTGAATTTCCTAACGGTGGTGACAAGGATGCTTTCTAGCCTCCTGCCATAGGGAGGATACCGTCACATGGATTTAGTTCGCACTTTGGGGGAAGGCAGGGAGCCAGAGTATTTTTGTTGTGGTTTTCAATCATTTCCCCTCACTGACTGTTTCCCTGGTAGCCTCCGTTCAAAATAATCAACATGCCGGTGAGGCATATCTTGGGCTGCCCGCTCTGAGCCCCAAGGATTCCCTCCTCTGCAACTTCCCTTGATGTTTCACAAAGAAAAGGCTAAGGTGATGGCCATGGAGAGCAAAACTGGTTGAGTAGCTCAGTGCTAAGAGATCTGCAAAGGGAGAAAAGAACATAGGTTAGAATGAGGATGAAGAAAAACAGAAAAGAACAAATCAAATCAAAGTACATTTCCCCAAACCCTACCGAAACAGTTCCCCAGTCCTGGGAAGACATCAGTCCAATAAAACGGCTTTGCTTCATTTATGTGACGAAAGCATTTCCTTCACTTTTAATAAGTTGGAGACTATTTTTCCCATTTGATTTACGTAGAAGCAGTTATTTTCCACCGATGATTGCATAATCTCATCCTCACCGAGCAGTCAGGATGTCCAGAGCAAGTCCATTTTGGAGCACCACTGATGCTAGGCTGTTAACTTCTGACTGAAGTATTTTCACACTTTGCATAGGGGAACTGAACTCTTGTTCCACTACCATGGAGAGTTAAGATGGCTGTTCTAATTCATAACCTCCATAGCTTGGGAATAAGATCCTGAACAATGAAAAGAAGTTGGAGTTGTGATACCCAATGGATTGTCTATGACTTCCCTGCTGGCACCTTTATGGGACACAGTTTTATGAACAAAGGAGCCCAGGTTTGTAATTTGGCTGCATTTAGGGTGGAGTATTTGGTGACAGAAGGAGCCAGGTATCCAAGTCCCCAGGGCTTCCCTGGTGGCGCAGTGGTTGAGAGCCCGCCTGCCGATGCAGGGGACGCGGGTTCCTGCCCCGGTCCGGGAAGATGGCGCATGCCGCGGAGCGGCTGGGCCCGCGAGCCATGGCCGCTGAGCCTGCGCGTCCGGAGCCTGTGCCCCGCAACGGGAGAGGCCACAACAGTGAGAGGCCCGCGTACCGCAAACAAACAAACAAAAATGCTACGAGCAAAGGAGAAATACCTTCAAAATGATGGAGTTAATTCATCCATTTGTTCCCTTATTTTAAAATATGTATAAAGGTTACTAGGCATTAGGTGTAACAAGAGGAAATGTCTCCTGTCCTCACAGTGAGCACAGTTCCTTGGGGGCAAAGGCAACCTCTAAAGTGTCAACTAAAATTGATGTGATCTATGGGAAGTAGAGGAAGAAACCAGCCTGGTTCAGTGAGGGAAGCCTGTGCAATTTCAGATGGAATAATTTTGAAGTGACCCTAACAGTATGAAGTGGTTTTACTTGAATAAAAGAGAGGGACGACCCTCTCTATTAACATTCTATTTTTACAATACCAACAGAAATGTAAACTAGGTTATTTCTAGTACTGCTCTGACGGACAGTCTTATTCTGAGGGTTCCACATTGACTTGCGCTTCAACTCCTGTCTTCAAGGCTCTCTGGGGAGGGGGCGTGCTCACCGTGCCCGGGGGATGCCCCCAGATGCGGGACCACCCGGCTCTTCCATCTTCCTTGGGAAAGCCTGGCCTTCACCCCAGAATCCCACATTGTTCAGAGACTTTGTGCTCATTAACTTCTTAATCTGGTCCATTCTAATAACGCAAAGCAGTTTTACTTAATTATTATTCTGAAAGTCCAGTTAAGAATTTAATCATTTCTAAACAAATCACTTAAATACTAGTGGGACTAACCATGGCGCAGCACTTAACGAATTACTTGGTCTCTCTCTGTAGGAATATTATTTAGTCAGAATTGGACATCTCCTTTCTCTCAGCCAGCCCTCCTCTTAAACGACAATGGTTTTAAAATTCCAATTTTATGACGTAGTTTACCACTCTGCACTGGCATTGTAAGAGGCATTTTCTAAATTAAGTGTCTGAGGTCTTTTCCATGCCTCTCAACTCGGAGACTCAGAGTTAGAGCTTATGGGTAGATGTACGATCGTATACTGGATATTTCGGAGAGACAGTCCTCCAAGATTTCTACTAAAGTGTACCTGTTTCTTTGGACAACTGGAATTGCCCTCCTCTACTTCTGATAAGTACTACACCCTATTAATTTTATATATTTAAACATTTTCTTCCTCCTATACTGAGTGTTAGCTGGAAGGTAGGAAACTCGCTCCTGATTTAGGAAAAGGAGACATTCTAGTCCTATTCAGTGCTCTATAACTTGTCCTAAAATTTCCATCTCTGTATCTATCTGCCTCTCTAAATACCTACCTATTTTTTTCCTTTTCCTCCTTCTTCTCCTCTTCCTCCTTCTTGTCTCTTTCTCTGTCTCTGTCTTTGTCTCTATCTCTCTCTCTCTCTCTCTCTCACACACACACACACACACACACACACACACACACACACACTCCTCATGTATATCTGGGGAAGATGCTGATGAGATTGCTATTCTTTACAATCCCTAAGTCCGTAGAGATGTCAATCTTTAAAAGACAGTGTGCGATCTCTCCTTTGAGAACCTGATACCCTTCTGGGAAAGCAGTATACTTGCTGCTTAGCGGTGATGAGATGTCCCAGGAGCTACTAAAACCTGACTCCTGTGTTTTTTCTTGAGAAATTTAATCATCAACACAACTGCTAATTCAAACCCTGTAAGTTGTCCTTCATTTTATATTACAGGAATGTTCAAAGCCAATAAATTGAAGTCGCAGGTGCTCCACTCCCAGAGTTATTAAACATAAAAACTCTTTTATGTCCCTGAAGAGTCTGCTGAATTCATTGTACTAAGTACTTGCTTGCAGTCCTGGAAATGAAGGGCAAAATTGTATCAATTGGTGGGTGTCGATTTGTGAGTCCAAGTCCATTTATCTGGTAGAAAACTGATCCTGTCTTTATTTAAAGTCTTAATATCTTGTTCATCATGTATTCTGCATCACTTCTGAGTTTTTAAAATAGTGCATTAAATATTATTCACCTCGATTACTGAATGTTTTTGGTGCACCCCTAAATTCTGTATCCAATGTAACAGCCTCACTTGCCACCCTGTCCCAGTCCGGCAGGACAACCTGACGTTAGTTTAAGTTCTGAAGTGATTGAGGACTTCACTCTTGCTTTTCTTTTGCTTTGTTTTTTTACATAGTAAGTAGTGTTAAAGGTATGAACACGATAAATCGCCACTAACAGAGAAATATCGATAGAGACGTAAAATGTGTCCTTGCTTTTATGTGCAAAATATCCAAACCCTGGATGGGTATATTCTGGTCCATCTCAGTTTTTTGGTGTACATTTAAGTTTAACCACGTTAAAAATACTGATAAAAAGTAGCAAGTTGCGATAAAATACAAATGAAGTGAGTCAATGCATTAAGGGCATATTCCAGCTTTATCGCACTCTATCCACATGATCCCAACACCTTTAAACCTCAGCCATGCCATCCCCTTGTGGGGACAATACATATCAATTTTGTGAAGAAGGTTTTCATCCACAATAAAATAGAAGCAAGCGTAATGAGGTAGGAAGTGTGGACTAGGTTATATTTAAAAAGAGAATATGAGTACGTTACAATCTGTGATGTACAAAGTTCTATAGGTATTAGTCATTAGTTTTTCAGTTTTCACACCAGAGGTAAAACCTGGAGGCAGCGGCTTTGCCCCCGTCAGGAGTGTGGCGTGTGGACTCTACTCTCTGAGTTACTCCAAGCCCACTTAGCCTGGTCACCCAAGGATCCACGCATGAGACCACCTGCTTGCTTTTTGTTTCTTGTCTCCATGGCTCAGTGCTTTACTGCCAGAGAGACATGGGATTCCTCCTTTTCTTTTTCTGCTTCACGGAGACAATTGCCAGTGACAGAAACCCAGGAAAACTTAGCACAAAGCACAAAACCGAGTCTAAAACTCCCAGAGGGGAACTTTCTAAAAGGCCATTAAGTTTCCTAAATGATAACATAAGTGTGAAAAACCTCATAGGTTGGTGCTTTCCGTTTCCTGACACGTAAAAATGGTAATAATCATCACAGCTAGTGAACGACACTGACAAATGACACTCCTATAGTCTCTCTTAGTTCTAAGCTCATTCACATGTGTCGTTTCACCTTTGTCCTCACAAGGAACTTGTCAGATTTCCATCTCAACGTCCTCATGCGAGTGAGGATAATGTCAAAAAACTTACAGAGAGACTGTGACTTACTCGAGATCACCAAAAAGAAATCTGAATTTAAGGTTCCTGTATCTTAGTCCTTTTCTATTGCAACCACGCCTCGCTGTTTTACTTAAAATTACGTTCATTTAAATAACTGCTTCAGTAAAATGAAATGTTACAAGACTAGGAACCTTTGTAGGCCAGGTTACACAGTGCTCTAAACACTTAACCTACGTTATGGTTTGGTCTGACCATTACAAATTCCGTACACTGCGGGCTTCGTTCTGGAGGTGTAACTTACACACAGCTTACATTAGCGTCAGGGGTACACGGTAATGCCTCGACGTCGGTATACACTGTGAAATCACCACCAGAATAAGCCTAGTTAAAGTCTGTCATGACACACAGGTGCAGTTTTCTTCCTGCAGTGAGACCGTGTTTCATTCAGTGTTACTGAGAAGTAACTGACGTCCGCCACTGCGTTAAGTCTACGGTGTGCCCAGCACATGGTTTGATTTAATGGTGAGAACCGCCCCGTAGAGTTCCAAGACTACGCAGCACAGTATTGCTAGCC
The DNA here is from genome assembly GCF_964374135.1 of Grampus griseus. Lineage (NCBI taxonomy): Eukaryota > Metazoa > Chordata > Mammalia > Artiodactyla > Delphinidae > Grampus > Grampus griseus. Next base: position 13,447,416 of record NC_139016.1, on the reverse strand, counting down.
GTGGTCACTGTGCGGGACATCACATCCCAGGGCTTATTTCTGTCACAACTAGAAGTTTGCACCTTCCGACCCCTTTTCCCCTATCTCCTCCACGCCCCGCCCCCACCTCTGGCGACCACCACTCCGTTCTCTGCATCTAGGAGCTGGTTTTCTGTCTGTCTGTGGCCTGGATCCCACGGAGAAGAGAGGCCGTGTGCTGTTTGTCTTCGTCTGGCTACTTTCACTCACCCTACGGCCCTCCAGGTCCATCCGCCGTCACACGTGGCGGCACGCCCTCCTTTTTCACGGCTGAGTGGCAGCCATCGTGCGCGCGTGAGCGCCCCTCCTCTGTATCCGCTCTCCGCTCACTGACCCGCAGGGGCCCCCGCCGCGCCTACTGCGAAGAGCGCTGGGGTAAATGCGCCGCTGCAGACACCTGGCTGAGTCGGTGCTGACCCTGAGGGTTTGCCCAGCCCCGTCAGTGGCCCCAGGGGCACGGTCTCGTGAGCACCAGCCTCCGGCTGACCCTCAGGCGGAAGCTCTGCACCGAGGCAAATGTAGGCAGTCCTGTGGGACCTCAAGCCTCAGCCCCTTTGGCCACCAGGGTCCGGCCGTGTCCTCCGGTGGCAGTTAAAACTGGGGCCACAGCCACTGACGTATATCCGGGGTCACCAACGTAAATCCGGGGGTCAGCGACGTAAATCCGGGTTCAGCGACGTACATCTCCTGTCAGCGACACAAATCCGGGGCCTCAGACATAAAACCGGGATCAGTGACGTAAATCCGGGGGTCACTGACATAAAACTGAGGTCACTGACGTAAAACCGGGCCCCCAGAGGTAAAGCCGGGGCCTCAGCCGTAAAGCTGGCGCCACGGACGTAAAACTGGGGTCACTGACGTAAAACCGGGGCCTCAGACTTAGTAAAACCGGGGCCTCGGACGTGAAGCCAGGGCTGCAGGCGCCTGTCAAGCCCAGGCGGAGTCCCTAGTGTGCTGGGCGGCGCGGGGGCCGCAGGAGGCCCGGCTCTGACCCCGAGGACACCAGGCCGCCCTGTGCGCCTCAGGCCACAGCCCTGCCCCTCCGGCGTCTCCGGGTCCCCAATGCCGCGCAGCAGCCAGGCGGTGAGTTCCCGGGCCTCTGAGAGCGGCTTCCGGGGGCCTTGTGGGCCCGGCCCTGGCGGTTCTCAGAGCCAGGGGTTCCGGGGCTGCATGCGGCAGGAGGTCTTAGAAGTCGGGGTGCCGCGTGTGGGGTTCAAACCCTGCTCTTCAGGGAGCAGCCCAGGGTTATGGCGAGCCCGCGTCCCAGAGTAGGCATCGCTCAGCCGGGTTTCGGGGGTTTTCAGAGGAAGTGGTTCCAAGTGTAGCTGTAGATCCCGTATTTGCGGGGTGCAGGGGAGCGAGTTCAGCATTCTCCTCGGTCCCCATCCTGAACGTGAACCCTGTGGTTCTCATTTACCCGACATTACAGATCAGGAAACCGAAGCCCAGAGAAATTCCGATTTTCGCTTGTAGTCACTCACGGTGAACAGGGACTCGTGGACTCAAGAGTCAGGCAGCCCAGGACCCCATGCCATCCTGCCTCCCAGGAAGCTGCGCAGACACTCACTGCTTCGATGCAGTGCGACTGCATTCCTGCTCATGCACCGGTCTGCACAGGGGCTCGCGCAAAAACCACAGACTGGGTGGGTGGTTTCCAGGCCAGAGGCGTGTTTCCTCCTAGTTCTGGGAGCTGGAAAGCTACGATGGAGGTGTTGGCTATTGTGGCTCGTGATGAGGGGCCCCTTCCTGGCTTGTAGGTGGGTGGCTGCCTGCCTACTGCTCACGCGGCCTTTTCCAAGAGCAGAGGAACGGGGAGAGGGGTGTCTCTCCTCTGCCTCTTACCGTCTTAGGGCCCCACCCTTACGAGTTCCTTTAATCATAATCACCTCCTAAGAGCCCTGTCTTCAGACACTGTTGCCTTGGGTGTTAGGGCTGCAACATAAGAGTTTTCGGGGGACACAGTTCCGTCCAGGGCATATTAGCAAGCACAAAAATAAATGAGTACTAGATATTTGGAACCCTTTGCAATTCTGTGCCTTATGTTTCTGAGGGGCTGCACTGTCTTCCTTTCCATATGCATATTAATTTCTCATTGCTTCTGTAACACACTACCACAAATTCGGTGGCTTAAAACAACGTAAATTTATTATCCTGCAGCTTTAGGGATCAGAGGTCTGGAGTCAAGGTGTTGGCAGGACTTTGTTCCCTCAGGAAGCTTCAGAGAGCGTGCGCTTCCTTGCCTTTTCTGACTTCTGGAGCCGCCCTGCATTCCTTATCCCGTGGCCCCTTGCCCCACGCAGTGTCTTCTCCACACTGCGTCTCTCTGACAGTCCTCTTCTGTAGTCGGATCTCCCTTTGCCCTGAAGGACAGTTGCCATTCTGCTGGGTCTGCCTGGCTAATCCAGGGCTCTGCCATCTCAATATCCTTAACTTAGTCACATCTTCACTTTTACCACGTAACATAATGTATTCACCGGTTCCAGGGATTTGGATGTCCGTGTCTTTGGGGGGCCATTGGATGTCCATGTCTTTGGGGGGCCATTACTTCGCCTGCCGCGTGGTGAGTACTACATTGAAGCAAACTGCTTTCTAATATCATTATGCTATGCTAATCAATAAATTACTAACTTAATATTCTAAAGTTAGAGTCACATATGTTTCAGCTTACTAAAGTGGCAAATGGTAGGCACACCTTGGAAGACACACTTACAAGGAGATATTTCAGTTTCTCATATAATTAGCCTATTTTCCTTGGAAATCAAATCAGGACTTGCCAGTTGTTGAAATGGGCTATCACCAGAATCATTTAATTTCTCAATAATTTAAAAGTATGTGGTGAACTAACATGTGCTTAAAGATCCTGAGTCTGAGTAAACAATTTAAGATCCCTTCTAAAATTTTTCTCATGCTTTCCCGAGGATACAGATAGATGGTCAGTACTTTCTGCAGCATTTCTCCTCTGATATGGGATATACTTGGGAAGCATCTCTTAGGGTTAATGTTGAAAGTGTTGCTTATTTATTCTAAGTATTCTGCACCTATTTCTAACAAAACACTTTCCTTTGAATTCTGTGTCAGTTTTATCTTCTTCAGTGTACTTGAAAATTGCCAGGTAAGTCCAGCAACTTCATCAGCCTTCATCCTCCTCCTTAAGAGTAACAAAAGGAAGGATTCTTACTTAATTTGGGGAGTACCCTTCGGGGAATTTCATTGGCTAGGATATTATGTAAGTGGATGAAAGATATTACATGAAGATTGGCCATTGCCCAACTGGAGGAAAGAAAAGAGTTCATCATAAGCCTGCCTTAAGGCCTTCACAACAAAACTACTAGGTACCTATAACCATAGTGTGAGTCATGTCAGAGAATCTCATAGCTGAGATTCGTCTGTTTGTTTGTTTTCCTTGAAATCTGCACTCCCTGCCCGCAGAGTGAAGTCTACTTGTCGGTGAGGCATCCAGGGTCGTTCTCAGTAGGTTTTCAAAATATATTGGATTTAGGAGCCGAATCACTTGCCTCCTCCCCATGCCCCCAGCACCCCTCACCACTGCTCCAGTGTCTTCTCAGTGCCTTCCTGATATTCAGCACTTAGCCCCTGTCTTGATTTTAAGGAAAACTCTGGGTTAGTTCTAAACCCCAAATGTTTAAACCAAGCCTCCTCTGTCTAGCTCACCCCCAGACATCCTACAGATGGTTTTGTTTTGCTTTTGGTCCCAAGTCTATGGTCCTTGGACACGTGCTCTTGGTGACCAGTTATCTGGTCCTTCATGTTTCAAGCTCCATTAATATCTCATTTGCAGAAAGTGCCATTCATAACTAGGTGTCATAAATGATTAACTCCAACAGATAGTTATGGCTATCTGATACATACATAATTTTTTTTTAACATCCTGAATCTCATTCTGATGAAGAACAGTAAATAATTCAGGTCCCATGGTCGAACGTTGAGAGTGAGGTCAGTTAGATGAATGAAGCTTGAAGATAAATACAATTCCATTAACAGAAGTTTATAATAATGATTTATCTAAACGTCTATTTGAAACGAAACAAAAAGCACTTGGGGTGGTGTCAGCAGGAAGTGCATATAGAATCGCAAAGTCAGTTCTGGGCCCCTCGGCTCTTAACCACGTGCAGCCCATCGACAGCAGCAGGAATGTAGAGATATCCACGTTCCTTTCTCGATCCTACTCTGAAGTCAGCAGGGTGGGATGCATGGCTGAAATTTTGAGGATGCTTTAAATGTTGAGTAATCTCCGTACATCTCATGTCTTCTTGGTCTTTGTCATTTGTTCTCAAAATGACAAAATTTCTTCTCATTTGCAACAAAATACGTACTTCTGGTAAATTGTGATGTACAGTTGATGCTCGTTAAGCACCATAGGATTGATTGTAGGGTTACAAATCAGTTTTGGATTAGGCAAATTCCTATACAGGGATTCGGCAGGTAGTGAGCATCAGCTGTGATTGGTGAATCTCTATGACCACGTTTTCTCTTTGCTCTTGTGTGTGCTTATACGCTCATTTATATGAGGGTTTATCACTGACTCTTAGGGAATGTTAACGGTGCTGAAAAACATGGATGTGGAACTTGGAAGGCATCCACATGACACAAGAAGTCATTCAGACCCAACTATTAGAAAGAGTGAGTGGGCTCTCAGCAGAATGGCGAGAAATAAAATGAAAAATTGCACTTGCTGCAAAATAATATCTACCGGTCATTCATCAGACACTACGAGTGTGATGTGACAATGTCACGAGTAACCTGGGTTAAAGAGACGATGAGCGACCTGGGTAGCTAGTGCATCTCAGATAAGCAAACTTTGGAGATTAAACAACAACCATGTTTTTGTTGTAGCTCATGACTTCGCGGGTTAGGTGTTTGGAGAGAACTCAGCTGGGCCCTTGTGCTCCACTTGGCACTGAGGGAGGTCTCACAGCGGTGTGCAGATGGCAGATGGGGTCTGGAGGGTCCAGGGCACTCAAAAGTCATTTGCCCTGGTAAGTGGAGGGAAGTCTGGATTCAGCTGGTAATGCCCACCCGAGAAGATTCCAAGAGGCCCCAAGGATTCCAGGGTTCCAGATGCTGTCAGATTTCTGTGATGTAGACTTGGAGACCCAGAATGTCCCTTCAGTTGGTCAACCAGCTCAGCGCAGAGAGGAATGCAGCGCTCTCTTTCTCTCTCTCTCTCTCTCTCAGTTGCAGAAAAGGCAAAAAGTGCACCCCGTGAAGTTATCCTTTCTACCCTTCAAAGTACCTGTAGTGAACATGCTGTACTTCTGTTGACTTCTACACCCCAAACCAATTAGTGGGCAATACATTTATTTTAATGTATTTTAAAAATATCTTCTTAAATCAGGCTTGTTTGCTCATTAATATTTATTTTCTTAATCTAATCACCTAGGGTGAAAATAGAAACTATAAAAAGAAAGGAAATGTAGCTTGTGATGTGCAAATGTAGTATCATTTCCTTAGAAAAGTCCAGAAAGAACAAATAAAAGTTAGCCTCAGTATCAATTAGAGAAGAAAGAATTTTAATTCATGCATGTTAATTGTTTATCACCATTGTAATTGGTAAAGTTAGTTGAATATCAATATTTTATTTATTGATAGAAAGATGAAAGTCAGAAGGTAGAAACATTTGGAACAGCGGTTTTTCATTTTTCGTTTTTTAAACTCCTACTACTGACTGAGGCTATTAAGGGCTTAAAAAAAAACTAAGCTTATAAATGGAATGGATTTTTCTGTGTACTAACTTTTAAAAAATATTTGGTGTCATACAATTTTTATAAACTACCTTTATAGTAGTGCTAACAAGTCAATAGCTGGAGTCTTTAGTAGTTAGATCCCATATATTCTGTTGAATTTAAAGTTGTCAGTGTAAGAAAGTTATGTGTTGTAGTGACAGTGAATTAACTGTGGGGATTCTCAGATCTTTTAGGTGGTTTTCAGGCATGGAGACACAAATAATATATTAAGTAAACGAAAAAACAAGAGGTTAAGTTAAATGACAAGAGAACTAAGCCAGTAAAATCAAGTTTCCCTGCAGAAGAGTGTGCTCAGCAGCCAGCCAGGAGAATCTGTGAATAGGAAACACATGCACAAGTTTTTCCGTCACCATCGAGGCCCCTCCCCTCGGTAGATGTCGGTTATGTGGGATCCTTCAGTTTTAAACCCAGGAATAAGCTGTAATAAAACATTAATGAAAACCAGTTTGATAAAACAGTAGAGAATTATTATTTGGTTTCTATCATGACAACTTCTCTTACCACAGCAGCGTCTCATATTTTTTGTCTTTATAAAGTTTTGCATGTGTGTAAAAGTAACCCACGCTTATCATAAAATGTAAATGTTGTAAACGTCTGTAACACAGCCAAGTGGAAGCACCACGTGACACTAGAAACAGAGGAGTCCCGTCGTCAGTAGTTTGTACCAGGCTCGCGTTTAGTTCCTTTTGTAACGATAGTCATCCCCAGAGTCGGCCCGGGGTCCAGGGTAGAGAAAGGAGGGAGAGCAGCCCTGGAAGAAGGGGACCTGAGTTCCACTTGACTCTCTGTCTTATACCTGCTGTAAGTATGTGGTGATTTCCTGTAAAATGTACTTAGCAGCACCTGAAGTGACGATTCTCAAGTCCTGATCAAGGTCCTTTACCCTCTGAAGAGTCAAAGAGGCCCAGTGAATGGTCTCACCACCCAATACTTTCTCCACATAGCAGAGAGAGACCTCTGAGGACCACTTCAGCTGCCAGCAGACAAGATGCAGAAGACTTTTAACAGACTGACTGAGACACCACCATTGTCCAGTGGTGGCAGCAAGATTTTCTGTGTAGAAGGGTTTAGGGTTGGTATTCTAGCTGGAGCATAGGGGCCAAGGGATGTGAATCAAGCCGCTTCTTCTCAGCAGATCCATTTATTTCACGTAACTGAAGTGTTCATTGCACATAACTTCTAAGGAGTTGATGGAATTACAGGAGAAAGGACCCCATACCCACCCACACCCATCTACAGCTGTAGAATCTAAAGACCTAAAGTAGAGATATATATTTTAAATTTGAGATGAGGCATATTAGTGTATACACAGGATATTCAGTACAGATTGAACATTGTTTTGGTGTGAGTAATGCTATCCACATGGGGCTCTGGGAAATTTTGAGCACAGGGGTATTTGAAGTGAACGAGACCACGCTACCAGAGCAGACAAACCCATTACATTTCCCACTGTGTCCTTTCTAATGTGTAATTCACCTCTCTTTTCTTTCTTAGAAAAAAAGGCAAGGTTGTTAAATTTTATTTTCATCATCAAACACAAGTTAGTTCCATTGGCCTAGAATAAGTGACATCTCAGATAGGTAGGGAGAAGTTATTTGTTCAACCACTATGCTTAAAATGTAAAGTCCTGCGTTTCTATAGGAAAAAGAATTAAGTCAGTCTCCAGAATTGGGACTTAATTTCTCACCGATCAGTAGGCAACCACATAGGTGGGATCATACTTCAGCTCGTGAACACTTAGAATCAAACATCATTTCAGAGCTGGGACTTTTTTTTTCCCATATGTGGGACTAATTAGTATATGGGACTAATTTCCATATACTGTCAAGGGCATTGGTGTGTAAAAACTTGGGGAGTATTGGTAGCTGCATGCATTCTGATAAGGTGGGATTGCGTGGAGTGGGAAAGAGAAAGGCTAAGAAGAAGGTAAGCAGGAGTAAATCACAGAGGGTTTCATAGGTTTCAAGAGTTTCTATTAGAGTCTGTGGACAGTGATTCAGAAATTGTGCTGTGTTTAGGAATCAGCTTGTTAATTAAATGGTGCCTCCAGGGTTTCCCTTTAAAGAGTCTAATGAAGTCGATCTGGGGTAAGACCCAGAAATGGCTTTGTACTCTTTGAAGGATATATGTTAGTGGAAGGGAGCTAAAATTTGTATAATCCTGGTCACATAATTTTACATGTTATGGAGCAGAGGGCTGATCCAGTGAAAATATAGATGAAGGCACAATTATATAAGATTTGCCTGTGATAACATCTGTCAGAAAACAGTGTTCCATGGGTGTCTTGCCTCTCTGCACTTCTTGTGAGCAGAAACACCAAGCGCCTTTTTTCTGCTCTATTTTTAAGGAAATTTCTGTAGAAACATCCTTGGAAAATAGATGCGGTGTCTCCTTCCAGAGTAGAAGGCAGGTTTTCCTGCTGTGGAGTGCAGTAAAGAGAAAGTGTCCCTTGAGATGCTGAGCAGGTCTGCTTGCAGGTTGGGGTTTCCTAACTGTAATACATGCCCACTGTGCATGCCGCAACTGCCTGAGCCGCCTCCGCCTGAGCCGCCTCCGCCCCCAGGAACACGCCATGCATGCTACTGCACCAGCTAACTGTAGCTTGCAGCTAGGATAAAATCTTTGAAACGTCACAGTACTTGACGTGTGCTGCTGGGTTTTCATCCTACTCGTAGTTTGTTGAGCTGCTTTGATCTTTACGTTAATTTTTAAATTAATTTGAGAAGACTTGGGGCATTACTACAAAATGTTTTTCTGCTCCTTCCTGCCCTCTTCTTCTGAAACTCCTATTTCACTTGTATTGGAGGGCTTGGCACTGAGGCTCTGGTTGTGTTTCTTTTTCCTTCAATATTTGTTTTCCTTTTTTAAAATTTTGACTGGATAACTTCTGTTATCTACTTTCAAGTTCACTGCTTATTTCTTACACCATCTAAACATCTGACGTTAAGCCCATCCAATAATTTTTTCATTTCGGTTGTTGTACTTTCAACACTAGAATTTCCCTTTGGCTCTTTCTTCTGCTTTCCATTTCTCCCTTGATATTTCTTATTTGTAGAATCATTGTTAGTTTATAGTCCGTTAATATTCGGAACATATTTATAATTGCTGTTTTGACATTTCTTTATACTAAATCCAACACCTGGTCCCACGCAGTCAGTTCCTATTGACTGCTTCGTTTTTATTTTTATTTTTTCCAATATAGCTCACACTTTCCTAATGCTGTAGCTTGTAAATTTTGGTTGAAAACTGACATTCAAGATGAAGTACAGCAAGGATTCTAGATTTTCTCCTATAAGGGCTGCTGAATTACTTTTTTGTAACTTCCCTGAACTTCAGCTACAAAATTAGCGTCTCTCCTGATGTGCAGCTCTTGCCGTGTCCGTTGATTTTATTTATTTGCCCATCTGTTTACTTATTGAGTTTTGCCGACGTCCTTAGAGGTGGTTTCTATCTCTGCGTAGTTCAGTGATCAGTTCCAGTGGTTGGGACAGGAGTTGTGATCAGGCAGCTTTATTTCATAAGGCTTGTAACTTCCACCAACTGACTTGTCTATGGGTTGAGAAATATATTCAGATGTGTGGCCGATGCTCAAGTCTCTCTTGGCTTTCACTTATCACAGTGTCTTGGATCTCCCTCAGGCTTGCATAGGACAGTAGTCAGGAAGAGGTGTGGACAGCATATCTCAGTGCTTCTATGGTTTTCCTCCTTCTAGGGTCTTCCTATTAAATCTCTGACTGGATGGCCACTCACCCTGAATACATAACAGCGAACTTGAGCTACGAAATCTATGTGATTCTCCCCATCTGCTCTGAACTAAATCTGCCACTTTTAGCCAACAAAGCCATGGTTTATGAGTGACCTTTGCCCTGACTCAGTGAGCCACTTCTGGCCGTAAAGCTAGTCCAGTAGCTAGTCCATCCTTCTTTGTTGAATCATTGTTAGTTAGTATATCGTCCTTTAATATTCTGATGGACTAGCTAGGAATTCTAGGCCATCCAGACTAAGCAGAGAATGCTATGACGGTTGAGCAGGAAAGCTAGAGACTCACGGACAAAACTCGCCCAAAATTGTAACAGTTTTTTGTTTGTTTTTTAAGAATTAACGCTTCCCAATTTGTTGTCGTCTGCATTTGTCGAATGTTAAGGAAACTGAAATAGTTGTTTTTCACATTTTGTCTAGGAATCTACCTGTTTTCTACAAAGGGGAACCAACTAAATTTATTATAACACCCCAACCAGCAGTGGGCTCACTTATAAAATACCAAGTTAAAGATGTTCAACTGTCATTTTGTAAAAGACTGAGTGAAATTTAGGCAGTCTACATAATTTTAAGAAATTCCATATGTTACCTAACAGTGTAATAGCTGGATCACATGAGAAGTAGACTTTAAATTTTTTTATTTTTAACTGACAAAGTATTTCTCAGATTGGCTGCATCATTTTACATTCCCACCAGCAACATACGAGGTTTCCCACATTCTCACCACCCCTTGATGTTTTCAAACATGTTTAGTCATTGTAGTGGGTATGAAAAGTTCCTCCAAGAAAAACAGGGTAATTGTAGAAACCATCTTATCTGTGTCACCTCTCTCAAGAATCAGAGTCCTGATAGAGATGTTTTCCACTGTATAAAACTGATTTTTGTGTATTTTAATGGGTTTTCCAGCTGTTTACAGCAGGAGGGTAAGTTTCATTCCAGTTACTCCACTAGGGCTGATAGCAGAGACTCATAGCTAGAATTTGAACTAAGATTCCCTGGTTCTTTTGGTAGCTTTTCCTTTCATTTGTAGGTAATAATACTTAGGAAGCAATAAGCATGCCAATTACCTTTTGGACTGTGTCAGAGGTGGTTTGTCTAATTGATTGTTTCTACATCATTAGATACAGGCTAACCATGTCTTGTGTTTATTTACTGTGTCTATTATGTTTTATATGGGGTTTTGTTTGTTTGTTTGTATCTCTATGTGGTCCATTTCTTTGCTCCCTTATTTGAATTTATTTCACTGTCTTGAGTGTTAGGAGGTCTCCAAACACAGCCTCCACACAGTTCTGCCCCTCTCCTTGTACAAAGACCACTCCTTCCACCAGTAGAGCTTGTGTTCCTTCCCCTAGCAACGTGGCTGAGTTTTAAACCACAGTGACTGGGGGTGGATTCTTACGCAGCAATATATAACCCCAAATTTCAGGAATATTTGTATTTTGTTTTCATGTGGACTTTTATATGTTTATAATGTCCTTATTCTCATTTTTCCTTTCTTAGTTTTCTACTCATTTATTTATTACCTTTAATTTTCTGACTCCCACCTGTTATATTCCCCCCACCCCAAAGACACTGTTTCCTGTCTTTCTCTTGACGATTCTTTTCATTTACAGTTGTGTTATTTCTAAATTGTAAGGACACTTAAGATTATTATACTTTTTTCCTGTCCTCATTGCCCTTTTCTTTAGTTATATTTTTAATTTAAATATGTTTAGTCCTTAACTAGTTCTGTAACTGGTCCTGTTTGCACCTAATCATCCCATTTCTTGCTGTGTGTAGGACAAGTCACCATTCAACTTCTGACAAAAATTCACAGGTATCCTTGACACCACTGACTCAGTAACACATAATATATTCCTTTTTTTTTTTTTGCAGAATAACTGGTGATGAATCAGTAGTCACAGGTGTTCCGACACCTTACGTTTTCAAAGACATTTTATACATTTTTGTAAGACTTTTTATGTTCTACATAAATTTTCACCACCATCCTTTGCAATACACAGATTCAACTTTGCATTGTACTGAATCAGTGTTTCCTCAACTTCTTTGAAAATAATGTCAACTGTAGTTATATAATAGACTCTTCATAGACGCTACTTTTTCAGTCATTTCAACTTTGGCATTGACTCCTGGAATAAACAACAAGGTAGTATTGGTAACATCCATTGACTCATAAAGGGCCAAGAAAGGTCACTTGAAATTATTTGTCTTGGTATTTATTGACTAATGATAATACTTCCAATGTCATTAACTCATCAAACAACTGTTCTCACCAAAAGACTAATAGTCTTTAAAAAGGCCACTTTACACACATTGCTTCAACTGCTGCAGTCAGACGTAATTATTGATAATTCATCATGGGGACCCTGCTTTCCCTGCTTGACTGGAAAGAGAATCAGTCAGAAAATTACTTTATTGCAGCCTTAATTTATTATTATTTTTGTATTTGTGAAGGAATTCTGTCCTGATGTTAGACTGCTTTATACATTTAGTAATTTTTCTGAATGCTGCTTTTCTGTGAGGTGGAAAGAGTGGGTTGAATGTATAATCTGGTAATGTTGGTGTATATTGTATTATTTTAGCCCAAGTATAGTGTCATTACATAATAAACACAATGTTTACCATCTATTTTATTAAGAAAATAGTGCATACTCCATAATGTCTGGAAAATTATGAGAATCAAAGTTTACTTTTTTCTTCTTTTCTTCCTTTGACCTAATGGGACCTTTAGTTTCCCCACTATCTGATGATCTTGTTTGTCACTTTTCAGAGCCCCTTCAGCATAAGAAAGTGATCTAACAATCATTCAGCCTCTTTGATTATGTTGTGTAGCTCTTTTATGTGCGACTTTCTTAATTCACTTGATTCGTCTGGGACTAGATATTGTGTCTCCTTCTGTTGTTTTGACCACCTCAAAACTTTGTGTTTTCTCTAGTTTTTGCTTCGAGGAAGTTGTGTCTTTCATTTGTGGCACAGGGAGCATTAACCTTTTGTATGTGCTTTGCATACTTTAGATTTTTAAATGTCTCTCTCTGGTCTGGATCTGCCTTGGCTTGAATCAAAAGCATATTCCTCGCATTGGTTTTTGTTTGCCTTTGTCTATCTTTTCACCTATATCCTTTTTTAAATCACTTTGCTTGAGTGCAGGGAACATTGAGTGGAATTTTGTTGATGACACAAACGAAAAGCCTTTTTTCTTCTATAAACTTACATTTATTGTTGTGGCAGATATTTAAAATCCGAGTTTTCTTGCTTTAGATGTCTGTGACTCTGTGTGTGTGTGTGTAAAACTGTTGTGGTGCGCCCATCTCCGTGTTAGTGGTGCCAAGGAGAGTCTAGTATTAGGTTCGTACCTGACAAACACTTGATGAGTAGAGGAATGGATGTTTAGGATCACGCATTTTAGTCTCGGGTGAACCCAAGCCTCGCCACTTCCTAGCTATGCAATCTTGAGAAAGTCATGGAATCTCTGTTTTTTTTTAATTCATCTGATAAATTGAGACATTACCACCCGCCGTACAGTGTTGTTGAAAAAGTTGCATGCAGTCCTGCTTATAAAATCACGGTGCTGGCACGATTGAAGTGATCGACAGACAAGATACACAAGTTTCCTCACATCCTGCCGTGTCAGGTCCGACAACCAATGTCGATGGGATCCAACCCATGTTTTGCTTTAAGTGAAATTCCTTGAAGTACCTAAGCCTTTTAATTTCTTCAAGAAAACCATGACCAAATTCAACTTTGGATTGTTAGACTAAAAGCAGTTTATCAATCCAGTGCCTGAGAGAATGCAGTTGTTTCAAAACAGTAACAGACGGCCTTGTTAAAGCATTCCAAAAATAGTGTTCCAGAGGTGGAAGGAATTGGACACAAAACAGATCCTTGTCCTAGTTGTTGAATTCACTGGTGGTGAGAGGTCGGCTTCCGGGAGTTAGATATTTAATTAGGCCACTGATTCATACCGTGATAATAAAAAAAGTGAATCGTCTTAGTTTCATACTGAGAATAATGATTTTATCTTATCCAACTACATTAAACATCGTGCAGCCAGCGTGTCAATTACAAAGATAGTGTGTATCAGAGAATGAGAGATCTTTCTGGGTATTTTTTAAACTTAATTAATTGATGTATTTATTTATGGCTGCGTTGGATCTTCATTGCCGCGTGGGCTTTACTCTAGTTGGGGCGAGCGGGGGCAACTTTTTGTTGTGGTTCGCGGGCTTATTAAGGTGGCTTCTTTTGTTGGGGAGTGCGGGTGGGCTTCAGTAGTTGTGGATCGTGGGCTCTAGAGCACAGGCTCAGTAGTTGTGGTGCACGGGCTTAGTTGCTCTGTGGCATGTGGGATCTTCCCGGACCAGGGCTCGAACCTGTGTCCCCTGCAATGGCAGGCGGGTTCTTAACCACTGCACAACCAGGGAAGTCCCTTTCCGGGTATTTTTTATCATATAAAAATGGAACTTTTTTTTTTAAAGCTGCTTATTGTCTGTTCTCTGAATAGAATTAATATCCGTGAGGCCACAACCCATGTCTGTTTTGTTTACTTAAACAGTGCATGGTACACAGTAAATTCAATCAAAGTTTATTTTTAAAACATTTGAATGAATGAAGTCTTTCACCTGAAAACTGAATGGAATATTTGATCTTTGATAGAGATATCCCTGAGGCATGCAGAGGAGAGAAACTGTATTAATCCTTTCTTCCTCAGGTAGGCTAAATTATTTCTGTGAATACAAAGCTGCTACCTTCTTGAGTTATCCACTGCGGTGTGTAGTTTAGAGGAGAGACCCATCTGAAGAGAGTGTTTCAATTATCACCTAACTGGGGTGATAGCAGGATTAAACTAGATGGGAGAGGTGACATAATAAAGAATGACTGAGAGTTTCTGCATGTTGAATAGTCAGAGGACATTGTCCAGAAGTGCCTGGGTGATGGGAAGAATGAGCTAGACTCCAGGGAGACAAGCGTTCCAGGCAGAGGGAGGAGCACAAGTAAATGTGTGATGTGAAAACAGACTTCTGTTCAGAGTAAAAACTAGCTTACTTGTCCGGGAGTATAGTGAGTAAAAGAGGAGAGGATTTAAAGATAAGGTAGATTTTATTTACTTACTTTTATTGTTTTCACTTTTAATCCAGGCCAGGAAATTTGCTTTTTATCTTAAGCGTTTGGTGTATTTTAAACAGAGTAGTGACACTGTCACCTTCACCTTTCAATGCTTTTTGGAAGATCACTCTGGCTCCTTGTGTGGAGAAAGCATTTTAAAGAGGATGTAAAAAGAGCATTCAGGCGACTGTTACACTCAAGGATTATAAGGATTTGGAGCAGTGTGGAGTTCAAGAAAGTAAGACACATCTGGATGCATTTTGTACATCGAATGGACGGGAATTGAAAATGGTGGATTGAAAATGAGGAAACAAAAATCAGAGCTAATGGTAGAAAGAATTTGGCGCTTCAGCAATTGAATTGCTAAATGGTGACCTTTATAGATCTGGAGAAGAAAGGAAATGGTATAGGATTGAGGATGGGTTGGAATTCAGAGTTTGTTTTGAGATCCTGATGTTGAGATTCCCATTACACAAGTAGGAGGAGATGTCGCGTCTGAACTTAAGGGATTTGTTCCCATATACGTGGTATTTAACAGTATGAAACTGTGCAGTTCCACGGCAGACATTTGTAAGGTAGAAGGGAAAAGGACCCCAAAGAGATCCCTAGGAGTTCTATAACATTTAATTATTGAGCCACCAGGCAGGGGCTCTTAAAGGAGACGGAGAAGGAGAAAGGAAAGCCAACCAAAAAAAAAGATTCAAAAAGCAGAGAGTGTTTACCCCCGTGGAATGCTGCTCAGCCATCGGTCCTGACATGTCACGTCTGCAAGAGCAAAGCAGTAATCGTTGGATTTGAGGACTAGCAGGGGTGCTGCCCGGGAGCTTGAGAGGTTTAGTGTAGCTGGGATGGTGAGAAGTAAAGCCAGAATTGTGTGGGAGAATATGGAGTTAGGAAAACAGAGACCGAAGATAGCCCATTCAGTATGTTTTGATTTGACGGAGAACCAAAGATGTGTCCTCTCGGGAAGAAGCTGTGGTGGTGGTTAGGGCGTTGTTGGACAGGGGTCTGGTAATTGTGCTGCAGCACTTCAGCCTTCCACCAAAATGGGACCAAGCTCATCCAGAAAGACTCTTGGACGTACCTACAAGTCATGTTTGATAAGGTCACCCTTGACCAGTCAAGTTGACATGCAAACTAATCAGATCACAGATGTGTTCCTCCATCCATTTTCACTGCCTGCCTTTCCCTTACAAAGCCTAACTTGTATCTAAAGCCATTCTTGAACCCACCTTATCTGACACTCAGACTTCTCCAACTACAAAGCTTCCTACTGACCATTCAGCTTGAAATCTGCAGACAGGAGATACAGAACCTCTTAAAGCAAGCGGGTCCACCTTTGAGATCCCTGCTGTCAAATTCTTCCTAATGGATCATCCCTCAGTAACTCACACCTGTTCTGGTTCTGACTGAATGGTTAGGAATACATGAAATCCCTACTCGATATATCTATCCTTCAAATATTTGAAAACTGCTATCTTACTTTTTGGAGTTAATTTTCTTCACTTTTGTGCATTATGTTTTAACAATACAAATTCTTGCAAGGCTCAGTTCAGCTCTGCTGTTCTCTCAGTGTATGGGCTTTGCTGTTGCTGATCTCCTCAGAATGTGTGATGTTCACCACAGCATTCAGACAACAGGAAGGGACCAACTGGTACACATATAGTGGTCCATGGCCCCCACCATAATTTCTACACAAAAGTGAAGCCCTAGAAACAGAGGAAATACAGCTCCTAAAGATACTTGTAAGCAATAGACATACTGATTTCTAGAAAGATTTAACATTGCTTTCAGGGTTTAGAAGGCCAAAATAAAGTTTTTTAAACTCTGCAAATAATATGTTGTGGGAATTAAAAAGAAATCCTGAAAATTTGTATGCTTTGAGGAGTCTTATATGATGTAAATGAAATCAGTTCCCGACCAGGCTGGGTTCCACTGCCAGTCATGTTTGCATCCTGCATTGTCCCCAGAGTGTAGCCCAATCTTTGAATTGGGAGACCCTGAGCCTTTGGAAGTGAGGACTGTGTACAGTGACAGCATGTGTGGTGGCACATGGAGGCTCTGTTGACAAGTAGTTCAGTAGCTATACTTTTGTACATAACCTAAGAGAATCAGTTTGTTAAAAATATATGTATTTCTGTGTCAAACGACATCTTGAGTATAATAAAAATATGTTAGGCAGGCAAAGAAACATAAGGAACAGGCTTGTTCTGTATCTGTAGTACAAGTATGGCCCAGGAGGATGTATGACCAGGGACTGGAACTGCTCTAGATGTTATGCTGTAGGACGTATTTTTCTTGGCATGGGAGTGAAAGCTGTGCTAGGTAATACTTGACTCTGACTCATCTTTGCAGTAATTGGAAGATTACTAAGAAGATGTCCATGTGGCGTAAACTTCAGACAAGCGTGTAGGTGAAGCCAGTGACTAACGTTTATAAGTGCACGTGTGGCTGAGAACGCTAGTGGTCTGCATTGGGAGGATTATAGATCTGTAAGAGCTTTGACAGCACAAAACAGTTTCTTCTGGGAATAAACAGTGGGAAAAGTCCCATAGTTTATGCTTTTAAAGAATATAGTAAATGCAAGGGAAACAAGAAGGAACATTAGAAAAATATATATTTATATCTAAGCTGCCAATCATTATTGAGTATAATTTTTGCAGTCAAATGTTGTATGTATGTATTTTGGAAACACATAGAAGGTTCATTCTGCTGCCTATGGAGTCCTCTTAACAAATTGCATGTAGAACTTTGGCAGGAATGTTGTACTAAATTGTTCAAGTGGGCAATTCAGTGAAAAAGAATGTGGCCTAATTAACATATTGAGGTATCTTCAACCTTACTAAAATTTACAGAATCGATAACTTAAACAGCAATAAAATGTCACCTCTGGAGTATTCATTTTTTAAATATGGAAAGGTAATATCCTTACTGGGAAGTTGCAGTGAGATGGTCTCTCTTCTACAATCTTAGTGGAAGTGTAAATTGATACTACATTTTAGAAAGCATTTTGGTAATGTCTAGTAAAATTGTAAATATTATGTGCTTCATAACCTGGCATTTCTTTTGTTTTGTTTTGTTTTTTTGCGGTACGCGGGCCTCTCACTGTCGTGGCCTCTCCCGTTGCGGAGCGCAGGCTCAGCGGCCATGGCTCACGGGCCTAGCTGCTCCGCGGAATGTGGGATCTTCCCGGACCGGGGCACGAACCCGTGTCCCCTGCATCGGCAGGCGGACTCTCAACCACTGCGTCACCAGGGAAGCCCTGGCATTTCTGATTTTAGCAATTTATACTCTAGAAATATTTCCTCAAGTCTAAAAAAAATATACAAGAAGTTAACACTGTGTATATTAGCGACATGTTAGGAATAACTCATCAAATATAATAAATTGCTGCATATTTTTATAAGAAACTACTATACCGTGCTTAAAAAGAATGATGGGATAGTTGTATTTCTTAACATGGAATATTGTGCAAGCAGAATAGCCAAAAGAAAGCGACATTTTGCCATATGTGAGACAAAAATTTTAGAATAGCTAAAATAAAACGTCAATTTTTGTACAAGGCATAATTTACTTTTTATAAAAATTTTATACACACTTGTATATTCAGAAGGAAAAAAATCAAAGAAATATTCAGAATGTTAGGCAGTAGTAATTTATTAGGTACCGCACCAATTTGCGAGACTTCCACTCTTTTAATACGTGAGTGGATTTTGTAATGCTTGGATTTGGATGGTTTTTATACACTCTAATCAGGAGAAATGTAACAATGTTAGAAAACAATAGGAATTAAAGGAAGAATAAATTAGTATATTTTTATTTCTATCCAAGTCACCTCTGGGACGGTGTCCACAGCCCTCTGGCTGGTCTGGTGATTCTCCTCCTTCTGATCTTATCTCTCACTTTTCCGTCCATGAATCTTGGTATTTAGTCAGGCTGCTCTGACCTACTCTGTGTTTAAAAAATCGGATTTGCACAGCTCCCATCCTTATTTCTGTAGGTGCCAGGCTCTCCTTAACACATGGTATTGACTGAAGGACCAAGGGTGACATAACACTCATCGACATTCGTCCACTGGAATACATTAGCACTGTCACATCACTGACGTAAATTCCTAGGACTCTTACAGACTAAACAACAGCAATTACAACAAGCAGACGGATTTCACAGGCCAGTGTGTGCTCGGATCCATATCTGCTTTGCTGACAGATCAAAATACTGTTGAGTTTCTATGCTTCCACAAACTGGGAAACTAAAGAGTTTCTTTTTTTCTTATTTTTCATACCACCATGCTTGGTTCACACTTGGTATTCCATGTAATGGATTTATCTTAGAGGTTCCAAATCGCAAAGTCAGTGGAGGGAGGAGAGATACAGAAAGAAGCTACTATTTCTCATTTCGTAATTTAATAAAATATGAGAACAGAACTTCAGTTTTTACTTTGACTCTTTACAAAGCTTTGGGAATAACCACTGTCTACTTCTGCTCTTGGCAAGTAACCCTACAGCATCCCTGGGCTACCCTACGGCTGCCACAAACAACACTGCTTGCAAAGATCATATCCACCTTACATCTGGCCCTTCTTTTTGTTCCTGAAAGCTTGTATTCCTGATGTGCTATCCCAAATACACTCTCTTTCTCTATAGATTATTATTGTTATTGTTATCATTATTATTATTGCCAAGTCTCTGACATGTCGCTTTGCCATGTAGATTTTGTTTTATGAAGAGAAGTGTGGGAAATGAAACACTCCAAGCAACAGAGACACTTAATTTTCAAGGGCATCTGGAAAATTCACTGAGGTAGGTCATATTTGGGGCCACACAATAAATTTCAGTAACTTTAAAGGATTTAAGTCATTCAAATTATGTTTTCTGGTTACAGCAGAATTAAATCAGGTATCCAGTAATTTGTAAAGTATGCCAGAATTTGAAGTTAGACAATAAACTCCTCAGCAGTACCTGGGTCCAAAGAAATCACAAGACAAATTAGAATATGTTTTGAATTTAACAGAAATGAGCAACAATGTATGAAAATTAGTGGGATGCAATAAAAGCAGAACAGAAGGAAGTGTACAGCTTTCATTTTGCTTTTTTTAATGAGAAAAGAAGGTCTCACATTAGTGAGCTAAAGCTTCCTCCAGGAGAAACTAGGGAAGGAATAACAGATGAAATCAAAACCTGGCAGAAGAAAGTAAGTGAAAAAGATATTATAAGAAATCAATGAAAATGAAAACAGAAAACCACCAGAGGAAATCAGTATGCCAAAATCTGGTTTCCTGGAAAGATCAATAAAAATGATAAACTTCTAATCAGAATTGTCAGGAATAAAAGAGAGAAGACATGAATTACCAATAGCAAGCAAGAAAGATACTATACCACTAACGATTCTACAGATGCTAGGAGGACACAATAAAAGTGTTATGCCAGTGAATTAGATAACATAGGTAAGGTAAAAATAATCCTGAAAAATTACCCAGTCAGTCAAGGGAAAAGGAGATGACCTGACTGACTCTGCCTATTGGAGACATAGATTTCGAAGTTTAAAAAATTTTCCACAAAAATGATACCAGGCACAGAGAGCTACACTATTGTATTCTACCTAACATTTAGGAATGGAAAAATAATAATGCCACCAATCCTAACAAATTCTTCCAAAACTTAGAAAGGACGGGGGGAACACTTCTACACTCAGTTTAAGACCTTTGCCTAATCTGTATTGAAATGTGAAAAGAGACATTTCAAGAAACGAAATTATCTTTATAAACATAGATGTGGATTTGAAATATGGATCAAGGAGCAATAGTGGTTGAATATTAGCTTTTCATAGGTCCCTAGTTCTGAATTAGTTTAGAAGTTTCTCCCCTCTTTCCACTAACGCTTAACAGCAACCACAGCATGAGTGTAGAAACAGATAGTGTGTTGGATGTAATCTGGGGTTAGCCATTTGCACATCAGCATAAAAGAAATGTGTGTGTATGTGTGTACGTGTCCTTAAAGCATACGCTGGCCTCTCTCTCTGCCCTTCAGTAACTCCATCCTCTGGAAGGTGGAGTGGGTTAGCTGATGGATGCGTTTGGTAGCAATCACTGAGCAGGTACAGCTTGGCTTCATCCTTCCTCCCTCGGGAACCATCCTGTCCACAGAAAGCGCGTGCTCTCGTCTGCAACCCCAAGCTGCACATTGTAGAGAAGTCCACAGCTTTTGGAGGAAGCTCGCCCTGGTCCAGCACACTGGAAGTAGTGATAAGCCTGCAAACTTTGAATTCAGTATGAGCACGGATGTCTTTCTAACAGAAGTAACTAAGCCACATTTAATGATGATGTTGATTTGTGCACTTCTGTATCTGCATGTTTTATTTTACAGCTTGCTCTGTAACGGGTTCATGAAGAACAGTCCAACTCCTAGGGACCCCTCAGAGACCTCGGCAGTTGCTGAGAGCAGGAGTGATTTGGGACTAAGGAAGTTTATGGAAGCGTCAGGTGGATGGAGTGTTTATGAGTGATGTTTCCTCAAGAATAAGGAAGATGAGCAATGCTGGCAAGCATGAGGTAAAGAGGATCTAGATACCAGAATCTTGAGGGGGACGTGCTAAGAAGATTCTACTACAAAATATGTGTGTGCGGGGCGTGGGTTGGGGTGGGGGTGAGGCGGGCGGGCGGTTTGAAAAGCACGCCCTTGGAGTTGAAGTTTGAGAAGAATAGGAGACTCAGAATCAGATGCTAATAAACACAAGAGATCAAGGTTTCTGAATAAGGTTCTCTCTCAGAAAATAGTAAAATAATGCCAGTAGGTGAGTGAAGTTTTGTGTCAGTTCTAAAATGGAATTATCTCCTTGGGACCTTGGCATTAACCTTTCAAATAAGAATACACGGTTATTGTTCACAGCATTGCTTCCATTCTATACTTACTTTTCACAGCTTTGGGACTTCTTTTTTGGTAGCCAGGGAAGTGAATTTAAACAATTTTTCTTTCGTTTTGCTTTTATCCTATTTTGAAAACTGGCTGTGTGTTTATGGCTTAGACTTTCAATCTGTCATTTCTCTTATAAAATTTGTACAGTGACACTGATGCCAGGTGTCAAGTCCAGCCACCTCTAAAATGCCACTGTTCAAACCAGCCGTCTTAACACAGGAGCCATAAGACTTTATTGCTCTGGGGGATTAAAAAATATCCTAGAGTCTTGGTGGGGCTTTTGAGGTCTTGCCATGAATTTGTAGTGATAGGCAAAACAAAGCGGGGATATTTCTGAAGAGTGGCACTTTAAAAACTCTTTTCCTTGCTCTGCTCCATTTTGGATAGGCAATGAAAATGTTTTCCGGGTTGCCTTTTTCCAGATCTTACTGGAAAAACTTTCAGTGTTTCGTTGTGGAATATGATATCCGCTGTAGGCTTTTCGTAATGACCTTTGTTATGTTGAGGTAATTACTGTCTATTCCTACTTTCTTGAGAGCTTTTATCATGAAATGCAATTGAATTCTCCCAAATGCTTTTTCTGCATCTCTTGAGATAAGCATATGACTTTCACCTTCCATTCTGTCCATGTGGTTTGTCATATTAATCAATTTTCATATGTTGAAATATCCTTGCATCTCAGGGGTAAAATGCACTATATCATGGTGTAGGATCCTTTTACTGTGCTGTTGACTTCAGTTTGCTAGTGTTGTGTTGAGAACTTGCGCATCTGTGTTCATCAAGGATATTGCCTGTAGTTTTCTTTTCTCATGGCGTCTGACTTTGGTATCAGGGTAAGGCTGGCCTCATAAGATGAGTTTGGAAGTGTTCCCTTCTTCAATTTTTTGGAATAGTTGTGGAGTTAATTCTTCTTTAAATATATGATGGAATTCATATATATACATATATACATGAGAAATGTCACAGTATGTTATGTGATTTCTGGGGAAACTTTGGATATTCTAATCAAGTTTCCAGGACCTCTTTAAAAATAGCTTGCCAAATGTAAGATCAAGCTTCTGGCATCATCCAGACTTGGTCTTGAGCAAATTATTAATAATTGAAGATAGAAATGTGTGGGATTAAAAGTAAAACTTTCTGGAAACAGAGTATCTGAAAGGCATCTGCAATTATTTGAAAGCAGCCTAACACTCCACAGTGAGTGCTGAGCTGTGCTGACCATGGGCAGGAGGTCTGAGCAGTAACAGAGGGCAGCGTGAATAAGATACCAACCACCTGCCAGCTGTATAGTGAAAACAGATGAAGGCTGCTGTGGGGATTTAGCAGAAGGCACTCAGCGCTGCAAGGGTTCCGGGCTTCAGCGTGTGCTTCACATTAAACTCTGTGCCAGAGGAGACTCTCAATCCCTAAGATCAGCCAAGTAGGAATAAAGTGAAATTGTCAATAGGATGCTGAATACATGAACACATTACTACATGTCAGATATGTAAGTAGAACCCAAAGGAACATATTGTATAAATCCTCTGAGAAATGACAGTAGAGAACAATGTAAGTAATAGCATGTTAAATTAGATTTTAATTTGAGGCTGAATGTCAAGAAAAATTTATATGATTATCAAATTGAGCCTGATTTGCATAGTTCCTTAAAATTATATATATATGTGTGTGTGTGTGTGTGTGTATAATATGCATGTCTATATATATGTATAATATATATACACACATATATATATATACACACATATGTATATATAGAGAGAGCGCGAGAGAGAGAGAGGCAGAGAGAGAGTATGTAATCAACTTAGCTGAGTTAAATTTATAAATATATATACAAATTTTACTCAGCTAACTTGATTAAATTTTTAAAAGTTGTAGCAGGCTTTGGGAAAATGCTAAAGTTTGAAGTTCAGCACGTTGTTACACATATAAAACGGAAACAGACATTAAAAGCCCTGATATAGATGTGTATCCCCGTGTTAGCTTCTTAACGTGAGACTCACCTGCATTATGAAGCAGGGATTATAATCATTTTTCTCTTTTACAAAACTGTCCTGAGAAGCAGACATGGTAATATATATTCAGATCCTTGGAAAAGTTCTGTGCAGTTGTAGAGGGTCACTGAAATGACCCATGACCTTGCGTTATAGTTCTGAAATTTGCCATTTTTTGCCACCCTGTTTTTAAATCAAAGAGCTTGGCCCTTCAACAGCACCATAAGCTTTGTGAGGGAGAGCCCCGCCCCTATGAAGCCACAGTGACGGGGAAGGTAACCCGAGGCCTCGTCGTCACTGATCAGTTCAGGACCTCTATCTCCAGGGGTAAGACGGTGGCTTCTTCTGGGACTCACCCCGCTGAAGCTGTCGGAGATGCAGAGTCGCTGGGCTCACAGGCTGGGCTTGAAGCTGCCGCCGACCCTCTTCCCTCATGTGAGTAAGACCTGGGTTAAGTTTTAGCCTAATGGGTGCGGCCAAAGCTGACAGCTCAGCACAGGCCCCTGAGTCTGGTTTCTAACTCTACAAATGAACTGCAGAAAATGGCTTTGTCTTTTGAGTTGAAAAACAGGATCTTGAAACTTTCAGGTGAGACAGTGTGGTCTTGAATCATGTTTTTAATCCTCAAGTGTCCTGTCTTTTGAGTGTCAGAAGGCCCAGCCCTGGAAATTTGACATGAACAAGGAAAGGGGAAAAGCTGAAATGAAGGCCTACGCTGTCCTCAAATTAAATAGACTGGACGAGGGGGATCCCCAGAAGGTTAAAGGCACCGAGGCCTCGTGGTTGGTCTGGGAGATGTCAGAAGGAGCCCCAAAGCAGGAGAGACTCCTCCAGGGGATGTTCTGGGAAACTCCACACTTAGAAGAGGTGAGGCAAGGGTAGAGCAGGATCCTGTAGCTCCATGGAAAGTCTTGGGAAAGAACCCACAAAGGCACCCAAGCCTGCTGAGGTCCAGAAGATGTGTCAGGTAGCATTAACAGCGCTGCCCACAGATTCCCAAGAGGAAGGTGGGAGGGTGAGGAGAGGGGTGACGTGCCCTTAGGACGCTCCCAGACTTGTGAATATGCCCGGTGAATTTTCACCGCCTAAAAGTCAAGGCTTAACAGCAACCGTAGGAATGATGTCATAGGGGGTATAAAACTGATATGCTGAAAATTGTGGAAAGTGTTTTACCTTGTTGACTACGTGGCACCTGCTATAAGGCAGAAATAAATGCTGTAGGAAATAATGTGTATAGTTATAGAAAGATGAGGTTATATTTTGCATTATATGTGGCTTATAAAATTATATATGCTGGGATCCAGAAAGTATAGTGGTCTGGTATTGCCTTATTTTGTTTTAAGTGTTAAAGTTATGTTTTCACTGTGTTTCCTTTAACCTTTTAGGCACCAAATTTGAGGCACTTCTAAATTTAAAGGAGAGAACAAAAACAAATACACTGTCTTCACCAAGTGTCCAGATATGTAGTGCCAAGGTCTCATTTTTGTTCATTTCTAACACATTTCCTTTGACATTCTTTTGAAGAATCCCTGGAGAAACTGATAATTGATTATGTTAGTTTCCAAGTGCCCTTGTTCTCAGTACATTAAATGTATCTGAAAGAATGGTTTGCTTAGCGTCCCCCTCAAAGAGCCGCCCCACCAAAAAAAATGTGTTTGCATTTTTATGTCTGCCTCATGGTGAGAAGAGGGAGGATGAGGGAATACTGTCTGCTGACCATGTAGTTCAGTGAATAATAAACTATTAGAGACACAGACTAGTTGAATCAACATTAAGATGTAAAAAGTGAATTAAATGATGGGAGAGAGCAGGAGAGTGGGAAGTCAGATGGAGCAGGACACAGAGACACTCAGACCAGCACGTGGCACTTCCTGTGTGACCAGGACAGTCAGCACAAGAGAAGTCGCGTCAGCCTGGACCCTGGAAAGCTGGGATTCCAGTTTGTTCTTGAAATGACTTGCTAGTTCAGATTTCCCTGTGCATCCTTCCCACATGCATTTGAGGCTTTTTCTCTTGTTCCTCTGTGTCCTTGTAAGCGAGAGCTCAGTGTACACATGGCTGCATTTGTCCTAGTAGCATCTGTGTGCCCTCCTTTCCTAGGGGGTCTGGAGGGCCCTTCCCGGGCAGCCCCAAGACTCACGGGTGATTCTCTTGGAACAGTGCTTGTCGGGAGCACTGAGTTCATCAAAGGGGGTAACATTTCTCAGGGTGATAACCCTTCCTCTGTGCTTTGACCGCACGTTCTGTTCTGTTCTCCTGTAAAGTAAGATTCTCATATGATTCCATCAGAGTTAACGTGCATGCTACTCTGAATTCTCCCCCTCCTTCAGCAAGGAGACCTGAGCTGCTGCTGGGGGCAACTCAGGGATGGGCTGTACCTCGACTGGATGCATGTCCAGCAGTGTCCAAGATTAGTCTTTTATATACAAGCACAGAAGAGAATGAGTCAGAGACAGAGGCAGAAAGAGGGACCAGGAGACAGAGAGAGATGGGAGAGATAGACCAGAGATACAGAGAGACAGAGACAGAGCCTGCACAATATGCCTTCCTAACACCCCGGATGCCCCCTTTCCCCACACACTGGAAAATCCTCTTCCGTTTAGGTTTCATGTAGAGTTTAATTCCGAAAGGGGAAACAAACGTTACCAATACCACCTGGTGTACATATTAGTAAAGGTGTAAGATGCTCTTTTTACTTTGTTAAGAAAACATAATCGTATACTTGTGGTTTTGTTCTGCGGTTCCCAAGTGGGGCTGGGAACCCTGGAGAGAAGTTAAGCGTGTGACAACGCGAGGCGTGTCAAGAGTCTTTCTCATGAACACCTGGAGGAGGCCCAAGGGAAAGGGCTTGAGGGGTGCACCGACTTCTCTTGTGTCTTCAGCGCTCAGTGATTCTAAACCAGCCGAGTAAGCCACCTAGGACTGCTAAAAAATTGTCCAAGTCTTCCCCTCCTTCACGGCAGCCCCCTGCCGCCGTGCTCTAGGAAGGTGGAGGGATCCATATACCAGCTCTTTGGAGAGCTTGTTCCTGCGTGGAGTCCGTGCATTTGAACTTCTTGAAATCTCAGCTCTCCGGTGGGCTCCAGTACAACTAAGCCTTCTGTAGATCGTTCAGCATTTTCTGTTGGTTTGTACAGGAGTGATGTTCTTCTGAAACGTTTCACCTCATGAATCCAAGGGCAACCCTGGGTTGGTTTTGAATTGGCAGCACATTTTGAATTTTGTCAGCATCCCCTCTGTCCAACCCTTGGTGGCCCCTGACCTCAACGTTTCAGGCCGCGACCCACGAGTCTGAGGGAAGATGCCCTTGGCACCTCAGTGCACCGGCCACTGTTTCCAATTTCAACGTCCTCAGAACTAGGGAGACCTCCACTGCAGGTTTCCTTTGCTGGGGCTCGATCTTGTCCTTGATGTTGGCCACACAGAACTTCAGTACCTTCCTTGTTATCTTCAAGCAGATTTTCTTAAACATAGTTTGTCCATTTTTTCTACTTTACTCACTGGAGGATTTTGTCTAAGTTAGCCCACCGTGACTGGAAACAGATAATTTTCTTTATTTTCTCA
Source organism: Grampus griseus (assembly GCF_964374135.1). Taxonomy (NCBI): domain Eukaryota; kingdom Metazoa; phylum Chordata; class Mammalia; order Artiodactyla; family Delphinidae; genus Grampus; species Grampus griseus. Next base: position 13,420,305 of record NC_139016.1, on the reverse strand, counting down.
TATAAGTGTTGCCATTTTATGGGGTCCTGCTACGTATACAGATGAATTTAGGAATCAGTTGCCAAGTGTCCTATTGAGACTTCCTGTCACACAATGTGTCATTTTCAGCAGTGGACGGGGAAATAAGCAAATTTTCCAGTTGCTTTTTCTTTTCTTGTCAGAAATCATCATTTGCAAAATTTAAGATACATTCAAAAGAAGAGATGCTGATAAGGGAAAAAAGTAAAACTTAAAAATGTTTTTTAAGTGTCTTTTCTAAATTTCTTTCAGGGATTCAGACATAAGGGCATTGTACCGTCAGTATTGTTCGTTGATACCCTAAGTAAACTCAGCTGCTGGAGATCACAGTGAGGTGCCCCCTTCCTTCACCTTTCCACACATGCTGTAATGAGAGTGGATGTCAAATCGATTCATACATTTATAATTAATATTTATATGCAGTGCATTTTAGTATTGGGCTAAATGACAGGTAAAGCTTCTGCATAGTCATAGTGGTATTGAATATTTGATCAACACCAAATGGAAACTTTGGATTGTTTATCAAATCAGTCACTAAAGTGAGAGTAAAGATTTGAGGTAAAAGGAATCTTTTACAGGTCTGGCATGGCAGAAGGAACCTATAAATAGCACTTAGATGCTCACACTAAATTTAGAGAACAGTTATCTTACATATTTGTGTTCAGTACTCATAATGGTATAACCTACAACTGACAAAAAATGAATTTCTGCTGCAAAGGAAGAAATAAGCTCTCCTTGTGGCTAACAAATTGTATGTTAACTGTGAAACAAATATTGAGTTTACATTTTATTTTTTATTCTATAAGCCCCACAGTCTTAAGATCCTTATGTTTTAACTACATTTAATATTTTAAAGGTACTTAAAAACTTTATGGCGACAGTTTACATACTTCTCAGGTAGCAAAAAAAGGAAAACTTTGAAGACCAAAATATTGTCATATTCAAATGGGAAAACTTTGAGAAAAAAGTGGGTTTTAAAGTCAACAGCAACAAAATTTAGGGAGAGAACAATTATTCTTCATTTTTCTCTACTATGCAAAATGTATTTAACTCCAAGCAAGCTTTTATTTTAAAAGAGATTCCTTTGAAGTGCATCAGCTGAACAGACTTTATGAACCTCAAAGCTGTCTTCATTTGTGCTGCATGCAAGTGACAGGGAGTGTGCAGTGCTACACACTATCCAGGGCTTCATGGCGACCAGACTGACGTGAGGCTGTAGGAAGTTCATTTGGACAAGTGCGGCTTGCAGGCAGGGGCTGTAGGGAACCCAGAGTGCTGAAGGAGGCGGTTGGGTGAGTTTCAGTTCCAACATGAAATCCACTCCCAACCCCCCTCAGAGATCTTCCCCTTCACCAGGGTGGAAGGCCCCTAAACCCATGGAAAGCCCACCAAAAAAACAGCACTGGAACCAAAAACTGCAGGAGACTTGCCTGCTAAATTATTAATTCTGCTGCAGGGCATAAGAGGTCTGAGGACAACCCTAATCCCAAACACAATTCTCTTCGCCTGGGGGATGCCAGCCTGAAAAACAAAGCACAACCTTCCTTTTCCACCCTGATAGCTGTTTCACAGAAACCACTGCCTCTCATAGGTAGGCTCTGTGTGTCTCTGTTTCTGTATTTCTCTCCTCTGCTTTTCCATCGTTGCAGGCCATGAATGGATGTTCCTCCTTGTCTTCTGGTCTGAGATTGAGTTATTGCAAAAATCCTGTCCCCAGGAGCCACGGGAAACAGTAGAGCCCAGGTGCAAATCTCCTGTCACTATTTGAATATTATGCAAAGAACTGTCCAAAATGCCCGTAAAAATGTGGCAGCTGCCATAGGGCTCAGCTTTCAGGCTCCCAGATAGAGAATGTGAGATGCTTCCAGCAAAAGGTATTTCCAAAGCTATTTTAGGAGAAAAGTAAAACCCAAACTTTGGAGTGTATTCAGTGCTCTCTGAAAAGCACACCACCACTTGGAGTACAACAGTGAGTGTTCCTCTGTGGGACCATCCTGTGCTCATTAAAAAACAATGCATATTCATCACTGTGCTTAGCCCAGCCGGGCTACACGTAGTCCCTCCCCACTCCTCACCCTTTTTGTTTCCTAGTGTATGTTTTATTTTTTAAAAATCTTTATTTACTTATTTATTTTGGCTGCGTTGGGTCTTAGGGCCCTTCATTGCAGTGCGTGGGCTTCTCTCTAGTTGTGGCTCGAGGGCTTAGTCCTGACCCGGGATTGAACTGGTGTCCCCTGCATTGCAAAGCAGATTCTTAACCCCTGGACCACCAGGGAAGTTCCCCTGCTCCTCACCTTTTTTTTTCTTTAACATCTTTATTGGGGCATAATTGCTTTACAATGGTGTGTTAGTTTCTGCTCTATAACAAAGTGAATCAGTATTCAATTTTTTTCCAATAAAGGAAAGCCACTTAGGAGACAGTGGATTTGGAAATGCTTTGAAAATGTGAAGTTACTTTATCTCTATTCACTTCGTCAAATGTTTAATGAGTGACTAATACATGTTAGACTGTCAGCAGATATCTGAACATAGTTACAAAGATACAGAAATGCTTTCTACATAGTGTGTCTATAACAAAACTGGGGCTGCATTAAAAAACTCATAGAGGACATATCCCAGTATTATCATAGGATAACAGAATCTTAAATTTGAAACAGAGCTCAGAGTATACTGAATTCAAATTCCGCCTCATACAGTTTCTCCCTTCTACAACGTTTTGACATATTACTCTTGAAATTTTGGTTAAATACTGTACGTGAAATATTCTATATTTCTGAATAGCCCCGTAATTGGTCTAAGGCTTTGAATGTTTTACAGAGGAACTCACCTGAGGCCTGGAAAGTTACACAAGTGACAAACAGGTTGTTCTCTACCAGCTTCATCCAGAAGTCACATCGTCCACATTTACTTAAAATAGGAAGTGAAGTTTGAGGTGATGCTGTCAATTCTTCTCTCCTTCAGGCACTGAGCTGAAAGGGAGTGTTTTTGAAGGACATCCCCGATTTTCTTTAGGTCTTTAAGGCCAGTTCCTCCCAGAACTGAAGTGACCATGTGTCAGAGAAGAGTTGCTGTTGGAAGCCTTTGTTTCCACACAAGCCTGTCAACCTTGCCATCTGGTTTCTAGAGTGTACAGCTATCTCCTTGCCGTTAGGAGTGCTTATTTGCCAGGCTTTCAACAGAGGATGCAGCCTTGAATCATGTGCTCTTACTGAAAACTTAGATGAAAAAACTACGATTGAGGTTTAAAAGTGAGCCTAGCCAGTTGTGTTTGTCTAAGTCAACAGTGAGGCTGTGCAGATCACGGAGAGGGATGGGGACTTTCTGTCGCAATGTACCCTTTTCAGCATCTCGGTTACCCTGAGCCCGGGTCCCTCCTCTTGGAGTGCTGATCAGGTTCAGGATACCCCCCAAATGCTTGACATTCTCTAGAGTAACAGCCAGGAATCAGGTGGCCCACACTCTCTTTGAGGATTGGAGTGTGTTATTTTGGTGTGTGCTTCTAGAAATTACATCTTTTCCTTCTCACCTCGGAAGTGGCTGGATCCCTGCAGTAGTAAGCCCATGGAGCTCTGGCTCCTTTCTTGTCTCGGGGATGTGAGTGGGGCTCCATGTCTCTACCTGACGGAGATCGCCGTGCAAAGCCCAGCCTCTGGGAAGGAGCCCGCATCCGTGGTTCAGGATAACAGCCTCAGAAGCTCTCCCTTCAACCCGCGGAGAACATTCAGCCTCCTCCCAGTTCCCTGCTTGTTTCATGCCTGGTGTGGGGGGAGGCGATCTGGCTTCTGGTCAGAATCAGCTTTACTGATCTGGATCTGGCTGAGTGTAAAAGCTGCAGAGGGGACAAAAGATCAAGCGAATCGAGCACAACTTGACCCGACCTCTTACAAACGTTGGGGCAGAGATTCTGCTCAAAGAGGGATACCTATCACCGATGCGGTTTTCTCCCTCTGTCCTCTGCAAAGTCATCCTGCTGATAACAGATCTAGTTCAAACCTAGGATAACACAATGCAGCTGCATTGCCTTAAACAGAAATAGAGGGTATTGTTGTGATTTCTTCCAGAATGGTGGCATTAACCCTGAGTGTCATTTGGCCATGCTCTCAGCTTTGGGGTTCCTGTGCTCTGAGTAAAGCACTGGCAGCTGGGTGCTCTATTCGGGGCAGTAGCGGCCAGGGGAAATCCACCCCAAAACGCTCTGCAGCTGCTCCAGCCTAAGGAGCGAGTTTTGGCGGACAATTCAGGAACTCTCCTTGTCTATCCGAAACCCCTGTGTGACTCACATCCTTTTCATGTCAGTTACTCCTAATGCTCCATAGTTTGTTAACAAGATACTCTTTCCATGTACGTGAGGAGGGGAGAGGTGGGCGGGAGGGGCAGAGAGGAGGACGGATGGAGGGGAAGGAGAGAAAGTGGAAGGAGAATGAAAGAGAAGAAGGGAATCCCGCCTTTCATAGTTTTCCCCGGGCCACACAGCACCTTCCTACTGTTACAGAGAAAGAATATTCATGACGCTCCTTAAAGATAATGAGGCAGACTTCATTTAGGTCCCTAGCGATTCGTGCAGGGACCAGGGTGATGGGATTTTACAAAGGATACGACTCAACTCCGGATGCCATGTGGGCCAGTGGGGGTCACAGCCAAGGGGCAAGGAGGGGGCACAGGTGGGACATTCCTGAGAGGGAACCTCAGGGCTTCGAGGGGCTCTGGCTCAACCCACCTACCAGTGGCGGGTGGGGATGAGAAACTGGATCAGATGTTGAGGCTGGAGGGTCCTTGTAGGGTGACTTAGCAGGGTGCTTGCTAAAGTTGGCTTTTACCAGGAGGTGCACAGGTGGGCCTGAGAGAAGTGTCAGGACCCGCATTAAAGTTTGGTCAGGCAAAGAACCTTTGTCACTCCTCAGCCTTCAACTCACGAAGGACTGAAAATTCCTCTAACTTCCTTCCCCACTTGGAAGCCCTCTGGTTCTGAAGTTTATCTGACACCCTGAGAGTCCTCACATCAGTACTATTTTCCTCCCCTTAAGTGTTGATGTTCACCCCAGTTTTGTTTTTGGGCCCTTTCTTTCCTTGCTGTACGTACTCTTCACGGGCAAGCTCAGCCACCTGTTGGGTTTCAGCCTCCATCTGTAATCTAGTTTTTCCTAAATCTGCTCCGTCTGCAGGATGTCCCTCCCCTGAGCTCTGGACTTCTGTGTTTAACTGAGTATGCGACAGTTTCCCCTAGACATCAGTTCAGACATAATTCAAATGGACATTTTCTGAAATTGAACTGATTTTCTGATAGCAGTCCTTCCTTTGGAATTGCACAGATAGTTCAGGAATCTGGGCTCTCACTGGAGATCCTTCCATCCTTTTCTTTGCTACCCATTTTCTATACGGTTACAGAACTTACATTAATTCCAAGTGTCTCTTCCTTTCTTTTGGCTTTTTATTTGGAAATAGAATAAATAGATAAATAACATAAAATATCAATAAGAAAAATAAGTAAAAGAAAGAAATGGAGAAACCATACCTGGGGAAATACCTTTTAACAATTTTATATTTGAACTATTACTTATGTTACCCACAATTGTTAAGAAAAATTAATGAGTTGAAGAAAACTCTTATCAAATAGAAAATATATAAGTGGAAAAAATTCCAATAATGTTTGCATTCAGTGCTCTCAATCACTTGACAATAAACTAAGTTTGAATGGAGTACTTTTATTATTTTAGATTTTTTTTACTGGAGTATACTTGATTTACAATGGTGTGTTAATTTTTTCTGTACAGCATTGTGACCCGGTTATACATATACATATGTATTCTTTTGTATATTCTTTTCCATTCTGGTTTATCCCAGGACGTTGAATAGAGTTCCCCGTGCTATACCGTGGGACTCTCTTGTTTACCCACAAATGTGGTACTTTTATAGAAGACAAGCTCTCCAGCGTGTTTTTGTTGGTTTTGCTTGTTTTTCAGCGGGCCTCTGAGGCTGCCCGGATCCCATCGTGAACGGCCACATCAGCGGCGACGGCTTCAGTTACAGGGACACCGTGGTTTATCAGTGCAAACCCCGGTTTCCGGCTTGTGGGGACTTCCGTCCGGATATGCTTGCAAGACCCCAAGTGGTCCGGACACACCCCAGTCTGTGTCCGTAAGTACACCTGTGAACTAAGTCAGCGGGTGCTTCCCTTCGTGGTGTTTTCTTTTGTCATTAGGTCGTAAGACAGACACGTTTAAGCTCAGAGAAAGGATGGAGAGCTGTCGGAAGAGAGAGAACGTGGGCGCCCCTCCCCTTCCGTCTTTGGTCTTCCTCCCATTCCATGTCTTTCCGACGCCTCCTGCAGGCTCCCTCCACATGTAATTTGCTCACCAGCTCATCTCAGATGGGTCCCAGGATGAGGGATGTCAGGCATGCATTCCCCCAAAGTTATCTCAGGACGACAAGGTGGAAACAGCATCCGACCAGAGGAGGATAGAGGTGCTGGGTCCGAGTATGCAGGTTGGCTTTGCAGGGGCCCCACGGTAGCCAGCCCCCGAATCTTATGTGTTGTTTTGTGTTTTTGTCATTGCTTCATCATGAGCACAGAGAGTTTGTACGCAATCCTTCCTTTAGTAAAGATGTGAAATTGTATGTAACCATTGTCCTCAAACATTATAACTTGAGAGACAAATGCTGACTCCTATTTTTCTCTCTCTTTTTTTAACATCTTTATTGGAGTATAATTGCTTTACAATTGTGTGTTAGTTTCCGCTTTATAACAAAGTGAATCAGCTATGCATATACAGATATCCCCATATCCCCTCCCTCGTGCGTCTCCCTCCCTCCCACCCTTCCTATCCCACCCCTCTAGGCGGTTACAAAGCACCGAGCTGATCTCCACGTGCTACGTAGCTGCTTCCCACTAGCTATCGGTTTTACATTTGGTAGTGTATATAGTCCATACCACTCTCTCCCTTTGTCCCAGCTTACCCTTCACCCTCCCCGTGTCCTCAAGTCCATTCTCTAGTAGGTCTGCGTCTTTATTCCCGTCCTGCCCGTAGGTTCTTTGTGACTTTTCGTTTTTTTTTTAGATTAGATATATATGTGTTAGTATACGGTATTTGTTTTTCTCTTTCTGACATACTTCACTCTGTATGACAAACTCTGGGTCCATCCACCTCACTACAAATAACTCAATTTCATTTCTTTTTATGGCTGAGTAATATTCCATTGTATATATGTGCCACATCTTCTTTATCCATTCATCTGTTGATGGACACTTAGGTTTTTTCCATTTCCTGACTACTGTAAAAAGAGCTGCAGTGAACGTCGAGCCCTCTTTCATGTGTTTGGTGGCGATCTGTATATCTTCTTTGGGGAAATGTCTATTTAGGTCTTCTGCCCACTTTTGGATTGGGTTGTTTGCTTTTTTGATATTGAGCTGCATGAGCTCCTTGTATACTCTGGAGATTAATCCTTTGTCAGTTGCTTCATTTGCAAATATTTTCTCCCATTCTGAGGGTTGTCTTTTCATCTTGTTTATGGTTTCCTTTGCTGTGCAACAGCTTTGAAATTTCATTAGGTCCCATTTGTTTATTTTTGGTTTTATTTCTACTTCTGTAGGAGGTGAGTCAAAAAGGATCTTGTTGTGATTTATGGAATAGAGAGTTCTGCTTATGTTTTCCTCTAATAGTTTGATAGTGTCTGGCCTTACATTTAGGTCTTTAATCCATTTTGAGTTTATTTTTGTGTATGGTCTTAGGGAGTGCTCTAATTTCATTCTTTTACATGTAGCTGTCCAGTTTTCCCAGCACCACTTATTGAAGAGGCTGTCTTTTCTCCAATGTATATCCTTGCCTCCTTTATCAAAGATAAGGTGACCATATGTAACTGGGTTTATCTCTGTGCTTTCTACCCTGTTCCATTGATCTATATTTCTGTGTTTGTGCCAGTACCATACTGTCTTGATGACTGTAGCTTTGTAGTATAGTCTGAAGTCAGGGAGCCTGATTGCTCCAGCTCCGTTTTTCTTTCTCAAGATTGCTTTGGCTATTTGGGGTCTTTGGTGTTTCCATAAAAATTGTGAAATGTTTAGTTCTAGTTCTGTGAAAAATGCCAGTGGTAGTTTGATAGGGATTGCACTGAATCTGTAGATTGCTTTGGGTAGTGGAGTCATTTTCACAATGTTGATTCTTCCAATCTGAGAACATGGTATATCTCTCCTTCTGTTTGTATCATCTTTAATTTCTTTCATCAATGTCTTATAATTTTCTGCATACAGGTCTTTTGTCTCCTTGAGCAGGTTTATTCTGAGATATTTTATTCTTTTTGTTGCAATGGTAAATGGGAGTGTTTTCTTAATTTCACTTTCAGATTTTTTATCATTAGTGTATAAGAATGCAAGAGATTTCTGTGCATTAATTTTGTATCCTGCTACTTTACCAAGTTCATTGATTAGCTCTAGTAGTTTTCTGATAGCATGTTTAGGATTCTCTGTGTATAGTATCATGTCATCTGCAAACAGTGACAGCTTTACTTCTTCTTTTCTGATTTGGATTCCTTTTATTTCTTTTATTTCTTTTTCTTCTCTGATTACTGTGGCTAAAATTTCCATAACTATGTCAAATAATACTGATGAGAGTGGGCAATCTTGTCTTGTTCCTGATTCTAGTGGGAACGGTTTCAGTTTTTCACCATTGAAGAGGATGTTGGCTGTGGGTTTGTCATATATGGCATATATGTTGAGGTAAGTTCCCTCTATGCCTACTTTCTGGAGGGTTTTTATCATAAATTGGTGTTGAATTTTGTTGAAAGCTTTCTCTGCATCTGTTGAGATGATCATGTGGTTTTTCTGCTTCAATTTGTTAATATGGTGTATCACATTGATTTGTGTATATTGAAGAATCCTTGCATTCCTGGGATAAACCCCACTTGATCATGGTGTATGATCCTTTTAATGTGCTGTTGGATTCTGTTTGCTAGTATTTTGTTGAGGATTTTTGCATCTACGTTTATCAGTGATATTGGCCTGTAGTTTTCTTTCTTTGTGACATCTTTGTCTGGTTTTGGTATCAGGGTGATGGTGGCCTCGTATAATGAGGAAGAGTTTGAGAAGAATAGGTGTTAGTTCTTCTCTATTTGATAGAACTCGCCTGTGAAGCCATCTGGTCTTGGGCTTTTTTTTTTTTTTTTTTTTTGCGGTACCTGGGCCTCTCACTGTCGTGGCCTCTCCCTCCGCAGAGCACAGTCTCCGGACGCGCAGGCCCAGCAGCCATGGCTCACCTAATAAGACTTTAAATGTCATACCTAAAGATTACTTCATTTATCCCTTTAGGGGTCTTCAGTTTTACATCTAGCAAAGCTTGTGGTCTTGCGTCTAACAGGTTCTACATCAGGCTGCATTACAAAATGGAAATAGATTATTTTGCTTTCCAGCATTCTACTTACATTAGGATACACATGATGTGGCAAGAATTGCTTTTAAATACTATCTTGCACACAGTGTGTTCCACACGAGAGGGCTCAATTTACAGAATTTTCAAAGAAAAGCGAAAATAAAGTGATATAGATATACTTAGTATAATTTCTCATTGATGTCTAATATTTCTGTTAATGTGTGTGTGCTGATTCATTTCCATAGTATATCCTGTCTGACATTCCCAAAGGTAGTATTGTTATTATCATTAAGATAGTCAAGACTTGGCAGAACTCTGAAAACAAAAGTTCCCCAAATTTCATTACTGTTAAGCCTGATTTAATAAAAATTAGTTGTTTAAAAAAAATGCTAACTTCTTTCTGCTACACTAAATGGTAAAAGTTCAAATCATAAGTTAATATGATTATATTATAAATATAAATTCCATAGAACTCTCACATTATTAATATATGGTATAAATAATTGAATTTTTCTAAATCCCATGATCTTTTCCAAATTCACATTTTGATTTTTGAAGTAAATGAAGTGGTATTTTAAAAGAGAAGTGGTTCTATATACTGTTCTGTTGGTCTCTTAGCTCTCCAAGGCAAAGTGGTCTGATTAGATTTATTTATCTGTCAATTGAACAAGTTTCTTTTCTTGAGATGTTTGCATCAATATTTCAGGCCTGGTTTTGCTTATCTTCCTTCACTTTCTCCTCCTGATGAGATACGAGTCAGTATAATTTTAAACCTCTGTGATTCTGAATTTTAAGTGGTTTAATAAGCCATCATTTCCTGAATTTACTCAAGCTGCTATAAATTTACCAAATGATGAATACTTTATTATGCCACTCAGCTATGCCACTCAGCTATTATACAAAAGCTGTGAACATTTGCTGGCTATGTTTTTGAATATCTTTATGGGTTTTGTTAATGCTAAATTCTAGCAGCGCCTTCCTTAAAACCAGGAGACACCTCTGCTACCAGGAAATTAAAAGTAAATTAACAATTAAAAACCTTTTAGAGAACACAGAGCCTTTTCGTAGGAGTTTCCTACCTTCCCTTGGGTCACGGTGACTCATTATCAAGGTTCCCAAAATGTAATTCCTTGTTAATATATAAGGCAGTTTCACACAAGAAGTTTTCTCACTTAATTTTGTGCACTTCCCTGGAAGAAGGTTGACCTAGAAAATCTTCAAGTTTTCTTCCGACGCTAAGAGTTTGGAATCATTAGCTGACCCGGTGTCACAGAAAATCACGTACCTGTGACATGTTCTAAGGAATGGACAACTTGTGTGTGCTTAGGTGGGAGTTTTCCTGGGACCTCAGCTCCTAGATCTACTTAGTAGAAAGAAGGAGGAAGCCAGAAGTACCAGATGGGAACAAAGATGCTCAAGGACCCAGTCAAAGAAGCTGGTGTTGATACAGGCTTCCCAGGATGCACTGTTTAAAGAGTGTGACTGCAGTCAGGTGTGGAGAGGGGAGGGGAGCCCGGCATTACTAACAAGGAAGGCAAAGAATGACATGACCTGTCAAGCACATATGAGCTTCAAGGCTCACCCTGGTACTCGGGGGGTTTTCGGGGAGGAGTGTTTTATCACAGGCTTCTATAGACTGTGGGGCTGATGCGACTTACACATTGGAACAAAAATTAAATTTGGTTTAAAAGCATGGCCAGACTTTGGCCTGTTATTGGGGCTTGTAGATCTGTGCGTCTGGTATAGGTAGAAATAAGACAGGATTTAACCAAAGGAACCATCATTAATTGTAAATATCACTTCAGACTTCTATGTGTGTGTGACGGCACATCCAAAAGGAGAGGGTAGTTAGAATATGTTTGTTTGTGCCTGATAGTACTTCCATGTTCAAAAATAATCTATCATAATAATTAGTTATGCCAGTTATCGGGGGTACAGCATGACCAGAGTCTAATAACGTCCTTGCAAACTATTCCAAATAAAATTGTTATTCCAACCAAATTCTGTTTGGTTGATGCAGTTCCTCTTGGCCTCTTTTCTCACTCTTTAGTCACTCCAGTCTTTCACTTTTTCTTCATTTCCAACTTCAGGGAACTTGTCAGATAAACAGACTCTGAAAGCTCTGACAAATTCCTTGAATAAATGTGTTCAGGACCTCACATGGGAGCGAGGGCACCTTGACAGGAAATGGGACAGCGCAATGCAGGTCCAGATATCATACTAACGTCAGGTCCTTGCTGGTCCCCCGTGCTACATCCTTCAGAATGCAGTGGGCAGCTTCTGGAAAGACCTTGGGTTCATGTTGTATCCCTTGAATATCCAGATAAACTAAAGCCACTTAAACAACAGCACATGTTCATGATTATAGAACCTCCTGACTCTCTCCATCCCTGTATACAAATATGCTGTCAAGGGAAAGGAAAGAGAGTGGAAGCTGCATGGGTCGGTCCATGTTGAAGACCCGAAAGGCCCTGATTTAGAGATGAAGGGACAGAGGAGGGCAAGTCAGAATGGATTACATCAATACCTCTGTCTAGTGTGTTTGTTTATTCTGATCCCGCTGAGATCTTGGACATGTAAACCAAGTTCAATCTGTCACTTGAGAGGAGGTATATTTTTAAAGTTCCCAGACTATCATCATCCTTCTTATAAATGGCAGAGACATTTAAAGCTGCATCCCACTTGAGAGCTTTGGGCGTTAATTGTTAGACTTTGGAAATTATTAGGGTATTAATGTAAGGAGAGACAGAGAGAAATAGAGTGGGAGGGAGCGGGAGGGAGAGGGGAAGAGAAAATTGGAATATCCAATCAAGGTGAAATGATGTGAAGCAGTTGACTTCCATACTTTGTACCATTGTCGGGACTGCTATTATTGGCCAAATTATCTAAGCAAATAGAAGCAATTACAATTTTCAAAGTAAAATCAAACAAAAGTATTTTTTAACTTTAAGAATTGTCAGTAACATCAAGGATATATGTTATTAAAACTAAAAATATTCACATAAAAATCAAATACCAGTGGGAATGCATCCCTTCTGAACCCCATTCTTTCAAACTGCATTTCATTAGAAATACCATGGTTATAGGGAAGACATACTATATCTCTGTTATAAGGGTTCATTTTCTTTCAGATTATCTTCAAAATCATACTGTATTGAAGATGTTGGTGATGCTATAAAATACTAATAGTATTCATTATAATTGTTATTTATTGCCATTTTGATTATTATTATATTTAACTTTTGGATTGTCCTAATTTTTCAAAATTACTTTACAAAGGCAAATAAAATCACTATGTGCTCTCAGAGACTTTCTAGTCTGGAAGTTAAGAGACACATATATTAGGTGCATAATCTAATTAATATTCTTTCCTTTTAGTTTCAACATGGAGCCCAGCTATGATTTCCTAAATATCTATGAAGGAGAGGATTCCAACAGCCCTCTCATTGGAAGTTTCCAGGGCTCTCAAGCCCCAGAAAGAATTGAGAGTAGTGGAAATAGTGTCTTTCTGGCATTTCGCAGCGATGCTTCTGTGGGCTTGTCGGGGTTTACCATTGAATTTAAAGGTACTGTGACCAGCTTAAGTTGTGAGGAAAGTAATTTGTATCGAGATTGCTTTAATCATAAGCATTTATTTATAAAGTCTTGCATATCTGCTTAATGCATAAAATTCTGACATCTCTCTCAATCATCTGGGGAACAGGGTCGATGTCGCCAGTGGAGAAGAAATTTCCAACACGCATTTCTACCTTAGCTGAAAGAAAAGAAAGTGGGGGAGGGAGATTTCTTTTTCCAAATTCATGGCCATTTAAAGATAAATTATGATTTGTACAATAAATAATTTGGGTATATGTGTTTTGCTATCTTAATTTGTTTATGCAGGATGACTCAGTTTAAGTACATAAATAGCTTAGTCTGGTTTTTGTTTTTTGGGTTTTTTGTTGTTGTTTTTTTTGGCTTGCAGGATCTTAGTTCCCCAACCAGGGAATGAATCCGAGCCCTCAACAGTGAAAGCGTGGAGTTCTAATCACTGGACTGCAAGGAATTCCCAATAAATAGCTTAGTTTTATCTCAATATTTTTCAAGACGTAAAATATCGATTGCCATTTCCCTGTTCTGACCACCCATGGTGGTTGGTTTGATGGGGAGCGAGCACCAATCCTGGTCGGCACTTTCTTCTTTGGTCACCTCATGAGTGACTACCACTTCTTTGGAATCCACCACCCCCTGTCACTAGCATTCAGAGAAAACAAACAGACAGACTCACAAACAAAGATCACCCCAACCTAAGCATTTTGCTGTTGGGTTCATGAAAATAAACATATATATTTTTCAAATCTGTTTCTCATGTGAACAAGGAAAACACGGGGTATATTACAAAGAATCAGAGCAAAGGATTTATCAAAATATTAATTGGCAGTAGTGAGTGCTTTATAAAAAATAATGAAAATATATACATTTATTTAAACTTTTGAGTTATTACTAGAATTATAAAATAAAATATAGGGTACGTTTCATCTATGTTAACCCTTTAATGGACTTGTATTTCTTGATATGTTTTTTTTTTTTCGCGGTACGTGGGTCTCTCACTGTTGTGGCCTCTCCCACTGCAGAGTACAGGCTCCGGACGCGCAGGTTCAGCGGCCATGGCTCACGGGCCCAGCCGCTCCGCAGCATGTGGGATCTTCCTGGACCGGGGCACGAACACGTGTCCCCTGCATCGGCAGGCGGACTCTCAACCACTGCGCCACCAGGGAAGCCCTTGATATGGTTTTTAAGTAGGAAATTAATCTACTTCCTCAAAAACACCGAAATCTACAAATTTACAATATACAATTTAAAAAAAATTTAAACAATTCAGCAGTTGAAGGAGTTGCTGTGCTTTTCGGATGGGATCCATTAATGTTCACGAATAATTAACAGCAGTACTTTTAAGTATTTGCCATATCATTAGATAGTTTCTGTATTAATAAGAACTCATTGACGTACATGTCACCATGACAACGCCCATTCTATAATGAGTAAAAATTCACATGTTTCATCTAAATATAAGACTGTAAGGAATGGGAGAGATTATTTGCAAATGATGAGACTAACATGGGGTTAATATCTAAAATATATAAACAGCTCATACAGCTCAATACCAAGAAAGCAAACAATGCAATAAAAAAATGGACAGAAGACCTAAAGAGACATTTTTCCAAAAAGAAAGACATACAGATGTCTAACAGGCACCTGAGAAGATTTTCAGCATTGTCAGTTGTTAGAGAAATGCAAATCCAAACAACAATGAGGTATGACGTCACTCGAGTCAGCACGGCCATCATGAAAATGTCTACAAATAACAAATGTTAGCGAGGGTGTAGAGAAAAGGGAACCCTCCTACACTGTTGATGGGAATGTAAATTGGTGCAGCCACTATGGAGAACAGTATGGAGGGTCCTCAAAAAGCTAAAACTAGAGTTGCCATATGAGCCAGCAATGGACTACTACTCAACCATAAAAAAGAATTAAATTCTGCTACTTGCAGAAACATGAACGGACCCAGAAAAATTATGCTTAGTGAAATAAGTCAGACAGTGAAAGACAGATATTGTGTAATATCACTTGTATGTGGACTCTAAAAATAATGCAAATGAATGTACATGCAAAACAAAAACAGACTCACAGACAAACTTACAGAAAACAGACTTATAGTTACCAAAGGGGAGAAGGAAGTGGGGAGGGACAAATTAGGGGTATGGGATTAACAGATACAAACTACTATGTATAAAATAGATAACAACAAGGATGTTTTCTGTAGCACAGGGAATTACAGCCATTATCTTGTAATAACTTATAATGGAGTATAATCTTCAAAAATACTGAATCACTATGCTGTACAAGTAACACTAATATAACATTGTAAATCAATTATACTTCTATGAAAAAGAAAAAGACTGTACATCTGTCATCATCTTGTATTCCCCAGGGCATCCTAGGGTAAGAGAATCTGTGGATGAGTGAGTAAATGCAGAAGAACTTCTGTCCCTCATGATAGGGGGACAGGGCTGCCTCTTTGGTCTGGTTCTTTGGGGACCAGCAGAGCCTTCTAAATGGGTGCTAGAGCTCTCATGCTTTAAAAGTTCTCCAGTGGAGCCTGTGAAAAAAAAATCATCAGAAAACAAGGAAGGACACAGCAATGATACAGCATCCAGCAAGTACAAGGCCCCATACGGTGAGGGAAGCAGGGAGTGGACCTGGCTCTTGGGCTTGACCAGAAGGAGCCATGGGGCAGTCCTTCCGAGTGACCCCAGGGCCCCGGCGGCTTCGGCGCAGGCATTCTGGTAGGCGTCCGTAAGCAGTGCCGACAGGAACCAGGGCGGAGCACACCGCATAATGAAGTCATCTCATTG
Organism: Grampus griseus; assembly: GCF_964374135.1. Lineage (NCBI taxonomy): Eukaryota > Metazoa > Chordata > Mammalia > Artiodactyla > Delphinidae > Grampus > Grampus griseus. The sequence continues at coordinate 13,404,533 of NC_139016.1, read as the reverse complement.
GTAAACGTGACAACTTGTAAGCAAAAAGCGTGCCATGAGTTATCACCAAACATCCTGAACTGACAACTGAGTAAATGCAACTAAAAGCTTTGATGCAGTGCATTTGGAGAAATGAATAAAAACTGGCCACCAGAGGTCTCAATTGGCAACACAGAGCAGAAAATCGTGGGAGTGGTATTTAACCAAACAGTACACTAAACCAACAGACACTGTAACAAAAAGTGATCAAAAAGGCTGACCAGGCAACAGGCATGTAGTTTTTTCTCCATCCTTTTTTAAAATACAATTTTAGTTATTTTATTTTTTATGTTTGGCTGCATTGGGTCTTCATTGCTGCATGTGGGCTCTCTCTAGTTGTGGCGAGCAGGGGCTACTCTTCGTTGCGGTGTGCGGGCTTCTCACTATGGTAGCTTCTCTTGTTGCGTAGCATGGGCTCTAGGCGTGCAGGCTTCAGTAGTTGTGGCTCGTGGGCTCAGTAGTTGTGGCTCGCAGGCTCTAGAGCGCAGGTTCAGTAGTTGTGGCACACGGGCTTCAGTAGTTGTTGTTCGCGGGCTCTAGAGCGCAGGCTCAGTAGTTGTGGTGCATGGGCTTAGATGCTCCACAGCATGTGGAATCTTCCCGGACCAGGGTTTGAACCCATGTCCCCTGCATTGGCAGGCGGATTCTTAACTTCTGTGCCACCACGGAAGCCCTTTCTCCATCATTTTATAGGAGAAAAATATACACCCTAGACCAGTGCTTGTATTTATTAGACACTCAGTACATTCTGTTCGATGACAGAGTAAATGACATCCGATGGAAGGATTGTTCTCGTGCCCCCAGTTTTATTTATTCATCCCTTATTTGCTTAAAATAAACAATCTGTTCTCTATGGGATCTAAGGCAGCAATAAAGAATTATCAGAATGTCACCTACTCCTTGAAATATCCAAATTGGTTTTCAATAAAGTGATTAGAGTGTTGGTCCCAACACAGTACACAACTATTGCTGTGAGTCTCTAACCAGAGCAAAAATAGAGAACCTGGAGGGGTTTCCACAATTTATATATATGATATAATATATTCATGATATATATGATAATTAATATATTATACATGGCATATGATACATATGATGTATGATAATATATAATACATATATTACAGATGCTATATGATACATCTGATAATATATGATGTATGATATATGATATATATGATAATATATCATGTATGATACACGTGACAGTATAATGTTTATATATTTAAGTTGCACTTTAACCAAAGTATGTAAATAAAATATTCTAATAGCTGGCTATAATAATTAGTCCAACAGTTGCCAAAGAGATCTCTGTTTGGCTGATGTTGACACATAGGTCATTAAAAATATAATGAGAGATATTGAACAAATACAGTTAAACAGGCCTCTTCTCCGTCCTGCCGGATGTCACAAAGTTTCTGCTTTTCCCTCTTCCACTGTTTGTTATCCATTCCGAAGAGGATGTAGGGTGTAGTTTTCAGAGCCCATTGCATCTTTACTCTTTACCGGCGTACCTGCCACAATCTCCCAGGAGCATCTTCTTCCTAACACTACTGTGTGGATTTACTCATTGGCCATAGGCAGACACTCAGGAAGGGAAAACTTCTTAAAAAGGAGCAAAATCCACATTGATCACAACCCCCAAAAAGGTAAAATGCACGCTTCCATTCATACTTTCCAGAGATTTTTTATGTATTTGCTTAACCCTGGGGCAAAGATTGTCAAGCCAAATAGAAAGAACTGAAACATATTTATTTTATCCACTCAAGTTATCCTTGAGCCTATATTGATATTAATAACCCCATTCATGAATAACACATTCATGACAAATAGCATTTTCTTAACTTTAGGCCAAAAAGTGAAGAAAAACATTTCAGTATAACATCTATATTGATCCCTTGAAGATTTGTAAAATTCAGTTCAGAGCCTTCTGACATTACAAGGGGCTTTGCTGATGGAGTGCAGGACGTTGACAAGCACAAACAGAAAGCAATTCAAATGATGGAATTGCACACAACAGAAGGAGATACAGATACATGATTTAGAGACATTTGGAAGGTCTGCTGAAATATGACATTTACAATGTTAAGGCTACCAAGACATAAGTGGAACTATGTCCTGTACCACACAGCTACAGGACTGTGAGAAAGAAAGAAGAGAACTTTGTATTTATATCTGGGAAAAGAGAGGCTTTTAGCCAATGCCTCCTTTAGTGGCCCCCAGAGCTGGACAGATCTCTGCAGTGTGTTTTTGTGAAAGTTATTTAACCGCTCTTGAGCTTCAGATTCTCCAAATGTAGAATGGGGCCACAGATCATCCTCACGTTGCAGAGGTGGGGTGAAGATTTGCATGAAAAACATGCAGTGTACCCAGCTCAGCGCCTCATACATAACATGCCCTCAATTCCTTTGAGCAGTTATTAGAATTAGAATAGAACTGTGTTGAGCAACTATTACATCCCAGACACAGGGCTTGACCCTTATGGATCAGGGTATATTCTTGCCTCCTTTATCAAAAATAAGGTGACCATATGTGCATGGGTTTATCTCTGGGCTATCTTGTTCCATTATCTGTATTTGTGTTTTTGTGCCAGAACCATACTGTCTTGATTACTGTAGCTTTGTAGTATAGTCTGAAGTCAGGGAGCCTGATGATTCCTCCAGCTCAATTTTTCTTTCTCAAGATTGCTTTGGCTATTTGGTGTCTTTGGTGTTTCCATATAAACCGTGCAATTTTTTATGCTTGTTCTGTGAAAAATGCCCTTGGTAGTGTGATAGGGATTGCATTGAATCTGTAACTTGCTTTGGGTAGTATAGTCATTTTCGCAGTGTTGATTCTTCCAATCCAAGAACATGGTATATCTCTCCATCTATTTGTATCATCTTTAATTTCTTCCATCAGTGTCTTACAGTTTTCTGCATACAGGTCTTTCATCTCCTTAGGTAGGTTTATTCCAGGGTATTTTATTTTTTCTGTTGCAGTGGTCCATGGTAGTGTTTCCTTAAATTCTGTTTCAGATTTTTCATAATTAGTGTATAGGACTGCAAGAGATTTCTGTGCATTCATTTTGTATCGTACTACTTTACCAAATTCATTGATTAGCTCCAGTAGTTTTCCTGTAGCATCTGTAGGATTCTCTATGTATACTATCATGTCATCTACAAACAGTGACAGCTTAATGTCTTCTTTTCCGATTTGGATTCCGTTTATTTATTTTTCTTCTCTGATTGCTGTGGCTAAAACTTCCAAAAGTATGATGACTAATAGTCGTGAGATCGGACAACCTTGTCTTGTTCCTGATCTTAGAGGAAATGGTTTCACTTTTTCACCACTGAGAACGATGTTGGCTGTGGGTTTGTCATATATGGCCTTTATCATGTTGAGGTAAGTTCCCTCTATGCCTACTTCTGGAGTGTTTTTATCATAAATCAGTGTTGAATTTTGTGAAAAGCTTTTTCTGCATCTATTGAGATGATCATATGGCTTTTCTCCTTCAGTTTTTTAACATGGTGTATAACATTGATTGATTTGTGTATATTGGGATAAACCCCACTTGATCATGGTGTATGCCCCCTTTAATGTGCTGTTGGATGCTGTTTGATAGTATTTTGTGGAGGATTTTTTCATCTATGTTCATCAGTGATATTGGCCTGTAGTTTTCTTTCTTTGTGACATCTTTGTTTGGTTTTGGTATCAGGATGATGGTAGCCTTGTAGAATGAGTTTGGGAGTGTTCCTCCCTCTGCTGTATTGTGGAAGAGTTTGAGAAGGATAGCTGTTAGTTCTTCTCTAAATGTTCGGTAGAATTCTCCTGTGAAGCCATCTGGTCCTGTGAAGCCATCTGAAGCCATCTGGTCTGGGCTTTTGTTTGTTGGAAGATTTTTAATCACACTCTCAATTTCAGTGCTTGTGAGTGGTCTGTTTATATTTTCTATTTCTTCCTGGTTCAGTCTCAGAAAGTTGTGCTTTTCTAAGAATTTGTCAATTTCTTCCAGTTTGTCCATTTTATTGCCATATAGTTGCTTATAGTAATTTCTCATGATCCTTTGTATTTCTGCAGTGTCAGTTGTTACTTCTCCTTTTTCATTTCTAATTCTATTGATTTGAGTCTTCTCCCTTTTTTTCTTGATGAGTCTGGCTAATGGTTTATCAATTTTGTGTATCTTCTCAAAGAACAAGCTTTTAGTTTTATTGATCTTTGCTATCGTTTCATTCATTTCTTTTTCATTTATTTCTGATCTGATTTTTATGATTTCTTTCCTTCTGCCAACTTTTTGTTCTTCTTTCTCTAATTGCTTTAGGTGCAAGGTTAGGTTGTTTATTCGAGATGTTTCCTGTTTCTTAAGGTAGGATTGTATTGCTATAAACTTCCCTCTTTGAACTGCTTTTGCTGCATCCCATAGATTTTGGGTCGTCGTGTCCCCATTGTCATTTGTTTCTAGGTATTTTTTTATTTCCTCTTTGAATTGAGTCACTGAGGTGTATGTGTGTATGTCTGTGTGTGTGGTGCTACAGACTGTGAAATGAATCACTATGAGGTGTGTGTGTGTGCATGTGCTGGTATAGACTGTGCATTGAGTCACAGTGAGCCGTGTGTGTGTGTGCTGCTATAGGCTGTGCATTAAGTCACAATGAGTTGTGTGTCTGTGTGTGTGATGGTATAGACTGTGCCTTGAATCACAGTGAGCCGTGTGTGTGTGTGTGTGTGTGTGTGTGTGTGTGTGTGTGTGTGCGCATGCTGGTATGGTCTGTGCATTAAGTCACATTGAGCCGTGCATGTGTGTGTGTGTACTGGTGTAGGCTGTGCATTGTGTCAGAGTGAGATGTGTATGATTGTGTCTGCTGGTATAGGCTGTGCATTGTGTCAGAGTGAGCCATGCATGTGTATGCTTGTGTCTGCTGGTATAGACTGAGCATTGAGTCACAGTGAGCTGTGTGGGTGTGTGCTGTTTGTGTGTGTGTGGTGTAGGCTGTGCACTGAGTCACACTGAGCCATGTGTCTGCCTCTGTGTGTATGGGCACGTGGGCTGGTATAGTCTGAGCATTGAGTTAGAGTGAAGTGTGTTGTGTATCTGTGTCTGTGCTGGTATGGAGTGTACACTGAGTCACAATGAGCTGCGTGTGTGTGTGTGTGTGTGTGTGTCTATGTGGTGGTGTAGAGTGTGCATTGAGTCACAGTATGGTGTGTGTGTGTGTGTGTGTGTGTGTGTGTGTGCTGGTATAGGCTGAGCACTGACTCACAATTAGGTGTGTGTATGTGTCTGTGAGTGCTGGTATGGGCTTTGCATTGAGTCACTGAGGTGTATGTGTGAGATTCTGTGTGTGTGCTGCTACATGCTGTGCATTGACTCACAATGAGTTGTGTATGTGTGTGTGTGATGGTATAGTCTGTGCCTTGAATCACAGTGAGCTGTGTGTGTGTGTGTGTGTGTGTGTGTGTGTGCATGCTGGTATGGTCTGTGCATTAAGTCACATTGAGCCGTGCATGTGTGTGTGTGTGCTGGTATAGGCTGAGCACTGACTCACAATTAGGTGTGTGTATGTGTCTGTGAGTGCTGGTATGGGCTTTGCATTGAGTCACTGAGGTGTATGTGTGAGATTCTGTGTGTGTGCTGCTACATGCTGTGCATTGACTCACAATGAGTTGTGTATGTGTGTGTGTGATGGTATAGTCTGTGCCTTGAATCACAGTGAGCTGTGTGTGTGTGTGTGTGTGTGTGTGTGTGTGTGTGCATGCTGGTATGGTCTGTGCATTAAGTCACATTGAGCCGTGCATGTGTGTGTGTGTGCTGGTATAGGCTGTGCATTGTGTCAGAGTGAGATGTGTATGATTGTGTCTGCTGGTATAGACTGAGCATTGAGTCACAGTGAGCTGTGTGGGTGTGTGCTGTTTGTATGTGTGTGGTGTAGGCTGTGCACTGAGTCACACTGAGCCATGTGTCTGCCTCTGTGTGTATGGGCATGTGGGCTGGTATAGTCTGAGCATTGAGTTAGAGTGAAGTGTGTTGTGTATCTGTGTCTGTGCTGGTATGGAATGTACACTGAGTCACAATGAGCTGCGTGTGTGTGTGTGTGTGTCTATGTGGTGATGTAGAGTGTGCATTGAGTCACAGTATGGGTGTGTGTGTGTGTGTGTGTGCTGGTATAGGCTGAGCACTGAATCACAATTAGGTGTGTGTATGTGTCTCTGAGTGCTGGTATGGGCTTTGCATTGAGTCACTGAGGTGTATGTGTGTGATTCTGTGTGTGTCCTGCTACATGCTGTGCATTGACTCACAATTAGTTGTGTGTGTGTGAGTGCTGATATAGACTGTGCATTGAGTCACAGTGAGCTGTGTGTGTTTGTGTTTCTGTGTGTGTGCTGCTATAGGCTGTGCATTGAGTCACAATGAGTTGTGTGTGTGTGTGTGTGTGTGTGTGTGCTGCTACAGACTAAGCATTGAATCATAGTGAGCCATGTGTTTGTGCTGGTACAGGCTGTGCAGTGTGTGTGTTGGTATAGGCTGAGCATAGAGTCACACTTAGCTGCGTGTATCTGTGTGCGTGCTGGTATGGGCTTTGCATTGAGTCATTGGGGTGTGTGTGTGTGTTTGTGTGTGTGCTGGTATAGGCTGAGCATTGAGACACAGTGCACCGTGTGTATGTGTGTGTGTTTAGGGGCTGCTATAGTCTGAGCATTGATTTAAGGTGAGGTGTGTTGTCTGTCTGTGTATGTGCTGCTATGGACTGCACATTGAGTCACAATGAGCTGTGCATGCCTGTGTGTATGTGCACTGGTATATGCGGAGCATTAAATCAGTTAGGTGTGTGTATGTGTGTGTGTGTGCTGCTATGGGCTTTGCATTGAGTCACTGAGGTGCGTGTGTGTGTGTGGTGCTACAGACTGTGCACTGAGTCACAGTGAGCCTTGTGTGTTTGTGGCCGTGTGTGCTGGTATACAGTGTGCACTGAGTCACAGTGAGCCGTGTGTGTTTGTGTGTGTGTGTGCTGGTATGATCTGTGCATTAAGTCACATTGAGCCATGCGTGTGTGTGTGTGTGTGTGTGTGTGTCTGCTGGTATACTGTGAGCATTGAGTCACAGTGAGTTGTGTGGTGTGTGTGTGTGTGTGTGCTGGTAAGGACTGTGCTTTTAGCCAAAGAGAGCCATGCAAGTGTGACTTGTGTGCACTGGTATAGGCTGACCATTGAGTCACAATGAGCTGTGTGTGCCTGTGTGTGTGTATGTGTTTGTATGCGTGTGCTGGTGTAGGCTGTGCATTGAGTGACAGTTAGCCGTGTGTGTGTGTGTTTGTGGGTATGCGTGCACGCACTGGTATAGGCAGTTCATAGAGTTACAGTGAGCTGTGTGTGTGTGCGTGCATGTGTGTGTGTGTGTGTGTGTGTGCTGGTATATGCTGTGCATTGACTCACACTGAGCCATGCACGTGTGCGTGTGTGTGCTGGTATTGGCTAAGCACTGAGTCACAGTGAGCCATGTGTGGCGGGGGACTGGTATAGTCTGAGCTTGAATCACAGTGAGGTGTGTGGTGTGTGTGTGTTTATCTGCCTGTATGGACTGTTCATTGAGTCACATTGAGGTATGTGTGTGCATGTGTCTGTGTGCTGGTATAGACTGTACATTGAGTCACATTGAGCCATGTGTGTGTGCTGGTACAGGCTGTGCAATGAGCCACAGAGAGCCGTGTGTGTGTGTCTGTGTCTGTGTTGGTATAGGCTGAGTATTGAGTCACATTTAGATGTGGGTATGTGTGTGTGTGTGTGTGTGCTGGTGAAGGCTGATCATTGAGTCACTGTGAGGGGTGTGTGTGTGACTGTGCTGGTATAGGCTGTGCACTGAGTCACAGTGAGCTGTGTGTTGTGTGTGTGTGCTGGCATACACTGTGCAGTGACTCACAGTGAGCCGTGTGTGTGTGTGTGTGTTTGAGTGTGTATGTGATGGTATAGACTGTGCATTGAGTCACAGTAAGGTGTTTGTGTGTGTGTCTTTGCTGGTATGGGCTTTGCATTGAGTCACAGTGAGGTGTGTGTGTGTGTTTGTGTGCTGGTATAAACTGTGCATTGAGTCACAGAGAGGTGTTTGTGTGTGTCTGGCTGTGTGTGCTATTCTAGGCTGTGCATTGAGTCACACTGATGTGTGTGTGTCGGCTCAATATGATTCTAAGCAAAATGCTTATGGTAAAATGGTAAAGAAAAGAATGGGTAAGAAACCCACACATATCAAGATTGGTGCAGAGGGAGTGATCAAGATGACAGAGTAGTAGGACATGAAGCTCACCTCCTCCCACGAATACATCAAAAATTGATCTACACGTGGATCAATTCTCACAGAATATCTACTGAACGCTGGCAGAAGATCTCAGACCTCTAAAAGGGCAAGAAAATCTCCACATAACTGGGTAGGACAAAAGAAAAAAAAAAAAAGGAAGTGAGAATGGAATCAGGACAGGACCTGCACCGCTGGGAGGGAGCTGTGAAAGAGGAAAGGTTCCTGCACCATGGGAAGTCCCCTCACCAGCGGATAGATCAGCCAGGACAGGGGAGAGCTAAGGAGCCTTGGAGGAGAATGCAGCAACTGGTTTGCAGCAGCCAGAATGGAGAGAAACCTGCACAGACGGTCAGTGTCACTGCTCTGCACTCCCCAGCCTGAGATATGCATCCGCCAGTGCCGGTACGATCTAGGTGTGGAAGCTTGGGCTGTGGAGATCGGACCCATGGAGAAGACTGGGGTGGGCTGTGCAGAAATAGCCTGAAGGGGCTGAAGCCTGATGCAATGGCATCTGAGGGTGTACACGGAGGAAGCCTGGGCCACCTTAGAGGCCAGGTGCCACTGTGTAGGCGACGCACAACGGGACGGGTGGGACCTGCCATTACAGCTTTTTTCCCTGCATAAGCTCTCAGGAGGCAGGACATCACCTAGACGAGCTCCAGGAGCCGTCATGAGCCACCTCTGCTCCCATCGTGTGCTCTGGGGGCATGCATGAGCCACCACCGCCAGCAAGAACCCCACGACCGCGCACCAGCCACCGCATATGCATACCCCCTATCAAGCCAGCACACACTGAGGAAAGAGGCAACAGGTATCCATACTAAAAACGGCCCTTGCACCAAAAATATTAAACCCACACAAGCTACATAGGGACACTGCCACATACAGATATCCCTCCACACCACAGGAGATAAAAGTGTTTCTCCTAAACTCACAGAATAAGAGAAATATAAGTAAAATGAAGAAGCAGAGGAACCACTCCCAATTAAAAGCCCAAGAGAATTCCCCTGAAAGAAACAAACAATGAAGCACACCTCTTTGGTCTAATAGACACCAATAGCTCAAAGGAGATAATGAAAATACTGAAGGAATTAAGAAAGACTATTGACAGAAATGCAGACTATTGTAAAAAGGGACTAGAAACTATAAAGAGCAACCAAGAAAAATTAGAAAACTCATTTGCCAAGACAAAAACTGAACTAAAGGCAATGAGTAGCAGAGTAAATAGTGCAGAAGAATGAATAAGTGACCTGGAAGATAGAATAATGGAAATCACCCAATCAGGAGAGCAGACAGAAAGCCAAATGAAAAAAAATGAAAGCAATATAAGAGACCTGTGGGATAACATAAAGCATGCCAATCTACACCTAATAGGGATTCCAGAAGGGGAAGAAAGAGAAAATGGGATCAAAAATGTGTTTGAAGAAATGATGGCTGAAAACTTCCCAAACTTAAAGAAGGAAACAGATATCCAGGTACAGGAAGCACAAGGGGTCCCAAACAGGGTAAACCCACACAGAGCTACACCAAGACCTATTATAATAAAAATGGCAGATGTTAAAGAGAGGATTCTAAAGGCAATAGGAGAAAAACAAAGAGTTAATCACAAAGGAACTCCCATAAGGCTATCAGCTGATTTCTCTACAGAAACATTGCAGGCCAGAAGGGAGTGGCAAGATATATTCGAAGTCCTGAAAGGGAAAAATCTGCAACCTAGGATGCTCTATCCAGCAAGATTATCATTTGGAATAGCAGGAGAGAGAAAGAATTTCTCAGCCAAGCAAAAACTAAAAAAATACAGCAATGCTAAATGCTAAGGGAAGTACTGAAAAGTCTTCTCTAAATACAAAAGGTCAAAGTATATAGGAAAGAGAAAATCACAATTGCAGAACAAATCACCTAAATAAGCCAGTACCCAGATTTTTTAAAAAGTTAAAAATTTCTGTGAAAGTGATGATAACCACCATGAACAGCAAAAGGATGAACGTGGAGATGTAAAAGAGGACATCAAAATCATAAAATGTGGGGTAGGAGAGTAAGAAAAATAGATTTTTTTTTCAGTTCCTCCAATGTGTTTGAGCCTATATGACTACCAGTCTAAGGCAAGCAGATATAGGATGAGATTAACATACTTGAAAAACAGGGTACCACAAATCATGTAAAACATGGCTTCTTATTTTCTTTGTGTAAAATGCTACCAGCGGGGCTTCCCTGATGGTGCAGTGGTTGAGAGTCCGCATGCCGATGCAGGGGACACGGGTTCGTGCCCCGGTCTGAGAAGATCCCACATGCTCTGGAGCGGCTGGGCCCATGAGCCCTGGCTGCTGAGCCTGCGCGTCTGGAGCCTGCACTCCGCAACGGAAGAGGCCACAACAGTGAGAGGCCCGCATACCGCCAAAAAAAAAAGAATTCGAAAAAGAACAAACAAAACCTAAAGTCAGCGGAAGGAAGGAAATAATAAACATCAGAGAGGAAATAAATAGAGATTTAAAAACAATAGAAAAAATCAATAAAACCAAGAGCTGGTTCTTTGAAAGGGTAAACAAAATCGACAAACCTCTGGCCAGGCTCACCAAGAAGAAGAGAGAGAAGACCCAAATAAACAAAATAAGAAATGAAAAAGGAGACATAATAACTGACACCGTACAAATACAAAAACCATAAGAGAATACTATGAACAATTATATGCCAATAAATTCGACAACCTAGAAGAAATGGACAACTTTCTAGAAATATACAGGCCACCAAAACTGACTCAAAAAGAAATAGATAATTTGAACAGACCACTCACTAGAGATGATACAGAATCTGTAGTTTAAAATCTCCCCCACAGGGCTTCCCTGGTGGTGCAGTGGTTAAGGATCCACCTGCCAATGCAGGGAACGTGGGTTCGATCCCTGATCTGGGAAGATCCCACATGCTGCAGAGCAACTAAGGCCATGTGCCACAACTACTGAGCCTGCGCTCTAGAGCCTGTGAGCCACAACTACTGGGGCCATGTTCCACAACTACTGAAGTCTGTGTGTCTAGAACCCGAGCTCCGCAATGAAGAGTAGCCCCTGCTCACCACAACTAGAGAAAGCCCGTGCATGGCAACAAAGACCCAGTGCAGACAAAAATAAAATAAATAAAATAAATAAATTTATTAAAGAAAAACTCCTCCACAAGCAAAAGTCCAGAACCAGATGGCTTCATAGGCAAATTCTACCCAACATACAAAGAAGAACTTATACTGATCCTTCTCAAACTCTTCCAAAAACCTGAAGAGAAGGGAACACTCCCAAAGACATTCTAGGAAGCCACCGTCACCCTGATACCAAAACCAGACAAAGAAACCACCAAAAAAGAAAATTACAGGCCAATATCTTTGATGAATATAGATGCAAAAATTCTCAACAAAATATAGCAAACTGGATCCAACAACACATAAAAAAGATCATACACCACAACCAAGTGGGATTCATCCCAAGTTCATAAGGATGGTTCAACATATGCAAATTAATCAATGTGATACACCACATAAACAAAAGTCAAAAACCACTTGATCATCTTAATAGATGCAGAAAAAACATTTGACAAAATTCAACATCCATTCATGATAAACACTCTTACCAAAGTGGGTATAGAGGGAATATATCTCAACATAATAAAAGCTATTTATGACAAACCCAGAGCCAATATAATACTCAATGGTGAAAAGTTGAAAGCCTTCCCTCTAACATCTGGAATACGACAAGGATACCCACTTCCACCTCTTCTATTCAACATAGTATTGGAAGTCCTAGCCACAGCAATCAGACAAGAAAAAGAAATAAAAGGTATCCAAATTGGAAGAGGTAAAATCGTCATTATATGCAGATGACATGACTCTCTATATAGAAAACCCTAAAGACTCCACACAAATACTAGAACTGATCAGTGAATTCAGAAATGTAGCAGCATACAAGATTTACATACAGAAATTGGTTGCATTTCTTTACACCAACAATGAAATATCAGAAAGGGAATGTAAAAAAACAATACCTTTCAAAATCACAACCTCAGGACTTCCCTGGTGTTCCACTGGCTAAGACTCCACAATCCCAACGCAGGGGGCCCAGGTTCCAGCCCTGGTCAGGGGACTAGATCCCACATGCCACAACTAAGAGTTCACGTGTCGCAGCTAAAGATCCCGCATGCCGCAGCTAAAGATCCTGCACGCAGCAATGAAGATCCCGCACGTGGCAACTAAGACCTGGCGCAGTCAAATAAATAAATGTTGAAAAGAAATGCACCCCCAAAAATAAAATACTTAGGAATAAATCTGACCAAGGAGCTGAAAGACTTGTATGCTGAGAACTATAAAACGTTAAAGGAAATTGAAAATGATTCAAAGAAATGGAAAGATATCCCATGCTCTTGGATTGGAAGAATGCCTATTGTTAAAATGACTATACTACCCAAAGCAATCTACAGATTTCATGCGATCCCTATCAAATGACCCATAACATTTTTCACAGAACTAGAACAAATAATCATAAAATTTATATGGATCCATAAAACACTCAGAATTGCCAAAGCAATCCTGAAGAAAAAGAATAAAGCAACAGGCATAACCCTCCCAGATCTAAGACAATACTACAAAGGTACAGTAATCAAAACAGCATGGTATTGGCACAAAAACAGACATATGGATCAATGGAACAGAACAGAGCACACAGAAATTAACCCACACACCTATAGTCAATTAATTTTTGACAAAAAAGGCAAGAATATACAACGGGAAAAAGTCTCTTCAGCAAGTGGTGCTGGGAAAGTTGGACAGCTGCATGTAAATCAATGAATTTAAAACACACCCTCTCACCGTACACAAAAATAAACTCAAAATGCCCTAAAGACTTAAACATAAGACATGACACCATAAAACTCCTAGAAAGGAACACAGGCAAAACATTCTCTGACATAAATTGTACCAATGTTTTCTTAGGTCAGTCTCCCAAGGCAATAGGAGTAAAAGCAAAAATAAACAAATGGGACCTAATCAAACATACAAGATTTTGCGCAGCAAAGGAAACCATTAACAAAACGAAAAGACGACCTACAAAACGGGAGAAAATATTTGCAAACAATGCAACTGAGAAGGGCTTAATTTCCAAAATATATAAACAGCTCATACAACTCAACGACAAAAAAATAAATGAACCAATCAAAACAGGGGCAGAAGATCTAAAAAGACATTTATTCAAAGAAGAAATACAAATAGCTAATAGGCACATGAAAAGATGCTCAAAACCACTAATTATCAGAGAAATGAAAATCAAAACTTTAATAAGGTACCATCTCACACTGGTCAGAATGGCCATCATGAAAAACTCTACAAATAACAAATGCTGGAGAGGATGTGGAGAAAAGGGAACCCTCTTACACTGTTGGTGGGAATATAAATTGGTACAGCCACTTTGGAGAACAGATGTGGAGCTTCCTTAAAAAACTAAAAATTGGGCTTCCCTGGTGGTGCAGTGGTTGAGAGTCCACCTGCCAATGCAGGGGACACGGGTTTGTGCCCCGGTCCAGGAAGATCCCACATGCCGTGGAGCGGCTGGGCCCGTGAGCCATGGCTGCTGGGCCTGCGCGTCCGGAGCCTGTGCTCCGCAACAGGAGAGGCCACAACAGTGAGAGACCCGCGTACAGAAAAAGCAAACAAACAAACAAACAAAAAGACTAAAAATTGAATTACCATATGATCCAGCAACTCCACTCCTGGGCATATACCCAGACAAACTCTAATCCAAAGAGATACATGCACCCCTATGTTCATAGTAGCACTATTCACAATAGCCAAGACATGGAAACAACCTAAGTGTCCACTGACAGATGAATGGATAAAGAAGATGTGGTACACGTATACAATGGACTAGTACTCAGCCATAAAAAAGAACAAAATAATGCCATTTGCAGCAACATGGATGCAACTAGAGATTATCATACTAAGTGAAATAAGTCAGAAAGAGAAAGACAAATACCATATGATATCACTTATATGTGGAATCTAAAATATGACACAAATGAACATATCTATGAAACAGCAACAGACTCATGGACATAGAGAATAGACTTGTGGTTGCCAAGGGGGAGGAGGTTGGGGGAGGGATGGAATGGGAAGTTGGGGTTAACAGATGTAAACTATTATACATGGAATAGATAAACAAGGCCCTACTGTATAGCACAGGGAACTATATTCAGTATCCTATGATAAACCATAAGGAAAAAGAATATAAAAAGAGAATATATATATATGTATAACTGAATCACTTTGCTGTACAGCAGAAATTAACACAACATTGTAAATCAACTACACTTCAATAAAAAATAATAAAATGACCGAGAGAAAAAAAAATGATTGGTGTATTTTACTCTGTGTAAAGTTTACATTCAAAGAAAAGCACTGTAAACAAATACGGCTCACTAGTTAATGTCATGCTTGCTGAAATACTTAAGGAGACATGTACTGATGTCTGCAATTTACCACAAAATGCATCAAGGGATAAGATGGATTGGGGCATTCCTGGTGGCGCAGTCGTTAAGAATCCACCTGCCAATGCAGAGGACATGGGTTCGAGGCCTGGTCTGGGAAGATCCCACATGCCGCAGAGCAACAAAGCCCGTGCAGCACAACCACTGAGGCAGCGCACCACAACTACTGAAGCCCGCGTGCCTAGAGCCCGTGCTCCGCAACAAGAGAAGCCACTGCAATAAGAAGCCACACACCACAGCAAAGAGTAGCCCCCGCTCACCACAACTAGAGAAGGCCCGTGCTCAGCAACAAAGGCCCAACACAGCCAAAAATAAAATAAATAAATTTTTAAAAAAGAATAATGAAAACCAAAATGCATATGAAGCATAATTCCAACTTTAAAAATATGAGCTGAAGTATTTACAATAGCCAGGACATTGAAGCAACCTAAGTGTCCATCGACAGATGAATGGATAAAGAAGGTGTGGCACGTATATACAATGGAATATTACTCAGCCATAAAAAAAAACGAAATTGAGTTATTTGTAGTGAGGTGGATGGACCTAGAGACTGTCATACAGAGTGAAGTAAGTCAGAAAGAGAAAAACAATTACCGTAGGCTAACACATATATATGGGATCTAAAAAAAATGGTTCTGATGAACCTAGGGGCAGGACAGGAATAAAGACACAGACGGAGAGAATGGACTTGAGGACATGGGGAGGGGGAAGGGTAAGCTGGGACGAAGTGAGAGAGTGGCATGGACATATTTACACTACCAGATATAAAATATAGACAGCTAGTGGGAAGCAGCCACATGGCACAGGGAGGTCAGCTTTGTGACCACCTAGAGGCGTGGGATAGGGAGGGTGGGTGGGAGGGAGATGCAAGAGGGAGGTGATATGGGGATATATGTATACGTATAACTGATTCACTTTGTTATAAAACAGAAACTAACACACCATTGTAAAGCAATTATACTCCAATAAAGATGTTTTAAAAAATGAGCTGAAAAAAGATGGAGAGAAAGTGGGCTAAAATATTAACTGTGGTGGAATTAAACATGGTTTTTATTCACTGTTTCATATTCCATGCACTAATTAACCAAGTTCTCTTTTTCCAATATCCACATGCTATGTTCTCCATAATAAAAGCAGTATCACCTGCCCTCTTGCCCGAGGGAGAAAGGCCCACTGGGCAGCAACAGCTCCCCACTTGTGCTCCCCTCCTGTGACGGCGGCTTTGAGCACCTGATGGTGCCCCCAGAGTGCTCTAATCACAGCTGTAGAGATGTGTCCTCGTTGGCTTCACACGGATGACCAAGCCTACGCCTGACTTATCTGCTTTGGTTCCCAGGTGCAGCCCCACCCACCCTGTCTTCACCTTTGCCTATCACAGGCGCTAAATCCCTACCAACATCTTCCAGCCACACCCTCTAGCTTCCTAGCATCTTGTCGGTTATCTGAATTTCTCATTTTAAGTCATCTTTGTCCAGAAGCTAAAAAGGGAAACTTTATAAACTTTTCTATGTAATGATGTAAAATCCCTGCATGGCAAAAATAAATAATAAACAAACAAGGAATTATAAAATGACAATTGAGAAATACTTGGAAGATACAGGACAAAGGGCTGATTCACCTAATTTATGCAGAGCTCAAAATCAAAAGTTAAAAAAAGAAGATGAAAAACCCAACAGAAGACAAAGATGAAGTAAGCAAAGGGTATGAAGAAACACCAATCACCAAAAAACAGGGGGAAGTGTTGAACCTCACTGGTAATGAAAGAAATGAAAGCCCAAACAATAATGGAATATAATTTCTTAACCTTGCAAATTGCTGAAAGGTCAATGAAAAAGTTGGATATCCTCCAGTTTGAGGATGGGCGATCGGAAAATGAGTGCCCATGCATTGTTGTGAAAGCATAAAGTGATGCAACTTTCTGAAGGACAATTTGACCATATCTAGTAAATTTATAAATGCATGGAGCCACTGAGCAAGACCCTGTTTGGAATTTATATTGTAGAAATATTTATAATTTCACCAAGATTATATATATGATGTTCATTGCAACCTTTTTAAATAAAAGTATGAAAGAAAGAAAGAAAGGAAGAAAGAAAGAAAGAAAGAAAGAAAGAAAGAAAGAAAGAAAGAAAGAAAGAAAGAAAGAAAGGGAAAGAAAGAAAGAAAGAGAAAGAATGAACTTGAAGCAGTCTCTGAACAAGGGTCAAACTACTAGGTATTTGTAAAAGTAGAGGCTTGAAGATAGGTAAACAAAGCAAAAATCGAGTATCAAAACCAAATTCTAGGGACTTCCCTGGTGGCAAAGTAGTTAAGAATCCGCCTGCCAATGCAGGGGACACGGGTTCGAGCCCTGGTCCAGGAAGATTCTACATGCCACAGAGCAACTAAGCCTGTGCGCCACACCTACTGAGACTGCGCTCTAGAGCCCGCGAGCCACAACCACTGAGCCCGAGAGCCAAAACTACTGAAGCCCGCGTGCCTATAGCCCGTGCTCCACAACAAGAGAAGCCACTGCAATGAGAAGCCTGCGCACCTCAACGAAGAGTATCCCCCCCCACCCCCACTCGCCACAACTATAGAAACTTTTTTATATTGCACATGTATTAATTTTTAATAAAGTTATATAGTATCTTTATCAACATGTGAAGAACACATCTGCATTTTATAAATTGCTCTACGTTCATAAGCATTCTTCTATTTCTCCATCGGAGGGCAGCATAAGACAGTAAATAGCAAAAATAATTTCAAGGTGTTTGGTCTGAAATTGAATGCTGCTCTTCAGTTGTTTATTTTGACAGGCTGCTGGTACAAATTAATCATTAGATTGTTTACTTTTCTGATAACTGACTATATATTCACTGTAAAAACTGATATATTGGAGAAAAGACAAGTCACCTATAATAAGGGACCATCTGGCATTTATCTTCACATTTCTATGTGTGATGAAAAGAGGAAGGGTCATTTTTTTTTTTTTAAGTCTGCTGACAAAAAGTCCCCCATACAATAATTTTCTAATCTACGCTTCACATCAAATGTCTCTTGAGCATTTCCCTGCTTCCCTAAGTTCTCTGACATGGTGGTTTCTAAAGGCCGCCTGGTGTTCCGGTCTGTGGACTCGTTGTACCTTGCTTCCCTGGTTTAAATTGGTCATTTAGGTGTTTTAACCGTCTTTAAAGTATAAAAGATTTCCCATGTATAAAATATACATAGAAAACTATACCACCCAATTAATCACTACTCGAATTTGATAGATGTGAATTGTTGCCATTTTTACTTCAGATATTTTGAAGAAAGAAAGGTTTACAGGTAGGGTTGGAGGTCCCCATGTCCAATTCATTTCTCTCCTTCCATCCCCAAAGTCACCTCTGATCTGAAGCTGGTGCTTATTTTTCCTATCCTTCATCTCAGGCTTCAATTACAAAACTATGTTCTGTAAACAATATAGTATTGTCCAGAGCTTTTAAATTCTACACATAAATGTAATCACCAAGGCATGTCCTATATTTGCTTAACATTATGATTTACCCCCTGTTGCTTTAGACCTAGTTAATTTTAACTGCTTTAAGGTATTATAATTTATAAATAGAATTTATTAACACATTCCCTATTGATAAGCATTTAGGTGGTTTCTAATCATTGAGTATCACTGCCCTTTTGATGGGGCAGGTGCACACAGCTTCTCTAGCTGTTATACCTGGAGAAGAATTAAGTTTGGGATTCCAGCAGTGGAATGGCGGGTTCGAAAGGGTCATCCCCTTCAGCTCTACTGGCTACTGCTGAATCACACTCCTGAATTACCAATTTTCAATTCAGCGGGTCGTGAATTAGTCCCATTTCCTCACTTCCTCTTTGTGGTAGGAGGCAGGGCTTTAAGCATCTCGGAGCTTAAGCATCTCTTCGTGGTCACTGGCAACAAGGTTTTGTCTTTTGTGAATCCATTGCCTTTGCTTATTACCTGCTTGGGTTCTTTACCTTTTTCTTATCCATTTGTACAAATTGTGCATCTATGTCTGATTCAGACTGGGTGTCTAGAGAAAGCACGTGGCATGCACAAACCGGGTAATTTAAGGAGAGCTTGGGCTTCCCTGGGGGTGCAGTGGTTAAGAATCCGCCTACCAATGCAGGGGACACGGGTTCGAGACCTGGTTCTGGAAGATCCCACACGCCATGGAGCAACTAAGCTCGTGTGCCACAACTACTGAGGCTGCGCTCTAGAGCCCGTGAGCCACAACTACTGAAACCCACGCGCCTAGAGCCCGTGCTCCACAAGAGAAGCCACCACAATGAGAAGCCTGCGCATCGCAACGAAGAGTAGCCACCGCTCGCCGCAACGAAGACCGAACGCAGCCAAAAATAAATAAAATTAAATAAGGAGGGCTTAATACAGGGACTGTTGACAAACGCACGGACGGGTTGGGGACAGGCACCGAGGGACAGTGCAGCACCCGAGCCGGGCAACAGTGGGTGGTGCTCACCACTTCCCACCTCAAGTGCCAGGGCCAGTGTAGGCAACCACTCTCCCTAGCTTTCTGGGCGTTTCCGTGTGGATGGGAGGACAGCAGCCAGCCCAGAGAGCTGGAGAGAGTAGATATGACAGACTAAGGACGTGGCACTCCCGGAGCCATCCGGGTCCCTCGGCCTTCTCCTTCTCAGCGGGGAGAACTCTGCTCGCCTTCCAGGGCAACAAAGCTGCAGAGCCTCCGGCTCAGGCCCTGGGAGTTTGGCTTGCATCCCAGGGAGAGTCATCTCTCCGGAGGAGAGGAGGGCGGGCCAGCAGCAGCCCTGCTGACAGCTCGGCTCCTAACTCAGGGCTCCTGTGCTCTGCCGCGTCCCCACCACGGGCAGGTGACGGCGCTCTTGTTCCGTCGCCCCGTAGGAACCGGGGAGCTGGGTGTCACGTCAAGACACTGCTGGGGCTGCTGCCTTTTGCTGTAATGAAGTCCGTGTCTCTGACCAGGGCTGAAAGCCAGGCAGGCTGACTCGTGAGCTTGCAGGAGGGTAAAATCACAGCGCCTTCGCACTTTCTGACTTGTCGGGGACGAGCAGAGCCCAGGAACTGAGCTGTAAGCCTAGGAGCTGAGCCCTGGTGGAGGGACGGGGCCAGCTCCCTCCGCAGGGCGGGAGCCAGGGGGTCAGTCCACACCGCCTGCCTTCTCCCCTCCCCCTGAAGCCCCCACCGGGAAAGCAGCGGGGATGTTAAGCGTCTGGCATTGAGAATGGTTTTGTGCTCTGCAAACTTCTCTTGGAATGGGGTTTGCCTTTCCCTCCATAAGCATGGTCTGTCTGATATTGATTTTTTGCTATGTGTTCAGACTTGCTTTGGGTCCTTTTACCCGGGCCGTATTTGTATTAATAAGTGCTCCACGTGTGTATTGACTGGTTGTTGTGTGCTGGCTTCTAAGAACGTCCATTAGCTCAAGAGAAACAGCGACAATAATAGTGAGTCATTGGAGCAATGTCGGGGCGGGGTTGGTTTAAAAAGAAAACAGAAACGCAACCACTATCCTCGACAATAACAACAGGCCAGAGGGTGGGCGTTTCTATGAGAATATTTAGGGCTGCAAGTGTCAGAAACCGTGACTCATGTGGATCAAACAATAAGGAAAGTGGAAACTTCGATCTCTTTTAATAGAAAGTCCAGATGTAACTGTCCTCAAGGTTGGCTGAATCATCATCTTCATGATGTCGCTATGCCTGGACTTCCACATTTCTCTTTTCTACCATCCTTTGTACTAGTTTAATCAACACTTTTGAAGCAAGACATTTGCAGCAGTATCTCATCCAAACTTGTCAATGTCAAGAGGAAGAGATAAATAATATTGTCCTATGACTCTCGGTTAAAAAGAGGGGAAATTTCTCCCAGAAGTCTTCCTATCAGACTCCCCACCACACACCCCCGTCACATAGCAGCAGCTGGCATTGGGTCACACTGGTTTTCCTGAAAACATTACCAACAAGGCAGAGGTTAATAACGTCAATCATACTGAGTTGATTCTTAGGGCAAGAGAAGGAGTTGGCTTTCCCTTCAAGAAACACGCCGTGCAGTGCAGGGGTGGATACCTGACCAACATTTGGATTCCCTTAGGTAGACTGGAGAGTGAGGGGAAGCTGGGGAGGCAACCCAAAGCCTTCAGTACTACAGGCGGGGCCAAACGAAAGCAAACTCTCACACCTCAACAGAAAAAAACCGAACAATCCAACTGGAAAATCGGAAAAGATGTGAAGAGACATTTCACTGAAGAGGATATACAGATGCCAAACACGTGAAAAGATCTTCAACATCATTAGCCATTTGGGAACTACAAATTGAAACCACAATGAGATGTCATTACACACCTACTAAAATTTAAAACAAATAGTGACAACACCAAATGTTGCTGAGGATGCGGAGAAACCCGACTAGACATCTGTAGTAGCGACACAGAACGGTACAACCGCTGTAGAACATGTTGTGGCAGTTTCTTAAACATCTAAATATACACTTACCATTCGCCCCAACAGCCCCACTCCAGGGTGTTCCCGAGCCAGGCTTGTTTGTCCGAAGCGCAGCAAAGCCAAAACGCTGAGCCGCCGAGGTTTGCAGCAAAGACAGGGTTTACTCGCAAGGCAGCCAAGCGAGGAAACGGGAAAACTAGCGTCACATCCACCTCCCTGAAGGCAAGGGGATAACTAATAATAAAGCAGAGGGCGGCTTCTCTGGTGGCGCAGTGGTTGAGAGTCCGCCTGCCGATGCAGGGGACACGGGGTCGTGCCCCGGTCCGGGAAGATCCCACATGCCGCGGAGCGGCTGGGCGCGTGAGCCATGATGGCTGCTGAGCCTGCGCATCCGGAGCCTGTGCTCCGCAACGGGAGAGGCCACAACAGTGAGAGACCCGCGTACCGCAACAACAACAACAAAAAAGCAGGGGGGTGTGAGGCGTGGAGAGCGCCGGGAGCACGGGGAAAGGTGATTAGAAAAAGGTGCGGTAAGTGCTCCGTGCAGGTGTAACGGGAGCTCTGCGGGATCAAAAGGTCACTCTCGCATGCCCAGTTGGAGGGTCGGTGGTCCTATCCAGTCTTAACGAGCTCCGCTCTAACTAGACACAGCTGATTCCAAGTTCCTGGAGGACAAGTCGGGCAAACATCTTATTGTTTAGGCTACCCGCTGCTTGGAGGACAGGCAAGTCCTCAGTTAAACAATTAAAACGACCTTGGTTACTGAAGGCAGGTTACAGGTGAAATGGAGTTAACTAACGGTTACCCACTGTTTCATGGGCACTAATCCCAGAGAAATGAAAACCTGTACACAGTTATTCAAAGCAGCTTTATGGGTGATAGCTAAAAACTAGAAACAGCCAAAAATGTTCTATGACACGTGAATAGTTAAACTGTAATACATTTATACCATGGAATATAACTTAAAAGTAAAAACAACAGCAAAAATGAACTATCGATCCATGAAATACCTTGGATGGATCCCAAGGGCACTATATGCTGCATGAAAAAAAACCCCAAACAGTTCCATATAATGTAACCCCATTTACATAATATTCTTGAAATGACAAAATTATTGCGATGGAGAAAAGATGAGTGGCTGCCAGGGGTTAAGGATGGTGTGGGGCAGGGGACTGTGATTATAAAGGGGTAGCAGTAGAGAGATATCTGTAGTAATGGAATAGCTCTGTATCTTGACTGTGATCACACAAATCTGTGCATGTGATGGCATAGAACTATACACACTTTGTACCAATGTTAATTTCCTGGGTTTGTAATTACATAAGATATAACCATTGGGGGCTTCTGGGACTGTGGCAGAGTAGGAAGCACCAGGGATCTGTCTTCCTACCTAAACAACAGTTGCATTGGCAGAATCTGTCTGATGTAGCTATTTGGAACTCTAGTATATGGAAGGCTTGCAACTTGCAGTGGAAGGCTTGGAGGGTAAATTGTGGTTAATTTCAGTCACTTTCAGCTCTTAGTGCAGTAGCAGCTAAGGGTTCTCAACCCGGAGCCCTAAGGCAGGCAGCTGAGCAGTGTTCCTGGAGCAGCTTGCACAGAGCTTGTGGGAGCAGAATGGATAAAAACACTTTATCCAACTATATGCTGTCTATAAGAGTCTCACTTTAGATCCAAAGACACAAATAGATTGAAAGTGAAAGGATGTAAAAAGATATTCCCTGCAAATAACAAACAAAAGAGACCAGGCGTGGTTCTACTAATATCAGACAAATAGACTTTAAATCAAAAAAGTTTACAAGAGATAAAGAAGGACATTATATATTAATAGAAGTTCCAACAGAGCAAGAAGATACACCAATTATAAACATTTATGCACCTAATGACAGGCATCAAAATAGATGAAGCAAAAATGGACAGAACTGAACAGAGAAATAGACTTTTCTACAATAATAGTCATAGACTTCAATACCCCACTCACAATAATAAAACAACCAGACAGAAGACAGCAAGGAAATAGAGGACTTAAAGAACACAATAAACCAACCAGATCTAACAGAACACTCCACCAACAACAATGGCGTACACATTCTCAAATGCACATGGAATATTTTACAGGATATGCCATATGTTAGTCCACAAATTAAGTCTCAGTAGACTTAAAAAGACAGATGTCACACAAAGTATCTTCTCTGACCACAATGAGATGAAGTTAGAAATCAATAAGAGAAGGAAAACTGGAAATTTCACAAACTTGTGAAAATTAAACAACACTTTTAAACAAGCCACGGATCAAAGAAGAAAGCACAAGGGAAATTAGAAAATACTTGGAGACAAGTGAAAATGAAAACACAACATATCAAAACTTATGGGACACAGAAAAAGGGAGAAATTTATAGCTATAAATGCTTACACTAATCAACAAGAAAAATCTCAAATCAACAACCTAACTTTACAACTTAAGGAACTAGCAAGAACGAACAAACTAAATTCAAAGCTAGCAGAAGGTAGGGACTAAAGATTAAAGCAGAGATAAACAAATAGAGAATAGAAAAACAACAGAGAAAATCAATAAAACCAAATGTTGGTTCTTTGAAAAGATCAACAAAATTGACAAACCTTTGGTTAGATGACCTAAGAAAAAAAGAGAGAAGATTCAAATTATGAAAATCAGAAATGAAGTGAAAGTGGGAACATTACTACTGACTCTACGGAAATAAAAATGATTATAAGAGAGTACTACAAACGATTGTTCACCAACAAAATGGATAACTTAGATGAAATGGACATATTCTGAGAAACACAAAAGCTACCAAGACTAAATCATGAAGAAACAAAAAATCTGAAAAACCTATAAACAGTAATGAGATTGGATGAATAATCAAAAATCTCCCACCACCACCAACAAAACAGCCCTGGACCTGATGGCTTCACAAGGGAATTCTACCAAATATTTAAAGAACTGATACTGTCCTTCTTAAACTTTTCCAAAAAAACTGAAGGAGAGAAACACTTCCTACTCATTCTATGAGGCCACAATTATCCTTATAGCAAAGCCAGAACAAAGACACGACAGGAAAACTGCAGACCAATATCCTTTATGAGCATTGATGCAAAAATTCTCATCAGAATATTAGCAAATTGAATTCAGCAGCATATTAAAAGGATTATACACCATGACCAGTGGGATTTATAACTGGGATGAAAGAATGGTTCAACATATAAAAATCAATCAATGTGATACACCACAGTAAGAAAATAAAGGGGAAAAGCACATAATGATCTCAGTTGATGCAGAAAAAGCACTCATCAACTTCATTACCCTTCAATGGTAAGAACACTCAAACTAGGAATAGAAAAAATCTGCCTCAACATAATAAAAGCCACATATGAAAATTCCACAGCAAATGTCATACTCAGTGGTGAAAAACCGAACGCTTTTCCTCTCACATCAGGAGCAAGGCATGGCTGCCTACTTTCACCACTTCTATTCAACAAAGTACTGGAAGTTCTAGCCAGAGAAATTAGGCAAGAAAACATCCTTCCAAATTAGAAAAAAAGATGATCTCTATTTGCAGATGATATGACCTTATATGGGCATACATTGGAGATACTGCAGATTTGGTTCCAAAACTCCACACAAAAGTGAATATCGCAATAAAGCCAGTCACATGAATTTTTTGGTTTCCCAGTGCATATGAAAGTTATGTTTGGGGACTTCCCTGGAGGTCCAGTGGTTACGACTCCGCACTTCCACTGCAGGGGGCCCGGTTTGCTTCCTGGTTGGGGAACTAGGGTCCCACATGCCATGCGGCACAGCCAAAAATACAAAAAATTTCTTTTAAGGTTATGTTTGCACGATACTGTAGTCTATTAAGTGTGCACCAGCATTATGTCTGAAAAGCAGTGTTACATACCTGAGGTAAAAAATACTTTGTTGCTAACAAAAATGCTATCATCTGAGTCTTCAGCAAGTTATAGTAGTAACATCAAAGATCACTGATCACAGATCACCGTGAAAATATTATAACAATAGAAAATATTCCGAGAAATATTAACAGAAATATTGCAAGAATTACCAAATTTTACACAGAGACACAAAAGTGAGCAAATGCTTTTGGAACAATGGCACCCATAGAAATGCTTGACGCAAGGTGGCCACAAACCTTCGAATACCGCATTATTGTAAAAACCAAAATAAGGCAAAGTGCAATAAAATGAGGTATACCTGTATGCAGAAAACCCTAAAGATTCCACCCAAAAAACCTGTTAGAACTAATAAATGAATTGAGCAAAGTAGCAGGATACATAATCAAAACACAAAAATCAGTTGTATTTCTCTACACGAGTAATCAATGACCTGAAAGGGAAATTTACAAAAACAATTCCATCTGCAAAAACATCAAAAAGAATAAAATACTTAGGACTTGATTAAAGAGGTGAGAAACACGTGCAATAAAAACTACGAGACACAGCTGAGAGAAATTAAAGAAGACATGGGTAAATGAAAACACATCCCACGTTCGTGGATTGGAAGACTTAATACTTTTAAAACGTCCCACCGCCTCCCTTGGAGTGCCCACAAGAGACAAATTTCCTCACTACCTCTTTTGGGAGGATGAGACATTTCCCCAGTCCTCCCTTTCATAAAGGAGGCAGGAAGTTCTTGTTCCAGCTTTATGCGGGGCTCTCAATTCCAGCTTCCTGTCTTGGTGGGTCAATGTCATGTCTTTTATTTCTGTGCTGGTATTAAAACCCCAGCTCCTAATGGTGAGGGTCTATATGGGCATACATTTCCATTCTGACCCAGGAAAGTGATGCTTCTCTCTAGCTAGTCAGTGTATTTAATATTTGTATCATATTTTATAGAGCAGTCTGTGTATTTGTAGAAATATGAGGAGCACGGGATGCATTACATCAATCCGCCCATTGCCAGAACTGAACGTTGGAGTCTGCTTCCAATTTTTCAATATCATAAATAATGCTATGAGGAATATCTTTGTCCATTAATCTTCATGCACATCTCTGGTTATTTTCTTTGGATAAATGCCTAGAAATGGTCAAAGAGTATGAACGGTTTTAAAGTATTTGATGTATAATGCCCCACTGGCCACCTCAAAGAATGCACCATTCTTTGGTGCATTCCCTGAGAATTCCTGTTTTCCTGCACTCTCATCAACATTTGGAAACTTAAAAAGAAAAAAAAAACCCATCTGCTTAGACTAAACATATAGCGTAGAAACAGTATTTTTTACATTTTTAACAGGTTAGAAAAAAATCCAACGAAGAATAAAATAGTGTGACATATGAGAATTCTATGAAATTCAAATTTCAGTAACAATAAAGACAGTATTTTATTGGTACACAACTAGATCCATTCGTTTACATGTTATCTATGGTTGCTTTCAAGTTGCAATGGCAGAGAGTAGTTGTGACAGATCTACGGCTTGCAGTGCCTAAAATATGCACGGAAAAGGTTTGCTGACCCGTGTTTTAGATAAAATCCGCCTATACACAAAGACATTGTGCTGTAATCATACAATGATACTAACCATCCCACACCAAATGAACTACAACTACACACAACAGAGTGAATGACTCTCGCAAACGTAAAGTTGAGAAAAAGAAGCCAGAAACGAAAGATTACATGTAGTATGCATGTTCCAGATAGAACGTTGAGAAACAGGAGTCAGGAGAGTGATAACCTGAAGAGGGTCAGTGTAGTAACTGGAAGAGGCCAGGAGGGGGCATCTGAAGTGCTGATCTGGCTGTCAGTCAGGTGCATGAGTTTGGTTTGTAAAAATTCTTGGAGGTTTACACTTAACGATCTGTGCACTTACCAGTCAATAAGTTATGCTTTAACACAAATTTTAGAAAGAAAACCATAGTGATGGGGGTGGGCACTGCTTGGCCACATCTGGGAACATAGAGTTACATCAGAGCAGGCCAACATGTCTTTGGCATTTTCTCATTTTCTGTTTCTTAGCTCTTCATCTATACCTCAGTTTTCGTTGCTTTCCTCATCACCTTTCTTCCCCTGCTTTAGGGGGAGGAACTCCCCTTAGGTTTAAGACCTATTCTGTGATGAATAGGAGGTAAGCGGCTGTGAGACAGATCCGTGCATTTGTCACAAATATTTATTGCTATGTGAC
This sequence comes from Grampus griseus, assembly GCF_964374135.1. Classification (NCBI taxonomy): domain Eukaryota; kingdom Metazoa; phylum Chordata; class Mammalia; order Artiodactyla; family Delphinidae; genus Grampus; species Grampus griseus. The sequence continues at coordinate 13,377,149 of NC_139016.1, read as the reverse complement.
AAATCACCTTCAAGGTTAATGGCTTAAACAACAATATTTTATTGTTTGCTCATGATTCTGTGGGTCAGGCAGGACTCAGCGAGGGGATTCTTTGGCTGCACGTGGCATGGGCCACAGTCATGCACGGGGCTGAGCAGCTGTCTGGGATGGATGGTGCAAGAAGCCTTACCTCCCAGAGTCTGGCCCCTCAGTGCTCTTTCCACATGGTTCTCCTGGGCTGCCTGATAGCATGGCGGGCTCAAAGTCATCAGACTTCTTACATGGTGGCTGACTCCTAAGAGCAAGAAAGTTGAAGCACCCGTTCTCTTAAGCCTGGGTTTGGAAGTCCTAGAACTTCACTTCTACCATATTATATCAGTCAAAGAAAGCCATGGGTGTGCTCATTCTAGAAGATGGGAAATATTGCATGTATGTGATGATGTCATAATAAAAAACAAGATAAATAAGCTAAAAACTTTTTTAAAAGGAAGAGGGGAAATGGACTCCCTTCTTGACGTGAGGAACAGAAATGCATTTGTGCCCTTCATTAATCTACCCAGAACTTTACCTAGGGTGATAGTAGCTGAGTTGGCTGGAGCTCACCACACTTCCTGGAGCTTCCGGGGTGCTAGGGCCTCAACGGATTATGATACCCCCCACACCTTTCCATGTCATGGGAGACTTCTGTCCAGCTATTAATGTGACCTGTTCATGTTCCAGTCATCCAAGTGCCATTTGTGAGAACTCAATATACACATGTAATTTAATAATTTGTAGAGACAATTTACAGAGTTAACTGAATTGCAACTTGTCATCTTTTCATTTAAAAGAAATAAATGGAACTATGTCGTCTGCTGAGCAGGAAACTCAAACAGCACAAGATCACTGCAACAGTGATTACTGTTACCTGAATTCTTGTGTAGACCAATGCTTTGTAAATGTGAACGTGCGGAGGTCCGAGTGAGGCCAGATGGTGCTACTCTGTGGACCACAGCGTGTGACTCTCACTGCGGTGGGCCACGATTAGACCACGGTAGAATTCAACCAATCAGAGCTCAGTACCTTCCAAAGCACGTACCGGCTACAAACAGGGTTATTTGGAACCCCCATCAACACTCCCTAGTTAAACTGGCTTAGAGTTAAGCTGGCCCTTTATAAGGAACATAAATTAGTTGGTTAGGAATGAAATAATTTATTCAGATGACAACCAGTCACACACACTCATGCAATTCCATAAATGGATGAGAACATGACAAAGGCAGAAAATTAGATTCAGAATATGTAAAAAAAAAACACCCAAAAACGGAAACAAGCATCTTAGGAGGAATGCATTTTGAATCATATCAGACCTTCTCAGCTCTATGCAGGCTCTGGAGGGCTGAGCAAGGTTTCTGAGTTTGGGTGGAATTTATTTGGTAAACAATATTGGTATTTGATCATATTATTGCCACAGGGTTGCAAAGACTTCTGATTTTTTTTTAATGTAAGCACAGTAATGTGGACATTGCACAGCCCTTCAGAAGTGATTATAGCCCTCAAAAATGGTGTGTGTGTGTGTGTTTTCGTGTGTGCACAAAAAAAGATCTACTCAGTTAACAAATCTGATAGTCAACTTATTTAAGTTATAAGTTCAAATGCCTACTTTTCTCTTAACTCTTTTTCTAACATTTTTTATTAAAGTGTAGTTGCTGTACAATATTATATAAGTTACAGGTGTGCAATGCAGTGAGTCACAGTTTTTAAAGGTTATACTCCATTTATAGTTATTATAAAATCTTGGCTATATTCCCCACACTGTGCAATATATCCTTGTAGCTTATTTATTTTTCTTGGCAGTGTCCCACAACTTGTGGGATCTCAGTTCCCCAACCAGGGATTGAACTTGGGCCACGGCAGTGAAAGCCCAGCATCCTAACCACTAGGCCACCAGGGAACATAATATTTTGTAGCTCTTAATCTGCTACCCCTATATTGCCCTTCCCACCTTCCCACCCCACTTGGCAACTAGTAGTTTGTTCTCTGTATCTGTGAGTCTGCTTTTTTTTTGTTATAGTCGCTAGTTTGTTGTATTTTTTAGATTCCACATATAAGCGATATCATACAGTATTTGTCTTTCTCTGACTTTTTTCACTTAGCATAATAACTTCCCAGTCCATCCATGCTGCTGCAAATGGCATTATTTTGTTCCTTTTCATGACTGAGTAGTATTCCATTGTATATATATACCTCATCTTCTTTCTTTTTTCTTTTTTTTTTTTTGCAGTATGCGGGCCTCTCACTACTGCAGCCTCTCCCATTGTGGAGCACAGGCTCCGGACGCTCAGGCTCAGCGGCCATGGCTCACGGGCCCAGCCACTCTACGGCATGTGGGATCTTCTCAGACTGGGGCATGAACCCGTGTCCCCTGCATTGGCAGGCGGACTCTCAACCACTGCGCCACCAGGGAAGCCCCCTCATTTTCTTTATTCATTCATCTGTTGATGGACACTTAGGTTGCTTCCATATCTTTGTTTTTTTTTTTTGCCTGCGCTGGATCTTAGTTGCGGCATGTGGGATCTTCTGTTGCACCGTGCGGGCTTCTCTCTAGTTGTGGCGTGGGGGTTTTCTTTTCTCTAGTTGAGGTGCTGTACTTGTGGCACGTGGGCTTAGTTGCCCTGTGGCATGTGGTATCCTAGTTCCGTGACCAGGGATCGAACACACTTCCCCTGCATCGGAAGGTGAATCCTTTTTTTTCTTTTTTTTAAATTTATTTTTTAAATTTATTTATTTTGGGCTGTGCTGGGTCTTCATTGTTGCGCGCGGGCTTTCTCTAGGTGCAGCGAGCGGGGGCTACTCTTCGTTGAGGTGCGTAGTCAGTGGCTTCTCTTATTGCAGAGCACGGGCTCTAGGCGTGCGGGCTTCAGTTGTTGTGGCACGTGGGTTCAGTAGTTATGGCTCGTGGGCTCTAGAGCGCAGGCTCTGTACTTGTGGCACCCGGGCTTAGTTGCTCCGCGGCATGTGGGATCTTCCCGGACCAGGGCTCGAACCCGTGTCCTCTGCATTGGCAGGCGGAATCTTAACCACTGCGCCACAGGGAAGCCCGGAAGGTGAATTCTTTACCACTGGACCACCAGGGAAGTCCCTTCCATATCTTGACAATTGTAAATAATGCTGCTCTAGCACTGGGGGACATGTATCTTTTACAATTAGTGTTCATGGATTTTGGGGGATATATGCCTAGCAATAGAATTGCGGGGTCATATGGTAGTTTTATTTTTAGTTTTTTGAGAAACCTCCAAACTGTTTTCCACAGTGGCTGCACTGATTTACATTCCTACCAACAGTGTGAGAGGATTCCCTTTTCTGCACACCCTCCCCAGCATTTGTTATTTGTGTTCTTTTTGGTGATAACCATTCTGACAGGTGTGAGGTGATATCTCATTGTAGCTTTTCCTTAACCTTTTAAGTTCAGCCTAGAAAATTGATTATTCTCTTTTAAAATTCATTTTTAAGTCTAGCAAATAATAGCAACCAATTTTAAGAGGACTTTGGAAAATATTTGATCCCACTTGCAAACTCAGGTAATTAAACACTTTCATGAATTTTAAAGTGCATTTAAAACCCTTAACACATTACACCCAGTTCCCTTTTTAATCACTTCAATTGTCTCAATTAACAGATACATTCCCAGGTATGCAAATATCCTTAAAATCTAATAAATTAAACTTATAAATATGGTAAAATTTAAGCTCTTTTAAAATATTCCAATACTATATGAAATTAGTTTTCAACTAAAATCATGTTTAGATGAATTACCCAATTATATATTTTACAGTGGTTTCCAAAACTCAGAAATTCTCTGAAACTTTACAAATGCATAAAATACCAAATACGCAGAGATTCCTTCTTTACCCCAAATATGAATCCTATATTTTGATTCTCTTAAAAGTTTCTGTACTTTTCCCAAATCCTCCTGGAGCTGAGAGATTCGTTCCATTACAGGTAGTAATTACCATCCCATGACCAAGCCTGCATACATTCCCAGGATTTGGGCTGGCCCCTAGCTAGATTCTTGTCAGTGACCCTAATGGGACACTTGAATCCTATAAATGATTGTTATGTCCAGGATGCTATACTTCACGGGAGGTGCTCTCAAGACCCTGACCCTTAATTTAATTAAGCTGTACACATTACTGAGTCTTCCATGTACCCCATGGACATTTGTAGGACTGGCAGCTTTATCCTTGATTGGATTTTGCAGGTCTATGGTTCTCAAAATATGTACTTTTCTCTCTGGCTCTAAAGACCTTTGCACTAGAGGAATCCTAAGATATGTCAATACCCTTTTATCTGCAAATAAGATCCTTGGAATCCATGGAATCTTTCCAGAGGCTTTGATCAGATCGGGTTTGGATTTTAGGGCAAAATTGTCTCATAGGTTGGTGGTGTTTTCTTCCCCAGAGGCACATCAGGTCTTTGGTGTCTGTCTTCTTGTGATTTCAGCAGGAACACATACTTTTTTTGATATTCCGGATTATATTCACTTTTGGATATAATTCGGTGACTCAGCTGTGGTCACCGAATTTGAGGTCGTCTTATTGATGAGAAGGTGTAATGTATTTATTAGCAAGCTAATTGTTTATTCATTCAAGAAATACTTCTTAATTTCTTGCTCTTTGCAGATACATTGTGGAGAATATAACATGCTCTTTTCCTTCTGTTGCTCCTTGCCCAGGGTTGCTCAGCCTCAGTACTAGTAACATGTGGGGCTTGGTAGATCCCTCGTCCTCTGCTTTGTATGAGGTTTAGCAGCCTACAATACATGGTCTCTACAAACTAGATAGATTCCAGTAGCACCGCCTCCTCCCCCACCTACCCTCCCCGACCTTACCTCCGGTCTTGACAATCAAAAATGTCTCCAGGTATTCCCTGAAAAAGAATGTTTATATATATATATTCTAATCACTTTGCTGTACGACAGAAATTAACACAACATTGTAAACCAACTATACTTCAACAAAATAAAACATTTTTTAAATGTCTCCAGATACTGCCAAATGTCCCCGGGAGGCAAAATCACCCCTGTTGAAGTATGCAGAACTCATAACCGGATGTCTCTGTTTTGAACAAAAAATTGTTGGTAAATGTCGATCTGAGATACCTGGTAGGCAGAATAATCCCCCTGCCAAAAGATGTCCAGACATGTCCTAATCCCCAAAAGCTATGTTTCCTTACATGACAGATGTTACTTTACATGGCAAATGGAACTTTGCAGATGTGATTAAATTAAGGATCTTGAGATGGGAAGATTGTTCTGTATTATCCAGGTGAGCCCAATGTAGTCAAAAGGGTCCTCATATGAGGGAAGCAGGGGGTCAGAGTCAGGGAAGGAGAGGTAAGATGTAAGCCGAGGTGGAGGAGGGACATGATTGCTGGAAGAGGCCATGAGCCAAGGAATTCAGGCAGCCGCTAGATACTGGGAAAGGTAAGGATGCAGAATCTCCACTAGATCCTCCAGAAGGAATGCAGCGCTGCCAACACATTAATTTTATCATGATGAGACTCATTCTGGACTTCTAATGAATTTCTATACTTTCAAGTCACCATGTTTGTGGTAATTTGTTACAGCAGTTATAGAAAACCAATAGACATAACACCCAACATTCAGATTCTATCCACTCAGCTGTTTATATGGCGTGCCAGTGGAATTTTCAAAAATTTTTTATTATGGACATTTTTAAGCATATATGAATTGTAGAGGTTTTATGATGACCCCCATGACCCATCACCAGCTTCAACAATTATCAATTTATGATGCCCTTGTCTCAAATCTACTCATTCCCACTCTCCATCACCCATGTTATTTTTAAACAAATCTTATATATAGATCACATTTTCCATAATTATTTCCAAATGTGTTTCTAAACTATATGTCCTATTTTTTATAAAAACTGGAATACCATTATCCAACCTAAATTTTAAGAAATAATTCCTTAATATCATCTACTACCAGGGAGTGTTTACATTTCCAGTTGCCTCATAAATATCACAGATGTTTTTCTCCAGTTGTATGAAGCAGGATTCAAATACGGCCCACACCGTGCTGCTAGTTCCTGTGTCTCTTTAGTCTTTTTTTTCATCTAAAGGCTCCCTTTCCATCTCTCCTTCCCCCCAACCCCCCCCCCCCCACTTAGAGTTTATTTCTGAAAGAAACAAGGTCAAATTGTTGGATATCAGCTGGGATTTTGCTGATAGCATTCCCGAGATGTTAACTATTCCTCTGACGTCTGTATTTCCTGGAAGCAGGTAACCAGATCTACAGATTTGATCCCTCGATACAGGTTTGACTTTTTGACAAGGCTACGTCACAGGTGGTGTGTTTTTCTGAGGAAGCACATCAAGTCTGATCGTCTGTCTTTTTGTGATCTTAGCAACCGTTGAAGCTCAGCACCAGGATCCAGGCAATCCCTGGGGGAGGGGTCTTCACTCTAATTCTGATTCCATCACTGCTTCTTTGGGATTAGCTGAAATGTTTCCATAAAGAGACATTACCCTCATCTACAGGTTGGATACCCAGTGGTCCAAGGTAAATCGGAACTTTGTGCAGCACATGGTAAAACTGGATACTTCTGGTCTACGTTGGAAGTCAGCTATTACTGTTTACCGAGTCAAGCATGTCATACCTGGGGCTCCTGGGTTTGGTGGGATTTCTGGAGGCGGTCATGGAAGGCTTCTGTTTTCTGGGATTTCTTGGCACTGATCAGGACACTTCTATAGATTTCAGTCTTGCCTGAAGCAAAAGCAAGAGCCTAGGGACAAGTTTCCAGGAGTATTAGTTTCCTAGGACCGTGGTACACAAAGTACCACAGACTGGGTGGCTTGAAACAATAGAAAGTTATTGTCGCATGGTTCTGGAGGCTAGAATTCTGAAATCAAGGTGTCAGCAGGGCCATGCTCCCTTTAAAGGCTTTAGAGAATGGGACTTCCCTGGTGGTAGAGTGGTTAAGAATCCGCCTACCAATGCAGGGGACACGGGTTCGAGCCCTGGTCCGGAAGATCCCACATGCCGTGGAGCAACTAAGCCTGTGCGCCACAACTACTGAGCCTGCACTCTAGAGCCCGTGAGCCACAACTACTGAGCCCATGCGCCACAACTACTGAAGAACGTGTGCCTAGAGCCCGCGCACCGCAACAAAAGTAGCCCCCACTCGCTACAACTAGAGCAAGTCCGCGCGCAGCAATGAAGACTCAACACACCCAAAAGTACATAAATTTATTGAAAAATTATATATATATTATGTATATCATATATATACATAATATATATATTATATACATTATATATATATACACACACATAAACACCAGGTGTTGCTGCCAATCTCTGCCATTCGTTGGTTTGTAGATATATCACTCCAGTGTCTGCCTCCATAACGTGGCCTTCTTCCTGTGTGTCTGTCCTTTCTCTTCTTCTAAGAACACCAGTCATATTGGGTTAAGGGTCCACCCTGCGTCAGTATGACTTCATTGTAATTTAGCTAATTATACCTGCAATGACCCTATTTCCAAATAAGATCACATTCACAGATACTAGGGATAGGTACTTGAACATATTTTTGGGGGGACATAATTCAACCTTCAACACCACGGAGCCCAGGGCGTAGGAGCAGAGGACATTCTTCCTGCCAGCAGTATCATGCTGACCTTGGGGAGGTAGCTGGGCTGGCAGAGAAGTCCTGGGGAACAAGTGGTTTGATTTGCTGGCACAGGGCCTCTTTCCCCAAAATGATCTTCTGTGCTATCGCTGAAAATTGCTGTCCCTTTGGAATGTTCAAAGGACACAATGACTAGAAGTCAAAGGTATGGACAGAGCCCTGTGCTCTGAAGGGCTTGTGCTTGTTTTAATTGTCTACCCTCTTGAAATTATTAGTATTTTTTTAAACAAGGGGTCTGCCGTGGTCTGAATGTTGGTGTGCCCCCCAAGTTCATGTATTGAAGTCCTAGTCCCCATGTGATGGTATTGGAGGTGGGGCCTTTGGGAGGTGTTTAGGTCATGATGATGGAGCTTCATGAATGTGATCAATGTTCTTTTCAGAGAGACCTCACAGAGCTCCCTAAACCCGTCCACCATATGAAGATGCACCGGATCACGCTGGCACCCTGATCATGGACTTCCCGGCCTCCAGACCTGTGAGAAAGGAATGTCTGTTGTTTATAAGCCGCTCTGTTTAGGGTGTTTTGTGGAAGCAGTCTGGAAAGGGTCCCGCCTTTTCATTTGGCACTGCAAAATGTAGACAGCAAACTGTGTAGCCAGTCCTGGGTGGGGATACCAGGCAGGGGAGAGGCAGGGAAACAGGCAAAAATCAAACATTGCTGACAGCATCGTTGGCTCGGGGCTGGCTTTTTGCCCATTTCTACTTCTGTGCCAGGTTAGCCAGGCTGAAGTTCGCGGAGACTTGGCCTATGGTTGAATGACACACAAATCCAGACTGTTAAATATGCTTCTCATGCAAAGCTGAGTAGCTCTTGGCACCTCTTAAATGATAAATAAAGCCCTAACGATTATGAAGTTGAGTAACGGAAACACTAACCAGATGGCTCTGTGAATCAGTATAGTAAAATCGTTTTTTTTAGATGCCCGCACCCCCGCGCCACCCTCTTCCATGTGTGTAACATAGCGCTTCACAAACCAATGGGTCCGGGCTGGCCGTTTGGATGAGATCCCCTGCGCTGCTGATGCTGCCGTCCATGAATCACTCTGTGGACATGAAGGGTTGTAGAAACACAGAGCAACTGGATATCAAGTCAGGAGGTGTAATGGGGAGTTTACGTGTCCACCTGACTGGACCACAGGGTGCCCAGATATTGGGTCAAACATTCTGGGTGTGTTGGTGTGGGTGCTTCTGGATGAGAGGAAAACTTTAATCAGGAGACTGAGGAAAGCAGATGTGGGTGGGTCTTATCCAATCCGTCAAATGCCGGAGTAAAACAAAAAGATTGACTCTCCTGTGAGTCAGTAAGTAAGGCGGAACTCCTCCTGCCTGACTGATTGCGCTGGGTCATCCGCTTTTTTTTTTTCTTAAAACTGATGTTTAATAACCCAGGTACAAATGCCGAGTCTGCCTACAACATGACAGCCATGAACCAAAGCCAAGGGCATTGCTGTACGCAAAGAAGCCAACACACAGCAGAATAAAGCACTAAAATGGCCAAACAGATGGCCTGGTTTACTCACACAGCTGACTCTTTTTTTTTTTTTTAATAGACGTTATTTTTTAGAGCAGTTTTAGATTCACAGCGAAATGGAGAGGAAGGAACCGAGAGTTCCCACATACCCTTAGCCCGACATATACACAGCTTCCCGTGTTATCATCAGCATCCCCCCACCAGAGTGGTCCATTTGTTACAACTGATGAACCTACCCTGACACATCATAAACACCCAATGTGCATAGTTTACATGAGGGTTCACTCTTTCGCGGGCCTCTCACCGCTGTGGCCTCTCCCGTTGCGGAGCACAGGCTCCGGACACGCAGGCTCAGCGGCCATGGCTTACGGGCCCAGCCGCTCAGTGGCATGTGGGATCTTCCCGGACCGGGGCACGAACCTGGGTCCCCTGCATCGGCAGGTAGACTCTCAACCACTGCGCCACCAGGGAAGCCCACAGCTGACTCTTTCAGAATACTCTGCATCTCTTTGGAATGGAAGATCAGGACATGAGAAAAACCTCATCTCAAAACAGCACAAATTTATCCAAGTCAAGGAAGTCCCATTTGAGAAAAATGCTCCCAGGCTCCCTGTCCACACTCAAAATCCAAACAAGGGCGTTTCTGATCACAAGTCAAATAAGTGTCTAAAGTTGAAGACTTAAAGTCAGGAAAAATAACCTCAGGGAATAGCCCCACCCTCCCGCTTTTAGTTCCTGAGCCACAGGAGAGGTCTCAGGTTAGGCAGGCAAGACTTCTCCAGCAGTATTTATTTCTCTCATTTTCGACATGAGGATTGCAGCCCTCCCGGTGCTCCCTTTTCCAGAAGCTTCCCAAGTATTGAATGTGGATAGAGGCAATTTTGTACCTTCCTTGATAACTCAAGGTTATCCTTTGGGAAGAGAAGGCAGAATCCGAGTAAATATCTTCAAACTCTGGGCATGCTTGCCTGGCCTGCAAGGAGTGTGTTGGATTTACTCCTTAAGAAGCATTTTAAAGAAAATATTCTGCAAGCTCCACGTGAGGGCATTTTAACAGTTTGCGCAAGGGGATTCCCCAAAGGGTCTGCAAGGAGAACAAGTATCAATATTTGCATCTCCAGTACCCAGGGCCTAAGTGGATTTTTCCTGAGCTGTTTTTCCATCAGAAATCTTGGCGCCAGGAGAGGTCGCTACAATGTTTGTACTTTTCCTTGTTGGCAAGGCTGTGGTATGAACATGGAGGCAATAAAGAATGCATAATTGTGCCTTCGGCTCAGACGAAAGCCTCCTTTCCCTGCAGTGCTTTGTGTATGCTTGTGTTTTTCAGTCCAACATGGAAAGCCCCACTTGACTGTGAGAAAGACAGGCTTTATTCTCCCTAACAATTAACACACGCACACAAGACTTCCCAATATATGGCAAAGCTGGGGAGGCAAGATTCCCCTCACTCCCCCCACCAACTTCTCTACCATCCCAATGCCCCGCACAGGTCTTTAGGGACCATCAGTTTCTGCCTAGGGCAAACATTACAAGGGAAGATGGAGGCCTCGGTCATCCCAAGTTCTGGTCTCTTCCTTTTGTTGGCTCATTTTAGGAAGACAAATGCGGCTGGCCTGCTTCACTTCTCTGACTCAGAGAGGTCCAGGGGCCGTGGGTGGGCCTGTGGATAAAGCCTTTTCAGTGAGGGGCTTCCATCTGTCTCCACTGGCACGCCGTGTGACATTTCTTCCCAATTCTCCTCTGTTAATGTGCAAATGAAGTTAGGACTATGTGTACATGTCGTCACGATGGTCAAACGGTTTATATTTGCTAAGTGCTTGGAAGAATAAGCACAGCAGACTCTCTGGGTTCAGGCTCCCTAGAAGCAGTGCTCAAGGAGGGGTAGTTCTCATGCAAGTGATGGATGGGGGTAGGGGAGGCAGGCTAGAGAGGAGAGGAGCTAGCAAAGCCATGGTAGCCTAGGTGGGAGCCCTGGAGGGTGAGGTGCACTACACTTTGTCCCACCAAGGCCAGGGGCCTGGTCTGTCATACTGCAGGAGCAGTCCTGGGGTGGGGGCGGGGAGTATCACCTCTCAGACATCTGTCAGCCAAGGGTAATCCTCTGAGAAGGGTGTGCGCCCCAGCCAGGGAGATCTGGCTGAGGCGCCGAATCTGCTAGTAAATCAGCAAGTATTTGGGGACACGGCTACACGTGCCAAGGGGCAAGGGCTCAGGACTCGAGAATCTAAGGACCGGAGCCTCAGCTTCCTCATCCAAGCCATCTTCCTTTCGGTCTCACAAGGCCTCCCCTGAGTTCCCAGTCTGAACTGGCACCCTGGCTTGGTCTGTAGACAGGCCACAGTCCTAAATGCCTATTCTTAGTTTAGTCCCCGACTTGCGGGCTGGGGGTGCACAGACTCTTTCCTGTTCTCTGCAGCATCGCAACGCCCAGCACAGTGCCTGCATATGGTGGGTCTGCAGCCAGTCTGAGGAGTCCAGAAGATCTCATCCTCAGGGAAAGGCCCATCAGCACTTGCCTCTTAGCTCCTCATGGGGTGTAGCTTCCCCCACCCCTTATTCTTTATCTGATACTTTTTCATCTTGTCTTTCCTTCTGTGAGTCCTTTGATGTGTGTGGCTGTTCTCTCTCTCTGTTGAGGTTGGCGTCACTCCAATGCACTCCAGCCCCATTGAGGATAATTTTTAGTGATAGCGCCCAGATTTGCGAAATTCTGAAAGGACACGATGCCTGGCAGGGAGGGCGGGATTGCAGCTTCAGCCCAGCCATGTTGGGTGGTAAGGTGACTGCAGCGTGGGCCGGGAGGGAGGGACAAGGCAGTGGCAGCCTCCTTGGTAGTAAAGCATGCCGATCAGAAGGGAAGATGTCAGGGTAGGGACACTCAGCACATGGGCATTCTCTGGAACATGCAAGATCACAAAGTATTTGCTTTTTTGATACGCTCCATCCCTTTTCCCTGGACATTTAATAACTGTGCACGTGTAACTAAAAGGACTCCCGTGGTGGAATTTCCAGCATATGATGTTCGGGTGGGGCTAGATTCTTGGGGAGCAAGGAAGTTTCTGCGTTGTGGTGGGAGAAGAGGAGGAAAGGCCTCCCTCGGATATGTCCCAATTACAGTCTCCATGCCTTCACATTCTTTTTTAAAACAACTTTTCCCCTTATAAAAGTAATATAACCCTTTTACAAACAATTTAGACAGTAAATACGATAATTAAAAAAAAATCATCCCACTGAAGGAATGCAAACGGCTGTGAGCATTTGGGGAGGTTTTCCTCTAGTCTCTTCCCCTATGTAGCTAGATATGGATTGCTGTTAGGGTTTTTATCAGATCTTTTTGTATCACTGTAACAGTGTTTTAAAACCTCCCTGATACATTCCTGCATTTCCCGGCATTAAGTCTTGTGGCCAGGGATCTGGAGCACGAAGTAGTAGCTGGGAGATTTGGAGGAAGAGAGAGCCCCATCTTTGGACTTCAGTTTCTCCAGCTATGAGATGTGAGTGGAACATAATTACCAATTACCATAGAGGTTTCATGTTTTAGGAGCTGACCTGGCTTCCGCCAAAGCAGTGGCCTATTTGGGTCTCCACTCACACTGTTGGATCCTCCAGACTGGAAGATGCAAGAGCTCAGAGCAGGGCAGGGGGCGTGGCCCAGAGTGGGGATTTCGGATCAGCCCTGCTGGGGCTCTCCTGGCAGGGATGAGAAGTGCCCACCTGCCCAGCTCCCCACTTCCAAGTGTGTCCTCCAGGTCCCACCCAAGAGGACCTGCCTCGGGCTCCTCCTCCAGCTACGGAGCCCCCTCGGCCTCCCTTCCGGGGACTTACCCACCCTCGCGGGACCATCCTGGGTATTCAGGAGACTCAGGGCGCAGCTCCCCTCCCCCACCAAGTGGGCAGAGAGGAGGACCCCAGACATCCAAGGCCTGAGAATGGGTGCAGTGAGGTGACCGCCCTCTCCCCCGGGAATTGTTTGGGCCCCAAGAGTCAGCCCCCGGCAGGCCGCGCCTGCAGCCCGGGTGGGGCGCCGTCCTCCCGGCCCTCCTTCCTCTCTGCTGTGGCCCGGGGGCGGACGGACGCGGCGGCGCCCATCCTGGCTCCCATGCGGTTTCCCGGCGAGGCCCAAGGAGGTGGTGGAGCGGGAGAGAAGAGGGAGGAGCGCGCGGAGTAGGAGCGGAAGACGCAAGAACACTGAGCGGGGTTGGCGGGGTGTGAGGGGCCGCCGGTAGCGACTGCGGCAGCTCTGGGGCTGTGACTCCACGAGCGGCGGCGACTCGAGTGAGCCAGGCGGCAGACGGGCGGCAGGCGCACGCCGGTGCGCGGGTGCTGGCGGAGGAGGCGGCGCGCATGGGGCGGCCGGGCGGCGGCGGGGCCCGCGCCGTCATGCGGTGGCTGAGCGGCGGCGGCCGGGACAGCCGCGCGAGGCCCGGGGGGGCCGCCTCAGCTCGCGCAGCCCCCCCGGGAGACGCCGCAGCTCGCGCCCCAGTCGCGGCCCCCGCGACCCCGGCACCCTCCGCGCCGCCACCCACATGGGCCCGGGAGAGCGCCGAGCTGCCGCTGCCCACCCGCAGGGAGGAGGCGCGCGACTACGACGGCCGCGTCTTCTACATCGACCACAACACGCGCCAGACGTCGTGGATCGACCCCCGCGACCGGTAAGGGGGGCGCGGACCCCAACCAGGATTAGGGCGCCCCATACCTTGGGCCCAGGGAGAGAATCGAGGACCCGGGAGGCCTCCGGGTGTGGGCGAAGATCGTGAGTCCTCCGCGTGTGGGCGAAGATCGTGAGTCCTCCGCTCCCGGCGACGATCCGGGCGCCCCCATCCCCGGACCCCTGGCCGAGGGTCGAGGCTCCCCCTCTCCCGGCCTCGAGCCCCAGGAGTGCGGAATCCCCGGCCTCCACCGCGGGGCGGACACTCTGACTTGGTTCCCTCACGTCACCCGCTCACCGAAGCCTGGGAGCTGGGCGTCTGGAATTTCCTCTCCAGGGGCTGACGGATGGCCCTCTCTTCCTTTTTCCTCCGCGGTCTCGCCCATCCCTGTCGGGCCTCCGCGGCCCACCGTCCCCAGGCTGTGGCCCTACAGGCGCCCCCGACCTCGCGGTGGCCAGATGAGCTGTCATCTTGGAGCACAAACGTGCGCCCCAGCCTCGTGGTGTGGGCTCCTTGTCTGGCGGGCTGAACCTAGTTTCCATTCGAAGACTGTGCCAGATGGGACACTTCAGGGATTCCCGATTCTTTGGAGTAACCATCAAACTTGTGACGGTTACTCTTTAGCGCCTTAAAAATTGAGTTAAAAATCTGATTGAAAAAGCCTGTGTACTGCGGTCAGAATGGGCTATGATTAGACCCATATGCTTTTGGAATAACGGGAACACAAGAGTTGAATTTTAGGTTTCCTTTTTGTGCAAGATCCGAGTAGAGCATTAAATTGTCTTATTATTCACGTAAATAAATCCTACGGAGTGAAAAACGGATGCTTCTAAAAGCACCACCAGATTACGATTAATTAAGTTCATGTAATGACTTCTTCGTTAACTTTTTGTTCGATTGTCTGTTGGTTTCAGTGGTTCAGCTGCTTTTGGGGAGAGGCATTTTTTTGTGGAGCTGGAATTCTGTTGAAACCAAGGGATTACAGTGATGATCTGATATCTTGTCCTGTCTGGAGCAACTTCTTTCCACACTGGGCCTGAGTGCCAGAAAGGAAATACTGCAAGCTTCCCAGTGATTTTGAGAGTTGAAAAGGCCCAGCGTGGTGAGAGGCTCCTGCTTCCTCCTACCTGCACTGGAAAGGCAGCACTGCGTGGGTTCAGATAGGGAAAAACAAAGAAAGGCAAAAGGATCATGGTTCCCTAACATTCTCTTTGAACATGGCAAGCTTCTGGACTCAGAAACTTAGAGAGATTATAGCACAGTTTATTGGCTTAAAAAGATGCATAGTTATTTTGAAAATCAGGTGAGATCATATTATAATTTTAACCAAAGGCTAGAGCCACAGCTGTCTGATCAAGCCTTGGATGGTTCTGGAGTTGGTAGAACTGCTTGGAATGTGGTGCCCTTATGCTGTGTGTCTGTTAAAAATCCAAACTGGAAAATGAACCAATTAAAAAATACTGTTTTGCTTAGAAAAGGCAAAGACTCATTTTATGAGGGTAATATGAAACAGTTGTGGTTACACTGGAGTGTAGATTCATGGTGAAAAGTATAAATGTAAGAGTTTCCATTTTAATGGTACAACCCAGGCCATAGGTGAGCAGACCCCACAGAAGACAGCTTGCAGAATCTTCCTTTCCATGTATTTCATACACATTTCCTATGTTCCTCTTTCCAGAAATCTGTGTTATTGAATGACATTTTATACATCACTTATGTTACAGGTTTTTAAAAAGCCCTGTTTCTAATGCTAAAATTGTCGGTGGAGTGAACAAAAGTGAACATTTTACATTTTTTTGTAAAGTAAAAATGTGTACACTTTTATGAGACACTGTTTTTATAGGGAGTGAAATTTCAGCAGGGGACAGCTTGCACTTCAGCTGCCATAGTACCTTGCCCGAAATATGTATGCAATGCTCAGCGAGCCACAGACATTTAAGTGGAGTCTACGGAAGGGTGTAAATGCTGTAATAGTCATTCTTCTTCTTTCGCAACAGAACCCTGCCGATTTTTATAGGTGACGGGTTATCCTTTAAAGTTGTAATTGATTTTTATGATATGGAAAAAACCGTGTGTCAGAGCACAGCATTTTCTCCACGTGCATCTGACAGTTAACACCCTTTTTGAGTTGCATTCGATTCACACGACTGGAAAACGGTATTCAAAAAATGAGGACTTTCGGGCTTCCCTGGTGGCGCAGTGGTTGAGAGTCCGCCTGCCGATGCAGGGGACATGGGTTCGTGCCCAGGTACGGGAGGATCCCATATGCCTTGGAGTGGCTGGGCCGGTGAGTCATGGCTGCTGAGCCTGTGCTCTGCAACGGGAGAGGCCACAACAGTGAGAGGCCTGTGTACCGCAAAAGAAAAAAAAAAAAAAATGAGGACTTTCCCCAAACAGCTTCCAAATGGAGAACGATCAGGAGAGGCAAAGAAATAGGTTTTTAAAGAAAATTAAATTATGGAGGAATAGATGAATGTAGTCGGTTAGGCGAAAATTGTTGCCGACTGAAAACATCATTTCCTATATAATTTATTAAACCTAATAGCATAAAATATGCTGCTGTAAGCAAGGTCACCGAGGGCCAAGGTTTGTAAACAAACTCTTCTAGGGTTTTATAGTAATTCCATTCAATGTTGTATTTAACAACATTGGGTGTTACCAGCTCGGGGTGTGTTGGTGAATTATTGTAGCTGTACTTTCTTTTTCAAGCTACAACAAAGAAGTTGCAAACGTGAGGAGACATCTTTACAGATGTGGCTACAGATGTGTAAAAAAAAATCTCAATATTTTCAAAATGGAATTTCTTTAGTTGGAGTATGAACCCACTTAGGTTTAAATTCACTATGTCTGCAGATCAGTACTGTGCATACAATTTTCGTGGTTAGTTTTCTGGGAATCATACCCAAAAACTTTGTTAAAAAATATAACGTTGGGACTTCCCTGGTGGTCCAGTGATTAAGACTCCTCGCTCCCAATGTAGGGGGCCGGGTTTGATCCCTGGTCAGGGAACTAAGAATCCCACGTGCTGCATGGCGTGGCCAAATAAATAAATAAATAAGATTAAAAATAAGGTTAATTCACCATTTTTGTGACTGGTAGTTTCTGTGGGTGAGTTGTATGTGGTTTACATTAGTGACACGTATGTGTTCCACATACATCAACTCAGAGTTCAATGGCCACTTTATAAAAAGGTATTTACCATTCAGGTGGATAATATGGCAAGAACTTTTTTGCCTCTTTTGGAAAAATTCAGTGTCTTTGACATGTATATGTCTGCTTCTTGCAGGGCTGTATTGACATTAACCTATAGGTGGACTGAGCTGTTGAAACTTAGTGTTCTGTTTCCGATAGCTCGGTTGGGGTTGTACGTTACTGGAAATGCCAACCTCGAGCAGTCTGAGTGGTGGACCATGTCACATTTGAGATCAAAGCAGAGTATTAAATGATCGGGATGATGGTGGAAGGCCCAGATTATATCATGACAAAAGCTTTTAGGGATCCATTTGTTCACGAGATGGGGTTTGACCTGTGCCACATGGAGAAATTCTGTGATATATTAAAAGTCTTTTGAACAGGCTGTTGCTTTAAGGAGAAAACAATCCACGGTTCTGGAAATTGCCAGGTTGGAGCCCCACATAACAGGGCCAGATGGCATCATTGCTACCTTCTTGGAGCCTTTATTCGGTGTTAATTAATAGGAGGCTTACTATATTTACCCCGCAGAGTCTATTTTGGGATTATATAAACTTTCTGATAAGCAAATAATGATTTTTCCATTTTTCATTCTTTAAGATTATAGGTAGTCTCTGTATACATGGGGGAGTGTCTTGTTTTTCAGGCTATAAGGAGTGGGCTTCTGTAAGAATCTTCTTCCATTTAGATGATCAACAACCACTTCTTGGTTTGTTCTCCATCTAATATCTTTCATTTCTCTCTCTTTTTTTTTTTTTCTTTAAGAGGAGTGAATGGAAAAGTCATTCATTTCCAAAAATATCTCCCAGATGTTTGGAAATCTCTAAGTTTCCTTTTCTTCCCTTTCGCTCTGATTTTGGAAGTGGAAACTGTGTTTCACCTCTGGCAGGTTCTAGTGCATAAACCGTTGGGTCAAATGACATGTTAAAAGTCACCGGGTGAGCCCGGTGAACTGCTTCTAGCCTGGGTCCTTTTGCTAATTGGCTGCCTTTCCAGTAAATTCAGTAAAACTAATCTGATGGCATAAAAGCAGAGCTAAGTTTTCCTGAGTTCAGTTATTCCCATTCAAATCCAGTAAAATGAAGTAATAGTTATAGATTCTTGGCCTCCTGTGTGCTGGGATGGTGGATGGAGACCAAGTTTGTCTGGGAGATGGGAGACACATAAAATGGAGACAGTGATGGTCGCCAGGCACCATTTTCATGTGGTGATGGCTTCAGAGAAAGGAGGAGGGCTCACTCGAGCCTGGGGGTTCTTTATCCTTGTCCATCATCTCCTAGTTCGAGCGTTTCTCGTGCTTTCTCAGTGCTGGGGCTGAGAAGGGGGAATGTGAGGAAAGTGCTGCGGAAGAGGAAGTGCTGGGTGCGTTTGGAATAAGAGAGCGAACCGTTCAGTTTGACTGACCCCGAGTCTTCGTGTACGGCAGGTCAGGCTCGGGCAAGACCACGCGTGGCTTGAATCCTCCAGCTTTGTTTTTGGAAGAGCCAGGGCCTCTTCCTTCAAACCCCTCATCTTGTATCTGAGGGCTGTAGCCAAGGCGTGTGCGCCACCGGCTGTGGGAAGGACAGGGACTTGAGCTGAGTCTTCTGACCCTGATGCAGTGCTCTGTCCCGTACGCCACCCCATTGCCCAGTCCCTACTCAGTTTAAGCATACCGCCTCTGTTCATTTGTTCATTCGATCACCCATTCATTCATTCAGTAACTGTTGCACAGCCTCTCCATCTCAGGCACGCTTCCGGGTTCAGGACTCCAGTGGTGACCGCCAGCAGACAGGTCCCTGCCTCCATGGCGCTCACACGTGCCCGTGTCCTCTTCCCTGAGGCCTCACCATGCTGTTCCTGCCTCCTGTTCTCCCCGCTGGGATCCCTTGGGTCTTAGGACCACGTGGAGTGCTTATCGTGTGCCAGGCACTCTAGGCACTTGGTGAATGCTCTCCCTTAAAGCCCACGAGGGCTGCATGAGTTGTAGGTGGACAGGTGGTGGAGCTGAGGCCAAGGGGGTTGACTTAGTAACCTCGCTTCCCAGAGCCAACGAGGAGGCGTTTGTCTGACTCCGGAGTTGAGCCCAAATCCACTACCTAACCTGACCTTCCTTCCTTTGGCTAGGTAACCGTGTGCCCCTTGTACTGTGTTATACCCACTGGTTACTTTTATCTTATATTCACTGTTGTTTGATATTTAACAGACACCTCCCCCCCGCCGCCCCGACAGAATAATGGCCCTCCAAAGATGGCCATGTCCTAGTCTCCTAAACCTGTTAGTAAGTTACCTTCCAACACAAATGGCATTTGTAGGTGGGATTAAGTTAAGAGTCTTGAAATGAGGTGATCATCCTGGATTATCTGGGTGGGCTCAGTGTCATCAGAAGAATCCTTACAAGAGGGCAGCAGGAGGGTCAGAGTCAGAGAAGAAGATGTGCCAGCAGAATCAGATGTTGGAGTCATGTGGCCACGAGCTGAGGAATGCAGGCAGTTTCTGGAAGCTGCGAGAGCCAAGGAGGTGTATTTTTCCAGAGCTTGCAGATGGAACATGGCCCTGCTGACACCTTGATTTTGGCAGAATGAAACTGATTTTTGACTTCTGACCTCCGGAACTGTGAGGTAATAAATGTGTGTTGTTTTAGGCCACCTGGTTTGTGGCAGTTTGTTACAGCAGCAGTAGGAAACCGATTCGCCCCATGTGTTGTTTTCCCAGAGACAGTGGAAGCATGTGGTCAGCTTGGTGTCCGTTGATAACAGCCACGCTAGCTGGTATTTGTCGGGCGCTCAGGGGGACTGCGCCGGGCGTTTTATATCCGTTCTCTTGTTGCCTCCTTACTCACTCCTGGGAGGCCTGCACCTTGTGGACTGAGCTTAGAGTTTCACTCACGTTAGGCACCACGTCTTATTTGTTGAGCTAGCCAAATATGAGTGATGGACAGGGTGGAATTCTGAGAGAAGAGGCCACTTGGAAATTGTCGGAGGTTTCAACAGATACTGACGGGCCTAAGTTAGAGATATCTGGGACAGTAGAACTAGAAAAGTCAGGGATTATATCAGAGAAATTGTGAAGGAAACAAGTAGTGCACAGGACTTAGCTGATGCTTGAATTAAGGCAGGTGAAATCAGGAGCGGGGTGGGGGGAGGGTGTCAAAGGAATCTTTCCGACACCTTAGGAGTAGCTGGGACTCACCAGGGGCCATCTGAGGCCTCCTGTTAACCCCACTCATAAGCCTTCACTGTTTTTGCCACCGTTGTGGTTGATGGTGTATGTTCAGTGAGTTGGTTACATAGAGAAACATGTGGAGTCATTCAACTTACTGTATTGCTGACAGGCAGTGTCCTAAGAGGTATCCAAACTGGGCAGGTGTTACTTTAGAGCAGGGTTTCTCTGCCCTGGTACTATTAATATTTGGGGGTGGGTAATTCTTTATTGTCACGCTGTCCTGTGTAGTGTAGCATATTTCACAGTGTCCCTGGTCTCTACCTAGTGCCTGCCAGTAGCACACCCCTCCAAGTCATGACAACCAAAAGTGTCTTCCGACATTGCCAAGTGTCCTCTGGGGGCCAGATGGTCTGATGGAGACTCACTGAACTCCTTCTATCTACCTGGTTGCAATGATACATTTAGGAGCTGAATTTGTTTCGAGCAGATTGGTGGTTACTAAGATGTTCCATAACAGGGGGTAAGACCACAGAGACCTGCTGTGTGTTTTTTCCATGAAGAACGGACGTTAAACGTATTTATGTGAAAACCCCTGAATTTACTAACCATGCAAATGGTGATACGAGTACATGAAACTTTGGAAAAGTAGTATGAATGTATTCTTCAATTTGTAGAATATTCTCAATCAATGGGTAGATACTGAATGTCAAGTGTATAAAAGTGTATATGCAGTGGAACAGAAGAAAATGAACCTTGGGACTTCCTTGGTGGTGCAGTGGTTAAGAATCCGCCTGGCAATGCAGGGACACGGGTTCGAGCCCTGGTCCGGGAAGATCCCACATGCTGCGGAGAAGCTAAGTCTGTGCACCACAATTACTGAGCCTGTACTCTAGGGCCTGCGAGCCGCAACTACTCCCAGTGGTGCAACTACTGAAGCCCGCATGCCTAGAGCCCATACTCCGCAACAAGACAAGCCACCACAATGAGAAGCCCGTGCACCACAGCAAAGAGTAACCCCCGCTTGCCGGAACTAGGGAAAGCCCACGCACAGCAACGAAGACCCAACACAGCCGAAGAAAGAAAATGAATGTTAATACTTCAGTGTTCTGCAGTAACCCAGAGAGAGCTGGCCTGGCCTTCTGCGTGTGTGTGTCTGTGTGTGTGTCTGTGTCAGAGAGAGAGAGAGAGAGAGAGAGAGAGAGAGAGAGACAGGTATCGGGTTGCCTGGGATGCCCGCAAGAGACATCCCCAATCCTCTGTGGACAGAGGAGCCGCTGGTGAGAGGATGGCCTCTGCCTTTGCTCAGAAGCTGTAGAAAGACAGGGCAAGGGCATCCTGAAAGGTTGCTTGTGGAGCTGTGGAATCCTCAACATTTTCCATCTGGAGGGCCCTCTTTTTATTTCGTTAAAGATCAAGGGGTTCAGGGAGGGAGAGGGAAAGAAGAAGGGAGCTGGCTGGGCCAACCCCTGGGGGACAAGCCCCACAGTTCAGTGCGTGGGACATCGAGCCAGGCAGAGGTCTCCTGAGTGGCTCCTGTGTGCCAGCCTCAGTGCTGTCAGGAGATCGGGCACTGCCCCGGTGAGTGTGACATTTCCAGGCCACCTGGAGCTCGGGCAGGACACCAGAGAACCACTGCAGGAGGTGAGCTCCGTCCTGTGCAAAGGTGCCTGTCTGCAGTGTGGGGCAGCCCTCTAGTGTACGGGTCAGCTGGGTTTGTCCTGAAAATTACCGCGGTTTTTAAAAATTGAGATATGCTTCACATACCATAAAATGTGCCATTTTAAAGTGCCCTACTTAGTGGTTTTTCGTGCACTCACAAGGTTGTGCACCCATCACCACTATCTAATTCCAGAACATTTTCATTGCCTCAAAAAGAAACCCTGTGCCCTTTAGCAATAACTCCCATCTCCCTCAGCTCCTGGCAACCACGAATCTGTTCTCTGTCTCTATAGATTTGTCTGTTCTAGACATTTCATGTACTTGGAGTCGTGCAGTCTGTGGCCTTCTGCGTCTGGCTTATCTCACTCAGCATCATGTTTTCGAGATTTGTCCGAGTTGCAGAGTGGATCAGGGCTCCATTCCCTTTCGTTGCCAAATACTGTTCCCTGGTGGGGCTGCACCGCGTTTTGGAAGCCACCCTGAAGCGCCCTCCCTGTCCAGGTGTCCTTGCAGAATCTAGGAAATAGCTATGTCTTTAATTCCACGATGTCAGAGAAAACTGACCATTCATAGGTTTAAAGTGTCAAGATAGGTCTGTGTGTTTATTCCTGTCTTACTCCTAGGTTCTTCATGACATTTTTTCCCTTAAATTCCGTATATATGTGTTAGTATACAGTATTTGTCTTTCTCTTTCTGACTGACTTCACTCTGTATGACAGACTCTAGGTCCATCCACCTCATTACAAATAGCTCAATTTCGTTTCTTTTTATGGCTGAGTAATATTCCATTGTATATATGTGCCACGTCTTCTTTATCCATTCATCCGATGATGGACACTTAGGTTGTTTCCATCTCCTGCCTATTGTAAACAGAGCTGCAATGAACATATTGGTACATGACTCTTTTTTTTTTTTTACATCTTTATTAGAGTATAATTGCTTTACAATGGTGTGTTAGTTTCTGCTCTATAACAAAGTGAATCAGTTATACAAATACATGTGTTCCCATATCTCTTCCCTGTCGCGTCTCCCTGCCTCCCACGCTCCCTATCCCACCCCTCCAGTCGGTCACAAAGCACCGAGCTGATCTCCCTGTGCTATGCGGCTGCTTCCCACTAGCTATCTACCTTACATTTGGTAGTGTATATATGTCCATACCTCTCTCTCACTTTGTCACAGCTTACCCTTCCCACTCCCCATATCCTCAAGTCCATTCCCTAGTAGATCTGTGTCTTTATTCCTGTCTTACCCCTAGGTTCTTCATGACATTTTTTTTCTTAAATTCCATATATATGTGTTAGCATACGGTATTTGTCTTTCTCTTCCTGACTTACTTCACTTTCTATGACAGACTCTAGGTCCATCCACCTCATTACAGATAGCTCAATTTCGTTTCTTTTTATGGCTGAGTAATATTCCATTGTATATATGTGCCACATCTTCTTTATCTATTCATCTGATGATGGACACTTAGGGTGTTTCCATCTGTGGGCTATTGTAAATAGAGCTGCAATGAACATTTTGGTACATGACTCTTTGAATTATGGTTTTCTCAGGGTATATGCCCAGTAGTGGAATTGCTGGGTCATATGGTAGTTCTATTTGTAGTTTTTTAAGGAACCTCCATAGTGTTCTCCATAGTGGCTGTATCAATTCACATTCCAACCAGCAGTGCAACAGTGTTCGCTTTTCTCCACACCCTCTCCAGCATTTATTGTTTCTAGATTTTTTCATGATGGCCATTCTGACTGGTGTGAGATCATATCTCATCGTAGTTTTGACTTGCATTTCTCTAATGATTAATGATGTTGAGCATTCTTTCATGTGTTTTTTGGCAGTCTGTATATCTTCTTTGGAGAAATGTTTATTTAGGTCTTCTGCCCATTTTTGGATTGGGTTGTTTGTTGTTTTGTTATTGAGCAGCATGAGCTGCTTATAAATTTTGGAGATTAATCCTTTGTCAGTTGCTTCATTTG
The DNA here is from genome assembly GCF_964374135.1 of Grampus griseus. NCBI lineage: Eukaryota > Metazoa > Chordata > Mammalia > Artiodactyla > Delphinidae > Grampus > Grampus griseus. The sequence continues at coordinate 13,353,385 of NC_139016.1, read as the reverse complement.
CAAATATTTTCTCCCATTCTGAGGGTTGTCTTTTGGTCTTGTTTATGGTTTCCTTTGCTGTGAAAAAGCTTTGAAGTTTCCTTAAGTCCCATTTGCTTATGTTTGTTTTTATTTCCATTTCTCTAGGAGGTGGGTCAAAAAGGATCTTGCTGTGATTTATGTCATAGAGTGTTCTGCCTGCGTTTTCCTCTATGATGTTGATAGTTTCCGGCCTTACATTTAGGTCTTTAATCCATTTTGAGCTTATTTTTGTATATGGTGTTAGGGAGTGATCTAATCTCATAATTTTACATGTACCTGTGCAGTTTTCCCAGCACCACTTGTTGAAGAGGCTGTCCTTTCTCCACTGTACATTCCTGCCTCCTTTATCAAAGATAAGTTGACCATATGTGCGTGGATTTGTCTCTGGGCTTTCTATCCTGTTCCATTGATCTATCTTTCTGATTTTTTTGCCAGTACCACACTGTCTTGATTACTGTAGCTTTGTAGTATAGTCTGAAGTCAGGGAGCCTGATTGCTCCAGCTCCATTTTTCTTTCTCAAGATTGCTTTGGCTATTCGGGGTCTTTGGTGTTTCCATAAAAATTGTGAAATGTTTAGTTCTAGTTCTGTGAAAAATGCCAGTGGTAGTTTGATAGGGATTGCACTGAATCTTTAGATTGCTTTGGGTAGTAGAGTCATTTTCACAATGTTGATTCTTCCAATCCAAGAACATGGTATATCTCTTCATCTATTGGTATCATCTTTAATTTCTTTCATCAGTGTCTTATAATTTTCTGCATACAGGTCTTTTGTCTCCGTAGGTAGGTTTATTCCTAGGTATTTTATTCTTTTTGTTGCAATGATAAGTGGGAGTGTTTTCCTGATTTCACCTTCAGATTTTTCATCCTTAGTGTATAGGAATGCCAGAGATTTCTATGCATTAAATTTTGTATTCTGCTACTTTACCAAATTCATTGAGTAGCTCTAGTAGATTTCTGGTAGCATCTTTAGGATTCTCTGTGTATAGTATCATGTAATCTGCAAACAGTGACAGCTTTACTTCTTCTTTTCTGATTTGGATTCCTTTTATTTCCTTTTCTTCTCTGATTGCTGTGGCTAAAACTTCCAAAACTATGTTGCATAAGAGTGGTGAGAGTGGGCAACGTTGACTTTTTCCTGATCTTAGCGGAAATGCTTTCAGTTTTTCACCATTGAGGATGATGTTGGCTGTGGGCTTGTCATATATGGCCTTTATTATGTTGAGGAAATTCCCTCTGTGTCTACTTTCTGCAGGGTTTTTATCATAAATGGGTGTTGAATTTTGTCAAAAGCTTTCTCTGCATCTATTGAGATGATCATATGGTTTTTCTCCTTCAATTTGTTAATATGGTTTATCACATTGATAGATTTGCGTATATTGAAGAAACCTCGCATTCCTGGAATAAACCCCACTTGATCATGGTGTATGAACCTTTCAATGTGCTTTTGGATTCTGTTTGCTAGTATTTTGTTGAGGATTTTTGCATCTATGTTCATCAGTGATATTGGCCTGTCGTTTTCTTTCTTTGTGACATCCTTGTCTGGTTTTGGTATCAAGGTGATGGTGGCCTCGTAGAAGGAGTTTGGGAGTGTTCCTCCCTCTGCTATATTTTGGAAGAGTTTGAGAAGGATAGGTGTTAGCTCTTCTCTAAATGTTTGATAGAATTCGCCTGTGAAGCCATCTGGTCCTGGGCTTTTGTTTGTTGGAAGATTTTTAATCACAGTTTCAATTTCAGTGCTTGTGATTGGTCTGTTCATATTTTCTATTTCTTCCTGATTCAGTCTTGGCAGGTTGTGCATTTCTAAGAATTTGTCCATTTCTTCCAGGTTGTCCATTTTATTGGCATAGAGTTGCTTGTAGTAATCTCTCATGATCTTTTGTATTTCTGCAGTGTCAGTTGTTACTTCCCCTTTTTCATTTCTAATTCTATTGATTTGAGTCTTCTCCCTTTTTTTCTTGATGAGTCTGGCTAATGGTTTATGTATTTTCTTTCTCTTCTTAAAGAACCAGCTTTTAGTTTTATTGATCTTTGCTATCGTTTCCTTCATTTCTTTTTCATTTATTTCTGATCAGATCTTTATTATTTCTTTGCTTCTGCTAACTTTGGGGGTTTTTTTGTTCTTCTTTCTCTAATTGCTTTAGGTGCATGGTTAGGTTGTTATTCGAGACGTTTCCTGTTTCTTAAGGTAGGATTTTATTGCTACAAACTTCCTTCTTAGAACTGCCCTTGCTGCATCCCATAGGGTCATCGTGCCTCCATTGTCATTTGTTTCTCGGTATTTTTTATTTCCTCTTTGATTTCTTCAGTGATGACTTCGTTATTAAGTAGTGTATTGTTTAGCCTCCATGTGTTTGTATTTTTTACAGATCTTTTCCTGTAATTGATATCTAGCCTCATAGCGTTGTGGTCGGAAAAGATGCTTGAGACAATTTCAGTTTTCTTGCCATTCGATTTTTAACTGGCAGAATGGCAGTGTCACCAGGGCTAGTGTAAGGCACAGTAAGCCCTTTCTTAATGTAAGCTGATATCAAAAGTTCTGTTTCTTCTGTGGCTACCCGCCTCGATAGGTATTGACTGATATTGGACAGGGGTTTATTTTGGTCTGTGGTAATTTTGATGGCTGCTGCAGATGTATTTTCCCTATGTCAGTACGATCAAGTGACCCCAATTCTTCAGGTACTAAGCCTGGCAGTTTCTTGTTCAGCATCACTCTCACAAACATTATATGATGAAGACATCTGAGTAATCTTTTAGGGCTAAAACCATTTCTCCCTTAACAGTAAAAGAAATATGAGCATCATAAGTTTCTAATAAATCTATACCTTTCAGGTTCATAGGGGTATATTCTACTAGGAAAAAGGAGCTCCTTTGTTTAAGTTCTCCTAGTTATAATTCTAAAGGTAATGATTTAAGCGTCTTAATATTTGCATTAGAAACCCCTACCATCTGTACTGAGGTGTTAGAGAGAGAGAGCCTTTAATTTTGATAGCGTTCAAACTGTAAAAGGTAGCTTCTGTATCTATTACTGCTTTAATTGTTTTCTCCTCATATAATCATTTGGATTTCTGCCAGGGTGTTAGAGAGGAGAAAGTTCCCTCAGATCAGCCTTACTCTTGTTTAACTTGAAATTACAGTCTGTATCTGGTTTCCCTTCTAGGTCTCTCTTTTCTTGTCTTGCAGTTTCCCCAGTAATGACCCAGTGTTTTTCAGTAAAAGCAAATTTCAGAATTTACCAGTCGCGGATTGAATAGGGTTGGGTTAACTTTAGACTGACATTGATTATTTAATTGTTGCAACTGAATGTTCATAATTTTTATAGAGGCATCTTTTTCTTTTTAGTACTTTTGAAAAGTTGGTCAGCCAGCATGACAAGGGCATTTGTATGTGATACAGACAAATCATGTCTAAATGATTAACATGCCTAAATCGTGTCGTTTAGAGCAGCCGATTCCTCATCCAGACCTTCTAAAAAGATGGAGTTAAGCAAAGAATCATCTTGGTGGTTAAACAATGATTCGGGTGTCATGCCGTAATATTGTTTAAAAGTTTCCTTGAACCTCTCATAGTGATCCAGGATTGATTCATCTCGTGTTTGTTTACGTTGCTGAATCTTTGACCAGTCGGCAGTTTTTGGAAAAAGCTCTGTGATAATTCTGAGTAATTTATGAGCTAACTCCTTGCATTCACCTTGAGCCTGTGGGCTGTATAAATCAAAATTTGTTAAGGGGTCTCTCCATCCTGCTTTCTCTACTTATTCCTTTGTTTGACTTTTAGAAACTAATAGCTGTATTATTTGATATAAATCGGAAAACCTGAGCTCATAGGTTTGGACGATTATCTCAAATTCCTTAGCAAATCCCAATGGATCTTGACTACATTCGAGAAAGTCCTTAGCTAAAACTAAGTTCTGCTCGGGTCCAGGATGTGTACGTAAGCTCAGAGTACAGTTCACCTCTTCCTGTAACAGGTTTCTCCTTCAAGGGAGCTATGAGTACTTCTGATCTTGTGTCTTCCTTTCCCGGGGTAGGGGAAGCAGCAGGAGAATGGGTTGGTGGAAGAGAAAGAGAGCGCGTCTGGGTTAGGCAGTTCGGATAAAGGAGGATATAAAGAAGGAACGGAGTGAGAGACAAGGTTAATGCTAGTGGCTTTTAAAAATTCTAGTATCATTTTGAGCAACCTTTTGTTGATTTTTTGCGAAGAAGTTACTTTATCATTTCCCCTTTTAGACGCTTCTAAATACCAATTGAAATAAGCATTCCATTTCTGTTTGATCTTTTTCTAGCTGCATATGCAAAAAAAAATCCCCCGGTTTTCAAATGTCAAAACAGACCCAATTGGGCCATTTAAGGTTGAGATCTCTTAGTGTAATTGCCCTTATTCGGTTGGTCCTTGCAAGCGTGAGCTCCATACGTATTGCACGTGAATCTGGCTAGAGTGTTAGCGAGGAGGCTGGCTTTCTGACACTCCATGTTTCTCTGTTTGAGAGTATCTGTTTCCCATTTTAAAGTTGAATTTGTTGGGGATAAAATTTTCTAGTGAAATTGTGGGGTGGGCCAGTGTGCTGCTTGTGAGTCTAACTCCTCCGGGATTTTGCCCTAAAGTCGTTTTAGCTCCTTTTACGTGTCTTGGGTTTTCCCTCTGGTAGTGTAAAACCACCACAATGCTCAGAACTTATCCGTGCTCCCAGCAGAGCAAGCTTTCGTTAAAATGAGTGGGTTTCCGCATAGGATGGTTGCACAGTACAAGGACTTGCCTCCACCACTGCTGCAAGTTAATTATAGAAAACCGGACATCTCAAGTGAATGAATGCAGCACTTTTCTACATAGGGGAAGATACAAGAGTCTGGGCTCACTGAAAGCATTCCTTTGATATGCACCTTAGATATCTAGGGTCAGAATCATGTTCTTTCCCATCCTGAGTCCCCTCTGGGTGCACCATCGGGGGCGGCTGTAGTGGCTGAGGGCTTGATGGTGGGCTTCCTGTTTTTATCTTGAGTTCCCTCAGGGCTCAGCACTGGGGGCAGCTGTAGTGGCTGATGGCTGTTGTTCACTGATATGGCAGGTGGCATCCTTAGTCCACAGCTTCATAAGTATTTTTAAAAAGTAGGTATTTCCTTTGAAGTCCTATTTGTTTATTATTTAGTTGCATTTTGGTTTGTTTCTTTTGTTGTTTATTTGGGATCCAGTTAACATCAAGTGTTCCATTTACTAAACATGATATAATTTCTTTTCTGATTTGAGAATACCTTATAGATATCATACGCTTTTCCAGTCAAATTCTTCAGTGTATTTTCCTAAAAACAATGATTCTGCCTCATTACCATAGTAATCAAAATCAGAAAATTAACTAATTAGTACTATTTTCAAATCTATAGACATATTTAAATTTAACCAATTGAAACATAAATATGGTTTAAAGAAAAAGAAAAAAAATTTTGTCAAGGTTCCAATAAAGGTTTATGCTTTGCTTTTACCTCTCAAGTTCCTTTATCTTCATTATTCTGGAACATTTTTGTCTTTTATGACCTTAACATGTTTGACAAATTCAGGCCCATTATTTTGTGGGATGTCCCTCCATGTGGCTTTGTCTGATTTTTCCTCATTAGATTCAGGTTTGTGTTTTTGGCAGAAATATCTAGAAGTGACGTTGAGTCATATGTATACTATCAGGAGACACATGTTGTGAATTTGCTATACTGCTAAAGAAGTCAGCTTTATTTATGTTGTTAAAATGACGTCTGTCAACGTTTCTCCACAATAAAATTAATATTTTTCCCTTGTAGTTAATAAGTGTCTTGGGGGGAGATCGTCCCCCTTAATTTTTAAAAGTAAATTTTTTGTTATAAGTTTGGAATCACAGCTTTGTTTTCCTGTCCTCTGTATCATAATCCAACACTGTCATTTATTTTGATGCTAGTTTTATGCTTTTAAAAGAAAACATGAAGTTGTGAGTTTCAGTCTTTGCTAAAAATCCTGAAGCAGTCCTAGGAAACCATGTGCCTAGAGAGCGAACAGTTTATAGATCTAAAAATCAAAATACCGGTCAATTTTAGTCCTATTTGATTTATGTGAATGGATCCATAGTACAAGTGTCTGATTTTAAGTTTTTTTTACATTACTTTATTGTAAACTCCTAGATTTAATCATGCCATTCTCTTTTCACAGCCAGTTCTTTAGCCTAGGTCTGAGGTCCTCAACCTGATAATCATATGCCAAACAAAGTATATGGATTTTTTTCTTGGGGAGAGGATCCATAGGCTTCAGTATATCTTTAACGGATCATTATGGGAACTTTTTGCATAAATTGCCTTTATTTTCCACCCACATTAGTTTATTTTTCATTTCAGCCTCAGATTGATTCCCTTAAACATCTTTCCCTTAGGTCATCACTTTGCTTAGGATGCTGTATCTTTTTTCTGACTCATCAGTGCAAACCTAGGTACTTTATCCTAACTTGCAGACCTGCTATTAGCTAAATAGATCTAATAGGCTTTTTATGGCTTCCCCCAACCCCCTAGTCTTTTTGGTGCCACTTTAAAGTTTTCTCCTGAATTTTTACATTTGCTTTGTGCCCACTCTATGCCATTTCAGACTGCGTTCTTTTTCCTTTTATGTCGCACATTACTCAGATTTTCTTCTTGATGATTTTCCGGTAGTAATTCATCCTGAATTCCGTGAGTATTTACATATTACAGTCAATACTACACTGTTGCATATTGTTTTCATGTTTCTTTGGAATTCTTCAGGTATTTAATGCGTGTAACTGATCTGCTCAATGGATGATACATTTATTGATAGCAGGGACAATATATAGTTTTCTTTAATTTTTATAGATACCAGTACCTACTAGCCATATCTATTCTTTCCTCAAGTATTTATTGAACACCTGTTATGTACCACCGATTGCACATGCAACAGCACAGAAAAGAAACAGCCCTGCTTTCAAGAGCATGCATGCAAGAGACCAAATAAATCAGTAAAGTATAATACTGATTCTTTTGAGCTTTTAAAGCTTTATTAAGTTTTTTATTGTGGCAAATATATAACATAAAATTTACCTATTTAACCCTTTCAGGTGTATAATTTAGTGGCATTAAGTACGTTCATAATGTTGTACAGTCATTGCCATTACATTTCCAGAACTTTTCCATTATCTCAAACTGAAACTCTGTACCCATTGAATAGTAACTCCCAGTTCTTCCCAAACCAGGTCTTAGTAAACACTGTTCCACTTTCTGTTTCTATGAGATTGCCTAGTTTGGCTACCTGCTATAAATGCGGTCATACAATATTTATCATTTTGTGTCTGAATTATTTCACTTAGCATATGTCTTCAGCGTTCATCCATGTTGGTTGCATCAGAATTTCCTTTCTTTTTAAGGCTGAACAATATTCCTCTGTACATATGTGACACATTTTGTTTATACATTCATCTGTCGATGTACACTTGAGTTGCATCCATCTTTTGGCTATGATGAATAATGTTGCTAGAAAATTGTTATACAAATATCTGTTTCAGTCCCTGCTTTCATTTCTTTTGGGTATATACCTAGAGATAAAAATGGGTCATCATATGGTAATTCAACAGTAAATGTTTTAAGAATCCATCATATTTTCTTCTACAGTGGCTGCACAATTTTGCATTCCTGTGAGCAGTGCACTTGAAGTTCCATTTTCTCCCAGTCTTTGCCAAAACTTGTTATTTTCTGCTTCTTTCACAATAATTATCCTAATGGATGTAAAGTAGTATTCGTTGTGGAATTGCTTTTTATTTCCCTAGGGATTCATAGTGTGATCATATTTTCATGTAGCTTAATGGCTCTTTGTATATCTTTTTTAAGTTCTTTGCCAGTTTTAAAATCAGATTTGTTTGTTTTTGACTCATAGGAGTTCTTCAGATATTTTGGATATTAATTCTTTACTGGATACCTGATTTGGGTATATTTTCTCCCATTCAGTGGGTTGTCTTTGAGGTCTGTTGATTGTGCCCTTTTTACTTTTGTGGCCTGTGCTTTTGGTGTCATATCTAGAACATCATTGCCACGTTGTGGCAAGTTTTCCTCCTCTCTACTAAGATGGAAATTAATGGCTATAAACTCTTACCTTACAAAGGAAGAAATATCTCAAATCAACAAACCAAAACCTTACAACTTAAAGAACTAGAAAAGAGGAGCAAATAAATGACAACTAACACAAGGAAGGAAATAATGATTAAACCAGACATAAATAAAATAGAAATCAACCCTGCTGACAGCCCTCCTGACCTAGGACTTGAGTTCCATAATTGTGAAAAAATACTTTTCTGTTGTTCAATCTCCCTAGTCTGTGGTATTTTTTTAATAGATCTTTATTGGAGTATAATTGCTTTACATTGTTGTGTTAGCTTCTGCTGTATAACAAAGTGAATCAGCTATATGTGTGCATACATCCGCATATCCCCTCCCTCTTGCGTCTCCCTCCCACCCTTTCTACTCCACCCTTCTAGGTGGTCACAAAGCAGGGAGCTGATCTCCCTGTGCTATGCGACTGCTTCCCACTAGCTATCTGTTTTGCATTTGGTAGTGTATATATAAGTCCACGCCTCTCTCTCACTTTGTCCCAGCTCACCCTTCCCCCTCCCTCCCCATGTCCTCAAGTCCATCCTCTACGTCTGCGTCTTTATTCCTGTCCTGCCCCTAGGTTCTTCAGAGCCTTTTTTTTTAGATTCCATATATATGTGTTAGCATACGGGTATTTCTTTCTCTCTTTCTGACTTACTTTACTTTGTATGACAGACTCTAGGTCCATCCACCTCACTACAAGTAACTCAGTTTCGTTTCTTTTTATGGCTGAGGAATATTCCACTGTATATATGTGCCACGCCTACTTTATCCATTCGTCTGTCAGTGGATACTTGGGCAGGGAATCCTTTACTCACAGGAGGGAGCAACAGGGGCTGGGGCCCGGGTGGCCACGTTTGCGAGGCCTGCAGCTCCTCTCCCCACACAGTGAGGTGTCCCGGTCGCACTGCCCCGGGCAGCCCAGGGTCAGGCGGGGCAGTCCCGCCCCATCAGGCTGCGGCCCTGTGGGGCCTGATGCTTCATCACGCGGCTGGAGGTGCCTGATCGAAGGCCATCCTTCCTTATCCTAGACTCCTGCCAAACCCCTGTGGAGCAGCCTCCCGCCTGCTTGCTGAGGAGGACGGGGCGGTGAAGGAGGAAGCCCTTCACCTCCCCAGAGACAGGCCTCCAGCCCCTGCACTGTGCTTTGCGCCCAGCACAAAGGCGCACGCACTGACCGGCGATGCTTCTAGAGACCTCTGTTTTTATATATGTTTGTGATGACTGGGAGGCACGTAAGTGCAGTGCTGCAACATTTCCTGCTATCTGGGGTTCAGTGGCATGGAAAGTAAGGCCGTGAAGGCCAGGACTTTGCTTTCACACAGATACATGTTGATCCTGAAATGAAAACCTGCCGCCAAATGAAATACGTAACATCTCGGCTCCCGTGAAGTCGGCATTATTTATTTTTCTTTTTAAAGACAGGCCTTTTCCCTTGACGGGCAGGGTGGGTGTTAGTGGTGTGGGCTTGTCCTCCTGCCAGGAACGAGGCTCTTATCTGGAACGCCACTCTTCCCAGCTCTTGCCAAAGCTAGAAACACAGCAAATGAGAATGACTGATAAAAAGTGAAAAGCGCTGAGGAGAGTGCGGGTTTTCATGAGCGTCACACCGTACCAAGTGGCAGTTGGCATTGATAGGACCGAAGTTGCTTGATTAGCCTGGAAAACCTCAGCTGGTTCTGTTGATGGACCTGAAGCAGGGGTGGGGCCGGGGGTTGGTCTGCTTATTTGGTTTGTCTTTGTTTGGCCTGAAACTCTTGTGTGGGGTTTTCTTGTACACGAAACCCAAAGTCTTGGTAAAAGCTCTAAATGTCATAACTGTTTGAGTACCTGCACGAGAACCAAAATAATCCAGTTCAGAGTACACAGAGGATGAATGTTGAACTCTTGAGGAAGTGTTTCTGAACCGCCGTCTTTTTGGTGTAGCTTTATCGTAGTGACAGCGACAGTTCAATGCTGGCCCGCAAGTCCCCCCTTGTCCGAAACACTTTGGAAAGACGAACCCTTCGCTATAAGCAGGTATGTGCCACGTAGACTAATCTGCCGTCTGTATGTACGCTGGGAGTTATTTCTACAAACCTGAAGGGGTAATATTTTAGGTAAGATTAATTGAAAGGTAATATGTTTATTTCCTTGTTTACTTAGATATAATTTTTAAAAGTGTATATAATGTCAAAATGTTACCCATATTTGTTAATTTCCTAAGATAATGTCATAATCTAAGATAATACATGATCTTTACATTTTAAAATATAATAAATTAATAAACAGCCATTCTGTATAAGAGATTCTTCTTTCTTTTTTGACAAGGGAGTATATACAGTTTAGAAAATTTGGGTCTTTCACCGTGGCGCATTCTCCTACATAGGACTGTTCTACAGTTTTCCTTTATATACACTGGATTTTTTTTCCACGTCACGCCAGTGTACACAGTTTTGCTCCTTTTAATTTGTAAGGTAGTGGTTCCCTGACTTTCCCGGGCAAGAATTCTTTGAAAGAAAAAGAAATTCCCAGATCTCCTTGTGGTGGTTGTATTTAGAGTAGCCGCTGACTGAGAATGATAAGAAAATACATAACTCAGCAACGAAAGTATTTCTCAGCAGCCATGCTGTTGGCATTTTGGCCTAGGTTTGTCTTTGTTGGGGGCTGTCCTGTGCACTGTGGGCCGTTGAGCTGCATCCCTGGCCTTGACCCACTAGTTGCCGGTATCACCCCCTCCCCCAGTTGTGACGACCAAAAATGTCCCCGGAGGGCCCAAGTCACCCGTGGTTGGGAACCAGTGAGCTCTACTATGAATTCAGGAGAGCTTTTAAATGAGTTTGTGTTTATTAAGTCACTTAGATTTGCATTTAACTTCTGTATATGTGCAAAATAGTGTTATGGGTGTGTAAAACGCATACAGTTATTCAGTCCTCCCAACAACGCTGATAGGCTCGTGGATTTGTGATTTTGTTGCACTAACTGCCTTCCCCAGCGTTGTTAGCCGTGGCGTGGGAAGTACTGCTCTCAGCTCCGTGTACAAAATTCTATTGTCGTCTTAGAGCTTTCTTGAAAACAGGAGACTTGCTTACTTCAGGCGTGTGTGGGGAGGAGCGTTTTTTGTTGTTGTTGTTGTTGATGTTCGGCCTCGCTGCGCGGCTTGCAGTTGTAGTTCTCTGACCAGGGATTGAATTTGCAGCCCAGCATTGGAAGCGGGGAGTCCTAACCATCGGACTACCAGGGAATTCCCTGGGGAGGAACGTTTTTGACAGCTTGTGTGTGTTTAACCAGAAAGCCCTCAACGTGGTTTATAACGTGCTTTTTTCCCGTTATACAGTAGGCCATTAAGATTTTGCCAGGTCGGTCTATTTTTCATCTTTCTACAGTAGCTGCGTTTTCTGCGGGCCTTATAATGTATTTGATCACTTTTCTCTTGTCAGGTATTTAGAATTTTTCTGTCATAAAGCTTTTGCACATCATCAGCTGTGCCTTTCAGGTGCAAGTCACATGAAATTTCAGAACCAAAGAAAACACAACATTTTGTGGCTCTTGCTTATATTGTCAAGTAGCACTTGAGAAAGATGACGCCCTCCTGCCCCGTGTGAGAGGGTCTGTTTCTCTGCGCTTTAGCCAAAGCCTAGGTCGTCATTACAGCGGACAGCTTGCTGTCACTGGCTCGTTACCGGAGTGGAGGTTTGAACCCGTGTGGCCCACATCCGTGTTGTGTTGGCGTCGGGCCACGCTGCGGCTGTCTGTCTCCAGTGGGGTCGGTCACTCGGGGAAGAAGCTGCGGGAAGGGCGCGGGCGGGGTGGGCGCGCTCACGGCCGCGGTCTCGCAGCCCTGCAGGTCCTCCGTGGCGGCGCTGGCGGCGCGCACGTCCCTGGACCTGGAGCTGGACCTCCAGGCGTCGCGGACGCGGCAGCGGCAGCTGACCGAGGAGCTGTGCGACCTGCGCGAGCTGCGCCAGCGCCTGGAGGACGCCCAGCTCCGCGGCCACGCCGAGCCCCCGGCCTGGCTGCTGCGCGACGAGCGCTTCCGGAGCCTGCTGCGGGAGGCAGGTGAGGCCCCGGCCCGCCAACGCGGGGAGGGGGCAGGCGGCCGGGCCTTTCTCGCCTCCCGGTGCCCGGAGCTGGCAGGGGCTTCCATCGCTCTTCCTTAAAACTGGAAGCAAACCCGTCTGGTTCACCCCGCGTTGCTGTTCCAGACGAGACAGACCAAACTTGACTTCCATTCAAGAACAGGCAGCTGAGAAGACGCTGAAGAAGGCCTCCAAAGGGGTGTGCCAGCTGCGCGGGCGGAACCTCAAAGAGCCCATCCAGCTGGGTGCAGGCGTTCAGGTGGGGAGAAGCCCAGGCCTCACTCTCGCGCTTGATTTTTACTGTCATACCTTTGTCATTATGAAGAGTAAAGTAAGTATTGAGAGAGACCCACAAGGAAGTCGAGAACAAAGCTGGAATCCCCACTGCTGTTAGCATTGTGCGATTTTTCTCCTGATTTATTTTCTGTGGAGCTTTAATTAAGGCCAGGTATGATCATTTTTGTTTAATTTTGCACTCAGCTTATTAAGAATTAACATACCACATGTTACTACCTAACCTGTTATTTTTTTCATGACTGATTTCATCTAATAAACATAAATCACTTACCGGCTCTTGTAACATCTTTTTATGTTTATGATCATAAATAACAGCAATTTACATATGTACAGTATGTGTTATCTTTGCTTTTTAAAATTTAGAGTGAAGCATACTCTATATTCAGGAAAATGTTCTTTTCTTACGAATATAGTTTAGTGAGTTCTCATAAACTGAACATGACAGAAATCAAAACATTATCAGCATTTCCAGATTACTCTGCAAATTTCCTTAAACACTGTGTTGAATTCTAATGACATTAATTAGTTTTGCATGGTTTTGTTCTTTTATACAGCCGCAGTTAACACAGTTCTATCCATACTACTTTGTGCCTGACTTTTAGCTTTGTTTTTTTCTATACCTGTAATTTTTATGTCCTTATCATAAAATAACACAAGATATTATAACCACTTCCTTCAGTTTTGATTTAGAATTCATCTATTGATATATTTTTAAAATGTATTCATTTGTTGATAGAACAAGAGTTAACACTATGTAACAGGCACTCTTCCAGCCACTGGAGATAAATCCCTGCCCTCCTAGGAGTATCATAACTTCTATTAAAATTTTGAAAATTTGTATACGAACATATATTATGGAAATTCAAATTCTGATTGTTCTTTGAACAAGGAAAGCCATCATTGATATGAGAGCTTCCTGCCAGCTTTCAGTGTCTGCATATCACCTTCTAACATATTTTCCATGCCCACCCAGGGAAAAGATAACATTTTTCACGAGACCACGGGCTAACATACCCCTGCTGCCGGTTGATGCTGTTTGCTGGAGTATTTATCTGCCTATTTTATTTCTGCGAAGTTCTAAAATTGTCTAGCTAAAATTGTCTTTCAAATATGTGTGCAAAGTTATTAATATACAATTTTTTTTTTCGGAAGTCTATAAATATGTATTTTTTGATAGTGACAGGAGCAGGGCTTGGCTTTTCCTTGTTGTTAAATTAACATCTCAAACAGGTTATTTTATAAAAGAGTAGCTGTTGTGTGAAGATTCGACAGTTTCCGTGCTGTTTTCTTTGACTTGAAGGGTGGAAGACAGAAACTCAGGCAAATTCACTCTATTGTCATTTATTCATGGTTCTTTTCTTCCTCCTTGAAGGAGAATACTGACTTTAAGATGTATTTTAAGACTGAAACTTGGTTCTTCAGTATTTGCCATGTGGTAGAATGGATCTTTGGGGCCGGTTTTGTGTTCTGACATCGGAAATGCAAACACTATGTGCTGAACTCGTCACTCGTCCTGTTTCTCCTGTGTGCATTTATCATGTATAGTGTACACTTTCGCACCCTTTATGTTCTGTTAAGATGCCACCTTAGGGGCTCAGTCCTAAGTCAGTGCGGGGTACGCTTTGTGGAGCTTGGTCTCCCGCGCGGGCTGGGCACCCATAGCCCCTGGTTTCCGTGCACCCTTCCGTGCCCACCCCGGGTCTGAGGCTGGTCTGAGGTGCCCGACAGGCACACAGCCCACCCTCACCCGGCCTCGGCAGCCCCGCCTGCCTTTCCAGTCCGCCCCATCTGATCCTGACCGACAAGGAGGGCAGTGGTGGAGCTTCTGCTCTGCTGCTCTGCCCTGCAGGAAAGTGAAAATAGAAGAAGGAAAGTGTGTTTTCACTGAGTCACTGGATCCGCTGATGGATAGAGCAGTCACGACATGGACACGATAACCTTTGAAGGCGCTTTCTTGAGGAAGCCAGCTTCCGTGGGAACTACAGCTACCAGGCGAGTCACTCACAGGAGAGCATGTGCTTTCGCTCAGAAGGCCCCTGCCCATGCTGGAATCTTGCCAACATTTCTTAAGAAATCTTAGAACTAGCTCATGAGGAAAAATATTTTTATTCAATAAAAGGGTACAACTATTCTTTGAATTGCCAAGTGATATAAATATTTTGCCTAATATATACTTATTATATTTAAAAGGCACTGTTCTTCATGAAGCTTTGGATGAGTAAACAAGATCAGTCACAAAATGTGAAAGAAAGACAGAAAGAACATACAACTCTTCCTGTAGCTTTCTTCTCCCTCTTTTCCATTGAAAATATGGACAATAGAGTTTGTAAGTAGTACTAAGACTGAAAACTTTATGCTATTCACAGTTGTCATCTGTTGCTATGTGTTTCTAATCTTTGTTTTGATTTTTTTTCCCTCGTCAATTTCTTAGTGTATGTACTGGCAGTGGAAGTAGAGACTCACAAAACATTCCTTAGTAGAATTAGCAGCCAAGCAGACAGCATGGGTACGCAAGTGAGGACAGTTAGGCCCTCTCTAACTTCCCTGAGCTATTTGAAACTTTAAAATCAAACAAAGAACTGTCTACCACGGGACTCTAGAGGATGCAAATGGCAAGTTATTTATATCTGAGGTACAGTCTCCATTCATGTGGGGAGGCTTGCAGAATGCATTTTCTCTGTGCTTCTTCTTAGCAGCTGTGCCAGCATAGAAATGCCCCAGACAGGTGCTTTTGAATAACACTGAATAACATACCCCTCTCCACCCTCTATCCCCAGCTCAAACAGATTTCCATTTGGAAGTGTTTCCCTGATAGAGAGCTGGGGGATTTTTGTTGTTTTAAATCCCATCTTAGCCAAATGCAGCTTCTATGGCCGTGCAGTGGCCTCTTACATTTGCCACTTCTCTGTTTTACTTCTCCATGCTCTGCCTTGCATGTGATTGCTTTTATAAGATCATAGTAAGGAAGTAAAATCGAGACCAATGAAGAAAAGTTCTGTGCTGCCTGTGGAGGACCCCTTTTTGAGTGTTCATTGTTCATGCTGGAAAAGACAAATGGTCTGTGTTAGAGGCTGTGGTGGAGCAGATGGTGGGCTTGATTTTGCAACTTCTGATCAATTAAGACTGTCAGGAGCATATCCCACATGAACGAAAAGTTAAGTCCTGTTGCCTTATGTTTATCTTTGTATATCCTTAAGTTTTGTGTCCCCATGATGAAGTGATATAAAATACTATATCTTCCTCAATTAAAATTTAGAACTCAGTCATTCGTATGTTTTTTCATGTATTCATTCCTTTATTAATAAAACATATTTACTGAACACCTGCTACTTACCTGGCACTATTGTAGGCCCTAGAATAAATTCCTGACGTCGTGGGAGCATCATAAACTGTATGACATAATATGGTTATATGTTTCCTTTGTCATTAAGAAAACTGCCCTATTTTATTGGCAGTCTTACTCAGGGTAGTCAGAGTCAGAGGTAGATTGCAAATGTTGATATCCCTTTTCAAGAAACTGTCAAAATGCTGCCACCAGCTTCTTTTAAAACAGAGCTACAAGTAAACTAATTTTTTCTTCCTATGATCACTGAATTGTCAAACTTTGGTTGAAAACTCCTTAAATAAATATTCTTCTGTTTTGGGAATAAGTAATAATCAATATTCCTCTCTTTGCTTATGTCACCATTTCCTCCGATTTGTATTGTTTGAAAGTATTTCTTAAAATTAGAGTTCTTAAAACAGAGTGGAAATATATTTTAAAATTCCTTTTAAGTTTTGGAGAACTATAAATGTATAAAAATAGTAAAATAAATCCCTATGGTCCTCTGACCAAATTTCAACATGAATCAGTCATGGCCAAATTTGTTTCTCTTACACTTCCATTCACTTCTCCTCATATTTCGAAGCAAATCCCACACACAATATCATTTTGTCTGTAAATATTTCAGCTGCCATCCTATAGTAATCCAGGGTTTTCCAAAAGGCTCCTCATTAAATTAAACTCATGGTTGAAAAGCTTGTTAGGAATAAAAAAAGACATTGATTTCACCTTTTCACTGATTTCTGTGTTAGGAAGAACCTTGGATGAAGACCAAAGTAACATATTTCTTATTTTAAATCAAACTATCATAGCGTTCTATTGACCTTACTTTATTTTATCTTACTTTATTATTTTTTAAATTTTATATATCCTGAATCTTTCATCCCTGTGAGATTTCTTTTGTCTCACTCTTGGGCTGCAGGCCAGAGGCCTGCAAGCCCTAGGCCTGCAAACCCTGCACTTGCCCAGCTTTAAGACCAAAGAAAGAGCCTGGGGTCAGCAAGGTAGACATCAGTGGTTTAATGGCTGGGGGCGGGGCTTACACATCTAAGCAAGGTCCTGGAGCAACACCCCATTATGTGCAGCTCACAGCAGGCAGGACTCCTGGGGTAGGGGGAAGGTTACCAGTTATAGGTGGAATTGACACCAGGTTGGCTCATTAGTTACCAGGGAAACTAGTAGAGGGGCACACCCCTCACTGCCCCTTTGTTAAGCTATCCTGGTAAAGGTGTTCTGATCTAAAGCTACAGCAATCACTAGCTGGGGCAGGGGCAGGTATGTAGGACAAAGTCAATCATGTGAGTAGGGTGTAGGCGAAGCAGGCACTGGTCCAGCAGGGGATGTACAGAGAGCAAGAGGACAGCCATCTGGGGGATCTGATCATGCAGATGGGATAATAATTAGGTGGTGGTTTCAGTTGGCTTTGCTTTTACACTTTATATCGGTTTTCTTTGCTGTGTGAGATAGTACGCGAAGTGAGGAAGTTAACTGTGGGTACAAAGGGAATCCTGCACTTGGTAACTCATATGCTTGTACCGTTCAATACCCAGGTTGTCTCATCAAGGTGAACGACACAGTACTGATTGATTTAGGGACTGGCAAGATACCCAACTTTATCAAATTGGACACAGGTAAGTATTTGTTTCCTTTCTTCCCTCCCAACCTTCTCTCTCTTTCTTCCTTTTTCCTGTTGCTCCTTCTATTTTACTTGTACCCTACCTTGATTAGATAGAACTGCAATGTGGAAGTCAGAGAGATAAGTGACGGTTGCTTCTGGCAGAGATGTTCTCCTTGAGTCCCATTCTCATCCCAGTCCACACATTTAGGACGAGAAGTTGCCAGACGGTCTCTTGAACTTGACGCTAAACAGTTGTGAGACTTCCCTTTGGGCTGCATCCATCAGCCCAGTCTCTGCAGGTTAGCTATATAAACTACAGTTGGCCACGAGAGGGAAACTTTGTGTTTCGACTCTGATGACTTTAGGTGAGTTCCTTGAGGTAAAGGGCTAAAGGTGTCCGAATAACCTTAACCTAGTGTTGATGAAATGTTTCTCTGCAGAGTTGTTTCCCCTCTCCACTCCTCAGATTCCTCTGACAGAGGTTCACATCCAGTGTTAGCTGGTATCTGATGTGCTAATGAAGTACAATATTTTCCCCAACTGGTTTTAACAAAAATACCACAAAATATAGAAAGACTGAAAAAATAGGACAAGGACAAATAACCGATGGCAGCTTATTTTTTGCCTACCTGCAAATGATTGTTAACATCTTGTTCTATTGCTTTTACATTCTTTCTTTCTTTTCCTGTGCCTGTGTTCCCTTCCCCACGTGGATCCAAGGACCAGCCAATGTTCTCACACACAGTTTTCTGTAGTGTCTCTTTGGGACTCTTTTAACCTGAGTTTGCCTCCCTGTTTTGAATTTTAAAGAGTGCAGGCTTCCTGTCTAATTCAGTACTCCACAGTCTGGGATTGTTCAAGTATTATTTCACCATAAGGACTTTGCACCTGTGCTACCTGCACTCCTGATTATTTACTACTCACCTGGAAATTGTAGACCAGAATACTTCATTGGTGTCAAAGTTCTTTTCCTTAAGTGAAAACATTGCGAGTGGATATTAGTGTTGGGGGTCACGCTTATGACACCTAAACATGTTGCTTGATTTCAACATGACAACAAAAGAGATAACCAAACATGATGTGCCTCCCAGTGGCAGTGCACGATACCTCTTGTGAGGAATTCTTGTCAAAAAGGAGAACAGACTCAAACGTGGATGAAAAGAGAGAGGAGAGCATAAATTGGAAGAGACTAAGAAACCTAGCAGTCTGATGCGGTTGCTTGCCTTTTAGAGAGGAGTACCAGAATATTTCAGGTTCAAATGATCTGTGGCTGGGCATTTGTTTCAGAATGACCCAGTGCAGGACTGCTTAGGTAAAGATGAATCAAGGCTGGCCATGGGTTAGAAAATGTTGAAGCTGGGGGTGCGTACATGGGGACTCGTTATTCTTATTTTCTCAACTTTTGCAATCCTTTGAAAATAATTTTTGAAGTTGAATTGTATGTCCTATTTCCAATTAAAGTAAACGTTATTTATTAAATTAAATTTCCAGTTAAAATTTAACTTTACAGATTTTCCCCCCAACTAAACTTTGTTTTACATATATCTGTATCTCTTTCTCTTGTGATGAAACTCCTGGTATTAATTAAGTTACTTAGTTTTATAAACAGTACACATAAAATAACATGAAAATTGCAAAGCCAGTTTTCCTAGGGACAAGAAATCCACTGAGTGGAGACAAAGGTGTTTTTGTAGTTCTTTTTGACCCTGGAATTATATTCCTGGTATTACTAACATGGTATTGGTAGATTACAAGCAGTGGCAGTGTTAGATTGTCATCCTCAATACCACACCCTGATATCTGATACCACTTGCAAGTTTGTGTGTGGGAGGGTTCCCCAAACCACACCCGGATTTAATAACACTTTAGAACAACTTGCAATACCCACTGAAGGCTGTTACGCTCACGGTTACAATTTATTATAGGGAAAGGATACCGATTAAAGTCAGCCAAGGGAAGAGGTGCAGTAGGGCAGGGTCTAGGAAAGCTACACACACAAACCTTCCAATTGTCTTCTCCCAGTGAAGTCATGGATATTGCTCAGTATTCTTGGCTGTGACGTGTGACAGCAGACATGAAGTTTGGTCAACCAGACAGACCCACCCAAGCCTTAGTGTCCAGAGTTTTTATTGGGGCTCAGCCATGTGGCTGACCACCCCTGTGGCTGATCCTAGCCTCTGGTCCCTTCAGTGGTAGAGCTAATACCCAATGGCCCCAAGTCCCTACCATATATCACACTGTTACACTGTCAAGTGTAGCCGGAAGCCCCCAGGTCACCAGAAACACTGTTACCAGGCTGGATGTTCTAAGAGCTAAGAGGTCACCTCTTGGGGCTGAGGAAGGCAAAGACTAGAAGTCTCTTTACTACTCACCATTTTCTCTATGCTTGGTTAACAGCGTGTTGTTGGATAGGCTTGTTTGCTTCTGTTTGCAGTATGAGGTTGTTTTCCTCTTTTTTTTCCCTGTTCATCCACATCCTTTGAATATGTAAGACCAATTTGATTGGATCAGAAGTGAAGAAAACAGTATGGAAAAGTATAATCAAAAAAGTTTCAGGACTTCTCTGATGGCACAGTGGTTAAAAATCTGCCTGCCGATGCAGGGTACACGGGTTTGATCCCTGGGCTGGGAAGATGCCACATGCCCTGGAGTAACTAAGCCCATGCGCCACAACTACTGAAGCCTGTGTGCTCTAGGGCCAATGTGTCATAACTTCTGAGCTGGTGTGCTGCAACTACTGAAGCCTGCGGGCCTAGAGCCCATGCTCCGCAACAAGAGAAGCCACTGCAACGAGAAGCCCGTGCACCACAACGAAGAGTAGCCCCCGCTCGCCACAACTAGAGAAAGCCTGTGTGCAGCAACAAAGATCCAATTAAATTTATTATTAATTTAATAAATTAAATTTATTTAATTTTAATAATAAAATAAAATTTTAAAATAGGTTTCCTCTAAGGAAGTGGGTTCTTGATCCTGATCTGCCATTCTTTCTACCAAACTGTATTTCCAGTAATTTCTTTCATGATAGTAGAAACAAGTTCAAAGCTCATGCTTGACCCACTAGAAGGTTGGCATGGTGGAGACAGTCTTGGTGCTTAATTAAATATAGTGTCCAGGAATGTTGGGTGTGATATTCTTTATATGTCCTTTTATATTTGTCAGTTTTTGCAGTATCTACTTGAAGCTTGTTAGAACACACAAATTTAAAATACAGTATCTCCCTGGTAGTTCACCTCTTATAGCATCCTTTTGTTTAGCATTCATGCAGCATATCAGTTTCTTTCCAAATATTTGATATCTGTAGATCGTAGGTAAACCTGATAAACCTGACCTGTATTTTATTTTTTGATGCTTGCTTTTTGTGTGGCCCATTTAAGGTTTGAGATATATATTTATATGTGTGTGTATATATATATATATACACACACACACACACATATATATATATCACTTTTTATGGTGCTTTCTGCTTGTCCTGCCTCTTCTGTGTACAGCTATTTCCCCCACTCCCTTTCCCTTTCATAGCTTTCCTGGATTGATTATTTTGTAATGTTCCAACTTTTTAAAAAATTTTTTATATTCCTCTTTTTGTATTGTGGTAAAATACACATAAAGCATATTTATTTTAACCATTTATAAATATACAGTTCAGTGGCATTAAATACAGTCACAGTGTTGTGTAACCATCACCACTGTCTATAACCAAAACTTTTTTCTTTTTTACATCTTTATTGGAGTATAATTGCTTTACAGTGGTGTGTTAGTTTCTGCTTTATAACAAAGTGAATTAGTTATACATATACATATGTTCCCATATCTCTTTCCTCTTGCGTCTCCCTCCCTCACACCCTCCCTATCCCACCCCTCCAGGCGGTCACAAAGCACCGAGCTGATCTCCCCATGCTATGCGGCTGCTTCCCACTAGCTATCTACCTTACGTTTCGTAGTGTATATATGTCCATGCCTCTCTCTCACTTTGTCACAGCTTGCCTTTCCCCCTCCCCATATCCTCAAGTCCATTCTTGAATGGGTCTGTGTCTTTATTCCTGTCGTACCCCTACGTTGTTCACGACACTTTCTTTTCTTAAATTCCATATATATGTGTTAGCATACGGTATTTGTCTTTCTCTTTCTGACTGACTTCACTCTGTATGACAGACTCTAGGTCTATCCACCTCATTACTGATAGCTCAATTTCGTTTCTTTTTATGGCTGAGTAATACTCCATTGTATATATGTGCCACATTTTCTTTATGCATTTATCTGATGATGGACACTTAGCTTGTTTCCATCTCCGGGCTATTGTAAATAGAGCTGCAATGAACATTTTGGTACATGACTCTTTTTGAATTATGGTTTTCTCGGGGTGTATGCCCAGTAGTGGGATTGCCGGGTCATACGGTAGTTATGTTTCCTCAATGATTTTAAATATTAGCCATTTCTGATACTGCTATTTAAAAGGTAACTGTAGGAATTGTAGCATGCATATTGAAACCACCAAAGTTCAAAATTGTTTCTCCTCTTCTGGGAAAATAGGTCTTGAGAATACCACACCCCTCTCCTCTTTAACTTCTTGGAGCTTGAATGGTTTCTGGCCATGTTCTGGAAAATTAGGTTTTCCTTCCTCTCTCCTCTCTTTTCTGGGACTTGGATTTAGCCTGTGTTAGGTCTTTCCACATTAGTCAGTTTCATCCATACTTCTGTTTTTCACCTTTTTGTCTTTCCGTGGTGAGTTTAGGGCAACTTTTTCTCATCATCCACCATTTTTCTAATTTGCTCTTCAACTGAATGTAAATACATTCTTTAAACCCATTCTATTTGGTTTTTAATTTCAGCTACTGCATTTTTCATTCCTAAAAGTTCTTCTTGATTGTTTTTCAAATCTGCTTGGTCGCTTTGCCAAGATTGTCTTTTATCCTTGTAGATACTTTCAGTGAAGTTCCAAATTCTGAAGTCTGTTTGAGCCTGACTTCTGCGGGTGCTGGTTCTTAATCATGCTGTCTTAGTTCCATCTGTGCTGGACAGTGTATGCAAAATATAATTAGTAAGAATATTTAGAGGCCTAGGACAATGGCTTCCTTCTTAGATAATGTGCATTCTGATCTCTCTGGTCTCTGGGGTGTCTGTCAGCCTGAAATCCCCTTGATCGAGGCTTGAGATTCCCTGTGCTGACCAGGCAGTGTGAAATTCATTTGTTTTTAAGTTCTAAGGAAGATGGGATTGTTTTCAGCTCAGCTGTTTGTGAGGCTATGGCCCTTTGGGGCCCAGCTAGTTGTGGGCAGGGTCTCCTATTAGACTGAACTTTACCCTGAGACTTAACTTTGGGCTTTGATTTCTATTCCTGTTTCCTTAAGAGGTCATCAAAAAGAAAGCTGATAGGGCTTCCCTGGTGGCGCAGTGGTTGAGAGTCTGCCTGCCGATGCAGGGGACGCGGGTTCGTGCCCCGGTCCGGGAGGGCCCTGCATGCCACGGAACAACTAGGCCTGTGGGCCATGGACGCTGGGCCTGTGCATCCGGAGCCTGTGCTCCGCAACGGGAAGGGCCACAGCAGTGAGAGGCCCACGTGCCGCAAAAAAAAAAGAAAAAAGAGACAGCTGATAGCCTTTATGAAAGAAGGAGAAGTTAATTACCTTGCTCTGAGTTCTTTTTGCTCCTGGTTTTGAGTCCGGAATTTCCTTTCTGTCTTCTCACCCCTTAGGTCCTTTTAGGAGGATTGGTAAGTTTTTTTCTTTTTTTTTCTTTTTGGCCACACTGCTTGGCGGGATCTTAGTTTTTCCACCAGCGATTAAACCTGTGCCTATAGGCCCAGAAAGTGTGAAAGTGTTGGTTCCTAAGCACTAGACCACCAGGGACCTCCCTCATAAGAAATGTTTTCATACATTGCTTGTAGTTTTTTTCAAAAGCAGGAAGTTTGATCCAAAAAAGCCTTGCCCACCATAACCAGAAATTGGAAGCTGGAGGATATTTTAACTGATGAGTCCCTGTGTACTCATTCTCTGTAGATGTGCTGTCCCTTTCATTCTCGTTGTGTTTGGTGTATGAGGAAGGACTTTGAGGTCAGAGGATGTACAGCAGTTCAAAGGGTGTTGGGTGCTCTAGTTTATTTAGCAAAACTAAAGAAGTTTGCAGGCCAAACTTTATACATGCAGACTGCTAGCAGGACCACTTTAGGTCTTGCTGAGGTAGACGCCCATGGTGGTATTGTGATCAGGATTAAGAATGGTCTCTACATACAGTCTGTTTTCCTGAGGGAGTAGAGAGAAGAGCACACTGTGAAGTAAGAGTGTTGCCAGCCAGATCAGTAAACAAAGGATTTTGTGGCCCTCAAGCCATCAGCCACTGCAGCTGTCCCTGAAGGTGAACCCAGAAGGAACTCAAGATAAAAACAGGAAGCCCACCATCAAGCCCTCAGCCACTACAGCCGCCCCCAGTGGTGCACCCAGAGGGGACTCAGGATGGGAAAGAACATGATTCTGACCCTAGATAGCTAAGGTGCATATCAAACGAATGCTTTCAGTGAACCTAGGCTGTTGTATCTTCCCATACGTAGAAAAGTGCTAAATTCATTCACGAGAGATGTCTGGTTTTCTTTAATTAACTGTAATCTTTTGACATTCTAACTACCTGCTCTTTGTTACAAAACTCCTATACATCCAAAGTTTTCTGGGAAAGGCCAGAGAAAGAAAATCATTATCTTCCTCTGGTTTGGAGACACAAAACATGTAACATGGTCTTTTAATCAAGGATCCTTCGGACAGAGCCTGAAATTCATTTTATTCAATCATAGATCTCAAGACTGAGTCCCCAGTGAATGTGTGACCCCACAATGGAGATCTAATGGAGGTTTCTGGGGCAGTTGGTACATCTCTAGGAGACACATCTTGAATTTCAGAAGAAATATGTGCCATCTCAAATAAAATTTTCTTCAGCTACTTTTCTTACCTTGTTTTTCAACCCTGCGAGTTCACATGCTGCTTTGGCAGACCTACACAGATAAACCGTCTAGACCATCACAGTGGTTCTCAACCTGAGTAGCTGTGACACCACAAGATGACTGATCTCCTAGCAATTAAAGTGTAACATTCAGCCAGTGTTTACTTCTCTATGAAATTTATCCAGGTAAAGTAAGATATGGGCTGCTTACTTAAACAGTAACTTAAAAAAATGAGATCTGCAAAATCTCATTCCTAAAGAGTCTTAAATAAACACATCACATAAATAAATCCATTTCGTTTCTGAAATAAAAGTGATTTCTCTCCCTTCTACACACATACTCTTAGCGCCAGTAGTGTTCCCAAGCCACACTTCGGTCTGCTCGCCTGTGTGCAGTAAAGCCAATCTACTTACACCCGGTTGTGGTGAAGGTAAGTGTAGCCTTTATTGCAGGTGCCAAGCAAGGAGTCCAGGCAGCTAGTGCTCAAAAGGCCTGAACTCCCTGCAGGCTTTCAGGGAAAGGTTTTTAAAGACAGGGTGAAGGGGGTGGGTTGTGGGTTGCATGATCAGCTCGTGGACATTCTTCTGGTTGGTTGGTGGTGAGGTCATTGTGAGTCAGCGTCATCAACCTTCTGGTTCCAACCAGTCTGCAGTCTATGTGCTTGTGGGCAGCATGAAGTTAACTTCTCCCACCTGGTGGGGGTTTCAGTATCTGCAAAACAGCTCAAAGGGCATGGCTCAGAATATGATTTATAGCCCTGGAGGAGGAACTAAAGGTCCTTCACTTTGTTTAATGGCTAAACTATTATTATTTCTGTTTTGCTTCACTGTTTGCCTCTCTTTCTGCGTATTCTGACTTCTCTAAATTTGCTCTTTGGAACTTGAGGAAGGTCAAGGAGGGTAAAGTTTTTCTACAGACAAGGGCAGGCAGAGGACATTGTGGGGAGTGTCTGTTCCAGGAAGCCTCCATAGTTACAATGCCCCCCTTTTTTTTGATACCCCTCAGTCTTGAGGGACAGGTAGAGAAAAAGAAAGGGAATAAAGTTTTGGATAGAGAGGTTAATTATAAACATGGCAGAAGAACTCAGTTTTAGTTTCCATTTCTGTTTCAATTTTCCTGAACTCTTTGAGGGAATGGGGCAACAACCACTTTGGCTACCACCTAACGAAATGGAGCATAGACCTGCCTAATTTGGGAATGGACACAGAGCTGGTAATAATGTTGAGTTTCAAGTTTAGCATCGATATTTTGTAGTATGAGAACGTTACTTCTCTCTTTGATTGTTTTGTTACAGCACCTGGACACACATTTGAAAATTAGCCAACATATTACAATGAGGATAATGATCAAAAAGAGTCCTCTAATTTTAGATGCAACCAGAAAAAATAAGCTTTGGAGTGTTTCCTCTTTAAATATATTCAGTAACCAAGTAAGCTTTTAAATTATTCTATATTTGGGTTTTTCATTTTTCCAGGGTTTTTATACATAATAGGAGCTATTGGCCACTAGTATCTCTCTCTGTGTCACTCTCTCTCTCTCTTCTTTTTTTGCCAAAATGTAATTTAAAGCAATTTTATTAGCTCATAGTATTCTGGCTGAATAATCTAGCGCCTTTTGCTGGGAGGCTCTATCTTGAGTTGGCTCATTTGCCACTACTATTTCTAAAGTAGGAGATGGGTTTCACAGTTATGAAGAGACCTTGAGACCAGAAGGTTGCAGCTGGCAGCTGCTAACAGATACTGTTTTGAGAAAGGCTGGTAGTGTCCTTACATTTGATAAAGTTTAGGAAACTCAGGTTCTCAGTAGTATAAGAACATGTCTGAACTCACGTCAACAGTGGGCACCCAGCTCCATTTTGGAGGCTTGAACCACAGTTACTCCATTCTGATTTTTAAGTGTATCTTCCATTAATGGCTAAAGCCAATGCACAGTGCATGTTTTATAGGCCACAAACAGGATATTTCAGTTAGCTTAAATTTCATATTCAATCATGTATAAGCCAGAGTCACATTACCTGAATATGTGAACATTTCCTCCATCATTTCCCCCTTTTGATTGCAAATCTTTCAGGAAAAAGCATTGATGATCAAAATATCTGTCCGTCGTTGCTGGGTTGTTTGAGCTGCCTGCCCCAGGTCCCGATCATGTCCCTTGGTGCTAGGCCTCCTTCATATTGGCCTAGTTATCCACATTGGGGGAAAACTAATCAGATATCACAAACGTGTTCAGAAGTGTGTTAATGGGGAAACATTTTATAGGGTATACATTTTATCAATCATACCCAGTTGTCACATAAGCACTGTACCCGTGCTTCCAGCAATAAATTTAAAGCAAGCAGTGTTACACATCATGAGCAGTTATACTCTGTGAAAACTCCATTAGAGAATTATTTTCCTGTTTTAAACACCGAGGGTAACAAAATTATAGTAGAACAATAACTTTCAAAGTTGATAGGGAGACAAATATTTGGTAAACAGTACAGTTGAATTCATAGGATGGGTCTTACAGGCCTGGCCCAGTTTCTTGTGTCAGCTGCCTACCATTGCTGTTGTCTTCTTCTCATGGTATGAATGTTGTTGGGAGTCAGCAGTCCTTTCTATTGACCAGTCCAATGCAAAGGCCCTTCTTAAGTGGGAAATATGAATTTAAGGGTTAATTCCCTTCAGTTTCTTTGTGCATGAGGTACTTAAGAATGCTCAATAAGGGTTATTTCAGCTAGGTTGGAGATAGTCCTTTAAATTATGCTTTTTTTAGTATGTGGGGTGTGTGATCAGCTCGTGGACATTCTTCTGATTGGCTGGTGGTGAGGTAATTGGGAGTCGGCATCATCAACCTTCTGGTTCTAACTGGTCTGGGGTCTACGTGCTTGTGGGCAGCATGAAGTTAACTTCTCCCACCTGGTGGAGGTTTCAGTACCTGCAAAACAGCTCACAGGACATGGGTCAGAATATTATCTATAGCCCTGGAGGAGGAACTAAATGTCCTTCACTTTGTTTAATGGCTAAGCTATTATTATTTCTGTCTTGCTTTACTGTTTTCCTTTGTTTCCATATTATTCTCACTTCTCTGATTAAATTTGCTCTTTGGAACTTGGGGAAGGTCTAGGAGGTGAAAGTTTTCTAGAGGCAAGAGGCAGGCAGGGGACACTGAGGGGCGGGGGGAGGGTTGTCTGTTCCAGGAAGACCCCATAGGGTTCCGCTTGGTTAGAGTAGCATATGGCCTGGTAAATGGACGATGCAAAAAATGAGTAAAGCAAAACAAATGATAAATAGCTCTGTCAGTTTGGAACTGAAATATGTGCAGAACTTGTATACAAAAGAAGCATAGCCATGAAGACAGAAATCAGGTTAATTGCTGCCAGGACCTGGAAGAGGAGCGATTGGGAGTACTATTTATAGGGCATATACTATTTATAGGGTGATGAAAATGTTTGAGAACTAGAGAGGTGATGGGTGCACAACATTTGGAAGATACTATATGTCATTGAATTGTATACTTCAAAATAGTTATTTTTATATTGTGTTTTAATTCAGTTTTTAAAGTTGAGTTGGATCTGTTATCACTGATTTCACAATATAAAGTTATTAATCTGTATATTCTATATAAGTAGTCTATACATTAAACAAGATTAAAAACATTTTCATATTAGTGTAATAAACATGATTTTATTTAGCATGTCTGTAAATGTCTGATACATACTCATGAAGTATAAGGTTTTAAGAGAAAGTAGTATGTTTACCATGAAGGAGATCCTAAACAGTGGGAGATAACAAGTAAAAAGAGTGTTATAAGTAGAGTAAATTTGTATATGTGTCTAAGAGGAAAATTACTTTTGCTGCAAGAGCCAAAGGATTTTTATTAAAAGATTATGTGGGGGGAATCGGGAAGATGATGGAAGAGTAAGACGCGGAGATCACCTTCCTCCCCACAGATACATCAGAAATACATCTACACGTGCAACAACTCCTACAGAACACCTACTGAACACTGGCAGAAGACCTCAGGCCTCCCAAAAGGCAAGAAACTCCTCGCGTAACTGGGTAGGGCAAAACAAAAAAGAAAAAACAGAGACAAAAGAATAGGGACGGGACCTGCACCAGTGGGAGGGAGCTGTGAAGGAGGAATGTTTCCACACACTAGGAAGCCCCCTCACGGGCGGAAATGGCGGGTGGCGGAGCGGGGAAGCTTTGGAGCTGCGGAGGAGAGTACAGCAACAGGGGTGCAGAGGGCAAAGCGGAGAGATTCCTGCACAGAGGATCAGTGCCGACCAGCACTCACCAGCCCGAGAGGCTTGTCTGCTCACCCGCAGGGGTGGGCGGGGGCTGGGAGCTGAGGCTCAGGCTTCAGTCGGAGCGCAGGGAGAGGACTGGGGTTGGCGGGTGAACACACCCTGAAAGGGCTAGTGCTCCACGGCTAGCTGGGAGGGAATCTGGGAAAACGTCTGGACCTGTGGAAGAGGCAAAAGACTTTTTCTTCCCTCTTTGTTTCCTGGTGTGCGAGGAGAGGGGATTAACAATGCCTCTTAAAGGAGCTCCAGAGACGGGCGCGAGCCTTGGCTAAAAGCGCGGACCACAGAGATGGGCATGAGATGCTAAGACTGCTGCTGCTGCCACCAAGAAGCCTGTGTGTGAGCACAGGTCACTCGCCACACCTCCCCTCCTGGGAGCCTGTGCAGCCCGCCACTGACAGCGTGCCAGGATCCAGGGACAACTTCCCCGGGAGAACGCACGGTGCACCTCAGGCTGGTGCAACGTTCCACCGTTCCACCGGCCTCTACCGCCGCAGGCTCGCCCCACACTCCGCGACCCTCCCTTCCCCCGGCCTGAGTGAGCCAGAGCCCCCAAAGCAGCTGCTACTTTAACCCCGTCCTGTCTGAGCAAAAAACAGACGCCCTCCAGCGACCTACATGCAGAGGCGGGGTCAAATCCAAAGCTGAGCCCCTGGGAGCTGTGCGAACAAAGAAGAGAAAGGGAAATCTCTCCCAGCAGCCTCAGGAGCAGCGGATTAAAGCTCCACAATCAACTTGATATACCCTGCATCTGAGCAATACCTGAATAGACAATGAATCATCCCAAAGGAGGTGGACTTTGAGAGCAAGATTTATGATTTTTCCCCCTTTCCCTGTTTTTGTGAGTGTGTATGTGTATGCTTCTGTGTGAGATTTTGTCTGTATAGCTTTGCTTTCACCATTTGTGCTAGGGCTCTATCCGTCCATTTTTTTCTTAAAAAAATTTTTTTTCTTAATAATTATTTTTTATTTTAATACCTTTATTATATTTTATCTTTTCAATTTTATCCTTCCTTCCTTTCTCTTTCTTACTCTCTTTTTTCTTCCTTCCTTCCTTCTCTCTCTCTTTCTTATTTTCTTTCTTATTTTCTTCCTTCCTTCCTTCCTTTCTTTTTCTTTCTCTTTCTTTCTTTCTTTCTTTCTTTCTTTATTTATTTATTTATTTATTTATTTTTCTTTCTTTCTTTCCTTCCTTTCTTCTCCCTTTTATTCTGAGCTGTGTGGATGAAAGGCTCTTGGTGCTGCAGCCAGGAGTGCTGTGCATCTGAGGTGGGAGCACCAACTTTAGGACACTGGTCCAAAAGAGACCTCACAGGTCCACATAATATCAAATGGCAAAGATGTCCCAGAGATCTCCATCTCAACGTCAGCACCCAGCTTCACTCAACGACCAGCAAGCTACACTGCTGGACACCCTATGCCAAACAACTAGCAAGACAGGAACACAACCCCACCCATTAGCAGAGAGGCTGCCTAAAATCATAATAGTCCCAGACACCCCAAACCGCACCACCAGACGTGGACCTGCCCACCAGAAAGACAACATTCATCCTCATCCACCAGAACACAGGCACTAGTCCCCTCCACCAGGAAGCCTTCACAACCCACTGAACCAACTGTAGCCACTGGGGACAGACACAAAAAACAACAGGAACTACAAACCTGCAGCCTGCAAAAAGGAGACCCCAAACACAGTAAGATAAGCAAAATAAGACAGATAAACACACAGCAGATGAAGGAGCAAGATAAAAACCCACCAGACCTAATAAATGAAGAGGAAATAGGCAGTCTACCTGAAAAAGAATTCAGAATAATGATAATAAAGATGATCCAAAATCTTGGAAATAGAATAGAGAAAATGCAAGAAACATTTCACAAGAACCTAGAGGAACTAAAGATGAAACAAGCAGTGATGAACAACACAATAAATGAAATTAAAAATACTCTAGATGGGATCAATAGCAGAATAACTGAGGCAGAAGACTGGATAAGTGACCTGAAAGATAAAATAGTGGAATCCACTACTGTGGAGCAGAATAAAGAAAAAAATGAAAAGAACTGGGACGGTCTCAGAAACTTCTGGGAAAACACTAAATGCACCAACATTCTAATTACAGGGGTTCCAGAAGAAGAAGAGAAACAGAAAGGGTCTGAGGAAATATTTGAAGAGATTATAGTTGAAATCTTCCCTACTATGGAAAAGGAAATAATTATTCAAGTCCAGGAAGCACAGAGAGTCCCATATAGGATAAATCCAAGGAGAAATATGCCAAGACACATATTAATCAAACTGTCAAAAATTAAATACAAAGAAAACATATTAAAAGCAGCAAGGGAATAACAACAAATAACACACAAGGGAATCCCCATAAAGTTAACAGGTGATCTTCCAGCAGAATCTCTGCAAGCCAGAAGGGACAGGCAGGACATATTTAAAGTGATGAAGGAGAAAAAACTACAACCAAGGTTACTCTACCAGCAAGGATCTCATTCATATTTGATGGAGAAATAAAAAACTTTACAGAAAGCAAAAGCTGAGAGAGTTCAGCGCCACCAAACCAGCTTCACAACAAATGTTAAAGGATCTTCTCAAGTCAAGAAACACAAGAGAAGGAAAAGACCTACAATAACAAACCCAAAACAATTAAGAGAATGGGAATAGGAACACACATATCGATAATAACCTTAAATGTAAATGGATTAAATGCTCCCACCAAAAGACACAGATTGGCTGAATGGATATAAAAACAAGACCCATATATAAGCTGTTTACAGGAGACACACTTCAGACATCGAGACACATACAGACTGAAAGTGAGGGGATGGAAAAAGATATTCCATGCAAATGGAAACCAAAAGAAAGCTGGAGTAGCAATTGTCATATCAGACAAAATAAGCTTTAAAATAAAGACTATTAGAAGAGACAAAGAAGGACACTACATAATGATCAAGGAATTGGTCCAA
This sequence comes from Grampus griseus, assembly GCF_964374135.1. Taxonomy (NCBI): domain Eukaryota; kingdom Metazoa; phylum Chordata; class Mammalia; order Artiodactyla; family Delphinidae; genus Grampus; species Grampus griseus. The sequence goes on along the minus strand of NC_139016.1, from coordinate 13,321,786 downwards.
GAAGAAAATATAACAATAGTAAATATTTATGCACCCAAAATAAGAGCACCTCAATACATAAGGTGATTACTAACAACCATAAAAGGGGAAATTGCCAGTAACACATTCATAGTAGGGGACTTTAACACCCCACTTTCACCAATGGACAGATCATCCAAAATGAAAATGAATAAGGAAACACAAGCTTTAAATGATACATTCAACAAGAGGTACTTAATTGATATTTATAGGACATTCCATCCAAAAACAACAGAATACACACTTTTCTCAAGTGCTCATGGAACATTCTCCAGGATAGATCATATCTTGGGTCACAAATCAAGCTTCAGTAAATTTAAGAGAATTGAAATTGTATCAAGTATCTTTTCCAACCACAACGCTATGAGACTAGATATCAATTACAGGAAAAGATCTGTAAAAAAATACAAACCCCTGGAGGTTAAAGAATACACTACTCAATAACGAAGTGATCACTGAAGAAATCAAAGAGGAAATCAAAAAATACCTAGAAACAAATGACAATGGAGACAAAATGACCCATAACCCATGGGATGCAGCAAAAGCAGTTCTAAGAGGGAAATTTATAGCAATATAAGCCCACCTTAGGAAGCAGGAAATATCTCAAATAAACAACCTAACCTTGCACCTAAAGCAATTATAGAAAGAAGAATAAGAAAACCCCCAAAGTTAGCAGAAGGAAAGAAATCATAACAATCAGATCAAAAAAAATGAAAAAGAAATGAAGGAAACAATAGCAAAGATCAATAAAACTAAAAGCTGGTTCTTTGAGAAGATAAACAAAATTGATAAACCGGTAGCCAGAGTCATCAAGAAGAAAAGGGAGAAGACTCAAATCAATACAATTAGAAATGAAAAAGGGGAAGTAACAACTGACACTGCAGAAATACAAAAGATCATGAGAGATTACTACAAGCAACTCTATGCCAATACAATGGACAACCTGGAAGAAATGGACAAATACTTAGACATGCACAACGTGCCAAGACTGAATCAGGAAGAAATAGAAAATATGAACAGACCAATCACAAGCACTGAAATTGAAACTGTGATTAAAAATCTTCCAACAAACAAAAGTCCAGGACCGGATGGCTTCACAGACTAATTCTTTCAAATATTTAGAGAAGAGCTAAGACCTATCCTTCTCAAACTTTCCCAAAATATAGCAGAGGGAGGAACACTCCCATTCTCATTCTATGAGGCCACCATCACCCTGATATGAAAACCAGACAAGGATGTCACCAAGAAAGATATCACTGATAAACATAGATGCAAAAATGTTCAAGAAAGTACTAGCAAACAGAACGCAACAGCACATTAAAAGGATCATACCCCATGATCAAGTGGGATTTATTCCAGGAATGCAATCATTCTTTAATATACGCAAATCAATCAATGTGATACAGCATATTAACAAATTGAAGGAGAAAAACCATAAGAAAAGAAAAACCATCATCTTAATAGACGCAGAGAAAGCTTTTGACAAAATTCAACACCGATTTATGATAAAAATCCTCCAGAAAGTAGGCATAGAGGGAACTTTCCTCAACATAATACAGGCCATATATGACAAACTCACAGCCAACATCAGTGGTGAAAAAATGAAAGGATTTCCACTAAGATCAGGAAAAAGACAAGGTTGCCCACTCTCACCACTCTTATTCAATATAGTTTTGGAAGTTTTTACCACAGCAATCAGAGAAGAAAAAGAAATAAAAGGAATCCAAATTGGAAAAGAAGAAATTAAGCTCTCACTGTTTGCAGATGACATGATACAATACATAGAGAATCCTAAAGATGCTATGAGATAACTACTAGAGCTACTCAATGAATTTGGTAAAGTAGCAGGATACAAAATTAATGCACAGAAATCTCTAGCATTGCTATACACTAATGGTGAAAAATCTGAAAGTGAAATCAAGAAAACACTCCCATTTACCATTGCAACAAAAAGAATAAAATATATAGGATAAACCTACCTAAGGGGACAATAGACCTGTATGCAGAAAACTATAGGACACTGATGAAAGAAATTAAAAAAGATACAAATAGATGGAGAGATATACCATGTTCTTGGATTGGAAGAACCAACATTGTGAAAATGACTATTACCCAAACAATCTGCAGATTCAATACAATCCCTCTCAAACTACCAATGGCATTTTTCACAGAACTAGAGCAAAAATTTCACAATTTTTATGGAAACACCAAAGACCCCGAATACCCAAAGCAATCTTGAGAAAGAAAAACGGAGGTGGAGGAATGAGGCTCCCTGACTTCAGACTATACTACAAAGCTACAGTAATCAAGACAGTGTGGTACTGGCACAAAAACAGAAAGATAGATCAATGGAACAGGATAGAAAGCCCAGACATAAACCCACGCACATACGGTCACCTTATCTTTGATAAAGGAGGCAGGAATGTACAGTGGAGAAAGGACAGCCTGTTCAATAAGTGGTGCTGGGAAAACTGCACAGGTACAGGTAAAAGTATGAGATTAGATCACTCCCTAATACCATACACAAAAATAAGCTCACAGTGGATTAAAAACCTAAATATAAGGCCAGAAACTATCAAAATCTTAGAGGAAAACGTAGGCAGAACACTCTATGACAAATCACAACAAGTTCCGTTTTGACCCACCTCCTAAAGAAATGGAAATAAAAATAAACAAATGGTACCTAATGAAACTTCAAAGGCTTTTGCACAGCAAAGGAAACCAGAAAGAAGACCAAAAGACAACACTCAGAATGGAAGAAATATTTTCAAATGAAGCAACTGACAAAGGATTAATCTCCAAAATTTACAAGCAGTTCATGCAGCTCAAGAAGAACAAAACAAACAACCCAATCCAAAAATGGGCAGAAGACCTAAATAGACATTTCTCCAAGGAAGTTATACAGACTGCCAACAAACACATGAAAAAAGGCTCAACATCATTAATCATTAGAGAAATGCAAATCAAAACTACAATGAGATATCATCTCACACCGGTCAGAATGGCTATCATCAAAAAATCTAGAAACAATAAATGCTGAAAAGGGAACACTCTTGCACTGCTGGCTGGAATGTGAATTGGTACAGCCACTATGGAGAACACTATGGAGGTTCCTTAAAAACTACAAATAGAGCTACCATATGACCCAGCCATCCCACTACTGGGCATATACCCTGAGAAAACCATAATTCAAAAAGAGTCATGTACCAAAATGTTCATTGCAGCTCTATTTACTATAGCCTGCAGATGGAAACAACCAAAGTGTCCATCATCTGATGAATAGATAAAGAAGATGTGGCAGATATATACAATGGAATATTACTCAGCCATAAAAAGAAACAAAATTGAGCTATTTGTAATGAGGTGGATAGAAGACCTAGAGTCTGTCTTACAGAGTGAAGTCAGAAAGAGAAAGGCAAATACCGTATGCTATCACATATATATGGAAATGAAGAAAAAAAAATGTCATGAAGAACCTAGTGATAAGACAGGAATAAAGACACAGACCTACTGGAGAATGTACTTGAGGATATGGGGAGGGTGAAGTGTAAGCTGTGACAAAGTAAGAGAGTGGCATGGACATATATACAGTACAAAACGTAAAATAGATAACTAGTGGGAAGCAGCTGCATAGCACAGGGAGACCATCTTGGTGCTTTGTGACCACCTAGAAGGGTGGGATAGTGTGGGTGAGAGGGAGGGAGATGCAAGAGGGAAGAGATATTGTAACATATGTATATGTATAACTGATTCACTTTGTTATAAAGCAGAAACTAACACACCATTGTAAAGCAATAATACTCCAATAAAATGTAAAAACAAAAAGTAAATAAAAAAATAATAATGTTGTACACTTTAAACTTATACAGTGCAGTTTGTCAATTATGTCTCAGTAAAACTGGGAGAAAAAACTATGAAACATTTAAGAGAATTTTGTGACCACTGGTATAAGATTGATTTATCGCTATTAGATTTACAAGAGTTATGTAAGTACTTATAAAATTTCACTGCCAAGATGTTAGATATATTACATTTGTAACTGTAGTTTAAGATATCTAAGAAAATTTAATTAATGGAGTATGCAAGTGATGTTAAATATTCAAGAAGTATATAGTCTGTTATGCTTGTGAATTAATTAAATCATAAAGAATAAGTGAAAGTGATTGTCCATATTTTTATGCAAAGATTTATAAATAGACTAACAAGATTTATAAATTGAGCTTTTTAAAGGCTTAAGAAATACAAGTTTCCCATTTTAATGTCTTTACCTATTAATAAACAAATTAGTCATGTCAAAAAAAAAAAAAAGATTATGTGGAGGGGCTTCCCGGGTGGCGCAGTGGTTGAGAGTCAGCCTGCCGATGCAGGGGACACGGGTTCGTGCCCCGGTCTTGAAGATCCCACATGTGGCGCAGGGGCTGGGTCCGTGAACCATGGCCTTGAGCCTGTGCGTCCAGACCCTGTGCTCCACAACGGGAGAGGCCACAACAGTGAGAGGCCCATGTACCAAAAAGAAAAACCCAAAAAAAACAACAAAAAAATTATGTGGAATATTTTGTCCAACAACATAGGGGTATCATTATAAAGCAGGATTTCTGTGAAACAATCTTAGTTTTGAGTAAAAAGTTTCTTCTTTTTTGAAAAATAAAAACACTCCATTATCAGTAAGAATTTCTTTTTGTTCATGGCTGAAAGAATTATTATAATAACATTGTGACTATTTGACTACTTTGGCTTTGGTAAGTGTTTAATATGTGCACAAAAAGTTAGTAATGACTTTTATATTTATTATATTTTAAGAGTAGTTTTTCAAACCTAGAAAGAGTGCCATTATTAGGAGTATGTCTTTGTGTAATATAGTTTTTAAATCAGAATTTTGTGTATTTAGAGTAAGTAATAAAATTTCACATCATTAAACATTTTGTGAAGATAAAACAGATACTCCAATGAAATACAGGTTCATGAATTTTGACAATTACTTCATTCAAACTTTTTTTGCAGAATTGTAAAGATTTTTTATTCACTTTTCAGGGAATTTCCTTAATTTTCAGGCCATTTTCTTAATTTTCTACATACAGCTTTTGTGGGGGACTAGTGATTACTTAGGACTGCAAACAATGGCAGGTACATGTGTAGAAAACAGCGAGTTAATGGGAGGAACAGAAAGCAGACATTACTTAAATGTAAAAATGTCTCATCAAAATTGTGGCTGAGAATTTTGGGAAGCTAGAATGGGTGGATCATGTAGGAAAGAAGGCGGCTTTATGGACTTCAGGGGTAGATGGCCTAATTCAGTTGTCTCCTGGCTCCAAATTACAAACTTTACCTTGAGTCATAATGATAGGAGAAAATGAACAGTTTTATCTTGAAAACATGACTGTAATATGTTGTATCTACTTAACTATATAAAGAGTAAAATTTCTTCCTGTCTTTGCAATCTCTAGCAGACAGTGTGTGACGCATATCACATTCCGTCTAATCAATCAGTTTTATTATTCCATAATAAAACTGTTTTCTTTCCTTTCTCTCTTTATGAGAAGGTTTTCTAGATTGGATGGAGATGTTGTTTTTATCATATTTCTCCAATATGTGTAAATTTTAACCTTCGGACAGAATGTGGATGGGAAGGGGAAACCACAGGGGAGATGGTAAGTTAGCAAGCTGAAAATAGGAGACCAGAATGGTGGTGCTTAAGGGAGATGAGTAGAGTCCCCCATTTCAATAAAAGTCCTAGGAAGTTTCCGGTTGAGAGTAAAATCACATTTACCATGTTCCAAAAACATGGAGCAGCAAATAAACAAGGTGTATCTTCCGGTAAACCTGCAAGAGCAGCTCCTTTACTTTTCTTGGGTCAGCTACTTCTACCTCTCCCATTCTCTCTCTGCCTAAACCCAGATATTTCACTGTACTTGAGTCTGGCATAAATCTGGTGACCTAAGGGATTGCTTTTTGGAAGCTTGAGACCTCAATTCTGATTCCAAGAGAAGTAAGAAGGCTAGTGAGCAGTGGAGTTGGAGAAAGGTGAAGTGTTAATTTATTACAAATTTCAGAGTTAAATATCAAGCTAAGTCTCAATCAAAGCAGCAAGTGAACCATATTCTGAATTATTCAGATGTACTAAGGCATGGGCTATATCGGTGTAAACAAGTACTATTACCATGTATATCTGAAGTCCATTGCTCTGTGACTTGACTTCTCTTTAGTATTCCACCGTAAATTTTTGACTAATGAAAACACACTTCTAACCTCCAAGGCTCTTCCGTATGTAGATGTTTTCATGAATGTTTTCCAAAAATAAACTTTAGAGGCTAGCTTATGTGTTCTGAGGATAATGGAGTGGGTGGACTAGACAGAAAGGTATAATCTACATTAACATTACTTTGATTTATGGATGGCTTGGGAGAGAAAGTGTTTCATTTCTTTTTTTCCCCATAAATTTATTTATTTATGGCTGTGTTAGGTCTTTGTTGCTGCACGCGGGCTTTTTTCTTGTTTCTAGTTGTGACGAGCAGGAGCTACTCTTCGTTGTGGTGTGTGGTCTTCTCATTGTGCTGCCTTCTCTTGTTGCAGAGCACGGGCTCTAGGCACCTGGGCTTCAGTAGTTGTGGCACACAGGCTCAGTGGTTGTAGCACATGGGCTTAGTTGCTCCGTGGCATGTGGGATCTTCCTGGACCAGGTCCCCTGCATTGGCAGGCAGATTCTTAACCACTGCGCCACCAGGGAAGTCCCTTCATTTCTTATCATACTGATTTCTCTCTTCTCTGAAGCTCAGAAAGACTTTTGTATAATGATTTACTTGTGGCTTACATTGTGTTCTTCATCTACTTTAATAGTGTCTATCTCTCCTTCTCTCAATTCAATCTTCTCTGTTCTCTTCTCTCTTCCCGTACTGGGTTTTTTTTTCCTTTTCTGTTTTTCGTATTCACTTAGTCACTAGGTATTTAATAGACATTTTAAAAAGTTATTTTAAATAAGATTCTTCTTTTGCTAACATGTATCCTTAGCTTGCATTACTTGGAAAGAATGTTTTTGTGATATTTTTGGGTGAGTAGCTACATCATCTGCAAATGACTACTGTTTCCATTTTTATACTACTTTGTAGGTAGATGTGGATGTTTCATTTGTCTTCTCTCTTCTCTACTTGTAGCTACAGTGTACTTTCAGTCTCATCCCTTTAGGAGATACATTATTTTCTCTCTTTTGTGATAGTATAGTTGATTAGTTCAGATGTTACCTTTCTGATCTATTTGTTGCAAAGATACATTCCATTTGTATTTCTTGTAGATCAGGCTGGCTAGCAAGCAATTATCTCCATCCTTTTGTTTATCTGGGCATGTCTATCTAATCAGTCCAAGAGGCAAATATTGTTGTTCACAATTATTGTTTCTCCTCAGAATTTCTCAGCCACTAGTTTTAGCAGACTTTGATGATGCTGCTCCGGATCTATATTTCATCAAAATTGCTAAAAGCTAATATGTTAATTCTGATACTCATCTATTAGTTGGAATTTTTCTGTTTTAGAAAAAGAACTTTCTTTCATTTACTTTTTGATCACCCTGTTTATTTTTATAAATTGTTGAGAGACTTCTTATTACTATTGTTTTTATTGATGGAGGGGACTAGGCAATGCTTAGCTTCCTTCTTTTTGTGATCTGTATTTTCTAAGTGTTTCAGAGTAAAAGTTTATAACTCTGTTGTAATGCAAACATCAATCAATAAATTTTAAAGGAACAAGGTGCACCCTTCTGTTTTTTCTTTGTCAGCAGACATCTCAAAACTAAGATGTTTCTTTTTTTTTTTTTTTTTTAGATTCCATATATATGTGTTAGCATATGGTATTTGTCTTTCTCTTTCTGACTTACTTCACTCTGTATGACAGACTCTGGGTCCATCCACCTCACTACAAATAATTCAATTCCGTTTCTTTTTATGGCTGAGTAATGTTCCATTGTATATATGTGCCACATCTTCTTTATCCATTCATCTGCTGATGGACACTTAGGTTGCTCCTATGTCCTGGCTATTGTAAATAGAGATGCAATGAACATTTTGGTACATGACTCTTTTTGAATTATGCTTTTCTCAGGGTCTATGCCCAGTAGTGGGAGGGAGGGAGATGCAAGAGGGAAGAGATATTGGAACATATGTATATGTATAACTGATGCACTTTGTTATAAAGCAGAAACCAACACACCATTGTAAAGCAATTATACTCCAATAAAGATGTTAAAAAATTAAGATAAAATAAAATGTTATCTCTTAAAAAAAAAACACCTAACACGTTTACACTTATGTTTTATTTTTCTCCCCACATGCTGCTTCGAAAAACATTCTTTCAACCTTCACCAATGAGATACCCAGTGTCAGTTAAGGCAATTCCTTCTCCCTCATCCCACTGCCAGATACTATTGATCAGTCAGCCCCATCCATTCTGTTTGACAAAGAGATGAAGAGATGGTGATGATGGTGATGGTGATGTCACTACGTCCCCAAAACTTCTACATGCCGTTGGTGTATTGTTTATTTACACCACTTTCTCAGGTTTTTTCAGGTAGGTTCTCATATCATAGTAATTTTATAGGTGTGGAGACCATAGCTTCGTGAGGTTAAGTAACCCAAAGAAGTGACAAAGCCATTCTAATCCAGAAGATTGCACTTCTTACCAGAGCTGATTTGGGAGCATCAGTTGATCTCTTTTATTAGTAATTGACATCCTTTATTCTCAGGGGTTTTTTTTTTTGCTCTGAAATCTACTTAGATATTAATATAACCACCCAGCTCTTTAATGACTAGGACTAGGAGGACATGCTTTGCCTTCTATGACTTTATTATTAACCCGTGTTTCTTTTTTTACTTAATCCTTACTAATTATCCATGTTTTTATATGTATTGTATGCTTCTTGCAGGCAGTATATATTTTGATTTAAAAAAATCCAATCCAAAAAGCTCTGCCTTTTTATCAGGGCATTTAGACCATTTACACTTAATGTGCTTATTCATATAATTTTCTGTTTTCTCCTTTTGCTGTTTTTCCCATTTTCCTCATAATCTCTCTTCCTTTAAAATGAAGCAAGTATGTTTCATTCCATTTATTCTCTTTTTCTCTTTTATTAGTTGTAACCCTGTGTTTAATTATGCTAGCTCTTGCTTTGAGGTTTGTAGTATACATCTTTAACGTATCACAATCTCCCTTCAGGAGGTATTTTATATTTTCATATACTATATAAAAAGCTTAAAATTGTATATTTAGAAAAGAAAGGAACTGAGAAAATATTTGAAGAGATTATAGTTGAAAACTTCCCTAATGTGGGAAAGGAAATAGTTAATGAAGTCCAGGAAGCACACAGAGTCCCATACAGGATAAATCCAAGGAGAAATACGCCAAGACACATATTAATCAAACTGTCAAAAATTAAATATAAAGAAAGCATATTAAAAGCAGCAAGGGAAAAACAACAAATAACACACAAGGGAATCCCCACAAGGTTAACAGCTGATCTCTCAGCAGAAACTCTGCAAGCCAGAAGGGAGTGGCAGGACATACTGAAAGTGATGAAGGAGAAAAGCCTGCAAACCAAGATTACTCTACCCAGCAAGGATCTCGTTCAGATTTGATGGAGAAATTAAAACCTTTACAGACAAGCAAAAGCTGAGAGAGTTCAGCACCACCAAACCAGCTTTACAACAAATGCTAAAGGCACTTCTCTAGGCAAGAAACCCAAGAGAAGGAAAAGACCTATAATAACGAACCCAAAACAATTAAGAAAATGGGAACAGGAACATACATATCGATAAAACCTTAAATGTAAATGGACTAAATGCTCCCACCAAAAGACACAGATTGGCTGAATGGATACAAAAACAAGACCCATATATATGCTGTCTACAAGAGACCCACTTCAGACCTAGAGACACATACAGACTGAAAGTAAGGGGATGGAAAAAGATATTCCATGCAAATGGAAACCAAAAGAAAGTTGGAGTAGCGATTCTCATATCAGACAAAATAGACTTTAAAATAAAGACTATTAGAAGAGACAAAGAAGGACACTGCATAATGATCAAGGGATCGATCCAAGAAGAAGATATAACAATTGTAAATATTTATGCACCCAACATAGGAGCACCTCAATACATAAGGCATGTACTAAGAGCCATAAAAGGGGAAATCGCCAGTAACACATTCATAGTAGGGGTCTTTAACACCCCACTTTCACCAATGGACAGATCATCCAAAATGAAAATAAATAAGGAAACACAAGGTTTAAATGATACATTAAACAAGAGGGACTTAATTGATATTTATTGGACACTCCATCCAAAAACAACAGAATACACATTTTTCTCAAGTGCTCATGGAGCATTCTCTACGATAGATCATATCTTGGGTCACAAACCAAGCTTTGATCAATTTAAGATAATTGAAATTGTATCAAGTATCTTTTCTGAACACAACTCAATGGGACTAGATATCAATTACAGGAAAATATCTGTAAAAAATACAAACACATGGAGGCTAAACAATACACTACTTAATAACAAAGTGATCTCTAAAGAAATCAAAGAGGAAATCAAAAAATACCTAGAAACAAATGACAATGGAGACACAACGACCCAAAACCTATGGGATGCAGCAAAAGCAGTTCTAAGAGGGAAGTTTATAGCAATACAAGCCCATCTTAAGAAGCAGGAAACATCTCGAATAAACAACCTAACCTTGCACCTAAAGTAATTAGAGAAAGAAGAACAAAAAAACCCCAAAGTTAGCAGTAGGAAGGAAATCATAAAAATCAGATGAGAAATAAATGAAAAAGAAATGAAGGCAACAATAGCAAAGATCAATAAAACTAAAAGCTGGTTCTTTCAGAAGATAAACAAAATAGATAAACCATTAGCCAGACTCATCAAGAAAATAAGGGAGAAGACCGAAATAAATAGAAATGTAAAAGGAAAATGACAACTGACACTGCAGAAATAAAAAAGATCGTGAGAGATTACTACAAGCAACTCTATGCCAGTAAAATGGACAACCTGGAAGAAATGGACAAATTCTTAGAAATGCACAAAGTGCCAAGACTGAGTCAGGAAGAAATAGAAAATATGAACAGATGAATCACAAGCACTGAAATTGAAACTGTGATTAAAAATCTTCCAACAAACAAAAGCCCAAGACCAGATGGCTTCACAGGCGAATTCTATCAAAGATTTAGAGAAGAGCTAACACCTATCCTTCTCAAACTCTTCCAAAATATAGCAGAGGGAGGAACACTCCCAAATTCATTCTATGAGGCCACCATCACCTTGATGCCAAAACCAGACAATGATGTCACAAAGAAAGAAAACTACAGGCCAGTATCACTGATGAACATAGATGCAAAAATCCTCAATAAAATACTGGCAAACAGAATGCAACAGCACATTAAAAGGATCATACACCATGATCAAGTGGTGTTTATTCCAGAAATGTAAGGATTCCTCAATATACGCAAATCTATTAATGTGATAAACCATATTAAAAAATTGAAGGAGAAAAACCATATGATCATCTCAATAGATGCAGAGAAAGCTTTTGACAAAATTCAACACCGATTTCTGATAAAAACCCTGCAGAAAGTAGACACAGAGGGAACTTTCCTCAACATAATAAAGGCCATATATGACAAGCCCACAGCCAACATCATCCTCAATGGTGAAAAACTGAAAGCCTTTCCACTAAGATCAGGAACAAGACAAGGTTGCCCACTCTCACCACTCTTATTCAACATAGTTTTGGAAGTTTTAGCCACAACAATCAGAGAAGAAAAGGAAATAAAAGGAATCCAAATCAGAAAAGAAGAAGTAAAGCTGTCACTGTTTGCAGATGACATGACACTATACATAGAGAATCCTAAAGATGCTACCAGAAAACTATTAGAGCTACTCAATGAATTTGGTAAAGTAGCAGGATACAAAATTAATGCACAGAAATCTCTGGCATTCCTATACACTAATGATGAAAAATCTGAAAGTGAAATCAAGAAAACACTCCCATTTACCATTGCAACAAAACGAATAAAATATCTAGGAATAAACCTACCTAAGGTGACAAAAGACCTGTATACAGAAAATTATAAGACACTGATGAAAGAAATTAAAGATGATACAAATAGATGGAGAGATATACCATGTTCTTGGATTGGAAGAATCAACATTGTGAAAATGACTCTACGACCCAAAGAAATCTATAGATTCAAAGCAATCCCTATCAAACTACCACTGGCATTTTTCACAGAACTAGAACAAAAAATTTCACAATTTGTATGGAAACACCAAAGACCCCGAATACCCAAAGCAATCTTGAGAACGAATAACGGAGCTGGAGCAATCAGGCTCCCTGACTTCAGACTATACAACAAAGCTACAGTAATCAAGACAGTATGGTACTGGCAAAAAAAAAAAACAGAAAGATAGATCGATGGAACAGGATAGAAAGCCCAGAGATAAACCCACGCACATATGGTCACCTTATCTTTGATAAAGGAGGCAGGAATGTACAGTGGAGAAAGGATGGCCTCTTCAATAAGTGGTGCTGGGAAAACTGCACAGGTACATGTAAAAGTATGAAATTAGATCACTTCCTAACACCATACACAAAAATAAACTCAAAATGGATTAAAGACCTAATGTAAAGCCTGAAACTATCAAACTCTTAGAGGAAAACATAGGCAGAACACTCTATGACAAATCACAGCAAGATCCTTTTTGACCCACCTCCTAGAGAAATGGAAATAAAAACAAAATCAAATGGGATCTAAAGAAACTTCAAAGCTTTTACACAGCAAAGGAAACCATAAAGAAGACCAAAAGACAACCCTCAGAATGGGAGAAAATATTTGCAAATGAAGCAACTGACAAAGGATTAATTTCCAAAATTTACAAGCAGCTCATGCAGCTCAATAACAAAAAAACAACCCAATCCAAAAATGGGCAGAAGACCTAAATAGACATTTCTGCAAAGAAGATATACAGACTGCCAACAAACACATGCAAGAATGCTCAACATCATTAATCATTAGAGAAATGCAAATCAAAACTACAATGAGATATCATCTCACACCAGTCAGAATGGCCATCATCAAAACATCTAGAAACAATAAATGCTGGAGCGGGTGTGGAGAAAAGGGAACACTTCTGCATTGCTGGTGGGAATGTGAATTGGTTCAGCCACTATGGAGAACAGTATGGAAGTTCCTTAAAAAACTACAAATAGAACTACCATATGACCCAGCCATCCCACTACTGGGCATATGCCCTGAGAAAACCAAAATTCAAAAAGAGTCATGTACCAAAATGTTCATTTCAGCTCTATTTACAATAGCCTCGAGATGGAAACAACCTAAGAGTCCATCATCGGATGAATGCATAAAGAAGATGTGGCACATATATACAATGGAATATTACTCAGCCATAAAAAGAAACGAAATTGAGCTATTTGTAATGAGGTGGATAGACCTAGATTCTGTCATACAGAGTGAAGTAAGTCAGAAAGACAAAGACAAATACTGTATGCTAGCACGTATATATGGAATTTAGAAAAAAAATGTCATGAAGAACCTAGGGGTAAGGCAGGAATAAAGGCACAGACCTACTGGAGAACGGACTTGAGGATATGGGGAAGGGGAAGGGTGAGCTGTGACAAAGTGAGAGAGAGGCATAGACATATATACACTAACAAACGTAAGGTAGCTAGTGAGAATCAGCCGCATAGCACAGGGATATCAGCTCGGTGCTTTGTGACCACCCGGAGGAGGGAGATAGGGAAGGTGGGAGGGAGGGAGACACGAGAGGGAAGAGTTATGGGAACATATGTATATGTATAACTGATTCACTTTGTTATAAAGCAGAAAGTAACACACCATTGTAAAGCAATTATACTCCAATAAAGATGTTTAAAAAAATTGTATATTTAGTTTTCCCCTCAGTTTGTATTATTGACATGCATTTTACTTTTTCTACTTTATGTATACACAATACATTGCTAGTATATTTTCTTCAATAGTCAATTCTGTGAGATTTATACAAAAGGAAAAATATCTCACAAATTTATCCTTGCAATTACCATTTTCAGGGTATTTTTTGTGAAGATTCACCATATATTTGTACCATATGTAATAACCATTTTATAAACTAATTTGTAGGTAGACTCAAAATACCAGATATTTGTTAAAATTTTTAATGTTTTAGCTTGTAAATTTCTTATGATGACAGTTATTCAGTAATTTTTTTAATGAAAATAAATAGCCAGAGTCACTGTTTTATAAAATTGAATTTTCATGTCCTTATTAAACTATATAATCACATGTGACAGCTATAGCACACTTTGATTGAAGCTTACACAAAATAGTTATCTTGGAGTCTAAAAATTTACAATTTTTATATACCTTTTTATAAGAAATTGTAACGCTAGGTTTTCTACATAACTGCTACCTACTGAACTGAACTAGAATCTAATTATCTTGATGATTATTCTTGTTATAAGAACTTTTGAAATTCTAAATTCTGAGGGAGAATGTGTCAGTGAAATGTATAATACTGTTGTCTCGTGCATTAGCATCTATGAACAGAGAAAAATAGGGTAAAAATATCTGTTGTGTTTTTCCTTATTTACTAAATCTTGCTTAGTATTCAAAATCAACACTTGAAAAAAATTCTTGATCCATTGTACCAGATAACTGTCAATATACCTGGTAAGCAAATACATTTAGTTTATTTGCTACTATTTTCTGTTACTTACAAAATTAGTCAATATCAACAAAATTTTATCTATTACTGTAGTGTTTAGATAAGTTAGAGTTGCTTTAAATATTCTTTTATTGATATTTTTCTCAAATTTAGTTGCATTTTCAAAAGGTAGCTTTCTAGAAAGGAAAGAAGTAAGGTTGTTTAACAGGGTTCCTCCCACCACTCCAGATTAAGCCAATGATACAGTAGATACATACATGCTAACCAATCTCTTACTCTTAAAACATTTTCATAACAGTTATTAGCCTTGAACTCTAAAACTTTATGTAATATTTTAATTTTATTAAATTCACTCCTTTCACATATTTTATTGGTTTGTTTTAGTTACAAGTATTTTATGAATTATTTCTTTCCATTTTATTTTAGGGGGTATAACTATGATCCAAGTATGAAGTAACTATTCTATTTCTAGTATGCAGTTCATTTTCTAATCTGTACCTTTGAATGACATTTCCTCATCATTTAGTTATTTCCTGGATATTATCTAATTAAAGTTTGGGTTCTAAAATAGGCATAGTAAGCGATTTAATGAAATAATCTTCTCTCAATATTATGTGCTGAAAGGTGACATCAGCAAGCTGGTAAGGTAGGAATATATGGGTTCATGTTCCCCCACTGAGACAGTGAGTTAACAACAATGTATGAAAAAGAATAACTTTATGAATGCTCTAGAGATGACTTGAGAAGCTATGGTACCCAAACCAGTGTAAAATCAAGAAGAAATTCCAGCTGAAGAGGTAGAAAATTAGTCCTGTTTTGTGTGGACTAATCCACCTAGGTGGTGCACAGCATGGTGCAACTGGGAGAAAACTACTCATACTAAGGCTTTTCCATCAGAATGGAAACAACAAAGTAGACCTTGCATCCAACATTCTGACTGGGTGTTCACCAGGGATTGATTCCTGTCTCACCTGACTTGGAGCATTGGGAGGCCAATTGACCACGTGGGAATCATAGTTGTGAAGACAAATGAAAATAGAGACAAACACCATCCCCTTTTAAAGCCACAGTTCCACAGGCAGACATCAGAAGAAGATCAAGAAATCAGAAAAGACATTGGTGAAAGTTTTCATTTGCACAAAGTCAGGAGAAGGGGTTGAGTTTTCAAATGCTCAAAGTCAGCAAAAGATTACACTGAACACAAAGAAACAGGGTAATATGGCCCAGTCACTGTAACAAAATGAAACTCTGGAAACCAAACCTAAAGAAACTCAGACCCCAAAATACCTCACAAAAAATTTTAAAACAGCTGTCTTAAAATAGTCAGTGAGCTAGTAGAGTACACAAGTAGACAACAAAATGAAATCAGGAAAATGGTGCTCAAATGAAATGAGAATATCAACAAAGTGATTAAAAAAGAACCAAACAAATTCTGGAGCTAAAAAATATAAATGGACTAAAAAATTCACTAGAGGGAGCAACAGCAGATTTGATCAGGTAAATGAATCACTGAACTTGAGACAGATCACTTAAAGTAATTAAATCAGATCTGCAAAACAAAAAAGAATGAGGAAAATTAAAAAGGGCTGATGGGACATTATCAAGTGGGCAAATATATGCACTATTGAAATCCCAGAAGGAAAGAGAGAAAGGAAATTAGAACTTATTTGGAGAAATGATAGCTGAAAATATTCCAAATCTGAAGAAAGAAATGGAGACACAAATTTAGGAGGCTTAATGCACCATAAGTAGGATATATCCAAAGAGATTCCCACAAAACACAGTGTAATCAAAGTGTTGGAAGTTAAAGAGATAATCTTAAAAGCAGCAAGAAAATAATTGATCTATCACAAAGGAGATTCCATAAAATTATCAGTGAATTTCTTAGCAGAAACTTTGCCATGCTGAGGGGGTAGGATGGTCTATTCAACATACTGAAAGAAAAATCTGTAAACAGAGAATACTATTTAGGGCAAAACTGCCCTTAAAAAATGAAGACTTTCACCACATAAACAAAATCTGATGGTGTCATTACATTAGAGCTCCTCTACAAAATATGTCAAAGAGAGTCCTTCAAGATGAAACAAAAAGATAGTATATAGCAACTCAGTATAAATATCAATATAAGGTTCTTCAGTAAATGTGAACACGTGGACAAATATTGTAATTTTGCTGCATAGAATGATAAAATGATAGAAATATTTTGAAAATGATAAATATGTTGATAGTTATATAAAGATGTAATATATGACATCAATAATAAAAAGAGGTTAGTGGTAGAAATGAAAAGGATTAGAGTTTTTGTGATTGAAATTGCTATCAGTTTAAAATAAATGTTATCCATTTAAAATTGTTATCAGTGTAACTTTAAGATTTTTTTGTAATTGTGATTAACACAAAGAAAATATTTACAGAATACACACAAAAGTGAATAAACTAATCAAATCATCTCACTATAAAAAATCAATGGAACACAAAGGAAGGCAATAAGAGGAAAAGGGGGATAAAAAAGCTACAAAACAACTAGGAAACAACAAAATGGCAATTGTAGTCCTTCTCTTTCAGAAATTACTTGAAATGGAAATGGATTAAACTTCCCAATCAAAAGACACTCAGAAGTAAACAACAAAAAATCAAATTACCCAATTAAAGGATGGGCAAAAAACTTGTAAAGATATCCATTCAAAGATGATATACAATGTCCAGCAAGCTTAAGGAAAGATGCTCAACACCTGATAATCAGATAAGTGCAAGTGAAAACTGCAGTGAAATAATACCTAACAACCACTAGGATGGCTCTTATAAAACAAAACAAAACAGTAAATAAGTGTTGTTGAGGCTGTGGAGAAATTGGAGCCATTGTGCACTGTTCCTGGGCTTATAAAATGATGCAATTTCTGTGGAAGAGAACAATGGAGTTTCCTCAACAATCTTTAAAATATGACTACTTTAGATCAACATTATATTCTTAATCAATTGGATGTGCTTTTTTGTTTCAAACTTCAAGATATGTTTATCTTGGTAATTAATGAAATCTCCAGTATTCAGGACATATTTTTAATACAAAGAACAGAATAAAAGAGTGATTCCTAAATGTCTTTCAGGTTATAATATTATTCTGGGAAGGGGTAATTTCTAACCTATTGATCTTTCTAATCTAGTAGTTCATATTTGACAGGGTAATGTAATTAAAAGATTTTTAATGTAATGAGAGTAAAGTGTTTCACATGGCAGCTGTCATACTGCCATGGCTAATTAGAACAAACTACACTGCAAAGAAATTACTAAAGAAAGAGAATTCCACTTGTAGTTAGAGTTAAGAAAAAAGTTGTCAAAACTGAGTGAACTCAGAGAAGACGTTGAAAAGATGGCAGAAGAGTAACACGTGGAGATCACCTTCCTCCCCACAGATACAACAGAAATACATCTACATGTGGAACAGCTCCTACAGAACACAGACTGAATGCTGGCAGAAGACCTCAGACCTCCCAAAAGGCAAGAAAGTCCCCACGTACCTGGGTAGGGCAAAAGAAAAAAGAATAAACAGAGACAAAGGAATAGGGACAGGACCTGCACCAGTGGGAGGGAGCCGTGAAGGAGGAAAGGTTTCCACACACTAGGAAGCCCCCTCGTGGGCGGAGACTGTGGGTGGCGGAGGAGGGAAGCTCCAGAGCCACGGAGGAGAGAGCAGCCACAGGGGTGCAGAGGGCAAAGCGGAGAGATTCCCGCACAGAGGATCGGTGCCAACCAGCACTCACCAGCCCGAGAGGCTTGTCTGCTCACCGCCAGGGCGGGCCGGGCTGGGAGCTGAGGCTCGGGCGTCAGTCGGAGCGCAGGGAGAGGAATGGCAGCGTGAACACAGCCTGAAGGGGTTAGTGCACCACAGCTAGCTGGGAGGGAGTCCGGGAAAAAGTCTGGACCTGCCAAAGACGCAAGAGACTTTGTCTTCCCTCTTTGTTTCCTGGTGCGCGAGGAGAGGGGATTCAGGGCACTGCTTAAAGGAGCTCCAGAGATGGGTGTGAGCCGCGCCTAAGAGCGCGGACCCCAGGGACGCTGCGGGCATCAGGGGAGACGCTAAAGCTGCTGCTGCTGCTGCTGCCACCAAGACCCCTGTGTGCAAGCCCAGGTCACTGTCCACACCTCCCCTCCCAGGAGCCTGTGCAACCCACCACTGCCAGGGTCCCGTGATCCAAGGACAACTTCCCTGGGAGAATGCACGGCACACCTCAGGCTGATGCACCATCATACTGGCCTCTGCCACTGAAGGCTCACTCTGCATCTGTACCCCTCCTTACCCCTGGCCTGAGTGAGCCAGAGCCCCCGAATCAGCTGCTCCTTTAACTCCGTCCTGTCTGAGCAAAGAACAGACACACTCAGGTGACCTACACGCAGGGACAGGGCCAAATCCAAAGCTGAACCTGGAGAGCTGTGCAAACAAATAATAGAAAGGTAAATTTCCCCCAGCAGCCTCAGGAGCAGCAGGTTAAATCTCCACAATCAACTTGATGTACGCTGCATCAGTGGAATAACTGAATAGACAGCAAATCATCCCAAATTGAGGAGGTGGACTTTGAGAACAGATTTATTATTTGTTCCCCTTTTCCTCTTTTTGTGACAGTGTATTTGTATGCTTCTGTGTGAGATTTTGTTTGTATAGCTTTGCTTTCACCATTTGTCATAGGGTTCTGTCCATCCATTTATTTTCATTTTTTTAACTTAAAATCTTTTTTCTTAATAATTTTTATTTTAATAACTTTATTTTATTTTATATTACACAATTTTATTTTATCCTCTTCCTTCCTTCCTTCCTTCCTTCCTTCCTTCCTTCCTTCCTTCCTTCCTTTCTTCCTTTCTTTCTCTCTTTCTACTTTTTCTCCCTTTTATTCTGAGCTGTGTGGATGAAAGGCTCTTGGTGCTACAGCCAGGAGTCAGTGATGTGTCTCTGAGGTGGGAGAGCCAGCTTCAGAACACTGGTCCACAAGACACCTCTCAGCTCCACGTAATATAAAATGGCAAATATCTCCCAGAGATCTCCATCTCAACACCAAACCCAGCTTCACTCAGCGACCAGCAAGATAGAGTGCTGGACACCCTATGCCAAACAACTAGCAAGACAGGAACACAACCTCACCCTTTAGCAGAGAGGCTGCCTAAAATCATAATACGGCCACAGACACCCCAATCCACACCACAAGACATGGAACCGCCCACCAGAAAGACAAGATCCAGCCTCATCCACCAGAACACAGGCATTAGTCCCCTACACCAGGAAGCCTACACAACACACTGAACGAACTTTAGTCACTGGAGACAGACACCAAAAACAATGGGAACTACGAACCTGCAGCCTGCAAAAAGGAGACCCCAAACACAGTAAGATAAGCAAAATGAGAAGACAGAAAAACACACAGTAGATGAAGGAGCAAGATAAAAACCCACCAGACCTAACAAATGAAGAGGAAATAGGCAGTCTACCTGAAAAAGAATTCAGAATAATGATAATAAAGATGATCCAAAATCTTGGAAATAGAATAGAGAAAATGCAAGAAACATTTAACAAGGACCTAGAAGAACTAAAGAAACAAGTAACGATGAACAACACAATAAATGAAATTAAAAATACTCTAGATGGGATCAATAGCAGAATTACTGAGGCAGAAGAACAGATAAGTGACCTGGAAGGTAAAATAATGGAAATCACTACTGCAAAGCAGAATAAAGAAAAAACAATGAAAAGAACTGAGGACAGTCTCAGACACTTCCAGGAATACATTAAATGCACCAGCATTCGAATTACAGGGGTCCCAGAAGAAGAAGAGAAGAAGAAAGGGACTGAGAAAATATTTGAAGAGATTATAGTTGAAAACTTCCCTAATGTGGGAAATGAACTAGTTAATCAAGTCCAGGAAGCACAGAGAGTCCCATACAGGATAAATCGAAGGAGAAACACGCCAAGACACATATTAATCAAACTATCAATAATTAAATACAAAGAAAACATACTAAAAGCAGCAAGGGAAAAAATAATAATAATAACACACAAGGAAATCCCCATAAGGTTAACAGCTGATTTTTCAGCAGACACTCTGCAAGCCAGAAGGGAGTGGCAGGACATATCTGAAGTGCTGAAGGAGAAAAACTTACAACCAAGATTGCTCTACCCAGCAAGGATCTCATTCAGATTTGATGGAGAAATTAAAACCTTTACAGACAAGCAAAAGCTGAAAGAGTTCAGCACCACCAAACCAGCTTTACAACAAATGCTAAAGGAACTTCTCTAGGCAAGAGACACAAGAGGAGGAAAAGACCTACAATAACAAACCCAAAACAATTAAGAAAATGGGAATAGGAGCATACATATTGATTGTAAGGAACGGCACCAAAAACGGAGGAGAGCTTAAACAAGCTTTATTTGGGAATGCTCCGAGGCGAGGTTCACTGGTCCGAGAGAAAGGGGCCAGAGGAGTCGCGCCTGGGTGCAGGCACAAACAAAATTTATAGGGGTGGACGCAGGGGAGGCGCTTGCTGTGTGAAGCAGCCCTTTTTTGGTAATCTCTCGGGTGTTGTAGCAATGTCAGGTGTTGGTTGCATCAGCCTCAGAGCCGTTGGTTCTGCCCCTCGGGAAGTGGGAAGACTGGGGCCGAGTGGTGTGGCAATGTCAGGTGTCGGTTGCATCAGCCACTTTGGTGGGGGTTCCGTCTGGCTCCCTGGGCCCTTCCCTGGACCTGCTGGCCTTACATCCTGACTTCTTTGGTGTAATGGGGCAACGTTTTGTCTCTGGCTACTTCCTGCCGTACAGGGGCGCCGTAAGGGAGTTGGGTGGCCAGCGGTCCGGAGGTTAGGGGAGGGCGGCCACGGGGGGTTCTGTGGGTAGTAAGGTATACGGGTGGAGGAGCATCTGATTTACCACGACCCGAGAGACTTCTTGTATGCGACTGCGGAGAACCCTGAGGAAACAGGGCGCAAGCATGAATAGGATGCAGATAAGGATTAAGGGGCCTAGGATTGGTGTCAGCCAGGTATAGAGGGTGGACTGCCACCAAACGGGGATGGGGGAGGTGGATTGTCACTGCCTGCATTGGAGTTCTTCTTTTAAGCATCAGAGAGCATCTACATTGTCTTCAACGCCCCCTGTCTCGTTGATGTAGCAGCAGCACTCTTCCTGTAGGAAGAGGCAGGTACCTCCTTTGTCGGCTGTCAGAAGGTCCAGGGCACGTCGATTTTGGAGGGCAACTCGGGCTACTGAGGTGATCTGACACTGGAGGGAGGTGATGGAGGTGGCAGAGTTCTCAATGGCTAGCTGGAGTTTCTTTTCTAGGTCGCGGGATGTTGAGACACTGTGTGTTAGGGCTCCTCCCCCGATGCCCGCAGCGACGAGAGAGGAGGCGAGGGAAATGCCTGCGACCGTAGGGAGAAAGATGGCCCTTTTTTGTCAGCCAAAAATTTGTGTGGTAAGTGAGAGAAATTCGGCGTGGCCATATAATGTGAGTTGTGGAACAAGGGTGACGGGGATACGTGGGAAGGGGGAGGAAGAGTTGACCTCTTTTGTAAGGGAGCCATTACACCAAAAGAACAAGCCTGGTGGGGCCCCCATTGGCGTAGTTACAGGGAGGGATGAATTGCAAGGGAGTGCATCATCAGTTAAGTTTGGACGGCTGCCATAGCAAATTGTGAGGTTCTTTTTTCCTAAATCAAGGAATATGGGGACTCTTAATGGGGGAAATGATAAGTTCTGGGAGGAACTAGGGAGGGTAGAGGTGAAGGGCTGATCGAGTAGGACAGCAGTTAATGGTGGTTGGGCAAGTGTGGCACATAGAAAGCAGTGAGAGATGTTGCCTATTCCGGTGTGATTAAGCATTTGCACCCCTTGGCAGATGAGGGCCAACCAAGGAAAAGGGTCCGTCTTGTGCTCAGGGTGGGGTAGTTGGCATTCTAGGGTCTGTTCCATCTCCTGGACCATGGTGGCCTGTTTGCTCAAGTGCTGGATAATTTCAGGTATCACTCTGACATATGAGCGGAAGACCCTGATAGAGCCCACGGGGGTAGGCATCAGTTGCCCACTGATAGATTTTTCCTTGTACCCCTTTTACCCATCTGGTGTCCCAGGGATCTTTGATGTTGATGAATAATTGACCCTTGCCATTTGCGGTGAGCAGGTGGGATTTTCGGAGCGAGCTCCTGGTATCTAGTTTTGCCACATGGATGTTACATGAGTGATAGGGGCACCCCCCATAGGTCTCACCCCACCATTGACAGTAGTCTCTTGTCTGATCGTAAGTGAAGCAGACAGTGGGGGTGGACCAACCCAGGGGAACACCTTCAATGTTAGAGATGGGGATCTGGACTGTCACCAGGGCCTGGCACCCATCTCGTTGGCAGTCTCCCGTGCCCAGGACTCGGGCGTGGGTCCGACCTTTAGCTTGCCATGTCCCGTGGACCTGGAAGCGCCATAGGGACATCTGGTGAGTCCTGGGTGGCAGGAGGAGAAGCAGGAGGAGAGACAGGGTGACGGATAAGCTGTAGTCTCGTGGGACCCAGCAGTAGGGCCATCCAAGCCTCTGGAGTTGGGGCCATTTTAAGGCGGGAGACATGGTATCAGGAGGGGTGTCCCAAGAGTTTAGCTGCCATAAGATTGGTCACCGTATGGGGGCCTGTCCCCCATGGCTTGAGAGATTGGGGGTGTAATTCTTTGAGGAGGATGCTATCGCTGGGTTGTAGAGGGAGAGAGGAAGTTTCAGAGGCAGTGACCGTCGGCAGGTTGTGGTCAGCATGTTCACGGAGAAGGTGGTGAAGCAGAGACAGGTAGGGGAGGTAGGAAGCTAGGGGTGGGTTTTGGGTTGGTAGGTTATGGAGGAGAAAAGGGCGGCCATTGAGCAGTTCGAATGGACTGAGACCAGTAGGGGTCCGAGGTGAGGCTCGGATTCGGGTGAGGGCAAGAGGGAGCGGATCGGGCCATGAGATACAGACCTCAAGGGACAGCTTGGTGGGGTGGTCTTTCAAGATTCTGTTGGCACGCTCAACCTTACTGGATGACTTGGGGTGGTAGAGGATGTGGAGTCTCCAGGTGATCTGAAGAGCCTCGGATACCTGCTGAACCACCTGAGAGACGAAGGTGGGTCCGTTGTCCGACTGGATGGAGATCCGCAGGCCAAATCGGGGGATGATATGTTGGAGAAGGATGGTGGTGACCATATCTGCCATTTCTCGGGCCGTTGGGAAGGCCTTGATCCAACCTGAAAAGGTGTCAACGAGAGTGAGCAAATATCAGAAGCATTTACAGAGGGGCATGTGGGTGAAGTCAATCTGCCAGTCCTCACCAGGTTGGTGTCCGCATATCTGGTGAGTAGGGATTCGGGGCCATAGACCTCCTTGTGGAGAGATGGACGTGCAAGTCTGGCAAGCCGCGTGAGTTTTTGAGATGGCATCTCTGAGTCCAGGCATGTAAAAGAGGGGATCTAGGAAATGGAACATCACCTTCGGGCCAATGTGTAGGGACTTGTGAATGTCTGATAGGAGGCTGGCCGCTTGGGCTGAAGGGAGGGAAACTGTGTTGTCCATAAAAATCCATCCTTTTTTGGCCTCGTGGTCCCCTTTGGATAGTAGGGCTGTCTCTTCATGGGGGTCATATGCAGGTCAGATTGAGGTGGTGAGGAACAAGATCGGAGCTGGAGGGGCCTCTTTAGTGAGCTCACGGGCCACGGAGTCGGCCTTTGAGTTACCTTGTGCTATTGGGTTAGAAGGAGACTGGTGGCCCCTGCAGTGGATGATTGTCACCTCCTCAGGCAGTTGGAGGGCCTCCAGAAGTTTTGCGATGAGGGAGGCGTTGACCACCGGGAAACCCTTGGTGTTCAAAAGTCCGTGCCCCCTCCAAAGAGCTGAATGGCTGTGTGCAATCAGGAAGGCGTATTTAGAATCTGTATAGATATTGACCCCTTTGCCCTTAGAGAGGTCAAGGGTGCACGTGAGTGCTATCAGTTCAACCCTTTGAGAGGTTGTTCCTTCTGGGAGGCGGTTGGCCTCGATAATGGTTGAGATGGTTACTACTACATAGGCTGCCTGGTGGTGTCCGTCGGGACCGAGTGAGCTGCCATCTACTAAGATGGTGCAGTCCGGGTTTAATAGTGGAGTATCAAAGAATCCCTCCCTCGGTGGGCTGAGGGCCTCTATGACTTGGGGGTAGGAGTGGAAAGGGGAGGTCCCGGAATCAAAGATAGGCAAGAGGGAGGCCAGGTTTAGGTGCGGGGAGGGGTCAAGGGAGATAGCAGGGTTTTCAATGAACAGCAGGTAGAATTCCTGGATGCGGGAGGGGCCCAAGAGAGAGACTTATGGCCGAAGAGGTCGGCCAGTCGGTGGGAGGAAAATACAGTCAGCGGGCGGGCCAGGGTCAGTTTGAGTGTTTGTTTGGACAACTCGGCTGCTGCTGCCAAAGCTCAGAGGCATGGTTGCCATCCCTGCATGGTTGGGTCAAGTTGTTTGGAGAGGTAGGCCACGGGGCGATAGGAAGGCCCTACAGGCTGGGCAAGAAGTCCAGTAGCTATTCCAATCCGTTCATCTACAAAGAGGTGGAAAGGACGGTCTGGGTTAGGCAGAGAAAGGGGAGGGGAGGATATCAGGGTGTCTCTGAGGGTGAGAAAGGCCAGTCAAACAGTGGAGGGAGAGGTAAGGGGTCCTTGGGGGGTTTCTTTAGCAGCTAAATATAGGGGCTTAGCAAGAATAGCAAAGTTAGGGATCCAGTGTCGGAAAAATCCTATTAGGCCCAGAAAGGAGAGAATCTGGTCAGCTGTCACTGGAGGTTGGAGGTCGCGGATGGCCTGGGTGTGGTCAGCTGTCAGGCTCTTTGTTGTGGGGGTAAGGTGAATCCCAAGGTAGGTTACTGAGGGTGTAGACAGTTGGGTCTTGGCTGGAGAGACCCGATAGCCGTGAGAGCCGAGATAATTGAGGAGGTCAGAAGTGTGCTGTTTTGAGAGGCTGAGAGATGGGCTACAGAGGAGGAGGTCATCCACGTATTGGAGGACTATAGTGGGCATGAGAGGGCAGGAAGCAAGATCCCGCGCCAGAGCCTGGCCAAAGAGGTGGGGGCTATCGTGGAAGCCCTGGGGAAGAACCATCCAGGTAAGCTGGCGGGAAGCCTGGGTATCCGGATCTGTCCAGGTGAAAGCAAAAGGGAAGTAGGAATCAGGGTGCAGGGTGATAGAAAAGAAGGCGTCCTTGAGATCTAGGACCAACAATGGGTGGTGGGTGGGGGGATATGGGAGAGCAAAGTGTATGGGTTTGGCAAAACTGGGTAGAGGGGAATTATCACCTCATTGATTAGTCGGAGGTCCTGGACCAGGCGGTAATCACCTGAGGCCTTGCAGACAGGCAGGATGGGGATGTTGCAGGGAGAGTATGTGGGGATGAGGAGCCCCTGGTCTAAGAGTTTGGTGATAGTAGGTCGTAAGCCCCTTAGCTGAGTTTCAGAAATGGGGAATTGGAGCCTGGATGGAAACTTGCAGGGGGTCTTTAAGACAGATTAGGACAGGGGTGTGGTGTGTCGCTATTGTAGAGTTTGATGTATCCCAGACCTGGGGGTCTATCCGTTTGGGGGAGATGGGAGGAGGAAGAGAGGAGGGAGAGGGCTCCACTGCCAGACTGAGGAGGGGGAGCAGGAGTTGAGAGGAGGAGGCCTTAGGATCAAGTCTGGCAATTTGGAGAGAGGCCCCTAATTGGAAGACAACATCACGACCTAGCAGAGGAACCGGGCAGGACGGTATGACTAAGAAAGAATGAGTGAAAGGGAGCCTCTCGATGTAACATGAGAGGGGGCTGGTCTGGAGCGGGAAGGACGGCTTACCGTCGATGCCCATAACCGAGATCTGGGAAGGAAAAACTGTCCTGGAATATGTAGGCAAGACTGAATAGGTAGCCCCTGTGTCCACCAGGAATGAGATGGACTCACCCGCTACCTGTAGCGTTACCCTGGGCTCGGCGAGGGTGATGGGGGTCTTCGAGTCCGGGTGTTGTCAATCATCAGCCAATGCCAGGAGTTCGAGTGGTGGAGCCGTCGGGTCAGTCCACCCTCCATGTGGAGGTGCTGAGGGAGGACCGGCCGTAGGGCAGTCACTTTTCCAATGGCCTGCTAGCCCGCAACCATGGCAGGGCTTGGAAGGAGGCCGGGGATTGGGATATTGGCGAGCCCAGTGCCCCTCTTTTCCGCACTTGAAGCAGACCCCTGGTGGGGTTTCCTTCGGCAGGTCCCGTGGATGCTGTCCATGGGAGATGGCCGGCTGCGGGGTGGCTCTGAGGGCTTGGGTTTGGAGGGCCAACTTTTGGTGCATCCAAGCCTCTTGGCTGGATTCTGCCAAATCTTCACGGGCATTATAGACTTTAAAGGCCATTTTTACCAGGTCTCGGATGGGAGTCTGGGGGCCGTCCTCTGCCTGCTTAAGTTTTTTTCTGATATCAGGGGCTGATTGGGTGGTAAAGTGGGTGGCCAAGACCGTTGCGCCTGCGGGGGTGTCAGGGTCCAAGCGGTTGTAGAGAGTTAGGGCCTCTGTAAGTTGGTTGAGGAAAACGGCCGGATTTTCATTGGGCTCTTGGGTTATCTCTTTTAGCTTTTCAAAGTTGACAATCTTGTGGGAGGCAGCCTGCATACCAGCTGAAAAGCATTAGATCGCGTTTGCGGTGACCGTCTTGGCCGTCCTGATAACTCCAGCCTGGATCGGTGCCAGGAATGGCAGTGGCTCCGACAGGCATAGAATTATCAGTGAGGTGGACCTGTTCTGCATGGTTTTGGGCAGCAGTTTGAATTCTTTCCCTCTCGTCGGGGGTCAGAGTAGAAGATAGGATGACAAAGATGTTGTGCCAGGTTAGATCGTAAGCTTGAGAGAGGTAGCGAAATTCTTTGATGTAGCGGGAGGAGTCGGCAGTAAAGGAGCCTAATCGCTTTTCTATTTGAGAGGGATCTTGGAGGGAAAAGGGAACATGAACTCTAACCAATCCTTCCGCTCTGACCACCTCTCTTAAGGGACAGAGAAGGTCTGGGTCCTGGGAGTCATGGTGGTGAGAGCAGGTGTGTGAGCTGACTGGCGAGGAGAGGGGTGATGAGAGATAGATGGAGGGAGAGGAATCAGGGGAAGGAGGAGACAGGGGGAGGTTGCCGGGGGGAGTGGGGGAGCGGTGGGGGGCAATGGAGTAGGCTTGGGAGGGAGAGGGGCCGGCCCAGGGTAGGGTGGGGTTTGGAGAGGAGCTCTGGATGGGGGAGAGATGAGAGATTCGGGTGGGTCGGCTAGTGGAGAGGGGTCATCGTCAAAGGAAATTAGGGGCTTAGATGTAGGAGATGTCTGTTTGGCAAGGAGGATCTGGGAGGTGGAACAATCGAGGCAGAGGGAAGGGCGGGAGCGTAAATACCAGAAGGCCTGGTAGGGGACCTCGGACCGTTTACCCGTCCTGCGGCAGTAGTTATCTAAATCACGGAGGATGTTGAAATTGAAAGTCCCTTCGGGAGGTCATTTAGATTGATCATCTAGAGGGTACCGTGGCCAGGCCTCGGTGGAATAAAATATGAGCCTCCTGCGGCAGAATCTTGAGAAAAGCGGAGTTTTGTAAAGGTGGCCAGGAGACACCCCAGGGGTGCCTTCAGATCTGGTTTGGATTCTGAAGTCCCCATGACCTCCAGTTTGTCCCCGGGTGAACAGAGAAAGAGAGAGACTCTCTGGTCTCAATCTTTGGTCACGGCAGATCAGAGAGCAGTCAGGCGGTTGGGACGTCTCCACAACCACCCGAGGCTTGGAGGGAAGATGGAGGAGTCCCTGACATGGTCGTGGTTAAGGACAGGGAGTCCAGTGGGCAGGGACCCCAGGGTTCAAGGGAACGAAGGGGGAACTTACCCCATTTCTGCCAGATCGGGTGGGTGAGCAGAGGTCCCCGGTCGGGAGGGGTGGCCCCGCGGTAATTTGTGGGGCTGGGTACCCCTGCCGGGTTTCAGCACCAAATGTAAGGAATGGCACCAAAAATGGAGGAGAGCTTAATCAAGCTTTATTTGGGAACGCTCCCAGGCCAGGTTCACTGGTCCGAGAGAAAGGGGCCAGAGAAATCACGCCCAGGTGTGCGCATGAACAAAATTTATAGGGGTGGATGCAGGGGACGTGCTTGCTGTGTAAGCAGTCCTTTTTTGGTAATCTCTCGGGTGTTGTGGCAATGTCAGGTGTCGGTTGCATCAGCCACTTTTGCAGCGGTTCCGTCTGGCTCCCTGGGCCCTTCCCCGGACCCGCTGGCCTTACATTGATAATTACCTTAAATGTAAATGGACTAAATGCTCCCCCCAAAAGACACAGATTGGCTGAATGGATACAAAAGCAAGACCCATATATATGTTGTCTACAAGAGACCCACTTCAGACCTAGGGACACATACAGACTGAAAGTGAGGGATGGAAAAATGTATTCCATGCCAATAGAAATCAAAAGAAAGCTGGAGTAGCAATTCTCATATCAGACTAAATAGACCTTAAAATAAAGACTATTAGAAGAGACAAAGAATGACACTACATAATGACCAAGGGATCGATCCAAGAAGACTATATAACAATTGTAAACATTTATGCACCCAACATAGGAGCATCTCAATACACAAGGTGAATACTAACGGCCATAAAGGGGAAAATTGAAGGTAACACAATTATAGTAGGAGACTTTAAACCCCACTTTCACCAATGGAGAGATCATCCAAAATGAAATTAAATAAGGAAACACAAGCTTTATAAAATACATTAAATAAGATGGACTTAATTGATATTTATGAGACATTCCATCCAAAAACAACAGAATAAATATTTTTCTCAAGTGCTCATGGAACATTTTCCAGGATGGATCATATCTTGGGTCACAAATCAAGCCTTGGTAAATTTAAGAAAATTGAAATTTTATCAAGTATCTTTTCTGACCACAACTGTATGAGACTAGAGGTCAATTACAGGAAAAGATTTGTAAAAAATATAAACACAGGGAGGATAAACAATACATTACTTAATAATGGAGTGATCACTGAAGAAATCAACGAGAAATCAAAAAATACCTAGAAAGAAATAACAATGGAGACAAGGAGACCCAAAACCTATGGGATGCAGCAAAAGCTGCTCTAAGAGGGAACTTTATAGCAATACAATCCTACCTTAAGAAACGGGAAACATCCCAAATAAACAACCTAATCTTTCACCTAAAGCAATTGGAGAAAGAACAAAAAACGCCAAAATTAGCAGAAGGAAAGAAATCATAAAGATTAGATAGCATATAAATGAAAAACAAATGAAGGAAATGATAGCAAAGTTCAATAAAAACTGAAAGTTGGGTCTTTGAGAAGATAAACAAAATTGATAAGCCATTAGCCAGACTCATTAAGAAAAAAGGGAGAACTCTCAAATCGATAGAATTAGAAATGAAAAAGGAGAAGTAACAACCGACACTGCAGAAATACAAAGGAGTATGAATGATTAGTAAAATCATGCCAGTAAAATGGATATGCTGCAAGAAATGGACAAATTCTTAGAAAATCACAATGTTCTTAGACTGAACCAGGAAGAAGTAGAAAATATAAACAGACCAATCACAAGCACTGAAATTGACATTGTGTTTCAAAGTCTTGCAACAAAAAAACTCAGGAACAGATGGATTCACAAGTGAATTCTATCAGATATTTAGAGAAGAGCTGACACCTATCCTTCTCAAAATCTTACAAAATATAGCAGAGGGACGAACACTCCCAAACTCATTCTACAAGGCCACCATCACCCTGATGCCAAAACCAGACTAAGGTGTCACAAAAAAGGGAATCTACAGACAGATTTCACTGATGAACATAGATGCAAAAATCCTCAACAAAATACTAGCAAACAGAATCAACGCACATTGAAACGATCATACACCATGATCAAGTGGGGGTTTTCCCAGGAATGCAAGGATTCTTCAATATAGGTCAATCAATCAATATTATACAACATATTCATAAATTGAAGGATAAAAACCATATGATCACCACAATAGATGCAGAGAAAGCTTTTGACAAAATTCAACACTCATTTATGATAACAACCTTCCAGAAAGTAGGCATAGAGGGCAATGTCCTCAACATAATAAAGGCCATATATGACAAACCCACAGCCAACATCGTCCTCAATGATGAAAAACTGAAAACATTTCCACTAAGATCAGGAACAAGACAACGTTGCCCACTCCCACGACTATTATTCAACATAGTTTTGGATGTTTTAGCCACAGCAATCAGAGAAGAAAAAGAAATAAAAGGAATCCAAATTGGAAAGGAGAAGTAAAGCTGTCACTGTTTGCAAATGACATGATACTGTAAATAGAGAATTGTAAAGATGCTACCGGAAGACTGCTAGAGCTAATCAATGACTTTGGTAAAGTAGCAGGATACAAAATTAATGCACAGAAATCTCTGGCATTCCTATACACTAATGATGAAAACTCTGAAAGTGAAATTAAGAAAACACTCCCATTTACCACTGCAACAAAAAGAATAAAATACCTAGGAATAAACCTACCTAAGGAGACAAAAGACCAGTATGCCGAAGATTATAAGACACTGATGAAAAAAATTAAAGATGATACAAAGAGAAGGAGAGATATACTGTGTTCTTGGATTGGAAGAATGAACATTGTGAAAATATCTCTACTACCCAAAGCAATGTAGAGATCTAATTCAATCCCTATCAAACTACCACTGGCAGTTTTCACAGAACTAGAACAAAAAATTTCACAATTTGTATGGAAACACAAAGTCCCCGAATAGCCTAAGCAATCTTGAGAAAGAAAAACGGAGCTGGAGGAATCAGTCCCTGAACTTCAGACTATACTACAAAGCTACAGCAATCAAGACTGTATGGTCCTGGCACAAAAACAGAAATATAGATCAATGGAACAGGATAGAAAGCCCAGACATAAACCCATGCACATATGGTCACCTTGTCTTTGATAAAGGAGGCAAGATATCCAATGGAGAAAAGACAGCCTCTTCAATAAGTGGTGCTGGGAAAATTGGACAGCTACATTTTGAAGAAGGAAATTAGAACACTCCCTAACACCATACAGAAAAATAAACTAAAAATGGGATAAGACCTAAATGTAAGGCCAGACACTATCAAACTCTTAGAGGATAACGTAGGAAAAACCCCCTATGACATAAATTACAACAAGATCCTTTTCGACTCACCTCCTAGAGAAATGGAAATAAAACCAAAAATGAATAAATGGGACCTAATGAACTTAAAAGGATTTTCACAGCAAGGAAACCATAAACAAGACCAAAAGACAACCTTCAGAATTGGAGAAAATACTTGTAAATGAAGCAAGTGACAAAGATTAATCTCCAAAGTTTACAAGCAGATCATGCAGCTCAGTATCAAGAAAAAAAAAAAAAACCAAAAAACTGAATCCCAAAGTGGGCAGAAAACTTAAATAGACATTTCTCCAGAGAAGATACACAGATGGCCAACAAACACATGAAGAAATGCTCAATGTCGTTAATCTTTAGAGAAATGCAAATCAAAACTATAATGCAATATCACCTAACACGGGTCAGAATGAAAATCATTAAAGATCTACAAAAATAAATTGCTGGAGAGGGTGTGGAGAAGAGGGAGCCCTCATAAACTCTTGGTGGGAATGTAAATTGATACAGCCACTATGGAGAACAGTATGGACGTTTCTTAAAAAACTAAAAATAGAACTATCATACAAGCCAGCAATCCAACTACTGGGCATATACCCTGAGAAAACCATAATTGAAAAAGTGTCATGTACCACAATGTTCATTGCAGCTCTATTTACAACACCCAGGACATGGAAGCAACCTAAATGTCTAACATCGGATAAATGGATAAAGAAGATGTGGCACATATATACAGTGGAATATTACTCACCCAATAAAAGAAACAAAAGTGAGTTATTTTTAGTGAGGTGGATGGACCTAGAGCCTGTCATACAGAGTGAAGGAAGTCAGAAAGAGAAAAACAGATACTGTTTTCTAATACATATATATGGAATTTGAAAAAAATATTTTCAAATGAAGCAACTGACAAAGGATTAATCTCCAGAATTTACAAGCAGCTCATGGAGCTCAATAACAAAAAAACA
This sequence comes from Grampus griseus, assembly GCF_964374135.1. Taxonomy (NCBI): domain Eukaryota; kingdom Metazoa; phylum Chordata; class Mammalia; order Artiodactyla; family Delphinidae; genus Grampus; species Grampus griseus. Next base: position 13,288,915 of record NC_139016.1, on the reverse strand, counting down.
AACAACCCAATCCAAAAATGGGCAGAAGACCTAAATAGACATTTCTCCAAAGAAGTTATACAGACTGCCAACAAACACATGAAAGAATGCTCAACATCATCAATCATTAGAGAAATGCAAATCAAAAGTACAATGAGATATCATCTCACACTAGTCAGAGTGGCCATCATCAAAAAATCTAGAAACAATAAATGCTGGAGAGGGTGTGGAGAAAAGGGAACACTCTTGCACTGCTGGTGGGAATGGTAATTGGTTCAGCCACTATGGAGAACAGTATGGAGGTTCCTTAAAAAACTACAAATAGAACTACTTTATGACCCAGCAATCCCACTACTGGGCATATACCCTGAGAAAACCAAAATCCAAAAAGAGTCATGTACCAAAATATTCATTGCAGCTCTATTTACAATAGCCCGGAGATGGAAACAACCTATGTGCCCATCATTGGATGAATGGATAAAGAAGATGTGGCACATATATACAATGGAATATTACTCAGCCATAAAAAGAAAGGAAATTGAGCTATTTGTAATGAGGTGGATAGACCTAGAGTCTGTCATACAGAGTGAAGTAAGTCAGAAAGAAAAAGACAAATACCGTATGCTAACACATATATATGGAATTTAAGAAGAAAAAAAAAAATGTCATGAAGAACCCAGGGGTAAGACAGGAATAAAGACACAGACCTACTGGAGAATGGACTTGAGGATATGGGGAGGGGGAAGGGTGAGCTGTGACAGGGTGAGAGAGAGTCATGGACATATACACACTAACAAACCTAAGGTAGATAGCTAGTGGGAAGCAGCCGCATGGCACAGGGATATCGGCTCCGTGCTTTGTGACCACCTGGAGGAGTGGGATAGGGAGGGTGCGAGGGAGGGAGACGCAAGAAGGAAGAGATATGGGAATATATGTATATGTATAACTGATTCACTTTTTTATAAAGCAGAAACTAACACACCATTGTAAAGCAATTATACCCCAATAAAGATGTTAAAAAAAAAATTGGTCATGAAGAATGTAGGGGCAAGACGGGAATAAAGATGGAGACCTACTAGAGAATGTACTTGAGGACATGGGGAGGAGGAAGCGTAAGCTGGGACTAAGTGAGAGAGTTGTAGTGTATATGTGGACATATATACACTACCAAATGTATAATAGATAGCTAGTGGGAAGCAGTTCCATAGCACAGGGAGGTCAGCTCTGTGCTTTGTGACCAGCTAGAAAGGTGGGATAGGGAGGGAGGGAGATGCAAGATGTAAGAGATATGGGGATATATGTATATGTATAACTGATTCACTTTGTTATAAAGCAGAAACTAACACACCATTGAAAGCAATTATACTCCAATAAAAATCTTAAGAAAAAAAATTGTTAATTATTCGCACTCAACATCTAAGCACCTAAAAACAGTAACCATAGGGATGTCAGCAATATGGCAATGGAAGACATTTGTCCTTTTTCTCCCCCTTTTTAATCCACATACTAGACATTCATTCATTATTTCTATGTCTTCATGTCTGTTATGTCTCCTTAAAACTTATTTGAAGTAATTCAAGGGGCATCTCTTTCACCAGTACACACAGTAAGAAAGAGACAAACCTTCATAAGGGAGGTAGAACAAGTATGCCCATGAAAAGAAGCTTAGATTCCACTGCCCACTGTGGAGAAAAAATTGGGGGAGTGCTGACTTCAACAGGCACACACCCATGAGGAAGAACTTGTAGAACTCTAGTGTTCCCAAAGGGAGATACCAGGACACCATTTCAGAAAAAAATGAAAATAATATATACAAGATTGTCTGCAGAAGAGAAGATGAAAAAACATTTTTTTTCAGCAACGCCCTTTCACCAAGAAACACTGAAGAAAGTCGATTTACTTGGCACAGGTAATCTCTCCCTAGGGGAAAATTAAAGTGGTGAGTAAACCACCTGTATCCCAGCCAGGCAAGGTACAGCTGGAGAAGTCTCATTTTTCTCCACCATCCCTTGGTGGAAGTCTATGACTGGTGGGAGGGAGAACATTGGGAAAGAGGCCGATAAGAGTTTCAAAAGGTATCAAAAGAGTTGTTTTCAGCAAAAAGTTCACCCACAAGTCCCTGAGAGTATTAGCCCTGGGAATCTCTACTGGATCTGCAGGCATTACCAAAGAACCTAGTGCCAAATGCATACATCTCTTCACTCTGCAATTGTTTCCTTGTGCATACTCCTGAGTACATTTTTGATAGTGAGCTCTGGTAGACAGGGAGCATGTTCAGAAAAGAGGCCATACATGGTAGGTGAGCTAGAAAAAACAACAACTACAAACTTGACCTATAGCAACAAGTTTTTGAATGCAAGAAAAAGGGGGGGAGTTTCCAATAGCCAGTCAAAACCAGAGAAAACATACAAGCTAAAACAATTAAGCTACAAGACAGAGCAAGAAGAAGAAAGCAGGTTCACATTGGAACACACAATAAAAACTCAGATGCTAGCAATATGGTACAACTAAACACTCCATCTAAACCAAACACCTCATCTGATGAAAATAATACACAGGATTAAGGAGTTGGCAGCTACTTCAAATGGGAAAACACCAAGGCATAACTGAAAGAAATATTTAAAAATATGAAAAAGTAAGGACTTATTACATTGCAAAAAGAAAACTAAATACCAGAATCTAGTTTAGATAAAGATTCAAAATACTGGTTATGAAGAAGCACATCAAGTAGCTAGAAAACTCAGAAAAGCAACTTGTGAAATCAGGAAGAGAGTATATGACAAAAGAGTTATTATCCAAAGAGATCAAAATAATAAAGGAACCAAATAAAAATTCTGGAGCTCAAGAGTTTTAAAAATGGGATAAATGTTGCAATAAAGAGCAGCTGTAGCTGGGTAGATGAGATGTAAGAAAGGATAAATAACTTGGAAATATACACTTTGAAATAACACTGGAAAAAAACAAAAAACAGATTTAAATGGAATGAAGATAGCTACATGGGTTATGAGAACCCATTAAAATATTTGAAAACATTTGAGATTCCAGAAGGAGAAATGATGCACAATGGGGCAGAGGATTTATTTAAAGAAATTAAAGCTAAGAACATTCTAAACGTAGGAAATAATTAAATATACAAAGAACTAATTGATCACCTTATGATTTCAGTACCAAAAATATCAAAAATCAAATATAAAGAAAGATAATTAAAGGTAGTTAGGAAAAATATATATAAACTACAAAGGAATTCCCTTTAGTCTATCAAGCTGATGAAAGAAGCAAAAGAAAAAAAATCTAGCCAAAAATACTTTACCTGGCAGAGTTATCCCTCAGATATGTAGGGGGGGGGAAAAGCTGAGTGATTTCACTACCACTAAACCTCACTTGCAAGAAATTCTGAAAGAAAGTCTTCAATCTGAAAGGAAAATCAGAAATCTGTGACTTGAAGACATATGAAAATCCACAACTTTGTTGGGGGGTTCATAGTTGGTGTAATAATTATAAATATTCAGGTTTACTGAATGAAGTGGCACAATCCACCTACATGGGTTTAGCTGGTATTTCTCTCAGCATCCACACTCCCACTTTGGGAAAATGAAAATACCTGGGGTTTTTTTGACCAAAGGTCCAGCTTTATTAGTCCAAAGTCACAGTATTTACTGCCCACAGATGTCAGAAATGGGGGCAAAATAACTCAGGGAAGAATAGTTCTCCATGTCAGATCACCAGCCAGCAGGGTATAGAGCAGTGTAGCAATCATGGTTCAGAAGCTACGAAGTTGGGGGAGGGCAGTGGGTTGCTCAACCCTAAGTGGTTGTTTTAAAAGCTGCCCTGAGGAAAACAAAGTGGTAACTTGTGGTGGTAATACTAAAGTCATGTCCTTATCTAAATGTCCAGACTCCAGGTGTAAGCAGGATTGTCATACTATAAAATGCTTAGGCAGCAAGTCAAGAAAGCTGTTTTTGCATTAAAGTGGACCCTGTGATGCCTAGGCATTAGTCTTTGGGGGAAATGATGGGCACTGTCTGAATGCTGCCAAACCTGGTCTTGAGTCAACTCACCAGTACAGAGTAAAACCAATCTACTGACACTGAGTTGTGGTAAAGGAAAGTACAGCATTTGTTTCAGGGGCCCAAGCAAGGAGAACAGGCATCTAATGTGCAAAAGGCCAAAACACCTTGATGGCTTTCAGGGAAAAAATATTTAAAGGCAGTGTTAGGGAAGGGGCTACAGTGTGTGATCACGTTGTGCACAATTCTCAGATTGGTTGCAATGGAGGTGAAATTTCAAGCACAACCATCCTTCTGGTTTCAACTGGTCTGAGGTGTACATGATTGTGGTCAGCAGTTTTCATCTGGTGAGGTCTGTTTCCTATGAAGACAAATCAGGAATGTGTGTCAGACCGTTATGTCTTTCAGGGAACAGGGGATTTCATGACTCTGCCATGTGGTTGGTTTATAGTATAAATTGTTACCAGTTTCCCAGCCCAACAAGTACTCTTGGTTTCTACATCTTTACATTTTCTAATCATTAATGCTTGAGCCAGCATTTTGAGACTCACTGGACGCCTGGGACGGTAAAGCAAAAGCCTTTTACTTCAAAGAACAGGGACAGAGGGGCTTGTATTCAGTTTCATTCCCCCCCCCCTTTCCTATGATACTCCTCAATCTTGAGGAGAACACGTACAGGAAAAAGAGGGAATAAAATTTTGGATAGAGAGGTTAATCATAAACTTGAGAGAGGAACATGGTTTTAGGGGAGCTCAGTTTTGTAACAAGTGAAGATATTAAAAGAGACTGCATAAACCATTGGAGAGCAGTAAAAGTGCCAGTCAACAATATCAATCAAAAATATCAATCAGGGCTTCCCTGGTGGTCCAGTGGTTAAGCATCCTCCTGCCAATGTCAGGGACACGGGTTCAAGCTCTTGTCTGGGAAGATCCCACATGTCACGGAGCAACTAAGCCCATGAACCACATCTACTGAGCCTGCGCTCTAGAGCCCTCGAGCCACAACTGCTGAGGCTGCACACCATAACTACTGAAGTCCACGCGCCTTAGAGCCTGTGCTCCACAAGAGAAGCCATGGCAATGAGAAGCCCATGCACCACAATGAAGAATAACCCCCACTCGCTGCAACTAGAGAAAGCCCGCACACAGCAACGATGAAAAATCGCAGCCTATATATATATATATAAACATATATATATACACACACACACACACACACACATATATATATATACACAGATAGATAGATAGATAGATATGTATATATAGATATCCAGTATCAACAAATGATAGTTTGAAATCCTGTCTGTCACCATTCTTCCAATTTGTTGGGTTCCAGACAAGAAAATAAAGGCCCAAATCATGGAAAAGACTAAGATTGGTATTTTATTTAAAAACATGAGTGAGGGTATGGAATACTTATATCTCATAAGCCATATTTAAAATTTTTTTCTGAATTGGTCCAGAATAATTAATATACATTCAGCACCTAGTGTTTTGTACAACACATACAATTGTTTCCTTGTCCAATGAGTAATTTAAAGCTAAACAATTATCCAAAATCATGCATGCTAAAGAATCATGTTGTCACTGCTTTAAGTCTAGGTTTTGTGTAATAGCCCAATGTGTTCAGCCAGCATTGTTGAGAAGTTGGTGTTTGCCTTAATAATTTCTTTTTGCATGACTAATGTGGTGGTGCCAAGTTAAGTCCCCATGAGGAAAAATAGCAGAATTACTCCAAATATAATGGGGATAAATACCACACACTTAAAATGAGGCGGCAGACAAAGAGGAATTGGTGGTCCTGTTCAGCAATTTGTAAGGAAGTCCCAGGCAGTCTAAAGTACATTGGTATGAACAGACAGATTTCCTTGGTAGCTGGCAAGGAGGCAAAAACATTGAAGCTTGAGTGCACATGCAGAAATCCATGAGTGTGGGACAGCCCCAGGGCAATGGACACACAATGGACACCAGCTGTTTGATTGGTGAAGCTGAAGTAACTTGGGGTTCCTACTGAATGGCTGGACCATAAAGCTCAAGACAGTGTGGATTGTGCTCTTTACAATGAGATGTAAGTCATACACATCCATGTGTTCTGGGTGCCTGGGCAGATATGGAGGATTACAAAGGGCATGTGCCAGGTGCCACATACTGTGTTGCAAAGTGTCCTGCATGGGAGCAGTTGAGCTTTCATCTGGGAAAGCCTTGGGGATGTGTGGGTTGCCTTCTACTGGGTAAATTGGATCCAAGTCAATAAATCACCCATGTAAGCCAATAAATGAGGAAAAAGCCTTTGTTGAGCCCCATAACATGCCCAACAGTTGTGGCAGCCATAAAAATGAGCTCTGATTTCTGTCCATTGCATAAAAATATTGAAAACTGCATAAAGGGGAGGACTGTGGAGCCCTGAGTGCTGTCTGTGGATAAAGGTCCCCTTGGGGTGGTGTAGAGACTTTACCCTGTGACTGTGGTCCTAGAGGGTATATGTGGCAGTGCTGTGGTGGTGGCAGCATCTGCAGCTGCGGATGGGTCCTCTCAATAGAGATGAAATTAACTTAACCTCAGTAGAACACATAATGTGGACAATTTAATGGATGTGGTGAAGGCAACTAGCTAAATGTTTAAGGACCCTCTTCTCCCAGTGTTGCGAGACTTGTCACATAGCTTGACCTTACAAAACTCAAAAACACAGTGGAAAGCAGCTTGGAAGTCATAGTGCTACCTCACCCTTGAGCAGCAAACATTGTAGTAGGCAGGTGTAAACTTATAGTTGACAGTAAGTCATCCAGTCCACAGGGGAGCCATCAGGAGAAACCAAATTCTGGAAGGACCAGGTAGAGAGAAAAGGATAAATGTTTCATCTTTGTTTACAAAGATAAAATTTCTCAACTTGTTGTAGCTCATAGTTAGTGTAAGAGGAAATGCATTCTGGAAAACAGAGATTAAAAGCTAGAATATTTCTCAGGGTATATGTCCAGTAGTGGGATTGCTGGGTCGTATGGTAGTTCTATTTGTAGTTTTCTAAAGAACCTCCACACTGTTCCCCATAGTGGCTGTATCAATTTACATTCCCACCCTGAGAAAACCATAATTCACAAAGTGTCATGTACCAAAATATTCATTGCAGCTCTATTTACAATAGCCAGGACATGGAAGCAACCTAAATGTCCATCAACAGATGAGTGGATAAAGAAGATGTGGCACATATATACACTGGAATATTACTCAGCCATGAAAAGAAACGAAACTGAGTTATTTGTAGTGAGGTGGATGGACTTAGGGTCTGTCATACACAGTGAAGTAAGTCAGAAAGAGAAAACAACATATCGTATGCTAACACATATATATGCAATCTAAGAAAAAAAAAAAAGGACATGAAGTACCTAGGGGTAAGACGGGAATAAAGACACAGACCTACTAGAGCATGGACTTGAGGATGTGGGGAGGGGGAAGGGTAAGCTGTGACAAAGTGAGAGAGTGGCATGGACATATATACACTATCAAACGTAAAATAGATAGCTGGTGGGAAGCAGCCGCATAGCACAGGGAGATCAGCTAGGTTGTTTGTGACCACGTAGAGGGGTGGGATAGGGAGGGTGGGAGGGAGGGAGATGCAAGAGGGAAGAGATATGAGAACGTATGTATATGTATAACTGACTCACTTTGTTATTAAGCAGAAACTAACACACCATTGTAAAGCAATTATACTCCAATAAAGATGTTGAAAAAAACACACATTATAGTAAAAAATGTCAAAATTCAATGATAATGGACCTTAAAGGCAAACAGGGAAAATTGAATGAAGTAAACTATGAAGAGCCTCCATTAGGCTATCAGCACATTTATCAGCAAAAACTCTATAAGACAGGATGTGGAAACATAATATATTCAGTGTTGAAAGATAAATCTTTCAGCCAGTAATGCTTTAACCAGAAAAGTTAGCCTTCAGACATTAAGAAGAAATAAAGGTTTTCCCAGACAAACAAAATATCATGGAATTAATTAGCTGTTGATCTGTTTTGGAAGAAATGCTAAAATGAGCTTTCAAGCTGAAATATAGAGATGCACATCACTGACATGTAAATATATGAAATCGCTCAACACACTGGTAAAGATGTAAGATAGAATTGCAAAACTGTAACTATATTAGGATGGTTTGCTAATTACGTATCATTGGTAAAAAGGTTAAAGGAAAAACGTATTCAAATTACTATAAATTTAATAAATACATAGCATAAGGTAAATTGTGACATCTAGAATATAAAGGAAGATTAGCAAAAAGGATGGAGTTTTTAGGGAAAAAAATATGATGTTATCATAATAAAACGTACTGTTGTATTTCTGTATGTTATGTAAGCCACATGGTAATAACACAGGAAAATCTAGAGTAGATTCTCAAAAGATTAAATAGTACTAATAGATTTTACCACCATGAAAGGCCGCCAAGAGAAAGAGGCAGGCAGGATCAGAGGGACAAATGCAAAATAAAAATACAAAACAACCAGAAAGCAATCAATAAGATAATAGTAAAGATATTCAATAATTGCACTAAATATAAAAATATTGAATAGGCCAAAAAAGACAGCTGAATCAGAATGTAATAAGTAAAATCGTCTTATTTGTGATTCACATGATCTTATATATGAAAATCACACACTCATCCAAGAGACTGTTGGAATTAATCAACAAATCCGATAAAATTTTAGGGTATAAAACAAACACACAGAAATTAGTTGCATTTCTAAACACTAATAATGAATATCTGAAAATGAAATAAAGAAAACAATCTCATTCACAATAGCATCCAGGAAATATGAAATACATGGGAATAAATTTAACCAAGGAAGTAAAATTTGTGTAAAATATAAACAACAAAACTTTCTTGAAAGAAATCAAAGACAACACAAACATAAAGACATATTATGTTGATGATTTGGAGAACTAATATTGTTATAATGTTGATATAACCCATAGCCATCTATAGATTCCAAATTTCAATACATTCCTCAAATAAAATAAATCCTATGTTTTATGAAACCATAAGGAATAACGAAAAGAATCCTGAGAAACGAAAACAAATCTGAACATGCCACACTTTCTGATTTCACATGACATTACAAACCTCTAGTGCTCAATATAACCTGGCACCATCATAAAATACAATAGACAAATAGAACTGAATAGATAGCCAAGAATTAAACCTAGGCATGAAGAACCATCTAATATTTGATGAAATGGCCAATAATGAAGGACAGTTTATTAAAGAAATTCTGTGGAGAATTGAAAATAAACACAGGAAAAACAATAAAATTGGACTTTAACTTACACTACTCAGAAAAATTTAATCAAAATTAATCAAAGATTTAAACATAAGACCCATCATGATAATACTCCTAGAAGTAAACTTAGGGAAGAAGCCCCTTCACATTAATCTTTGTGATATGACACCAAAAGTACAAACAACAAAACCATAAATCAACACATGGGATTACATCAATCTTGAAAACTTCTACAATAAAAAAAGAAACAGTCAAGAAAATTAAAAGACAGCATACATGACGGCAGAAAAAATGTTCAAGGCATGTATTGAATAAGAAGTTAATGTCCAAATATAGAAAAAACACACAACTCAATAACAAAAATCTGATTTAATAATGGACAAAAGAACTAAATAAACAGTCTTCCAAAGAAGATAGCCAAATAGTCAACAGGTACATTGAAAGAGGCTCATCATAACTAATTACCAGGGAATTATAAAATAAAATGACAAAAAATATTACTTTATACCTGTTAAAATGTCTATCATCAAGAAGAGAAGAGAGGAGACCTTCAAGATGGCAGAAGAGTAAGATGTGGAGATCAATTTCCTCCCCAAATTACATTAGAAATACATGTATATGTGGAACAACTCCTACAGAACACCTACTGAATGCTGACAGAAGACCTCAGACTTCCCAAAAGGCAAGATACTCCCCATGTACCTGGGTAAAGGGATAGGACCCACACCTCTGGGAGGGAGCTGTGAAGGAGGAAAAGTTTCCACACACTAGGAAGCCTCTTCACTGGTGGAGACGGGAGGTGGCGGGAGAAAAGCTTCAGAGCCACAGAGGAGAGCACAGCAACAGGGGTGCAGAGGGCAAAGTGGAGAGATTCCCACACAGAGGATCAGTGCCAACCAGCACTCACCAGGCTGAGAGACTTGTCTGCTCACCCACCGGGAGGGTTGGGGGACGGGAGCTGAAGCTCGGGGTTTGAGGATAAGATCCCCGGGAGAGGACTGGGATTGGCTGCGTGAACACAGCCTGAAGGGGGCTTGTGTGCCACAGCTAGCCAGGAGGGAGTCCAGTAAAAAATCCACACCTGCCTAAGAGGCAAGAGACCATTGTTTCCGGGTGCGCAGGGAGAGGGGATTCAGAGCACCGCCTAAATGAGCTTCAGAGACAGGTGTGAGACGCGGCTACAAGTGAGGACACCAAAGAAGGGCATGAAACACTAAGGCTGCTGCTTCAGCCACCAAGAAACCAGTGTGCAAGCACAGGTCACAATCCACAGCTGCTCTCCCGAGATCCTGTGCAACCCGGCACTGCCAGGGTCCCGTGATATAGGGACAACTTCCACAGGAGAACACACTGTGCGCCTCAGGCTGTTGCAACGTCATACCGGTCTCTGCTACCACAGGCTTACCCCGCATTCCATACCACTCCCTCCCCCAGGCCTGAGTGAGCCAGAGCCCCCTAATCCAGTGCTCCTTTAACCCTGACCTGTCTGAGTGAAGGACAGACGTCCTCAGGCAACTTTCACACAGAGGTAGGACCAATACAAAGCTGAACCCCAGGAGCTGTGCAAACAAAGAAAAGAAAAGGAAATGTCTCCCAGCAGAATCAGGAGTGGCGGATTATATCTCCACAATCAACCTGATGTACCCAGCATATTTGGAATAACTGAATAGACAGGAAATCATCGCAAAATTGAGGTGGTGGATTTGGGGAGCAACTGTAGACTTGGAGTTTGCTTTCTGCATCTAATTTCTTTCTGGTCTTAAGTTTACCTTAGTTTAGTATTTACAGTTTATTATCATTGATATAATATACCAATGATAATAAATTGTTTCGGAAGTGTGTATGTATATGCATTTTTGTGTGATTTTGTCTGTATACCTTTGCTTTTACCATTTGTCCAGGGTTCTGTCTGTCCAATTTTAAAAATACTTTCTAATTTTTTAAATTTTTAAGAGATATTTTTTATTTTAATAACTTCATTTTTAAATTTATATATTTTTAATAATTTTTCTCCTAACCTGTGTGCCTGACAGTGTCTTTGTGCTCTGGCCAGGTGTCAGGCTACTGCCTCTGAGGTGGAAGAGGAAAGTTCAGGACATTGGTCTACCAGAGACCTCCCAGCTCCACATAATACAAAGCAGTGAAATCTCTCCCAGAGAACTCCATTGCAACGCTAAGACCCAGCTCCACTCGAAGACCAGCAAGCTACAGTGCTGGAAACCCTATGCCAAACAACTGGCAAGACAAGAACACAACACCACCCATTAGCAGTGAGGCTGCCTAAAATCACAATAAGGTCAAAGATACCCCAAAACACACCACGGGACATGACCCTGTGCACCACAAAGACATGATCCAGCCTCATTGACCAGAACAGAGACACTAATGCCCTCCACCAGGAAGCCTACACAGCTCACCGAAAGAACCGTACACACTGGGGGCAGATGTAGAAAACAATGGGAACTACAAACCTGCAGCCTGAGAAAAGGAGACCCCAAACATAGTAAGTTAAGCAAAATGAGAATGCAGAGAAACACCCAGCAGAGGAAGGAGCAAGGTAAAAATCCACCAGACCAAATAAATGAAGAGGAAATAGGCAGTCTAACTGAAAAAGCATTCAGAGTAATGATAGTATAGATGATCCAAAATCTTGGAAATAGAATGGAGAAATATAAGAAATGTTTAGTAAGGACATAGAGGAACTAAAGATCAAACAAACAATAATGAACAACACAATAAATGAAATTAAAAATTCTCTAGAAGGAATCAATAGCAGAATAACTGAGGTAGAAGAACGGATAAGTGACTTGGAAGATAAAATAGTGGAAATAACTACACAGAGCAGTATAAAGCAGAAAGAATGAAAAGAATTGAGGACAGTCTCAGAGATCTCTGGGACAACATTAGACACACCAACATTCGAATTGTAGAGGTCCCAGAAGAAGAAGAGAAAGAGAAAGGGACTGAGAAAATATTTAAAGAGATTATAGATGAAAACTTCCATAACACGGGAAAGGAAATAGTTAATCAAGTCCAGGAAGTGCAGAGAGTCCCATATAGGATAAATCCAAGAAGAAACATGACGAGACACATATTAATCAAACTATCAAATATTAAACACAAAGAAAATATATTAAAAGCAGCAAGGGGAAAACAACAAATAACATACAAGGGAATCCACATAAGGTTAACAGCTGATCATTCAGCACAAACTCTGCAACCAGAAGGGAGGGGAAGGACATATTTAAAGTGAAGAAAGGGAAAAACATTCAACCAAGATTACCCTAATGAGCAAGGATCTCATTCAGATTTGAAGGAGAAATTAAAACCTTTACACACAAGAAAAAGTTTAGAGAATTCAGCACCACCAAACCAGCTTTACAACAAATGCTAAAGGAAATTCTCTAGGCAGGAAACACAGGAGAAGGAAAATACCTACAATAACCCACCCAAAACAATTAACGAAATGGTAATAGAAACACACATATCGATAACAACCTTAAAGGTAAGTGGATTAAAGTCTCCACCAAAACACATAGACCTGTGGAATGGATTCAAAAACAAAAATGATATATGTGCTATCTACAAGAGACCCATTTCAGACCTAAGGACACATACAGACTGAAAGTGAGGGGACGGGAAAAGATATTCCATACAAATGGAAATCAAAAGAAAGCTGGAGTAGCAATTCTCATATCAGACAAAATACACTTTAAATAAACACTATGACAAGAGACAAAGAAGGAGAGTACATAATGGTCAAGGGATCAATCCAAGAAGATATAAAAATTGTAAATATTTATGCACCCAATATAGGAGCACCTCAATACATAAGGCAAATGCTAACAGCCATAAAAGGGGTTATCAACAGTAAAATAATCATAGTATTGGACTTTAACACCCCACATTCACCAAAGGACAGATCACCCAAAATGAAAATAAATAAGGAAACACAAGCTTCATATGATACATTAAACAAGATGGACTTAATTGATATTTATAGGACATTCCACCCGAAAACCACAGAATAAACAGTCTTCTCAAGTGCTCATGGAACATTCTCCAGGATACATCGTATGTTGGGTCAAAAATCAAATATTGGTAAATTTGAAAAAATTGAAATCATATCAAGTATCTTTTCTGACCAATATGCTATGAGACTGTATATCAATTACAGGAAAAAATGTGTAAAAAATACAAACACATGGGGGCTAAACAATACACTACTTAGTAACCAAGAGAGCACTGAAGAAATCAAAGAGGAAATAAAAATATACCTAGAATTAAACGACAGTGAAAAACAATCAATGAACCAGTACCTATGGGATTCAGCAAGAGGAGTTCTAAGGGGGAAGTTTATAGTAATACGATCCTACCTGAAGAAACAAGAAACATCCAAATAAAGAACCTAACCTTACACTAAAGCATACTGAGAAAGAAGCAGAAGAAAATATAAACCCACAGTTAGCAGAAGGAAAGAAAGCATAAAGTTCAGATCAGAAATAAATGAAAAAAAAAATGAAGGAAACAAGAGTGGAGATCAATAAAATGAAAAACTGGTTCTTTGAGAAGATAAACAAAATTGATAAACCATTAGCCAGACTCCTCAAGAAGAAAAGGGAGAAGATTCAAATCAATAGAATTAGAAATGAAAAAGGAGAAGTAACAAGGGACATTGCAGAAATACAGTGAATCATGAGAGATTAATACAAGCAGGTATATGCCAAAAAAAAAAAGGGCAACCTGGAAGAGATGGACACATTCTTAGAAAAGCACAACCTTCCGAGACTGAACCAGGAAGAAATAGAAAATATGAACAGACCCAATCACAAGCACTGAAATTGAAACTGTGATTAAAAACCTTCCAACAAACAAAACCCCAGGACCAGGTGGCATCACAGGCAAATTCTATGAAACACTTAGAGAATAGCTAACACCTATCCTTCTCAAACTCTTCCAAAATATATCAGGCGGAGGAACACTCCCAGACTCATTCTACGAGGCCACCATCACTCTGATACCAAAATCAGACAATGATGTCACAAAGAAAGAAAACTACAGGCCAATATCACTGATGAACATAGATGCAAAAATCCTCAACAAAATACTAGCAAACAGAATCCAACAGCACATAAGAACGATCATACACCATGATCAAATGGGGTTTATCCCAGAAATGCAAGGATTCTTCAATATATGCAAATCAATCAATGTGATACACCATATTAACAAATTGAAGGAGAAAAAACATACAATCATGTCAATAGATGCAGAGAAAGCTTTTGACAAAAATCAACACCCATTATGATAAAAACACTCCAGAAAGTAGGCATGGAGGGAACTTACCTCAACATAATAAAGGCCATATATGGAAAACGCACAGCCAACCTCGACCTCAATGGTGAAAAACTGAAACCATTTCCACGAAGATAAGGAAAAAGATAAGGTTGGCCACTCTCACCACTATTATTCAACATAGTTTTGAAAGTTTTAGCCACAGCAATCAGAGAAGAAAAAGAAATAAAAGGAATCCAAATCAGAAAAGAAGTAAAGCAGTCACTGTTTGCAGATGACATGATACTAAATACCAGAAAACTGCTGGAGCTAATCAATGAATTCATAAAGTATCAGAATACAAAATTAATGCACAGAAATCTCTGGCATTCCTGTACACTAATGATGAAAAATCTGAAAGAGAAATTAAGGAAACACTCCTATTTACCATTGTAAGATAAAGAATAGAACACCTATGAATAAAACTACGTAAGGAGACAAAAGACCTGTATGCAGAAACCTATAAGACACTGATGAATGTAATTAAGGATGATACAAACAGATGGACAGATATACCACGTTCTTGGATTGGAAGAATCAATATTGTGAAAATCACTATACTACTCAAAGCAATCTACAGATTCAGTGCAATCCTTGTCAAACTACCACAGGCATTTTTCACAGAACTAGAAGAAACTATTTCAGAATTTGTATGCAAACAAAATAGGCTCTGAAAAGCCCAAGCAATCTTGAGAAAGAAAAACGGAGCTGGGGTAATCAGACTCCCGGACTTCAGTCTCTACTACAAAGTTACGGTAATCAAGACTGTATGGTACTGACACAAAAACAGAAATATAGGTAATGGAACCGGATAGAAGGCCAAGAGATAAAACCACACACATATGGTCACCTTATCATGATAAAGGAGGCAAGAATATACAATGGAGAAAAGACAGCCTCTTTGATAGGTAGTGCTGGGGAAAATGGACAGCTACACATAAAAGAATGAAATTAGAACACTTCCTAACACCATACACAAAAATAAACTCAAAATGGCTTAAAGACCTAAATGCAAGGCCAGGCACAATAACACTCTTAGAGGAAAACATAAGTAGAACACCCTATGACATACATCACAACAAGATTCTTTTGGACCCACCTTCTAGAGAAAGGGAAATAAAAACAAAAATAAACATATGAGACCTAATGAAACTTAAAAGCTTTTGCACAGCAAAGTAAACCATAAACAGCACAAAAAGGCAACCCTCAGAATGGGATAAAATATTAGAAAATGAAACAACTGGCAAAGGATTAACCTCTAAAATAAACAAGCAGCTCATGCAGCTTAATATCAAAAAAAAAAAAACACAATCCAAAAATGGGCAAAATACCTAATTAGACATTTATCCAAAGAAGATATACAGATTGCCAACAAACACATGAAAGGCTGTTCAACATCATTAATCATTAAAGTAATGCAAATCAAAACTACAATGAGGTTATCACCTCACAGCAGTCAGAAAGGCCATCCTCACAAAATGTACAAAAAAAAAAAATGCTAGAGATGGTGTTGAGAAAAGGGAACCCTCTTGAACTGTTGGTGGGAATGTGAATTGGTACAGCCACTATGGAGAACAGTATGGAGGTTCCTTAAAAAACTACAGAGAGAACTACCATACGACCCAGGAATCCCACTACTGGGCATATACCCTGAGAAAACAATAATTCAGAAAGAGTCATCTACCACAATATTCTGGTTGCAGCTCTATTTAGTGTAGCCAGGAAATGGAGGCAACATAAGTGTCCATTGACAGAAGAGTGGATAAAGAAGACATGGCACATATATACAATGGAATATTACTCAGCCAAAAAAGAGACGAAATTGAGCTATTTGCAGTGAGGTGAATGGACCTAGAGTCTGTCATACAGAGTGAGGTAAGTCAGAAAAAGAAAAAAAAATTGTATGCTAACACATATATATGGAAACTAAAAAAAAAAAAAAAAAAGGCTATGAAGAACCTAGGGGCAGGATAGGAATAAAGACGCTGATGTAGAGAATGAACTGAGGACACGAGGAGGGGGAAGGGTAAGCTGGGACAAAGTAAGAGAGTAGCATGGACTTATATATACTACCAAATGTAAAATAGACAGCTATTTGGAAGCAGCCGCATAACACAGGGAGATCAGCTCCGTGCTTTTTGAGCGCCTAGAGCGGTGGGAGAGGGAGGGAGGGAGGGAGATGCAAGAGGGAGGGGATATGGAGATGTATGTATACATATAGCTGATTCAGTTTGTTATACTGCAGAAACTAACAAAACATTGTAATGCAATTATACTCCAATAAAGATGTTAAGAAAAAGAAAAGGAAGGGAAGAAATTAGAAATGTAAACAGAAAAGTGAGAAAAGGAGAATCCTTATCCACTGTTGATGGGAATGCAAATTTATTAAGCCAGTATAAAACACAATGTAAAATTTTCTTAAAAAATTACAGATAGGGGCTTCTCTGGTGGCACAGTTGTTGAGAGTCCGCCTGCCAATGAAGGGGACACGGGTTAGTGCCCCGGTGCGGGAAGATTACACATACCACGGAGCAGCTAGGCCCGTGAGCCATGGCTGCTGAGCCTGCACATCTGGAGCCTGTGCTCCACAACGGGAGAGGCCACAACAGTGAGAGGCCCACGTACCACAAAAAAAAAAAAAAAAATTACAGATAGACCTACCATGTGTTCTCGCAATTCCACTTCTGGGGTTATTGGTCAGGAGAAGTGAAAATGCAATATGAAAGATATAAGTATCCATCCCATGTTTATTGCCAGATTATTCACAATTGCCAATATATTAAAACATCCTACCTGCCTATCAAAGAATTAATGGATAAAGAAAAAGTACCATATTACTATATGTACTGGAGTATTATTCAGCCATGAGAAAAAAATTCTGTCATATGTGAAAACATGGATGAAACATGAGGGCATTATGCCAACTGAGACAGGTTAAAGAAAATACCATATCACCTCACATTTATTTGGATTAAAAAATAAAAACTCAAAGAAACAGAAAACTTCAATTCTTTACTGGTCTGCAATGATCAAGACCTTCCTTGCTTCCTTCAAATTACTGCACAGACAGTTAGGCCGAAGAAGAAGAATGTGGCTACAGTGGGGACAGCAGGGGACTTGGAGATCCTAGATTTTCTTCACAAGGTGAAAAACTATAGAGATTCTGTGCCAGGGCACCAAGGCAGAATTTGAATGGAACCCTGGATTCATGTGCTCCCTCTCCAACATTTGGCCCATGTGCAACTTCATGTTTCTCTGAATATGCAACATTATGCCCCGCCTCAATTTTAAGGCTTTAAGAGACTTGGGTCACCACAGAACCTTAAAACAGCAAAAGGTATGGATGGCAATAGAGGGCTTCAACCCAAGTGTATTTTCTGAATCACTCTACATTCTGGACCAGTGTGGATGTGCCTACCTGTCCCTCATAACTGCCTGATACAGTGTGCTTCCAGCTGGGTACTTTTACATCTGAAATCCCTCATGTCAGTAGTGCTTGTGTGAGGGGTCTTATAGAGTCAGGGCATTGAGGTGCACCAATGGATTTTCTCTATACGAGATTTGTCATGATTATTTTCTAATAACTGGGTCAGAGCGAATCTGTTCCTGTCTTTTGGGGAAAAAAATTATGGTCACTAGGGGTGGGATGCGGAGTAGAGATAAAGGTTGAAGGTGATCAAAGGGTATAAACCTCCAATTAAAATGTGAATGAGATCTGGGGATATAATGCACACCACAAGGATAGAACCATTAATTAAGAGATACTTCATTTTAAGTGGAGTTTGTAGGCCAGAGGGGGTGCTCTCATTCCCTACCACTCCATGTCAATTGCAGGCCCAACAAGAAGAAACAAAACTTTGCGTCTTCAACAGTAAGAGTTTTACTCCTATATTAGCCAATAAAAACCTACTACAATCCAAGATCACAGTTTTTTCAATGGAATCTCTGTATATAACAGCTTTTCCCAACTCCCCTTTTCCTCTGTAAAAGAATACTTCCCTCCTTTGTTTTCTGGACTTGCTTGTGTTTCACCATAGGTTGCATGTCCTGAATTGCAATTCTTTGCTGTTCCCAAATAAACACATTTGCTGGTAAAATAACGGGTTCTTACAAGCCAAAAACAACTGTAGTTATCCATATCATATTCAATGTTTGAAAGTTGCTAAGAGTGTAAAATTTTAAAGATTTCACCACTATGGAATGAACAAGATGGTGGAGCAGGAAGACCCTGAGCTCACCTTCTCTTACAGGCACACCCAAATCACACCTATATAGAGAGCAACTATGGATGAGAAATACTTGAAGACTAACAGAAAAGATCTCTACAACTAAAGATAGAAAGAAGTATCCAAACCAAGAGAGGTAGGAGGGGACGAGTAGAGGTAAAAACCCATACCACCAGGGAGGTAACACACAAATGGGAAGATAATTAACAATTGCAGGGAGTAAGAGTTACACATTGGGATCCCAAGCCTGGAGGTCCTCAGCCAGGGAGATAAGCCCACAGACTGTTTGGTTGTGAAGACAAGTGAGGCTTAATTTAGGAGAGATAGAGAGACATAGGAAATAGAGACTCTGCTCTTAAAGAGTGCACAGAAAATCTCATGAGCGCTGAGACCCATAATATAAGCAGTAATTGCAAAATATCCTGGATCAGACCCACTGGTGATAGTGCAGAGCCTCTCAGAAAGACAAGAGGCAACTGACACACACCCTGGGAACATAGACGTTATAGGCTGCTATTTTGGGGACCTCGTTCTACCAAGAGGATGTTAGGGCCCTCAAGTACCATTTTGGAATTTTCCCTCTAGCTTATTGTCATAGGGACCTGACCCCACCCACCAGCCTGTCAACATAAGTAAGTCTTATTTCAGGCCAAACAACTACCTGGATGGGGACAGAGCACAATTAATCAGCAGTCCACCTTCCTTAAGACCCCCTGAGGCCCCAGATGCCCTGAAACTTGAACCCATCCACAGGGAACACAGGACATTGTCCTGCCCACCAATGAACTGGCACTAGCTTCAGGACTTTCAAGGTCCCAAACCCAGCTCTCAGGATACAGCTCTGCACACCATTGGGTTGACCTTAACTTCAGGACACCAAGGGTCCTGCAGAGAGAGACAGAAGGAATAGGCTCCACCAACAAGTGGGGTGGGACTTGTTGGGACTCCT
Source organism: Grampus griseus (assembly GCF_964374135.1). NCBI lineage: Eukaryota > Metazoa > Chordata > Mammalia > Artiodactyla > Delphinidae > Grampus > Grampus griseus. The sequence continues at coordinate 13,269,142 of NC_139016.1, read as the reverse complement.
GGGTATCAGCTGCATCCACAAGTAGGTCAAAATCAGCCCTGGCCACCCTCAAGGCACTGACATCACTCACCAACATAACAACATCAGGCCTGAGAACCCATGGACCTTCAGCCAGCAGCCCTTGTGGAGGAGGAAGGAAAAAATCACACTTAAGGGAACAGAGCCAACTCAAGTCCATCATCAGAATTTCTGCCACAAAATCCTGGTATCAGATACAACCACTGACAGGGTAATGATGACCACTAGAGAGGAAGTGTTGCATCATACTTGTGCAAGCTCCAGCTTCTCCGCTTACAGCCCAACCCACGGCTGAAGTGTTAGCAGTGAGCACACCCTGAGGAAACTGGTGACTGGGGTCCACCTCAAATCTAAGCCTCCCATCAAAGCACACACAGTATGTATAGAAACAGTGTCACATAAAAATACCATTTCAAGGCCACAATATATAACTGTATCACCTAAATTCATAGAGGCAGAGAAAGTTAAGTAAAATGAAAAGGCAGAGGAACTACTCTCAACTGAAGAAGCAAGAGAAAACAGTTGAAAAAAAGTAATAATGAAACAGAAAGAAAAAAATTACTGGATAAAGAATTCAAAACATGGACAGTAAAATCAGTTTAACAAGAAACAACAAAATATAAAGAAGACCAAACAAAAATAGATAATTCGATAGCTGAAATTAAAAACACATAAAAGGAATAAAGAGCAGGCTGAGTGATACAGAAGAAAGCATAAATGATATGGAATATAGAACAATGAAAATCACCCAATCAGAAGAGTAGCAGAAAGAAAACTGAACAAAACTTGAAAGTAATCTAGGATATATCTGTGATAACTTTAAACATGCCAAATATTTACATTATAGACATTCCAGAAGAAGAGAGAGAAGAGGGATCAAACATGTATTTGAGGAAATTATGGCTAAAATCTTTCCAAACCTGAAGAAAGAAACATATCCAGGTACAGAAATCACAAAGAGACCCAAACAAGATGAACACAAAGAGGCCAACACCAAGATATATCACAATAAAAATGACAAAAGTTAAAGATAAACAGAGAATTCTAAAAGTAGTAGAAAAAACTAGTCATGTACAAGGTAATCCCCATAAGGCTATCAGCTAATTTCTCTGCAGAGATATTACAGGCCAGAAGACAGTAGCATGATATATATCTAAATCCTGAAAGAAAAAGACCTGCAATATAGGTACACTACCCAGCAAGATTGTCATTTAGTATTGAAGAAAAAATAAAGAGCTTCTCAGATAAGCAAAAACTAAAAGAATTCACCAATACCAAACACACCTAACAGAAATGTTGACAGCACATCAACAGAAGAAAGGAACAACATGATCATGTCAACATGATCATGCTTTCTGCAGAAAAAGCATTTGATAAGATTCAACATTCATTCATGATAAAAAAAAATCTCACCAAAATGAGTATAGAGACAACATATCTCAACATAATAAAAGGCATTTATAACAAATCCACAGCCAATATAATGCTCAACAGTGAAAAGTTAAAAGCCTCCCAACTAAATTCTGGGGAAAAAAAAAAGGATGCCCATTCTCTCCATTTCTATTCAATGTACTATTGGAAATTCTAGCCACAGCAATCAGACAAGAAAAACACCATATCCAGAGAGTAAGAGAATAGGTGAAATTATCACTGTATGCAGATGACATGACACTCCTTATAGAAAGCCCTTAAAAAAAAGCTCACAAAAACTATTATAACTAATAAATGAATTCAGCAAGCTAGGAGGATACAAGATCAATATATAGAGAAATCTGTTGCATTTCTTTACACTAACAATAAAATATCAGATAAAAAAGTAAAAATATCAGATAAAATAGTAAAATAAAATTATCATTTAAAATTGACTCAAAAAATACAATAGCCTAGGAAGAAGCCTAAGTGATGATGTAAAAGCCCTATAAATGGAGAAATATAAAACAATGATCAAAAGAACTTGAAGATGGTAAAAAGAGTCTGTCATACAGAGTGAAGTAAGTCAGAAAGAGAAAAACAAATGCCATATGGTAACAAATGCCATATGGTAACACATATATATGGAATCTTAAAAAATAAAGTTTATGAAGAACCTAAGGGCAGGGCAGGAATAAAGTAGAGAATGGACTTGAGGACACGGGGAGGGGGAAGGGTAAGCTGGGAAAAAGTGAGAGAGTGGCACGGACATATATACACCACCAAAGGTAAAACTGATAGCTTGTGCGAAGTGGCCGCATAGCACAGGGAGATCAGCTCGGTGTTTTGTTACCACCTAGAGGGGTGGGATAGGGAAGGTGGGAGGGAGGGAGATGCAAGAGGGAAGAGATATGGGGATATATGTATATGTATTACTGATTCACTTTGTTATAAAGCAGAAACTAACACACCATTATAAAGCAATTTTACTCCCATAAAGATGTTAAATGTTAAATATAAAGCTGTGGAGAGCAGTAAGATGTAAAAAAAAAAACATTGAAGATGATAAAAATTAATGGAAAGATATTCCTTGCTATTAGATTGGAAACATTGATACTGATAAAGTGGCCATACCACCCAAAGCAATCAACAGATTTAATGCTATCCCTATCCAAATATTCAAGACATTTTTTACAGAGGTAGAACAAATAATACTAAAATTTATATGAAATAACACACACACACACACACACACACACGCATACACTCACAAAGACAAAACTCACCAGATTGTCAATGCTATTCCAAGGAAAAAAGAACAAAGATAGAGGCATACACCTCCCACACTTTAGACAATACTACAAACCTACAGTAATCAAAACAGCATGGTATTGGCACAAAACCAGACATACACATCAGTGGAACAAAATAGAGAGCCCAGAAATAAACCTACTTACCTGCAGTGAGTTAATATTTGACAAAAGAGGCCTCAATACACAATGCAGAAAGGTAGTCTCTTAAGTAAATGGTGTTGGGAAAGCTGGACCACCCTATGTAAACCAATAAAATTAGAACACAGCCTCACACCATACATAACAATAAACTCCAAATGACTGAAAGTCTTCAATATAAGACATGTCACCATAAAACTCCTTGAAGAGAACATAGGCAAAACATTCTCTGACATAAATTGTAGTAATATTCTTAGTCTACCAAGGCAAAAGAAATGAAAGCAAACATAAATAAATGGTACCTAGTCAAACTTAAAAGCTTGCTCTACAAATGTAATGATCAACAAAACAAAGAGACAGCCTATGGACTGGAGAAAATACTTTCAAATAATGCGACCAACAAGAGCTTAAATTCCAAAATATACAAAAGCTCATACAACTGAATATAAATAACCAAACAAGGTAATAGCAAATGGGTGAAAACCTAAATAGACATTTCTCCAAAGAAGACATACAGGTGGGCAAGACACAGGAAAATAGTTACTTATTAGAGAAATGCAAAGCAAAACTCCAAAGAGTTATCACCTTACAACAGTCAGAATGGCTATCATCAAAAAGTCTACAAATAGTGCTGGAGAGAGGGCGGAGAAAAGGGAATCCTTGTACACTGTTGGTGAGAATGTAAATTGTGGCAGCCACTATGAAAATAGTGTGAAGTTTTTTTAAAAACTAAAAATAGAGCAATGATATTATTCAATAATCCCACTCTTGGGAATATATCTAGAAAAGATGAAAACAATAATTTGAAAGATTCATACACCCCAGTGTTCACAGCAGAACTATTCACAGTACCCAAGACATGGAACAATCCAAGTGTGCACCAACAGATGAGTGGTTAAAGATGATATGGTGTATATACACAATGGAATATTACTCAGCCATAAAAAGAATAAAATATTGTCCTTTGTAGCAACACTGATGAACCTAGAGATTATCATACTAAGTGAAATAAGTTAAAGAAAGGCAAATATTACATATCATTTATATGTGGAATCTAAATCAAATAATACAAATGAAACTTATTTACAAGACAGAAACAGACTCATAGATATAGAAAACAGACTTATGGGTACCAAAGGGGAAAGGCAGTGGGGATAATTAAATGAAGAGTATGGGATTAACAGATCACACCTCTCTATATAAAACAGATAAGAAGCAAGGATTCACTGTAAAACACAGAAAACCATATTCAGTATCTTATAATAAACTATAGTGGAAAATAATCTGAAGCTGTACACCAGATACTAACACAATATTGTAAATTAACTATAGTTAAATAAAAAAGAAATATTGAAGGGTCTCCTTTAGATAGAAAAGAAGTAAGAATCTACAGGAAAAGGAAAATCCAGTAGGAAACACAAATATATAGTAACTATTGAAGTTCACATAAGTCAGTATGCAGATTAAGAAACAGAAATATAGTAGAATCAACTATAACTAAAATAAACAGTAAATGAATAAGCCTGAAGATGTAAAAAATGATATCATTACCATAAATTTTAGGGGAAAAGAGTAAAAACATTTTAGAATATGTTTGGACATTAATGACTATATATTTAAAGCTAAAAGATATAATTATGGGGCAACATAGTTACCATGGGGTCCATATATGTTTTTATAGGTTAAAAACTTATAATTTATACAGCAAAAAAAAAAAAAAAGAAATGAACCCAAGCATATTACTAAAGAAAATCATCAAATCACAGCTGGAGACCCCAAAAGAAGATATGAAGAGAAAAGAATACCAAAACACTGGAAAACAAGTAATAAAATAGAAAAAAGTAAATACCTATCAATAATTACTTTAAGTGTCAATAGATGAAGTACTCCAATAAACAGACATAGGGTGGTTGACTGAATAAAAATAAAAGTCCCTTCAATATCCTGCCAACAAGAGGCTAACTATAGGGTAAAATCACACATAGGCTGAAAGTGAGGGGATGAGAAAAGATATTTCATGTAATTGACAAGAACACTGGGGTAACATTAAGCATATAAGACAAAATAGAGTCTAAAATATATCCTACAACTAATGACAAAGCAGGGACTCATATAATGATAAAGGGATTAATACAAAAATGATCTTACACTTGTCAACATATATGCACCTAGCACAGGAGCACCTAAACTTACAAAGAAAATACTAAGAGATATAAAAGGAGAAATGGACAACAATAAAATAATAGTCTGTAACACCTCACCAACTTCAATAAAGAAATCATCCAAAGAGAAAATTAATAATCTTAAATGACACAATAGACGAGGTAACTTAATTGATGTTTACAGAACATTATTTCCCCAAAAAACAGAATACATTTTCTTTGTAAATACATATGAAATATTCTCTCCAGGGTAGATCACATACTAGGTGAGAAAACAAAAGCTTCAATAAATTAAGATTATATAAATTATATAATTGTTTTCAACCACAATGGAATGAAACTAGAAATCAACTGCAAAAAGAAAAACAGAAAAAAGCAAAGCATATGGAGACTAAAAACCATCCTACTAAAACCAGTGAGTCAATGACAAAATGAGACAATAAATTATAAAATACAAGACAAACAAAAATAAAAACACAAGTTCAAAATTTATGTTACACAGCAAAAGCAATTCTAAAAGAGAAGATTATACTGATACTGGTCATTTTCAAGAACAAGAAAAATCTCAAATAAACAACATAATGCACCTCCTAAAAACATTAGAAAATGAAAAAGAACAATAAAAGCCTAAAGTCAGCTTAGAAGGAAGGAAATACTAAAGCTCAGAGGGGAAATAAATAAAATAAAGATAAAAACAAAACTATTATAAAGACCAACATAAAAACAGTTGTTTTTTGTTTTGTTTTTTTTTTTTCTGGTACGCAGGCCTCTCACTGTTGTGGCCTCTCCCATTGTGGAGCACAGGCTCTGGACACGCAGGTTCAGTGGCCATGGCTCATGGGCCCAGCCGCTCTGCAGCATGTGGGATCTTCTCAGACCGGGGCATGAACCCGTGTCCCCTCCATCGGCAGGCGGACTGTCAACCACTGCGCCACAAGGGAAGCCCAAGAGTTGGTTTTTTGATACAATAAACAAAACTGACAAACCCCTGCCACACTCATCAAAAAGAAAAGAGAGAAGTCTCAAATACACAGAATCCAACTTGAAAGAGAAGAAATAACAATCCACACCATAGAAATTTTTTAAAATCATAAGAGAATATTATGAAGAATTACATGAAAACAAATTGAATACCATAGAAGTAGACGAATTTCTAGAAACCTATGGCCTGCTAAGCCTGCCAATACTGACTGAAGAATAAACATAGTATTGAACAGTCCAACATGAACAGTGAAACACAATCTGTAATTTTAAAAAAATGTCTAGAACCAGACGGCTTCATTGGGGAATTATACCAAACGCACAGTGTAAAAAATTATGCCAATCCATCTCAAACTATTGCAAAAAACTGAAGATTTGGGAACACTCCCAAATTATTCTGTTAGGCCCCCATAACCCTGATATGAAGATCACATAGAAACACTACAAAAATAAAAATTACAGGCCAATATCTTTGATAAACCTACATACAAAAATCTTCAATAAAATATTAGCAAACAAGCCAACAATATATGAAAGATCATACACCATGATCAAGGTATAGTCATTCCATTGTCAAAAGGAAAAATTAGAGATATACAAATCATTCAGTGTGATACACCACATTAATAAAAGTTAAGACAAGATCACATGAACAGCTCAATAGACACAGAAAAATCATTTGAGAAAATTCAACAACCATCCCGGGTAAAAATTCTCACCAAAGTGGGTTTGAATGGAACATACTCAACATAATAAAGGCCAATTATGAAAATCCACAGCCAACATAATATTCACTAATGAAAAGGTAAAATCAGAAGCAATACTAAGGATACCCACAGTCACTAATTTTTTCAACATAGTACTGAGAGACTTAGCCTAAGCAGAGAGAGAGAAAAAACAAAAGAAAGAAAGAAAAAAGTATCCAAATGTAATGGAAGAGGTAAAAGTATCATTGAATGCAGATGACATGATACTCTATACAGAAAACACTAGACTCCACACAGAAGCTATTAGAACTAATAAATTCAGCAATGTAACAGATAGAAGATTAATACCTATAAATCTGTTGTGTTTTTTTACACTAACAATGAAATACCAGAAATTGAAAGGAAATAAAAAGCAAACACTTGATTGGATTAAAAAAAAAAAGAAAGAAAGAAAAACAGGAAAATAACTGAGGAGATGAAAACTCTAAAAAACACTGACAAAGAAAACTGAACATGATAAAAAAGGATGTAAGGTATTCCATGTTCTTGGATTGGAAGAATTAATATTGTTAAAATGGCCATACTATCCAAAGAAAATGACAGATTTAATGTGATTTCTATCAAATTATCCATGATGTTTTTGACAAAACTAGAACCAACAATTCTAAAATTTGTATGGAACAACAAAAGACCTAAAATTATCAAAGCAATCGGGGAAAAAAAATTAGAAAAAAGCTGGAGGTATAATTTCTAGACTTCAGGAGATTTAAAAAAAAAGAAAAAACTCTCATGAATTGACATACAAAGAGAGACAGAATCACAGACATACAAAAAAATACCACTTATGGTTACCAAAGGGGAAAGATATGTGGGAGAAACATCTTAAGAGTGTGAAATTAACAGATACAAACTACTATAAATAAAATAGATAAGCAAAACTGTTTTACTATACACTCCAGGGAATTATATCCAATATCTGGTAATAATTTGTAATGGAATATAACCTGAAATAAAAAACCCACAGAAAAGCCTGAATCACTAAGCTGTACATCCGAGACTAACACAATCTTGTAAATCATCTAAACTTCAATGTAAAATAGTTTAAAAAAATAAAAAAGATCAATAAAAACATGATTTGATTTTTGCAAAAGGAAAAAAAGTTGTAAAACTTTAGCCAGGCTCAACAAGAAGAAAGAAGAGAGGACTCAGACAAATGAGACATGAAATGAAACAGGAGAAATAAAAATTGATACTACAGAAATATGAAAAAAGCATGATATAAATAATTACATACAGACCAAATAACCTATAAGAAATTGACTAATTCTAGAATTATATCATGAATAAACAGATCATTACAGGTGAAATTGCCTTTGTAATAAAAATAACTTCCAATTTAAAAAAAAGTCAGAGATCTGATAGTGTCACAGGGAAGTAACAAAAATATAAGAAAAATAACACCTATACTTGTCAAACAATTACAAAAAATTGAACAGGAGCAAATACTCACAAATTCATTCTGTGAGACCAACATTAATCTGATTCCAAAACCAGATGAAAACACGACAAAAACAAACAAAAAAACAAACAAAAAAAAAAGAAAAAGAAAATTACAGATTAATATCTTTGGTAAATATAGTTGTAAAAATTCTCAATAAAATGTTAAAATTTGAATGTGACCATATATTAAAAATATTTTACCCCATGATCAAGTTGCATTAATTCCACATTCACAAGGATGGCTCAACATATGCACATGAATCAGTGTGATACACCACGTTAAGAAAAGGAAATATAACAATCACATGAACATCTCAACAGATGCAAAACAAGGGGGGGGGGATGACATATTTCAATATAGATTCATAATAAACATGCACATCAAAGTGTGTATAGAGGACACATATCACAATATAATAAAGAAAATTTATACCAACCCACAGCCAACATCATATTCAAACATGAAAAGCTGGAAACCTTCCCATTATATTTAGGAACAAGAGAAGAGTGGTATTTAATATAGTATTAGAAGTCCTAGCCATAGATCAGATGAGAAAAAAATAAAAACTGTAACCAAATTGGATTAGAAGAGGTAAAACTGTCAGGCTGCATGGTACAATATACAGAGAACCCTAAATTCCCCATCCAAAACCTATTATAATTAAACAACAAATTCAACAAGGTTGCAAGATACATGATTAATACACAGAAATCTATTGTGTTTCTATGAAATAATAATGACATATCAGAAAGAGAATGTGAAAAAAACATTTTTATTTTTTTTAACATTTTTAAAGAACCTCCATACTGTTCTCCATAGTAGCTGTATCAATTTACATTCCCACCAACAGTGCAAGAGTGTTCCCTTTTCTCCACAACCACTCCAGCCTTTATTTTTATAGTTTATTTTTTTAATTTTTTAAACATCTCTATTGGAGTACAATTGCTTTACAATGGTGTGTTAGTTTCTGCTTCATAACAAAGTGAATCAGTTATACACACACATATGTTCCCATATCTCTTCCCTCTTGCATCTCCCTCCCTCCCACCCCCCCTAACCCACCCCTCTAGGTGGTCACAAAGCACCGAGCTGATCTCTCTGTGCTATGCGGCTGCTTCCCACTAGCTATCTATTTTACGTTTTATAGTGTATATATGTCCATGTCACTCTCTCACTTTGTGAGAGCTTACACTTCCCCCACCCCATATCCCCAAGTCCATTCTCTAGGAGGTCTGTGTCTTTATTCCTGTCTTACCCCTAGGTTCTTCATTACATTTTTTTCTTAGAATTCATATATATATTTTAGCATACAGTATTTGTCTTTCTCTTTCTGACTTACTTCACTCTGTATGACAGATTCTAGGTCCATCCACCTCACTACAAATAACTCAATTATGTTTCTTTTTATGGCTAATATGCCATTGTATATATGTGTCATAACTTGTGTGTGTGTGTGTGTGTGTGTGTGTTACGCGGGCCTCTCACTATTATGGCCTCTCCCATTGTGGAGCACAAGCTCTGGATAAGCAGGCTTAGAGGTCATTGCTCACGGGCCTAGCTGCTCCTAGCTGCCTAGGGCACGTGGGATCTTCCCGGACTGGGCACGAATCTGTGTCCCCTGCATCGGCAGGCAAACTCTCAACCACTGCGCCACCAGGGAAGCCCTGCCACATCTTGTTTATCCATTCATCTGATGATGGACACTTAGGTTGCTTCCATCTCCTGGCTATTGTAAATAGAGCAGCAATGAATAATTTGGTACATGACTCTTTTTGAATTATGGTTTTCTCAGGGTATATGACCAGTAGTGGGAATGCTGGGTCATATGGTAGTTCTATTTGTAGTCTTTTAAGGAACCTCCATACTGTTCCCCATAGCGGCTGTACCAATTCATATTCCCACCATATTCCCATCACCTTGATACCAAAACCAGACAGGGATGTCACAAAGAAAGAAAACTACAGGCTATTATCACTGATGAACATAGATGCAAAAATCCTCAACAAAATACTAGCAAACAGAATCCAACAGCACATAAGAACGATCATACACCATGATCAAGTGGGGTTTATTCCAGGAATGTAAGGATTCTTCAATATATGCAAATTAATCAATGTGATAAACCATATTAACAAATTGAAGGAGAAAAACTATATGATCATCTCAATAGAGGCAGAGAAAGCTTTTCACAAAATTCAACACCCATTTATGATAAAAACTCTGCAGAAAGTAGTCATAGAGGGAACTTTCCTCAACATAATAAAGGCCATATATGACAAACCCACAGCCAACATCATCCTCAATGGTGAGAAACTGAAAGCATTTCCACTAAGATCAGAAACAAGACAAGGCTATGTTTATTTGTAATACTTCTTCTTTTTTATCCTTTTTGTTATAGTTAAGATTTGAATATACTATTCCTAAAAAGAGGTACAGTATTCTAATTCTGAATATATCACCTGAATCAGGTTTGTGTATTTTTATCTTTTTATTTCATTTGAAGAGCTCCTTTCACATTCTTTGTTATGCAGATCCAGTGTTGGTAAAATCTCTCAGCTTTTCTCTGTCTTGAAAAGCCAAGTGTTTTTTTATCTATAAAACATAAATTTGCAGGACAAAATAGTCTTGGCTGTCAGTTTTTATCTTTTAATGTTTTGAGTATGCCATTCTAATATCCCCTGACCTATAGAATTTCTGCTGAAAAATCTGCTGATAGCCTAATGGGTATACATATATAGGTTAACTGTGTTTTTCTCTCCTGGCTAATGTTTAAATTCTTTTCTTATCACTGACTTTTCACAGTTTCAGTATATCTTGGAGGTCTTTTAAACTTTTCATTGAGGTAATAAGGTGTTATGCTGGTTTTGTGAACTTTAATTTCCCGTTGTTTTCCCAGGTTTGCGAATTTCCCAGGTATTACCTCTTTAACTAAGCTCTTTGTTCTCCTTTCTCTCTCTTCTTCTGGAATAATCATTATTCTTTTGTTAGCCTTTCTCACGAAGTCATATAGTTCTAGCAAGGTTTCTTCCCTTTTAAAAAATCTTAGCTCTCACACATCTTCCTCTGAATTATGATAAATTTCTATTTGAGTTCACTAATTCTCTCTTCCATGTAATCTGATCTATTTCTAGTGCATTCTAGGGCAATTTTTACCACATTTATGGAGTTCTTTTGCTCCAGAATTTGTTTTTTTTCTTTTTTAGAATTGTAGTCTTTTTAAGTAAAGTACTCCTTCTTTAGTTAACTTTGTTCTGAGATTGCCTTTCTGAGTTTTCCTGTAGCTCATCAATTTTTCATAACCCCTATTTTAAATCCATTAACATTTTGATGGCAATATTTTATATCTTTCGGTTCAGTTGCATAACATTGTTAGTTTTTTGTGATAATGTAGTACCATGATTTTATTCACAGTGTTTGATGAAAAGTGCCTCTGATCTGCATTTGAAGTAGCAAACACCTTTCTTATTTATGCAAGACTTTGTTCACTTTGATTGTAAGAATATATAAGGTTGATAGTTTGGAGCCTTCCTTTTTTTTTTTCAGAGATGGTGCTGTAGTACAAGATTTTGATTTCTCTCACTAGTGTTATCGTCAAATAAAGTTAGGTACAGAAAAAACCAAGGATGGTGGCAGAATAGGAAGAGGTGTATATTCAGCATTTTGGGCTTTGTGTGTGCCCATGGCTCAGTACAGGGATCCTCAAGTGAAGAGTTCCAGTGGACCTTGGAATTCCTCTTACCTTCCAGGGGAGACTATATGATTTATTTTTGTTGTCTTTGCCTATTTTCCCCCTCCCTGCTACTGTAGTCTCTACTCAGTAAGGGCAACTTGTTCCTCCAACTGCAGCACACATGGCTGGGCAGACTATCTCCCCCCACCCTCCACTCACCTCTTTTATGCTTTCTCTCCTTTTCAGGAAATATACTGCCTCAATGTCAGAGTGGATTCTGCCTTTCCTGCCAGCAAAATAAACATGGTAATGGATGTTAAGATTTATTGTGGTGATTATTTTGCAATATACACGCATATTAAATCATTATGTTGTACATCTGAAACTAATATAATGTTATATGTCAATTATACAGCAGCAAAAATTTCAGAAACTGTCAGTGTGCACGCATGAAAAGAAGTGCAAAAGTATAACTTTTCCAGAAGAAACCAACTTTAAAACTATATGCACTAATAGCAAAGGGATGAGAAAGATATACCATGCTAACGTTAATCAAAAGGATGCCAGAGGGCTTCCCTGGTGGCGCAGTGGTTGAGAGTCCGCCTGCTAATGCAGGGCACATGGGTTCGTGCCCCGGTCCAGGAAGATCCCACATGCCGCGGAGCGGCTGCTCCCGTGAGCCATGGTCGCTGAACCTGCGCATCCGGAGCCTGTGCGCCGAAACGGGAGAAGCCACAGCAGTGAGAGGCCCGCGTACCACGAAGAAAAAAAAGGATGCCAGAATACCTATTTTAGTTTCAAACAAAGCTGATTTCTGAGCAAGAAATTTATGAAGAGTAAATATGAGCATTACATAACCAAAAGTCAAACAACTCTTTGAAACAACTTAAAAATCCTTAGTGTATGCTTACTTAACAGTATCAAGATATGTATGCAAAACAGATAAAAGGGAAAAGACATACATTTCTTATTATAGTTGGAAACTTCAACAACTTTTTTCAATAATTGAGAGAGCGCATAGACAGAAAGTCAGCAAGGACAAAGTTGAAGTGAACAGCACCATAAATCAGCTTATTTTAATAGACGTATATATATTAATACTTACTCCCACAACGGCAGAATAAATATTTTCTAAAGCACATATGAAATATCCTCCAAGATAGACAAATTCTCATCTTAAGTGCACTTTAACACATTTTGTTGATTTAATAACACAAATGTCTGCTTTCAGATGACAGTGCAGTTCAACTGAAAAAAAATGAGAGAAACATGCTGGAAAAATCTCAAAACACTTGTAAATGAAAACACACTTCTAGAGAACATTTGGATCAAAGAAGTCAAGAAATTTTAAAGATTCTCTATTGAAAAATATTGGAGACACAACTTATCCAAGTTTCTGGGATGCAGCAAAATCAGTGCTTAGAGAAAAACTTATAGCTTTGAATGCCTCTGTTTAAAAAAATAATCTAGGGGCTTCCCTTGTGGTACAGTGTTTGGGGGTCTGCCTGCAGATGCGGGGTCATGGGTTTGTGCCCTTGTCCAGGAGGATCCTGCATGCCGTGGAGCAGCTGGGCCCATGAGCCATGGCCGCTGGGCCTGCGCATCTGGAGCCTGTGCTCTGCGGTGGGAGAGGCCACAGCAGTGAGAGGCCCGCATACAGCAAAAAAAAACCAAAAAACAAATCTAAAACCAGTAAACCAAACTTGCACTTAAAATACTAAGAAAAAGGCAAACTAAACCAAATAAAGAGGGAAAAAGTAACTGTTAGGGCAGAAGTCAATAAAATTGAAACAGAAAAATAATTAGAAAAATATCAACAAAGAAAAACTGTTTCGTTCAAAAGCTTAACATATGTTTAACTTCCAACAACCCTAATTTTCATGAAACAGAATGCACGTATTACTAATATCAGAAATTTAAGAGGGGATATTACTACTGATCATAAACAGAGAAAGTTAATAAAGGAATGCTATGAACAACTCTCACAAATTTGATCACCTAGAAGACATGGAAAAAATCTTTGAAAGATACATTCTGCCCAAACTCACACAAGTAGAAATAGGCATTTCAAGGGACTCTAGCATAAGGCCAACACAGAAATCTCAGCATCAGGCCTGCCCATCTGTCGACCAGGGTACTAGGCTTTTCCTAGTAGAGATTCTAGCATTGTTTTTTTTTGCTGTTTGTTTTTTCCATAGATGGCAGTCCCAGGCATGGCTACAAAACCCAGCACAGAGTCCACCAATAGATTCATGTGTCAGTCCCAAAAATCCATGGGCCAGAGCAGGAGGAGAGCATTGTGAACCATGACACTTGGCTTGCCCACAAACAGCAGCACCTTATGGGAATCCTGACCTGTTCAACTGTCCTTGCGCCCTGAGAGGAGGCCTGATCACTCACACATCCACCAGCAGTCCTGCCAAACAATATTGTTTTGATAAGTATAGCTTTGAAATACAGTTTGAAATTAGGAACTATGATGCTTCCCACTTTGTTCTTTGTCACGATTGTTTCATCTTATCAGATTCTTTTTTTATTCCATACATATTTTAATATTGTTTGTTCTATTTCTTTGAAAACTGCCATTGAAATTTTGATAAGAATTGCATTAAATCTGTGATCGTCTGGGGGTAGTATAGACAACATTAATTTTTTCATTCATGAGCATGGACTATCTTTCAATTTTGTTGTCTCTGCTTCAATTCTTTCTACTAAACTATAGTTTTTATTGTACCGACATTTACTTTCTTGGTTAAACTTATTCCTAGGTAATTTACTCATTTTGATGCAATTGTGAATGGAATTGATTTCTTAACTTCTTTAACAGTTTGGTATTACTTGTACAAATGTAAAAAAGTTTTGTATATTGCAACCTTAATTCATTCATTATTTCTAAAGTTTTTTGGGTCGTCTAAATTTTGAACTTTAGGATTCTCTACTTAATATCATGTCTTCTGCAAATAGTTGTAGTCTTACTTCTTTCTTTCCAATTTAAATACTTTTATTTCTTTTTCACCTGAATGCTCAGTCTAGAACTTCTAATGCTATGTTGAATAAAAGAGTTAAAATGTGGCATTTTTGTCCTGTTCCAGATTTTACAGAGAAATCTTTTAACTCTTCACTGTTGTGTGTGGTAGCTGTGGGCTTTTCATATATGACTTTTAATATAATGAGATATGTTCCAGCCTTACTCATTTTTGAACAGTTTTTATTATAAGTGGATGTTCTATTTTGTTATATAACTTCTCTGCATCTCTTGAGATGAGCATATGATTTTTATATTACACTATGTTAATTTTTGTATCACACTAATTGATTTGTTTATGTTAAACCATTATTGCACACCTGGAATTAATTGTACTTTATCATGTTGTATGATTCTTTTTTTTTATTTCCCTCCACTCATCTAGTAATGTTATAACAAATTTAATTTTCTAATGTTAAAACATTGCTTTATTGAGACAAACTCAATTTTGTCATTGTATATTATCATTTTTATATGCTGTTAAATTTGATTAGCCTTTCTTTTTGCTTATGTTGGCATTTGAAGTATAAACTCTCTAAGTACTGCTTTAGCTTCACCTCACACATTTTGATTGCCAGTACTTTTTATTATCATTCAGTTTAAAATATTCTCTAATTTCTATGAACATTTCTTCTTTGAACCAATTATTTAGCAGTGTTTTCCAATTCTAAAAATTCTTTAAAAATTACTGTTTAATCATTGATTCCTTCTTTTTTAAATTATTTTTATTATTTTTGAATTTTATTTTATTTATTTTTTATACAGCAGGTGCTTATTAGTTATCCAATTTGTACATATTAGTACATATATGTCAATCCTAATCTCCCAATTCATCATATCACCAAGACCCCCACCACTTTCCCCCCTTGTCATCCATACATTTGCTCTCTACCTCTGTGTCTCAATTTCTGCCCTGCAAACCTGTTCATCTGTACCATTTTTCTAGGTTCCACATATATGTGTTAATACACGATATTTGTTTTTCTCTTTCTGACTTACTTCACTTTGTATGACAGTCTCTAGATCCATCCATGTCTGTACAAATGACCCAGTTTTGTTCCTTTTTATGGCTGAGTAATATTCCATTGTATATATATACCACATCTTCTTTATCCATTCATCTGTCAATGGGCACTTAGGTTGCTTCCATGTCCTGGCTATTGTAAATAATGCTGCAATGAACATTGGGGTGCATGTGTCTTTTTGAATTATGGTTTTCTCTGGGTATATGTCCAGTAGTGGGATTGCTCAGTCATATGGTAATTCCATGTTTAGTTGTTTAAGCAACCTCCATACTGTTCTCCATAGTGGCTGTATCAATTTACATTCCCACCAACAGTGTGAGAGGATTCCCTTTTCTCCACACCCTCTCCAGTATTTGTTGTTTGTAGATTTTCTGATAATGCCCATTCTAACTGGTGTGGGTGATACCTCACTGCAGTTTTGATTTCCATTTTTCTAATAATTAATGATGTTGAGCAGCTTTTCATGTGCTTCTTGGCCATCTGTATGTCTTCTTTGGAGAAATGTCTATTTAGGTCTTCTGACCACTTTTGGATTGGATTGTTTGTTTTTTTAATATTGAGCGACATGAGCTGTTTATATATTTTGGAGATTAATCCTTTGTGTGTTGATTGGTTTGCAGTTATCTTCTCCCATTCTGAGTGTTGTCTTTTCATCTTGTTTGTGGTTTCCTTTGCTTGTAAAAGCTTTTAAGTTTCATTAGGTCCCATTTGTTTATTTTTATTTCCATTACTCTAAGAGGTGGATCAAAAAAGATCTTGCTGTGATTTATGTCAAAGAGTGTTCTTTCTCTGTTTTCCTCTAAGAGTTTTATAGTGTCTAGTCTTACACTTAGGTCTTTAATTCCATTTTGAGTTTTTTTGTGTGTATGGTGTTAGGGAAGTGTCTAATTTCATTCTTTGACATGTAGCTCTCCAGTTTTCCCAGCACGACTTATTGAAGAGACCATCTTTCCTGCAATGTATATTCTTGCATCCTTTGTCATACATTAGTTGACCATAGGTGCATGGGTTTACCTCTGGGATTTCTATCCTGTTCCATTGATCTATATTTCTGTTTTTGTGCAAGTACCATATTGTCTTGATTACTGTAGCTTTGTAGTATAGTCTGAAGTCAGGGAGTCTGATTCCTCCAGCTTCATTTCTTTCCCTCAAGACTGCTTTGTCTACTCGGGGTCTTTTATATTTCCATAAATATTTTAAGATTTTTTTTGTTCTAGTTCCATAAATAATGCCATTGGTAGTTTGATAGGGATTTCATTGAATCTATAGATTGCTTTGAGTAGTATAGTCATTTTCACAACATTGATTCTTCCAATCCAAGAACATGGTATATCTCTACAATGGTTTGTACCATCATTAATTTCTTTCAACAGTATCTTATAGTTTTCTGCATACAGTTATTTGACTCCCTATGTAGGTATCCCTAGGTATTTTATTTTTCTTGCTGCAATGGTAAATGAGAGTGTTTCCTTAATTTTTCTTTCAGATTTTTCATCATTAGTGTATAGGAATGTAAGAGATTTCTGTGCATTAATTTTGTATCCTGCAACATTACCAAATTCATTGATTAGCTCTAGTAGTTTTCAGGTGGCATCTATAGGATTCTCTATGTATAGTATTGTGTCATCCACAAACAGTGACCGTTTTACTTCTTTTCCAATTTGTATTCCTTTGTTTCTTTTTCTCATTTGATTGTGATGGCTAGGACTTCCAAACTATGTTGACTAATAATGGTGAGAGTGTCTTTTCCCTGACCTTAGAGGAAATGCTTTCAGTATTTCACCATTGAGAATGATGTTTGCTGTGGGTTTGTCATATATGGCCTTTATTATTTTGAGGTAGTTTCCCTCTATGCCCACTTTCTGGAGAGTTTTTGTCATAAATGGGTGAAGTTTGACAATTTTTTTCTGCGTCTATTGAGATGATCATGTGGTTTTTCTTTTTCAATTTATTAATATCGTGTATCACATTGATTGATTTGCATATATTGAAGAATCCTTGCATCCCTGGGATAAATCCCAGTTGATAATGGTGTGTGATTCTTTTAATGTGTTGTTTGCTTCTATTAGTATTTTGTTGAAGATGTTTGCATCTGTCGTCATCAGTGATATTGGTCTGTAATTTTCTTTTTTTGTAGTATCTCTGTCTGGTTTTGGTATCAGGGTGATGGTGGCCTTGTAGAATCAGTATGGGAGTGTTCCTTCCTCTTTTACATTTTGGAAGAGTTTGAGAAGGATAGGTGTTAGCTCTTCTCTAAATATTTGATAGAATTCACCTGTGAAGCCATCTGGTCCTGGACTTTTGTTTGTTGGAAGATTTTTAATCACAGTTTCAATTTCATTACTTGTGATTGGTCTGTTCATATTTTCTATTTCTTCCTGGTTCACTGTTGTAAGGTTATACCTTTCTAAGAATTTGTCCATTTCTCCCAGATTGTCCATTTTATTGGCATAGAGTTGCTTGTAGTCTCTTAGGATGCTTTGTATGATTGTGGTTTCTCTTGTAACTTCTCCTTTTTTCATTTCTAATTTTACTGATTTGAGTCCTCTCCCTCTTTTTCTTGATGAGTCTGGCTAATAGTTTATGAATTTTGTTTATCTTCTCAAAGGATCAGCTTTTAGTTTTATTAATCTTTGCAATTGTTTTCTTTCTTTCTATTTCATTTATTTCTGCTCTGATCTTTATGAATTCTTTCCTTCCACTAACTTTTTGTGTGTGTGTGTGTGGTACATTGGCCTCTCACTGTTGTGACCTCTCCCATTGTGGAACACAGGCTCTGGACGTGCAGGCTCAGTGGCCATGGCTCACGGGCCTAGCTGCTCCACAGCACGTGGGATCTTCCAGGACTGGGGCACCAACCCATGTCCCCTGCATCAGCAGAGAGACTCTTAACCACTGTACCACCAGGGAAGCTCTCCTTCCACTAACTTTGGTTTTCGTTTGTTCTTCTTCTCTAGTTCCTGTTGGTGTAAGGTTAGATTGTTTATTTGAGATGTTTATTGTTTCTTAAGGTAGGATTGTATTGCTATAAACTTCCCTCTTAGAACTGCTTTTGCTGAATCTCTTAGCTTTTGAATCGTTGTGTTTTCATTGTCATTTATCTCTAGGTATTTTTTGATTTCCTCTTTGATTTCTTCAGTGATCTCTTGGGTATTTAGTAACGTATTGTTTAGCCTCCATTAGTGTGTGTTTTTTACATTTTTTCCCTGTAATTGATTTCTAATCTCATAGCGTTGTGGTCAGAAAAGATGCTTGACATGATTTCAATTTTCTTAAATGTCCTGAGGCTTGATTTGTGACCCAAGATGTGATCTATCCTGGAGAATGTTCCATGCACACTTGAGAAGAAAGTGTAATCTGTTTTTGGATGGAATGTCCTATAAGTATCAATTAAATCTATCTGGTCTATTGTGTCATTTAAAGCATGTGTTTCCTTATTAATTTTCTCTTTGGGTGATCTGTCCATTGGTGTAAGTGAAGTGTTAATGTTCCCCACTATGATTGTGTTACTGTTGATTTCCTCTTTTATAGCTGTTAGCAGTTGCCTTGTGTATTGAGGTGCCCCTATATTGGGTGCATATTTATTTATAAATGTTATATCTTCTTCTTGAATTGATCCCTTGATCATTATGTAAAGTCCTTTCTTGTCTCTTGTAACATTCTTTATTTTAAAGTCTATTTTGTCTGATATGAGTATTGATACTCCAGTTGTCTTTTGATTTCCATTTACATGGACTATCATTTTCCATCCCCTTACTTTCAGTCTGTATGTCCCTAGGTCTGAAGTGGGTCTCTTGTCGACAGCACATATATGGGTCTTGTTTTTGTATCCATTCAGTAAGCCTGTGTCTTTTGGTTGGAACATTTAATCCATTCATTTATAAGGTAATTATCTATATGTATGTTCCTATTACCATTTTCTTAATTGTTTTGGGTTTGTTTTTGTAGGTTCTTTTCTTCTTTTTTGTTTCTCACTTAGAAAAGTTCCTTTAGCATTTGCTGTAGGGCTGGTTTGGTGGTGCTGAATTCTCTTAGCTTTTGCTTGTCTGTAAAGCTTTTGATTTCTCCATTGAATCTGAATGAGATCCTTGCTGGGTCGAATAACATTGGTTGTAGGTTCTTCCCTTTCATCACTTTAAATACGTCATGCCACTCCCTTCTGGTTTGTAGAGTTTCTGCTGAGAAATCAGCTGTTAACCTTATGGGACTACCCTTGTATGTTATTTGTTGTTTTTCCTTTGCTGCTTTCAATAATTATTATTTGTCTTTAGTTTTTAGCAATCTGATTACTATGTGTCTTGGCATGTTTCTCCTTGGGTTTATCCTGTATGGGACTCTGTGTGTTTCCTGCGTATGCATGGCTATTTCTTTTCCCATGTTAGAGAAATTTCAAATATAATCTCTTCAAGTATTTTCTTGGGTCCTTTCTGTCTCTCTTCTCCTTCTGGGTCCCCTATAATATGAATGTTGCTGCATTTAATGTTGTTCCAGAGGTCTCATGCTGTCTTGTTTTCTTTTCATTCTTTTTTCTTTACTCTGTGGTGCAGCAGTGAATACCACCATTCTGTGTTCCTGATCACTTATGTGTACTTCTGTTTCAGCTATTCTGCTATTGATTCCTTCTAGTGTAGTTTTCATTTCAGTTATTGTACTGTTTATCTCTGTTTTTTTTTTTTCAATTCTTCTAGGTCTTTGTGAAACATTTCTTGCATCTTCTCGATCTTCGACTCCATTCTTTTTCCGAGGTCCTGGATCATTTTCACTATCGTTATTCTGAAATCTTTTTCTGGATGGTTGTCTATATCCACTTCACTTAGTTGTTTTTGTGGGGTTTTATCTTGTTCCTTCATCTGGTACATAGCCTTCTACATTTTCATCTTGTCTTTCTGTGAATGTGGTTTTTGTTCCAAAGGCTACAGGATTGTAGTTCTTCTTGCTTCTGCTGTCTTCCCTCTGGTGGATGAGGCTATCCAAGAGGCTTATGTAAGCTTCCTGATGGGAAGCATTGGTGGTGGGTAGAGTTGGGTATTGCTCTGGTGGACAGAGCTCAGTAAAACTTTAATCCACTTGTGTGCTGATGGATGGGTCTGTGTTCCCGCCCTATTGGTTGTTTGGCCTGAGGCAACCCAGCACTGGAGTCTACACAGGCTCTTTTTTTTTTTTTTTTATGGTACATAGGTCTCTCACTGTTGTGGCCTCTCCCGTTGCAGAGCACAGGCTCTGGATGCGCAGGCTTAACGACCATGGCTTATGGGCCTAGCCACTCTGCAGCATGTGGTATCTTCCCGGAATGGGGTACGAGCCCGTGTCCCCTGCATCGGCAGGTGGACTCTCAACCACTGCACCACCAGGAAAGCCCTACCCATGCTCTTTTGTGGGGCTAATTGCAGATGCTGGGAGGACTCACACCAAGGAGTACTCCCCAGAACTTCTTCTACCAGTGTCCTTGTCCTCATGGTGAGACAGAGCCATCTCCCACATCTGCAGGAGACCCTCCAACACCAGCAGGTAGATCTAGTTCAGTCTCCTATGGGGTCACTGCTCCTTCCCCTTGTCCCAATGCACACACTACTTTGTGTGTGTCCTCCAAGAGTGGAGTCTCTGTTTCCCCCCATCCTGTTGAAGTCCTGCAATCAAATCCTTCTAGTCTTCAAAGTCTGATTCTCTAAGAATTTCTCCTCCTGTTGTTGGACTCCCAGTTGGGGAAACATGATGTGGGGCTCAGAACCTTCACTCCAGTGAGTGGAATTCTGTGGTATAAGTGTTCTCCAGTTTGTGAGTCACCTACCCAGCAGTTATGGATTTGATTTTTTTGTGATTGCACCCCTTCTACCATCTCATTGTGGCTTCTCCTTCATTTTTGGATGTGGAGTATCTTTTTTGGTGAGTTCCAGTGTCTTCCTGTTGATGATTGTTCAGAAGTTAGTTGTGATTCTGGTGTTCTCACAAGAGGGAGTGAGAGCACATCCTTCTACTCCACCATCTTGTACCAAATCCTCCTCCTGTATGATTCTTCTAATGCATTGTTAAATTTTGTTTGCTAGTTTTCTCTTGAGGATTTTTGCATCTATGCTTATCATAAATATTTGCCTGTAGTGTGTGTGTGTGTGTGTGTGTGTGTGTGTGTGTTTGTCCTCCTCCTCTGGTTTCAGTATAAGAGTAAAGCTGACCTCAAAAAATAAATTCGAATGATGGCCATCATCAAAAAATCTAGAAACAATAAATGCTGGAGAGGGTGTGGAGAAAAGGGAACACTCTTGCATTGTTGGTGGGAATGTAAATTGATACAGCCACTGTGGAGAACAGTATGGAAGTTCCTTAAAAAACTACAAATAGAACTACCATATGACCCAGCAATCCCACTACTGGGAATATACCCTGAGAAAACCATAATTCAAAAAGGGTCATGTACCAAAATGTTCATTGCTGCTCTATTTACAATAGCCAGGAGATGGAAGCAACCTAAGTGTCCATCATTGGATGAATGGATAAAGAAGACGTGGCAGGGCTTCCCTGGTGGCGCAGTGGTAGAGAGTCTGCCTGTCAATGCAGGGGACATGGGTTTGTTTCCCAGTCCAGGAAGATCCCACATGTCCCAGAGCGGCTAGGCCCGTGAGCCATGGCCGCTGAGCCTGCTCATCCAGAGCCTGTGCTCCACAATGGGAGAGGCCACAACAGTGAGAGGCCTGCATAACACACACACACACACACACACACACACAAAAGAAGACATGACACATATATACAACAGAATATTACTCAGCCATAAAAAGAAATGAAATTGAGTTATTTGTAGTTAGGTGGTTTGACCTAGAATCTGTCATACAGAGTGAAGTAAGTCAGAAAAGGAAGACAAATACTGTATGCTAAAACATATATATGGAATCTAAGGAAAAAAATGTCATGAAGGACCTAGTGGTAAGACGGGAATAAAGACACAGACCTACTAGAGAATGGACTTCGGGATATGGGGTGGGGGAAGGGTAAGCTCTCACAAAGTGATAGAGTGGCATGGACATATATACACTACAAAACGTAAAATAGATAGCTAGTGGGAAGCAGCCGCATAGCACAGGGAGATCAGCTCGGAGCTTTGTGACCACCTAGAGGGGTGGGTTAGGGTGGGTGGGAGGGAGGGAGATGCAAGAGGGAAGAGATATGGGAACATATGTGTATGTATAACTGATTCACTTTGTTATGAAGCAGAAACTAACACACCATTGTAAATCAATTATACTCCAATAGAGATGTTATAAAATTAAAAAATAAAAATCTAAAAACAATAAAGGCTGGAGAGGGTGTGGAGAAAAGGGAACACTCTTGCACTGTTGGTGGGAATGTAAATTGATACAGCCACTATGGAGAACAGTATGAAGGTTCTTTAAAAATCTAAAAATAGAACTATCATATGACCCAGCAATCCCACTACTGGGCATATACCCTGAGAAAACCATAATTCAAAAAGTGTCATGTACCAAAATGTTCATTGCTGCTCTATTTACAGTAGCAAGGACATGGAAGCAACCTAAGTGTCCATCATCAGATGAATGGATAAGGAAGATGTAGCACATATATACAATGGAATATTACTCAGCCATTAACAGAAACGAAATTGAGATATTTATAGTGAGGTGGATGGACCTAGAGTCTGTCATACAGAGTGAAGTAAGTCAGAAAGAGAAAAACAAATACAGTATGCTAACATATGTATATGCAATCTAAGAGAAAAAAATAGTCATGAAAAACATAGGGGTAAATGGGAATAAAGACACAGACCTACTAGAGAATGGACTTGAGGATATGGGGAGGGGTAAGGGAAAGCTGTGACAAAATGAGAGACTGGCATGGACATATATACACTACCAAACGTAAAATAGATAGCTAGTAGGAAGCAGCTGCTTAGCACAGGGAGATCAGCTTGGTGGTTTGTGGACATCTAGATGGGTGGGATAGGGAGAGTGAGAGGGAGGGAGACGCAAGAGGCAAGAAATGTGGGAACATATGTGTATGTATAACTGATTCACTTTGTTATATAACAGAACCTAACACACCATTGTAAAGCAATTATACTCCAATAGAGACGTTAAAAAAATAAAAATGTTTTTTTCACATTCTCTTTCTGATATGTCATTATTATTTCATAGAAACACAATAGATTTCTGTGTATTAATCATGTATCTTGCAACCTTGTTGAATTTGTTGTTTAATTATAATAGGTTTTGGATGGGGAATTTAGGGTTCTCTGTATATTGTACCATGCAGCCTGACAGTTTTACCTCTTCTAATCCAATTTGGTTACAGTTTTTATTTTTTTCTCATCTGATCTATGGCTAGGACTTCTAATACTATATTAAATACCATTCTTCTCTTGTTCCTAAATATAATGGGAAGGTTTCCAGCTTTTCATGTTTGAATATGATGTTGGCTGTGGGTTGGTATAAATTTTCTTTATTATATTGTGATATGTGTCCTCTATACACACTTTGATGTGCATGTTTATTATGAATCTATATTGAAATATGTCATCCCCCCCCTTGTTTTGCATCTGTTGAGATGTTCATGTGATTGTTATATTTCCTTTTCTTAACGTGGTGTATCACACTGATTCATGTGCATATGTTGAGCCATCCTTGTGAATGTGGAATTAATGCAACTTGATCATGGGGTAAAATATTTTTAATATATGGTCACATTCAAATTTTAACATTTTATTGAGAATTTTTACAACTATATTTACCAAAGATATTAATCTGTAATTTTCTTTTTCTTTTTTTTTTGTTTGTTTTTTTGTTTGTTTTTGTCGTATTTTCATCTGGTTTTGGAATCAGATTAATGTTGGTCTCACAGAATGAATTTGTGAGTATTTGCTCCTGTTCAATTTTTTGTAATTGTTTGACAAGTATAGGTATTATTTTTCTTATATTTTTGTTACTTCCCTGTGACACTATCAGATCTCTGACTTTTTTTTAAATTGGAAGTTATTTTTATTACAAAGGCAATTTCACCTGTAATGATCTGTTTATTCATGATATAATTCTAGAATTAGTCAATTTCTTATAGGTTATTTGGTCTGTATGTAATTATTTATATCATGCTTTTTTCATATTTCTGTAGTATCAATTTTTATTTCTCCTGTTTCATTTCATGTCTCATTTGTCTGAGTCCTCTCTTCTTTCTTCTTGTTGAGCCTGGCTAAAGTTTTACAACTTTTTTTCCTTTTGCAAAAATCAAATCATGTTTTTATTGATCTTTTTTATTTTTTTAAACTATTTTACATTGAAGTTTAGATGATTTACAAGATTGTGTTAGTCTCGGATGTACAGCTTAGTGATTCAGGCTTTTCTGTGGGTTTTTTATTTCAGGTTATATTCCATTACAAATTATTACCAGATATTGGATATAATTCCCTGGAGTGTATAGTAAAACAGTTTTGCTTATCTATTTTATTTATAGTAGTTTGTATCTGTTAATTTCACACTCTTAAGATGTTTCTCCCACATATCTTTCCCCTTTGGTAACCATAAGTGGTATTTTTTTGTATGTCTGTGATTCTGTCTCTCTTTGTATGTCAATTCATGAGAGTTTTTTCTTTTTTTTTAAATCTCCTGAAGTCTAGAAATTATACCTCCAGCTTTTTTCTAATTTTTTTTCCCGATTGCTTTGATAATTTTAGGTCTTTTGTTGTTCCATACAAATTTTAGAATTGTTGGTTCTAGTTTTGTCAAAAACATCATGGATAATTTGATAGAAATCACATTAAATCTGTAATTTGCTTTGGATAGTATGGCCATTTTAACAATATTAATTCTTCCAATCCAAGAACATGGAATACCTTACATCCTTTTTTATCATGTTCAGTTTTCTTTGTCAGTGTTTTTTAGTTTTCACCTTTTAGAGTTTTCATCTCCTCAGTTATTTTCCTGTTTTTCTTTCTTTCTTTTTTTTTTTTAATCCAATCAAGTGTTTGCTTTTTATTTCCTTTCAATTTCTGGTATTTCATTGTTAGTGTAAAAAAACACAACAGATTTATAGGTATTAATCTTCTATCTGTTACATTGCTGAATTTATTAGTTCTAATAGCTTCTGTGTGGAGTCTAGTGTTTTCTGTATAGAGTATCATGTCATCTGCATTCAATGATACTTTTACCTCTTCCATTACATTTGGATACTTTTTTCTTTCTTTCTTTTGTTTTTTCTCTCTCTCTGCTTAGGCTAAGTCTCTCAGTACTATGTTGAAAAAATTAGTGACTGTGGGTATCCTTAGTATTGCTTCTGATTTTACCTTTTCATTAGTGAATATTATGTTGGCTGTGGATTTTCATAATTGGCCTTTATTATGTTGAGTATGTTCCATTCAAACCCACTTTGGTGAGAATTTTTACCCGGGATGGTTGTTGAATTTTCTCAAATGATTTTTCTGTGTCTATTGAGCTGTTCATGTGATCTTGTCTTAACTTTTATTAATGTGGTGTATCACACTGAATGATTTGTATATCTCTAATTTTTCCTTTTGACAATGGAATGACTATACCTTGATCATGGTGTATGATCTTTCATATATTGTTGGCTTGTTTGCTAATATTTTATTGAAGATTTTTGTATGTAGGTTTATCAAAGATATTGGCCTGTAATTTTTATTTTTGTAGTGTTTCTATGTGATCTTCATATCAGGGTTATGGGGGCCTAACAGAATAATTTGGGAGTGTTCCCAAATCTTCAGTTTTTTGCAATAGTTTGAGATGGATTGGCATAATTTTTTACACTGTGCGTTTGGTATAATTCCCCAATGAAGCCGTCTGGTTCTAGACATTTTTTTAAAATTACAGATTGTGTTTCACTGTTCATGTTGGACTGTTCAATACTATGTTTATTCTTCAGTCAGTATTGGCAGGCTTAGCAGGCCATAGGTTTCTAGAAATTCGTCTACTTCTATGGTATTCAATTTGTTTTCATGTAATTCTTCATAATATTCTCTTATGATTTTAAAAAATTTCTATGGTGTGGATTGTTATTTCTTCTCTTTCAAGTTGGATTCTGTGTATTTGAGACTTCTCTCTTTTCTTTTTGATGAGTGTGGCAGGGGTTTGTCAGTTTTGTTTATTGTATCAAAAAACCAACTCTTGGGCTTCCCTGGTGGCGCAGTGGTTGACAGTCCGCCTGCCGATGGAGGGGACACGGGTTCATGCCCCGGTCTGAGAAGATCCCACATGCTGCAGAGCGGCTGGGCCCATGAGCCATGGCCACTGAACCTGCGTGTCCAGAGCCTGTGCTCCACATTGGGAGAGGCCACAACAGTGAGAGGCCTGCGTACCAGAAAAAACAAAACAAAACAAAAAACAACTGTTTTTATGTTGGTCTTTATAATAGTTTTGTTTTTATCTTTATTTTATTTATTTCCCCTCTGAGCTTTAGTATTTCCTTCCTTCTAAGCTGACTTTAGGCTTTTATTGTTCTTTTTCATTTTCTAATGTTTTTAGGAGGTGCATTATGTTGTTTATTTGAGATTTTTCTTGTTCTTGAAAATGACCAGTATCAGTATAATCTTCTCTTTTAGAATTGCTTTTGCTGTGTAACATAAATTTTGAACTTGTGTTTTTATTTTTGTTTGTCTTGTATTTTATAATTTATTGTCTCATTTTGTCATTGACTCACTGGTTTTAGTAGGATGGTTTTTAGTCTCCATATGCTTTGCTTTTTTCTGTTTTTCTTTTTGCAGTTGATTTCTAGTTTCATTCCATTGTGGTTGAAAACAATTATATAATTTATATAATCTTAATTTATTGAAGCTTTTGTTTTCTCACCTAGTATGTGATCTACCCTGGAGAGAATATTTCACATGTATTTACAAAGAAAATGTATTCTGTTTTTTGGGGAAATAATGTTCTGTAAACATCAATTAAGTTACCTCGTCTATTGTGTCATTTAAGATTATTAATTTTCTCTTTGGATGATTTCTTTATTGAAGTTGGTGAGGTGTTACAGACTATTATTTTATTGTTGTCCATTTCTCCTTTTATATCTCTTAGTATTTTCTTTGTAAGTTTAGGTGCTCCTGTGCTAGGTGCATATATGTTGACAAGTGTAAGATCATTTTTGTATTAATCCCTTTATCATTATATGAGTCCCTGCTTTGTCATTAGTTGTAGGATATATTTTAGACTCTATTTTGTCTTATATGCTTAATGTTACCCCAGTGTTCTTGTCAATTACATGAAATATCTTTTCTCATCCCCTCACTTTCAGCCTATGTGTGATTTTACCCTATAGTTAGCCTCTTGTTGGCAGGATATTGAAGGGACTTTTATTTTTATTCAGTCAACCACCCTATGTCTGTTTATTGGAGTACTTCATCTATTGACACTTAAAGTAATTATTGATAGGTATTTACTTTTTTCTATTTTATTACTTGTTTTCCAGTGTTTTGGTATTCTTTTCTCTTCATGTCTTCTTTTGGGGTCTCCAGCTGTGATTTGATGATTTTCTTTAGTAATATGCTTGGGTTCATTTCTTTTTTTTTTTTTTTTTTGCTGTATAAATTATAAGTTTTTAACCTATAAAAACATATATGGACCCCATGGTAACTATGTTGCCCCATAATTATATCTTTTAGCTTTAAATATATAGTCATTAATGTCCAAACATATTCTAAAATGTTTTTACTCTTTTCCCCTAAAATTTATGGTAATGATATCATTTTTTACATCTTCAGGCTTATTCATTTACTGTTTATTTTAGTTATAGTTGATTCTACTATATTTCTGTTTCTTAATCTGCATACTGACTTATGTGAACTTCAATAGTTACTATATATTTGTGTTTCCTACTGGATTTTCCTTTTCCTGTAGATTCTTACTTCTTTTCTATCTAAAGGAGACCCTTCAATATTTCTTTTTTATTTAACTATAGTTAATTTACAATATTGTGTTAGTATCTGGTGTACAGCTTCTGATTATTTTCCACTATAGTTTATTATAAGATACTGAATATGGTTTTCTGTGTTTTACAGTGAATCCTTGTTTCTTATCTGTTTTATATAGAGAGGTGTGATCTGTTAATCCCATACTCTTCATTTAATTATCCCCACTGCCTTTCCCCTTTGGTACCCATAAGTCTGTTTTCTATATCTATGAGTCTGTTTCTGTCTTGTAAATAAGTTTCATTTGTATTATTTGATTTAGATTCCACATATAAATGATATGTAATATTTGCCTTTCTTTAACTTATTTCACTTAGTATGATAATCTCTAGGTTCATCAGTGTTGCTACAAAGGACAATATTTTATTCTTTTTATGGCTGAGTAATATTCCATTGTGTATATACACCATATCATCTTTAACCACTCATCTGTTGGTGCACACTTGGATTGTTCCATGTCTTGGGTACTGTGAATAGTTCTGCTGTGAACACTGGGGTGTATGAATCTTTCAAATTATTGTTTTCATCTTTTCTAGATATATTCCCAAGAGTGGGATTATTGAATAATATCATTGCTCTATTTTTAGTTTTTAAAAAAACTTCACACTATTTTCATAGTGGCTGCCACAATTTACATTCTCACCAACAGTGTACAAGGATTCCCTTTTCTCCGCCCTCTCTCCAGCACTATTTGTAGACTTTTTGATGATAGCCATTCTGACTGTTGTAAGGTGATAACTCTTTGGAGTTTTGCTTTGCATTTCTCTAATAAGTAACTATTTTCCTGTGTCTTGCCCACCTGTATGTCTTCTTTGGAGAAATGTCTATTTAGGTCTTCACCCATTTGCTATTACCTTGTTTGGTTATTTATATTCAGTTGTATGAGCTTTTGTATATTTTGGAATTTAAGCTCTTGTTGGTCGCATTATTTGAAAGTATTTTCTCCAGTCCATAGGCTGTCTCTTTGTTTTGTTGATCATTACATTTGTAGAGCAAGCTTTTAAGTTTGACTAGGTACCATTTATTTATGTTTGCTTTCATTTCTTTTGCCTTGGTAGACTAAGAATATTACTACAATTTATGTCAGAGAATGTTTTGCCTATGTTCTCTTCAAGGAGTTTTATGGTGACATGTCTTATATTGAAGACTTTCAGTCATTTGGAGTTTATTGTTATGTATGGTGTGAGGCTGTGTTCTAATTTTATTGGTTTACATAGGGTGGTCCAGCTTTCCCAACACCATTTACTTAAGAGACTACCTTTCTGCATTGTGTATTGAGGCCTCTTTTGTCAAATATTAACTCACTGCAGGTAAGTAGGTTTATTTCTGGGCTCTCTATTTTGTTCCACTGATGTGTATGTCTGGTTTTGTGCCAATACCATGCTGTTTTGATTACTGTAGGTTTGTAGTATTGTCTAAAGTGTGGGAGGTGTATGCCTCCATCTTTGTTCTTTTTTCCTTGGAATAGCATTGACAATCTGGTGAGTTTTGTCTTTGTGAGTGTATGCGTGTGTGTGTGTGTGTGTGTGTGTGTTATTTCATATAAATTTTAGTATTATTTGTTCTACCTCTGTAAAAAATGTCTTGAATATTTGGATAGGGATAGCATTAAATCTGTTGATTGCTTTGGGTGGTATGGCCACTTTATCAGTATCAATGTTTCCAATCTAATAGCAAGGAATATCTTTCCATTAATTTTTATCATCTTCAATGTTTTTTTTTTTACATCTTACTGCTCTCCACAGCTTTATATTTAACATTTAACATCTTTATGGGAGTAAAATTGCTTTATAATGGTGTGTTAGTTTCTGCTTTATAACAAAGTGAATCAGTAATACATATACATATATCCCCATATCTCTTCCCTCTTGCATCTCCCTCCCTCCCACCTTCCCTATCCCACCCCTCTAGGTGGTAACAAAACACCGAGCTGATCTCCCTGTGCTATGCGGCCACTTCGCACAAGCTATCAGTTTTACCTTTGGTGGTGTATATATGTCCGTGCCACTCTCTCACTTTTTCCCAGCTTACCCTTCCCCCTCCCCGTGTCCTCAAGTCCATTCTCTACTTTATTCCTGCCCTGCCCTTAGGTTCTTCATAAACTTTATTTTTTAAGATTCCATATATATGTGTTACCATATGGCATTTGTTACCATATGGCATTTGTTTTTCTCTTTCTGACTTACTTCAC
The DNA here is from genome assembly GCF_964374135.1 of Grampus griseus. Classification (NCBI taxonomy): domain Eukaryota; kingdom Metazoa; phylum Chordata; class Mammalia; order Artiodactyla; family Delphinidae; genus Grampus; species Grampus griseus. Next base: position 13,238,085 of record NC_139016.1, on the reverse strand, counting down.
TCTGTATGACAGACTCTTTTTACCATCTTCAAGTTCTTTTGATCATTGTTTTATATTTCTCCATTTATAGGGCTTTTACATCATCACTTAGGCTTCTTCCTAGGCTATTGTATTTTTTGAGTCAATTTTAAATGATAATTTTATTTTACTATTTTATCTGATATTTTTACTTTTTTATCTGATATTTTATTGTTAGTGTAAAGAAATGCAACAGATTTCTCTATATATTGATCTTGTATCCTCCTAGCTTGCTGAATTCATTTATTAGTTATAATAGTTTTTGTGAGCTTTTTTTTAAGGGCTTTCTATAAGGAGTGTCATGTCATCTGCATACAGTGATAATTTCACCTATTCTCTTACTCTCTGGATATGGTGTTTTTCTTGTCTGATTGCTGTGGCTAGAATTTCCAATAGTACATTGAATAGAAATGGAGAGAATGGGCATCCTTTTTTTTTTCCCCAGAATTTAGTTGGGAGGCTTTTAACTTTTCACTGTTGAGCATTATATTGGCTGTGGATTTGTTATAAATGCCTTTTATTATGTTGAGATATGTTGTCTCTATACTCATTTTGGTGAGATTTTTTTTTATCATGAATGAATGTTGAATCTTATCAAATGCTTTTTCTGCAGAAAGCATGATCATGTTGACATGATCATGTTGTTCCTTTCTTCTGTTGATGTGCTGTCAACATTTCTGTTAGGTGTGTTTGGTATTGGTGAATTCTTTTAGTTTTTGCTTATCTGAGAAGCTCTTTATTTTTTCTTCAATACTAAATGACAATCTTGCTGGGTAGTGTACCTATATTGCAGGTCTTTTTCTTTCAGGATTTAGATATATATCATGCTACTGTCTTCTGGCCTGTAATATCTCTGCAGAGAAATTAGCTGATAGCCTTATGGGGATTACCTTGTACATGACTAGTTTTTTCTACTACTTTTAGAATTCTCTGTTTATCTTTAACTTTTGTCATTTTTATTGTGATATATCTTGGTGTTGGCCTCTTTGTGTTCATCTTGTTTGGGTCTCTTTGTGATTTCTGTACCTGGATATGTTTCTTTCTTCAGGTTTGGAAAGATTTTAGCCATAATTTCCTCAAATACATGTTTGATCCCTCTTCTCTCTCTTCTTCTGGAATGTCTATAATGTAAATATTTGGCATGTTTAAAGTTATCACAGATATATCCTAGATTACTTTCAAGTTTTGTTCAGTTTTCTTTCTGCTACTCTTCTGATTGGGTGATTTTCATTGTTCTATATTCCATATCATTTATGCTTTCTTCTGTATCACTCAGCCTGCTCTTTATTCCTTTTATGTGTTTTTAATTTCAGCTATCGAATTATCTATTTTTGTTTGGTCTTCTTTATATTTTGTTGTTTCTTGTTAAACTGATTTTACTGTCCATGTTTTGAATTCTTTATCCAGTAATTTTTTTCTTTCTGTTTCATTATTACTTTTTTTCAACTGTTTTCTCTTGCTTCTTCAGTTGAGAGTAGTTCCTCTGCCTTTTCATTTTACTTAACTTTCTCTGCCTCTATGAATTTAGGTGATACAGTTATATATTGTGGCCTTGAAATGGTATTTTTATGTGACACTGTTTCTATACATACTGTGTGTGCTTTGATGGGAGGCTTAGATTTGAGGTGGACCCCAGTCACCAGTTTCCTCAGGGTGTGCTCACTGCTAACACTTCAGCCGTGGGTTGGGCTGTAAGCGGAGAAGCTGGAGCTTGCACAAGTATGATGCAACACTTCCTCTCTAGTGGTCATCATTACCCTGTCAGTGGTTGTATCTGATACCAGGATTTTGTGGCAGAAATTCTGATGATGGACTTGAGTTGGCTCTGTTCCCTTAAGTGTGATTTTTTCCTTCCTCCTCCACAAGGGCTGCTGGCTGAAGGTCCATGGGTTCTCAGGCCTGATGTTGTTATGTTGGTGAGTGATGTCAGTGCCTTGAGGGTGGCCAGGGCTGATTTTGACCTACTTGTGGATGCAGCTGATACCCAGGAGTCCCAACAAGTCCCACCCCACTTGTTGGTGGAGCCTATTCCTTCTGTCTCTCTCTGCAGGACCCTTGGTGTCCTGAAGTTAAGGTCAACCCAATGGTGTGCAGAGCTGTATCCTGAGAGCTGGGTTTGGGACCTTGAAAGTCCTGAAGCTAGTGCCAGTTCATTGGTGGGCAGGACAATGTCCTGTGTTCCCTGTGGATGGGTTCAAGTTTCAGGGCATCTGGGGCCTCAGGGGGTCTTAAGGAAGGTGGACTGCTGATTAATTGTGCTCTGTCCCCATCCAGGTAGTTGTTTGGCCTGAAATAAGACTTACTTATGTTGACAGGCTGGTGGGTGGGGTCAGGTCCCTATGACAATAAGCTAGAGGGAAAATTCCAAAATGGTACTTGAGGGCCCTAACATCCTCTTGGTAGAACGAGGTCCCCAAAATAGCAGCCTATAACGTCTATGTTCCCAGGGTGTGTGTCAGTTGCCTCTTGTCTTTCTGAGAGGCTCTGCACTATCACCAGTGGGTCTGATCCAGGATATTTTGCAATTACTGCTTATATTATGGGTCTCAGCGCTCATGAGATTTTCTGTGCACTCTTTAAGAGCAGAGTCTCTATTTCCTATGTCTCTCTATCTCTCCTAAATTAAGCCTCACTTGTCTTCACAACCAAACAGTCTGTGGGCTTATCTCCCTGGCTGAGGACCTCCAGGCTTGGGATCCCAATGTGTAACTCTTACTCCCTGCAATTGTTAATTATCTTCCCATTTGTGTGTTACCTCCCTGGTGGTATGGGTTTTTACCTCTACTCGTCCCCTCCTACCTCTCTTGGTTTGGATACTTCTTTCTATCTTTAGTTGTAGAGATCTTTTCTGTTAGTCTTCAAGTATTTCTCATCCATAGTTGCTCTCTATATAGGTGTGATTTGGGTGTGCCTGTAAGAGAAGGTGAGCTCAGGGTCTTCCTGCTCCACCATCTTGTTCATTCCATAGTGGTGAAATCTTTAAAATTTTACACTCTTAGCAACTTTCAAACATTGAATATGATATGGATAACTAGAGTTGTTTTTGGCTTGTAAGAACCCGTTATTTTACCAGCAAATGTGTTTATTTGGGAACAGCAAAGAATTGCAATTCAGGACATGCAACCTATGGTGAAACACAAGCAAGTCCAGAAAACAAAGGAGGGAAGTATTCTTTTACAGAGGAAAAGGGGAGTTGGGAAAAGCTGTTATATACAGAGATTCCATTGAAAAAACTGTGATCTTGGATTGTAGTAGGTTTTTATTGGCTAATATAGGAGTAAAACTCTTACTGTTGAAGACGCAAAGTTTTGTTTCTTCTTGTTGGGCCTGCAATTGACATGGAGTGGTAGGGAATGAGAGCACCCCCTCTGGCCTACAAACTCCACTTAAAATGAAGTATCTCTTAATTAATGGTTCTATCCTTGTGGTGTGCATTATATCCCCAGATCTCATTCACATTTTAATTGGAGGTTTATACCCTTTGATCACCTTCAACCTTTATCTCTACTCCGCATCCCACCCCTAGTGACCATAATTTTTTTCCCCAAAAGACAGGAACAGATTCGCTCTGACCCAGTTATTAGAAAATAATCATGACAAATCTCGTATAGAGAAAATCCATTGGTGCACCTCAATGCCCTGACTCTATAAGACCCCTCACACAAGCACTACTGACATGAGGGATTTCAGATGTAAAAGTACCCAGCTGGAAGCACACTGTATCAGGCAGTTATGAGGGACAGGTAGGCACATCCACACTGGTCCAGAATGTAGAGTGATTCAGAAAATACACTTGGGTTGAAGCCCTCTATTGCCATCCATACCTTTTGCTGTTTTAAGGTTCTGTGGTGACCCAAGTCTCTTAAAGCCTTAAAATTGAGGCGGGGCATAATGTTGCATATTCAGAGAAACATGAAGTTGCACATGGGCCAAATGTTGGAGAGGGAGCACATGAATCCAGGGTTCCATTCAAATTCTGCCTTGGTGCCCTGGCACAGAATCTCTATAGTTTTTCACCTTGTGAAGAAAATCTAGGATCTCCAAGTCCCCTGCTGTCCCCACTGTAGCCACATTCTTCTTCTTCGGCCTAACTGTCTGTGCAGTAATTTGAAGGAAGCAAGGAAGGTCTTGATCATTGCAGACCAGTAAAGAATTGAAGTTTTCTGTTTCTTTGAGTTTTTATTTTTTAATCCAAATAAATGTGAGGTGATATGGTATTTTCTTTAACCTGTCTCAGTTGGCATAATGCCCTCATGTTTCATCCATGTTTTCACATATGACAGAATTTTTTTCTCATGGCTGAATAATACTCCAGTACATATAGTAATATGGTACTTTTTCTTTATCCATTAATTCTTTGATAGGCAGGTAGGATGTTTTAATATATTGGCAATTGTGAATAATCTGGCAATAAACATGGGATGGATACTTATATCTTTCATATTGCATTTTCACTTCTCCTGACCAATAACCCCAGAAGTGGAATTGCGAGAACACATGGTAGGTCTATCTGTAATTTTTTTTTTTTTTTTTGTGGTACGTGGGCCTCTCACTGTTGTGGCCTCTCCCGTTGTGGAGCACAGGCTCCAGATGTGCAGGCTCAGCAGCCATGGCTCACGGGCCTAGCTGCTCCGTGGTATGTGTAATCTTCCCGCACCGGGGCACTAACCCGTGTCCCCTTCATTGGCAGGCGGACTCTCAACAACTGTGCCACCAGAGAAGCCCCTATCTGTAATTTTTTAAGAAAATTTTACATTGTGTTTTATACTGGCTTAATAAATTTGCATTCCCATCAACAGTGGATAAGGATTCTCCTTTTCTCACTTTTCTGTTTACATTTCTAATTTCTTCCCTTCCTTTTCTTTTTCTTAACATCTTTATTGGAGTATAATTGCATTACAATGTTTTGTTAGTTTCTGCAGTATAACAAACTGAATCAGCTATATGTATACATACATCTCCATATCCCCTCCCTCTTGCATCTCCCTCCCTCCCTCCCTCTCCCACCGCTCTAGGCGCTCAAAAAGCACGGAGCTGATCTCCCTGTGTTATGCGGCTGCTTCCAAATAGCTGTCTATTTTACATTTGGTAGTATATATAAGTCCATGCTACTCTCTTACTTTGTCCCAGCTTACCCTTCCCCCTCCTCGTGTCCTCAGTTCATTCTCTACATCAGCGTCTTTATTCCTATCCTGCCCCTAGGTTCTTCATAGCCTTTTTTTTTTTTTTTTTTAGTTTCCATATATATGTGTTAGCATACAATTTTTTTTTCTTTTTCTGACTTACCTCACTCTGTATGACAGACTCTAGGTCCATTCACCTCACTGCAAATAGCTCAATTTCGTCTCTTTTTTGGCTGAGTAATATTCCATTGTATATATGTGCCATGTCTTCTTTATCCACTCTTCTGTCAATGGACACTTATGTTGCCTCCATTTCCTGGCTACACTAAATAGAGCTGCAACCAGAATATTGTGGTAGATGACTCTTTCTGAATTATTGTTTTCTCAGGGTATATGCCCAGTAGTGGGATTCCTGGGTCGTATGGTAGTTCTCTCTGTAGTTTTTTAAGGAACCTCCATACTGTTCTCCATAGTGGCTGTACCAATTCACATTCCCACCAACAGTTCAAGAGGGTTCCCTTTTCTCAACACCATCTCTAGCATTTTTTTTTTTTGTACATTTTGTGAGGATGGCCTTTCTGACTGCTGTGAGGTGATAACCTCATTGTAGTTTTGATTTGCATTACTTTAATGATTAATGATGTTGAACAGCCTTTCATGTGTTTGTTGGCAATCTGTATATCTTCTTTGGATAAATGTCTAATTAGGTATTTTGCCCATTTTTGGATTGTGTTTTTTTTTTTTTGATATTAAGCTGCATGAGCTGCTTGTTTATTTTAGAGGTTAATCCTTTGCCAGTTGTTTCATTTTCTAATATTTTATCCCATTCTGAGGGTTGCCTTTTTGTGCTGTTTATGGTTTACTTTGCTGTGCAAAAGCTTTTAAGTTTCATTAGGTCTCATATGTTTATTTTTGTTTTTATTTCCCTTTCTCTAGAAGGTGGGTCCAAAAGAATCTTGTTGTGATGTATGTCATAGGGTGTTCTACTTATGTTTTCCTCTAAGAGTGTTATTGTGCCTGGCCTTGCATTTAGGTCTTTAAGCCATTTTGAGTTTATTTTTGTGTATGGTGTTAGGAAGTGTTCTAATTTCATTCTTTTATGTGTAGCTGTCCATTTTCCCCAGCACTACCTATCAAAGAGGCTGTCTTTTCTCCATTGTATATTCTTGCCTCCTTTATCATGATAAGGTGACCATATGTGTGTGGTTTTATCTCTTGGCCTTCTATCCGGTTCCATTACCTATATTTCTGTTTTTGTGTCAGTACCATACAGTCTTGATTACCGTAACTTTGTAGTAGAGACTGAAGTCCGGGAGTCTGATTACCCCAGCTCCGTTTTTCTTTCTCAAGATTGCTTGGGCTTTTCAGAGCCTATTTTGTTTGCATACAAATTCTGAAATAGTTTCTTCTAGTTCTGTGAAAAATGCCTGTGGTAGTTTGACAAGGATTGCACTGAATCTGTAGATTGCTTTGAGTAGTATAGTGATTTTCACAATATTGATTCTTCCAATCCAAGAACGTGGTATATCTGTCCATCTGTTTGTATCATCCTTAATTACATTCATCAGTGTCTTATAGGTTTCTGCATACAGGTCTTTTGTCTCCTTACGTAGTTTTATTCATAGGTGTTCTATTCTTTATCTTACAATGGTAAATAGGAGTGTTTCCTTAATTTCTCTTTCAGATTTTTCATCATTAGTGTACAGGAATGCCAGAGATTTCTGTGCATTAATTTTGTATTCTGATACTTTATGAATTCATTGATTAGCTCCAGCAGTTTTCTGGTATTTAGTATCATGTCATCTGCAAACAGTGACTGCTTTACTTCTTTTCTGATTTGGATTCCTTTTATTTCTTTTTCTTCTCTGATTGCTGTGGCTAAAACTTTCAAAACTATGTTGAATAATAGTGGTGAGAGTGGCCAACCTTATCTTTTTCCTTATCTTCGTGGAAATGGTTTCAGTTTTTCACCATTGAGGTCGAGGTTGGCTGTGCGTTTTCCATATATGGCCTTTATTATGTTGAGGTAAGTTCCCTCCATGCCTACTTTCTGGAGTGTTTTTATCATAATGGGTGTTGATTTTTGTCAAAAGCTTTCTCTGCATCTATTGACATGATTGTATGTTTTTTCTCCTTCAATTTGTTAATATGGTGTATCACATTGATTGATTTGCATATATTGAAGAATCCTTGCATTTCTGGGATAAACCCCATTTGATCATGGTGTATGATCGTTCTTATGTGCTGTTGGATTCTGTTTGCTAGTATTTTGTTGAGGATTTTTGCATCTATGTTCATCAGTGATATTGGCCTGTAGTTTTCTTTCTTTGTGACATCATTGTCTGATTTTGGTATCAGAGTGATGGTGGCCTCGTAGAATGAGTCTGGGAGTGTTCCTCCGCCTGATATATTTTGGAAGAGTTTGAGAAGGATAGGTGTTAGCTATTCTCTAAGTGTTTCATAGAATTTGCCTGTGATGCCACCTGGTCCTGGGGTTTTGTTTGTTGGAAGGTTTTTAATCACAGTTTCAATTTCAGTGCTTGTGATTGGGTCTGTTCATATTTTCTATTTCTTCCTGGTTCAGTCTCGGAAGGTTGTGCTTTTCTAAGAATGTGTCCATCTCTTCCAGGTTGCCCTTTTTTTTTTTGGCATATACCTGCTTGTATTAATCTCTCATGATTCACTGTATTTCTGCAATGTCCCTTGTTACTTCTCCTTTTTCATTTCTAATTCTATTGATTTGAATCTTCTCCCTTTTCTTCTTGAGGAGTCTGGCTAATGGTTTATCAATTTTGTTTATCTTCTCAAAGAACCAGTTTTTCATTTTATTGATCTCCACTCTTGTTTCCTTCATTTTTTTTTTCATTTATTTCTGATCTGAACTTTATGCTTTCTTTCCTTCTGCTAACTGTGGGTTTATATTTTCTTCTGCTTCTTTCTCAGTATGCTTTAGTGTAAGGTTAGGTTCTTTATTTGGATGTTTCTTGTTTCTTCAGGTAGGATCGTATTACTATAAACTTCCCCCTTAGAACTCCTCTTGCTGAATCCCATAGGTACTGGTTCATTGATTGTTTTTCACTGTCGTTTAATTCTAGGTATATTTTTATTTCCTCTTTGATTTCTTCAGTGCTCTCTTGGTTACTAAGTAGTGTATTGTTTAGCCCCCATGTGTTTGTATTTTTTACACATTTTTTCCTGTAATTGATATACAGTCTCATAGCATATTGGTCAGAAAAGATACTTGATATGATTTCAATTTTTTCAAATTTACCAATATTTGATTTTTGACCCAACATACGATGTATCCTGGAGAATGTTCCATGAGCACTTGAGAAGACTGTTTATTCTGTGGTTTTCGGGTGGAATGTCCTATAAATATCAATTAAGTCCATCTTGTTTAATGTATCATATGAAGCTTGTGTTTCCTTATTTATTTTCATTTTGGGTGATCTGTCCTTTGGTGAATGTGGGGTGTTAAAGTCCAATACTATGATTATTTTACTGTTGATAACCCCTTTTATGGCTGTTAGCATTTGCCTTATGTATTGAGGTGCTCCTATATTGGGTGCATAAATATTTACAATTTTTATATCTTCTTGGATTGATCCCTTGACCATTATGTACTCTCCTTCTTTGTCTCTTGTCATAGTGTTTATTTAAAGTGTATTTTGTCTGATATGAGAATTGCTACTCCAGCTTTCTTTTGATTTCCATTTGTATGGAATATCTTTTCCCGTCCCCTCACTTTCAGTCTGTATGTGTCCTTAGGTCTGAAATGGGTCTCTTGTAGATAGCACATATATCATTTTTGTTTTTGAATCCATTCCACAGGTCTATGTGTTTTGGTGGAGACTTTAATCCACTTACCTTTAAGGTTGTTATCGATATGTGTGTTTCTATTACCATTTCGTTAATTGTTTTGGGTGGGTTATTGTAGGTATTTTCCTTCTCCTGTGTTTCCTGCCTAGAGAATTTCCTTTAGCATTTGTTGTAAAGCTGGTTTGGTGGTGCTGAATTCTCTAAACTTTTTCTTGTGTGTAAAGGTTTTAATTTCTCCTTCAAATCTGAATGAGATCCTTGCTCATTAGGGTAATCTTGGTTGAATGTTTTTCCCTTTCTTCACTTTAAATATGTCCTTCCCCTCCCTTCTGGTTGCAGAGTTTGTGCTGAATGATCAGCTGTTAACCTTATGTGGATTCTCTTGTATGTTATTTGTTGTTTTCCCCTTGCTGCTTTTAATATATTTTCTTTGTGTTTAATATTTGATAGTTTGATTAATATGTGTCTCGTCATGTTTCTTCTTGGATTTATCCTATATGGGACTCTCTGCACTTCCTGGACTTGATTAACTATTTCCTTTCCCGTGTTATGGAAGTTTTCATCTATAATCTCTTTAAATATTTTCTCAGTCCCTTTCTCTTTCTCTTCTTCTTCTGGGACCTCTACAATTCGAATGTTGGTGTGTCTAATGTTGTCCCAGAGATCTCTGAGACTGTCCTTAATTCTTTTCATTCTTTCTGCTTTATACTGCTCTGTGTAGTTATTTCCACTATTTTATCTTCCAAGTCACTTATCCGTTCTTCTACCTCAGTTATTCTGCTATTGATTCCTTCTAGAGAATTTTTAATTTCATTTATTGTGTTGTTCATTATTGTTTGTTTGATCTTTAGTTCCTCTATGTCCTTACTAAACATTTCTTATATTTCTCCATTCTATTTCCAAGATTTTGGATCATCTATACTATCATTACTCTGAATGCTTTTTCAGTTAGACTGCCTATTTCCTCTTCATTTATTTGGTCTGGTGGATTTTTACCTTGCTCCTTCCTCTGCTGGGTGTTTCTCTGCATTCTCATTTTGCTTAACTTACTATGTTTGGGGTCTCCTTTTCTCAGGCTGCAGGTTTGTAGTTCCCATTGTTTTCTACATCTGCCCCCAGTGTGTACGGTTCTTTCGGTGAGCTGTGTAGGCTTCCTGGTGGAGGGCATTAGTGTCTCTGTTCTGGTCAATGAGGCTGGATCATGTCTTTGTGGTGCACAGGGTCATGTCCCGTGGTGTGTTTTGGGGTATCTTTGACCTTATTGTGATTTTAGGCAGCCTCACTGCTAATGGGTGGTGTTGTGTTCTTGTCTTGCCAGTTGTTTGGCATAGGGTTTCCAGCACTGTAGCTTGCTGGTCTTCGAGTGGAGCTGGGTCTTAGCGTTGCAATGGAGTTCTCTGGGAGAGATTTCACTGCTTTGTATTATGTGGAGCTGGGAGGTCTCTGGTAGACCGATGTCCTGAACTTTCCTCTTCCACCTCAGAGGCAGTAGCCTGACACCTGGCCAGAGCACAAAGACACTGTCAGGCACACAGGTTAGGAGAAAAATTATTAAAAATATATAAATTTAAAAATGAAGTTATTAAAATAAAAAATATCTCTTAAAAATTTAAAAAATTAGAAAGTATTTTTAAAATTGGACAGACAGAACCCTGGACAAATGGTAAAAGCAAAGGTATACAGACAAAATCACACAAAAATGCATATACATACACACTTCCGAAACAATTTATTATCATTGGTATATTATATCAATGATAATAAACTGTAAATACTAAACTAAGGTAAACTTAAGACCAGAAAGAAATTAGATGCAGAAAGCAAACTCCAAGTCTACAGTTGCTCCCCAAATCCACCACCTCAATTTTGCGATGATTTCCTGTCTATTCAGTTATTCCAAATATGCTGGGTACATCAGGTTGATTGTGGAGATATAATCCGCCACTCCTGATTCTGCTGGGAGACATTTCCTTTTCTTTTCTTTGTTTGCACAGCTCCTGGGGTTCAGCTTTGTATTGGTCCTACCTCTGTGTGAAAGTTGCCTGAGGACGTCTGTCCTTCACTCAGACAGGTCAGGGTTAAAGGAGCACTGGATTAGGGGGCTCTGGCTCACTCAGGCCTGGGGGAGGGAGTGGTATGGAATGCGGGGTAAGCCTGTGGTAGGAGAGACCGGTATGACGTTGCAACAGCCTGAGGCGCACAGTGTGTTCTCCTGTGGAAGTTGTCCCTATATCACGGGACCCTGGCAGTGCCGGGTTGCACAGGATCTCGGGAGAGCAGCTGTGGATTGTGACCTGTGCTTGCACACTGGTTTCTTGGTGGCTGAAGCAGCAGCCTTAGTGTTTCATGCCCTTCTTTGGTGTCCTCACTTGTAGCCGCGTCTCACACCTGTCTCTGAAGCTCATTTAGGCGGTGCTCTGAATCCCCTCTCCCTGCGCACCCGGAAACAATGGTCTCTTGTCTCTTAGGCAGGTGTGGATTTTTTACTGGACTCCCTCCTGGCTAGCTGTGGCACACAAGCCCCCTTCAGGCTGTGTTCACGCAGCCAACCCCAGTCCTCTCCCGGGGATCTTATCCTCAAACCCCGAGCCTCAGCTCCCGTCCCCCAACCCTGCCGGTGGGTGAGCAGACAAGTCTCTCAGCCTGGTGAGTGCTGGTTGGCACTGATCCTCTGTGTGGGAATCTCTCCACTTTGCCCTCTGCACCCCTGTTGCTGTGCTCTCCTCTGTGGCTCTGAAGCTTTTCTCCCGCCACCTCCCGTCTCCACCAGTGAAGAGGCTTCCTAGTGTGTGGAAACTTTTCCTCCTTCACAGCTCCCTCCCAGAGGTGTGGGTCCTATCCCTTTACCCAGGTACATGGGGAGTATCTTGCCTTTTGGGAAGTCTGAGGTCTTCTGTCAGCATTCAGTAGGTGTTCTGTAGGAGTTGTTCCACATATACATGTATTTCTAATGTAATTTGGGGAGGAAATTGATCTCCACATCTTACTCTTCTGCCATCTTGAAGGTCTCCTCTCTTCTCTTCTTGATGATAGACATTTTAACAGGTATAAAGTAATATTTTTTGTCATTTTATTTTATAATTCCCTGGTAATTAGTTATGATGAGCCTCTTTCAATGTACCTGTTGACTATTTGGCTATCTTCTTTGGAAGACTGCTTATTTAGTTCTTTTGTCCATTATTAAATCAGATTTTTGTTATTGAGTTGTGTGTTTTTTCTATATTTGGACATTAACTTCTTATTCAATACATGCCTTGAACATTTTTTCTGCCGTCATGTATGCTGTCTTTTAATTTTCTTGACTGTTTCTTTTTTTATTGTAGAAGTTTTCAAGATTGATGTAATCCCATGTGTTGATTTATGGTTTTGTTGTTTGTACTTTTGGTGTCATATCACAAAGATTAATGTGAAGGGGCTTCTTCCCTAAGTTTACTTCTAGGAGTATTATCATGATGGGTCTTATGTTTAAATCTTTGATTAATTTTGAATAAATTTTTCTGAGTAGTGTAAGTTAAAGTCCAATTTTATTGTTTTTCCTGTGTTTATTTTCAATTCTCCACAGAATTTCTTTAATAAACTGTCCTTCATTATTGGCCATTTCATCAAATATTAGATGGTTCTTCATGCCTAGGTTTAATTCTTGGCTATCTATTCAGTTCTATTTGTCTATTGTATTTTATGATGGTGCCAGGTTATATTGAGCACTAGAGGTTTGTAATGTCATGTGAAATCAGAAAGTGTGGCATGTTCAGATTTGTTTTCGTTTCTCAGGATTCTTTTCGTTATTCCTTATGGTTTCATAAAACTTAGGATTTATTTTATGTGAGGAATGTATTGAAATTTGGAATCTATAGATGGCTATGGGTTATATCAACATTATAACAATATTAGTTCTCCAAATCATCAACATAATATGTCTTTATGTTTGTGTTGTCTTTGATTTCTTTCAAGAAAGTTTTGTTGTTTATATTTTACACAAATTTTACTTCCTTGGTTAAATTTATTCCCATGTATTTCATATTTCCTGGATGCTATTGTGAATGAGATTGTTTTCTTTATTTCATTTGCAGATATTCATTATTAGTGTTTAGAAATGCAACTAATTTCTGTGTGTTTGTTTTATACCCTAAAATTTTATCGGATTTGTTGATTAATTCCAACAGTCTCTTGGATGAGTGTGTGATTTTCATATATAAGATCATGTGAATCACAAATAAGACGATTTTACTTACTACATTCTGATTCAGCTGTCTTTTTTGGCCTATTCAATATTTTTATATTTAGTGCAATTATTGAATATCTTTACTATTATCTTATTGATTGCTTTCTGGTTGTTTTGTATTTTTATTTTGCATTTGTCCCTCTGATCCTGCCTGCCTCTTTCTCTTGGCGGCCTTTCATGGTGGTAAAATCTATTAGTACTATTTAATCTTTTGAGAATCTACTCTAGATTTTCCTGTGTTATTACCGTGTGGCTTACATAACATACAGAAATACAACAGTACGTTTTATTATGATAACATCATATTTTTTTCCCTAAAAACTCCATCCTTTTTGCTAATCTTCCTTTATATTCTAGATGTCACAATTTACCTTATGCTATGTATTTATTAAATTTATAGTAATTTGAATACGTTTTTCCTTTAACCTTTTTACCAATGATACGTAATTAGCAAACCATCCTAATATAGTTACAGTTTTGCAATTCTATCTTACATCTTTACCAGTGTGTTGAGCGATTTCATATATTTACATGTCAGTGATGTGCATCTCTATATTTCAGCTTGAAAGCTCATTTTAGCATTTCTTCCAAAACAGATCAACAGCTAATTAATTCCATGATATTTTGTTTGTCTGGGAAAACCTTTATTTCTTCTTAATGTCTGAAGGCTAACTTTTCTGGTTAAAGCATTACTGGCTGAAAGATTTATCTTTCAACACTGAATATATTATGTTTCCACATCCTGTCTTAGAGAGTTTTTGCTGATAAATGTGCTGATAGCCTAATGGAGGCTCTTCATAGTTTACTTCATTCAATTTTCCCTGTTTGCCTTTAAGGTCCATTATCATTGAATTTTGACATTTTTTACTATAACGTGTGTTTTTTTTAACATCTTTATTGGAGTATAATTGCTTTACAATGGTGTGTTAGTTTCTGCTTAATAACAAAGTGAGTCAGTTATACATATACATACGTTCTCATATCTCTTCCCTCTTGCATCTCCCTCCCTCCCACCCTCCCTATCCCACCCCTCTATGTGGTCACAAACAACCTAGCTGATCTCCCTGTGCTATGCGGCTGCTTCCCACCAGCTATCTATTTTACGTTTGATAGTGTATATATGTCCATGCCACTCTCTCACTTTGTCACAGCTTACCCTTCCCCCTCCCCACATCCTCAAGTCCATGCTCTAGTAGGTCTGTGTCTTTATTCCCGTCTTACCCCTAGGTACTTCATGTCCTTTTTTTTTTTCTTAGATTGCATATATATGTGTTAGCATACGATATGTTGTTTTCTCTTTCTGACTTACTTCACTGTGTATGACAGACCCTAAGTCCATCCACCTCACTACAAATAACTCAGTTTCGTTTCTTTTCATGGCTGAGTAATATTCCAGTGTATATATGTGCCACATCTTCTTTATCCACTCATCTGTTGATGGACATTTAGGTTGCTTCCATGTCCTGGCTATTGTAAATAGAGCTGCAATGAATATTTTGGTACATGACACTTTGTGAATTATGGTTTTCTCAGGGTGGGAATGTAAATTGATACAGCCACTATGGGGAACAGTGTGGAGGTTCTTTAGAAAACTACAAATAGAACTACCATACGACCCAGCAATCCCACTACTGGACATATACCCTGAGAAATATTCTAGCTTTTAATCTCTGTTTTCCAGAATGCATTTCCTCTTACACTAACTATGAGCTACAACAAGTTGAGAAATTTTATCTTTGTAAACAAAGATGAAACATTTATCCTTTTCTCTCTACCTGGTCCTTCCAGAATTTGGTTTCTCCTGATGGCTCCCCTGTGGACTGGATGACTTATTGTCAACTATAAGTTTACACCTGCCTACTACAATGTTTGCTGCTCAAGGGTGAGGTAGCACTATGACTTCCAAGCTGCTTTCCACTGTGTTTTTGAGTTTTGTAAGGTCAAGCTATGTGACAAGTCTCGCAACACTGGGAGAAGAGGGTCCTTAAACATTTAGCTAGTTGCCTTCACCACATCCATTAAATTGTCCACATTATGTGTTCTACTGAGGTTAAGTTAATTTCATCTCTATTGAGAGGACCCATCCGCAGCTGCAGATGCTGCCACCACCACAGCACTGCCACATATACCCTCTAGGACCACAGTCACAGGGTAAAGTCTCTACACCACCCCAAGGGGACCTTTATCCACAGACAGCACTCAGGGCTCCACAGTCCTCCCCTTTATGCAGTTTTCAATATTTTTATGCAATGGACAGAAATCAGAGCTCATTTTTATGGCTGCCACAACTGTTGGGCATGTTATGGGGCTCAACAGAGGCTTTTTCCTCATTTATTGGCTTACATGGGTGATTTATTGACTTGGATCCAATTTACCCAATAGAAGGCAACCCACACATCCCCAAGGCTTTCCCAGATGAAAGCTCAACTGCTCCCATGCAGGACACTTTGCAACACAGTATGTGGCACCTGGCACATGCCCTTTGTAATCCTCCATATCTGCCCAGGCACCCACAACACATGGATGTGTATGACTTACATCTCATTGTAAAGAGCACAATCCATACTGTCTTGAGCTTTATGGTCCAGCCATTCAGTAGGAACCCCAAGTTACTTCAGCTTCACCAATCAAACAGCTGGTGTCCATTGTGTGTCCATTGCCCTGGGGCTGTCCCACACTCATGGATTTCTGCATGTGCACTCAAGCTTCAATGTTTTTGCCTCCTTGCCAGCTACCAAGGAAATCTGTCTGTTCATACCAATGTACTTTAGACTGCCTGGGACTTCCTTACAAATTGCTGAACAGGACCACCAATTCCTCTTTGTCTGCCGCCTCATTTTAAGTGTGTGGTATTTATCCCCATTATATTTGGAGTAATTCTGCTATTTTTCCTCATGGGGACTTAACTTGGCACCACCACATTAGTCATGCAAAAAGAAATTATTAAGGCAAACACCAACTTCTCAACAATGCTGGCTGAACACATTGGGCTATTACACAAAACCTAGACTTAAAGCAGTGACAACATGATTCTTTAGCATGCATGATTTTGGATAATTGTTTAGCTTTAAATTACTCATTGGACAAGGAAACAATTGTATGTGTTGTACAAAACACTAGGTGCTGAATGTATATTAATTATTCTGGACCAATTCAGAAAAAAATTTTAAATATGGCTTATGAGATATAAGTATTCCATACCCTCATGTTTTTAAATAAAATACCAATCTTAGTCTTTTCCATGATTTGGGCCTTTATTTTCTTGTCTGGAACCCAACAAATTGGAAGAATGGTGACAGACAGGATTTCAAACTATCATTTGTTGATACTGGATATCTATATATACATATCTATCTATCTATCTATCTGTGTATATATATATATGTGTGTGTGTGTGTGTGTGTGTGTGTATATATGTTTATATATATATATATAGGCTGCGATTTTTCATCGTTGCTGTGTGCGGGCTTTCTCTAGTTGCAGCGAGTGGGGGTTATTCTTCATTGTGGTGCATGGGCTTCTCATTGCCATGGCTTCTCTTGTGGAGCACAGGCTCTAAGGCGCGTGGACTTCAGTAGTTATGGTGTGCAGCCTCAGCAGTTGTGGCTCGAGGGCTCTAGAGCGCAGGCTCAGTAGATGTGGTTCATGGGCTTAGTTGCTCCGTGACATGTGGGATCTTCCCAGACAAGAGCTTGAACCCGTGTCCCTGACATTGGCAGGAGGATGCTTAACCACTGGACCACCAGGGAAGCCCTGATTGATATTTTTGATTGATATTGTTGACTGGCACTTTTACTGCTCTCCAATGGTTTATGCAGTCTCTTTTAATATCTTCACTTGTTACAAAACTGAGCTCCCCTAAAACCATGTTCCTCTCTCAAGTTTATGATTAACCTCTCTATCCAAAATTTTATTCCCTCTTTTTCCTGTACGTGTTCTCCTCAAGATTGAGGAGTATCATAGGAAAGGGGGGGGGAATGAAACTGAATACAAGCCCCTCTGTCCCTGTTCTTTGAAGTAAAAGGCTTTTGCTTTACCGTCCCAGGCAGCCAGTGAGTCTCAAAATGCTGGCTCAAGCATTAATGATTAGAAAATGTAAAGATGTAGAAACCAAGAGTACTTGTTGGGCTGGGAAACTGGTAACAATTTATACTATAAACCAACCACATGGCAGAGTCATGAAATCCCCTGTTCCCTGAAAGACATAACGGTCTGACACACATTCCTGATTTGTCTTCATAGGAAACAGACCCCACCAGATGAAAACTGCTGACCACAATCATGTACACCTCAGACCAGTTGAAACCAGAAGGATGGTTGTGCTTGAAATTTCACCTCCATTGCAACCAATCTGAGAATTGTGCACAACGTGATCACACACTGTAGCCCCTTCCCTAACACTGTCTTTAAATATTTTTTCCCTGAAAGCCATCAAGGTGTTTTGGCCTTTTGCACATTAGATGCCTGTTCTCCTTGCTTGGGCCCCTGAAACAAATGCTGTACTTTCCTTTACCACAACTCAGTGTCAGTAGATTGGTTTTACTCTGTACTGGTGAGTTGACTCAAGACCAGGTTTGGCAGCATTCAGACAGTGCCCATCATTTCCCCCAAAGACTAATGCCTAGGCATCACAGGGTCCACTTTAATGCAAAAACAGCTTTCTTGACTTGCTGCCTAAGCATTTTATAGTATGACAATCCTGCTTACACCTGGAGTCTGGACATTTAGATAAGGACATGACTTTAGTATTACCACCACAAGTTACCACTTTGTTTTCCTCAGGGCAGCTTTTAAAACAACCACTTAGGGTTGAGCAACCCACTGCCCTCCCCCAACTTCGTAGCTTCTGAACCATGATTGCTACACTGCTCTATACCCTGCTGGCTGGTGATCTGACATGGAGAACTATTCTTCCCTGAGTTATTTTGCCCCCATTTCTGACATCTGTGGGCAGTAAATACTGTGACTTTGGACTACTAAAGCTGGACCTTTGGTCAAAAAAACCCCAGGTATTTTCATTTTTCCAAAGTGGGAGTGTGGATGCTGAGAGAAATACCAGCTAAACCCATGTAGGTGGATTGTGCCACTTCATTCAGTAAACCTGAATATTTATAATTATTACACCAACTATGAACCCCCCAACAAAGTTGTGGATTTTCATATGTCTTCAAGTCACAGATTTCTGATTTTCCTTTCAGATTGAAGACTTTCTTTCAGAATTTCTTGCAAGTGAGGTTTAGTGGTAGTGAAATCACTCAGCTTTCCCCCCCCCCTACATATCTGAGGGATAACTCTGCCAGGTAAAGTATTTTTGGCTAGATTTTTTTTCTTTTGTTTCTTTCATCAGCTTGATAGACTAAAGGGAATTCCTTTGTAGGTTATATATATTTTTCCTAACTACCTTTAATTATCTTTCTTTATATTTGATTTTTGATATTTTTGGTACTGAAATCATAAGGTGATCAATTAGTTCTTTGTATATTTAATTATTTCCTACGTTTAGAATGTTCTTAGCTTTAATTTCTTTAAATAAATCCTCTGCCCCATTGTGCATCATTTCTCCTTCTGGAATCTCAAATGTTTTCAAATATTTTAATGGGTTCTCATAACCCATGTAGCTATCTTCATTCCATTTAAATCTGTTTTTTGTTTTTTTCCAGTGTTATTTCAAAGTGTATATTTCCAAGTTATTTATCCTTTCTTACATCTCATCTACCCAGCTACAGCTCCTCTTTATTGCAACATTTATCCCATTTTTAAAACTCTTGAGCTCCAGAATTTTTATTTGGTTCCTTTATTATTTTGATCTCTTTGGATAATAACTCTTTTGTTATATACTCTCTTCCTGATTTCACAAATTGCTTTTCTGAGTTTTCTAGCTACTTGATGTGCTTCTTCATAACCAGTATTTTGAATCTTTATCTAAACTAGATTCTGGTATTTAGTTTTCTTTTTGCAATGTAATAAGTCCTTACTTTTTCATATTTTTAAATATTTCTTTCAGTTATGCCTTGGTGTTTTCCCATTTGAAGTAGCTGCCAACTCCTTAATCCTGTGTATTATTTTCATCAGATGAGGTGTTTGGTTTAGATGGAGTGTTTAGTTGTACCATATTGCTAGCATCTGAGTTTTTATTGTGTGTTCCAATGTGAACCTGCTTTCTTCTTCTTGCTCTGTCTTGTAGCTTAATTGTTTTAGCTTGTATGTTTTCTCTGGTTTTGACTGGCTATTGGAAACTCCCCCCCTTTTTCTTGCATTCAAAAACTTGTTGCTATAGGTCAAGTTTGTAGTTGTTGTTTTTTCTAGCTCACCTACCATGTATGGCCTCTTTTCTGAACATGCTCCCTGTCTACCAGAGCTCACTATCAAAAATGTACTCAGGAGTATGCACAAGGAAACAATTGCAGAGTGAAGAGATGTATGCATTTGGCACTAGGTTCTTTGGTAATGCCTGCAGATCCAGTAGAGATTCCCAGGGCTAATACTCTCAGGGACTTGTGGGTGAACTTTTTGCTGAAAACAACTCTTTTGATACCTTTTGAAACTCTTATCGGCCTCTTTCCCAATGTTCTCCCTCCCACCAGTCATAGACTTCCACCAAGGGATGGTGGAGAAAAATGAGACTTCTCCAGCTGTACCTTGCCTGGCTGGGATACAGGTGGTTTACTCACCACTTTAATTTTCCCCTAGGGAGAGATTACCTGTGCCAAGTAAATCGACTTTCTTCAGTGTTTCTTGGTGAAAGGGCGTTGCTGAAAAAAAATGTTTTTTCATCTTCTCTTCTGCAGACAATCTTGTATATATTATTTTCATTTTTTTCTGAAATGGTGTCCTGGTATCTCCCTTTGGGAACACTAGAGTTCTACAAGTTCTTCCTCATGGGTGTGTGCCTGTTGAAGTCAGCACTCCCCCAATTTTTTCTCCACAGTGGGCAGTGGAATCTAAGCTTCTTTTCATGGGCATACTTGTTCTACCTCCCTTATGAAGGTTTGTCTCTTTCTTACTGTGTGTACTGGTGAAAGAGATGCCCCTTGAATTACTTCAAATAAGTTTTAAGGAGACATAACAGACATGAAGACATAGAAATAATGAATGAATGTCTAGTATGTGGATTAAAAAGGGGGAGAAAAAGGACAAATGTCTTCCATTGCCATATTGCTGACATCCCTATGGTTACTGTTTTTAGGTGCTTAGATGTTGAGTGCGAATAATTAACAATTTTTTTTCTTAAGATTTTTATTGGAGTATAATTGCTTTCAATGGTGTGTTAGTTTCTGCTTTATAACAAAGTGAATCAGTTATACATATACATATATCCCCATATCTCTTACATCTTGCATCTCCCTCCCTCCCTATCCCACCTTTCTAGCTGGTCACAAAGCACAGAGCTGACCTCCCTGTGCTATGGAACTGCTTCCCACTAGCTATCTATTATACATTTGGTAGTGTATATATGTCCACATATACACTACAACTCTCTCACTTAGTCCCAGCTTACGCTTCCTCCTCCCCATGTCCTCAAGTACATTCTCTAGTAGGTCTCCATCTTTATTCCCGTCTTGCCCCTACATTCTTCATGACCAATTTTTTTTTTAACATCTTTATTGGGGTATAATTGCTTTACAATGGTGTGTTAGTTTCTGCTTTATAAAAAAGTGAATCAGTTATACATATACATATATTCCCATATCTCTTCCTTCTTGCGTCTCCCTCCCTCGCACCCTCCCTATCCCACTCCTCCAGGTGGTCACAAAGCACGGAGCCGATATCCCTGTGCCATGCGGCTGCTTCCCACTAGCTATCTACCTTAGGTTTGTTAGTGTGTATATGTCCATGACTCTCTCTCACCCTGTCACAGCTCACCCTTCCCCCTCCCCATATCCTCAAGTCCATTCTCCAGTAGGTCTGTGTCTTTATTCCTGTCTTACCCCTGGGTTCTTCATGACATTTTTTTTTTTCTTCTTAAATTCCATATATATGTGTTAGCATACGGTATTTGTCTTTTTCTTTCTGACTTACTTCACTCTGTATGACAGACTCTAGGTCTATCCACCTCATTACAAATAGCTCAATTTCCTTTCTTTTTATGGCTGAGTAATATTCCATTGTATATATGTGCCACATCTTCTTTATCCATTCATCCAATGATGGGCACATAGGTTGTTTCCATCTCCGGGCTATTGTAAATAGAGCTGCAATGAATATTTTGGTACATGACTCTTTTTGGATTTTGGTTTTCTCAGGGTATATGCCCAGTAGTGGGATTGCTGGGTCATAAAGTAGTTCTATTTGTAGTTTTTTAAGGAACCTCCATACTGTTCTCCATAGTGGCTGAACCAATTACCATTCCCACCAGCAGTGCAAGAGTGTTCCCTTTTCTCCACACCCTCTCCAGCATTTATTGTTTCTAGATTTTTTGATGATGGCCACTCTGACTAGTGTGAGATGATATCTCATTGTACTTTTGATTTGCATTTCTCTAATGATTGATGATGTTGAGCATTCTTTCATGTGTTTGTTGGCAGTCTGTATAACTTCTTTGGAGAAATGTCTATTTAGGTCTTCTGCCCATTTTTGGATTGGGTTGTTTGTTTTTTTGTTATTGAGCTCCATGAGCTGCTTGTAAATTCTGGAGATTAATCCTTTGTCAGTTGCTTCATTTGAAAATATTTTTTTCAAATTCCATATATATGTATTAGAAAACAGTATCTGTTTTTCTCTTTCTGACTTCCTTCACTCTGTATGACAGGCTCTAGGTCCATCCACCTCACTAAAAATAACTCACTTTTGTTTCTTTTATTGGGTGAGTAATATTCCACTGTATATATGTGCCACATCTTCTTTATCCATTTATCCGATGTTAGACATTTAGGTTGCTTCCATGTCCTGGGTGTTGTAAATAGAGCTGCAATGAACATTGTGGTACATGACACTTTTTCAATTATGGTTTTCTCAGGGTATATGCCCAGTAGTTGGATTGCTGGCTTGTATGATAGTTCTATTTTTAGTTTTTTAAGAAATGTCCATACTGTTCTCCATAGTGGCTGTATCAATTTACATTCCCACCAAGAGTTTATGAGGGCTCCCTCTTCTCCACACCCTCTCCAGCATTTATTTTTGTAGATCTTTAATGATTTCCATTCTGACCCGTGTGAGGTGATATTGCATTATAGTTTTGATTTGCATTTCTCTAAAGATTAACGACATTGAGCATTTCTTCATGTGTTTGTTGGCCATCTGTGTATCTTCTCTGGAGAAATGTCTATTTAGGTTTTCTGCCCACTTTGGGATTCAGTTTTTTGGTTTTTTTTTTTTTCTTGATACTGAGCTGCATGATCTGCTTGTAAACTTTGGGGATTAATCTTTGTCACTTGCTTCATTTACAAGTATTTTCTCCAATTCTGAAGGTTGTCTTTTGGTCTTGTTTATGGTTTCCTTGCTGTGAAAATCCTTTTAAGTTCATTAGGTCCCATTTATTCATTTTTGGTTTTATTTCCATTTCTCTAGGAGGTGAGTCGAAAAGGATCTTGCTGTGATTTATGTCATAGGGGGTTTTTCCTACGTTATCCTCTAAGAGTTTGATAGTGTCTGGCCTTACATTTAGGTCTTATCCCATTTTTAGTTTATTTTTCTGTATGGTGTTAGGGAGTGTTCTAATTTCCTTCTTCAAAATGTAGCTGTCCAATTTTCCCAGCACCACTTATTGAAGAGGCTGTCTTTTCTCCATTGGATATCTTGCCTCCTTTATCAAAGACAAGGTGACCATATGTGCATGGGTTTATGTCTGGGCTTTCTATCCTGTTCCATTGATCTATATTTCTGTTTTTGTGCCAGGACCATACAGTCTTGATTGCTGTAGCTTTGTAGTATAGTCTGAAGTTCAGGGACTGATTCCTCCAGCTCCGTTTTTCTTTCTCAAGATTGCTTAGGCTATTCGGGGACTTTGTGTTTCCATACAAATTGTGAAATTTTTTGTTCTAGTTCTGTGAAAACTGCCAGTGGTAGTTTGATAGGGATTGAATTAGATCTCTACATTGCTTTGGGTAGTAGAGATATTTTCACAATGTTCATTCTTCCAATCCAAGAACACAGTATATCTCTCCTTCTCTTTGTATCATCTTTAATTTTTTTCATCAGTGTCTTATAATCTTCGGCATACTGGTCTTTTGTCTCCTTAGGTAGGTTTATTCCTAGGTATTTTATTCTTTTTGTTGCAGTGGTAAATGGGAGTGTTTTCTTAATTTCACTTTCAGAGTTTTCATCATTAGTGTATAGGAATGCCAGAGATTTCTGTGCATTAATTTTGTATCCTGCTACTTTACCAAAGTCATTGGTTAGCTCTAGCAGTCTTCCGGTAGCATCTTTACAATTCTCTATTTACAGTATCATGTCATTTACAAACAGTGACAGCTTTACTTCTCCTTTCCAATTTGGATTCCTTTTATTTCTTTTTCTTCTCTGATTGCTGTGGCTAAAACATCCAAAACTATGTTGAATAATAGTCGTGGGAGTGGGCAACGTTGTCTTGTTCCTGATCTTAGTGGAAATGTTTTCAGTTTTTCACCATTGAGGACGATGTTGGCTGTGGGTTCGTCATATATGGCCTTTATTATGTTGAGGACATTGCCCTCTATGCTTACTTTCTGGAAGGTTGTTATCATAAATGAGTGTTGAATTTTGTCAAAAGCTTTCTCTGCATCTATTGTGGTGATCATATGGTTTTTATCCTTCAATTTATGAATATGTTGTATAATATTGATTGATTGACCTATATTGAAGAATCCTTGCATTCCTGGGAAAACCCCCACTTGATCATGGTGTATGATCGTTTCAATGTGCGTTGATTCTGTTTGCTAGTATTTTGTTGAGGATTTTTGCATCTATGTTCATCAGTGAAATCTGTCTGTAGATTCCCTTTTTTGTGACACCTTAGTCTGGTTTTGGCATCAGGGTGATGGTGGCCTTGTAGAATGAGTTTGGGAGTGTTCGTCCCTCTGCTATATTTTGTAAGATTTTGAGAAGGATAGGTGTCAGCTCTTCTCTAAATATCTGATAGAATTCACTTGTGAATCCATCTGTTCCTGAGTTTTTTTGTTGCAAGACTTTGAAACACAATGTCAATTTCAGTGCTTGTGATTGGTCTGTTTATATTTTCTACTTCTTCCTGGTTCAGTCTAAGAACATTGTGATTTTCTAAGAATTTGTCCATTTCTTGCAGCATATCCATTTTACTGGCATGATTTTACTAATCATTCATACTCCTTTGTATTTCTGCAGTGTCGGTTGTTACTTCTCCTTTTTCATTTCTAATTCTATCGATTTGAGAGTTCTCCCTTTTTTCTTAATGAGTCTGGCTAATGGCTTATCAATTTTGTTTATCTTCTCAAAGACCCAACTTTCAGTTTTTATTGAACTTTGCTATCATTTCCTTCATTTGTTTTTCATTTATATGCTATCTAATCTTTATGATTTCTTTCCTTCTGCTAATTTTGGCGTTTTTTGTTCTTTCTCCAATTGCTTTAGGTGAAAGATTAGGTTGTTTATTTGGGATGTTTCCTGTTTCTTAAGGTAGGATTGTATTGCTATAAAGTTCCCTCTTAGAGCAGCTTTTGCTGCATCCCATAGGTTTTGGGTCTCCTTGTCTCCATTGTTATTTCTTTCTAGGTATTTTTTGATTTCTCGTTGATTTCTTCAGTGATCACTCCATTATTAAGTAATGTATTGTTTATCCTCCCTGTGTTTATATTTTTTACAAATCTTTTCCTGTAATTGACCTCTAGTCTCATACAGTTGTGGTCAGAAAAGATACTTGATAAAATTTCAATTTTCTTAAATTTACCAAGGCTTGATTTGTGACCCAAGATATGATCCATCCTGGAGAATGTTCCATGAACACTTGAGAAAAATATTTATTCTGTTGTTTTTGGATGGAATGTCTCATAAATATCAATTAAGTCCATCTTATTTAATGTATTTTATAAAGCTTGTGTTTCCTTATTTAATTTCATTTTGGATGATCTCTCCATTGGTGAAAGTGGGGTTTAAAGTCTCCTACTATAATTGTGTTACCTTCAATTTTCCCCTTTATGGCCGTTAGTATTCACCTTGTGTATTGAGATGCTCCTATGTTGGGTGCATAAATGTTTACAATTGTTATATAGTCTTCTTGGATCGATCCCTTGGTCATTATGTAGTGTCATTCTTTGTCTCTTCTAATAGTCTTTATTTTAAGGTCTATTTAGTCTGATATGAGAATTGCTACTCCAGCTTTCTTTTGATTTCTATTGGCATGGAATACATTTTTCCATCCCTCACTTTCAGTCTGTATGTGTCCCTAGGTCTGAAGTGGGTCTCTTGTAGACAACATATATATGGGTCTTGCTTTTGTATCCATTCAGCCAATCTGTGTCTTTTGGGGGGAGCATTTAGTCCATTTACATTTAAGGTAATTATCAATGTAAGGCCAGTGGGTCCGGGGAAGGGCCCAGGGAGCCAGACGGAACCGCTGCAAAAGTGGCTGATGCAACCGACACCTGACATTGCCACAACACCCGAGAGATTACCAAAAAAGGACTGCTTACACAGCAAGCACGTCCCCTGCATCCACCCCTATAAATTTTGTTCATGCGCACACCTGGGCGTGATTTCTCTGGCCCCTTTCTCTCGGACCAGTGAACCTGGCCTGGGAGCGTTCCCAAATAAAGCTTGATTAAGCTCTCCTCCATTTTTGGTGCCATTCCTTACATTTGGTGCTGAAACCCGGCAGGGGTACCCAGCCCCACAAATTACCGCGGGGCCACCCCTCCCGACCGGGGACCTCTGCTCACCCACCCGATCTGGCAGAAATGGGGTAAGTTCCCCCTTCGTTCCCTTGAACCCTGGGGTCCCTGCCCACTGGACTCCCTGTCCTTAACCACGACCATGTCAGGGACTCCTCCATCTTCCCTCCAAGCCTCGGGTGGTTGTGGAGACGTCCCAACCGCCTGACTGCTCTCTGATCTGCCGTGACCAAAGATTGAGACCAGAGAGTCTCTCTCTTTCTCTGTTCACCCGGGGACAAACTGGAGGTCATGGGGACTTCAGAATCCAAACCAGATCTGAAGGCACCCCTGGGGTGTCTCCTGGCCACCTTTACAAAACTCCGCTTTTCTCAAGATTCTGCCGCAGGAGGCTCATATTTTATTCCACCGAGGCCTGGCCACGGTACCCTCTAGATGATCAATCTAAATGACCTCCCGAAGGGACTTTCAATTTCAACATCCTCCGTGATTTAGATAACTACTGCCGCAGGACGGGTAAACGGTCCGAGGTCCCCTACCAGGCCTTCTGGTATTTACGCTCCCGCCCTTCCCTCTGCCTCGATTGTTCCACCTCCCAGATCCTCCTTGCCAAACAGACATCTCCTACATCTAAGCCCCTAATTTCCTTTGACGATGACCCCTCTCCACTAGCCGACCCACCCGAATCTCTCATCTCTCCCCCATCCAGAGCTCCTCTCCAAACCCCACCCTACCCTGGGCCGGCCCCTCTCCCTCCCAAGCCTACTCCATTGCCCCCCACCGCTCCCCCACTCCCCCCGGCAACCTCCCCCTGTCTCCTCCTTCCCCTGATTCCTCTCCCTCCATCTATCTCTCATCACCCCTCTCCTCGCCAGTCAGCTCACACACCTGCTCTCACCACCATGACTCCCAGGACCCAGACCTTCTCTGTCCCTTAAGAGAGGTGGTCAGAGCGGAAGGATTGGTTAGAGTTCATGTTCCCTTTTCCCTCCAAGATCCCTCTCAAATAGAAAAGCGATTAGGCTCCTTTACTGCCGACTCCTCCCGCTACATCAAAGAATTTCGCTACCTCTCTCAAGCTTACGATCTAACCTGGCACAACATCTTTGTCATCCTATCTTCTACTCTGACCCCCGACGAGAGGGAAAGAATTCAAACTGCTGCCCAAAACCACGCAGAACAGGTCCACCTCACTGATAATTCTATGCCTGTCGGAGCCACTGCCATTCCTGGCACCGATCCAGGCTGGAGTTATCAGGACGGCCAAGACGGTCACCGCAAACGCGATCTAATGCTTTTCAGCTGGTATGCAGGCTGCCTCCCACAAGATTGTCAACTTTGAAAAGCTAAAAGAGATAACCCAAGAGCCCAATGAAAATCCGGCCGTTTTCCTCAACCAACTTACAGAGGCCCTAACTCTCTACAACCGCTTGGACCCTGACACCCCCGCAGGCGCAACGGTCTTGGCCACCCACTTTACCACCCAATCAGCCCCTGATATCAGAAAAAAACTTAAGCAGGCAGAGGACGGCCCCCAGACTCCCATCCGAGACCTGGTAAAAATGGCCTTTAAAGTCTATAATGCCCGTGAAGATTTGGCAGAATCCAGCCAAGAGGCTTGGATGCACCAAAAGTTGGCCCTCCAAACCCAAGCCCTCAGAGCCACCCCGCAGCCGGCCATCTCCCATGGACAGCATCCACGGGACCTGCCGAAGGAAACCCCACCAGGGGTCTGCTTCAAGTGCGGAAAAGAGGGGCACTGGGCTCGCCAATATCCCAATCCCCGGCCTCCTTCCAAGCCCTGCCATGGTTGCGGGCTAGCAGGCCATTGGAAAAGTGACTGCCCTACGGCCGGTCCTCCCTCAGCACCTCCACATGGAGGGTGGACTGACCCGACGGCTCCACCACTCGAACTCCTGGCATTGGCTGATGATTGACAACACCCGGACTCGAAGACCCCCATCACCCTCGCCGAGCCCAGGGTAACGCTACAGGTAGCGGGTGAGTCCATCTCATTCCTGGTGGACACAGGGGCTACCTATTCAGTCTTGCCTACATATTCCAGGACAGTTTTTCCTTCCCAGATCTCGGTTATGGGCATCGACGGTAAGCCGTCCTTCCCGCTCCAGACCAGCCCCCTCTCATGTTACATCGAGAGGCTCCCTTTCACTCATTCTTTCTTAGTCATACCGTCCTGCCCGGTTCCTCTGCTAGGTCGTGATGTTGTCTTCCAATTAGGGGCCTCTCTCCAAATTGCCAGACTTGATCCTAAGGCCTCCTCCTCTCAACTCCTGCTCCCCCTCCTCAGTCTGGCAGTGGAGCCCTCTCCCTCCTCTCTTCCTCCTCCCATCTCCCCCAAACGGATAGACCCCCAGGTCTGGGATACATCAAACTCTACAATAGCGACACACCACACCCCTGTCCTAATCTGTCTTAAAGACCCCCTGCAAGTTTCCATCCAGGCTCCAATTCCCCATTTCTGAAACTCAGCTAAGGGGCTTACGACCTACTATCACCAAACTCTTAGACCAGGGGCTCCTCATCCCCACATACTCTCCCTGCAACATCCCCATCCTGCCTGTCTGCAAGGCCTCAGGTGATTACCGCCTGGTCCAGGACCTCCAACTAATCAATGAGGTGATAATTCCCCTCTACCCAGTTTTGCCAAACCCATACACTTTGCTCTCCCATATCCCCCCACCCACCACCCATTGTTGGTCCTAGATCTCAAGGACGCCTTCTTTTCTATCACCCTGCACCCTGATTCCTACTTCCCTTTTGCTTTCACCTGGACAGATCCGGATACCCAGGCTTCCCGCCAGCTTACCTGGATGGTTCTTCCCCAGGGCTTCCACGATAGCCCCCACCTCTTTGGCCAGGCTCTGGCGCGGGATCTTGCTTCCTGCCCTCTCATGCCCACTATAGTCCTCCAATACGTGGATGACCTCCTCCTCTGTAGCCCATCTCTCAGCCTCTCAAAACAGCACACTTCTGACCTCCTCAATTATCTCGGCTCTCACGGCTATCGGGTCTCTCCAGCCAAGACCCAACTGTCTACACCCTCAGTAACCTACCTTGGGATTCACCTTACCCCCACAACAAAGAGCCTGACAGCTGACCACACCCAGGCCATCCGCGACCTCCAACCTCCAGTGACAGCTGACCAGATTCTCTCCTTTCTGGGCCTAATAGGATTTTTCCGACACTGGATCCCTAACTTTGCTATTCTTGCTAAGCCCCTATATTTAGCTGCTAAAGAAACCCCCCAAGGACCTCTTACCTCTCCCTCCACTGTTTGACTGGCCTTTCTCACCCTCAGAGACACCTGATATCCTCCCTTCCCCTTTCTCTGCCTAACCCAGACCGTCCTTTCCACCTCTTTGTAGATGAACGGATTGGAATAGCTACTGGACTTCTTGCCCAGCCTGTAGGGCCTTCCTATCGCCCCGTGGCCTACCTCTCCAAACAACTTGACCCAACCATGCAGGGATGGCAACCATGCCTCTGAGCTTTGGCAGCAGCAGCCGAGTTGTCCAAACAAACACTCAAACTGACCCTGGCCCGCCCGCTGACTGTATTTTCCTCCCACCGACTGGCCGACCTCTTCGGCCATAAGTCTCTCTCTTGGGCCCCTCCCGCATCCAGGAATTCTACCTGCTGTTCATTGAAAACCCTGCTATCTCCCTTGACCCCTCCCCGCGCCTAAACCTGGCCTCCCTCTTGCCTATCTTTGATTCCGGGACCTCCCCTTTCCACTCCTACCCCCAAGTCATAGAGGCCCTCAGCCCACCGAGGGAGGGATTCTTTGATACTCCACTATTAAACCCGGACTGCACCATCTTAGTAGATGGCAGCTCACTCGGTCCCGACGGACACCACCAGGCAGCCTATGTAGTAGTAACCATCTCAACCATTATCGAGGCCAACCGCCTCCCAGAAGGAACAACCTCTCAAAGGGTTGAACTGATAGCACTCACGTGCACCCTTGACCTCTCTAAGGGCAAAGGGGTCAATATCTATACAGATTCTAAATACGCCTTCCTGATTGCACACAGCCATTCAGCTCTTTGGAGGGGGCACGGACTTTTGAACACCAAGGGTTCCCCGGTGGTCAACGCCTCCCTCATCGCAAAACTTCTGGAGGCCCTCCAACTGCCTGAGGAGGTGACAATCATCCACTGCAGGGGCCACCAGTCTCCTTCTAACCCAATAGCACAAGGTAACTCAAAGGCCGACTCCGTGGCCCGTGAGCTCACTAAAGAGGCCCCTCCAGCTCCGATCTTGTTCCTCACCACCTCAATCTGACCTGCATATGACCCCCACGAAGAGACAGCCCTACTATCCAAAGGGGACCACGAGGCCAAAAAAGGATGGATTTTTATGGACAACACAGTTTCCCTCCCTTCAGCCCAAGCGGCCAGCCTCCTATCAGACATTCACAAGTCCCTACACATTGGCCCGAAGGTGATGTTCCATTTCCTAGATCCCCTCTTTTACATGCCTGGACTCAGAGATGCCATCTCAAAAACTCACGCGGCTTGCCAGACTTGCACGTCCATCTCTCCACAAGGAGGTCTATGGCCCCGAATCCCTACTCACCAGATATGCGGACACCAACCTGGTGAGGACTGGCAGATTGACTTCACCCACATGCCCCTCTGTAAATGCTTCTGATATTTGCTCACTCTCGTTGACACCTTTTCAGGTTGGATCAAGGCCTTCCCAACGGCCCGAGAAATGGCAGATATGGTCACCACCATCCTTCTCCAACATATCATCCCCCGATTTGGCCTGCGGATCTCCATCCAGTCGGACAACGGACCCACCTTCGTCTCTCAGGTGGTTCAGCAGGTATCCGAGGCTCTTCAGATCACCTGGAGACTCCACATCCTCTACCACCCCAAGTCATCCAGTAAGGTTGAGCGTGCCAACAGAATCTTGAAAGACCACCCCACCAAGCTGTCCCTTGAGGTCTGTATCTCATGGCCCGATCCGCTCCCTCTTGCCCTCACCCGAATCCGAGCCTCACCTCGGACCCCTACTGGTCTCAGTCCATTCGAACTGCTCAATGGCCGCCCTTTTCTCCTCCATAACCTACCAACCCAAAACCCACCCCTAGCTTCCTACCTCCCCTACCTGTCTCTGCTTCACCACCTTCTCCGTGAACATGCTGACCACAACCTGCCGACGGTCACTGCCTCTGAAACTTCCTCTCTCCCTCTACAACCCAGCGATAGCATCCTCCTCAAAGAATTACACCCCCAATCTCTCAAGCCATGGGGGACAGGCCCCCATACGGTGACCAATCTTATGGCAGCTAAACTCTTGGGACACCCCTCCTGATACCATGTCTCCCGCCTTAAAATGGCCCCAACTCCAGAGGCTTGGATGGCCCTACTGCTGGGTCCCACGAGACTACAGCTTATCCGTCACCCTGTCTCTCCTCCTGCTTCTCCTCCTGCCACCCAGGACTCACCAGATGTCCCTATGGCGCTTCCAGGTCCACGGGACATGGCAAGCTAAAGGTCGGACCCACGCCCGAGTCCTGGGCACGGGAGACTGCCAACGAGATGGGTGCCAGGCCCTGGTGACAGTCCAGATCCCCATCTCTAACATTGAAGGTGTTCCCCTGGGTTGGTCCACCCCCACTGTCTGCTTCACTTACGATCAGACAAGAGACTACTGTCAATGGTGGGGTGAGACCTATGGGGGGTGCCCCTATCACTCATGTAACATCCATGTGGCAAAACTAGATACCAGGAGCTCGCTCCGAAAATCCCACCTGCTCACCGCAAATGGCAAGGGTCAATTATTCATCAACATCAAAGATCCCTGGGACACCAGATGGGTAAAAGGGGTACAAGGAAAAATCTATCAGTGGGCAACTGATGCCTACCCCCGTGGGCTCTATCAGGGTCTTCCGCTCATATGTCAGAGTGATACCTGAAATTATCCAGCACTTGAGCAAACAGGCCACCATGGTCCAGGAGATGGAACAGGCCCTAGAATGCCAACTACCCCACCCTGAGCACAAGACGGACCCTTTTCCTTGGTTGGCCCTCATCTGCCAAGGGGTGCAAATGCTTAATCACACCGGAATAGGCAACATCTCTCACTGCTTTCTATGTGCCACACTTGCCCAACCACCATTAACTGCTGTCCTACTCGATCAGCCCTTCACCTCTACCCTCCCTAGTTCCTCCCAGAACTTATCATTTCCCCCATTAAGAGTCCCCATATTCCTTGATTTAGGAAAAAAGAACCTCACAATTTGCTATGGCAGCCGTCCAAACTTAACTGATGATGCACTCCCTTGCAATTCATCCCTCCCTGTAACTACGCCAATGGGGGCCCCACCAGGCTTGTTCTTTTGGTGTAATGGCTCCCTTACAAAAGAGGTCAACTCTTCCTCCCCCTTCCCACGTATCCCCGTCACCCTTGTTCCACAACTCACATTATATGGCCACGCCGAATTTCTCTCACTTACCACACAAATTTTTGGCTGACAAAAAAGGGCCATCTTTCTCCCTACGGTCGCAGGCATTTCCCTCGCCTCCTCTCTCGTCGCTGCGGGCATCGGGGGAGGAGCCCTAACACACAGTGTCTCAACATCCCGCGACCTAGAAAAGAAACTCCAGCTAGCCATTGAGAACTCTGCCACCTCCATCACCTCCCTCCAGTGTCAGATCACTTCAGTAGCCCGAGTTGCCCTCCAAAATCGACGTGCCCTGGACCTTCTGACAGCCGACAAAGGAGGTACCTGCCTCTTCCTACAGGAAGAGTGCTGCTGCTACATCAACGAGACAGGGGGCGTTGAAGACAATGTAGATGCTCTCTGATGCTTAAAAGAAGAACTCCAATGCAGGCAGTGACAATCCACCTCCCCCATCCCCGTTTGGTGGCAGTCCACCCTCTATACCTGGCTGACACCAATCCTAGGTCCCTTAATCCTTATCTGCATCCTATTCATGCTTGCGCCCTGTTTCCTCAGGGTTCTCCGCAGTCGCATACAAGAAGTCTCTCGGGTCGTGGTAAATCAGATGCTCCTCCACCCGTATACCTTACTACCCACAGAACCCCCCGTGGCCGCCCTCCCCTAACCTCCGGACCGCTGGCCACCCAACTCCCTTACGGCGCCCCTGTACGGCAGGAAGTAGCCAGAGACAAAACTTTGCCCCATTACACCAAAGAAGTCAGGATGTAAGGCCAGCAGGTCCAGGGAAGGGCCCAGGGAGCCAGACGGAACCCCCACCAAAGTGGCTGATGCAACCGACACCTGACATTGCCACACCACTCGGCCCCGGTCTTCCCACTTCCCGAGGGGCAGAACCAACGGCTCTGAGGCTGATGCAACCAACACCTGACATTGCTACAACACCCGAGAGATTACCAAAAAAGGGCTGCTTCACACAGCAAGCGCCTCCCCTGCGTCCACCCCTATAAATTTTGTTTGTGCCTGCACCCGGGCGCGACTCCTCTGGCCCCTTTCTCTCGGACCAGTGAACCTCGCCTCGGAGCATTCCCAAATAAAGCTTGTTTAAGCTCTCCTCCGTTTTTGGTGCAGTTCCTTACAATCAATATGTATGCTCCTATTCCCATTTTCTTAATTGTTTTGGGTTTGTTATTGTAGGTCTTTTCCTCCTCTTGTGTCTCTTGCCTAGAGAAGTTCCTTTAGCATTTGTTGTAAAGCTGGTTTGGTGGTGCTGAACTCTCTCAGCTTTTGCTTGTCTGTAAAGGTTTTAATTTCTCCATCAAATCTGAATGAGATCCTTGCTGGGTAGAGCAATCTTGGTTGTAAGTTTTTCTCCTTCAGCACTTCAGATATGTCCTGCCACTCCCTTCTGGCTTGCAGAGTGTCTGCTGAAAAATCAGCTGTTAACCTTATGGGGATTTCCTTGTGTGTTATTATTATTATTTTTTCCCTTGCTGCTTTTAGTATGTTTTCTTTGTATTTAATTATTGATAGTTTGATTAATATGTGTCTTGGCGTGTTTCTCCTTCGATTTATCCTGTATGGGACTCTCTGTGCTTCCTGGACTTGATTAACTAGTTCATTTCCCACATTAGGGAAGTTTTCAACTATAATCTCTTCAAATATTTTCTCAGTCCCTTTCTTCTTCTCTTCTTCTTCTGGGACCCCTGTAATTCGAATGCTGGTGCATTTAATGTATTCCTGGAAGTGTCTGAGACTGTCCTCAGTTCTTTTCATTGTTTTTTCTTTATTCTGCTTTGCAGTAGTGATTTCCATTATTTTACCTTCCAGGTCACTTATCCGTTCTTCTGCCTCAGTAATTCTGCTATTGATCCCATCTAGAGTATTTTTAATTTCATTTATTGTGTTGTTCATCGTTACTTGTTTCTTTAGTTCTTCTAGGTCCTTGTTAAATGTTTCTTGCATTTTCTCTATTCTATTTCCAAGATTTTGGATCATCTTTATTATCATTATTCTGAATTCTTTTTCAGGTAGACTGCCTATTTCCTCTTCATTTGTTAGGTCTGGTGGGTTTTTATCTTGCTCCTTCATCTACTGTGTGTTTTTCTGTCTTCTCATTTTGCTTATCTTACTGTGTTTGGGGTCTCCTTTTTGCAGGCTGCAGGTTCGTAGTTCCCATTGTTTTTGGTGTCTGTCTCCAGTGACTAAAGTTCGTTCAGTGTGTTGTGTAGGCTTCCTGGTGTAGGGGACTAATGCCTGTGTTCTGGTGGATGAGGCTGGATCTTGTCTTTCTGGTGGGCGGTTCCATGTCTTGTGGTGTGGATTGGGGTGTCTGTGGCCGTATTATGATTTTAGGCAGCCTCTCTGCTAAAGGGTGAGGTTGTGTTCCTGTCTTGCTAGTTGTTTGGCATAGGGTGTCCAGCACTCTATCTTGCTGGTCGCTGAGTGAAGCTGGGTTTGGTGTTGAGATGGAGATCTCTGGGAGATATTTGCCATTTTATATTACGTGGAGCTGAGAGGTGTCTTGTGGACCAGTGTTCTGAAGCTGGCTCTCCCACCTCAGAGACACATCACTGACTCCTGGCTGTAGCACCAAGAGCCTTTCATCCACACAGCTCAGAATAAAAGGGAGAAAAAGTAGAAAGAGAGAAAGAAAGGAAGAAAGGAAGGAAGGAAGGAAGGAAGGAAGGAAGGAAGGAAGGAAGAGGATAAAATAAAATTGTGTAATATAAAATAAAATAAAGTTATTAAAATAAAAATTATTAAGAAAAAAGATTTTAAGTTAAAAAAATGAAAATAAATGGATGGACAGAACCCTATGACAAATGGTGAAAGCAAAGCTATACAAACAAAATCTCACACAGAAGCATACACATACACTGTCACAAAAAGAGGAAAAGGGGAACAAATAATAAATCTGTTCTCAAAGTCCACCTCCTCAATTTGGGATGATTTGCTGTCTATTCAGTTATTCCACTGATGCAGCGTACATCAAGTTGATTGTGGAGATTTAACCTGCTGCTCCTGAGGCTGCTGGGGGAAATTTACCTTTCTATTATTTGTTTGCACAGCTCTCCAGGTTCAGCTTTGGATTTGGCCCTGTCCCTGCGTGTAGGTCACCTGAGTGTGTCTGTTCTTTGCTCAGACAGGACGGAGTTAAAGGAGCAGCTGATTCGGGGGCTCTGGCTCACTCAGGCCAGGGGTAAGGAGGGGTACAGATGCAGAGTGAGCCTTCAGTGGCAGAGGCCAGTATGATGGTGCATCAGCCTGAGGTGTGCCGTGCATTCTCCCAGGGAAGTTGTCCTTGGATCACGGGACCCTGGCAGTGGTGGGTTGCACAGGCTCCTGGGAGGGGAGGTGTGGACAGTGACCTGGGCTTGCACACAGGGGTCTTGGTGGCAGCAGCAGCAGCAGCAGCTTTAGCGTCTCCCCTGATGCCCGCAGCGTCCCTGGGGTCCGCGCTCTTAGGCGCGGCTCACACCCATCTCTGGAGCTCCTTTAAGCAGTGCCCTGAATCCCCTCTCCTCGCGCACCAGGAAACAAAGAGGGAAGACAAAGTCTCTTGCGTCTTTGGCAGGTCCAGACTTTTTCCCGGACTCCCTCCCAGCTAGCTGTGGTGCACTAACCCCTTCAGGCTGTGTTCACGCTGCCATTCCTCTCCCTGCGCTCCGACTGACGCCCGAGCCTCAGCTCCCAGCCCTGCCCGCCCTGGCGGTGAGCAGACAAGCCTCTCGGGCTGGTGAGTGCTGGTTGGCACCGATCCTCTGTGCGGGAATCTCTCCGCTTTGCCCTCTGCACCCCTGTGGCTGCTCTCTCCTCCGTGGCTCTGGAGCTTCCCTCCTCCGCCACCCACAGTCTCCGCCCACGAGGGGGCTTCCTAGTGTGTGGAAACCTTTCCTCCTTCACGGCTCCCTCCCACTGGTGCAGGTCCTGTCCCTATTCCTTTGTCTCTGTTTATTCTTTTTTCTTTTGCCCTACCCAGGTACGTGGGGACTTTCTTGCCTTTTGGGAGGTCTGAGGTCTTCTGCCAGCATTCAGTCTGTGTTCTGTAGGAGCTGTTCCACATGTAGATGTATTTCTGTTGTATCTGTGGGGAGGAAGGTGATCTCCACGTGTTACTCTTCTGCCATCTTTTCAACGTCTTCTCTGAGTTCACTCAGTTTTGACAACTTTTTTCTTAACTCTAACTACAAGTGGAATTCTCTTTCTTTAGTAATTTCTTTGCAGTGTAGTTTGTTCTAATTAGCCATGGCAGTATGACAGCTGCCATGTGAAACACTTTACTCTCATTACATTAAAAATCTTTTAATTACATTACCCTGTCAAATATGAACTACTAGATTAGAAAGATCAATAGGTTAGAAATTACCCCTTCCCAGAATAATATTATAACCTGAAAGACATTTAGGAATCACTCTTTTATTCTGTTCTTTGTATTAAAAATATGTCCTGAATACTGGAGATTTCATTAATTACCAAGATAAACATATCTTGAAGTTTGAAACAAAAAAGCACATCCAATTGATTAAGAATATAATGTTGATCTAAAGTAGTCATATTTTAAAGATTGTTGAGGAAACTCCATTGTTCTCTTCCACAGAAATTGCATCATTTTATAAGCCCAGGAACAGTGCACAATGGCTCCAATTTCTCCACAGCCTCAACAACACTTATTTACTGTTTTGTTTTGTTTTATAAGAGCCATCCTAGTGGTTGTTAGGTATTATTTCACTGCAGTTTTCACTTGCACTTATCTGATTATCAGGTGTTGAGCATCTTTCCTTAAGCTTGCTGGACATTGTATATCATCTTTGAATGGATATCTTTACAAGTTTTTTGCCCATCCTTTAATTGGGTAATTTGATTTTTTGTTGTTTACTTCTGAGTGTCTTTTGATTGGGAAGTTTAATCCATTTCCATTTCAAGTAATTTCTGAAAGAGAAGGACTACAATTGCCATTTTGTTGTTTCCTAGTTGTTTTGTAGCTTTTTTATCCCCCTTTTCCTCTTATTGCCTTCCTTTGTGTTCCATTGATTTTTTATAGTGAGATGATTTGATTAGTTTATTCACTTTTGTGTGTATTCTGTAAATATTTTCTTTGTGTTAATCACAATTACAAAAAAATCTTAAAGTTACACTGATAACAATTTTAAATGGATAACATTTATTTTAAACTGATAGCAATTTCAATCACAAAAACTCTAATCCTTTTCATTTCTACCACTAACCTCTTTTTATTATTGATGTCATATATTACATCTTTATATAACTATCAACATATTTATCATTTTCAAAATATTTCTATCATTTTATCATTCTATGCAGCAAAATTACAATATTTGTCCACGTGTTCACATTTACTGAAGAACCTTATATTGATATTTATACTGAGTTGCTATATACTATCTTTTTGTTTCATCTTGAAGGACTCTCTTTGACATATTTTGTAGAGGAGCTCTAATGTAATGACACCATCAGATTTTGTTTATGTGGTGAAAGTCTTCATTTTTTAAGGGCAGTTTTGCCCTAAATAGTATTCTCTGTTTACAGATTTTTCTTTCAGTATGTTGAATAGACCATCCTACCCCCTCAGCATGGCAAAGTTTCTGCTAAGAAATTCACTGATAATTTTATGGAATCTCCTTTGTGATAGATCAATTATTTTCTTGCTGCTTTTAAGATTATCTCTTTAACTTCCAACACTTTGATTACACTGTGTTTTGTGGGAATCTCTTTGGATATATCCTACTTATGGTGCATTAAGCCTCCTAAATTTGTGTCTCCATTTCTTTCTTCAGATTTGGAATATTTTCAGCTATCATTTCTCCAAATAAGTTCTAATTTCCTTTCTCTCTTTCCTTCTGGGATTTCAATAGTGCATATATTTGCCCACTTGATAATGTCCCATCAGCCCTTTTTAATTTTCCTCATTCTTTTTTGTTTTGCAGATCTGATTTAATTACTTTAAGTGATCTGTCTCAAGTTCAGTGATTCATTTACCTGATCAAATCTGCTGTTGCTCCCTCTAGTGAATTTTTTAGTCCATTTATATTTTTTAGCTCCAGAATTTGTTTGGTTCTTTTTTAATCACTTTGTTGATATTCTCATTTCATTTGAGCACCATTTTCCTGATTTCATTTTGTTGTCTACTTGTGTACTCTACTAGCTCACTGACTATTTTAAGACAGCTGTTTTAAAATTTTTTGTGAGGTATTTTGGGGTCTGAGTTTCTTTAGGTTTGGTTTCCAGAGTTTCATTTTGTTACAGTGACTGGGCCATATTACCCTGTTTCTTTGTGTTCAGTGTAATCTTTTGCTGACTTTGAGCATTTGAAAACTCAACCCCTTCTCCTGACTTTGTGCAAATGAAAACTTTCACCAATGTCTTTTCTGATTTCTTGATCTTCTTCTGATGTCTGCCTGTGGAACTGTGGCTTTAAAAGGGGATGGTGTTTGTCTCTATTTTCATTTGTCTTCACAACTATGATTCCCACGTGGTCAATTGGCCTCCCAATGCTCCAAGTCAGGTGAGACAGGAATCAATCCCTGGTGAACACCCAGTCAGAATGTTGGATGCAAGGTCTACTTTGTTGTTTCCATTCTGATGGAAAAGCCTTAGTATGAGTAGTTTTCTCCCAGTTGCACCATGCTGTGCACCACCTAGGTGGATTAGTCCACACAAAACAGGACTAATTTTCTACCTCTTCAGCTGGAATTTCTTCTTGATTTTACACTGGTTTGGGTACCATAGCTTCTCAAGTCATCTCTAGAGCATTCATAAAGTTATTCTTTTTCATACATTGTTGTTAACTCACTGTCTCAGTGGGGGAACATGAACCCATATATTCCTACCTTACCAGCTTGCTGATGTCACCTTTCAGCACATAATATTGAGAGAAGATTATTTCATTAAATCGCTTACTATGCCTATTTTAGAACCCAAACTTTAATTAGATAATATCCAGGAAATAACTAAATGATGAGGAAATGTCATTCAAAGGTACAGATTAGAAAATGAACTGCATACTAGAAATAGAATAGTTACTTCATACTTGGATCATAGTTATACCCCCTAAAATAAAATGGAAAGAAATAATTCATAAAATACTTGTAACTAAAACAAACCAATAAAATATGGGAAAGGAGTGAATTTAATAAAATTAAAATATTACATAAAGTTTTAGAGTTCAAGGCTAATAACTGCTATGAAAATGTTTTAAGAGTAAGAGATTGGTTAGCATGTATGTATCTACTGTATCATTGGCTTAATCTGGAGTGGTGGGAGGAACCCTGTTAAACAACCTTACTTCTTTCCTTTCTAGAAAGCTACCTTTTGAAAATGCAACTAAATTTGAGAAAAATATCAATAAAAGAATATTTAAAGCAACTCCAACTTATCTAAACACTACAGTAATAGATAAAATTTTGTTGATATTGACTAATTTTGTAAGTAACAGAAAATAGTAGCAAATAAACTAAATGTATTTGCTTACCAGGTATATTGACAGTTATCTGGTACAATGGATCAAGAATTTTTTTCAAGTGTTGATTTTGAATACTAAGCAAGATTTAGTAAATAAGGAAAAACACAACAGATATTTTTACCCTATTTTTCTCTGTTCATAGATGCTAATGCACGAGACAACAGTATTATACATTTCACTGACACATTCTCCCTCAGAATTTAGAATTTCAGAAGTTCTTATAACAAGAATAATCATCAAGATAATTAGATTCTAGTTCAGTTCAGTAGGTAGCAGTTATGTAGAAAACCTAGCGTTACAATTTCCTATAAAAAGGTATATAAAAATTGTAAATTTTTAGACTCCAAGATAACTATTTTGTGTAAGCTTCAATCAAAGTGTGCTATAGCTGTCACATGTGATTATATAGTTTAATAAGGACATAAAAATTCAATTTTATAAAACAGTGACTCTGGCTATTTATTTTCATTAAAAAAATTACTGAATAACTGACATCATAAGAAATTTACAAGCTAAAACATTAAAAATTTTAACAAATATCTGGTATTTTGAGTCTACCTACAAATTAGTTTATAAAATGGTTATTACATATGGTACAAATATATGGTGAATCTTCACAAAAAATACCCTGAAAATGGTAATTGCAAGGATAAATTTGTGAGATATTTTTCCTTTTGTATAAATCTCACAGAATTGACTATTGAAGAAAATATACTAGCAATGTATTGTGTATACATAAAGTAGAAAAAGTAAAATGCATGTCAATAATACAAACTGAGGGGAAAACTAAATATACAATTTTTTTAAACATCTTTATTGGAGTATAATTGCTTTACAATGGTGTGTTACTTTCTGCTTTATAACAAAGTGAATCAGTTATACATATACATATGTTCCCATAACTCTTCCCTCTCGTGTCTCCCTCCCTCCCACCTTCCCTATCTCCCTCCTCCGGGTGGTCACAAAGCACCGAGCTGATATCCCTGTGCTATGCGGCTGATTCTCACTAGCTACCTTACGTTTGTTAGTGTATATATGTCTATGCCTCTCTCTCACTTTGTCACAGCTCACCCTTCCCCTTCCCCATATCCTCAAGTCCGTTCTCCAGTAGGTCTGTGCCTTTATTCCTGCCTTACCCCTAGGTTCTTCATGACATTTTTTTTTCTAAATTCCATATATACGTGCTAGCATACAGTATTTGTCTTTGTCTTTCTGACTTACTTCACTCTGTATGACAGAATCTAGGTCTATCCACCTCATTACAAATAGCTCAATTTCGTTTCTTTTTATGGCTGAGTAATATTCCATTGTATATATGTGCCACATCTTCTTTATGCATTCATCCGATGATG
Source organism: Grampus griseus (assembly GCF_964374135.1). NCBI lineage: Eukaryota > Metazoa > Chordata > Mammalia > Artiodactyla > Delphinidae > Grampus > Grampus griseus. The sequence goes on along the minus strand of NC_139016.1, from coordinate 13,196,856 downwards.
GGCTCTTAGGTTGTTTCCATCTCGAGGCTATTGTAAATAGAGCTGAAATGAACATTTTGGTACATGACTCTTTTTGAATTTTGGTTTTCTCAGGGCATATGCCCAGTAGTGGGATGGCTGGGTCATATGGTAGTTCTATTTGTAGTTTTTTAAGGAACTTCCATACTGTTCTCCATAGTGGCTGAACCAATTCACATTCCCACCAGCAATGCAGAAGTGTTCCCTTTTCTCCACACCCGCTCCAGCATTTATTGTTTCTAGATGTTTTGATGATGGCCATTCTGACTGGTGTGAGATGATATCTCATTGTAGTTTTGATTTGCATTTCTCTAATGATTAATGATGTTGAGCATTCTTGCATGTGTTTGTTGGCAGTCTGTATATCTTCTTTGCAGAAATGTCTATTTAGGTCTTCTGCCCATTTTTGGATTGGGTTGTTTTTTTGTTATTGAGCTGCATGAGCTGCTTGTAAATTTTGGAAATTAATCCTTTGTCAGTTGCTTCATTTGCAAATATTTTCTCCCATTCTGAGGGTTGTCTTTTGGTCTTCTTTATGGTTTCCTTTGCTGCGCAAAAGCTTTGAAGTTTCTTTAGATCCCATTTGATTTTGTTTTTATTTCCATTTCTCTAGGAGGTGGGTCAAAAAGGATCTTGCTGTGATTTGTCATAGAGTGTTCTGCCTATGTTTTCCTCTAAGAGTTTGATAGTTTCAGGCTTTACATTAGGTCTTTAATCCATTTTGAGTTTATTTTTGTGTATGGTGTTAGGAAGTGATCTAATTTCATACTTTTACATGTACCTGTGCAGTTTTCCCAGCACCACTTATTGAAGAGGCCGTCCTTTCTCCACTGTACATTCCTGCCTCCTTTATCAAAGATAAGGTGACCATATGTGCGTGGGTTTATCTCTGGGCTTTCTATCCTGTTCCATCGATCTATCTTTCTGTTTTTTTTTTGCCAGTACCATACTGTCTTGATTACTGTAGCTTTGTTGTATAGTCTGAAGTCAGGGAGCCTGATTGCTCCAGCTCCGTTATTCGTTCTCAAGATTGCTTTGGGTATTCGGGGTCTTTGGTGTTTCCATACAAATTGTGAAATTTTTTGTTCTAGTTCTGTGAAAAATGCCAGTGGTAGTTTGATAGGGATTGCTTTGAATCTATAGATTTCTTTGGGTCGTAGAGTCATTTTCACAATGTTGATTCTTCCAATCCAAGAACATGGTATATCTCTCCATCTATTTGTATCATCTTTAATTTCTTTCATCAGTGTCTTATAATTTTCTGTATACAGGTCTTTTGTCACCTTAGGTAGGTTTATTCCTAGATATTTTATTCGTTTTGTTGCAATGGTAAATGGGAGTGTTTTCTTGATTTCACTTTCAGATTTTTCATCATTAGTGTATAGGAATGCCAGAGATTTCTGTGCATTAATTTTGTATCCTGCTACTTTACCAAATTCATTGAGTAGCTCTAATAGTTTTCTGGTAGCATCTTTAGGATTCTCTATGTATAGTGTCATGTCATCTGCAAACAGTGACAGCTTTACTTCTTCTTTTCTGATTTGGATTCCTTTTATTTCCTTTTCTTCTCTGATTGTTGTGGCTAAAACTTCCAAAACTATGTTGAATAAGAGTGGTGAGAGTGGGCAACCTTGTCTTGTTCCTGATCTTAGTGGAAAGGCTTTCAGTTTTTCACCATTGAGGATGATGTTGGCTGTGGGCTTGTCATATATGGCCTTTATTATGTTGAGGAAAGTTCCCTCTGTGTCTACTTTCTGCAGGGTTTTTATCAGAAATCGGTGTTGAATTTTGTCAAAAGCTTTCTCTGCATCTATTGAGATGATCATATGGTTTTTCTCCTTCAATTTTTTAATATGGTTTATCACATTAATAGATTTGCGTATATTGAGGAATCCTTGCATTTCTGGAATAAACACCACTTGATCATGGTGTATGATCCTTTTAATGTGCTGTTGCATTCTGTTTGCCAGTATTTTATTGAGGATTTTTGCATCTATGTTCATCAGTGATACTGGCCTGTAGTTTTCTTTCTTTGTGACATCATTGTCTGGTTTTGGCATCAAGGTGATGGTGGCCTCATAGAATGAATTTGGGAGTGTTCCTCCCTCTGCTATATTTTGGAAGAGTTTGAGAAGGATAGGTGTTAGCTCTTCTCTAAATCTTTGATAGAATTCGCCTGTGAAGCCATCTGGTCTTGGGCTTTTGTTTGTTGGAAGATTTTTAATCACAGTTTCAATTTCAGTGCTTGTGATTCATCTGTTCATATTTTCTATTTCTTCCTGACTCAGTCTTGGCACTTTGTGCATTTCTAAGAATTTGTCCATTTCTTCCAGGTTGTCCATTTTACTGGCATAGAGTTGCTTGTAGTAATCTCTCACGATCTTTTTTATTTCTGCAGTGTCAGTTGTCATTTTCCTTTTACATTTCTATTTATTTCGGTCTTCTCCCTTATTTTCTTGATGAGTCTGGCTAATGGTTTATCTATTTTGTTTATCTTCTGAAAGAACCAGCTTTTAGTTTTATTGATCTTTGCTATTGTTGCCTTCATTTCTTTTTCATTTATTTCTCATCTGATTTTTATGATTTCCTTCCTACTGCTAACTTTGGGGTTTTTTTGTTCTTCTTTCTCTAATTACTTTAGGTGCAAGGTTAGGTTGTTTATTCGAGATGTTTCCTGCTTCTTAAGATGGGCTTGTATTGCTATAAACTTCCCTCTTAGAACTGCTTTTGCTGCATCCCATAGGTTTTGGGTCGTTGTGTCTCCATTGTCATTTGTTTCTAGGTATTTTTTGATTTCCTCTTTGATTTCTTTAGAGATCACTTTGTTATTAAGTAGTGTATTGTTTAGCCTCCATGTGTTTGTATTTTTTACAGATATTTTCCTGTAATTGATATCTAGTCCCATTGAGTTGTGTTCAGAAAAGATACTTGATACAATTTCAATTATCTTAAATTGATCAAAGCTTGATTTGTGACCCAAGATATGATCTATCGTAGAGAATGCTCCATGAGCACTTGAGAAAAATGTGTATTCTGTTGTTTTTGGATGGAGTGTCCAATAAATATCAATTAAGTCCCTCTTGTTTAATGTATCATTTAAACCTTGTGTTTCCTTATTTATTTTCATTTTGGATGATCTGTCCATTGGTGAAAGTGGGGTGTTAAAGACCCCTACTATGAATGTGTTACTGGCGATTTCCCCTTTTATGGCTCTTAGTACATGCCTTATGTATTGAGGTGCTCCTATGTTGGGTGCATAAATATTTACAATTGTTATATCTTCTTCTTGGATCGATCCCTTGATCATTATGCAGTGTCCTTCTTTGTCTCTTCTAATAGTCTTTATTTTAAAGTCTATTTTGTCTGATATGAGAATCGCTACTCCAACTTTCTTTTGGTTTCCATTTGCATGGAATATCTTTTTCCATCCCCTTACTTTCAGTCTGTATGTGTCTCTAGGTCTGAAGTGGGTCTCTTGTAGACAGCATATATATGGGTCTTGTTTTTGTATCCATTCAGCCAATCTGTGTCTTTTGGTGGGAGCATTTAGTCCATTTACATTTAAGGTTTTATCGATATGTATGTTCCTGTTCCCATTTTCTTAATTGTTTTGGGTTCGTTATTATAGGTCTTTTCCTTCTCTTGGGTTTCTTGCCTAGAGAAGTGCCTTTAGCATTTGTTGTAAAGCTGGTTTGGTGGTGCTGAACTCTCTCAGCTTTTGCTTGTCTGTAAAGGTTTTAATTTCTCCATCAAATCTGAACGAGATCCTTGCTGGGTAGAGTAATCTTGGTTTGCAGGCTTTTCTCCTTCATCACTTTCAGTATGTCCTGCCACTCCCTTCTGGCTTGCAGAGTTTCTGCTGAGAGATCAGCTGTTAACCTTGTGGGGATTCCCTTGTGTGTTATTTGTTGTTTTTCCCTTGCTGCTTTTAATATGCTTTCTTTGTATTTAATTTTTGACAGTTTGATTAATATGTGTCTTGGCGTATTTCTCCTTGGATTTATCCTGTATGGGACTCTGTGTGCTTCCTGGACTTCATTAACTATTTCCTTTCCCACATTAGGGAAGTTTTCAACTATAATCTCTTCAAATATTTTCTCAGTTCCTTTCTTTTCTAAATATACAATTTTAAGCTTTTTATATAGTATATGAAAATATAAAATACCTCCTGAAGGGAGATTGTGATACGTTAAAGATGTATACTACAAACCTCAAAGCAAGAGCTAGCATAATTAAACACAGGGTTACAACTAATAAAAGAGAAAAAGAGAATAAATGGAATGAAACATACTTGCTTCATTTTAAAGGAAGAGAGATTATGAGGAAAATGGGAAAAACAGCAAAAGGAGAAAACAGAAAATTATATGAATAAGCACATTAAGTGTAAATGGTCTAAATGCCCTGATAAAAAGGCAGAGCTTTTTGGATTGGATTTTTTTAAATCAAAATATATACTGCCTGCAAGAAGCATACAATACATATAAAAACATGGATAATTAGTAAGGATTAAGTAAAAAAAGAAACACGGGTTAATAATAAAGTCATAGAAGGCAAAGCATGTCCTCCTAGTCCTAGTCATTAAAGAGCTGGGTGGTTATATTAATATCTAAGTAGATTTCAGAGCAAAAAAAAAAACCCCTGAGAATAAAGGATGTCAATTACTAATAAAAGAGATCAACTGATGCTCCCAAATCAGCTCTGGTAAGAAGTGCAATCTTCTGGATTAGAATGGCTTTGTCACTTCTTTGGGTTACTTAACCTCACGAAGCTATGGTCTCCACACCTATAAAATTACTATGATATGAGAACCTACCTGAAAAAACCTGAGAAAGTGGTGTAAATAAACAATACACCAACGGCATGTAGAAGTTTTGGGGACGTAGTGACATCACCATCACCATCATCACCATCTCTTCATCTCTTTGTCAAACAGAATGGATGGGGCTGACTGATCAATAGTATCTGGCAGTGGGATGAGGGAGAAGGAATTGCCTTAACTGACACTGGGTATCTCATTGGTGAAGGTTGAAAGAATGTTTTTCGAAGCAGCATGTGGGGAGAAAAATAAAACATAAGTGTAAACGTGTTAGGTGTTTTTTTTTTAAGAGATAACATTTTATTTTATCTTAATTTTTTAACATCTTTATTGGAGTATAATTGCTTTACAATGGTGTGTTGGTTTCTGCTTTATAACAAAGTGCATCAGTTATACATATACATATGTTCCAATATCTCTTCCCTCTTGCATCTCCCTCCCTCCCACTACTGGGCATAGACCCTGAGAAAAGCATAATTCAAAAAGAGTCATGTACCAAAATGTTCATTGCATCTCTATTTACAATAGCCAGGACATAGGAGCAACCTAAGTGTCCATCAGCAGATGAATGGATAAAGAAGATGTGGCACATATATACAATGGAACATTACTCAGCCATAAAAAGAAACGGAATTGAATTATTTGTAGTGAGGTGGATGGACCCAGAGTCTGTCATACAGAGTGAAGTAAGTCAGAAAGAGAAAGACAAATACCATATGCTAACACATATATATGGAATCTAAAAAAAAAAAAAAAAAAGAAACATCTTAGTTTTGAGATGTCTGCTGACAAAGAAAAAACAGAAGGGTGCACCTTGTTCCTTTAAAATTTATTGATTGATGTTTGCATTACAACAGAGTTATAAACTTTTACTCTGAAACACTTAGAAAATACAGATCACAAAAAGAAGGAAGCTAAGCATTGCCTAGTCCCCTCCATCAATAAAAACAATAGTAATAAGAAGTCTCTCAACAATTTATAAAAATAAACAGGGTGATCAAAAAGTAAATGAAAGAAAGTTCTTTTTCTAAAACAGAAAAATTCCAACTAATAGATGAGTATCAGAATTAACATATTAACTTTTAGCAATTTTGATGAAATATAGATCCAGAGCAGCATCATCAAAGTCTGCTAAAACTAGTGGCTGAGAAATTCTGAGGAGAAACAATAATTGTGAACAACAATATTTGCCTCTTGGACTGATTAGATAGACATGCCCAGATAAACAAAAGGATGGAGATAATTGCTTGCTAGCCAGCCTGATCTACAAGAAATACAAATGGAATGTATCTTTGCAACAAATAGATCAGAAAGGTAACATCTGAACTAATCAACTATACTATCACAAAAGAGAGAAAATAATGTATCTCCTAAAGGGATGAGACTGAAAGTACACTGTAGCTACAAGTAGAGAAGAGAGAAGACAAATGAAACATCCACATCTACCTACAAAGTAGTATAAAAATGGAAACAGTAGTCATTTGCAGATGATGTAGCTACTCACCCAAAAATATCACAAAAACATTCTTTCCAAGTAATGCAAGCTAAGGATACATGTTAGCAAAAGAAGAATCTTATTTAAAATAACTTTTTAAAATGTCTATTAAATACCTAGTGACTAAGTGAATACGAAAAACAGAAAAGGAAAAAAAAACCCAGTACGGGAAGAGAGAAGAGAACAGAGAAGATTGAATTGAGAGAGGGAGAGATAGACACTATTAAAGTAGATGAAGAACACAATGTAAGCCACAAGTAAATCATTATACAAAAGTCTTTCTGAGCTTCAGAGAAGAGAGAAATCAGTATGATAAGAAATGAAGGGACTTCCCTGGTGGCGCAGTGGTTAAGAATCTGCCTGCCAATGCAGGGGACCTGGTCCAGGAAGATCCCACATGCCACGGAGCAACTAAGCCCATGTGCTACAACCACTGAGCCTGTGTGCCACAACTACTGAAGCCCAGGTGCCTAGAGCTCGTGCTCTGCAACAAGAGAAGGCAGCACAATGAGAAGACCACACACCACAACGAAGAGTAGCTCCTGCTCGTCACAACTAGAAACAAGAAAAAAGCCCGCGTGCAGCAACAAAGACCTAACACAGCCATAAATAAATAAATTTATGGGGAAAAAAAGAAATGAAACACTTTCTCTCCCAAGCCATCCATAAATCAAAGTAATGTTAATGTAGATTATACCTTTCTGTCTAGTCCACCCACTCCATTATCCTCAGAACACATAAGCTAGCCTCTAAAGTTTATTTTTGGAAAACATTCATGAAAACATCTACATACGGAAGAGCCTTGGAGGTTAGAAGTGTGTTTTCATTAGTCAAAAATTTACGGTGGAATACTAAAGAGAAGTCAAGTCACAGAGCAATGGACTTCAGATATACATGGTAATAGTACTTGTTTACACCGATATAGCCCATGCCTTAGTACAGCTGAATAATTCAGAATATGGTTCACTTGCTGCTTTGATTGAGACTTAGCTTGATATTTAACTCTGAAATTTGTAATAAATTAACACTTCACCTTTCTCCAACTCCACTGCTCACTAGCCTTCTTACTTCTCTTGGAATCAGAATTGAGGTCTCAAGCTTCCAAAAAGCAATCCCTTAGGTCACCAGATTTATGCCAGACTCAAGTACAGTGAAATATCTGGGTTTAGGCAGAGAGAGAATGGGAGAGGTAGAAGTAGCTGACCCAAGAAAAGTAAAGGAGCTGCTCTTGCAGGTTTACCGGAAGATACACCTTGTTTATTTGCTGCTCCATGTTTTTGGAACATGGTAAATGTGATTTTACTCTCAACCGGAAACTTCCTAGGACTTTTATTGAAATGGGGGACTCTACTCATCTCCCTTAAGCACCACCATTCTGGTCTCCTATTTTCAGCTTGCTAACTTACCATCTCCCCTGTGGTTTCCCCTTCCCATCCACATTCTGTCCGAAGGTTAAAATTTACACATATTGGAGAAATATGATAAAAACAACATCTCCATCCAATCTAGAAAACCTTCTCATAAAGAGAGAAAGGAAAGAAAACAGTTTTATTATGGAATAATAAAACTGATTGATTAGACGGAATGTGATATGCGTCACACACTGTCTGCTAGAGATTGCAAAGACAGGAAGAAATTTTACTCTTTATATAGTTAAGTAGATACAACATATTACAGTCATGTTTTCAAGATAAAACTGTTCATTTTCTCCTATCATTATGACTCAAGGTAAAGTTTGTAATTTGGAGCCAGGAGACAACTGAATTAGGCCATCTACCCCTGAAGTCCATAAAGCCGCCTTCTTTCCTACATGATCCACCCATTCTAGCTTCCCAAAATTCTCAGCCACAATTTTGATGAGACATTTTTACATTTAAGTAATGTCTGCTTTCTGTTCCTCCCATTAACTCGCTGTTTTCTACACATGTACCTGCCATTGTTTGCAGTCCTAAGTAATCACTAGTCCCCCACAAAAGCTGTATGTAGAAAATTAAGAAAATGGCCTGAAAATTAAGGAAATTCCCTGAAAAGTGAATAAAAAATCTTTACAATTCTGCAAAAAAAGTTTGAATGAAGTAATTGTCAAAATTCATGAACCTGTATTTCATTGGAGTATCTGTTTTATCTTCACAAAATGTTTAATGATGTGAAATTTTATTACTTACTCTAAATACACAAAATTCTGATTTAAAAACTATATTACACAAAGACATACTCCTAATAATGGCACTCTTTCTAGGTTTGAAAAACTACTCTTAAAATATAATAAATATAAAAGTCATTACTAACTTTTTGTGCACATATTAAACACTTACCAAAGCCAAAGTAGTCAAATAGTCACAATGTTATTATAATAATTCTTTCAGCCATGAACAAAAAGAAATTCTTACTGATAATGGAGTGTTTTTATTTTTCAAAAAAGAAGAAACTTTTTACTCAAAACTAAGATTGTTTCACAGAAATCCTGCTTTATAATGATACCCCTATGTTGTTGGACAAAATATTCCACATAATTTTTTTGTTGTTTTTTTTGGGTTTTTTTTTTTTGGTACATGGGCCTCTCACTGTTGTGGCCTCTCCCGTTGTGGAGCACAGGGTCTGGACGCACAGGCTCAAGGCCATGGTTCACGGACCCAGCCCCTGCGCCACATGTGGGATCTTCAAGACCGGGGCACGAACCCGTGTCCCCTGCATCGGCAGGCTGACTCTCAACCACTGCGCCACCCGGGAAGCCCCTCCACATAATCTTTTTTTTTTTTTTTGACATGACTAATTTGTTTATTAATAGGTAAAGACATTAAAATGGGAAACTTGTATTTCTTAAGCCTTTAAAAAGCTCAATTTATAAATCTTGTTAGTCTATTTATAAATCTTTGCATAAAAATATGGACAATCACTTTCACTTATTCTTTATGATTTAATTAATTCACAAGCATAACAGACTATATACTTCTTGAATATTTAACATCACTTGCATACTCCATTAATTAAATTTTCTTAGATATCTTAAACTACAGTTACAAATGTAATATATCTAACATCTTGGCAGTGAAATTTTATAAGTACTTACATAACTCTTGTAAATCTAATAGCGATAAATCAATCTTATACCAGTGGTCACAAAATTCTCTTAAATGTTTCATAGTTTTTTCTCCCAGTTTTACTGAGACATAATTGACAAACTGCACTGTATAAGTTTAAAGTGTACAACATTATTATTTTTTTATTTACTTTTTGTTTTTACATTTTATTGGAGTATTATTGCTTTACAATGGTGTGTTAGTTTCTGCTTTATAACAAAGTGAATCAGTTATACATATACATATGTTACAATATCTCTTCCCTCTTGCATCTCCCTCCCTCTCACCCACACTATCCCACCCTTCTAGGTGGTCACAAAGCACCAAGATGGTCTCCCTGTGCTATGCAGCTGCTTCCCACTAGTTATCTATTTTACGTTTTGTACTGTATATATGTCCATGCCACTCTCTTACTTTGTCACAGCTTACACTTCACCCTCCCCATATCCTCAAGTACATTCTCCAGTAGGTCTGTGTCTTTATTCCTGTCTTATCACTAGGTTCTTCATGACATTTTTTTTTCTTCATTTCCATATATATGTGATAGCATACGGTATTTGCCTTTCTCTTTCTGACTTCACTCTGTAAGACAGACTCTAGGTCTTCTATCCACCTCATTACAAATAGCTCAATTTTGTTTCTTTTTATGGCTGAGTAATATTCCATTGTATATATCTGCCACATCTTCTTTATCTATTCATCAGATGATGGACACTTTGGTTGTTTCCATCTGCAGGCTATAGTAAATAGAGCTGCAATGAACATTTTGGTACATGACTCTTTTTGAATTATGGTTTTCTCAGGGTATATGCCCAGTAGTGGGATGGCTGGGTCATATGGTAGCTCTATTTGTAGTTTTTAAGGAACCTCCATAGTGTTCTCCATAGTGGCTGTACCAATTCACATTCCAGCCAGCAGTGCAAGAGTGTTCCCTTTTCAGCATTTATTGTTTCTAGATTTTTTGATGATAGCCATTCTGACCGGTGTGAGATGATATCTCATTGTAGTTTTGATTTGCATTTCTCTAATGATTAATGATGTTGAGCCTTTTTTCATGTGTTTGTTGGCAGTCTGTATAACTTCCTTGGAGAAATGTCTATTTAGGTCTTCTGCCCATTTTTGGATTGGGTTGTTTGTTTTGTTCTTCTTGAGCTGCATGAACTGCTTGTAAATTTTGGAGATTAATCCTTTGTCAGTTGCTTCATTTGAAAATATTTCTTCCATTCTGAGTGTTGTCTTTTGGTCTTCTTTCTGGTTTCCTTTGCTGTGCAAAAGCCTTTGAAGTTTCATTAGGTACCATTTGTTTATTTTTATTTCCATTTCTTTAGGAGGTGGGTCAAAACGGAACTTGTTGTGATTTGTCATAGAGTGTTCTGCCTACGTTTTCCTCTAAGATTTTGATAGTTTCTGGCCTTATATTTAGGTTTTTAATCCACTGTGAGCTTATTTTTGTGTATGGTATTAGGGAGTGATCTAATCTCATACTTTTACCTGTACCTGTGCAGTTTTCCCAGCACCACTTATTGAACAGGCTGTCCTTTCTCCACTGTACATTCCTGCCTCCTTTATCAAAGATAAGGTGACCGTATGTGCGTGGGTTTATGTCTGGGCTTTCTATCCTGTTCCATTGATCTATCTTTCTGTTTTTGTGCCAGTACCACACTGTCTTGATTACTGTAGCTTTGTAGTATAGTCTGAAGTCAGGGAGCCTCATTCCTCCACCTCCGTTTTTCTTTCTCAAGATTGCTTTGGGTATTCGGGGTCTTTGGTGTTTCCATAAAAATTGTGAAATTTTTGCTCTAGTTCTGTGAAAAATGCCATTGGTAGTTTGATAGGGATTGTATTGAATCTGCAGATTGTTTGGGTAATAGTCATTTTCACAATGTTGGTTCTTCCAATCCAAGAACATGGTATATCTCTCCATCTATTTGTATCTTTTTTAATTTCTTTCATCAGTGTCCTATAGTTTTCTGCATACAGGTCTATTGTCCCCTTAGGTAGGTTTATCCTATATATTTTATTCTTTTTGTTGCAATGGTAAATGGGAGTGTTTTCTTGATTTCACTTTCAGATTTTTCACCATTAGTGTATAGCAATGCTAGAGATTTCTGTGCATTAATTTTGTATCCTGCTACTTTACCAAATTCATTGAGTAGCTCTAGTAGTTATCTCATAGCATCTTTAGGATTCTCTATGTATTGTATCATGTCATCTGCAAACAGTGAGAGCTTAATTTCTTCTTTTCCAATTTGGATTCCTTTTATTTCTTTTTCTTCTCTGATTGCTGTGGTAAAAACTTCCAAAACTATATTGAATAAGAGTGGTGAGAGTGGGCAACCTTGTCTTTTTCCTGATCTTAGTGGAAATCCTTTCATTTTTTCACCACTGATGTTGGCTGTGAGTTTGTCATATATGGCCTGTATTATGTTGAGGAAAGTTCCCTCTATGCCTACTTTCTGGAGGATTTTTATCATAAATCGGTGTTGAATTTTGTCAAAAGCTTTCTCTGCGTCTATTAAGATGATGGTTTTTCTTTTCTTATGGTTTTTCTCCTTCAATTTGTTAATATGCTGTATCACATTGATTGATTTGCGTATATTAAAGAATGATTGCATTCCTGGAATAAATCCCACTTGATCATGGGGTATGATCCTTTTAATGTGCTGTTGCGTTCTGTTTGCTAGTACTTTCTTGAACATTTTTGCATCTATGTTTATCAGTGATATCTTTCTTGGTGACATCCTTGTCTGGTTTTCATATCAGGGTGATGGTGGCCTCATAGAATGAGAATGGGAGTGTTCCTCCCTCTGCTATATTTTGGGAAAGTTTGAGAAGGATAGGTCTTAGCTCTTCTCTAAATATTTGAAAGAATTAGTCTGTGAAGCCATCCGGTCCTGGACTTTTGTTTGTTGGAAGATTTTTAATCACAGTTTCAATTTCAGTGCTTGTGATTGGTCTGTTCATATTTTCTATTTCTTCCTGATTCAGTCTTGGCACGTTGTGCATGTCTAAGTATTTGTCCATTTCTTCCAGGTTGTCCATTGTATTGGCATAGAGTTGCTTGTAGTAATCTCTCATGATCTTTTGTATTTCTGCAGTGTCAGTTGTTACTTCCCCTTTTTCATTTCTAATTGTACTGATTTGAGTCTTCTCCCTTTTCTTCTTGATGACTCTGGCTACCGGTTTATCAATTTTGTTTATCTTCTCAAAGAACCAGCTTTTAGTTTTATTGATCTTTGCTATTGTTTCCTTCATTTCTTTTTCATTTTTTTTGATCTGATTGTTATGATTTCTTTCCTTCTGCTAACTTTGGGGGTTTTCTTATTCTTCTTTCTATAATTGCTTTAGGTGCAAGGTTAGGTTGTTTATTTGAGATATTTCCTGCTTCCTAAGGTGGGCTTATATTGCTATAAATTTCCCTCTTAGAACTGCTTTTGCTGCATCCCATGGGTTATGGGTCATTTTGTCTCCATTGTCATTTGTTTCTAGGTATTTTTTGATTTCCTCTTTGATTTCTTCAGTGATCACTTCGTTATTGAGTAGTGTATTCTTTAACCTCCAGGGGTTTGTATTTTTTTACAGATCTTTTCCTGTAATTGATATCTAGTCTCATAGCGTTGTGGTTGGAAAAGATACTTGATACAATTTCAATTCTCTTAAATTTACTGAAGCTTGATTTGTGACCCAAGATATGATCTATCCTGGAGAATGTTCCATGAGCACTTGAGAAAAGTGTGTATTCTGTTGTTTTTGGATGGAATGTCCTATAAATATCAATTAAGTACCTCTTGTTGAATGTATCATTTAAAGCTTGTGTTTCCTTATTCATTTTCATTTTGGATGATCTGTCCATTGGTGAAAGTGGGGTGTTAAAGTCCCCTACTATGAATGTGTTACTGGCAATTTCCCCTTTTATGGTTGTTAGTAATCACCTTATGTATTGAGGTGCTCTTATGTTGGGTGCATAAATATTTACAATTGTTATATTTTCTTCTTGGACCAATTCCTTGATCATTATGTAGTGTCCTTCTTTGTCTCTTCTAATAGTCTTTATTTTAAAGCTTATTTTGTCTGATATGACAATTGCTACTCCAGCTTTCTTTTGGTTTCCATTTGCATGGAATATCTTTTTCCATCCCCTCACTTTCAGTCTGTATGTGTCTCGATGTCTGAAGTGTGTCTCCTGTAAACAGCTTATATATGGGTCTTGTTTTTATATCCATTCAGCCAATCTGTGTCTTTTGGTGGGAGCATTTAATCCATTTACATTTAAGGTTATTATCGATATGTATGTTCCTATTCCCATTCTCTTAATTGTTTTGGGTTTGTTATTGTAGGTCTTTTCCTTCTCTTGTGTTTCTTGACTTGAGAAGATCCTTTAACATTTGTTGTGAAGCTGGTTTGGTGGCGCTGAACTCTCTCAGCTTTTGCTTTCTGTAAAGTTTTTTATTTCTCCATCAAATATGAATGAGATCCTTGCTGGTAGAGTAACCTTGGTTGTAGTTTTTTCTCCTTCATCACTTTAAATATGTCCTGCCTGTCCCTTCTGGCTTGCAGAGATTCTGCTGGAAGATCACCTGTTAACTTTATGGGGATTCCCTTGTGTGTTATTTGTTGTTATTCCCTTGCTGCTTTTAATATGTTTTCTTTGTATTTAATTTTTGACAGTTTGATTAATATGTGTCTTGGCATATTTCTCCTTGGATTTATCCTATATGGGACTCTCTGTGCTTCCTGGACTTGAATAATTATTTCCTTTTCCATAGTAGGGAAGATTTCAACTATAATCTCTTCAAATATTTCCTCAGACCCTTTCTGTTTCTCTTCTTCTTCTGGAACCCCTGTAATTAGAATGTTGGTGCATTTAGTGTTTTCCCAGAAGTTTCTGAGACCGTCCCAGTTCTTTTCATTTTTTTCTTTATTCTGCTCCACAGTAGTGGATTCCACTATTTTATCTTTCAGGTCACTTATCCAGTCTTCTGCCTCAGTTATTCTGCTATTGATCCCATCTAGAGTATTTTTAATTTCATTTATTGTGTTGTTCATCACTGCTTGTTTCATCTTTAGTTCCTCTAGGTTCTTGTGAAATGTTTCTTGCATTTTCTCTATTCTATTTCCAAGATTTTGGATCATCTTTATTATCATTATTCTGAATTCTTTTTCAGGTAGACTGCCTATTTCCTCTTCATTTATTAGGTCTGGTGGGTTTTTATCTTGCTCCTTCATCTGCTGTGTGTTTATCTGTCTTATTTTGCTTATCTTACTGTGTTTGGGGTCTCCTTTTTGCAGGCTGCAGGTTTGTAGTTCCTGTTGTTTTTTGTGTCTGTCCCCAGTGGCTACAGTTGGTTCAGTGGGTTGTGAAGGCTTCCTGGTGGAGGGGACTAGTGCCTGTGTTCTGGTGGATGAGGATGAATGTTGTCTTTCTGGTGGGCAGGTCCACGTCTGGTGGTGCGGTTTGGGGTGTCTGGGACTATTATGATTTTAGGCAGCCTCTCTGCTAATGGGTGGGGTTGTGTTCCTGTCTTGCTAGTTGTTTGGCATAGGGTGTCCAGCAGTGTAGCTTGCTGGTCGTTGAGTGAAGCTGGGTGCTGACGTTGAGATGGAGATCTCTGGGACATCTTTGCCATTTGATATTATGTGGACCTGTGAGGTCTCTTTTGGACCAGTGTCCTAAAGTTGGTGCTCCCACCTCAGATGCACAGCACTCCTGGCTGCAGCACCAAGAGCCTTTCATCCACACAGCTCAGAATAAAAGGGAGAAGAAAGGAAGGAAAGAAAGAAAGAAAAATAAAGAAAGAAAGAAAGAAAGAAAGAAAGAAAGAAAGAAAGAAAGAGAAAGAAAAAGAAAGGAAGGAAGGAAGGAAGAAAATAAGAAAGAAAATAAGAAAGAAAATAAGAAAGAGAGAGAGAAGGAAGGAAGGAAGAAAAAAGAGAGTAAGAAAGAGAAAGGAAGGAAGGATAAAATTGAAAAGATAAAATATAATAAAGGTATTAAAATAAAAAATAATTATTAAGAAAAAAAATTTTTTAAGAAAAAAATTCACGGATAGAGCCCTAGCACAAATGGTGAAAACAAAGCTATACAGACAAAATCTCACACAGAAGCATACACATACACACTCACAAAAACAGGGAAAGGGGGAAAAATCATAAATCTTGCTCTCAAAGTCCACCTCCTTTGGGATGATTCATTGTCTATTCAGGTATTGCTCAGATGCAGGGTATATCAAGTTGATTGTGGAGCTTTAATCCGCTGCTCCTGAGGCTGCTGGGAGAGCTTTCCCTTTCTCTTCTTTGTTCGCACAGCTCCCAGGGGCTCAGCTTTGGATTTGACCCCGCCTCTGCATGTAGGTCGCTGGAGGGCGTCTGTTTTTTGCTCAGACAGGACGGGGTTAAAGTAGCAGCTGCTTTGGGGGCTCTGGCTCACTCAGGCCGGGGGAAGGGAGGGTCGCGGAGTGTGGGGCGAGCCTGCGGCGGTAGAGGCCGGTGGAACGGTGGAACGTTGCACCAGCCTGAGGTGCACCGTGCGTTCTCCCGGGGAAGTTGTCCCTGGATCCTGGCACGCTGTCAGTGGCGGGCTGCACAGGCTCCCGGGAGGGGAGGTGTGGCGAGTGACCTGTGCTCACACACAGGCTTCTTGGTGGCAGCAGCAGCAGTCTTAGCATCTCATGCCCATCTCTGTGGTCCGCGCTTTTAGCCAAGGCTCGCGCCCGTCTCTGGAGCTCCTTTAAGAGGCATTGTTAATCCCCTCTCCTCGCACACCAGGAAACAAAGAGGGAAGAAAAAGTCTTTTGCCTCTTCCACAGGTCCAGACGTTTTCCCAGATTCCCTCCCAGCTAGCCGTGGAGCACTAGCCCCTTCAGGGTGTGTTCACCCGCCAACCCCAGTCCTCTCCCTGCGCTCCGACTGAAGCCTGAGCCTCAGCTCCCAGCCCCCGCCCACCCCTGCGGGTGAGCAGACAAGCCTCTCGGGCTGGTGAGTGCTGGTCGGCACTGATCCTCTGTGCAGGAATCTCTCCGCTTTGCCCTCTGCACCCCTGTTGCTGTACTCTCCTCCGCAGCTCCAAAGCTTCCCCGCTCCGCCACCCGCCATTTCCGCCCGTGAGGGGGCTTCCTAGTGTGTGGAAACATTCCTCCTTCACAGCTCCCTCCCACTGGTGCAGGTCCCGTCCCTATTCTTTTGTCTCTGTTTTTTCTTTTTTGTTTTGCCCTACCCAGTTACGCGAGGAGTTTCTTGCCTTTTGGGAGGCCTGAGGTCTTCTGCCAGTGTTCAGTAGGTGTTCTGTAGGAGTTGTTGCACGTGTAGATGTGTTTCTGATGTATCTGTGGGGAGGAAGGTGATCTCCGCGTCTTACTCTTCCATCATCTTCCCGATTCCCCCCACATAATCTTTTAATAAAAATCCTTTGGCTCTTGCAGCAAAAGTAATTTTCCTCTTAGACACATATACAAATTTACTCTACTTATAACACTCTTTTTACTTGTTATTTCCCATTGTTTAGGATCTCCTTCATGGTAAACATACTACTTTCTCTTAAAACCTTATACTTCATGAGTATGTATCAGACATTTACAGACATGCTAAATAAAATCATGTTTATTACACTAATATGAAAATGTTTTTAATCTTGTTTAATGTATAGACTACTTATATAGAATATACAGATTAATAACTTTATATTGTGAAATCAGTGATAACAGATCCAACTCAACTTTAAAAACTGAATTAAAACACAATATAAAAATAACTATTTTGAAGTATACAATTCAATGACATATAGTATCTTCCAAATGTTGTGCACTCATCACCTCTCTAGTTCTCAAACATTTTCATCACCCTATAAATAGTATATGCCCTTTAAATAGTACTCCCAATCGCTCCTCTTCCAGGTCCTGGTAGCAATTAACCTGATTTCTGTCTTCATGGCTATGCTTCTTTTGTATACAAGTTCTGCACATATTTCAGTTCCAAACTGACAGAGCTATTTATCATTTGTTTTGCTTTACTCATTTTTTGCATCGTCCATTTACCAGGCCATATGCTACTCTAACCAAGCGGAACCCTATGGGGTCTTCCTGGAACAGACAACCCTCCCCCCGCCCCTCAGTGTCCCCTGCCTGCCTCTTGCCTCTAGAAAACTTTCACCTCCTAGACCTTCCCCAAGTTCCAAAGAGCAAATTTAATCAGAGAAGTGAGAATAATATGGAAACAAAGGAAAACAGTAAAGCAAGACAGAAATAATAATAGCTTAGCCATTAAACAAAGTGAAGGACATTTAGTTCCTCCTCCAGGGCTATAGATAATATTCTGACCCATGTCCTGTGAGCTGTTTTGCAGGTACTGAAACCTCCACCAGGTGGGAGAAGTTAACTTCATGCTGCCCACAAGCACGTAGACCCCAGACCAGTTAGAACCAGAAGGTTGATGATGCCGACTCCCAATTACCTCACCACCAGCCAATCAGAAGAATGTCCACGAGCTGATCACACACCCCACATACTAAAAAAAGCATAATTTAAAGGACTATCTCCAACCTAGCTGAAATAACCCTTATTGAGCATTCTTAAGTACCTCATGCACAAAGACACTGAAGGGAATTAACCCTTAAATTCATATTTCCCACTTAAGAAGGGCCTTTGCATTGGACTGGTCAATAGAAAGGACTGCTATCTCCCAACAACATTCATACCATGAGAAGAAGACAACAGCAATGGTAGGCAGCTGACACAAGAAACTGGGCCAGGCCTGTAAGACCCATCCTATGAATTCAACTGTACTGTTTACCAAATATTCGTCTCCCTATCAACTTTGAAAGTTATTGTTCTACTTAATTTTGTTACCCTCAGTGTTTAAAACAGGAAAATAATTCTCTAATGGAGTTTTCACAGAGTATAACTGCTCATGATGTGTAACACTGCTTGCTTTAAATTTATTGCTGGAAGCACGGGTACAGTGCTTATGTGACAACTGGGTATGATTGATAAAATGTATACCCTATAAAATGTTTCCCCATTAACATACTTCTGAACACGTTTGTGATATCTGATTAGTTTTCCCCCAATGTGGATAACTAGGCCAATATGAAGGAGGCCTAGCACCAAGGGACATGATCTGGACCTGGGGCAGGCAGCTCAAACAACCCAGCAACGACGGACAGATATTTTGATCATCAATGCTTTTTCCTGAATGATTTGCAATCAAAAGGGGGAAATGATGGAGGAAATGTTCACATATTCAGGTAATGTGACTCTGGCTTATACATGATTGAATATGAAATTTAAGCTAACTGAAATATCCTGTTTGTGGCCTATAAAACATGCACTGTGCATTGGCTTTAGCCATTAATGGAAGATACACTTAAAAATCAGAATGGAGTAACTGTGGTTCAAGCCTCCAAAATGGAGCTGGGTGCCCACTGTTGACGTGAGTTCAGACATGTTCTTATACTACTGAGAACCTGAGTTTCCTAAACTTTATCAAATGTAAGGACACTACCAGCCTTTCTCAAAACAGTATCTGTTAGCAGCTGCCAGCTGCAACCTTCTGGTCTCAAGGTCTCCTCATAACTGTGAAACCCATCTCCTACTTTAGAAATAGTAGTGGCAAATGAGCCAACTCAAGATAGAGCCTCCCAGCAAAAGGCGCTAGATTATTCAGCCAGAATACTATGAGCTAATAAAATTGCTTTAAATTACATTTTGGCAAAAAAAGAAGAGAGAGAGAGAGTGACACAGAGAGAGATACTAGTGGCCAATAGCTCCTATTATGTATAAAAACCCTGGAAAAATGAAAAACCCAAATATAGAATAATTTAAAAGCTTACTTGGTTACTGAATATATTTAAAGAGGAAACACTCCAAAGCTTATTTTTTCTGGTTGCATCTAAAATTAGAGGACTCTTTTTGATCATTATCCTCATTGTAATATGTTGGCTAATTTTCAAATGTGTGTCCAGGTGCTGTAACAAAACAATCAAAGAGAGAAGTAACGTTTTCATACTACAAAATATAGATGCTAAACTTGAAACTCAGCAGTATTTCCAGCTCTGTGTCCATTCCCAAATTAGGCAGGTCTATGCTCCATTTCATTAGGTGGTAGCCAAAGTGGTTGTTGCCCCATTCCCTCAAAGAGTTCAGGAAAATTGAAACAGAAATGGAAACTAAAACTGAGTTCTTCTGCCATGTTTATAATTAACCTCTCTATCCAAAACTTTATTCCCTTTCTTTTTCTCTACCTGTCCCTCAAGACTGAGGGGTATCAAAAAAAAGGGGGGCATTGTAACTATGGAGGCTTCCTGGAACAGACACTCCCCACAATGTCCTCTGCCTGCCCTTGTCTGTAGAAAAACTTTACCCTCCTAGACTTCCCCCAAGTTCCAAAGAGCAAATTTAGAGAAGTCAGAATATGCAGAAAGAGAGGAAAACAGTGAAGCAAAACAGAAATAATAATAGTTTAGCCATTAAACAAAGTGAAGGACCTTTAGTTCCTCCTCCAGGGCTATAAATCATATTCTGAGCCATGCCCTTTGAGCTGTTTTGCAGATACTGAAACCCCCACCAGGTGGGAGAAGTTAACTTCATGCTGCCCACAAGCACACACACTGCAGACTGGTTGGAACCAGAAGGTTGATGACGCTGACTCACAATGACCTCACCACCAACCAATCAGAAGAATGTCTATGAGCTGATCATGCAACCCATAACCCACCCCCTTCACCCTGTCTTTAAAAACCTTTCCCTGAAAGCTTGCAGGGAGTTCAGGCCTTTTGAGCACTAGCTGCCTGGACTCCTTGCTTGGCACCTGCAATAAAGGCTACACTTACCTTCACCACAACTGGGTGTAAGTAGATTGGCTTTACTGCACACAGGCGAGCAGACCGAAGTGTGGCCTGGGAACACTACTGGCGCTAAGAGTATGTGTGTAGAAGGGAGAGAAATCACTTTTATTTCAGAAACGAAATGGATTTATTTATGTGATGTGTTTAAGACTCTTTAGGAATGAGATTTTGCAGATCTCATTTTTTTAAGTTACTGTTTAAGTAAGCAGCCCATATCTTGCTTTAACTGGATAAATTTCATAGAGAAGTAAACACTGGCTGAATGTTACACTTTAATTGCTAGGAGATCAGTCATCTTGTGGTGTCACAGCTACTCAGGTTGAGAACCACTGTGATGGTCTAGATAGTTTATCTGTGTAGGTCTGCCAAAGCAGCATGTGAACTCGCAGGGTTGAAAAACAAGGTGAGAAAAGTAGCTGAAGAAAATTTTATTTGAGATGGCACATATTTCTTCTGAAATTCAAGATGTGTCTCCTACAGATGTACCAACTGCCCCAGAAACCTCCATTAGATCTCCATTGTGGGGTCACACATTCACTGGGGACTCAGTCTTGAGATCTATGATTGAATAAAATGAATTTCAGCCTCTGTCTGAAGGATCCTTGATTAAAAGACCATGTTACATGTTTTGTGTCTCCAAACCAGAGGAAGATAATGATTTTCTTTCTCTGGCCTTTCCCAGAAAACTTTGGATGTATAGGAGTTTTGTAACAAAGAGCAGGTAGTTTAGAATGTCAAAAGATTACAGTTAATTAAAGAAAACCAGACATCTCTCGTGAATGAATTTAGCACTTTTCTACGTATGGGAAGATACAACAGCCTAGGTTCACTGTAAGCATTCGTTTGATATGCACCTTAGCTATCTAAGGTCAGAATAATGTTCTTTCCCATCCTGAGTCCCCTCTGGGTGCACCACTGGGGGCGGCTGTAGTGGCTGAGGGCTTGATGGTGGGCTTCCTGTTTTTATCTTGAGTTCCTTCTGGGTTCACCTTCAGGGACAGCTGCAGTGGCTGATGGCTGGAGGGCCACAAAATCCTTTGTTTACTGATCTGGCTGGCAACACTCTTACTTCACAGTGTGCTCTTCTCTCTATTCCCTCAGGAAAACAGACTGTATGTAGAGACCATTCTTAATCTTGATCACAATACCACCATGGGCGTCTACCTCAGCAAGACCTAAAGTGGTCCTGCTAGCAGTCTGCATGTATAAAGTTTGGCCTGCAAACTTCTTTAGTTTTGCTAAATAAACTAGAGCACCCAACACCCTTTGAACTGCTGTACATCCTCTGACCTCAAAGTCCTTCCTCATACACCAAACACAACGAGAATGAAAGGGACAGCACATCTACAGAGAATGAGTACACAGGGACTCATCAGTTAAAATATCCTCCAGCTTCCAATTTCTGGTTATGGTGGGCAAGGCTTTTTTGGATCAAACTTCCTGCTTTTGAAAAAAACTACAAGCAATGTATGAAAACATTTCTTATGAGGGAGGTCCCTGGTGGTCTAGTGCTTAGGAACCAACACTTTCACACTTTCTGGACCTATAGGCACAGGTTTAATCCCTGGTGGAAGAACTAAGATCCCGCCAAGCAGTGTGGCCAAAAAGAAAAAAAAAAGAAAAAAACTTACCAATCCTCCTAAAAGGACCTAAGGGGTGAGAAGACAGAAAGGAAATTCCAGACTCAAAACCAGGAGCAAAAAGAACTCAGAGCAAAGTAATTAACTTCTCCTTCTTTCATAAAGGCTATCAGCTTTTTTTTTCTTTTTCTTTTTTTTTTGCGGCACGCGGGCCTCTCACTGCTGTGGCCCCTCCCGCTGCGGAGCACAGGCTCCGGATGCACAGGCCCAGCATCCATGGCCCACAGGCCTAGCCGCTCCGTGGCATGGAGGGCCCTCCCAGCCCGGGGCACGAACCCGCGGCCCCTGCATCGGCAGGCAGACTCTCAACCACTGCACCACCAGGGAAGCCCTATCAGCTTTTTTTTTGATGACCTCTTAAGGAAACAGGAATAGAAATCAAAGCCCACAATTAGCTGGGCCCCAAAGGGCCATAGCCTCACAAACAACTGAGCTGAAAACAATCCCATCTTCCTTAGAACTTAAAAACAAATGAATTTCACACTGCCTGGTCAGCACAGGGAATCTCAAGCCTCGATCAAGGGGATTTCAGGCTGACAGACACCCCAGAGACCAGAGAGATCAGAATGCACATTATCTAAGAAGGAAGCCATTGTCCTAGGCCTCTTAATATTCTTACTAATTATATTTTGCATACACTGTCCAGCACAAATGGAACTAAGACAGCATGATAAAGAACCAGCACCCGCAGAAGTCAGGGTCAAACAGACTTCAGAATTTGGAACTTCACTGAAAGTATCTACAAGGATAAGAGACAATCTTGGCAAAGCGACCAAGCAGATTTGAAAAACAATCAAGAAGAACTTTTAGGAATGAAAAATGCAGTAGCTGAACTTAAAAACCAAATAGAATGGGTTTAAAGAATGTATTTACATTCAGTTGAAGAGCAAATTAGAAAAATGGTGGATGATGAGAAAAAGTTGCTCTAAACTCACCACGGAAAGACAAAAAGGTGAAAAACAGAAGTATGGATGAACCTGACTAATGGGGAAAGACCTAACACAGGTTAAATCCAAGTCCCAGAAAAGAGAGGAGAGAGGAAGGAAAACCTAATCTTCCAGAACATGGCCAGAAACCATTCAAGCTCCAAGAAGTTAAAGAGGAGAGGGGTGTGGTATTCTCAAGACCTATTTTCCCAGAAGAGGAGAAACAATTTTGAACTTTGGTGGTTTCAATATGCATGCTACAATTTCTACAGTTACCTTTTAAATAGCAGTATCAGAAATGGCTAACATTTAAAATCATTGAGGAAACATAACTACCGTATGACCCGGCAATCCCACTACTGGGCATATATCCTGAGAAAACCATAATTCAAAAAGAGTCATGTACCAAAATGTTCATTGCAGCTCTATTTACAATAGCCCGGAGATGGAAACAAGCTAAGTGTCCATCATCAGATGAATGTATAAAGAAGATGTGGCACATATACACAATGGAATATTACTCAGCCATAAAAAGAAACGAAATTGAGCTATCAGTAATGAGGTGGATAGACCTAGAGTCTGTCATACAGAGTGAAGTAAGTCAGAAAGAGAAAGACAAATACCGTATGCTAACACATATATATGGAATTTAAGAAAAGAAAGTGTCGTGAACAACGTAGGGGTACGACAGGAATAAAGACACAGACCTATTAGAGAATGGATTTGAGGATACGGGGAGGGGGAAGTGTAAGCTGTGACAAAGTGAGAGAGAGGCATGGACATATACACACTACCAAACATAATGTAGATAGCTAGTGGGAAGCAGCCACATAGCACAGGGAGATCAGCTCGGTGCTTTGTGACCGCCTGGAGGGGTGGGATAGGGAGGGTGGGAGCGAGGGAGACGCAAGAGGAAAGAGATATGGGAACATATGTATATGTATAACTAATTCACTTTGTTATAAAGCAGAAACTAACACACCACTGTAAAGCAATTATACTCCAATAAAGATGTAAAAAAGGAAAAAGTTTTGGTTGACAGTGGTGATGGTTACACAACACTGTGACTGTATTTAATGCCACTGAACTGTATATTTATAAATGGTTAAAATAAATATGCTTTATGTGTATTTTACCACAATACAAAAAGAGGAATATAAAAAATTTTTTAAAAAGTTGGAACATTACAAAATACTCAATCCAGGAAAGCTATGAAAGGGAAAGGGAGTGGGGGAAATAGCTGTACACAGAAGAGGCAGGACAAGCAGAAAGCACCATAAAAAGTGATACAGGGCTTCTCTGGTGGCGCAGTGGTTGAGAGTCCGCCTGCCGATGCAGGGGACATGGGTTCGTGCCCCAGTCAGGGAAGATCCCACATGCCGCAGAGCGGCTGGGCCCATGAGCCATGGCCACTGAGCCTGCGCGTCCGGAGCTTGTGCTCCACAACGGGAGAGGCCACAACAGTGAGAGGCCCGCATACCGCAAAAAAAAAAAACCCCAAAAAGTGATACATATATGTGTGTGTGTGTGTGTGTGTATATATATATATACACACATATAAATATATATCTCAAACCTTAAATGGGCCACACAAAAAGCCAGCATCAAAAAATAAAATACAGGTCAGGTTTACCTACGATCTACAGATATCAAATATCTGGAAAGAAACTGATATGCTGCATGAATGCTAAACAAAAGGATGCTATAAGAGGTGAACTACCAGGGAGATACTGTATTTTAAATTTGTGTGTTCTAACAAGCTTCAAGTAGATACTGCAAAAACTGACAAATATAAAAGGACATATAAAGAATATCACACCCAACATTCCTGGACACTATATTTAATTAAGCACCAAGACTGTCTCCACCATGCCAACCTTCTAGTGGGTCAAGCATGAGCTTTGTACTTGTTTCTACTATCATGAAAGAAATTACTGGAAATACAGTTTGGTTGAAAGAATGGCAGATCAGGATCAAGAACCCACTTCCTTAGATGAAACCTATTTTAAATTTTATTTTATTATTAAAATTAAATAAATTTAATTTATTAAATTAATAATAAATTTAATTGGATCTTTGTTGCTGCACACAGGCTTTCTCTAGTTGTGGCGAGCGGGGGCTACTCTTCGTTGTGGTGCACGGGCTTCTCGTTGCAGTGGCTTCTCTTGTTGCGGAGCATGGGCTCTAGGCCTGCAGGCTTCAGTAGTTGCAGCACACCAGCTCAGAAGTTATGACACATTGGCCCTAGAGCACACAGGCTTCAGTAGTTGTGGCACATGGGCTTAGTTACTCCAGGGCATGTGGCATCTTCCCAGCCCAGGGATCAAACCCGTGTACCCTGTATCGGCAGGCAGATTTTTAACCACTGTGCCATCAGAGAAGTCCTGAAACTTTTTTGATTATACTTTTCCATACTGTTTTCTTCACTTCTGATCCAATCAAATTGGTCTTACATATTCAAAGGATGTGGATGAACAGGGAAAAAAAAGAGGAACACAACCTCATACTGCAAACAGAAGCAAACAAGCCTATCCAACAGCACGCTGTTAACCAAGCATAGAGAAAATGCTGAGTAGTAAAGAGACTTCTAGTCTTTGCCTTCCTCAGCCCCAAGAGGTGACCTCTTAGCTCTTAGAACATCCAGCCTGGTAACAGTGTTTCTGGTGACCTGGGGGCTTCCGGCTACACTTGACAGTCTAACAGTGTGATATATGGTAGGGACTTGGGGCCATTGGGTATTAGCTCTACCACTGAAGGGACCAGAGGCTAGGATCAGCCACAGGGGTGGTCAGCCACATGGCTGAGCCCCAATAAAAACTCTGGACACTAAGGCTTGGGTGGGTCTGTCTGGTTGACCAAACTTCATGTCTGCTGTCACACGTCACAGCCAGGAATACTTAGCAATATCCATGACTTCACTGGGAGAAGACAATTGGAAGGTTTGTGTGTGTAGCTTTCCTAGACCCTGCCCTACTGCACCTCTTCCCTTGGCTGACTAATCGGTATCCTTTCCCTATAATAAATTGTAACCGTGAGCGTAACAGCCTTCAGTGGGTATTGCAAGTTGTTCTAAAGTGTTATTAAATCCGGGTGTGGTTTGGGGAACCCTCCCACCCACAAACTTGCAAGTGGTATCAGATATCAGGGTGTGGTATTGAGGATGACAATCTAACACTGCCACTGCTCGTAATCTACCAATACCACGTTAGTAATACCAGGAATATAATTCCAGGGTCAAAAAGAACTACAAAAACACCTTTGTCTCCACTCAGTGGATTTCTTGTCCCTAGGAAAACTGGCTTTGCAATTTTCATGTTATTTTATGTGTACTGTTTATAAAACTAAGTAACTTAATTAATACCAGGAGTTTCATCACAAGAGAAAGAGATACAGATATATGTAAAACAAAGTTAAGTTGGGGGGAAAATCTGTAAAGTTAAATTTTAACTGGAAATTTAATTTAATAAATAACGTTTACTTTAATTGGAAATAGGACATACAATTCAACTTCAAAAATTATTTTCAAAGGATTGCAAAAGTTGAGAAAATAAGAATAACGAGTCCCCATGTACGCACCCCCAGCTTCAACATTTTCTAACCCACGGCCAGCCTTGATTCGTCTTTACCTAAGCAGTCCTGCACTGGGTCATTCTGAAACAAATGCCCAGCCACAGATCATTTGAACCTGAAATATTCTGGTACTCCTCTCTAAAAGGCAAGCAACCGCATCAGACTGCTAGGTTTCTTAGTCTCTTCCAATTTATGCTCTCCTCTCTCTTTTCATCCACGTTTGAGTCTGTTCTCCTTTTTGACAAGAATTCCTCACGAGAGGTATCGTGCACTGCCACTGGGAGACACATTATGTCTGGTTATCTCTTTTGTTGTCATGTTGAAATCAAGCAACAGGTTTAGGTGTCATAAGCGTGACCCCCAACACTAATATCCACTCGCAATGTTTTCACTTAAGGAAAAGAACTTTGACACCAATGAAGTATTCTGGTCTACAATTTCCAGGTGAGTAGTAAATAATCAGGAGTGCAGGTAGCACAGGTGCAAAGTCCTTGTGGTGCAATAATACTTGAACAATCCCAGACTGTGGAGTACTGAATTAGACAGGAAGCCTGCATTCTTTAAAATTCAAAACAGGGAGGCAAACTCAGGTTAAAAGAGTCCCAAAGAGACACTACAGAAAACTGTGTGTGAGAACATTAGCTGGTCCTTGGATCCACGTGGGGAAGGGAACACAGGCACAGGAAAAGAAAGAAAGAATGTAAAAGCAATAGAACAAGATGTTAACAATCATTTGCAGGTAGGCAAAAAATAAGCTGCCATCGGTTATTTGTCCTTGCCCTATTTTTTCAGTCTTTCTATATTTTGTGGTATTTTTGTTAAAACCAGTTGGGGAAAATATTGTACTTCATTAGCACATCAGATACCAGCTAACACTGGATGTGAACCTCTGTCAGAGGAATCTGAGGAGTGGAGAGGGGAAACAACTCTGCAGAGAAACATTTCATCAACACTAGGTTAAGGTTATTCGGACACCTTTAGCCCTTTACCTCAAGGAACTCACCTAAAGTCATCAGAGTCGAAACACAAAGTTTCCCTCTCGTGGCCAACTGTAGTTTATATAGCTAACCTGCAGAGACTGGGCTGATGGATGCAGCCCAAAGGGAAGTCACACAACTGTTTAGCGTCAAGTTCAAGAGACCGTCTGGCAACTTCTCGTCCTAAATGTGTGGACTGGGATGAGAATGGGACTCAAGGAGAACATCTCTGCCAGAAGCAACCGTCACTTATCTCTCTGACTTCCACATTGCAGTTCTATCTAATCAAGGTAGGGTACAAGTAAAATAGAAGGAGCAACAGGAAAAAGGAAGAAAGAGAGAGAAGGTTGGGAGGGAAGAAAGGAAACAAATACTTACCTGTGTCCAATTTGATAAAGTTGGGTATCTTGCCAGTCCCTAAATCAATCAGTACTGTGTCGTTCACCTTGATGAGACAACCTGGGTATTGAACGGTACAAGCATATGAGTTACCAAGTGCAGGATTCCCTTTGTACCCACAGTTAACTTCCTCACTTCGCGTACTATCTCACACAGCAAAGAAAACCGATATAAAGTGTAAAAGCAAAGCCAACTGAAACCACCACCTAATTATTATCCCATCTGCATGATCAGATCCCCCAGATGGCTGTCCTCTTGCTCTCTGTACATCCCCTGCTGGACCAGTGCCTGCTTCGCCTACACCCTACTCACATGATTGACTTTGTCCTACATACCTGCCCCTGCCCCAGCTAGTGATTGCTGTAGCTTTAGATCAGAACACCTTTACCAGGATAGCTTAACAAAGGGGCAGTGAGGGTGTGCCCCTCTACTAGTTTCCCTGGTAACTAATGAGCCAACCTGGTGTCAATTCCACCTATAACTGGTAACCTTCCCCCCTACCCCAGGAGTCCTGCGTGCTGTAAGCTGCACATAATGGGGTGTTGCTCCAGGACCTTGCTTAGATGTGTAAGCCCCGCCCCCAGCCATTAAACCACTGATGTCTACCTTGCTGACCCCAGGCTCTTTCTTTGGTCTTAAAGCTGGGCAAGTGCAGGGTTTGCAGGCCTAGGGCTTGCAGGCCTCTGGCCTGCAGCCCAAGAGTGAGACAAAGGAAATCTCACAGGGATGAAAGATTCAGGATATATAAAATTTAAAAAATAATGAAGTAAGATAAAATAAAGTAAGGTCAATAGAACGCTATGATAGTTTGATTTAAAATAAGAAATATGTTACTTTGGTCTTCATCCAAGGTTCTTCCTAACACAGAAATCAGTGAAAAGGTGAAATCAATGTCTTTTTTTATTCCTAACAAGCTTTTCAACCATGAGTTTAATTTAATGAGGAGCCTTTTGGAAAACCCTGGATTACTATAGGATGGCAGCTGAAATATTTACAGACAAAATGATATTGTGTGTGGGATTTGCTTCGAAATATGAGGAGAAGTGAATGGAAGTGTAAGACAAACAAATTTGGCCATGACCGATCCATGTTGAAATTTGGTCAGAGGACCATAGGGATTTATTTTACTATTTTTATACATTTATAGTTCTCCAAAACTTAAAAGGAATTTTAAAATCTATTTCCACTCTGTGTTAAGAACTCTAATTTTAAGAAATATTTTCAAACAATACAAATTGGAGGAAATGATGACATAAGCAAAGAGAGGAATATTGATTATTACTTATTCCCACAACAGAAGAATATTTATTTAAGGAGTTTTCAACCAAAGTTTGACAATTCAGTGATCATAGGAAGAAAAAATTAGTTTACTTGTAGCTCTGTTTTAAAAGAAGCTGGTGGCAGCATTTTGACAGTTTCTTGAAAAGGGATATCAACATTTGCAATCTACCTCTGACTACCCTGAGTAAGACTGCCAATAAAATAGGGCAGTTTTCTTAATGACAAAGGAAACATATAACCATATTATGTCATACAGTTTATGATGCTCCCACGACGTCAGGAATTTATTCTAGGGCCTACAATAGTGCCAGGTAAGTAGCAGGTGTTCAGTAAATATGTTTTACTAATAAAGGAATGAATACATGAAAAAACATACGAATGACTGAGTTCTAAATTTTAATTGAGGAAGATATAGTATTTTATATCACTTCATCATGGGGACACAAAACTTAAGGATATACAAAGATAAACATAAGGCAACAGGACTTAACTTTTCGTTCATGTGGGATATGCTCTTGACAGTCTTAATTGATCAGAAGTTGCAAAATCAAGCCCACCATCTGCTCCACCACAGCCTCTAACACAGACCATTTGTCTTTTCCAGCATGAACAATGAACACTCAAAAAGGGGTCCTCCACAGGCAGCACAGAACTTTTCTTCATTGGTCTCGATTTTACTTCCTTACTATGATCTTATAAAAGCAATCACATGCAAGGCAGAGCATGGAGAAGTAAAACAGAGAAGTGGCAAATGTAAGAGGCCACTGCACGGCCATAGAAGCTGCATTTGGCTAAGATGGGATTTAAAACAACAAAAATCCCCCAGCTCTCTATCAGGGAAACACTTCCAAATGGAAATCTGTTTGAGCTGGGGATAGAGGGTGGAGAGGGGTATGTCATTCAGTGTTATTCAAAAGCACCTGTCTGGGGCATTTCTATGCTGGCACAGCTGCTAAGAAGAAGCACAGAGAAAATGCATTCTGCAAGCCTCCCCACATGAATGGAGACTGTACCTCAGATATAAATAACTTGCCATTTGCATCCTCTAGAGTCCCGTGGTAGACAGTTCTTTGATTTTAAAGTTTCAAATAGCTCAGGGAAGTTAGAGAGGGCCTAACTGT
Organism: Grampus griseus; assembly: GCF_964374135.1. Classification (NCBI taxonomy): domain Eukaryota; kingdom Metazoa; phylum Chordata; class Mammalia; order Artiodactyla; family Delphinidae; genus Grampus; species Grampus griseus. The sequence continues at coordinate 13,166,696 of NC_139016.1, read as the reverse complement.
CCTCACTTGCTTACCCATGCTGTCTGCTTGGCTGCTAATTCTACTAAGGAATGTTTTGTGAGTCTCTACTTCCACTGCCAGTAGATACACTAAGAAATTGACGAGGGAAAAAAAATCAAAACAAAGATTAGAAACACATAGCGACAGATGACAACTGTGAATAGCATAAAGTTTTCAGTCTTAGTACTACTTACAAACTATTGTCCATATTTTCAACGGAAAAGAGGGAGAAGAAAGCTACAGGAAGAGTTGTATGTTCTTTCTGTCTTTCTTTCTTTCACATTTTGTGACTGATCTTTTTACTCATCCAAAGTTTCATGAAGAACAGTGCCTTTTAAATATAATAAGTATATATTAGGCAAAATATTTATATCACTTGGCAATTCAAAGAATAGTTGTACCCTTTTATTGAATAAAAATATTTTTCCTCATGAGCTAGTTCTAAGATTTCTTAAGAAATGTTGGCAAGACTCCAGCATGGGCAGGGGCCTTCTGAGCGAAAGCACATGTTCTCCTGTGAGTGACTCGCCTGGTAACTGTAGTTCCCACGGAAGCTGGCTTCCTCAAGAAAGCGCCTTCAAAGGTTATCGTGTCCATGTCGTGACTGCTCTATCCATCAGCGGATCCAGTGACTCAGTGAAAACACACCTTCCTTCTTCTATTTTCACTTCCTGCAGGGCAGAGCAGCAGAGCAGAAGCTCCACCACTGCCCTCCTTGTCGGTCAGGATCAGATGGGGCGGACTGGAAAGGCAGGCGGGGCTGCCGAGGCCGGGTGAGGGTGGGCTGTGCGCCTGCTGGGGGCTCCGTGACCAGCCTCAGACCCGGGGTGGGCACGGAAAGGTGCACGGAAACCAGGGGCTATGGGTGCCCAGCCCGCGCGGGAGACCAAGCTCCGCAAAGCGCACCCCGCACTGACTTAGGACTGAGCCCCTAAGGTGGCATCTTAACAGAACATAAAGGGTGCGAAAGTGTACACTATACATGATAAATGCACACAGGAGAAACGGGACGAGTGACGAGTTCAGCACATAGTGTTTGCATTTCCGATGTCAGAACACAAAACCGGCCCTAAAGATCCATTCTACCACATGGCAAATACTGAAGAACCAAGTTTCAGTCTTAAAATACATCTTAAAGTCAGTATTCTCCTTCAAGGAGGAAGAAAAGAACCATGAATAAATGACAATAGAGTGAATTTGCCTGAGTTTCTGTCTTCCACCCTTCAAGTCAAAGAAAACAGCGTGGAAACTGTCGAATCTTCACACAACAGCTACTCTTTTATAAAATAACCTGTTTGAGATGTTAATTTAACAACAAGGAAAAGCCAAGCCCTGCTCCTGTCACTATCAAAAAATACATATATATAGACTTTCGAAAAAAAAATTGTATATTAATAACTTTGCACAAATATTTGAAAGACAATTTTAGCTAGACAATTTTAGAACTTCGCAGAAATAAAATAGGCAGATAAATACTCCAGCAAACAGCATCAACCGGCAGCAGGGGTATGTTAGCCCGTGGTCTCGTGAAAAATGTTATCTTCTCCCTGGGTGGGCATGGAAAAAATTATGTTAGAAGGTGATATGCAGACATGGAAAGCTGGCAGGAAGCTCTCATATCAATGATGGCTTTCCTTGTTCAAAGAACAATCAGAATTTGAATTTCCATAATATATGTTCGTATACAAATTTTCAAAATTTTAATAGAAGTTATGATACTCCTAGGAGGGCAGGGATTTATCTCCAGTGGCTGGAAGAGTGCCTGCTACATAGTGTTAACTCTTGTTCTATCAACAAATGAATACATTTTAAAAATATATCAATAGATGAATTCTAAATCAAAACTGAAGGAAGTGGTTATAATATCTTGTGTTATTTTATGATAAGGACATAAAAATTACAGGTATAGAAAAAAACAAAGCTAAAAGTCAGGCACAAAGTAGTATGGATAGAACTGTGTTAACTGCGGCTGTATAAAAGAACAAAACCATGCAAAACTAATTTATGTCATTAGAATTCAACACAGTGTTTAAGGAAATTTGCAGAGTAATCTGGAAATGCTGATAATGTTTTGATTTCTGTCATGTTCAGTTTATGAGAACTCACTAAACTATATTCGTAAGAAAAGAACATTTTCCTGAATATAGAGTATGCTTCACTCTAAATTTTAAAAAGCAAAGATAACACATACTGTACCTATGTAAATTGCTGTTATTTATGATCATAAACATAAAAGATGTTACAAAAGCCGGTAAGTGAATTATGTTTATTAGATGAAATCTGTCATGAAAAACATAACAGGTTAGGTAGTAACATGTGGTATGTTAATTCTTAATAAGCTGAATGCAAAATTAAACAAAAATGATCATACCTGGCCTTAATTAAAGCTCCACAGAAAATAAATCAGGAGAAAAATCGCACAATGCTAACAGCAGTGGGGATTCCAGCTTTGTTCTCGACTTCCTTGTGGGTCTCTCTCAATACTTACTTTACTCTTTATAATGACAAAGGTATGACAGTAAAAATCAAGCGCGAGAGTGAGGCCTGGGCTTCTCCCCACCTGAACGCCTGCACCCAGCTGGATGGGCTCTTTGAGGTTCTGCCCGCGCAGCTGGCACACCCCTTTGGAGGCCTTCTTCAGCGTCTTCTCAGCTGCCTGTTCTTGAATGGAAGTCAAGTTTGGTCTGTCTCGTCTGGAACAGCAACGCGGGGTGAACCAGACGGGTTTGCTTCCAGTTTTAAGGAAGAGCGATGGAAGCCCCTGCCAGCTCCGGGCACCGGGAGGCGAGAAAGGCCCGGCCGCCTGCCCCCTCCCCGCATTGGCGGGCCGGGGCTTCACCTGCCTCTCGGCCTCCCGCAGCAGGCTCCGGAAGCGCTCGTCGCGCAGCAGCCAGGCCGGGGGCTCGACGTGGCCGCGGAGCTGGGCGTCCTCCAGGCGCTGGCGCAGCTCGCGCAGGTCGCACAGCTCCTCGGTCAGCTGCCGCTGCCGCGTCCGCGACGCCTGGAGGTCCAGCTCCAGGTCCAGGGACGTGCGCGCCGCCAGCGCCGCCACGGAGGACCTGCAGGGCTGCGAGACCGCGGCCGTGAGCGCGCCCACCCCGCCCGCGCCCTTCCCGCAGCTTCTTCCCCGAGTGACCGACCCCACTGGAGAGAGACAGCCGCAGCGTGGCCCGACGCCAACACAACACGGATGTGGGCCACACGGGTTCAAACCTCCACTCCGGTAACGAGCCAGTGACAGCAAGCTGTCCGCTGTAATGACGACCTAGGCTTTGGCTAAAGCGCAGAGAAACAGACCCTCTCACACGGGGCGGGAGGGCGTCATCTTTCTCAAGTGCTACTTGACAATATAAGCAAGAGCCACAAAATGTTGTGTTTTCTTTGGTTCTGAAATTTCATGTGACTTGCACCTGAAAGGCACAGCTGATGATGTGCAAAAGCTTTATGACAGAAAAATTCTAAATACCTGACAAGAGAAAAGTGATCAAATACATTATAAGGCCCGCAGAAAACGCAGCTACTGTAGAAAGATGAAAAATAGACCGACCTGGCAAAATCTTAATGGCCTACTGTATAACGGGAAAAAAGCACGTTATAAACCACGTTGAGGGCTTTCTGGTTAAACACACACAAGCTGTCAAAAACGTTCCTCCCCAGGGAATTCCCTGGTAGTCCGATGGTTAGGACTCCCCGCTTCCAATGCTGGGCTGCAAATTCAATCCCTGGTCAGAGAACTACAACTGCAAGCCGCGCAGCGAGGCCGAACATCAACAACAACAACAACAAAAAACGCTCCTCCCCACACACGCCTGAAGTAAGCAAGTCTCCTGTTTTCAAGAAAGCTCTAAGACGACAATAGAATTTTGTACACGGAGCTGAGAGCAGTACTTCCCACGCCACGGCTAACAACGCTGGGGAAGGCAGTTAGTGCAACAAAATCACAAATCCACGAGCCTATCAGCGTTGTTGGGAGGACTGAATAACTATGCGTTTTACACACCCATAACACTATTTTGCACATATACAGAAGTTAAATGCAAATCTAAGTGACTTAATAAACACAGACTCATTTAAAAGCTCTCCTGAATTCATAGTAGAGCTCACTGGTTCCCAACCACGGGTGACTTGGGCCCTCCGGGGACATTTTTGGTCGTCACAACTGGGGGAGGGGGTGATACCGGCAACTAGTGGGTCAAGGCCAGGAATGCAGCTCAACGGCCCACAGTGCACAGGACAGCCCCCAACAAAGACAGACCTAGGCCAAAATGCCAACAGCATGGCTGCTGAGAAATACTTTCGTTGCTGAGGTATGTATTTTCTTATCACTCTCAGTCAGCGGCTACTCTAAATACAACCACCACAAGGAGATCTGGGAATTTCTTTTTCTTTCAAAGAATTCTTGGCCGGGAAAGTCAGGGAACCACTACCTTACAAATTAAAAGGAGCAAAACTGTGTACACTGGCGTGAAGTGGAGAAAAAATCCGGTGTATATAAAGGAAAACTGTAGAACAGTCCTATGTAGGAGAATGCGCCACGGTGAAAGACCCAAATTTTCTAAACTGTATATACTCCCTTGTCAAAAAAGAAAGAAGAATCTCTTATACAGAATGGCTGTTTATTAATTTATTATATTTTAAAATGTAAAGATCATGTATTATCTTAGATTACGACATTATCTTAGGAAATTAACAAATACTGGTAACATTGACATTATATACACTTTTAAAAATTATATCTAAGTAAACAAGGAAATAAACATATTACCTTTCAATTAATCTTACCTAAAATATTACCCCTTCAGGTTTGTGGAAATAACTCCCAGCGTACATACAGACGGCAGATTAGTCTACGTGGCACATACCTGCTTATAGCGAAGGGTTCGTCTTTCCAAAGTGTTTCGGACAAGGGGGGACTTGCGGGCCAGCATTGAACTGTCGCTGTCACTACGATAAAGCTACACCAAAAAGACGGCGGTTCAGAAACACTTCCTCAAGAGTTCAACATTCATTCTCTGTGTACTCTGAACTGGATTATTTTGGTTCTCGTGCAGGTACTCAAACAGTTATGACGTTTAGAGCTTTTACCAAGACTTTGGGTTTCACGTACAAGAAAACCCCACACAAGAGTTTCAGGCCAAACAAAGACAAACCAAATAAGCAGACCAACCCCCGGCCCCACCCCTGCTTCAGGTCCATCAACCGAACCAGCTGAGGTTTTCCAGGCTAATCGAGCAACTTCGGTCCTATCAATGCCAACTGCCACTTGGTACGGTGTGACGCTCATGAAAACCCGCACTCTCCTCAGCGCTTTTCACTTTTTATCAGTCATTCTCATTTGCTGTGTTTCTAGCTTTGGCAAGAGCTGGGAAGAGTGGCGTTCCAGATAAGAGCCTCGTTCCTGGCAGGAGGACAAGACCACACCACTAACACCCACCCTGCCCGTCAAGGGAAAAGGCCTGTCTTTAAAAAGAAAAATAAATAATGCCGACTTCACGGGAGCCGAGACGTTACGTATTTCATTTGGCGGCAGGTTTTCATTTCAGGATCAACATGTATCTGTGTGAAAGCAAAGTCCTGGCCTTCACGGCCTTACTTTCCATGCCAGTGAACCCCAGATAGCAGGAAATGTTGCAACACTGCACTTACGTGCCTCCCAGTCATCACAAACATATATAAAAACAGAGGCCTCTAGAAGCATCGCCGGTTAGTGCGTGTGCCTTTGTGCTGGGCACAAAGCACAGTGCAGGGGCTGGAGGCCTGTCTCTGGGGAGGTGAAGGGCTTCCTCCTTCACCGCCCCGTCCTCCTCAGCAAGCAGGCGGGAAGCTGCTCCACAGGGGTTCGGCAGGAGTCTAGGATAAGGAAGGATGGCCTTCGATCAGGCACCTCCAGCCGCGTGATGAAGCATCAGGCCCCACAGGGCCGCAGCCTGATGGGGCGGGAGTGCCCCGCCTGACCCTGGGCTGCCCGGGGCAGCGCGACCGGGACACCTCACTGTGTGGGGAGAGGAGCTGCAGGCCTCGCAAACGTGGCCACCCGGGCCCCAGCCCCTGTTGCTCCCTCCTGTGAGTAAAGGATTCCCTGCCCAAGTATCCATTGACAGACGAATGGATAAAGCAGGCGTGGCACATATATACAGTGGAATATTCCTCAGCCATAAAAAGAAACGAAACTGAGTTACTTGTAGTGAGGTGGATGGACCTAGAGTCTGTCATACAAAGTAAAGTAAGTCAGAAAGAGAGAAAGAAATACCCGTAGGCTAACACATATATATGGAATCTAAAAAAAAAGGCTCTGAAGAACCTAGGGGCAGGACAGGAATAAAGACGCAGACGTAGAGGATGGACTTGAGGACATGGGGAGGGGGAAGGGTGAGCTGGGACAAAGTGAGAGAGAGGCGTGGACTTATATATACACTACCAAATGCAAAACAGATAGCTAGTGGGAAGCAGTCGCATAGCACAGGGAGATCAGCTCCCTGCTTTGTGACCACCTAGAAGGGTGGAGTAGAAAGGGTGGGAGGGAGACGCAAGAGGGAGGGGATATGCGGATGTATGCACACATATAGCTGATTCACTTTGTTATACAGCAGAAGCTAACACAACAATGTAAAGCAATTATACTCCAATAAAGATCTATTAAAAAAAATACCACAGACTAGGGAGATTAAACAACAGAAAAGTATTTTTTCACAATTATGGAACTCAAGTCCTAGGTCAGGAGGGTTGTCAGCAGGGTTGATTTCTATTTTATTTATGTCTGGTTTAATCATTATTTCCTTCCTTGTGTTAGTTGTCATTTATTTGCTCCTCTTTTCTAGTTCTTTAAGTTGTAAGGTTTTGGTTTGTTGATTTGAGATATTTCTTCCTTTGTAAGATAAGAGTTTATAGCCATTAATTTCCGTCTCAGTAGAGAGGAGGAAAACTTGCCACAATGGGGCAATGATGTTCTAGATATGACACCAAAAGCACAGGCCACAAAAGTAAAAAGGGCACAATCAACAGACCTCAAAGACAACCCACTGAATGGGAGAAAATATACCCAAATCAGGTATCCAGTAAAGAATTAATATCCAAAGTATCTGAAGGACTCCTACGAGTCAAAAACAAACAAATCTGATTTTAAAACTGGCAAAGAACTTAAAGAAGATATACAAAGAGCCATTAAGCTACATGAAAATATGATCACACTATGAATCCCTAGGGAAATAAAAAGCAAATCCACAACGAATACTACTTTACATCCATTAGGATAATTATTGTGACAGAAGCAGAAAATAACAAGTTTTGGCGAAGACTGGGAGAAAATGGAACTTCAAGTGCACTGCTCACAGGAATGCAAAATTGTGCAGCCACTGTAGAAGAAAATATGATGGATTCTTAAAACATTTACTGTTGAATTACCATATGATGACCCATTTTTATCTCTAGGTATATACCCAAAAGAAATGAAAGCAGGGACTGAAACAGATATTTGTATAACAATTTTCTAGCAACATTATTCATCATAGCCAAAAGATGGATGCAACTCAAGTGTACATCGACAGATGAATGTATAAACAAAACGTGTCACATATGTACAGAGGAATATTGTTCAGCCTTAAAAAGAAAGGAAATTCTGATGCAACCAACATGGATGAACGCTGAAGACATATGCTAAGTGAAATAATTCAGACACAAAATTATAAATATTGTATGACCACATTTATAGCAGGTAGCCAAACTAGGCAATCTCATAGAAACAGAAAGTGGAACAGTGTTTACTAAGACCTGGTTTGGGAAGAACTGGGAGTTACTATTCAATGGGTACAGAGTTTCAGTTTGAGATGACGGGAAAGTTCTGGAAATGTAATGGCAATGACTGTACAACATTATGAACGTACTTAATGCCACTAAATTATACACCTGAAAGGGTTAAATAGGTAAATTTTATGTTATATATTTGCCACAATAAAAAACTTAATAAAGCTTTAAAAGCTCAAAAGAATCAGTATTATACTTTACTGATTTATTTGGTCTCTTGCATGCATGCTCTTGAAAGCAGGGCTGTTTCTTTTCTGTGCTGTTGCATGTGCAATCGGTGGTACATAACAGGTGTTCAATAAATACTTGAGGAAAGAATAGATATGGAGAGTAGGTACTGGTATCTACAAAAATTAAAGAAAACTATATATTGTCCCTGCTATCAATAAATGTATCATCCATTGAGCAGATCAGTTACACACATTAAATACCTGAAGAATTCCAAAGAAACATGAAAACAATATGCAACAGTGTAGTATTGACTGTAATATGTAAATACTCACGGAATTCAGGATGAATTACTACGGGAAAATCATCAAGAAGAAAATCTGAATAATGTGCCACATAAAAGGAAAAAGAACGCAGTCTGAAATGGCATAGAGTGGGCACAAAACAAATGTAAAACTACAGGAGAAAACTTTAAAGTGGCACCAAAAAGACTAGGGGGTTGGGGGAAGCCATAAAAAGCCTATTAGATCTATTTAGCTAATAGCAGGTCTGCAAGTTAGGATAAAGTACCTAGGTTTGCACTGATGAGTCAGAAAAAAGATACAGCATCCTAAGCAAAGTGATGACCTAAGGGAAAGATGTTTAAGGGAATCAATCTGAGGCTGAAATGAAAAATAAACTAATGTGGGTGGAAAATAAAGGCAATTTATGCAAAATGTTCCCATAATGATCCGTTAAAGATATACTGAAGCCTATGGATCCTCTCCCCAAGAAAAAAATCCATATACTTTGTTTGGCATATGATTATCAGGTTGAGGACCTCAGACCTAGGCTAAAGAACTGGCTGTGAAAAGAGAATGGCATGATTAAATCTAGGAGTTTACAATAAAGTAATGTAAAAAAAACTTAAAATCAGACACTTGTACTATGGATCCATTCACATAAATCAAATAGGACTAAAATTGACTGATATTTTGATTTTTAGATCTATAAACTGTTTGCTCTCTAGGGACATGGTTTCCTAGGACTGCTTCAGGATTTTTAGCGAAGACTGAAACTCACAACTTCATGTTTTCTTTTAAAAGCATAAAACTAGCATCAAAATAAATGACAGTGTTGGATTATGATACAGAGGACAGGAAAACAAAGCTGTGATTCCAAACTTATAACAAAAAATTTACTTTTAAAAATTAAGGGGGACGATCTCCCCCCAAGACACTTATTAACTACAAGGGAAAAATATTAATTTTATTGTGGAGAAACGTTGACAGACGTCATTTTAACAACATAAATAAAGCTGACTTCTTTAGCTGTATAGCAAATTCACAACATGTGTCTCCTGATAGTATACATATGACTCAACGTCACTTCTAGATATTTCTGCCAAAAACACAAACCTGAATCTAATGAGGAAAAATCAGACAAAGCCACATGGAGGGACATCCCACAAAATAATGGGCCTGAATTTGTCAAACATGTTAAGGTCATAAAAGACAAAAATGTTCAGAATAATGAAGATAAAGGGACTTGAGAGGTAAAAGCAAAGCATAAACCTTTATTGGAACCTTGACAAAATTTTTTTTCATTTTCTTTAAACCATATTTGTGTTTCAATTGGTTAAATTTAAATATGTCTATAGATTTGAAAATAGTACTAATTAGTTAATTTTCTGATTTTGATTACTATGGTAATGAGGCAGAATCATTGTTTTTAGGAAAATACACTGAAGAATTTGACTGGAAAAGGGTATGATATCTATAACGTATTCTCAAAAAAATCAGAAAAGAAATTATATTATGTTAAGTAAATGGAACACTTGATTGTTAACTGGATCCCAAATAAACAACAAAAGAAACAAACCAAAATGCAACTAAATAATAAACAAATAGGACTTCAAAGGAAATACCTAACTTTTTAAAAATACTTATGAAGCTGTGGACTAAGGATGCCACCTGCCATATCAGTGAACAACAGCCATCAGCCACTACAGCTGCCCCCAGTGCTGAGCCCTGAGGGAACTCAAGATAAAAACAGGAAGCCCACCATCAAGCCCTCAGCCACTACAGCCGCCCCCGATGGTGCACCCAGAGGGGACTCAGGATGGGAAAGAACATGATTCTGACCCTAGATAGCTAAGGTGCATATCAAAGGAATGCTTTCAGTGAGCCCAGACTCTTGTATCTTCCCCTATGTAGAAAAGTGCTGCATTCATTCACTTGAGATGTCCGGTTTTCTATAATTAACTTGCAGCAGTGGTGGAGGCAAGTCCTTGTACTGTGCAACCATCCCTATGCGGAAATGAAAGCTTGCTCTGCTGGGAGCACGGATAAGTTCTGAGCATTGTGGTGGTTTTACACTACCAGAGGGAAAACCCAAGACACGTAAAAGGAGCTAAAACGACTTTAGGGCAAAATCCCGGAGGAGTTAGACTCACAAGCAGCACACTGGCCCACCCCACAATTTCACTAGAAAATTTTATCCCCAACAAATTCAACTTTAAAATGGGAAACAGATACTCTCAAACAGAGAAACATGGAGTGTCAGAAAGCCAGCCTCCACACTAACACTCTAGCCAGATTCACGTGCAATACATATGGAGCTCACGCTTGCAAGGACCAACCGAATTAGGGCAATTACACTAAGAGATCTCAACCTTAAATGGCCCAATTGGGTCTGTTTTGACACTTGAAAACCGGGGGATTTCTTTTTGCATATGCAGCTAGAAAAAGATCAAACAGAAATGGAATGCTTATTTCAATTGGTATTTAGAAGCGTCTAAAAGGGGAAATGATAAAGTAACTTCTTCGCAAAAAATCAACAAAAGGTTGCTCAAAATGATACTAGAATTTTTAAAAGCCACTAGCGTTAACCTTGTCTCTCACTCCGTTCCTTCTTTATATCCTCCTTTATCCGAACTGCCTAACCCAGACGCGCTCTCTCTCTCTTCCACCAACCCATTCTCCTGCTGCTTCCCCTACCCCGGGAAAGGAAGACATAAAATCAGAAGTACTCATAGCTCCCTTGAAGGAGAAACCTATTACAGGAAGAGGTGAACTGTACTCTGAGCTTACGTACACATCCTGGACCCGAGCAGAACTTAGTTTAGCTAAGGACTTTCTCGAATGTACTCAAGATCCATTGGGATTTGCTAAGGATTTTGAGCTAATCGTCCAAACCTATGAGCTCAGGTTTTCCGATTTGTATCAAGTAATACAGCTATTAGTTTCTAAAAGTCAAACAAAGGAATAAGTAGAGAAAGCAGGATGGAGAGGCCCCTTAACAAATTTTGATTTATACAGCCCACAGGCTCAAGGTGAATGCAAGGAGTTAGCTCACAAATTACTCAGAATTATCACAGAGCTTTTTCCTAAAACTGCCGACTGGTCAAAGATTCAGCAACGTAAACAAACACGAGATGAATCAATCCTGGATCACTATGAGAGGTTCAAGGAAACTTTTAAACAATATTATGGCATGACACCCGAATCATTGTTTAACCACCAAGATGATTCTTTGCTTAACTCCATCTTTTTAGAAGGTCTGGATGAGGAATCGGCTGCTCTAAACGACACGATTTAGGCATGTTAATCATTTAGACATGATTTGTCTGTATCACATACAAATGCCCTTGTCATGCTGGCTGACCAACTTTTCAAAAGTACTAAAAAGAAAAAGATGCCTCTATAAAAATTATGAACATTCAGTTGCAACAATTAAATAATCAACGTCAGTCTAAAGTTAACCCAACCCTATTCAATCCGCGACTGGTAAATTCTGAAATTTGCTTTTACTGAACAACACCGGGTCATTACTGGGGAAACTGCAAGACAAGAAAAGAGAGACCTAGAAGGGAAACCAGATACAGACTGTAATTTCAAGTTAAACAAGACTAAGGCTGATCTGAGGGAACCTTCTCCTCTCTAACACCCTGGCAGAAATCCAAATGATTATATGAGGAGAAAACAATTAAAGCAGTAATAGATACAGGAGCTACCTTTTACATTTTGAACCCTATGAAAATTAAAGGCTCTCTCTCTCTAACACCTTAGGACAGATGGTAGGGGTTTCTAATGCAAATATTAGGACGCTTAAATCATTACCTTTAGAATTATAACTAGGAGAACTTAAACAAAGGAACTCCTTTTTCCTAGTAGAATATACCCCTATGAACCTGAAAGGTATAGATTTATTAGAAACTTATGATGCTCATATTTCTTTTACTGTTAAGGGAGAAATGGTTTTAGCCCTAAAAGATTACTCAGATGTCTTCATCATATAATGTTTGTGACTGAGAGTGATGCTGAACAAGAAACTGCCAGGCTTAGTACCTGAAGAATTGGGGTCACTTGATCCTACTGACATAGGGAAAATACATCTGCAGCAGCCATTAAAATTACCACAGACCAAAATAAACCCCTGTCCAATATCAGTCAATACCTATCGAGGCGGGAAGCCACAGAAGAAACAGAACTTTTGATATCAGCTTACATTAAGAAAGGGCTTACTGTGCCTTACACTAGCCCTGGTGACACTGCCATTCTGCCAGTTAAAAATCGAATGGCAAGAAAATTGAAATTGTCTCAAGCATCTTTTCCGACCACAACGCTATGAGGCTAGATATCAATTACAGGAAAAGATCTTTAAAAAATACAAACACATGGAGGCTAAACAATACACTACTTAATAACGAAGTCATCACTGAAGAAATCAAAGAGGAAATAAAAAATACCGAGAAACAAATGACAATGGAGACACGATGACCCAAAACCTATGGGATGCAGCAAGGGCAGTTCTAAGAAGGAAGTTTGTAGCAATACAATCCTACCTTAAGAAACAGGAAACGTCTCGAATAACAACCTACCCATGCACCTAAAGCAATTAGAGAAAGAAGAACAAAAAAAAAAAACCCCCAAAGTTAGCAGAAGCAAAGAAATAATAAAGATCTGATCAGAAATAAATGAAAAAGAAATGAAGGAAACGATAGCAAAGATCAATAAAACTAAAAGCTGGTTCTTTAAGAAGAGAAACAAAATAGATAAACCATTAGCCAGACTCATCAAGAAAAAAAGGGAGAAGACTCAAATAAATAGAATTAGAAATGAAAAAGGGGAAGTAACAACTGACACTGCAGAAATACAAAAGATCATGAGAGATTACTACAAGCAACTCTATGCCAATAAAATGGACAACTGGAAGAAGCAGACAAATTCTTAGAAATGCACAACCTGGCAAGACTGAATCAGGAAGAAACAGAAAATATGAAGAGGCCAATCACAAGCACTGAAATTGAAACTGTGATTAAAAATCTTCCAACAAACAAAAGCCCAGGACCAGATGGCTTCACAGGCGAATTCTTTCAAACATTTAGAGAAGAGCTAACACCTATCCTTCTCAAACTCTTCTAAAATATAGCAGAGGGTGGAACACTCCCAATCTCATTCTATGAGGCCACCATCACCCTGATACCAAAAGCAGACAAAGATGTCACAAAGAAAGAAAACTACAGGCCAATATCACTGATGAACATAGATGCAAAAATCCTCAACAAAATACTAGCAAAGAGAATGCAACAGCACATTAAAAGGATCATACACCATGATCAAGTGGGATTTATTCCAGGAATGCAAGGACTCTTCAATATAAGCAAATCAATCAACGTGATATACCATATTAACAAACTGAAGGAGAAAAACCATATGGCCATCTCAATAGATGCAGAGAAAACTTCAACAAAATTCAACACCCATTTATGATAAAAACCCACCAGAAAGTAGGCATAGAGGGAACTTTCCTCAACATAATAAAGGCCATATATGACAAACCCACAGTCAACGTCATCCTTAACGGCGAAAAACCCAAAGCATTTCCACTAACATCAGGAACAAGACAAGGTTGCCCACTCTCACCATTCTTATTCAACATAGTTTTGGAAGTTTTAGCCACAGCAATCAGAGAAGAAAAGGAAATAAAAGGAATCCAAATCAGAAAAGAAGAAGTAAAGCTGTCACTGTTTGCAGATTACATGATACTATACACAGAGAATCCTAAAGATGCTACCAGAAATCTACTAGAGCTACTCAATGAATTTGGTAAAGTAGCAGAATACAAAATTTAATGCATAGAAATCTCAGGCATTCCTATACACTAATGATGAAAAATCTGAAGGTGAAATCAAGAAAACACTCCCACTTATCATTGCAACAAAAAGAATAAAATACCTAGGAATAAACCTACCTACGGAGACAAAAGACCTGTATGCAGAAAATTATAAGACACTGATGAAAGAAATTAAAGATGATACAAATAGATGGAGAGATATACCATGTTCTTGGATTGGAAGAATCAACATTGTGAAAATGACTCTACGACCCAAAGCAATCTACAGATTCAATGCAATCCCTATCAAACTACCACTGGCATTTTTCACAGAACTAGAACTAAACATTTCACAATTTGTATGGAAACACAAAGACCCCGAATAGCCAAAGCAATCTTGAGAAAGAAAAACGGAGCTGGAGCAATCAGGCTCCCTGACTTCAGACTATACTACAAAGCTACAGTAATCAAGACAGTGTGGTACTGGCAAAAAATCAGAAAGATAGATCAATGGAAAAGGATAGAAAGCCCAGAGACAAACCCACGCACATATGGTCACCTTATCTTTGATAAAGGAGGCAGGAATGTACAGTGGAGAAAGGACAGCCTGTTCAATAAGTGGTGCTGGGAAAACTGCACAGGTACATGTAAAAGTATGAGGTTAGATCACTCCCTAACACCATATACAAAAATAAGCTCAAAATGGATTAAAGACCTAAATGTAAGGCTGGAAACTATCAACATCATAGAGGAAAATGTAGGCAGAACACTCTATGACATAAATCACAGCAAGATCCTTTTTGACCTACCTCCTAGAGAAATGGAAATAAAAACAAACATAAGCAAATGGGACTTAAGGAAACTTCAAAGCTTTTTCACAGCAAAGGAAACCATAAACAAGACCAAAAGACAACCCTCAGAATGGGAGAAAATATTTGCAAATGAAGCAACTGACAAAGGATTAATCTCCAAAATTTATAAGCAGCTCATGCTGCTCAATAACAAAACAACAAACAACCCAATCCAAAAATGGGCAGAAGACCTAAATAGACATTTCTCCAGAGAAGATATACAGACTGCCAACAAACACATGAAAGAATGCTCAACATCATTAATCATTAGAGAAATGCAAATCAAAACTACGATGAGATATCATCTCACACCAGTCAGAATGGCCATATCATGAAAAAATCTAGAAACAATAAATGCTGGAGAGGGTGCAGAGAAAAGGGAACACTGTTGCACTGCTGGTTGGAATGTGAATTGATACAGCCACTATGGAGAACACTATGGAGGTTCCTTAAAAAACTACAAATAGAACCACCATATGACCCAGCAATTCCACTACTGGGCATATACCCTGAGAAAACCATAATTCAAAGAGTCATGTACCAAAATGTTCATTGCAGCTCTGTTTACAATAGCCCACAGATGGAAACACCATAAGTGTCCATCATCAGATGAATAGATAAAGAAGATGTGGCACATATATACAATGGACTATTACTCAGCCATAAAAAGAAACGAAATTGAATTATCTGTAATGAGGTGGATGGACCTAGAGTCTGTCATAGAAAGTGAAGTAAGTCAGGAAGAGAAAGACAAATACCGTATGCTAACACATATATATGGAATTTAAGAAAAAAAAAGTCATGAAGAACCTAGGGGTAAGACAGGAATAAAGACACAGATCTACTAGGGAATGGACTTGAGGATATGGGGAGTGGGAAGGGTAAGCTGTGACAAAGCGAGAGAGAGGCATGGACATATATACACTACCAAATGTAAGGTAGATAGCTAGTGGGAAGCAGCCGCATAGCACAGGGAGATCAGCTCGGTGCTTTGTGACCGACTGGAGGGGTGGGATAGGGAGGGTGGGAGGGAGGAAGACGCGACAGGGAAGAGATATGGGAACATATGTATATGTATAACTGATTCACTTTGTTATAGAGCAGAAACTAACACACCATTGTAAAGCAATTATACTCTAATAAAGATGTAAAAAAAAAAATGAGTCATGTACCAATATGTTCATTGCAGCTCTGTTTACAATAGGCAGGAGATGGAAACAAACTAAGTGTCCATCATCGGATGAATGGATAAAGAAGATGTGGCACATATATACAATGGAATATTACTCAGCCATAAAAAGAAACGAAATTGAGCTATTTGTAATGAGGTGGATGGACCTAGAGTCTGTCATACAGAGTGAAGTCAGTCAGAAAGAGAATGACAAATACCGTATACTAACACATATATACGGAATTTAAGGGAAAAAATGTCATGAAGAACCTAGGGGTAAGACAGGAATAAACACACAGACCTATCTTGACACTTTAAACCTATGAAAGGTCAGTTTTCTCTGACATCGTGGAATTAAAGACATAGCTATTTCCTAGATTCTGCAAGGACACCTGGACAGGGAGGGCGCTTCAGGGCGGCTTCCAAAACGCGGTGCAGCCCCACCACGGAACAATATTTGGGAGATCGTCCCCCTTAATTTTTAAAAGTAAATTTTTTGTTATAAGTTTGGAATCACAGCTTTGTTTTCCTGTCCTCTGTATCATAATCCAACACTGTCATTTATTTTGATGCTAGTTTTATGCTTTTAAAAGAAAACATGAAGTTGTGAGTTTCAGTCTTCGCTAAAAATCCTGAAGCAGTCCTAGGAAACCATGTCCCTAGAGAGCAAACAGTTTATAGATCTAAAAATCAAAATATCGGTCAATTTTAGTCCTATTTGATTTATGTGAATGGATCCATAGTACAAGTGTCTGATTTTAAGTTTTTTTTACATTACTTTATTGTAAACTCCTAGATTTAATCATGCCATTCTCTTTTCACAGCCAGTTCTTTAGCCTAGGTCTGAGGTCCTCAACCTGATAATCATATGCCAAACAAAGTATATGGATTTTTTTCTTGGGGAGAGGATCCATAGGCTTCAGTATATCTTTAACGGATCATTATGGGAACATTTTGCATAAATTGCCTTTATTTTCCACCCACATTAGTTTATTTTTCATTTCAGCCTCAGATTGATTCCCTTAAACATCTTTCCCTTAGGTCATCACTTTGCTTAGGATGCTGTATCTTTTTTCTGACTCATCAGTGCAAACCTAGGTACTTTATCCTAACTTGCAGACCTGCTATTAGCTAAATAGATCTAATAGGCTTTTTATGGCTTCCCCCAACCCCCTAGTCTTTTTGGTGCCACTTTAAAGTTTTCTCCTGAAGTTTTACATTTGCTTTGTGCCCACTCTATGCCATTTCAGACTGCGTTCTTTTTCCTTTTATGTCGCACATTACTCAGATTTTCTTCTTGATGATTTTTCGGTAGTAATTCATCCTGAATTCCGTGAGTATTTACATATTACAGTCAATACTACACTGCTGCATATTGTTTTCATGTTTCTTTGGAATTCTTCAGGTATTTAATGTGTGTAACTGATCTGCTCAATGGATGATACATTTATTGATAGCAGGGACAATATATAGTTTTCTTTAATTTTTGTAGATACCAGTACCTACTCTCCATATCTATTCTTTCCTCAAGTATTTATTGAACACCTGTTATGTACCACCGATTGCACATGCAACAGCACAGAAAAGAAACAGCCCTGCTTTCAAGAGCATGCATGCAAGAGACCAAATAAATCAGTAAAGTATAATACTGATTCTTTTGAGCTTTTAAAGCTTTATTAAGTTTTTTATTGTGGCAAATATATAACATAAAATTTACCTATTTAACCCTTTCAGGTGTATAATTTAGTGGCATTAAGTACGTTCATAATGTTGTACAGTCATTGCCATTACATTTCCAGAACTTTTCCGTCATCTCAAACTGAAACTCTGTACCCATTGAATAGTAACTCCCAGTTCTTCCCAAACCAGGTCTGAGTAAACACTGTTCCACTTTCTGTTTCTATGAGATTGCCTAGTTTGGCTACCTGCTATAAATGTGGTCATACAATATTTATAATTTTGTGTCTGAATTATTTCACTTAGCATATGTCTTCAGCTTTCATCCATGTTGGTTGCATCAGAATTTCCTTTCTTTTTAAGGCTGAACAATATTCCTCTGTACATATGTGACACGTTTTGTTTATACATTCATCTGTCGATGTACACTTGAGTTGCATCCATCTTTTGGCTATGATGAATAATGTTGCTAGAAAATTGTTATACAAATATCTGTTTCAGTCCCTGCTTTCATTTCTTTTGGGTATATACCTAGAGATAAAAATGGGTCATCATATGGTAATTCAACAGTAAATGTTTTAAGAATCCATCATATTTTCTTCTACAGTGGCTGCACAATTTTGCATTCCTGTGAGCAGTGCACTTGAAGTTCCATTTTCTCCCAGTCTTCGCCAAAACTTGTTATTTTCTGCTTCTGTCACAATAATTATCCTAATGGATGTAAAGTAGTATTCGTTGTGGATTTGCTTTTTATTTCCCTAGGGATTCATAGTGTGATCATATTTTCATGTAGCTTAATGGCTCTTTGTATATCTTCTTTAAGTTCTTTGCCAGTTTTAAAATCAGATTTGTTTGTTTTTGACTCGTAGGAGTCCTTCAGATACTTTGGATATTAATTCTTTACTGGATACCTGATTTGGGTATATTTTCTCCCATTCAGTGGGTTGTCTTTGAGGTCTGTTGATTGTGCCCTTTTTACTTTTGTGGCCTGTGCTTTTGGTGTCATATCTAGAACATCATTGCCCCATTGTGGCAAGTTTTCCTCCTCTCTACTAAGACGGAAATTAATGGCTATAAACTCTTACCTTACAAAGGAAGAAATATCTCAAATCAACAAACCAAAACCTTACAACTTAAAGAACTAGAAAAGAGGAGCAAATAAATGACAACTAACACAAGGAAGGAAATAATGATTAAACCAGACATAAATAAAATAGAAATCAACCCTGCTGACAACCCTCCTGACCTAGGACTTGAGTTCCATAATTGTGAAAAAATACTTTTCTGTTGTTTAATCTCCCTAGTCTGTGGTATTTTTTTTAATAGATCTTTATTGGAGTATAATTGCTTTACATTGTTGTGTTAGCTTCTGCTGTATAACAAAGTGAATCAGCTATATGTGTGCATACATCCGCATATCCCCTCCCTCTTGCGTCTCCCTCCCACCCTTTCTACTCCACCCTTCTAGGTGGTCACAAAGCAGGGAGCTGATCTCCCTGTGCTATGCGACTGCTTCCCACTAGCTATCTGTTTTGCATTTGGTAGTATATATATAAGTCCACGCCTCTCTCTCACTTTGTCCCAGCTCACCCTTCCCCCTCCCCATGTCCTCAAGTCCATCCTCTACGTCTGCGTCTTTATTCCTGTCCTGCCCCTAGGTTCTTCAGAGCCTTTTTTTTTAGATTCCATATATATGTGTTAGCATACGGGTATTTCTTTCTCTCTTTCTGACTTACTTTACTTTGTATGACAGACTCTATGTGAAAGTTGCCTGAGGACGTCTGTCTTTCACTCAGACAGGTCAGGGTTAAAGGAGCACTGGATTAGGGGGCTCTGGCTCACTCAGGCCTGGGGGAGGGAGTGGTATGGAATGCGGGGTAAGCCTGTGGTAGCAGAGACCGGTATGACGTTGCAACAGCCTGAGGCGCACAGTGTGTTCTCCTGTGGAAGTTGTCCCTATATCACGGGACCCTGGCAGTGCCGGGTTGCACAGGATCTCGGGAGAGCAGCTGTGGATTGTGACCTGTGCTTGCACACTGGTTTCTTGGTGGCTGAAGCAGCAGCCTTAGTGTTTCATGCCCTTCTTTGGTGTCCTCACTTGTAGCCGCGTCTCACACCTGTCTCTGAAGCTCATTTAGGCGGTGCTCTGAATCCCCTCTCCTTGCGCACCCGGAAACAATGGTCTCTTGCCTCTTAGGCAGGTGTGGATTTTTTACTGGACTCCCTCCTGGCTAGCTGTGGCACACAAGCCCCCTTCAGGCTGTGTTCACGCAGCCAACCCCAGTCCTCTCCCGGGGATCTTATCCTCAAACCCCGAGCCTCAGCTCCCGTCCCCCAACCCTGCCGGTGGGTGAGCAGACAAGTCTCTCAGCCTGGTGAGTGCTGGTTGGCACTGATCCTCTGTGTGGGAATCTCTCCACTTTGCCCTCTGCACCCCTGTTGCTGTGCTCTCCTCTGTGGCTCTGAAGCTTTTCTCCCGCCACCTCCCGTCTCCACCAGTGAAGAGGCTTCCTAGTGTGTGGAAACTTTTCCTCCTTCACAGCTCCCTCCCAGAGGTGTGGGTCCTATCCCTTTACCCAGGTACATGGGGAGTATCTTGCCTTTTGGGAAGTCTGAGGTCTTCTGTCAGCATTCAGTAGGTGTTCTGTAGGAGTTGTTCCACATATACATGTATTTCTAATGTAATTTGGGGAGGAAATTGATCTCCACATCTTACTCTTCTGCCATCTTGAAGGTCTCCTCTCTTCTCTTCTTGATGATAGACATTTTAACAGGTATAAAGTAATATTTTTTGTCATTTTATTTTATAATTCCCTGGTAATTAGTTATGATGAGCCTCTTTCAATGTACCTGTTGACTATTTGGCTATCTTCTTTGGAAGACTGCTTATTTAGTTCTTTTGTCCATTATTAAATCAGATTTTTGTTATTGAGTTGTGTGTTTTTTCTATATTTGGACATTAACTTCTTATTCAATACATGCCTTGAACATTTTTTCTGCCGTCATGTATGCTGTCTTTTAATTTTCTTGACTGTTTCTTTTTTTATTGTAGAAGTTTTCAAGATTGATGTAATCCCATGTGTTGATTTATGGTTTTGTTGTTTGTACTTTTGGTGTCATATCACAAAGATTAATGTGAAGGGGCTTCTTCCCTAAGTTTACTTCTAGGAGTATTATCATGATGGGTCTTATGTTTAAATCTTTGATTAATTTTGAATAAATTTTTCTGAGTAGTGTAAGTTAAAGTCCAATTTTATTGTTTTTCCTGTGTTTATTTTCAATTCTCCACAGAATTTCTTTAATAAACTGTCCTTCATTATTGGCCATTTCATCAAATATTAGATGGTTCTTCATGCCTAGGTTTAATTCTTGGCTATCTATTCAGTTCTATTTGTCTATTGTATTTTATGATGGTGCCAGGTTATATTGAGCACTAGAGGTTTGTAATGTCATGTGAAATCAGAAAGTGTGGCATGTTCAGATTTGTTTTCGTTTCTCAGGATTCTTTTCGTTATTCCTTATGGTTTCATAAAACTTAGGATTTATTTTATGTGAGGAATGTATTGAAATTTGGAATCTATAGATGGCTATGGGTTATATCAACATTATAACAATATTAGTTCTCCAAATCATCAACATAATATGTCTTTATGTTTGTGTTGTCTTTGATTTCTTTCAAGAAAGTTTTGTTGTTTATATTTTACACAAATTTTACTTCCTTGGTTAAATTTATTCCCATGTATTTCATATTTCCTGGATGCTATTGTGAATGAGATTGTTTTCTTTATTTCATTTGCAGATATTCATTATTAGTGTTTAGAAATGCAACTAATTTCTGTGTGTTTGTTTTATACCCTAAAATTTTATCAGATTTGTTGATTAATTCCAACAGTCTCTTGGATGAGTGTGTGATTTTCATATATAAGATCATGTGAATCACAAATAAGACGATTTTACTTACTACATTCTGATTCAGCTGTCTTTTTTTGCCTATTCAATATTTTTATATTTAGTGCAATTATTGAATATCTTTACTATTATCTTATTGATTGCTTTCTGGTTGTTTTGTATTTTTATTTTGCATTTGTCCCTCTGATCCTGCCTGCCTCTTTCTCTTGGCGGCCTTTCATGGTGGTAAAATCTATTAGTACTATTTAATCTTTTGAGAATCTACTCTAGATTTTCCTGTGTTATTACCGTGTGGCTTACATAACATACAGAAATACAACAGTACGTTTTATTATGATAACATCATATTTTTTTCCCTAAAAACTCCATCCTTTTTGCTAATCTTCCTTTATATTCTAGATGTCACAATTTACCTTATGCTATGTATTTATTAAATTTATAGTAATTTGAATACGTTTTTCCTTTAACCTTTTTACCAATGATACGTAATTAGCAAACCATCCTAATATAGTTACAGTTTTGCAATTCTATCTTACATCTTTACCAGTGTGTTGAGCGATTTCATATATTTACATGTCAGTGATGTGCATCTCTATATTTCAGCTTGAAAGCTCATTTTAGCATTTCTTCCAAAACAGATCAACAGCTAATTAATTCCATGATATTTTGTTTGTCTGGGAAAACCTTTATTTCTTCTTAATGTCTGAAGGCTAACTTTTCTGGTTAAAGCATTACTGGCTGAAAGATTTATCTTTCAACACTGAATATATTATGTTTCCACATCCTGTCTTATAGAGT
Source organism: Grampus griseus (assembly GCF_964374135.1). NCBI lineage: Eukaryota > Metazoa > Chordata > Mammalia > Artiodactyla > Delphinidae > Grampus > Grampus griseus. The sequence continues at coordinate 13,144,226 of NC_139016.1, read as the reverse complement.
TTTTGCTGATAAATGTGCTGATAGCCTAATGGAGGCTCTTCATAGTTTACTTCATTCAATTTTCCCTGTTTGCCTTTAAGGTCCATTATCATTGAATTTTGACATTTTTTACTATAACGTGTGTTTTTTTTAACATCTTTATTGGAGTATAATTGCTTTACAATGGTGTGTTAGTTTCTGCTTAATAACAAAGTGAATCAGTTATACATATACATACGTTCTCATATCTCTTCCCTCTTGCATCTCCCTCCCTCCCACCCTCCCTATCCCACCCCTCTATGTGGTCACAAACAACCTAGCTGATCTCCCTGTGCTATGCGGCTGCTTCCCACCAGCTATCTATTTTATGTTTGATAGTGTATATATGTCCATGCCACTCTCTCACTTTGTCACAGCTTACCCTTCCCCCTCCCCACATCCTCAAGTCCATGCTCTAGTAGGTCTGTGTCTTTATTCCCGTCTTACCCCTAGGTACTTCATGTCTTTTTTTTTCTTAGATTGCATATATATGTGTTAGCATACGATATGTTGTTTTCTCTTTCTGACTTACTTCACTGTGTATGACAGACCCTAAGTCCATCCACCTCACTACAAATAACTCAGTTTCGTTTCTTTTCATGGCTGAGTAATATTCCAGTGTATATATGTGCCACATCTTCTTTATCCACTCATCTGTTGATGGACATTTAGGTTGCTTTCATGTCCTAGCTATTGTAAATAGAGCTGCAATGAATATTTTGGTACATGACACTTTGTGAATTATGGTTTTCTCAGGGTGGGAATGTAAATTGATACAGCCACTATGGGGAACAGTGTGGAGGTTCTTTAGAAAACTACAAATAGAACTACCATACGACCCAGCAATCCCACTACTGGACATATACCCTGAGAAATATTCTAGCTTTTAATCTCTGTTTTCCAGAATGCATTTCCTCTTACACTAACTATGAGCTACAACAAGTTGAGAAATTTTATCTTTGTAAACAAAGATGAAACATTTATCCTTTTCTCTCTACCTGGTCCTTCCAGAATTTGGTTTCTCCTGATGGCTCCCCTGTGGACTGGATGACTTATTGTCAACTATAAGTTTACACCTGCCTACTACAATGTTTGCTGCTCAAGGGTGAGGTAGCATTATGACTTCCAAGCTGCTTTCCACTGTGTTTTTGAGTTTTGTAAGGTCAAGCTATGTGACAAGTCTCGCAACACTGGGAGAAGAGGGTCCTTAAACATTTAGCTAGTTGCCTTCACCACATCCATTAAATTGTCCACATTATGTGTTCTACTGAGATTAAGTTAATTTCATCTCTATTGAGAGGACCCATCCGCAGCTGCAGATGCTGCCACCACCACAGCACTGCCACATATACCCTCTAGGACCACAGTCACAGGGTAAAGTCTCTACACCACCCCAAGGGGACCTTTATCCACAGACAGCACTCAGGGCTCCACAGTCCTCCCCTTTATGCAGTTTTCAATATTTTTATGCAATGGACAGAAATCAGAGCTCATTTGTAGGGCTGCCACAACTGTTGGGCATGTTATGGGGCTCAACAAAGGCTTTTTCCTCATTTATTGGCTTACATGGGTGATTTATTGACTTGGATCCAATTTACCCAATAGAAGGCAACCCACACATCCCCAAAGCTTTCCCAGATGAAAACTCAACTCTTCCCATGCAGGACACTTTGCAACACAGTATGTGGCACCTGGCACATGCCCTTTGTATTCCTCCATATCTGCCCAGGCACCCACAACACATGGATGTGTATGACTTACATCTCATTGTAAAGAGCACAATCCACACTGTCTTGAGCGTTATGGTCCAGCCATTCAGTAGGAACCCCAAGTTACTTCAGCTTCACCAATCAAACAGCTGGTGTCCATTGTGTGTCCATTGCCCTGGGGCTGTCCCACACTCATGGATTTCTGCATGTGCACTCAAGCTTCAATGTTTTTGCCTCCTTGCCAGCTACCAAGGAAATCTGTCTGTTCATACCAATGTACTTTAGACTGCCTGGGACTTCCTTACAAATTGCTGAACAGGACCACCAATTCCTCTTTGTCTGCCGCCTCATTTTAAGTGTGTGGTATTTATCCCCATTATATTTGGAGTAATTCTGCTATTTTTCCTCATGGGGACTTAACTTGGCACCACCACATTAGTCATGCAAAAAGAAATTATTAAGGCAAACACCAACTTCTCAACAATGCTGGCTGAACACATTGGGCTATTACACAAAACCTAGACTTAAAGCAGTGACAACATGATTCTTTAGCATGCATGATTTTGGATAATTGTTTAGCTTTAAATTACTCATTGGACAAGGAAACAATTGTATGTGTTGTACAAAACACTAGGTGCTGAATGTATATTAATTATTCTGGACCAATTCAGAAAAAAATTTTAAATATGGCTTATGAGATATAAGTATTCCATACCCTCACTCATGTTTTTAAATAAAATACCAATCTTAGTCTTTTCCATGATTTGGGCCTTTATTTTCTTGTCTGGAACCCAACAAATTGGAAGAATGGTGACAGACAGGATTTCAAACTATCATTTGTTGATACTGGATATCTATATATACATATCTATCTATCTATCTGTGTATATATATATATATGTGTGTGTGTGTGTGTGTGTGTGTATATATATATGTTTATATATATATATATAGGCTGCGATTTTTCATCGTTGCTGTGTGCGGGCTTTCTCTAGTTGCAGCGAGTGGGGGTTATTCTTCATTGTGGTGCATGGGCTTCTCATTGCCATGGCTTCTCTTGTGGAGCACGGGCTCTAAGGCGCGTGGACTTCAGTAGTTATGGTGTGCAGCCTCAGCAGTTGTGACTCGAGGGCTCTAGAGCGCAGGCTCAGTAGATGTGGTTCATGGGCTTAGTTGCTCCGTGACATGTGGGATCTTCCCAGACAAGAGCTTGAACCCGTGTCCCTGACATTGGCAGGAGGATGCTTAACCACTGGACCACCAGGGAAGCCCTGATTGATATTTTTGATTGATATTGTTGACTGGCACTTTTACTGCTCTCCAATGGTTTATGCAGTCTCTTTTAATATCTTCACTTGTTACAAAACTGAGCTCCCCTAAAACCATGTTCCTCTCTCAAGTTTATGATTAACCTCTCTATCCAAAACTTTATTCCCTCTTTTTCCTGTACGTGTTCTCCTCAAGATTGAGGAGTATCATAGGAAAGGAGGGGGGCAATGAAACTGAATACAAGCCCCTCTGTCCCTGTTCTTTGAAGTAAAAGGCTTTTGCTTTACCGTCCCAGGCGTCCAGTGAGTCTCAAAATGCTGGCTCAAGCATTAATGATTAGAAAATGTAAAGATGTAGAAACCAAGAGTACTTGTTGGGCTGGGAAACTGGTAACAATTTATACTATAAACCAACCACATGGCAGAGTCATGAAATCCCCTGTTCCCTGAAAGACATAACGGTCTGACACACATTCCTGATTTGTCTTCATAGGAAACAGACCCCACCAGATGAAAACTGCTGACCACAATCATGTACACCTCAGACCAGTTGAAACCAGAAGGATGGTTGTGCTTGAAATTTCACCTCCATTGCAACCAATCTGAGAATTGTGCACAACGTGATCACACACTGTAGCCCCTTCCCTAACACTGTCTTTAAATATTTTTTCCCTGAAAGCCATCAAGGTGTTTTGGCCTTTTGCACATTAGATGCCTGTTCTCCTTGCTTGGGCCCCTGAAACAAATGCTGTACTTTCCTTTACCACAACTCAGTGTCAGTAGATTGGTTTTACTCTGTACTGGTGAGTTGACTCAAGACCAGGTTTGGCAGCATTCAGACAGTGCCCATCATTTCCCCCAAAGACTAATGCCTAGGCATCACAGGGTCCACTTTAATGCAAAAACAGCTTTCTTGACTTGCTGCCTAAGCATTTTATAGTATGACAATCCTGCTTACACCTGGAGTCTGGACATTTAGATAAGGACATGACTTTAGTATTACCACCACAAGTTACCACTTTGTTTTCCTCAGGGCAGCTTTTAAAACAACCACTTAGGGTTGAGCAACCCACTGCCCTCCCCCAACTTCGTAGCTTCTGAACCATGATTGCTACACTGCTCTATACCCTGCTGGCTGGTGATCTGACATGGAGAACTATTCTTCCCTGAGTTATTTTGTCCCCATTTCTGACATCTGTGGGCAGTAAATACTGTGACTTTGGACTACTAAAGCTGGACCTTTGGTCAAAAAAACCCCAGGTATTTTCATTTTCCCAAAGTGGGAGTGTGGATGCTGAGAGAAATACCAGCTAAACCCATGTAGGTGGATTGTGCCACTTCATTCAGTAAACCTGAATATTTATAATTATTACACCAACTATGAACCCCCCAACAAAGTTGTGGATTTTCATATGTCTTCAAGTCACAGATTTCTGATTTTCCTTTCAGATTGAAGACTTTCTTTCAGAATTTCTTGCAAGTGAGGTTTAGTGGTAGTGAAATCACTCAGCTTTCCCCCCCCCCTACATATCTGAGGGATAACTCTGCCAGGTAAAGTATTTTTGGCTAGATTTTTTTTCTTTTGTTTCTTTCATCAGCTTGATAGACTAAAGGGAATTCCTTTGTAGGTTATATATATTTTTCCTAACTACCTTTAATTATCTGTCTTTATATTTGATTTTTGATATTTTTGGTACTGAAATCATAAGGTGATCAATTAGTTCTTTGTATATTTAATTATTTCCTACGTTTAGAATGTTCTTAGCTTTAATTTCTTTAAATAAATCCTCTGCCCCATTGTGCATCATTTCTCCTTCTGGAATCTCAAATGTTTTCAAATATTTTAATGGATTCTCATAACCCATGTAGCTATCTTCATTCCATTTAAATCTGTTTTTTGTTTTTTTCCAGTGTTATTTCAAAGTGTATATTTCCAAGTTATTTATCCTTTCTTACATCTCATCTACCCAGCTACAGCTCCTCTTTATTGCAACATTTATCCCATTTTTAAAACTCTTGAGCTCCAGAATTTTTATTTGGTTCCTTTATTATTTTGATCTCTTTGGATAATAACTCTTTTGTCATATACTCTCTTCCTGATTTCACAAGTTGCTTTTCTGAGTTTTCTAGCTACTTGATGTGCTTCTTCATAACCAGTATTTTGAATCTTTATCTAAACTAGATTCTGGTATTTAGTTTTCTTTTTGCAATGTAATAAGTCCTTACTTTTTCATATTTTTAAATATTTCTTTCAGTTATGCCTTGGTGTTTTCCCATTTGAAGTAGCTGCCAACTCCTTAATCCTGTGTATTATTTTCATCAGATGAGGTGTTTGGTTTAGATGGAGTGTTTAGTTGTACCATATTGCTAGCATCTGAGTTTTTATTGTGTGTTCCAATGTGAACCTGCTTTCTTCTTCTTGCTCTGTCTTGTAGCTTAATTGTTTTAGCTTGTATGTTTTCTCTGGTTTTGACTGGCTATTGGAAACTCCCCCCCTTTTTCTTGCATTCAAAAACTTGTTGCTATAGGTCAAGTTTGTAGCTGTTGTTTTTTCTAGCTCACCTACCATGTATGGCCTCTTTTCTGAGCATGCTCCCTGTCTACCAGAGCTCACTATCAAAAATGTACTCAGGAGTATGCACAAGGAAACAATTGCAGAGTGAAGAGATGTATGCATTTGGCACTAGGTTCTTTGGTAATGCCTGCAGATCCAGTAGAGATTCCCAGGGCTAATACTCTCAGGGACTTGTGGGTGAACTTTTTGCTGAAAACAACTCTTTTGATACCTTTTGAAACTCTTATCGGCCTCTTTCCCAATGTTCTCCCTCCCACCAGTCATAGACTTCCACCAAGGGATGGTGGAGAAAAATGAGACTTCTCCAGCTGTACCTTGCCTGGCTGGGATACAGGTGGTTTACTCACCACTTTAATTTTCCCCTAGGGAGAGATTACCTGTGCCAAGTAAATCGACTTTCTTCAGTGTTTCTTGGTGAAAGGGCGTTGCTGAAAAAAAATGTTTTTTCATCTTCTCTTCTGCAGACAATCTTGTATATATTATTTTCATTTTTTTCTGAAATGGTGTCCTGGTATCTCCCTTTGGGAACACTAGAGTTCTACAAGTTCTTCCTCATGGGTGTGTGCCTGTTGAAGTCAGCACTCCCCCAATTTTTTCTCCACAGTGGGCAGTGGAATCTAAGCTTCTTTTCATGGGCATACTTGTTCTACCTCCCTTATGAAGGTTTGTCTCTTTCTTACTGTGTGTACTGGTGAAAGAGATGCCCCTTGAATTACTTCAAATAAGTTTTAAGGAGACATAACAGACATGAAGACATAGAAATAATGAATGAATGTCTAGTATGTGGATTAAAAAGGGGGAGAAAAAGGACAAATGTCTTCCATTGCCATATTGCTGACATCCCTATGGTTACTGTTTTTAGGTGCTTAGATGTTGAGTGCGAATAATTAACAATTTTTTTTCTTAAGATTTTTATTGGAGTATAATTGCTTTCAATGGTGTGTTAGTTTCTGCTTTATAACAAAGTGAATCAGTTATACATATACATATATCCCCATATCTCTTACATCTTGCATCTCCCTCCCTCCCTATCCCACCTTTCTAGCTGGTCACAAAGCACAGAGCTGACCTCCCTGTGCTATGGAACTGCTTCCCACTAGCTATCTATTATACATTTGGTAGTGTATATATGTCCACATATACACTACAACTCTCTCACTTAGTCCCAGCTTACGCTTCCTCCTCCCCATGTCCTCAAGTACATTCTCTAGTAGGTCTCCATCTTTATTCCCGTCTTGCCCCTACATTCTTCATGACCAATTTTTTTTTAACATCTTTATTGGGGTATAATTGCTTTACAATGGTGTGTTAGTTTCTGCTTTATAAAAAAGTGAATCAGTTATACATATACATATATTCCCATATCTCTTCCTTCTTGCGTCTCCCTCCCTCGCACCCTCCCTATCCCACTCCTCCAGGTGGTCACAAAGCACGGAGCCGATATCCCTGTGCCATGCGGCTGCTTCCCACTAGCTATCTACCTTAGGTTTGTTAGTGTGTATATGTCCATGACTCTCTCTCACCCTGTCACAGCTCACCCTTCCCCCTCCCCATATCCTCAAGTCCATTCTCCAGTAGGTCTGTGTCTTTATTCCTGTCTTACCCCTGGGTTCTTCATGACATTTTTTTTTTCTTCTTAAATTCCATATATATGTGTTAGCATACGGTATTTGTCTTTTTCTTTCTGACTTACTTCACTCTGTATGACAGACTCTAGGTCTATCCACCTCATTACAAATAGCTCAATTTCCTTTCTTTTTATGGCTGAGTAATATTCCATTGTATATATGTGCCACATCTTCTTTATCCATTCATCCAATGATGGGCACATAGGTTGTTTCCATCTCCGGGCTATTGTAAATAGAGCTGCAATGAATATTTTGGTACATGACTCTTTTTGGATTTTGGTTTTCTCAGGGTATATGCCCAGTAGTGGGATTGCTGGGTCATAAAGTAGTTCTATTTGTAGTTTTTTAAGGAACCTCCATACTGTTCTCCATAGTGGCTGAACCAATTACCATTCCCACCAGCAGTGCAAGAGTGTTCCCTTTTCTCCACACCCTCTCCAGCATTTATTGTTTCTAGATTTTTTGATGATGGCCACTCTGACTGGTGTGAGATGATATCTCATTGTACTTTTGATTTGCATTTCTCTAATGATTGATGATGTTGAGCATTCTTTCATGTGTTTGTTGGCAGTCTGTATAACTTCTTTGGAGAAATGTCTATTTAGGTCTTCTGCCCATTTTTGGATTGGGTTGTTTGTTTTTTTGTTATTGAGCTCCATGAGCTGCTTGTAAATTCTGGAGATTAATCCTTTTTCAGTTGCTTCATTTGAAAATATTTTTTTCAAATTCCATATATATGTATTAGAAAACAGTATCTGTTTTTCTCTTTCTGACTTCCTTCACTCTGTATGACAGGCTCTAGGTCCATCCACCTCACTAAAAATAACTCACTTTTGTTTCTTTTATTGGGTGAGTAATATTCCACTGTATATATGTGCCACATCTTCTTTATCCATTTATCCGATGTTAGACATTTAGGTTGCTTCCATGTCCTGGGTGTTGTAAATAGAGCTGCAATGAACATTGTGGTACATGACACTTTTTCAATTATGGTTTTCTCAGGGTATATGCCCAGTAGTTGGATTGCTGGCTTGTATGATAGTTCTATTTTTAGTTTTTTAAGAAATGTCCATACTGTTCTCCATAGTGGCTGTATCAATTTACATTCCCACCAAGAGTTTATGAGGGCTCCCTCTTCTCCACACCCTCTCCAGCATTTATTTTTGTAGATCTTTAATGATTTCCATTCTGACCCGTGTGAGGTGATATTGCATTATAGTTTTGATTTGCATTTCTCTAAAGATTAACGACATTGAGCATTTCTTCATGTGTTTGTTGGCCATCTGTGTATCTTCTCTGGAGAAATGTCTATTTAGGTTTTCTGCCCACTTTGGGATTCAGTTTTTTGGTTTTTTTTTTTTTCTTGATACTGAGCTGCATGATCTGCTTGTAAACTTTGGGGATTAATCTTTGTCACTTGCTTCATTTACAAGTATTTTCTCCAATTCTGAAGGTTGTCTTTTGGTCTTGTTTATGGTTTCCTTGCTGTGAAAATCCTTTTAAGTTCATTAGGTCCCATTTATTCATTTTTGGTTTTATTTCCATTTCTCTAGGAGGTGAGTCGAAAAGGATCTTGCTGTGATTTATGTCATAGGGGGTTTTTCCTACGTTATCCTCTAAGAGTTTGATAGTGTCTGGCCTTACATTTAGGTCTTATCCCATTTTTAGTTTATTTTTCTGTATGGTGTTAGGGAGTGTTCTAATTTCCTTCTTCAAAATGTAGCTGTCCAATTTTCCCAGCACCACTTATTGAAGAGGCTGTCTTTTCTCCATTGGATATCTTGCCTCCTTTATCAAAGACAAGGTGACCATATGTGCATGGGTTTATGTCTGGGCTTTCTATCCTGTTCCATTGATCTATATTTCTGTTTTTGTGCCAGGACCATACAGTCTTGATTGCTGTAGCTTTGTAGTATAGTCTGAAGTTCAGGGACTGATTCCTCCAGCTCCGTTTTTCTTTCTCAAGATTGCTTAGGCTATTCGGGGACTTTGTGTTTCCATACAAATTGTGAAATTTTTTGTTCTAGTTCTGTGAAAACTGCCAGTGGTAGTTTGATAGGGATTGAATTAGATCTCTACATTGCTTTGGGTAGTAGAGATATTTTCACAATGTTCATTCTTCCAATCCAAGAACACAGTATATCTCTCCTTCTCTTTGTATCATCTTTAATTTTTTTCATCAGTGTCTTATAATCTTCGGCATACTGGTCTTTTGTCTCCTTAGGTAGGTTTATTCCTAGGTATTTTATTCTTTTTGTTGCAGTGGTAAATGGGAGTGTTTTCTTAATTTCACTTTCAGAGTTTTCATCATTAGTGTATAGGAATGCCAGAGATTTCTGTGCATTAATTTTGTATCCTGCTACTTTACCAAAGTCATTGGTTAGCTCTAGCAGTCTTCCGGTAGCATCTTTACAATTCTCTATTTACAGTATCATGTCATTTACAAACAGTGACAGCTTTACTTCTCCTTTCCAATTTGGATTCCTTTTATTTCTTTTTCTTCTCTGATTGCTGTGGCTAAAACATCCAAAACTATGTTGAATAATAGTCGTGGGAGTGGGCAACGTTGTCTTGTTCCTGATCTTAGTGGAAATGTTTTCAGTTTTTCACCATTGAGGACGATGTTGGCTGTGGGTTCGTCATATATGGCCTTTATTATGTTGAGGACATTGCCCTCTATGCTTACTTTCTGGAAGGTTGTTATCATAAATGAGTGTTGAATTTTGTCAAAAGCTTTCTCTGCATCTATTGTGGTGATCATATGGTTTTTATCCTTCAATTTATGAATATGTTGTATAATATTGATTGATTGACCTATATTGAAGAATCCTTGCATTCCTGGGAAAACCCCCACTTGATCATGGTGTATGATCGTTTCAATGTGCGTTGATTCTGTTTGCTAGTATTTTGTTGAGGATTTTTGCATCTATGTTCATCAGTGAAATCTGTCTGTAGATTCCCTTTTTTGTGACACCTTAGTCTGGTTTTGGCATCAGGGTGATGGTGGTCTTGTAGAATGAGTTTGGGAGTGTTCGTCCCTCTGCTATATTTTGTAAGATTTTGAGAAGGATAGGTGTCAGCTCTTCTCTAAATATCTGATAGAATTCACTTGTGAATCCATCTGTTCCTGAGTTTTTTTGTTGCAAGACTTTGAAACACAATGTCAATTTCAGTGCTTGTGATTGGTCTGTTTATATTTTCTACTTCTTCCTGGTTCAGTCTAAGAACATTGTGATTTTCTAAGAATTTGTCCATTTCTTGCAGCATATCCATTTTACTGGCATATAGTTGCTTGTACTAATCATTCATACTCCTTTGTATTTCTGCAGTGTCGGTTGTTACTTCTCCTTTTTCATTTCTAATTCTATCGATTTGAGAGTTCTCCCTTTTTTCTTAATGAGTCTGGCTAATGGCTTATCAATTTTGTTTATCTTCTCAAAGACCCAACTTTCAGTTTTTATTGAACTTTGCTATCATTTCCTTCATTTGTTTTTCATTTATATGCTATCTAATCTTTATGATTTCTTTCCTTCTGCTAATTTTGGCGTTTTTTGTTCTTTCTCCAATTGCTTTAGGTGAAAGATTAGGTTGTTTATTTGGGATGTTTCCTGTTTCTTAAGGTAGGATTGTATTGCTATAAATTTCCCTCTTAGAGCAGCTTTTGCTGCATCCCATAGGTTTTGGGTCTCCTTGTCTCCATTGTTATTTCTTTCTAGGTATTTTTTGATTTCTCATTGATTTCTTCAGTGATCACTCCATTATTAAGTAATGTATTGTTTATCCTCCCTGTGTTTATATTTTTTACAAATCTTTTCCTGTAATTGACCTCTAGTCTCATACAGTTGTGGTCAGAAAAGATACTTGATAAAATTTCAATTTTCTTAAATTTACCAAGGCTTGATTTGTGACCCAAGATATGATCTATCCTGGAGAATGTTCCATGAGCACTTGAGAAAAATATTTATTCTGTTGTTTTTGGATGGAATGTCTCATAAATATCAATTAAGTCCATCTTATTTAATGTATTTTATAAAGCTTGTGTTTCCTTATTTAATTTCATTTTGGATGATCTCTCCATTGGTGAAAGTGGGGTTTAAAGTCTCCTACTATAATTGTGTTACCTTCAATTTTCCCCTTTATGGCCGTTAGTATTCACCTTGTGTATTGAGATGCTCCTATGTTGGGTGCATAAATGTTTACAATTGTTATATAGTCTTCTTGGATCGATCCCTTGGTCATTATGTAGTGTCATTCTTTGTCTCTTCTAATAGTCTTTATTTTAAGGTCTATTTAGTCTGATATGAGAATTGCTACTCCAGCTTTCTTTTGATTTCTATTGGCATGGAATACATTTTTCCATCCCTCACTTTCAGTCTGTATGTGTCCCTAGGTCTGAAGTGGGTCTCTTGTAGACAACATATATATGGGTCTTGCTTTTGTATCCATTCAGCCAATCTGTGTCTTTTGGGGGGAGCATTTAGTCCATTTACATTTAAGGTAATTATCAATGTAAGGCCAGCGGGTCCGGGGAAGGGCCCAGGGAGCCAGACGGAACCGCTGCAAAAGTGGCTGATGCAACCGACACCTGACATTGCCACAACACCCGAGAGATTACCAAAAAAGGACTGCTTACACAGCAAGCACGTCCCCTGCATCCACCCCTATAAATTTTGTTCATGCGCACACCTGGGCGTGATTTCTCTGGCCCCTTTCTCTCGGACCAGTGAACCTGGCCTGGGAGCGTTCCCAAATAAAGCTTGATTAAGCTCTCCTCCATTTTTGGTGCCATTCCTTACATTTGGTGCTGAAACCCGGCAGGGGTACCCAGCCCCACAAATTACCGCGGGGCCACCCCTCCCGACCGGGGACCTCTGCTCACCCACCCGATCTGGCAGAAATGGGGTAAGTTCCCCCTTCGTTCCCTTGAACCCTGGGGTCCCTGCCCACTGGACTCCCTGTCCTTAACCACGACCATGTCAGGGACTCCTCCATCTTCCCTCCAAGCCTCGGGTGGTTGTGGAGACGTCCCAACCGCCTGACTGCTCTCTGATCTGCCGTGACCAAAGATTGAGACCAGAGAGTCTCTCTCTTTCTCTGTTCACCCGGGGACAAACTGGAGGTCATGGGGACTTCAGAATCCAAACCAGATCTGAAGGCACCCCTGGGGTGTCTCCTGGCCACCTTTACAAAACTCCGCTTTTCTCAAGATTCTGCCGCAGGAGGCTCATATTTTATTCCACCGAGGCCTGGCCACGGTACCCTCTAGATGATCAATCTAAATGACCTCCCGAAGGGACTTTCAATTTCAACATCCTCCGTGATTTAGATAACTACTGCCGCAGGACGGGTAAACGGTCCGAGGTCCCCTACCAGGCCTTCTGGTATTTACGCTCCCGCCCTTCCCTCTGCCTCGATTGTTCCACCTCCCAGATCCTCCTTGCCAAACAGACATCTCCTACATCTAAGCCCCTAATTTCCTTTGACGATGACCCCTCTCCACTAGCCGACCCACCCGAATCTCTCATCTCTCCCCCATCCAGAGCTCCTCTCCAAACCCCACCCTACCCTGGGCCGGCCCCTCTCCCTCCCAAGCCTACTCCATTGCCCCCCACCGCTCCCCCACTCCCCCCGGCAACCTCCCCCTGTCTCCTCCTTCCCCTGATTCCTCTCCCTCCATCTATCTCTCATCACCCCTCTCCTCGCCAGTCAGCTCACACACCTGCTCTCACCACCATGACTCCCAGGACCCAGACCTTCTCTGTCCCTTAAGAGAGGTGGTCAGAGCGGAAGGATTGGTTAGAGTTCATGTTCCCTTTTCCCTCCAAGATCCCTCTCAAATAGAAAAGCGATTAGGCTCCTTTACTGCCGACTCCTCCCGCTACATCAAAGAATTTCGCTACCTCTCTCAAGCTTACGATCTAACCTGGCACAACATCTTTGTCATCCTATCTTCTACTCTGACCCCCGACGAGAGGGAAAGAATTCAAACTGCTGCCCAAAACCACGCAGAACAGGTCCACCTCACTGATAATTCTATGCCTGTCGGAGCCACTGCCATTCCTGGCACCGATCCAGGCTGGAGTTATCAGGACGGCCAAGACGGTCACCGCAAACGCGATCTAATGCTTTTCAGCTGGTATGCAGGCTGCCTCCCACAAGATTGTCAACTTTGAAAAGCTAAAAGAGATAACCCAAGAGCCCAATGAAAATCCGGCCGTTTTCCTCAACCAACTTACAGAGGCCCTAACTCTCTACAACCGCTTGGACCCTGACACCCCCGCAGGCGCAACGGTCTTGGCCACCCACTTTACCACCCAATCAGCCCCTGATATCAGAAAAAAACTTAAGCAGGCAGAGGACGGCCCCCAGACTCCCATCCGAGACCTGGTAAAAATGGCCTTTAAAGTCTATAATGCCCGTGAAGATTTGGCAGAATCCAGCCAAGAGGCTTGGATGCACCAAAAGTTGGCCCTCCAAACCCAAGCCCTCAGAGCCACCCCGCAGCCGGCCATCTCCCATGGACAGCATCCACGGGACCTGCCGAAGGAAACCCCACCAGGGGTCTGCTTCAAGTGCGGAAAAGAGGGGCACTGGGCTCGCCAATATCCCAATCCCCGGCCTCCTTCCAAGCCCTGCCATGGTTGCGGGCTAGCAGGCCATTGGAAAAGTGACTGCCCTACGGCCGGTCCTCCCTCAGCACCTCCACATGGAGGGTGGACTGACCCGACGGCTCCACCACTCGAACTCCTGGCATTGGCTGATGATTGACAACACCCGGACTCGAAGACCCCCATCACCCTCGCCGAGCCCAGGGTAACGCTACAGGTAGCGGGTGAGTCCATCTCATTCCTGGTGGACACAGGGGCTACCTATTCAGTCTTGCCTACATATTCCAGGACAGTTTTTCCTTCCCAGATCTCGGTTATGGGCATCGACGGTAAGCCGTCCTTCCCGCTCCAGACCAGCCCCCTCTCATGTTACATCGAGAGGCTCCCTTTCACTCATTCTTTCTTAGTCATACCGTCCTGCCCGGTTCCTCTGCTAGGTCGTGATGTTGTCTTCCAATTAGGGGCCTCTCTCCAAATTGCCAGACTTGATCCTAAGGCCTCCTCCTCTCAACTCCTGCTCCCCCTCCTCAGTCTGGCAGTGGAGCCCTCTCCCTCCTCTCTTCCTCCTCCCATCTCCCCCAAACGGATAGACCCCCAGGTCTGGGATACATCAAACTCTACAATAGCGACACACCACACCCCTGTCCTAATCTGTCTTAAAGACCCCCTGCAAGTTTCCATCCAGGCTCCAATTCCCCATTTCTGAAACTCAGCTAAGGGGCTTACGACCTACTATCACCAAACTCTTAGACCAGGGGCTCCTCATCCCCACATACTCTCCCTGCAACATCCCCATCCTGCCTGTCTGCAAGGCCTCAGGTGATTACCGCCTGGTCCAGGACCTCCGACTAATCAATGAGGTGATAATTCCCCTCTACCCAGTTTTGCCAAACCCATACACTTTGCTCTCCCATATCCCCCCACCCACCACCCATTGTTGGTCCTAGATCTCAAGGACGCCTTCTTTTCTATCACCCTGCACCCTGATTCCTACTTCCCTTTTGCTTTCACCTGGACAGATCCGGATACCCAGGCTTCCCGCCAGCTTACCTGGATGGTTCTTCCCCAGGGCTTCCACGATAGCCCCCACCTCTTTGGCCAGGCTCTGGCGCGGGATCTTGCTTCCTGCCCTCTCATGCCCACTATAGTCCTCCAATACGTGGATGACCTCCTCCTCTGTAGCCCATCTCTCAGCCTCTCAAAACAGCACACTTCTGACCTCCTCAATTATCTCGGCTCTCACGGCTATCGGGTCTCTCCAGCCAAGACCCAACTGTCTACACCCTCAGTAACCTACCTTGGGATTCACCTTACCCCCACAACAAAGAGCCTGACAGCTGACCACACCCAGGCCATCCGCGACCTCCAACCTCCAGTGACAGCTGACCAGATTCTCTCCTTTCTGGGCCTAATAGGATTTTTCCGACACTGGATCCCTAACTTTGCTATTCTTGCTAAGCCCCTATATTTAGCTGCTAAAGAAACCCCCCAAGGACCCCTTACCTCTCCCTCCACTGTTTGACTGGCCTTTCTCACCCTCAGAGACACCCTGATATCCTCCCCTCCCCTTTCTCTGCCTAACCCAGACCGTCCTTTCCACCTCTTTGTAGATGAACGGATTGGAATAGCTACTGGACTTCTTGCCCAGCCTGTAGGGCCTTCCTATCGCCCCGTGGCCTACCTCTCCAAACAACTTGACCCAACCATGCAGGGATGGCAACCATGCCTCTGAGCTTTGGCAGCAGCAGCCGAGTTGTCCAAACAAACACTCAAACTGACCCTGGCCCGCCCGCTGACTGTATTTTCCTCCCACCGACTGGCCGACCTCTTCGGCCATAAGTCTCTCTCTTGGGCCCCTCCCGCATCCAGGAATTCTACCTGCTGTTCATTGAAAACCCTGCTATCTCCCTTGACCCCTCCCCGCGCCTAAACCTGGCCTCCCTCTTGCCTATCTTTGATTCCGGGACCTCCCCTTTCCACTCCTACCCCCAAGTCATAGAGGCCCTCAGCCCACCGAGGGAGGGATTCTTTGATACTCCACTATTAAACCCGGACTGCACCATCTTAGTAGATGGCAGCTCACTCGGTCCCGACGGACACCACCAGGCAGCCTATGTAGTAGTAACCATCTCAACCATTATCGAGGCCAACCGCCTCCCAGAAGGAACAACCTCTCAAAGGGTTGAACTGATAGCACTCACGTGCACCCTTGACCTCTCTAAGGGCAAAGGGGTCAATATCTATACAGATTCTAAATACGCCTTCCTGATTGCACACAGCCATTCAGCTCTTTGGAGGGGGCACGGACTTTTGAACACCAAGGGTTTCCCGGTGGTCAACGCCTCCCTCATCGCAAAACTTCTGGAGGCCCTCCAACTGCCTGAGGAGGTGACAATCATCCACTGCAAGGGCCACCAGTCTCCTTCTAACCCAATAGCACAAGGTAACTCAAAGGCCGACTCCGTGGCCCGTGAGCTCACTAAAGAGGCCCCTCCAGCTCCGATCTTGTTCCTCACCACCTCAATCTGACCTGCATATGACCCCCATGAAGAGACAGCCCTACTATCCAAAGGGGACCACGAGGCCAAAAAAGGATGGATTTTTATGGACAACACAGTTTCCCTCCCTTCAGCCCAAGCGGCCAGCCTCCTATCAGACATTCACAAGTCCCTACACATTGGCCCGAAGGTGATGTTCCATTTCCTAGATCCCCTCTTTTACATGCCTGGACTCAGAGATGCCATCTCAAAAACTCACGCGGCTTGCCAGACTTGCACGTCCATCTCTCCACAAGGAGGTCTATGGCCCCGAATCCCTACTCACCAGATATGCGGACACCAACCTGGTGAGGACTGGCAGATTGACTTCACCCACATGCCCCTCTGTAAATGCTTCTGATATTTGCTCACTCTCGTTGACACCTTTTCAGGTTGGATCAAGGCCTTCCCAACGGCCCGAGAAATGGCAGATATGGTCACCACCATCCTTCTCCAACATATCATCCCCCGATTTGGCCTGCGGATCTCCATCCAGTCGGACAACGGACCCACCTTCGTCTCTCAGGTGGTTCAGCAGGTATCCGAGGCTCTTCAGATCACCTGGAGACTCCACATCCTCTACCACCCCAAGTCATCCAGTAAGGTTGAGCGTGCCAACAGAATCTTGAAAGACCACCCCACCAAGCTGTCCCTTGAGGTCTGTATCTCATGGCCCGATCCGCTCCCTCTTGCCCTCACCCGAATCCGAGCCTCACCTCGGACCCCTACTGGTCTCAGTCCATTCGAACTGCTCAATGGCCGCCCTTTTCTCCTCCATAACCTACCAACCCAAAACCCACCCCTAGCTTCCTACCTCCCCTACCTGTCTCTGCTTCACCACCTTCTCCGTGAACATGCTGACCACAACCTGCCGACGGTCACTGCCTCTGAAACTTCCTCTCTCCCTCTACAACCCAGCGATAGCATCCTCCTCAAAGAATTACACCCCCAATCTCTCAAGCCATGGGGGACAGGCCCCCATACGGTGACCAATCTTATGGCAGCTAAACTCTTGGGACACCCCTCCTGATACCATGTCTCCCGCCTTAAAATGGCCCCAACTCCAGAGGCTTGGATGGCCCTACTGCTGGGTCCCACGAGACTACAGCTTATCCGTCACCCTGTCTCTCCTCCTGCTTCTCCTCCTGCCACCCAGGACTCACCAGATGTCCCTATGGCGCTTCCAGGTCCACGGGACATGGCAAGCTAAAGGTCGGACCCACGCCCGAGTCCTGGGCACGGGAGACTGCCAACGAGATGGGTGCCAGGCCCTGGTGACAGTCCAGATCCCCATCTCTAACATTGAAGGTGTTCCCCTGGGTTGGTCCACCCCCACTGTCTGCTTCACTTACGATCAGACAAGAGACTACTGTCAATGGTGGGGTGAGACCTATGGGGGGTGCCCCTATCACTCATGTAACATCCATGTGGCAAAACTAGATACCAGGAGCTCGCTCCGAAAATCCCACCTGCTCACCGCAAATGGCAAGGGTCAATTATTCATCAACATCAAAGATCCCTGGGACACCAGATGGGTAAAAGGGGTACAAGGAAAAATCTATCAGTGGGCAACTGATGCCTACCCCCGTGGGCTCTATCAGGGTCTTCCGCTCATATGTCAGAGTGATACCTGAAATTATCCAGCACTTGAGCAAACAGGCCACCATGGTCCAGGAGATGGAACAGACCCTAGAATGCCAACTACCCCACCCTGAGCACAAGACGGACCCTTTTCCTTGGTTGGCCCTCATCTGCCAAGGGGTGCAAATGCTTAATCACACCGGAATAGGCAACATCTCTCACTGCTTTCTATGTGCCACACTTGCCCAACCACCATTAACTGCTGTCCTACTCGATCAGCCCTTCACCTCTACCCTCCCTAGTTCCTCCCAGAACTTATCATTTCCCCCATTAAGAGTCCCCATATTCCTTGATTTAGGAAAAAAGAACCTCACAATTTGCTATGGCAGCCGTCCAAACTTAACTGATGATGCACTCCCTTGCAATTCATCCCTCCCTGTAACTACGCCAATGGGGGCCCCACCAGGCTTGTTCTTTTGGTGTAATGGCTCCCTTACAAAAGAGGTCAACTCTTCCTCCCCCTTCCCACGTATCCCCGTCACCCTTGTTCCACAACTCACATTATATGGCCACGCCGAATTTCTCTCACTTACCACACAAATTTTTGGCTGACAAAAAAGGGCCATCTTTCTCCCTACGGTCGCAGGCATTTCCCTCGCCTCCTCTCTCGTCGCTGCGGGCATCGGGGGAGGAGCCCTAACACACAGTGTCTCAACATCCCGCGACCTAGAAAAGAAACTCCAGCTAGCCATTGAGAACTCTGCCACCTCCATCACCTCCCTCCAGTGTCAGATCACCTCAGTAGCCCGAGTTGCCCTCCAAAATCGACGTGCCCTGGACCTTCTGACAGCCGACAAAGGAGGTACCTGCCTCTTCCTACAGGAAGAGTGCTGCTGCTACATCAACGAGACAGGGGGCGTTGAAGACAATGTAGATGCTCTCTGATGCTTAAAAGAAGAACTCCAATGCAGGCAGTGACAATCCACCTCCCCCATCCCCGTTTGGTGGCAGTCCACCCTCTATACCTGGCTGACACCAATCCTAGGCCCCTTAATCCTTATCTGCATCCTATTCATGCTTGCGCCCTGTTTCCTCAGGGTTCTCCGCAGTCGCATACAAGAAGTCTCTCGGGTCGTGGTAAATCAGATGCTCCTCCACCCGTATACCTTACTACCCACAGAACCCCCCGTGGCCGCCCTCCCCTAACCTCCGGACCGCTGGCCACCCAACTCCCTTACGGCGCCCCTGTACGGCAGGAAGTAGCCAGAGACAAAACGTTGCCCCATTACACCAAAGAAGTCAGGATGTAAGGCCAGCAGGTCCAGGGAAGGGCCCAGGGAGCCAGACGGAACCCCCACCAAAGTGGCTGATGCAACCGACACCTGACATTGCCACACCACTCGGCCCCAGTCTTCCCACTTCCCGAGGGGCAGAACCAACGGCTCTGAGGCTGATGCAACCAACACCTGACATTGCTACAACACCCGAGAGATTACCAAAAAAGGGCTGCTTCACACAGCAAGCGCCTCCCCTGCGTCCACCCCTATAAATTTTGTTTGTGCCTGCACCCAGGCGCGACTCCTCTGGCCCCTTTCTCTCGGACCAGTGAACCTCGCCTCGGAGCATTCCCAAATAAAGCTTGTTTAAGCTCTCCTCCGTTTTTGGTGCCGTTCCTTACAATCAATATGTATGCTCCTATTCCCATTTTCTTAATTGTTTTGGGTTTGTTATTGTAGGTCTTTTCCTCCTCTTGTGTCTCTTGCCTAGAGAAGTTCCTTTAGCATTTGTTGTAAAGCTGGTTTGGTGGTGCTGAACTCTTTCAGCTTTTGCTTGTCTGTAAAGGTTTTAATTTCTCCATCAAATCTGAATGAGATCCTTGCTGGGTAGAGCAATCTTGGTTGTAAGTTTTTCTCCTTCAGCACTTCAGATATGTCCTGCCACTCCCTTCTGGCTTGCAGAGTGTCTGCTGAAAAATCAGCTGTTAACCTTATGGGGATTTCCTTGTGTGTTATTATTATTATTTTTTCCCTTGCTGCTTTTAGTATGTTTTCTTTGTATTTAATTATTGATAGTTTGATTAATATGTGTCTTGGCGTGTTTCTCCTTCGATTTATCCTGTATGGGACTCTCTGTGCTTCCTGGACTTGATTAACTAGTTCATTTCCCACATTAGGGAAGTTTTCAACTATAATCTCTTCAAATATTTTCTCAGTCCCTTTCTTCTTCTCTTCTTCTTCTGGGACCCCTGTAATTCGAATGCTGGTGCATTTAATGTATTCCTGGAAGTGTCTGAGACTGTCCTCAGTTCTTTTCATTGTTTTTTCTTTATTCTGCTTTGCAGTAGTGATTTCCATTATTTTACCTTCCAGGTCACTTATCTGTTCTTCTGCCTCAGTAATTCTGCTATTGATCCCATCTAGAGTATTTTTAATTTCATTTATTGTGTTGTTCATCGTTACTTGTTTCTTTAGTTCTTCTAGGTCCTTGTTAAATGTTTCTTGCATTTTCTCTATTCTATTTCCAAGATTTTGGATCATCTTTATTATCATTATTCTGAATTCTTTTTCAGGTAGACTGCCTATTTCCTCTTCATTTGTTAGGTCTGGTGGGTTTTTATCTTGCTCCTTCATCTACTGTGTGTTTTTCTGTCTTCTCATTTTGCTTATCTTACTGTGTTTGGGGTCTCCTTTTTGCAGGCTGCAGGTTCGTAGTTCCCATTGTTTTTGGTGTCTGTCTCCAGTGACTAAAGTTCGTTCAGTGTGTTGTGTAGGCTTCCTGGTGTAGGGGACTAATGCCTGTGTTCTGGTGGATGAGGCTGGATCTTGTCTTTCTGGTGGGCGGTTCCATGTCTTGTGGTGTGGATTGGGGTGTCTGTGGCCGTATTATGATTTTAGGCAGCCTCTCTGCTAAAGGGTGAGGTTGTGTTCCTGTCTTGCTAGTTGTTTGGCATAGGGTGTCCAGCACTCTATCTTGCTGGTCGCTGAGTGAAGCTGGGTTTGGTGTTGAGATGGAGATCTCTGGGAGATATTTGCCATTTTATATTACATGGAGCTGAGAGGTGTCTTGTGGACCAGTGTTCTGAAGCTGGCTCTCCCACCTCAGAGACACATCACTGACTCCTGGCTGTAGCACCAAGAGCCTTTCATCCACACAGCTCAGAATAAAAGGGAGAAAAAGTAGAAAGAGAGAAAGAAAGGAAGAAAGGAAGGAAGGAAGGAAGGAAGGAAGGAAGGAAGGAAGGAAGGAAGGAAGAGGATAAAATAAAATTGTGTAATATAAAATAAAATAAAGTTATTAAAATAAAAATTATTAAGAAAAAAGATTTTAAGTTAAAAAAATGAAAATAAATGGATGGACAGAACCCTATGACAAATGGTGAAAGCAAAGCTATACAAACAAAATCTCACACAGAAGCATACACATACACTGTCACAAAAAGAGGAAAAGGGGAACAAATAATAAATCTGTTCTCAAAGTCCACCTCCTCAATTTGGGATGATTTGCTGTCTATTCAGTTATTCCACTGATGCAGCGTACATCAAGTTGATTGTGGAGATTTAACCTGCTGCTCCTGAGGCTGCTGGGGGAAATTTACCTTTCTATTATTTGTTTGCACAGCTCTCCAGGTTCAGCTTTGGATTTGGCCCTGTCCCTGCGTGTAGGTCACCTGAGTGTGTCTGTTCTTTGCTCAGACAGGACGGAGTTAAAGGAGCAGCTGATTCGGGGGCTCTGGCTCACTCAGGCCAGGGGTAAGGAGGGGTACAGATGCAGAGTGAGCCTTCAGTGGCAGAGGCCAGTATGATGGTGCATCAGCCTGAGGTGTGCCGTGCATTCTCCCAGGGAAGTTGTCCTTGGATCACGGGACCCTGGCAGTGGTGGGTTGCACAGGCTCCTGGGAGGGGAGGTGTGGACAGTGACCTGGGCTTGCACACAGGGGTCTTGGTGGCAGCAGCAGCAGCAGCAGCTTTAGCGTCTCCCCTGATGCCCGCAGCGTCCCTGGGGTCCGCGCTCTTAGGCGCGGCTCACACCCATCTCTGGAGCTCCTTTAAGCAGTGCCCTGAATCCCCTCTCCTCGCGCACCAGGAAACAAAGAGGGAAGACAAAGTCTCTTGCCTCTTTGGCAGGTCCAGACTTTTTCCCGGACTCCCTCCCAGCTAGCTGTGGTGCACTAACCCCTTCAGGCTGTGTTCACGCTGCCATTCCTCTCCCTGCGCTCCGACTGACGCCCGAGCCTCAGCTCCCAGCCCTGCCCGCCCTGGCGGTGAGCAGACAAGCCTCTCGGGCTGGTGAGTGCTGGTTGGCACCGATCCTCTGTGCGGGAATCTCTCCGCTTTGCCCTCTGCACCCCTGTGGCTGCTCTCTCCTCCGTGGCTCTGGAGCTTCCCTCCTCCGCCACCCACAGTCTCCGCCCACGAGGGGGCTTCCTAGTGTGTGGAAACCTTTCCTCCTTCACGGCTCCCTCCCACTGGTGCAGGTCCTGTCCCTATTCCTTTGTCTCTGTTTATTCTTTTTTCTTTTGCCCTACCCAGGTACGTGGGGACTTTCTTGCCTTTTGGGAGGTCTGAGGTCTTCTGCCAGCATTCAGTCTGTGTTCTGTAGGAGCTGTTCCACATGTAGATGTATTTCTGTTGTATCTGTGGGGAGGAAGGTGATCTCCACGTGTTACTCTTCTGCCATCTTTTCAACGTCTTCTCTGAGTTCACTCAGTTTTGACAACTTTTTTCTTAACTCTAACTACAAGTGGAATTCTCTTTCTTTAGTAATTTCTTTGCAGTGTAGTTTGTTCTAATTAGCCATGGCAGTATGACAGCTGCCATGTGAAACACTTTACTCTCATTACATTAAAAATCTTTTAATTACATTACCCTGTCAAATATGAACTACTAGATTAGAAAGATCAATAGGTTAGAAATTACCCCTTCCCAGAATAATATTATAACCTGAAAGACATTTAGGAACCACTCTTTTATTCTGTTCTTTGTATTAAAAATATGTCCTGAATACTGGAGATTTCATTAATTACCAAGATAAACATATCTTGAAGTTTGAAACAAAAAAGCACATCCAATTGATTAAGAATATAATGTTGATCTAAAGTAGTCATATTTTAAAGATTGTTGAGGAAACTCCATTGTTCTCTTCCACAGAAATTGCATCATTTTATAAGCCCAGGAACAGTGCACAATGGCTCCAATTTCTCCACAGCCTCAACAACACTTATTTACTGTTTTGTTTTGTTTTATAAGAGCCATCCTAGTGGTTGTTAGGTATTATTTCACTGCAGTTTTCACTTGCACTTATCTGATTATCAGGTGTTGAGCATCTTTCCTTAAGCTTGCTGGACATTGTATATCATCTTTGAATGGATATCTTTACAAGTTTTTTGCCCATCCTTTAATTGGGTAATTTGATTTTTTGTTGTTTACTTCTGAGTGTCTTTTGATTGGGAAGTTTAATCCATTTCCATTTCAAGTAATTTCTGAAAGAGAAGGACTACAATTGCCATTTTGTTGTTTCCTAGTTGTTTTGTAGCTTTTTTATCCCCCTTTTCCTCTTATTGCCTTCCTTTGTGTTCCATTGATTTTTTATAGTGAGATGATTTGATTAGTTTATTCACTTTTGTGTGTATTCTGTAAATATTTTCTTTGTGTTAATCACAATTACAAAAAAATCTTAAAGTTACACTGATAACAATTTTAAATGGATAACATTTATTTTAAACTGATAGCAATTTCAATCACAAAAACTCTAATCCTTTTCATTTCTACCACTAACCTCTTTTTATTATTGATGTCATATATTACATCTTTATATAACTATCAACATATTTATCATTTTCAAAATATTTCTATCATTTTATCATTCTATGCAGCAAAATTACAATATTTGTCCACGTGTTCACATTTACTGAAGAACCTTATATTGATATTTATACTGAGTTGCTATATACTATCTTTTTGTTTCATCTTGAAGGACTCTCTTTGACATATTTTGTAGAGGAGCTCTAATGTAATGACACCATCAGATTTTGTTTATGTGGCGAAAGTCTTAATTTCCACTTCATTTTTTAAGGGCATTTTTGCCCTAAATAATATTCTGTTTACAGATTTTTCTTTCAGTATGTTGAATAGACCATCCTACCCCCTCAGCATGGCAAAGTTTCTGCTAAGAAATTCACTGATAATTTTATGGAATCTCCTTTGTGATAGGTCAATTATTTTCTTGCTGCTTTTAAGATTATCTCTTTAACTTCCAACACTTTGATTACACTGTGTTTTGTGGGAATCTCTTTGGATATATCCTACTTATGGTGCATTAAGCCTCCTAAATTTGTGTCTCCATTTCTTTCTTCAGATTTGGAATATTTTCAGCTATCATTTCTCCAAATAAGTTCTAATTTCCTTTCTCTCTTTCCTTCTGGGATTTCAATAGTGCATATATTTGCCCACTTGATAATGTCCCATCAGCCCTTTTTAATTTTCCTCATTCTTTTTTGTTTTGCAGATCTGATTTAATTACTTTAAGTGATCTGTCTCAAGTTCAGTGATTCATTTACCTGATCAAATCTGCTGTTGCTCCCTCTAGTGAATTTTTTAGTCCATTTATATTTTTTAGCTCCAGAATTTGTTTGGTTCTTTTTTAATCACTTTGTTGATATTCTCATTTCATTTGAGCACCATTTTCCTGATTTCATTTTGTTGTCTACTTGTGTACTCTACTAGCTCACTGACTATTTTAAGACAGCTGTTTTAAAATTTTTTGTGAGGTGTTTTGGGGTCTGAGTTTCTTTAGGTTTGGTTTCCAGAGTTTCATTTTGTTACAGTGACTGGGCCATATTACCCTGTTTCTTTGTGTTCAGTGTAATCTTTTGCTGACTTTGAACATTTGAAAACTCAACCCCTTCTCCTGACTTTGTGCAAATGAAAACTTTCACCAATGTCTTTTCTGATTTCTTGATCTTCTTCTGATGTCTGCCTGTGGAACTGTGGCTTTAAAAGGGGGTGGTGTTTGTCTCTATTTTCATTTGTCTTCACAACTATGATTCCCACGTGGTCAATTGGCCTCCCAATGCTCCAAATCAGGTGAGACAGGAATCAATCCCTGGTGAACACCCAGTCAGAATGTTGGATGCAAGGTCTACTTTGTTGTTTCCATTCTGATGGAAAAGCCTTAGTATGAGTAGTTTTCTCCCAGTTGCACCATGCTGTGCACCACCTAGGTGGATTAGTCCACACAAAACAGGACTAATTTTCTACCTCTTCAGCTGGAATTTCTTCTTGATTTTACACTGGTTTGGGTACCATAGCTTCTCAAGTCATCTCTAGAGCATTCATAAAGTTATTCTTTTTCATACATTGTTGTTAACTCACTGTCTCAGTGGGGGAACATGAACCCATATATTCCTACCTTACCAGCTTGCTGATGTCACCTTTCAGCACATAATATTGAGAGAAGATTATTTCATTAAATCACTTACTATGCCTATTTTAGAACCCAAACTTTAATTAGATAATATCCAGGAAATAACTAAATGATGAGGAAATGTCATTCAAAGGTACAGATTAGAAAATGAACTGCATACTAGAAATAGAATAGTTACTTCATACTTGGATCATAGTTATACCCCCTAAAATAAAATGGAAAGAAATAATTCATAAAATACTTGTAACTAAAACAAACCAATAAAATATGGGAAAGGAGTGAATTTAATAAAATTAAAATATTACATAAAGTTTTAGAGTTCAAGGCTAATAACTGCTATGAAAATGTTTTAAGAGTAAGAGATTGGTTAGCATGTATGTATCTACTGTATCATTGGCTTAATCTGGAGTGGTGGGAGGAACGCTGTTAAACAACCTTACTTCTTTCCTTTCTAGAAAGCTACCTTTTGAAAATGCAACTAAATTTGAGAAAAATATCAATAAAAGAATATTTAAAGCAACTCTAACTTATCTAAACACTACAGTAATAGATAAAATTTTGTTGATATTGACTAATTTTGTAAGTAACAGAAAATAGTAGCAAATAAACTAAATGTATTTGCTTACCAGGTATATTGACAGTTATCTGGTACAATGGATCAAGAATTTTTTTCAAGTGTTGATTTTGAATACTAAGCAAGATTTAGTAAATAAGGAAAAACACAACAGATATTTTTACCCTATTTTTCTCTGTTCATAGATGCTAATGCACGAGACAACAGTATTATACATTTCACTGACACATTCTCCCTCAGAATTTAGAATTTCAAAAGTTCTTATAACAAGAATAATCATCAAGATAATTAGATTCTAGTTCAGTTCAGTAGGTAGCAGTTATGTAGAAAACCTAGCGTTACAATTTCCTATAAAAAGGTATATAAAAATTGTAAATTTTTAGACTCCAAGATAACTATTTTGTGTAAGCTTCAATCAAAGTGTGCTATAGCTGTCACATGTGATTATATAGTTTAATAAGGACATGAAAATTCAATTTTATAGAACAGTGACTCTGGCTATTTATTTTCATTAAAAAAATTACTGAATAACTGACATCATAAGAAATTTACAAGCTAAAACATTAAAAATTTTAACAAATATCTGGTATTTTGAGTCTACCTACAAATTAGTTTATAAAATGGTTATTACATATGGTACAAATATATGGTGAATCTTCACAAAAAATACCCTGAAAATGGTAATTGCAAGGATAAATTTGTGAGATATTTTTCCTTTTGTATAAATCTCACAGAATTGACTATTGAAGAAAATATACTAGCAATGTATTGTGTATACATAAAGTAGAAAAAGTAAAATGCATGTCAATAATACAAACTGAGGGGAAAACTAAATATACAATTTTTTTAAACATCTTTATTGGAGTATAATTGCTTTACAATGGTGTGTTACTTTCTGCTTTATAACAAAGTGAATCAGTTATACATATACATATGTTCCCATAACTCTTCCCTCTCGTGTCTCCCTCCCTCCCACCTTCCCTATCTCCCTCCTCCAGGTGGTCACAAAGCACCGAGCTGATATCCCTGTGCTATGCGGCTGATTCTCACTAGCTACCTTACGTTTGTTAGTGTATATATGTCTATGCCTCTCTCTCACTTTGTCACAGCTCACCCTTCCCCTTCCCCATATCCTCAAGTCCGTTCTCCAGTAGGTCTGTGCCTTTATTCCTGCCTTACCCCTAGGTTCTTCATGACATTTTTTTTCTAAATTCCATATATACGTGCTAGCATACAGTATTTGTCTTTGTCTTTCTGACTTACTTCACTCTGTATGACAGAATCTAGGTCTATCCACCTCATTACAAATAGCTCAATTTCGTTTCTTTTTATGGCTGAGTAATATTCCATTGTATATATGTGCCACATCTTCTTTATGCATTCATCCGATGATGGGCTCTTAGGTTGTTTCCATCTCGAGGCTATTGTAAATAGAGCTGAAATGAACATTTTGGTACATGACTCTTTTTGAATTTTGGTTTTCTCAGGGCATATGCCCAGTAGTGGGATGGCTGGGTCATATGGTAGTTCTATTTGTAGTTTTTTAAGGAACTTCCATACTGTTCTCCATAGTGGCTGAACCAATTCACATTCCCACCAGCAATGCAGAAGTGTTCCCTTTTCTCCACACCCGCTCCAGCATTTATTGTTTCTAGATGTTTTGATGATGGCCATTCTGACTGGTGTGAGATGATATCTCATTGTAGTTTTGATTTGCATTTCTCTAATGATTAATGATGTTGAGCATTCTTGCATGTGTTTGTTGGCAGTCTGTATATCTTCTTTGCAGAAATGTCTATTTAGGTCTTCTGCCCATTTTTGGATTGGGTTGTTTTTTTGTTATTGAGCTGCATGAGCTGCTTGTAAATTTTGGAAATTAATCCTTTGTCAGTTGCTTCATTTGCAAATATTTTCTCCCATTCTGAGGGTTGTCTTTTGGTCTTCTTTATGGTTTCCTTTGTTGTGTAAAAGCTTTGAAGTTTCTTTAGATCCCATTTGATTTTGTTTTTATTTCCATTTCTCTAGGAGGTGGGTCAAAAAGGATCTTGCTGTGATTTGTCATAGAGTGTTCTGCCTATGTTTTCCTCTAAGAGTTTGATAGTTTCAGGCTTTACATTAGGTCTTTAATCCATTTTGAGTTTATTTTTGTGTATGGTGTTAGGAAGTGATCTAATTTCATACTTTTACATGTACCTGTGCAGTTTTCCCAGCACCACTTATTGAAGAGGCCGTCCTTTCTCCACTGTACATTCCTGCCTCCTTTATCAAAGATAAGGTGACCATATGTGCGTGGGTTTATCTCTGGGCTTTCTATCCTGTTCCATCGATCTATCTTTCTGTTTTTTTTGCCAGTACCATACTGTCTTGATTACTGTAGCTTTGTTGTATAGTCTGAAGTCAGGGAGCCTGATTGCTCCAGCTCCGTTATTCGTTCTCAAGATTGCTTTGGGTATTCGGGGTCTTTGGTGTTTCCATACAAATTGTGAAATTTTTTGTTCTAGTTCTGTGAAAAATGCCAGTGGTAGTTTGATAGGGATTGCTTTGAATCTATAGATTTCTTTGGGTCGTAGAGTCATTTTCACAATGTTGATTCTTCCAATCCAAGAACATGGTATATCTCTCCATCTATTTGTATCATCTTTAATTTCTTTCATCAGTGTCTTATAATTTTCTGTATACAGGTCTTTTGTCACCTTAGGTAGGTTTATTCCTAGATATTTTATTCGTTTTGTTGCAATGGTAAATGGGAGTGTTTTCTTGATTTCACTTTCAGATTTTTCATCATTAGTGTATAGGAATGCCAGAGATTTCTGTGCATTAATTTTGTATCCTGCTACTTTACCAAATTCATTGAGTAGCTCTAATAGTTTTCTGGTAGCATCTTTAGGATTCTCTATGTATAGTGTCATGTCATCTGCAAACAGTGACAGCTTTACTTCTTCTTTTCTGATTTGGATTCCTTTTATTTCCTTTTCTTCTCTGATTGTTGTGGCTAAAACTTCCAAAACTATGTTGAATAAGAGTGGTGAGAGTGGGCAACCTTGTCTTGTTCCTGATCTTAGTGGAAAGGCTTTCAGTTTTTCACCATTGAGGATGATGTTGGCTGTGGGCTTGTCATATATGGCCTTTATTATGTTGAGGAAAGTTCCCTCTGTGTCTACTTTCTGCAGGGTTTTTATCAGAAATCGGTGTTGAATCTTGTCAAAAGCTTTCTCTGCATCTATTGAGATGATCATATGGTTTTTCTCCTTCAATTTTTTAATATGGTTTATCACATTAATAGATTTGCGTATATTGAGGAATCCTTGCATTTCTGGAATAAACACCACTTGATCATGGTGTATGATCCTTTTAATGTGCTGTTGCATTCTGTTTGCCAGTATTTTATTGAGGATTTTTGCATCTATGTTCATCAGTGATACTGGCCTGTAGTTTTCTTTCTTTGTGACATCATTGTCTGGTTTTGGCATCAAGGTGATGGTGGCCTCATAGAATGAATTTGGGAGTGTTCCTCCCTCTGCTATATTTTGGAAGAGTTTGAGAAGGATAGGTGTTAGCTCTTCTCTAAATCTTTGATAGAATTCGCCTGTGAAGCCATCTGGTCTTGGGCTTTTGTTTGTTGGAAGATTTTTAATCACAGTTTCAATTTCAGTGCTTGTGATTCATCTGTTCATATTTTCTATTTCTTCCTGACTCAGTCTTGGCACTTTGTGCATTTCTAAGAATTTGTCCATTTCTTCCAGGTTGTCCATTTTACTGGCATAGAGTTGCTTGTAGTAATCTCTCACGATCTTTTTTATTTCTGCAGTGTCAGTTGTCATTTTCCTTTTACATTTCTATTTATTTCGGTCTTCTCCCTTATTTTCTTGATGAGTCTGGCTAATGGTTTATCTATTTTGTTTATCTTCTGAAAGAACCAGCTTTTAGTTTTATTGATCTTTGCTATTGTTGCCTTCATGTCTTTTTCATTTATTTCTCATCTGATTTTTATGATTTCCTTCCTACTGCTAACTTTGGGGTTTTTTTGTTCTTCTTTCTCTAATTGCTTTAGGTGCAAGGTTAGGTTGTTTATTCGAGATGTTTCCTGCTTCTTAAGATGGGTTTGTATTGCTATAAACTTCCCTCTTAGAACTGCTTTTGCTGCATCCCATAGGTTTTGGGTCGTTGTGTCTCCATTGTCATTTGTTTCTAGGTATTTTTTGATTTCCTCTTTGATTTCTTTAGAGATCACTTTGTTATTAAGTAGTGTATTGTTTAGCCTCCATGTGTTTGTATTTTTTACAGATATTTTCCTGTAATTGATATCTAGTCCCATTGAGTTGTGTTCAGAAAAGATACTTGATACAATTTCAATTATCTTAAATTGATCAAAGCTTGATTTGTGACCCAAGATATGATCTATCGTAGAGAATGCTCCATGAGCACTTGAGAAAAATGTGTATTCTGTTGTTTTTGGATGGAGTGTCCAATAAATATCAATTAAGTCCCTCTTGTTTAATGTATCATTTAAACCTTGTGTTTCCTTATTTATTTTCATTTTGGATGATCTGTCCATTGGTGAAAGTGGGGTGTTAAAGACCCCTACTATGAATGTGTTACTGGCGATTTCCCCTTTTATGGCTCTTAGTACATGCCTTATGTATTGAGGTGCTCCTATGTTGGGTGCATAAATATTTACAATTGTTATATCTTCTTCTTGGATCGATCCCTTGATCATTATGCAGTGTCCTTCTTTGTCTCTTCTAATAGTCTTTATTTTAAAGTCTATTTTGTCTGATATGAGAATCGCTACTCCAACTTTCTTTTGGTTTCCATTTGCATGGAATATCTTTTTCCATCCCCTTACTTTCAGTCTGTATGTGTCTCTAGGTCTGAAGTGGGTCTCTTGTAGACAGCATATATATGGGTCTTGTTTTTGTATCCATTCAGCCAATCTGTGTCTTTTGGTGGGAGCATTTAGTCCATTTACATTTAAGGTTTTATCGATATGTATGTTCCTGTTCCCATTTTCTTAATTGTTTTGGGTTCGTTATTATAGGTCTTTTCCTTCTCTTGGGTTTCTTGCCTAGAGAAGTGCCTTTAGCATTTGTTGTAAAGCTGGTTTGGTGGTGCTGAACTCTCTCAGCTTTTGCTTGTCTGTAAAGGTTTTAATTTCTCCATCAAATCTGAATGAGATCCTTGCTGGGTAGAGTAATCTTGGTTTGCAGGCTTTTCTCCTTCATCACTTTCAGTATGTCCTGCCACTCCCTTCTGGCTTGCAGAGTTTCTGCTGAGAGATCAGCTGTTAACCTTGTGGGGATTCCCTTGTGTGTTATTTGTTGTTTTTCCCTTGCTGCTTTTAATATGCTTTCTTTGTATTTAATTTTTGACAGTTTGATTAATATGTGTCTTGGCGTATTTCTCCTTGGATTTATCCTGTATGGGACTCTGTGTGCTTCCTGGACTTCATTAACTATTTCCTTTCCCACATTAGGGAAGTTTTCAACTATAATCTCTTCAAATATTTTCTCAGTTCCTTTCTTTTCTAAATATACAATTTTAAGCTTTTTATATAGTATATGAAAATATAAAATACCTCCTGAAGGGAGATTGTGATACGTTAAAGATGTATACTACAAACCTCAAAGCAAGAGCTAGCATAATTAAACACAGGGTTACAACTAATAAAAGAGAAAAAGAGAATAAATGGAATGAAACATACTTGCTTCATTTTAAAGGAAGAGAGATTATGAGGAAAATGGGAAAAACAGCAAAAGGAGAAAACAGAAAATTATATGAATAAGCACATTAAGTGTAAATGGTCTAAATGCCCTGATAAAAAGGCAGAGCTTTTTGGATTGGATTTTTTTAAATCAAAATATATACTGCCTGCAAGAAGCATACAATACATATAAAAACATGGATAATTAGTAAGGATTAAGTAAAAAAAGAAACACGGGTTAATAATAAAGTCATAGAAGGCAAAGCATGTCCTCCTAGTCCTAGTCATTAAAGAGCTGGGTGGTTATATTAATATCTAAGTAGATTTCAGAGCAAAAAAAAAACCCCTGAGAATAAAGGATGTCAATTACTAATAAAAGAGATCAACTGATGCTCCCAAATCAGCTCTGGTAAGAAGTGCAATCTTCTGGATTAGAATGGCTTTGTCACTTCTTTGGGTTACTTAACCTCACGAAGCTATGGTCTCCACACCTATAAAATTACTATGATATGAGAACCTACCTGAAAAAACCTGAGAAAGTGGTGTAAATAAACAATACACCAACGGCATGTAGAAGTTTTGGGGACGTAGTGACATCACCATCACCATCATCACCATCTCTTCATCTCTTTGTCAAACAGAATGGATGGGGCTGACTGATCAATAGTATCTGGCAGTGGGATGAGGGAGAAGGAATTGCCTTAACTGACACTGGGTATCTCATTGGTGAAGGTTGAAAGAATGTTTTTCGAAGCAGCATGTGGGGAGAAAAATAAAACATAAGTGTAAATGTGTTAGGTGTTTTTTTTTTAAGAGATAACATTTTATTTTATCTTAATTTTTTAACATCTTTATTGGAGTATAATTGCTTTACAATGGTGTGTTGGTTTCTGCTTTATAACAAAGTGCATCAGTTATACATATACATATGTTCCAATATCTCTTCCCTCTTGCATCTCCCTCCCTCCCACTACTGGGCATAGACCCTGAGAAAAGCATAATTCAAAAAGAGTCATGTACCAAAATGTTCATTGCATCTCTATTTACAATAGCCAGGACATAGGAGCAACCTAAGTGTCCATCAGCAGATGAATGGATAAAGAAGATGTGGCACATATATACAATGGAACATTACTCAGCCATAAAAAGAAACGGAATTGAATTATTTGTAGTGAGGTGGATGGACCCAGAGTCTGTCATACAGAGTGAAGTAAGTCAGAAAGAGAAAGACAAATACCATATGCTAACACATATATATGGAATCTAAAAAAAAAAAAAAAAAAAAAGAAACATCTTAGTTTTGAGATGTCTGCTGACAAAGAAAAAACAGAAGGGTGCACCTTGTTCCTTTAAAATTTATTGATTGATGTTTGCATTACAACAGAGTTATAAACTTTTACTCTGAAACACTTAGAAAATACAGATCACAAAAAGAAGGAAGCTAAGCATTGCCTAGTCCCCTCCATCAATAAAAACAATAGTAATAAGAAGTCTCTCAACAATTTATAAAAATAAACAGGGTGATCAAAAAGTAAATGAAAGAAAGTTCTTTTTCTAAAACAGAAAAATTCCAACTAATAGATGAGTATCAGAATTAACATATTAGCTTTTAGCAATTTTGATGAAATATAGATCCAGAGCAGCATCATCAAAGTCTGCTAAAACTAGTGGCTGAGAAATTCTGAGGAGAAACAATAATTGTGAACAACAATATTTGCCTCTTGGACTGATTAGATAGACATGCCCAGATAAACAAAAGGATGGAGATAATTGCTTGCTAGCCAGCCTGATCTACAAGAAATACAAATGGAATGTATCTTTGCAACAAATAGATCAGAAAGGTAACATCTGAACTAATCAACTATACTATCAAAAAAGAGAGAAAATAATGTATCTCCTAAAGGGATGAGACTGAAAGTACACTGTAGCTACAAGTAGAGAAGAGAGAAGACAAATGAAACATCCACATCTACCTACAAAGTAGTATAAAAATGGAAACAGTAGTCATTTGCAGATGATGTAGCTACTCACCCAAAAATATCACAAAAACATTCTTTCCAAGTAATGCAAGCTAAGGATACATGTTAGCAAAAGAAGAATCTTATTTAAAACAACTTTTTAAAATGTCTATTAAATACCTAGTGACTAAGTGAATACGAAAAACAGAAAAGGAAAAAAAAACCCAGTACGGGAAGAGAGAAGAGAACAGAGAAGATTGAATTGAGAGAAGGAGAGATAGACACTATTAAAGTAGATGAAGAACACAATGTAAGCCACAAGTAAATCATTATACAAAAGTCTTTCTGAGCTTCAGAGAAGAGAGAAATCAGTATGATAAGAAATGAAGGGACTTCCCTGGTGGCGCAGTGGTTAAGAATCTGCCTGCCAATGCAGGGGACCTGGTCCAGGAAGATCCCACATGCCACGGAGCAACTAAGCCCATGTGCTACAACCACTGAGCCTGTGTGCCACAACTACTGAAGCCCAGGTGCCTAGAGCCCGTGCTCTGCAACAAGAGAAGGCAGCACAATGAGAAGACCACACACCACAACGAAGAGTAGCTCCTGCTCATCACAACTAGAAACAAGAAAAAAGCCCGCGTGCAGCAACAAAGACCTAACACAGCCATAAATAAATAAATTTATGGGGAAAAAAAGAAATGAAACACTTTCTCTCCCAAGCCATCCATAAATCAAAGTAATGTTAATGTAGATTATACCTTTCTGTCTAGTCCACCCACTCCATTATCCTCAGAACACATAAGCTAGCCTCTAAAGTTTATTTTTGGAAAACATTCATGAAAACATCTACATACGGAAGAGCCTTGGAGGTTAGAAGTGTGTTTTCATTAGTCAAAAATTTACGGTGGAATACTAAAGAGAAGTCAAGTCACAGAGCAATGGACTTCAGATATACATGGTAATAGTACTTGTTTACACCGATATAGCCCATGCCTTAGTACATCTGAATAATTCAGAATATGGTTCACTTGCTGCTTTGATTGAGACTTAGCTTGATATTTAACTCTGAAATTTGTAATAAATTAACACTTCACCTTTCTCCAACTCCACTGCTCACTAGCCTTCTTACTTCTCTTGGAATCAGAATTGAGGTCTCAAGCTTCCAAAAAGCAATCCCTTAGGTCACCAGATTTATGCCAGACTCAAGTACAGTGAAATATCTGGGTTTAGGCAGAGAGAGAATGGGAGAGGTAGAAGTAGCTGACCCAAGAAAAGTAAAGGAGCTGCTCTTGCAGGTTTACCGGAAGATACACCTTGTTTATTTGCTGCTCCATGTTTTTGGAACATGGTAAATGTGATTTTACTCTCAACCGGAAACTTCCTAGGACTTTTATTGAAATGGGGGACTCTACTCATCTCCCTTAAGCACCACCATTCTGGTCTCCTATTTTCAGCTTGCTAACTTACCATCTCCCATGTGGTTTCCCCTTCCCATCCACATTCTGTCCGAAGGTTAAAATTTACACATATTGGAGAAATATGATAAAAACAACATCTCCATCCAATCTAGAAAACCTTCTCATAAAGAGAGAAAGGAAAGAAAACAGTTTTATTATGGAATAATAAAACTGATTGATTAGACGGAATGTGATATGCGTCACACACTGTCTGCTAGAGATTGCAAAGACAGGAAGAAATTTTACTCTTTATATAGTTAAGTAGATACAACATATTACAGTCATGTTTTCAAGATAAAACTGTTCATTTTCTCCTATCATTATGACTCAAGGTAAAGTTTGTAATTTGGAGCCAGGAGACAACTGAATTAGGCCATCTACCCCTGAAGTCCATAACGCCGCCTTCTTTCCTACATGATCCACCCATTCTAGCTTCCCAAAATTCTCAGCCACAATTTTGATGAGACATTTTTACATTTAAGTAATGTCTGCTTTCTGTTCCTCCCATTAACTCGCTGTTTTCTACACATGTACCTGCCATTGTTTGCAGTCCTAAGTAATCACTAGTCCCCCACAAAAGCTGTATGTAGAAAATTAAGAAAATGGCCTGAAAATTAAGGAAATTCCCTGAAAAGTGAATAAAAAATCTTTACAATTCTGCAAAAAAAGTTTGAATGAAGTAATTGTCAAAATTCATGAACCTGTATTTCATTGGAGTATCTGTTTTATCTTCACAAAATGTTTAATGATGTGAAATTTTATTACTTACTCTAAATACACAAAATTCTGATTTAAAAACTATATTACACAAAGACATACTCCTAATAATGGCACTCTTTCTAGGTTTGAAAAACTACTCTTAAAATATAATAAATATAAAAGTCATTACTAACTTTTTGTGCACATATTAAACACTTACCAAAGCCAAAGTAGTCAAATAGTCACAATGTTATTATAATAATTCTTTCAGCCATGAACAAAAAGAAATTCTTACTGATAATGGAGTGTTTTTATTTTTCAAAAAAGAAGAAACTTTTTACTCAAAACTAAGATTGTTTCACAGAAATCCTGCTTTATAATGATACCCCTATGTTGTTGGACAAAATATTCCACATAATTTTTTTGTTGTTTTTTTTGGGTTTTTTTTTTTTTTGGTACATGGGCCTCTCACTGTTGTGGCCTCTCCCGTTGTGGAGCACAGGGTCTGGACGCACAGGCTCAAGGCCATGGTTCACGGACCCAGCCCCTGCGCCACATGTGGGATCTTAAAGACCGGGGCACGAACCCGTGTCCCCTGCATCGGCAGGCTGACTCTCAACCACTGCGCCACCCGGGAAGCCCCTCCACATAATCTTTTTTTTTTTTTGACATGACTAATTTGTTTATTAATAGGTAAAGACATTAAAATGGGAAACTTGTATTTCTTAAGCCTTTAAAAAGCTCAATTTATAAATCTTGTTAGTCTATTTATAAATCTTTGCATAAAAATATGGACAATCACTTTCACTTATTCTTTATGATTTAATTAATTCACAAGCATAACAGACTATATACTTCTTGAATATTTAACATCACTTGCATACTCCATTAATTAAATTTTCTTAGATATCTTAAACTACAGTTACAAATGTAATATATCTAACATCTTGGCAGTGAAATTTTATAAGTACTTACATAACTCTTGTAAATCTAATAGCGATAAATCAATCTTATACCAGTGGTCACAAAATTCTCTTAAATGTTTCATAGTTTTTTCTCCCAGTTTTACTGAGACATAATTGACAAACTGCACTGTATAAGTTTAAAGTGTACAACATTATTATTTTTTTATTTACTTTTTGTTTTTACATTTTATTGGAGTATTATTGCTTTACAATGGTGTGTTAGTTTCTGCTTTATAACAAAGTGAATCAGTTATACATATACATATGTTACAATATCTCTTCCCTCTTGCATCTCCCTCCCTCTCACCCACACTATCCCACCCTTCTAGGTGGTCACAAAGCACCAAGATGGTCTCCCTGTGCTATGCAGCTGCTTCCCACTAGTTATCTATTTTACGTTTTGTACTGTATATATGTCCATGCCACTCTCTTACTTTGTCACAGCTTACACTTCACCCTCCCCATATCCTCAAGTACATTCTCCAGTAGGTCTGTGTCTTTATTCCTGTCTTATCACTAGGTTCTTCATGACATTTTTTTTTCTTCATTTCCATATATATGTGATAGCATACGGTATTTGCCTTTCTCTTTCTGACTTCACTCTGTAAGACAGACTCTAGGTCTTCTATCCACCTCATTACAAATAGCTCAATTTTGTTTCTTTTTATGGCTGAGTAATATTCCATTGTATATATCTGCCACATCTTCTTTATCTATTCATCAGATGATGGACACTTTGGTTGTTTCCATCTGCAGGCTATAGTAAATAGAGCTGCAATGAACATTTTGGTACATGACTCTTTTTGAATTATGGTTTTCTCAGGGTATATGCCCAGTAGTGGGATGGCTGGGTCATATGGTAGCTCTATTTGTAGTTTTTAAGGAACCTCCATAGTGTTCTCCATAGTGGCTGTACCAATTCACATTCCAGCCAGCAGTGCAAGAGTGTTCCCTTTTCAGCATTTATTGTTTCTAGATTTTTTGATGATAGCCATTCTGACCGGTGTGAGATGATATCTCATTGTAGTTTTGATTTGCATTTCTCTAATGATTAATGATGTTGAGCCTTTTTTCATGTGTTTGTTGGCAGTCTGTATAACTTCCTTGGAGAAATGTCTATTTAGGTCTTCTGCCCATTTTTGGATTGGGTTGTTTGTTTTGTTCTTCTTGAGCTGCATGAACTGCTTGTAAATTTTGGAGATTAATCCTTTGTCAGTTGCTTCATTTGAAAATATTTCTTCCATTCTGAGTGTTGTCTTTTGGTCTTCTTTCTGGTTTCCTTTGCTGTGCAAAAGCCTTTGAAGTTTCATTAGGTACCATTTGTTTATTTTTATTTCCATTTCTTTAGGAGGTGGGTCAAAACGGAACTTGTTGTGATTTGTCATAGAGTGTTCTGCCTACGTTTTCCTCTAAGATTTTGATAGTTTCTGGCCTTATATTTAGGTTTTTAATCCACTGTGAGCTTATTTTTGTGTATGGTATTAGGGAGTGATCTAATCTCATACTTTTACCTGTACCCGTGCAGTTTTCCCAGCACCACTTATTGAACAGGCTGTCCTTTCTCCACTGTACATTCCTGCCTCCTTTATCAAAGATAAGGTGACCGTATGTGCGTGGGTTTATGTCTGGGCTTTCTATCTTGTTCCATTGATCTATCTTTCTGTTTTTGTGCCAGTACCACACTGTCTTGATTACTGTAGCTTTGTAGTATAGTCTGAAGTCAGGGAGCCTCATTCCTCCACCTCCGTTTTTCTTTCTCAAGATTGCTTTGGGTATTCGGGGTCTTTGGTGTTTCCATAAAAATTGTGAAATTTTTGCTCTAGTTCTGTGAAAAATGCCATTGGTAGTTTGATAGGGATTGTATTGAATCTGCAGATTGTTTGGGTAATAGTCATTTTCACAATGTTGGTTCTTCCAATCCAAGAACATGGTATATCTCTCCATCTATTTGTATCTTTTTTAATTTCTTTCATCAGTGTCCTATAGTTTTCTGCATACAGGTCTATTGTCCCCTTAGGTAGGTTTATCCTATATATTTTATTCTTTTTGTTGCAATGGTAAATGGGAGTGTTTTCTTGATTTCACTTTCAGATTTTTCACCATTAGTGTATAGCAATGCTAGAGATTTCTGTGCATTAATTTTGTATCCTGCTACTTTACCAAATTCATTGAGTAGCTCTAGTAGTTATCTCATAGCATCTTTAGGATTCTCTATGTATTGTATCATGTCATCTGCAAACAGTGAGAGCTTAATTTCTTCTTTTCCAATTTGGATTCCTTTTATTTCTTTTTCTTCTCTGATTGCTGTGGTAAAAACTTCCAAAACTATATTGAATAAGAGTGGTGAGAGTGGGCAACCTTGTCTTTTTCCTGATCTTAGTGGAAATCCTTTCATTTTTTCACCACTGATGTTGGCTGTGAGTTTGTCATATATGGCCTGTATTATGTTGAGGAAAGTTCCCTCTATGCCTACTTTCTGGAGGATTTTTATCATAAATCGGTGTTGAATTTTGTCAAAAGCTTTCTCTGCGTCTATTAAGATGATGGTTTTTCTTTTCTTATGGTTTTTCTCCTTCAATTTGTTAATATGCTGTATCACATTGATTGATTTGCGTATATTAAAGAATGCTTGCATTCCTGGAATAAATCCCACTTGATCATGGGGTATGATCCTTTTAATGTGCTGTTGCGTTCTGTTTGCTAGTACTTTCTTGAACATTTTTGCATCTATGTTTATCAGTGATATCTTTCTTGGTGACATCCTTGTCTGGTTTTCATATCAGGGTGATGGTGGCCTCATAGAATGAGAATGGGAGTGTTCCTCCCTCTGCTATATTTTGGGAAAGTTTGAGAAGGATAGGTCTTAGCTCTTCTCTAAATATTTGAAAGAATTAGTCTGTGAAGCCATCCGGTCCTGGACTTTTGTTTGTTGGAAGATTTTTAATCACAGTTTCAATTTCAGTGCTTGTGATTGGTCTGTTCATATTTTCTATTTCTTCCTGATTCAGTCTTGGCAGGTTGTGCATTTCTAAGTATTTGTCCATTTCTTCCAGGTTGTCCATTGTATTGGCATAGAGTTGCTTGTAGTAATCTCTCATGATCTTTTGTATTTCTGCAGTGTCAGTTGTTACTTCCCCTTTTTCATTTCTAATTGTACTGATTTGAGTCTTCTCCCTTTTCTTCTTGATGACTCTGGCTACCGGTTTATCAATTTTGTTTATCTTCTCAAAGAACCAGCTTTTAGTTTTATTGATCTTTGCTATTGTTTCCTTCATTTCTTTTTCATTTTTTTTGATCTGATTGTTATGATTTCTTTCCTTCTGCTAACTTTGGGGGTTTTCTTATTCTTCTTTCTATAATTGCTTTAGGTGCAAGGTTAGGTTGTTTATTTGAGATATTTCCTGCTTCCTAAGGTGGGCTTATATTGCTATAAATTTCCCTCTTAGAACTGCTTTTGCTGCATCCCATGGGTTATGGGTCATTTTGTCTCCATTGTCATTTGTTTCTAGGTATTTTTTGATTTCCTCTTTGATTTCTTCAGTGATCACTTCGTTATTGAGTAGTGTATTCTTTAACCTCCAGGGGTTTGTATTTTTTTACAGATCTTTTCCTGTAATTGATATCTAGTCTCATAGCGTTGTGGTTGGAAAAGATACTTGATACAATTTCAATTCTCTTAAATTTACTGAAGCTTGATTTGTGACCCAAGATATGATCTATCCTGGAGAATGTTCCATGAGCACTTGAGAAAAGTGTGTATTCTGTTGTTTTTGGATGGAATGTCCTATAAATATCAATTAAGTACCTCTTGTTGAATGTATCATTTAAAGCTTGTGTTTCCTTATTCATTTTCATTTTGGATGATCTGTCCATTGGTGAAAGTGGGATGTTAAAGTCCCCTACTATGAATGTGTTACTGGCAATTTCCCCTTTTATGGTTGTTAGTAATCACCTTATGTATTGAGGTGCTCTTATTTTGGGTGCATAAATATTTACTATTGTTATATTTTCTTCTTGGACCAATTCCTTGATCATTATGTAGTGTCCTTCTTTGTCTCTTCTAATAGTCTTTATTTTAAAGCTTATTTTGTCTGATATGACAATTGCTACTCCAGCTTTCTTTTGGTTTCCATTTGCATGGAATATCTTTTTCCATCCCCTCACTTTCAGTCTGTATGTGTCTCGATGTCTGAAGTGTGTCTCCTGTAAACAGCTTATATATGGGTCTTGTTTTTATATCCATTCAGCCAGTCTGTGTGTTTTGGTGGGAGCATTTAATCCATTTACATTTAAGGTTATTATCGATATGTATGTTCCTATTCCCATTCTCTTAATTGTTTTGGGTTTGTTATTGTAGGTCTTTTCCTTCTCTTGTGTTTCTTGACTTGAGAAGATCCTTTAACATTTGTTGTGAAGCTGGTTTGGTGGCGCTGAACTCTCTCAGCTTTTGCTTTCTGTAAAGTTTTTTATTTCTCCATCAAATATGAATGAGATCCTTGCTGGTAGAGTAACCTTGGTTGTAGTTTTTTCTCCTTCATCACTTTAAATATGTCCTGCCTGTCCCT
Organism: Grampus griseus; assembly: GCF_964374135.1. Lineage (NCBI taxonomy): Eukaryota > Metazoa > Chordata > Mammalia > Artiodactyla > Delphinidae > Grampus > Grampus griseus. The sequence goes on along the minus strand of NC_139016.1, from coordinate 13,102,958 downwards.
TCTGGCTTGCAGAGATTCTGCTGGAAGATCACCTGTTAACTTTATGGGGATTCCCTTGTGTGTTATTTGTTGTTATTCCCTTGCTGCTTTTAATATGTTTTCTTTGTATTTAATTTTTGACAGTTTGATTAATATGTGTCTTGGCATATTTCTCCTTGGATTTATCCTATATGGGACTCTCTGTGCTTCCTGGACTTGAATAATTATTTCCTTTTCCATAGTAGGGAAGTTTTCAACTATAATCTCTTCAAATATTTCCTCAGACCCTTTCTGTTTCTCTTCTTCTTCTGGAACCCCTGTAATTAGAATGTTGGTGCATTTAGTGTTTTCCCAGAAGTTTCTGAGACCGTCCCAGTTCTTTTCATTTTTTTCTTTATTCTGCTCCACAGTAGTGAATTCCACTATTTTATCTTTCAGGTCACTTATCCAGTCTTCTGCCTCAGTTATTCTGCTATTGATCCCATCTAGAGTATTTTTAATTTCATTTATTGTGTTGTTCATCACTGCTTGTTTCATCTTTAGTTCCTCTAGGTTCTTGTGAAATGTTTCTTGCATTTTCTCTATTCTATTTCCAAGATTTTGGATCATCTTTATTATCATTATTCTGAATTCTTTTTCAGGTAGACTGCCTATTTCCTCTTCATTTGTTAGGTCTGGTGAGTTTTTATCTTGCTCCTTCATCTGCTGTGTGTTTATCTGTCTTATTTTGCTTATCTTACTGTGTTTGGGGTCTCCTTTTTGCAGGCTGCAGGTTTGTAGTTCCTGTTGTTTTTTGTGTCTGTCCCCAGTGGCTACAGTTGGTTCAGTGGGTTGTGAAGGCTTCCTGGTGGAGGGGACTAGTGCCTGTGTTCTGGTGGATGAGGATGAATGTTGTCTTTCTGGTGGGCAGGTCCACGTCTGGTGGTGCGGTTTGGGGTGTCTGGGACTATTATGATTTTAGGCAGCCTCTCTGCTAATGGGTGGGGTTGTGTTCCTGTCTTGCTAGTTGTTTGGCATAGGGTGTCCAGCAGTGTAGCTTGCTGGTCGTTGAGTGAAGCTGGGTGCTGACGTTGAGATGGAGATCTCTGGGACATCTTTGCCATTTGATATTATGTGGACCTGTGAGGTCTCTTTTGGACCAGTGTCCTAAAGTTGGTGCTCCCACCTCAGATGCACAGCACTCCTGGCTGCAGCACCAAGAGCCTTTCATCCACACAGCTCAGAATAAAAGGGAGAAGAAAGGAAGGAAAGAAAGAAAGAAAAATAAAGAAAGAAAGAAAGAAAGAAAGAAAGAAAGAAAGAAAGAAAGAGAAAGAAAAAGAAAGGAAGGAAGGAAGGAAGAAAATAAGAAAGAAAATAAGAAAGAAAATAAGAAAGAGAGAGAGAAGGAAGGAAGGAAGAAAAAAGAGAGTAAGAAAGAGAAAGGAAGGAAGGATAAAATTGAAAAGATAAAATATAATAAAGGTATTAAAATAAAAAATAATTATTAAGAAAAAAAATTTTTTAAGAAAAAAATGGACGGATAGAGCCCTAGCACAAATGGTGAAAGCAAAGCTATACAGACAAAATCTCACACAGAAGCATACACATACACACTCACAAAAACAGGGAAAGGGGGAAAAATCATAAATCTTGCTCTCAAAGTCCACCTCCTTTGGGATGATTCATTGTCTATTCAGGTATTGCTCAGATGCAGGGTATATCAAGTTGATTGTGGAGCTTTAATCCGCTGCTCCTGAGGCTGCTGGGAGAGCTTTCCCTTTCTCTTCTTTGTTCGCACAGCTCCCAGGGGCTCAGCTTTGGATTTGACCCCGCCTCTGCATGTAGGTCGCTGGAGGGCGTCTGTTTTTTGCTCAGACAGGACGGGGTTAAAGTAGCAGCTGCTTTGGGGGCTCTGGCTCACTCAGGCCGGGGGGAGGGAGGGTCGCGGAGTGTGGGGCGAGCCTGCGGCGGTAGAGGCCGGTGGAACGGTGGAACGTTGCACCAGCCTGAGGTGCACCGTGCGTTCTCCCGGGGAAGTTGTCCCTGGATCCTGGCACGCTGTCAGTGGCGGGCTGCACAGGCTCCCGGGAGGGGAGGTGTGGCGAGTGACCTGTGCTCACACACAGGCTTCTTGGTGGCAGCAGCAGCAGTCTTAGCATCTCATGCCCATCTCTGTGGTCCGCGCTTTTAGCCAAGGCTCGCGCCCGTCTCTGGAGCTCCTTTAAGAGGCATTGTTAATCCCCTCTCCTCGCACACCAGGAAACAAAGAGGGAAGAAAAAGTCTTTTGCCTCTTCCACAGGTCCAGACGTTTTCCCAGATTCCCTCCCAGCTAGCCGTGGAGCACTAGCCCCTTCAGGGTGTGTTCACCCGCCAACCCCAGTCCTCTCCCTGCGCTCCGACTGAAGCCTGAGCCTCAGCTCCCAGCCCCCGCCCACCCCTGCGGGTGAGCAGACAAGCCTCTCGGGCTGGTGAGTGCTGGTCGGCACTGATCCTCTGTGCAGGAATCTCTCCGCTTTGCCCTCTGCACCCCTGTTGCTGTACTCTCCTCCGCAGCTCCAAAGCTTCCCCGCTCCGCCACCCGCCATTTCCGCCCGTGAGGGGGCTTCCTAGTGTGTGGAAACATTCCTCCTTCACAGCTCCCTCCCACTGGTGCAGGTCCCGTCCCTATTCTTTTGTCTCTGTTTTTTCTTTTTTGTTTTGCCCTACCCAGTTACGCGAGGAGTTTCTTGCCTTTTGGGAGGCCTGAGGTCTTCTGCCAGTGTTCAGTAGGTGTTCTGTAGGAGTTGTTGCACGTGTAGATGTGTTTCTGATGTATCTGTGGGGAGGAAGGTGATCTCCGCGTCTTACTCTTCCATCATCTTCCCGATTCCCCCCACATAATCTTTTAATAAAAATCCTTTGGCTCTTGCAGCAAAAGTAATTTTCCTCTTAGACACATATACAAATTTACTCTACTTATAACACTCTTTTTACTTGTTATCTCCCACTGTTTAGGATCTCCTTCATGGTAAACATACTACTTTCTCTTAAAACCTTATACTTCATGAGTATGTATCAGACATTTACAGACATGCTAAATAAAATCATGTTTATTACACTAATATGAAAATGTTTTTAATCTTGTTTAATGTATAGACTACTTATATAGAATATACAGATTAATAACTTTATATTGTGAAATCAGTGATAACAGATCCAACTCAACTTTAAAAACTGAATTAAAACACAATATAAAAATAACTATTTTGAAGTATACAATTCAATGACATATAGTATCTTCCAAATGTTGTGCACCCATCACCTCTCTAGTTCTCAAACATTTTCATCACCCTATAAATAGTATATGCCCTTTAAACAGTACTCCCAATCGCTCCTCTTCCAGGTCCTGGCAGCAATTAACCTGATTTCTGTCTTCATGGCTATGCTTCTTTTGTATACAAGTTCTGCACATATTTCAGTTCCAAACTGACAGAGCTATTTATCATTTGTTTTGCTTTACTCATTTTTTGCATCGTCCATTTACCAGGCCATATGCTACTCTAACCAAGCGGAACCCTATGGGGTCTTCCTGGAACAGACAACCCTCCCCCCGCCCCTCAGTGTCCCCTGCCTGCCTCTTGCCTCTAGAAAACTTTCACCTCCTAGACCTTCCCCAAGTTCCAAAGAGCAAATTTAATCAGAGAAGTGAGAATAATATGGAAACAAAGGAAAACAGTAAAGCAAGACAGAAATAATAATAGCTTAGCCATTAAACAAAGTGAAGGACATTTAGTTCCTCCTCCAGGGCTATAGATAATATTCTGACCCATGTCCTGTGAGCTGTTTTGCAGGTACTGAAACCTCCACCAGGTGGGAGAAGTTAACTTCATGCTGCCCACAAGCACGTAGACCCCAGACCAGTTAGAACCAGAAGGTTGATGATGCCGACTCCCAATTACCTCACCACCAGCCAATCAGAAGAATGTCCACGAGCTGATCACACACCCCACATACTAAAAAAAGCATAATTTAAAGGACTATCTCCAACCTAGCTGAAATAACCCTTACTGAGCATTCTTAAGTACCTCATGCACAAAGACACTGAAGGGAATTAACCCTTAAATTCATATTTCCCACTTAAGAAGGGCCTTTGCATTGGACTGGTCAATAGAAAGGACTGCTATCTCCCAACAATATTCATACCATGAGAAGAAGACAACAGCAATGGTAGGCAGCTGACACAAGAAACTGGGCCAGGCCTGTAAGACCCATCCTATGAATTCAACTGTACTGTTTACCAAATATTTGTCTCCCTATCAACTTTGAAAGTTATTGTTCTACTATAATTTTGTTACCCTCGGTGTTTAAAACAGGAAAATAATTCTCTAATGGAGTTTTCACAGAGTATAACTGCTCATGATGTGTAACACTGCTTGCTTTAAATTTATTGCTGGAAGCACGGGTACAGTGCTTATGTGACAACTGGGTATGATTGATAAAATGTATACCCTATAAAATGTTTCCCCATTAACACACTTCTGAACACGTTTGTGATATCTGATTAGTTTTCCCCCAATGTGGATAACTAGGCCAATATGAAGGAGGCCTAGCACCAAGGGACATGATCTGGACCTGGGGCAGGCAGCTCAAACAACCCAGCAACGACGGACAGATATTTTGATCATCAATGCTTTTTCCTGAATGATTTGCAATCAAAAGGGGGAAATGATGGAGGAAATGTTCACATATTCAGGTAATGTGACTCTGGCTTATACATGATTGAATATGAAATTTAAGCTAACTGAAATATCCTGTTTGTGGCCTATAAAACATGCACTGTGCATTGGCTTTAGCCATTAATGGAAGATACACTTAAAAATCAGAATGGAGTAACTGTGGTTCAAGCCTCCAAAATGGAGCTGGGTGCCCACTGTTGACGTGAGTTCAGACATGTTCTTATACTACTGAGAACCTGAGTTTCCTAAACTTTATCAAATGTAAGGACACTACCAGCCTTTCTCAAAACAGTATCTGTTAGCAGCTGCCAGCTGCAACCTTCTGGTCTCAAGGTCTCTTCATAACTGTGAAACCCATCTCCTACTTTAGAAATAGTAGTGGCAAATGAGCCAACTCAAGATAGAGCCTCCCAGCAAAAGGCGCTAGATTATTCAGCCAGAATACTATGAGCTAATAAAATTGCTTTAAATTACATTTTGGCAAAAAAAGAAGAGAGAGAGAGAGTGACACAGAGAGAGATACTAGTGGCCAATAGCTCCTATTATGTATAAAAACCCTGGAAAAATGAAAAACCCAAATATAGAATAATTTAAAAGCTTACTTGGTTACTGAATATATTTAAAGAGGAAACACTCCAAAGCTTATTTTTTCTGGTTGCATCTAAAATTAGAGGACTCTTTTTGATCATTATCCTCATTGTAATATGTTGGCTAATTTTCAAATGTGTGTCCAGGTGCTGTAACAAAACAAAGAGAGAAGTAACGTTTTCATACTACAAAATATAGATGCTAAACTTGAAACTCAGCAGTATTTCCAGCTCTGTGTCCATTCCCAAATTAGGCAGGTCTATGCTCCATTTCATTAGGTGGTAGCCAAAGTGGTTGTTGCCCCATTCCCTCAAAGAGTTCAGGAAAATTGAAACAGAAATGGAAACTAAAACTGAGTTCTTCTGCCATGTTTATAATTAACCTCTCTATCCAAAACTTTATTCCCTTTCTTTTTCTCTACCTGTCCCTCAAGACTGAGGGGTATCAAAAAAAAGGGGGGCATTGTAACTATGGAGGCTTCCTGGAACAGACACTCCCCACAATGTCCTCTGCCTGCCCTTGTCTGTAGAAAAACTTTACCCTCCTAGACTTCCCCCAAGTTCCAAAGAGCAAATTTAGAGAAGTCAGAATATGCAGAAAGAGAGGAAAACAGTGAAGCAAAACAGAAATAATAATAGTTTAGCCATTAAACAAAGTGAAGGACCTTTAGTTCCTCCTCCAGGGCTATAAATCATATTCTGAGCCATGCCCTTTGAGCTGTTTTGCAGATACTGAAACCCCCACCAGGTGGGAGAAGTTAACTTCATGCTGCCCACAAGCACACACACTGCAGACTGGTTGGAACCAGAAGGTTGATGACGCTGACTCACAATGACCTCACCACCAACCAATCAGAAGAATGTCTATGAGCTGATCATGCAACCCACAACCCACCCCCTTCACCCTGTCTTTAAAAACCTTTCCCTGAAAGCCTGCAGGGAGTTCAGGCCTTTTGAGCACTAGCTGCCTGGACTCCTTGCTTGGCACCTGCAATAAAGGCTACACTTACCTTCACCACAACCGGGTGTAAGTAGATTGGCTTTACTGCACACAGGCGAGCAGACCGAAGTGTGGCTTGGGAACACTACTGGCGCTAAGAGTATGTGTGTAGAAGGGAGAGAAATCACTTTTATTTCAGAAACGAAATGGATTTATTTATGTGATGTGTTTAAGACTCTTTAGGAATGAGATTTTGCAGATCTCATTTTCTTAAGTTACTGTTTAAGTAAGCAGCCCATATCTTGCTTTAACTGGATAAATTTCATAGAGAAGTAAACACTGGCTGAATGTTACACTTTAATTGCTAGGAGATCAGTCATCTTGTGGTGTCACAGCTACTCAGGTTGAGAACCACTGTGATGGTCTAGACGGTTTATCTGTGTAGGTCTGCCAAAGCAGCATGTGAACTCGCAGGGTTGAAAAACAAGGTGAGAAAAGTAGCTGAAGAAAATTTTATTTGAAATGGCACATATTTCTTCTGAAATTCAAGATGTGTCTCCTAGAGATGTGCCAACTGCCCCAGAAACCTCCATTAGATCTCCATTGTGGGGTCACACATTCACTGGGGACTCAGTCTTGAGATCTATGATTGAATAAAATGAATTTCAGCCTCTGTCTGAAGGATCCTTGATTAAAAGACCATGTTACATGTTTTGTGTCTCCAAACCAGAGGAAGATAATGATTTTCTTTCTCTGGCCTTTCCCAGAAAACTTTGGATGTATAGGAGTTTTGTAACAAAGAGCAGGTAGTTTAGAATGTCAAAAGATTACAGTTAATTAAAGAAAACCAGACATCTCTCGTGAATGAATTTAGCACTTTTCTACGTATGGGAAGATACAACAGCCTAGGTTCACTGTAAGCATTCGTTTGATATGCACCTTAGCTATCTAAGGTCAGAATAATGTTCTTTCCCATCCTGAGTCCCCTCTGGGTGCACCACTGGGGGCGGCTGTAGTGGCTGAGGGCTTGATGGTGGGCTTCCTGTTTTTATCTTGAGTTCCTTCTGGGTTCACCTTCAGGGACAGCTGCAGTGGCTGATGGCTGGAGGGCCACAAAATCCTTTGTTTACTGATCTGGCTGGCAACACTCTTACTTCACAGTGTGCTCTTCTCTCTATTCCCTCAGGAAAACAGACTGTATGTAGAGACCATTCTTAATCTTGATCACAATACCACCATGGGCGTCTACCTCAGCAAGACCTAAAGTGGTCCTGCTAGCAGTCTGCATGTATAAAGTTTGGCCTGCAAACTTCTTTAGTTTTGCTAAATAAACTAGAGCACCCAACACCCTTTGAACTGCTGTACATCCTCTGACCTCAAAGTCCTTCCTCATACACCAAACACAACGAGAATGAAAGGGACAGCACATCTACAGAGAATGAGTACACAGGGACTCATCAGTTAAAATATCCTCCAGCTTCCAATTTCTGGTTATAGTGGGCAAGGATTTTTTGCATCAAACTTCCTGCTTTTGAAAAAAACTACAAGCAATGTATGAAAACATTTCTTATGAGGGAGGTCCCTGGTGGTCTAGTGCTTAGGAACCAACACTTTCACACTTTCTGGACCTATAGGCACAGGTTTAATCCCTGGTGGAAGAACTAAGATCCCGCCAAGCAGTGTGGCCAAAAAGAAAAAAAAAAAGAAAAAAACTTACCAATCCTCCTAAAAGGACCTAAGGGGTGAGAAGACAGAAAGGAAATTCCAGACTCAAAACCAGGAGCAAAAAGAACTCAGAGCAAAGTAATTAACTTCTCCTTCTTTCATAAAGGCTATCAGCTTTTTTTTTCTTTTTCTTTTTTTTTTGCGGCACGCGGGCCTCTCACTGCTGTGGCCCCTCCCGCTGCGGAGCACAGGCTCCGGATGCACAGGCCCAGCATCCATGGCCCACAGGCCTAGCCGCTCCGTGGCATGGAGGGCCCTCCCAGCCCGGGGCACGAACCCGCGTCCCCTGCATCGGCAGGCAGACTCTCAACCACTGCACCACCAGGGAAGCCCTATCAGCTTTTTTTTTGATGACCTCTTAAGGAAACAGGAATAGAAATCAAAGCCCAAAGTTAAGTCTCAGGGTAAAGTTCAGTCTAATAGGAGACCTGCCCACAATTAGCTGGGCCCCAAAGGGCCATAGCCTCACAAACAACTGAGCTGAAAACAATCCCATCTTCCTTAGAACTTAAAAACAAATGAATTTCACACTGCCTGGTCAGCACAGGGAATCTCAAGCCTCGATCAAGGGGATTTCAGGCTGACAGACACCCCAGAGACCAGAGAGATCAGAATGCACATTATCTAAGAAGGAAGCCATTGTCCTAGGCCTCTTAATATTCTTACTAATTATATTTTGCATACACTGTCCAGCACAGATGGAACTAAGACAGCATGATAAAGAACCAGCACCCGCAGAAGTCAGGGTCAAACAGACTTCAGAATTTGGAACTTCACTGAAAGTATCTACAAGGATAAGAGACAATCTTGGCAAAGCGACCAAGCAGATTTGAAAAACAATCAAGAAGAACTTTTAGGAATGAAAAATGCAGTAGCTGAAATTAAAAACCAAATAGAATGGGTTTAAAGAATGTATTTACATTCAGTTGAAGAGCAAATTAGAAAAATGGTGGATGATGAGAAAAAGTTGCTCTAAACTCACCACGGAAAGACAAAAAGGTGAAAAACAGAAGTATGGATGAACCTGACTAATGGGGAAAGACTTAACACAGGTTAAATCCAAGTCCCAGAAAAGAGAGGAGAGAGGAAGGAAAACCTAATCTTCCAGAACATGGCCAGAAACCATTCAAGCTCCAAGAAGTTAAAGAGGAGAGGGGTGTGGTATTCTCAAGACCTATTTTCCCAGAAGAGGAGAAACAATTTTGAACTTTGGTGGTTTCAATATGCATGCTACAATTTCTACAGTTACCTTTTAAATAGCAGTATCAGAAATGGCTAACATTTAAAATCATTGAGGAAACATAACTACCGTATGACCCGGCAATCCCACTACTGGGCATATACCCTGAGAAAACCATAATTCAAAAAGAGTCATGTACCAAAATGTTCATTGCAGCTCTATTTACAATAGCCCGGAGATGGAAACAAGCTAAGTGTCCATCATCAGATGAATGTATAAAGAAGATGTGGCACATATACACAATGGAATATTACTCAGCCATAAAAAGAAATGAAATTGAGCTATTTGTAATGAGGTGGATAGACCTAGAGTCTGTCATACAGAGTGAAGTAAGTCAGAAAGAGAAAGACAAATACCGTATGCTAACACATATATATGGAATTTAAGAAAAGAAAGTGTCGTGAACAACGTAGGGGTACGACAGGAATAAAGACACAGACCTATTAGAGAATGGATTTGAGGATATGGGGAGGGGGAAGTGTAAGCTGTGACAAAGTGAGAGAGAGGCATGGACATATACACACTACCAAACATAATGTAGATAGCTAGTGGGAAGCAGCCACATAGCACAGGGAGATCAGCTCGGTGCTTTGTGACCGCCTGGAGGGGTGGGATAGGGAGGGTGGGAGGGAGGGAGACGCAAGAGGAAAGAGATATGGGAACATATGTATATGTATAACTAATTCACTTTGTTATAAAGCAGAAACTAACACACCACTGTAAAGCAATTATACTCCAATAAAGATGTAAAAAAGGAAAAAGTTTTGGTTATAGACAGTGGTGATGGTTACACAACACTGTGACTGTATTTAATGCCACTGAACTGTATATTTATAAATGGTTAAAATAAATATGCTTTATGTGTATTTTACCACAATACAAAAAGAGGAATATAAAAAATTTTTTAAAAAGTTGGAACATTACAAAATAATCAATCCAGGAAAGCTATGAAAGGGAAAGGGAGTGGGGGAAATAGCTGTACACAGAAGAGGCAGGACAAGCAGAAAGCACCATAAAAAGTGATACAGGGCTTCTCTGGTGGCGCAGTGGTTGAGAGTCCGCCTGCCGATGCAGGGGACATGGGTTCGTGCCCCGGTCAGGGAAGATCCCACATGCCGCAGAGCGGCTGGGCCCATGAGCCATGGCCGCTGAGCCTGCGCGTCCGGAGCTTGTGCTCCACAACGGGAGAGGCCACAACAGTGAGAGGCCCGCATACCGCAAAAAAAAAAAAAAAAAAAAAAAAAAAACAAACCCCAAAAAGTGATACATATATGTGTGTGTGTGTGTGTATATATATATATATATACACACATATAAATATATATCTCAAACCTTAAATGGGCCACTCAAAAAGCCAGCATCAAAAAATAAAATACAGGTCAGGTTTACCTACGATCTACAGATATCAAATATCTGGAAAGAAACTGATATGCTGCATGAATGCTAAACAAAAGGATGCTATAAGAGGTGAACTACCAGGGAGATACTGTATTTTAAATTTGTGTGTTCTAACAAGCTTCAAGTAGATACTGCAAAAACTGACAAATATAAAAGGACATATAAAGAATATCACACCCAACATTCCTGGACACTATATTTAATTAAGCACCAAGACTGTCTCCACCATGCCAACCTTCTAGTGGGTCAAGCATGAGCTTTGTACTTGTTTCTACTATCATGAAAGAAATTACTGGAAATACAGTTTGGTTGAAAGAATGGCAGATCAGGATCAAGAACCCACTTCCTTAGATGAAACCTATTTTAAATTTTATTTTATTATTAAAATTAAATAAATTTAATTTATTAAATTAATAATAAATTTAATTGGATCTTTGTTGCTGCGCACAGGCTTTCTCTAGTTGTGGCGAGCGGGGGCTACTCTTCGTTGTGGTGCACGGGCTTCTCGTTGCAGTGGCTTCTCTTGTTGCGGAGCATGGGCTCTAGGCCCGCAGGCTTCAGTAGTTGCAGCACACCAGCTCAGAAGTTATGACACATTGGCCCTAGAGCACACAGGCTTCAGTAATTGTGGCACATGGGCTTAGTTACTCCAGGGCATGTGGCATCTTCCCAGCCCAGGGATCAAACCCGTGTACCCTGCATCGGCAGGCAGATTTTTAACCACTGTGCCATCAGAGAAGTCCTGAAACTTTTTTGATTATACTTTTCCATACTGTTTTCTTCACTTCTGATCCAATCAAATTGGTCTTACATATTCAAAGGATGTGGATGAACAGGGAAAAAAAAGAGGAACACAACCTCATACTGCAAACAGAAGCAAACAAGCCTATCCAACAGCACGCTGTTAACCAAGCATAGAGAAAATGCTGAGTAGTAAAGAGACTTCTAGTCTTTGCCTTCCTCAGCCCCAAGAGGTGACCTCTTAGCTCTTAGAACATCCAGCCTGGTAACAGTGTTTCTGGTGACCTGGGGGCTTCCGGCTACACTTGACAGTCTAACAGTGTGATATATGGTAGGGACTTGGGGCCATTGGGTATTAGCTCTACCACTGAAGGGACCAGAGGCTAGGATCAGCCACAGGGGTGGTCAGCCACATGGCTGAGCCCCAATAAAAACTCTGGACACTAAGGCTTGGGTGGGTCTGTCTGGTTGACCAAACTTCATGTCTGCTGTCACACGTCACAGCCAGGAATACTTAGCAATATCCATGACTTCACTGGGAGAAGACAATTGGAAGGTTTGTGTGTGTAGCTTTCCTAGACCCTGCCCTACTGCACCTCTTCCCTTGGCTGACTTTAATCGGTATCCTTTCCCTATAATAAATTGTAACCGTGAGCGTAACAGCCTTCAGTGGGTATTGCAAGTTGTTCTAAAGTGTTATTAAATCCGGGTGTGGTTTGGGGAACCCTCCCACTCACAAACTTGCAAGTGGTATCAGATATCAGGGTGTGGTATTGAGGATGACAATCTAACACTGCCACTGCTCGTAATCTACCAATACCACATTAGTAATACCAGGAATATAATTCCAGGGTCAAAAAGAACTACAAAAACACCTTTGTCTCCACTCAGTGGATTTCTTGTCCCTAGGAAAACTGGCTTTGCAATTTTCATGTTATTTTATGTGTACTGTTTATAAAACTAAGTAACTTAATTAATACCAGGAGTTTCATCACAAGAGAAAGAGATACAGATATATGTAAAACAAAGTTAAGTTGGGGGGAAAATCTGTAAAGTTAAATTTTAACTGGAAATTTAATTTAATAAATAACGTTTACTTTAATTGGAAATAGGACATACAATTCAACTTCAAAAATTATTTTCAAAGGATTGCAAAAGTTGAGAAAATAAGAATAACGAGTCCCCATGTACGCACCCCCAGCTTCAACATTTTCTAACCCACGGCCAGCCTTGATTCGTCTTTACCTAAGCAGTCCTGCACTGGGTCATTCTGAAACAAATGCCCAGCCACAGATCATTTGAACCTGAAATATTCTGGTACTCCTCTCTAAAAGGCAAGCAACTGCATCGGACTGCTAGGTTTCTTAGTCTCTTCCAATTTATGCTCTCCTCTCTCTTTTCATCCACGTTTGAGTCTGTTCTCCTTTTTGACAAGAATTCCTCACGAGAGGTATCGTGCACTGCCACTGGGAGACACATTATGTCTGGTTATCTCTTTTGTTGTCATGTTGAAATCAAGCAACAGGTTTAGGTGTCATAAGCGTGACCCCCAACACTAATATCCACTCGCAATGTTTTCACTTAAGGAAAAGAACTTTGACACCAATGAAGTATTCTGGTCTACAATTTCCAGGTGAGTAGTAAATAATCAGGAGTGCAGGTAGCACAGGTGCAAAGTCCTTGTGGTGCAATAATACTTGAACAATCCCAGACTGTGGAGTACTGAATTAGACAGGAAGCCTGCATTCTTTAAAATTCAAAACAGGGAGGCAAACTCAGGTTAAAAGAGTCCCAAAGAGACACTACAGAAAACTGTGTGTGAGAACATTGGCTTGTCCTTGGATCCACGTGGGGAAGGGAACACAGGCACAGGAAAAGAAAGAAAGAATGTAAAAGCAATAGAACAAGATGTTAACAATCATTTGCAGGTAGGCAGAAAATAAGCTGCCATCGGTTATTTGTCGTTGCCCTATTTTTTCAGTCTTTCTATATTTTGTGGTATTTTTGTTAAAACCAGTTGGGGAAAATATTGTACTTCATTAGCACATCAGATACCAGCTAACACTGGATGTGAACCTCTGTCAGAGGAATCTGAGGAGTGGAGAGGGGAAACAACTCTGCAGAGAAACATTTCATCAACACTAGGTTAAGGTTATTCGGACACCTTTAGCCCTTTACCTCAAGGAACTCACCTAAAGTCATCAGAGTCGAAACACAAAGTTTCCCTCTCGTGGCCAACTGTAGTTTATATAGCTAACCTGCAGAGACTGGGCTGATGGATGCAGCCCAAAGGGAAGTCTCACAACTGTTTAGCGTCAAGTTCAAGAGACCGTCTGGCAACTTCTCGTCCTAAATGTGTGGACTGGGATGAGAATGGGACTCAAGGAGAACATCTCTGCCAGAAGCAACCGTCACTTATCTCTCTGACTTCCACATTGCAGTTCTATCTAATCAAGGTAGGGTACAAGTAAAATAGAAGGAGCAACAGGAAAAAGGAAGAAAGAGAGAGAAGGTTGGGAGGGAAGAAAGGAAACAAATACTTACCTGTGTCCAATTTGATAAAGTTGGGTATCTTGCCAGTCCCTAAATCAATCAGTACTGTGTCGTTCACCTTGATGAGACAACCTGGGTATTGAACGGTACAAGCATATGAGTTACCAAGTGCAGGATTCCCTTTGTACCCACAGTTAACTTCCTCACTTCGCGTACTATCTCACACAGCAAAGAAAACCGATATAAAGTGTAAAAGCAAAGCCAACTGAAACCACCACCTAATTATTATCCCATCTGCATGATCAGATCCCCCAGATGGCTGTCCTCTTGCTCTCTGTACATCCCCTGCTGGACCAGTGCCTGCTTCGCCTACACCCTACTCACATGATTGACTTTGTCCTACATACCTGCCCCTGCCCCAGCTAGTGATTGCTGTAGCTTTAGATCAGAACACCTTTACCAGGATAGCTTAACAAAGGGGCAGTGAGGGGTGTGCCCCTCTACTAGTTTCCCTGGTAACTAATGAGCCAACCTGGTGTCAATTCCACCTATAACTGGTAACCTTCCCCCTACCCCAGGAGTCCTGCCTGCTGTGAGCTGCACATAATGGGGTGTTGCTCCAGGACCTTGCTTAGATGTGTAAGCCCCGCCCCCAGCCATTAAACCACTGATGTCTACCTTGCTGACCCCAGGCTCTTTCTTTGGTCTTAAAGCTGGGCAAGTGCAGGGTTTGCAGGCCTAGGGCTTGCAGGCCTCTGGCCTGCAGCCCAAGAGTGAGACAAAGGAAATCTCACAGGGATGAAAGATTCAGGATATATAAAATTTAAAAAATAATGAAGTAAGATAAAATAAAGTAAGGTCAATAGAACGCTATGATAGTTTGATTTAAAATAAGAAATATGTTACTTTGGTCTTCATCCAAGGTTCTTCCTAACACAGAAATCAGTGAAAAGGTGAAATCAATGTCTTTTTTTATTCCTAACAAGCTTTTCAACCATGAGTTTAATTTAATGAGGAGCCTTTTGGAAAACCCTGGATTACTATAGGATGGCAGCTGAAATATTTACAGACAAAATGATATTGTGTGTGGGATTTGCTTCGAAATATGAGGAGAAGTGAATGGAAGTGTAAGACAAACAAATTTGGCCATGACCGATCCATGTTGAAATTTGGTCAGAGGACCATAGGGATTTATTTTACTATTTTTATACATTTATAGTTCTCCAAAACTTAAAAGGAATTTTAAAATCTATTTCCACTCTGTGTTAAGAACTCTAATTTTAAGAAATATTTTCAAACAATACAAATTGGAGGAAATGATGACATAAGCAAAGAGAGGAATATTGATTATTACTTATTCCCACAACAGAAGAATATTTATTTAAGGAGTTTTCAACCAAAGTTTGACAATTCAGTGATCATAGGAAGAAAAAATTAGTTTACTTGTAGCTCTGTTTTAAAAGAAGCTGGTGGCAGCATTTTGACAGTTTCTTGAAAAGGGATATCAACATTTGCAATCTACCTCTGACTACCCTGAGTAAGACTGCCAATAAAATAGGGCAGTTTTCTTAATGACAAAGGAAACATATAACCATATTATGTCATACAGTTTATGATGCTCCCACGACGTCAGGAATTTATTCTAGGGCCTACAATAGTGCCAGGTAAGTAGCAGGTGTTCAGTAAATATGTTTTACTAATAAAGGAATGAATACATGAAAAAACATACGAATGACTGAGTTCTAAATTTTAATTGAGGAAGATATAGTATTTTATATCACTTCATCATGGGGACACAAAACTTAAGGATATACAAAGATAAACATAAGGCAACAGGACTTAACTTTTCGTTCATGTGGGATATGCTCTTGACAGTCTTAATTGATCAGAAGTTGCAAAATCAAGCCCACCATCTGCTCCACCACAGCCTCTAACACAGACCATTTGTCTTTTCCAGCATGAACAATGAACACTCAAAAAGGGGTCCTCCACAGGCAGCACAGAACTTTTCTTCATTGGTCTCGATTTTACTTCCTTACTATGATCTTATAAAAGCAATCACATGCAAGGCAGAGCATGGAGAAGTAAAACAGAGAAGTGGCAAATGTAAGAGGCCACTGCACAGCCATAGAAGCTGCATTTGGCTAAGATGGGATTTAAAACAACAAAAATCCCCCAGCTCTCTATCAGGGAAACACTTCCAAATGGAAATCTGTTTGAGCTGGGGATAGAGGGTGGAGAGGGGTATGTCGTTCAGTGTTATTCAAAAGCACCTGTCTGGGGCATTTCTATGCTGGCACAGCTGCTAAGAAGAAGCACAGAGAAAATGCATTCTGCAAGCCTCCCCACATGAATGGAGACTGTACCTCAGATATAAATAACTTGCCATTTGCATCCTCTAGAGTCCCGTGGTAGACAGTTCTTTGTTTGATTTTAAAGTTTCAAATAGCTCAGGGAAGTTAGAGAGGGCCTAACTGTCCTCACTTGCTTACCCATGCTGTCTGCTTGGCTGCTAATTCTACTAAGGAATGTTTTGTGAGTCTCTACTTCCACTGCCAGTAGATACACTAAGAAATTGACGAGGGAAAAAAAATCAAAACAAAGATTAGAAACACATAGCGACAGATGACAACTGTGAATAGCATAAAGTTTTCAGTCTTAGTACTACTTACAAACTATTGTCCATATTTTCAACGGAAAAGAGGGAGAAGAAAGCTACAGGAAGAGTTGTATGTTCTTTCTGTCTTTCTTTCTTTCACATTTTGTGACTGATCTTTTTACTCATCCAAAGCTTCATGAAGAACAGTGCCTTTTAAATATAATAAGTATATATTAGGCAAAATATTTATATCACTTGGCAATTCAAAGAATAGTTGTACCCTTTTATTGAATAAAAATATTTTTCCTCATGAGCTAGTTCTAAGATTTCTTAAGAAATGTTGGCAAGACTCCAGCATGGGCAGGGGCCTTCTGAGCGAAAGCACATGTTCTCCTGTGAGTGACTCGCCTGGTAACTGTAGTTCCCACGGAAGCTGGCTTCCTCAAGAAAGCGCCTTCAAAGGTTATCGTGTCCATGTCGTGACTGCTCTATCCATCAGCGGATCCAGTGACTCAGTGAAAACACACCTTCCTTCTTCTATTTTCACTTCCTGCAGGGCAGAGCAGCAGAGCAGAAGCTCCACCACTGCCCTCCTTGTCGGTCAGGATCAGATGGGGCGGACTGGAAAGGCAGGCGGGGCTGCCGAGGCCGGGTGAGGGTGGGCTGTGCGCCTGCTGGGGGCTCCGTGACCAGCCTCAGACCCGGGGTGGGCACGGAAAGGTGCACGGAAACCAGGGACTATGGGTGCCCAGCCCGCGCGGGAGACCAAGCTCCGCAAAGCGCACCCCGCACTGACTTAGGACTGAGCCCCTAAGGTGGCATCTTAACAGAACATAAAGGGTGCGAAAGTGTACACTATACATGATAAATGCACACAGGAGAAACGGGACGAGTGACGAGTTCAGCACATAGTGTTTGCATTTCCGATGTCAGAACACAAAACCGGCCCTAAAGATCCATTCTACCACATGGCAAATACTGAAGAACCAAGTTTCAGTCTTAAAATACATCTTAAAGTCAGTATTCTCCTTCAAGGAGGAAGAAAAGAACCATGAATAAATGACAATAGAGTGAATTTGCCTGAGTTTCTGTCTTCCACCCTTCAAGTCAAAGAAAACAGCGTGGAAACTGTCGAATCTTCACACAACAGCTACTCTTTTATAAAATAACCTGTTTGAGATGTTAATTTAACAACAAGGAAAAGCCAAGCCCTGCTCCTGTCACTATCAAAAAATACATATATATAGACTTTCGAAAAAAAAATTGTATATTAATAACTTTGCACAAATATTTGAAAGACAATTTTAGCTAGACAATTTTAGAACTTCGCAGAAATAAAATAGGCAGATAAATACTCCAGCAAACAGCATCAACCGGCAGCAGGGGTATGTTAGCCCGTGGTCTCGTGAAAAATGTTATCTTCTCCCTGGGTGGGCATGGAAAAAATTATGTTAGAAGGTGATATGCAGACATGGAAAGCTGGCAGGAAGCTCTCATATCAATGATGGCTTTCCTTGTTCAAAGAACAATCAGAATTTGAATTTCCATAATATATGTTCGTATACAAATTTTCAAAATTTTAATAGAAGTTATGATACTCCTAGGAGGGCAGGGATTTATCTCCAGTGGCTGGAAGAGTGCCTGCTACATAGTGTTAACTCTTGTTCTATCAACAAATGAATACATTTTAAAAATATATCAATAGATGAATTCTAAATCAAAACTGAAGGAAGTGGTTATAATATCTTGTGTTATTTTATGATAAGGACATAAAAATTACAGGTATAGAAAAAAACAAAGCTAAAAGTCAGGCACAAAGTAGTATGGATAGAACTGTGTTAACTGCGGCTGTATAAAAGAACAAAACCATGCAAAACTAATTTATGTCATTAGAATTCAACACAGTGTTTAAGGAAATTTGCAGAGTAATCTGGAAATGCTGATAATGTTTTGATTTCTGTCATGTTCAGTTTATGAGAACTCACTAAACTATATTCGTAAGAAAAGAACATTTTCCTGAATATAGAGTATGCTTCACTCTAAATTTTAAAAAGCAAAGATAACACATACTGTACCTATGTAAATTGCTGTTATTTATGATCATAAACATAAAAGATGTTACAAAAGCCGGTAAGTGAATTATGTTTATTAGATGAAATCAGTCATGAAAAACATAACAGGTTAGGTAGTAACATGTGGTATGTTAATTCTTAATAAGCTGAGTGCAAAATTAAACAAAAATGATCATACCTGGCCTTAATTAAAGCTCCACAGAAAATAAATCAGGAGAAAAATCGCACAATGCTAACAGCAGTGGGGATTCCAGCTTTGTTCTCGACTTCCTTGTGGGTCTCTCTCAATACTTACTTTACTCTTCATAATGACAAAGGTATGACAGTAAAAATCAAGCGCGAGAGTGAGGCCTGGGCTTCTCCCCACCTGAACGCCTGCACCCAGCTGGATGGGCTCTTTGAGGTTCCGCCCGCGCAGCTGGCACACCCCTTTGGAGGCCTTCTTCAGCGTCTTCTCAGCTGCCTGTTCTTGAATGCAAGTCAAGTTTGGTCTGTCTCGTCTGGAACAGCAACGCGGGGTGAACCAGACGGGTTTGCTTCCAGTTTTAAGGAAGAGCGATGGAAGCCCCTGCCAGCTCCGGGCACCGGGAGGCGAGAAAGGCCCGGCCGCCTGCCCCCTCCCCGCGTTGGCGGGCCGGGGCTTCACCTGCCTCTCGGCCTCCCGCAGCAGGCTCCGGAAGCGCTCGTCGCGCAGCAGCCAGGCCGGGGGCTCGACGTGGCCGCGGAGCTGGGCGTCCTCCAGGCGCTGGCGCAGCTCGCGCAGGTCGCACAGCTCCTCGGTCAGCTGCCGCTGCCGCGTCCGCGACGCCTGGAGGTCCAGCTCCAGGTCCAGGGACGTGCGCGCCGCCAGCGCCGCCACGGAGGACCTGCAGGGCTGCGAGACCGCGGCCGTAAGCGCGCCCACCCCGCCCGCGCCCTTCCCGCAGCTTCTTCCCCGAGTGACCGACCCCACTGGAGAGAGACAGCCGCAGCGTGGCCCGACGCCAACACAACACGGATGTGGGCCACACGGGTTCAAACCTCCACTCCGGTAACGAGCCAGTGACAGCAAGCTGTCCGCTGTAATGACGACCTAGGCTTTGGCTAAAGCGCAGAGAAACAGACCCTCTCACACGGGGCGGGAGGGCGTCATCTTTCTCAAGTGCTACTTGACAATATAAGCAAGAGCCACAAAATGTTGTGTTTTCTTTGGTTCTGAAATTTCATGTGACTTGCACCTGAAAGGCACAGCTGATGATGTGCAAAAGCTTTATGACAGAAAAATTCTAAATACCTGACAAGAGAAAAGTGATCAAATACATTATAAGGCCCGCAGAAAACGCAGCTACTGTAGAAAGATGAAAAATAGACCGACCTGGCAAAATCTTAATGGCCTACTGTATAACGGGAAAAAAGCACGTTATAAACCACGTTGAGGGCTTTCTGGTTAAACACACACAAGCTGTCAAAAACGTTCCTCCCCAGGGAATTCCCTGGTAGTCCGATGGTTAGGACTCCCCGCTTCCAATGCTGGGCTGCAAATTCAATCCCTGGTCAGAGAACTACAACTGCAAGCCGCGCAGCGAGGCCGAACATCAACAACAACAACAACAAAAAACGCTCCTCCCCACACACGCCTGAAGTAAGCAAGTCTCCTGTTTTCAAGAAAGCTCTAAGACGACAATAGAATTTTGTACACGGAGCTGAGAGCAGTACTTCCCACGCCACGGCTAACAACGCTGGGGAAGGCAGTTAGTGCAACAAAATCACAAATCCACGAGCCTATCAGCGTTGTTGGGAGGACTGAATAACTATGCGTTTTACACACCCATAACACTATTTTGCACATATACAGAAGTTAAATGCAAATCTAAGTGACTTAATAAACACAGACTCATTTAAAAGCTCTCCTGAATTCATAGTAGAGCTCACTGGTTCCCAACCACGGGTGACTTGGGCCCTCCGGGGACATTTTTGGTCGTCACAACTGGGGGAGGGGGTGATACCGGCAACTAGTGGGTCAAGGCCAGGAATGCAGCTCAACGGCCCACAGTGCACAGGACAGCCCCCAACAAAGACAGACCTAGGCCAAAATGCCAACAGCATGGCTGCTGAGAAATACTTTCGTTGCTGAGGTATGTATTTTCTTATCACTCTCAGTCAGCGGCTACTCTAAATACAACCACCACAAGGAGATCTGGGAATTTCTTTTTCTTTCAAAGAATTCTTGCCCGGGAAAGTCAGGGAACCACTACCTTACAAATTAAAAGGAGCAAAACTGTGTACACTGGCGTGACGTGGAGAAAAAATCCGGTGTATATAAAGGAAAACTGTAGAACAGTCCTATGTAGGAGAATGCGCCACGGTGAAAGACCCAAATTTTCTAAACTGTATATACTCCCTTGTCAAAAAAGAAAGAAGAATCTCTTATACAGAATGGCTGTTTATTAATTTATTATATTTTAAAATGTAAAGATCATGTATTATCTTAGATTACGACATTATCTTAGGAAATTAACAAATACTGGTAACATTGACATTATATACACTTTTAAAAATTATATCTAAGTAAACAAGGAAATAAACATATTACCTTTCAATTAATCTTACCTAAAATATTACCCCTTCAGGTTTGTGGAAATAACTCCCAGCGTACATACAGACGGCAGATTAGTCTACGTGGCACATACCTGCTTATAGCGAAGGGTTCGTCTTTCCAAAGTGTTTCGGACAAGGGGGGACTTGCGGGCCAGCATTGAACTGTCGCTGTCACTACGATAAAGCTACACCAAAAAGACGGCGGTTCAGAAACACTTCCTCAAGAGTTCAACATTCATTCTCTGTGTACTCTGAACTGGATTATTTTGGTTCTCGTGCAGGTACTCAAACAGTTATGACGTTTAGAGCTTTTACCAAGACTTTGGGTTTCGCGTACAAGAAAACCCCACACAAGAGTTTCAGGCCAAACAAAGACAAACCAAATAAGCAGACCAACCCCCGGCCCCACCCCTGCTTCAGGTCCATCAACCGAACCAGCTGAGGTTTTCCAGGCTAATCGAGCAACTTCGGTCCTATCAATGCCAACTGCCACTTGGTACGGTGTGACGCTCATGAAAACCCGCACTCTCCTCAGCGCTTTTCACTTTTTATCAGTCATTCTCATTTGCTGTGTTTCTAGCTTTGGCAAGAGCTGGGAAGAGTGGCGTTCCAGATAAGAGCCTCGTTCCTGGCAGGAGGACAAGCCCACACCACTAACACCCACCCTGCCCGTCAAGGGAAAAGGCCTGTCTTTAAAAAGAAAAATAAATAATGCCGACTTCACGGGAGCCGAGACGTTACGTATTTCATTTGGCGGCAGGTTTTCATTTCAGGATCAACATGTATCTGTGTGAAAGCAAAGTCCTGGCCTTCACGGCCTTACTTTCCATGCCAGTGAACCCCAGATAGCAGGAAATGTTGCAGCACTGCACTTACGTGCCTCCCAGTCATCACAAACATATATAAAAACAGAGGCCTCTAGAAGCATCGCCGGTTAGTGCGTGTGCCTTTGTGCTGGGCACAAAGCACAGTGCAGGGGCTGGAGGCCTGTCTCTGGGGAGGTGAAGGGCTTCCTCCTTCACCGCCCCGTCCTCCTCAGCAAGCAGGCGGGAAGCTGCTCCACAGGGGTTCGGCAGGAGTCTAGGATAAGGAAGGATGGCCTTCGATCAGGCACCTCCAGCCGCGTGATGAAGCATCAGGCCCCACAGGGCCGCAGCCTGATGGGGCGGGAGTGCCCCGCCTGACCCTGGGCTGCCCGGGGCAGCGCGACCGGGACACCTCACTGTGTGGGGAGAGGAGCTGCAGGCCTCGCAAACGTGGCCACCCGGGCCCCAGCCCCTGTTGCTCCCTCCTGTGAGTAAAGGATTCCCTGCCCAAGTATCCATTGACAGACGAATGGATAAAGCAGGCGTGGCACATATATACAGTGGAATATTCCTCAGCCATAAAAAGAAACGAAACTGAGTTACTTGTAGTGAGGTGGATGGACCTAGAGTCTGTCATACAAAGTAAAGTAAGTCAGAAAGAGAGAAAGAAATACCCGTATGCTAACACATATATATGGAATCTAAAAAAAAAGGCTCTGAAGAACCTAGGGGCAGGACAGGAATAAAGACGCAGACGTAGAGGATGGACTTGAGGACATGGGGAGGGGGAAGGGTGAGCTGGGACAAAGTGAGAGAGGCATGGACTTATATATACACTACCAAATGCAAAACAGATAGCTAGTGGGAAGCAGTCGCATAGCACAGGGAGATCAGCTCCCTGCTTTGTGACCACCTAGAAGGGTGGAGTAGAAAGGGTGGGAGGGAGACGCAAGAGGGAGGGGATATGCGGATGTATGCACACATATAGCTGATTCACTTTGTTATACAGCAGAAGCTAACACAACAATGTAAAGCAATTATACTCCAATAAAGATCTATTAAAAAAATACCACAGACTAGGGAGATTGAACAACAGAAAAGTATTTTTTCACAATTATGGAACTCAAGTCCTAGGTCAGGAGGGTTGTCAGCAGGGTTGATTTCTATTTTATTTATGTCTGGTTTAATCATTATTTCCTTCCTTGTGTTAGTTGTCATTTATTTGCTCCTCTTTTCTAGTTCTTTAAGTTGTAAGGTTTTGGTTTGTTGATTTGAGATATTTCTTCCTTTGTAAGGTAAGAGTTTATAGCCATTAATTTCCGTCTTAGTAGAGAGGAGGAAAACTTCCCACAACGTGGCAATGATGTTCTAGATATGACACCAAAAGCACAGGCCACAAAAGTAAAAAGGGCACAATCAACAGACCTCAAAGACAACCCACTGAATGGGAGAAAATATACCCAAATCAGGTATCCAGTAAAGAATTAATATCCAAAGTACCTGAAGAACTCCTACAAGTCAAAAACAAACAAATCTGATTTTAAAACTGGCAAAGAACTTAAAGAAGATATACAAATAGCCATTAAGCTACATGAAAATATGATCACACTATGAATCCCTAGGGAAATAAAAAGCAAATCCACAACGAATACTACTTTACATCCATTAGGATAATTATTGTGACAGAAGCAGAAAATAACAAGTTTTGGCGAAGACTGGGAGAAAATGGAACTTCAAGTGCACTGCTCACAGGAATGCAAAATTGTGCAGCCACTGTAGAAGAAAATATGATGGATTCTTAAAACATTTACTGTTGAATTACCATATGATGACCCATTTTTATCTCTAGGTATATACCCAAAAGAAATGAAAGCAGGGACTGAAACAGATATTTGTATAACAATTTTCTAGCAACATTATTCATCATAGCCAAAAGATGGATGCAACTCAAGTGTACATCGACAGATGAATGTATAAACAAAACGTGTCACATATGTACAGAGGAATATTGTTCAGCCTTAAAAAGAAAGGAAATTCTGATGCAACCAACATGGATGAACGCTGAAGACATATGCTAAGTGAAATAATTCAGACACAAAATTATAAATATTGTATGACCACATTTATAGCAGGTAGCCAAACTAGGCAATCTCATAGAAACAGAAAGTGGAACAGTGTTTACTAAGACCTGGTTTGGGAAGAACTGGGAGTTACTATTCAATGGGTACAGAGTTTCAGTTTGAGATGACGGAAAAGTTCTGGAAATGTAATGGCAATGACTGTACAACATTATGAACGTACTTAATGCCACTAAATTATACACCTGAAAGGGTTAAATAGGTAAATTTTATGTTATATATTTGCCACAATAAAAAACTTAATAAAGCTTTAAAAGCTCAAAAGAATCAGTATTATACTTTACTGATTTATTTGGTCTCTTGCATGCATGCTCTTGAAAGCAGGGCTGTTTCTTTTCTGTGCTGTTGCATGTGCAATCGGTGGTACATAACAGGTGTTCAATAAATACTTGAGGAAAGAATAGATATGGAGAGTAGGTACTGGTATCTACAAAAATTAAAGAAAACTATATATTGTCCCTGCTATCAATAAATGTATCATCCATTGAGCAGATCAGTTACACACATTAAATACCTGAAGAATTCCAAAGAAACATGAAAACAATATGCAACAGTGTAGTATTGACTGTAATATGTAAATACTCACGGAATTCAGGATGAATTACTACGGGAAAATCATCAAGAAGAAAATCTGAGTAATGTGCGACATAAAAGGAAAAAGAACGCAGTCTGAAATGGCATAGAGTGGGCACAAAGCAAATGTAAAAATTCAGGAGAAAACTTTAAAGTGGCACCAAAAAGACTAGGGGGTTGGGGGAAGCCATAAAAAGCCTATTAGATCTATTTAGCTAATAGCAGGTCTGCAAGTTAGGATAAAGTACCTAGGTTTGCACTGATGAGTCAGAAAAAAGATACAGCATCCTAAGCAAAGTGATGACCTAAGGGAAAGATGTTTAAGGGAATCAATCTGAGGCTGAAATGAAAAATAAACTAATGTGGGTGGAAAATAAAGGCAATTTATGCAAAAAGTTCCCATAATGATCCGTTAAAGATATACTGAAGCCTATGGATCCTCTCCCCAAGAAAAAAATCCATATACTTTGTTTGGCATATGATTATCAGGTTGAGGACCTCAGACCTAGGCTAAAGAACTGGCTGTGAAAAGAGAATGGCATGATTAAATCTAGGAGTTTACAATAAAGTAATGTAAAAAAAACTTAAAATCAGACACTTGTACTATGGATCCATTCACATAAATCAAATAGGACTAAAATTGACCGATATTTTGATTTTTAGATCTATAAACTGTTTGCTCTCTAGGGACATGGTTTCCTAGGACTGCTTCAGGATTTTTAGCGAAGACTGAAACTCACAACTTCATGTTTTCTTTTAAAAGCATAAAACTAGCATCAAAATAAATGACAGTGTTGGATTATGATACAGAGGACAGGAAAACAAAGCTGTGATTCCAAACTTATAACAAAAAATTTACTTTTAAAAATTAAGGGGGACGATCTCCCCCCAAGACACTTATTAACTACAAGGGAAAAATATTAATTTTATTGTGGAGAAACGTTGACAGACGTCATTTTAACAACATAAATAAAGCTGACTTCTTTAGCGGTATAGCAAATTCACAACATGTGTCTCCTGATAGTATACATATGACTCAACGTCACTTCTAGATATTTCTGCCAAAAACACAAACCTGAATCTAATGAGGAAAAATCAGACAAAGCCACATGGAGGGACATCCCACAAAATAATGGGCCTGAATTTGTCAAACATGTTAAGGTCATAAAAGACAAAAATGTTCCAGAATAATGAAGATAAAGGGACTTGAGAGGTAAAAGCAAAGCATAAACCTTTATTGGAACCTTGACAAAATTTTTTTTCATTTTCTTTAAACCATATTTGTGTTTCAATTGGTTAAATTTAAATATGTCTATAGATTTGAAAATAGTACTAATTAGTTAATTTTCTGATTTTGATTACTATGGTAATGAGGCAGAATCATTGTTTTTAGGAAAATACACTGAAGAATTTGACTGGAAAAGGGTATGATATCTATAACGTATTCTCAAAAAAATCAGAAAAGAAATTATATTATGTTAAGTAAATGGAACACTTGATTGTTAACTGGATCCCAAATAAACAACAAAAGAAACAAACCAAAATGCAACTAAATAATAAACAAATAGGACTTCAAAGGAAATACCTAACTTTTTAAAAATACTTATGAAGCTGTGGACTAAGGATGCCACCTGCCATATCAGTGAACAACAGCCATCAGCCACTACAGCTGCCCCCAGTGCTGAGCCCTGAGGGAACTCAAGATAAAAACAGGAAGCCCACCATCAAGCCCTCAGCCACTACAGCCGCCCCCGATGGTGCACCCAGAGGGGACTCAGGATGGGAAAGAACATGATTCTGACCCTAGATAGCTAAGGTGCATATCAAAGGAATGCTTTCAGTGAGCCCAGACTCTTGTATCTTCCCCTATGTAGAAAAGTGCTGCATTCATTCACTTGAGATGTCCGGTTTTCTATAATTAACTTGCAGCAGTGGTGGAGGCAAGTCCTTGTACTGTGCAACCATCCCTATGCGGAAATGAAAGCTTGCTCTGCTGGGAGCACGGATAAGTTCTGAGCATTGTGGTGGTTTTACACTACCAGAGGGAAAACCCAAGACACGTAAAAGGAGCTAAAACGACTTTAGGGCAAAATCCCGGAGGAGTTAGACTCACAAGCAGCACACTGGCCCACCCCACAATTTCACTAGAAAATTTTATCCCCAACAAATTCAACTTTAAAATGGGAAACAGATACTCTCAAACAGAGAAACATGGAGTGTCAGAAAGCCAGCCTCCACACTAACACTCTAGCCAGATTCACGTGCAATACGTATGGAGCTCACGCTTGCAAGGACCAACCGAATTAGGGCAATTACACTAAGAGATCTCAACCTTAAATGGCCCAATTGGGTCTGTTTTGACACTTGAAAACCGGGGGATTTCTTTTTGCATATGCAGCTAGAAAAAGATCAAACAGAAATGGAATGCTTATTTCAATTGGTATTTAGAAGCGTCTAAAAGGGGAAATGATAAAGTAACTTCTTCGCAAAAAATCAACAAAAGGTTGCTCAAAATGATACTAGAATTTTTAAAAGCCACTAGCGTTAACCTTGTCTCTCACTCCGTTCCTTCTTTATATCCTCCTTTATCCGAACTGCCTAACCCAGACGCGCTCTCTCTCTCTTCCACCAACCCATTCTCCTGCTGCTTCCCCTACCCCGGGAAAGGAAGACATAAAATCAGAAGTACTCATAGCTCCCTTGAAGGAGAAACCTATTACAGGAAGAGGTGAACTGTACTCTGAGCTTACGTACACATCCTGGACCCGAGCAGAACTTAGTTTAGCTAAGGACTTTCTCGAATGTACTCAAGATCCATTGGGATTTGCTAAGGATTTTGAGCTAATCGTCCAAACCTATGAGCTCAGGTTTTCCGATTTGTATCAAGTAATACAGCTATTAGTTTCTAAAAGTCAAACAAAGGAATAAGTAGAGAAAGCAGGATGGAGAGGCCCCTTAACAAATTTTGATTTATACAGCCCACAGGCTCAAGGTGAATGCAAGGAGTTAGCTCACAAATTACTCAGAATTATCACAGAGCTTTTTCCTAAAACTGCCGACTGGTCAAAGATTCAGCAACGTAAACAAACACGAGATGAATCAATCCTGGATCACTATGAGAGGTTCAAGGAAACTTTTAAACAATATTATGGCATGACACCCGAATCATTGTTTAACCACCAAGATGATTCTTTGCTTAACTCCATCTTTTTAGAAGGTCTGGATGAGGAATCGGCTGCTCTAAACGACACGATTTAGGCATGTTAATCATTTAGACATGATTTGTCTGTATCACATACAAATGCCCTTGTCATGCTGGCTGACCAACTTTTCAAAAGTACTAAAAAGAAAAAGATGCCTCTATAAAAATTATGAACATTCAGTTGCAACAATTAAATAATCAACGTCAGTCTAAAGTTAACCCAACCCTATTCAATCCGCGACTGGTAAATTCTGAAATTTGCTTTTACTGAACAACACCGGGTCATTACTGGGGAAACTGCAAGACAAGAAAAGAGAGACCTAGAAGGGAAACCAGATACAGACTGTAATTTCAAGTTAAACAAGACTAAGGCTGATCTGAGGGAACCTTCTCCTCTCTAACACCCTGGCAGAAATCCAAATGATTATATGAGGAGAAAACAATTAAAGCAGTAATAGATACAGGAGCTACCTTTTACATTTTGAACCCTATGAAAATTAAAGGCTCTCTCTCTCTAACACCTTAGGACAGATGGTAGGGGTTTCTAATGCAAATATTAGGACGCTTAAATCATTACCTTTAGAATTATAACTAGGAGAACTTAAACAAAGGAACTCCTTTTTCCTAGTAGAATATACCCCTATGAACCTGAAAGGTATAGATTTATTAGAAATTTATGATGCTCATATTTCTTTTACTGTTAAGGGAGAAATGGTTTTAGCCCTAAAAGATTACTCAGATGTCTTCATCATATAATGTTTGTGACTGAGAGTGATGCTGAACAAGAAACTGCCAGGCTTAGTACCTGAAGAATTGGGGTCACTTGATCCTACTGACATAGGGAAAATACATCTGCAGCAGCCATTAAAATTACCACAGACCAAAATAAACCCCTGTCCAATATCAGTCAATACCTATCGAGGCGGGAAGCCACAGAAGAAACAGAACTTTTGATATCAGCTTACATTAAGAAAGGGCTTACTGTGCCTTACACTAGCCCTGGTGACACTGCCATTCTGCCAGTTAAAAATCGAATGGCAAGAAAATTGAAATTGTCTCAAGCATCTTTTCCGACCACAACGCTATGAGGCTAGATATCAATTACAGGAAAAGATCTTTAAAAAATACAAACACATGGAGGCTAAACAATACACTACTTAATAACGAAGTCATCACTGAAGAAATCAAAGAGGAAATAAAAAATACCGAGAAACAAATGACAATGGAGACACGATGACCCAAAACCTATGGGATGCAGCAAGGGCAGTTCTAAGAAGGAAGTTTGTAGCAATACAATCCTACCTTAAGAAACAGGAAACGTCTCGAATAACAACCTACCCATGCACCTAAAGCAATTAGAGAAAGAAGAACAAAAAAAAAAAACCCCCAAAGTTAGCAGAAGCAAAGAAATAATAAAGATCTGATCAGAAATAAATGAAAAAGAAATGAAGGAAACGATAGCAAAGATCAATAAAACTAAAAGCTGGTTCTTTAAGAAGAGAAACAAAATAGATAAACCATTAGCCAGACTCATCAAGAAAAAAAGGGAGAAGACTCAAATAAATAGAATTAGAAATGAAAAAGGGGAAGTAACAACTGACACTGCAGAAATACAAAAGATCATGAGAGATTACTACAAGCAACTCTATGCCAATAAAATGGACAACTGGAAGAAGCAGACAAATTCTTAGAAATGCACAACCTGGCAAGACTGAATCAGGAAGAAACAGAAAATATGAAGAGGCCAATCACAAGCACTGAAATTGAAACTGTGATTAAAAATCTTCCAACAAACAAAAGCCCAGGACCAGATGGCTTCACAGGCGAATTCTTTCAAACATTTAGAGAAGAGCTAACACCTATCCTTCTCAAACTCTTCTAAAATATAGCAGAGGGTGGAACACTCCCAATCTCATTCTATGAGGCCACCATCACCCTGATACCAAAAGCAGACAAAGATGTCACAAAGAAAGAAAACTACAGGCCAATATCACTGATGAACATAGATGCAAAAATCCTCAACAAAATACTAGCAAAGAGAATGCAACAGCACATTAAAAGGATCATACACCATGATCAAGTGGGATTTATTCCAGGAATGCAAGGACTCTTCAATATAAGCAAATCAATCAACGTGATATACCATATTAACAAACTGAAGGAGAAAAACCATATGGCCATCTCAATAGATGCAGAGAAAACTTCAACAAAATTCAACACCCATTTATGATAAAAACCCACCAGAAAGTAGGCATAGAGGGAACTTTCCTCAACATAATAAAGGCCATATATGACAAACCCACAGTCAACGTCATCCTTAACGGCGAAAAACCCAAAGCATTTCCACTAACATCAGGAACAAGACAAGGTTGCCCACTCTCACCATTCTTATTCAACATAGTTTTGGAAGTTTTAGCCACAGCAATCAGAGAAGAAAAGGAAATAAAAGGAATCCAAATCAGAAAAGAAGAAGTAAAGCTGTCACTGTTTGCAGATTACATGATACTATACACAGAGAATCCTAAAGATGCTACCAGAAATCTACTAGAGCTACTCAATGAATTTGGTAAAGTAGCAGAATACAAAATTTAATGCATAGAAATCTCAGGCATTCCTATACACTAATGATGAAAAATCTGAAGGTGAAATCAAGAAAACACTCCCACTTATCATTGCAACAAAAAGAATAAAATACCTAGGAATAAACCTACCTACGGAGACAAAAGACCTGTATGCAGAAAATTATAAGACACTGATGAAAGAAATTAAAGATGATACAAATAGATGGAGAGATATACCATGTTCTTGGATTGGAAGAATCAACATTGTGAAAATGACTCTACGACCCAAAGCAATCTACAGATTCAATGCAATCCCTATCAAACTACCACTGGCATTTTTCACAGAACTAGAACTAAACATTTCACAATTTGTATGGAAACACAAAGACCCCGAATAGCCAAAGCAATCTTGAGAAAGAAAAACGGAGCTGGAGCAATCAGGCTCCCTGACTTCAGACTATACTACAAAGCTACAGTAATCAAGACAGTGTGGTACTGGCAAAAAATCAGAAAGATAGATCAATGGAAAAGGATAGAAAGCCCAGAGACAAACCCACGCACATATGGTCACCTTATCTTTGATAAAGGAGGCAGGAATGTACAGTGGAGAAAGGACAGCCTGTTCAATAAGTGGTGCTGGGAAAACTGCACAGGTACATGTAAAAGTATGAGGTTAGATCACTCCCTAACACCATATACAAAAATAAGCTCAAAATGGATTAAAGACCTAAATGTAAGGCTGGAAACTATCAACATCATAGAGGAAAATGTAGGCAGAACACTCTATGACATAAATCACAGCAAGATCCTTTTTGACCTACCTCCTAGAGAAATGGAAATAAAAACAAACATAAGCAAATGGGACTTAAGGAAACTTCAAAGCTTTTTCACAGCAAAGGAAACCATAAACAAGACCAAAAGACAACCCTCAGAATGGGAGAAAATATTTGCAAATGAAGCAACTGACAAAGGATTAATCTCCAAAATTTATAAGCAGCTCATGCTGCTCAATAACAAAACAACAAACAACCCAATCCAAAAATGGGCAGAAGACCTAAATAGACATTTCTCCAGAGAAGATATACAGACTGCCAACAAACACATGAAAGAATGCTCAACATCATTAATCATTAGAGAAATGCAAATCAAAACTACGATGAGATATCATCTCACACCAGTCAGAATGGCCATATCATGAAAAAATCTAGAAACAATAAATGCTGGAGAGGGTGCAGAGAAAAGGGAACACTGTTGCACTGCTGGTTGGAATGTGAATTGATACAGCCACTATGGAGAACACTATGGAGGTTCCTTAAAAAACTACAAATAGAACCACCATATGACCCAGCAATTCCACTACTGGGCATATACCCTGAGAAAACCATAATTCAAAGAGTCATGTACCAAAATGTTCATTGCAGCTCTGTTTACAATAGCCCACAGATGGAAACACCATAAGTGTCCATCATCAGATGAATAGATAAAGAAGATGTGGCACATATATACAATGGAATATTACTCAGCCATAAAAAGAAACGAAATTGAATTATCTGTAATGAGGTGGATGGACCTAGAGTCTGTCATAGAAAGTGAAGTAAGTCAGGAAGAGAAAGACAAATACCGTATGCTAACACATATATATGGAATTTAAGAAAAAAAAAGTCATGAAGAACCTAGGGGTAAGACAGGAATAAAGACACAGATCTACTAGGGAATGGACTTGAGGATATGGGGAGTGGGAAGGGTAAGCTGTGACAAAGCGAGAGAGAGGCATGGACATATATACACTACCAAATGTAAGGTAGATAGCTAGTGGGAAGCAGCCGCATAGCACAGGGAGATCAGCTCGGTGCTTTGTGACCGACTGGAGGGGTGGGATAGGGAGGGTGGGAGGGAGGAAGACGCGACAGGGAAGAGATATGGGAACATATGTATATGTATAACTGATTCACTTTGTTATAGAGCAGAAACTAACACACCATTGTAAAGCAATTATACTCTAATAAAGATGTAAAAAAAAAAATGAGTCATGTACCAATATGTTCATTGCAGCTCTGTTTACAATAGGCAGGAGATGGAAACAAACTAAGTGTCCATCATCGGATGAATGGATAAAGAAGATGTGGCACATATATACAATGGAATATTACTCAGCCATAAAAAGAAACGAAATTGAGCTATTTGTAATGAGGTGGATGGACCTAGAGTCTGTCATACAGAGTGAAGTCAGTCAGAAAGAGAATGACAAATACCGTATACTAACACATATATACGGAATTTAAGGGAAAAAATGTCATGAAGAACCTAGGGGTAAGACAGGAATAAACACACAGACCTATCTTGACACTTTAAACCTATGAATGGTCAGTTTTCTCTGACATCGTGGAATTAAAGACATAGCTATTTCCTAGATTCTGCAAGCACACCTGGACAGGGAGAGCGCTTCAGGACGGCTTCCAAAACGCGATGCAGCCCCACCAGGGAACAGTATTTGGCAACGAAAAGGGAATGGAGCCCTGATCCACTCTGCGACTCGGACAAATCTCGAAAACATGATGCTGAGTGAGATAAGCCAGACGCAGAAGGCCACAGACTGCACGACTCCAAGTACATGAAATGTCTAGAACAGACAAATCTATAGAGACAGAGAACAGATTCGTGGTTGCCAGGAGCTGAGGGAGATGGGAGTTATTGCTAAAGGGCACAGGGTTTCTTTTTGAGGCAATGAAAATGTTCTGGAATTAGATAGTGGTGATGGGTGCACAACCTTGTGAGTGCACGAAAAACCACTAAGCAGGGCACTTTAAAATGGCACATTTTATGGTATGTGAAGCATATCTCAATTTTTAAAAACCGGGGTAATTTTCAGGACAAACCCAGCTGACCCGTACACTAGAGGGCTGCCCCACACTGCAGACAGGCACCTTTGCACAGGACGGAGCTCACCTCCTGCAGTGGTTCTCTGGTGTCCTGCCCGAGCTCCAGGTGGCCTGGAAATGTCACACTCACCGGGGCAGTGCCCGATCTCCTGACAGCACTGAGGCTGGCACACAGGAGCCCTCTGCCTGGCTCGATGTCCCACCCACTGAACTGTGGGGCTTGTCCCCCAGGGATTGGCCCAGCCAGCTCCCTTCTTCTTTCCCTCTCCCTCCCTGAACCCCTTGAGCTTTAACGAAATAAAAAGAGGGCCCTCCAGATGGAAAATGTTGAGGATTCCACAGCTCCACAAGCAACCTTTCAGGATGCCCTTTCCCTGTCTTTCTACAGCTTCTGAGCAAAGGCAGAGGCCATCCTCTCACCAGCGGCTCCTCTGTCCACAGAGGGATGGGGATGTCTCTTGGGGGCATCCCAGGCAACCTGATCCCTGTCTCTCTCTCTCTCTCTCTCTCTCTCTCTCTCTCTCTCTCTCTCTCTCTCGACACAGACACACACACAGACACACACACAGACACACACACGCAGAAGGCCAGGCCAGCTCTCTCTGGGTTACTGCAGAGCACTGAAGTATTAGCAGATTCATTTTCTTTCTTCGGCTGTGTTGGGTCTTCGTTGCTGTGTGCGGGCTTTCTTTAGTTCCGGCAAGCGGGGGTTACTCTTTGCTGTGGTGCACGGGCTTCTCATTGTGGTGGCTTGTCTTGTTGCGGAGTATGGGCTCTAGGCATGCGGGCTTCAGTAGTTGCACCACTGGGAGTAGTTGTGGCTCGCAGGCCCTAGAGTACAGGCTCGGTAGTTGTGGTGCACAGGCTTAGCTTCTCCGCAGCATGTGGGATCTTCCCGGACCAGGGCTCGAACCCGTGTCCCCTGCAGTGGCAGGCAGATTCTTAACCACAGCGCCACCAAGGAAGTCCCAAGATTCATTTTCTTCTGTTCCACTGCATATGCACTTGTATACACTTGACATTCAGTATCTACCCATTGATTGAGAATATTCTACAAATTGAAGAATACATTCATACTACTTTTCCAAAGTTTCATGTACTCGTATCACCATTTGCATGGTTAGTAAATTCAGGGGTTTTCACATAAATATGTTTAACGTCCGTTCTTCATGGAAAAAACAGATAGCAGGTCTCTGTGGTCTTACCCCCTGTTATGGAACATCTTAGTAACCACCAATCTGCTCGAAACAAATTCAGCTCCTAAATGTATCATTGCAACCAGGTAGATAGAAGGAGTTCAGCGAGTCTCCATCAGACCATCTGGCTCCCAGAGGACACTTGGCAATGTCGGAAGACACTTTTGGTTGTCATGACTTGGAGGGGTGTGCTACTGGCAGGCACTAGGTAGAGACCAGGGACACTGCGAAATATGCTACACTACACAGGACAGCGTGACAATAAAGAATTACCCACCCCCAAATATTATCAACGGACACCAAGCTGACCACATGCTTCCACTGTCTCTGGGAGAACAACACATGGGGCGAATCGGTTTCCTACTGCTGCTGTAACAAACTGCCACAAACCAGGTGGCCTAAAACAACACATATTTATTACCTCACAGTTCCGGAGGTCAGAAGTCAAAAATCAGTTTCATTCTGCCAAAATCAAGGTGTCAGCAGGGCCGTGTTCCATCTGCAAGCTCTGGAAAAATACACCTCCTTGGCTCTCGCAGCTTCCAGAAACTGCCTGCATTCCTCAGCTCGTGGCCACATGACTCCAACATCTGATTCTGCTGGCACATCTTCTTCTCTGACTCTGACCCTCCTGCTGCCCTCTTGTAAGGATTCTTCTGATGACACTGAGCCCACCCAGATAATCCAGGATGATCACCTCATTTCAAGATTCTTAACTTAATCCCACCTACAAAGGCCATTTGTGTTGGAAGGTAACTTATTAACAGGTTTAGGAGACTAGGACATGGCCATCTTTGGAGGGCCATTATTCTATCGGGGCGGCGGCGGGGAGGTGTCTGTTAAATATCAAACAACAGTGAATATAAGATAAAAGTAACCAGTGGGTATAACACAGTACAAGGGGCACACGGTTACCTAGCCAAGGGAAGGAAGGTCAGGTTAGGTAGTGGATTTGGGCTCAACTCCGGAGTCAGACAGACGCCTCCTCGTTGGCTCTGGGAAGCGAGGTTACTAAGTCAACCCCCTTGGCCTCAGCTCCACCACCTGTCCACCTACAACTCATGCAGCCCTCGTGGGCTTTAAGGGAGAGCATTCACCAAGTGCCTAGAGTGCCTGGCACATGATAAGCACTCCACGTGGTCCTAAGACCCAAGGGATCCCAGTGGGGAGAACAGGAGGCAGGAAGAGCACGGTGAGGCCTCAGGGAAGAGGACACGGGCACGTGTGAGCGCCATGGAGGCAGGGACCTGTCTGCTGGCGGTCACCACTGGAGTCCTGAACACGGAAGCGTGCCTGAGATGGAGAGGCTGTGCAACAGTTAATGAACGAATGAATGGGTGATCGAATGAACAAACGAACAGAGGCGGTATGCTTAAACTGAGTAGGGACTGGGCAGTGGGGTGGCGTACGGGACAGAGCACTGCATCAGGGTCAGAAGACTCAGCTCAAGTCCCTGTCCTTCCCACAGCCGGTGGGGCGCACACCTTGGCTACAGCCCTCAGATACAAGATGAGGGGTTTGAAGGAAGAGGCCCTGGCTCTTCCAAGAACAAAGCTGGAGGATTCAAGCCACGTGTGGTCTTGCCCGAGCCTGACCTGCCGTACACGAAGACTCGGGGTCAGTCAAACTGAACGGTTCGCTCTCCTATTCCAAATGCACCCAGCACTTCCTCTTCCGCAGCACTTTCCTCATATTCCCCCTTCTCAGCCCCAGCACTGAGAAAGCACGAGAAACGCTCGACCTAGGAGATGATGGACAAGGATACAGAACCCCCAGGCTCGAGTGAGCCCTCCTCCTTTCTCTGAAGCCATCACCACATGAAAATGGTGCCTGGCGACCATCACTGTCTCCATTTTATGTGTCTCCCATCTCCCAGACAAATTTGGTCTCCATCCACCATCCCAGCACACAGGAGGCCAAGAATCTATAACTATTACTTCATTTTACTGGATTTGAATGGGAATAACTGAACTCAGGAAAACTTAGCTCTGCTTTTATGCCATCAGAGTAATTTTACTGAATTTACTGGAAAGGCAGCCAATTAGCAAAAGGACCCAGGCTAGAAGCAGCTCACCGGGCTCACCCGGTGACCTTTAACATGTCACTTGACCCAACGGTTTATGCACTAGAACCTGCCAGAGGTGAAACACAGTTTCCACTTCCAAAATCAGAGCAAAAGGGAAGAAAAGGAAACTTAGAGATTTCCAAACATCCAGGAGCTATTTTTGGAAATGAATGAGTTTTCCATTCACTCCTCTTTAAAAAAAAAAAAAAAAAGAGAGAGAGAAATGAAAGATATTAGATGGAGAACAAACCAAGAAGTGGTTGTTGATCATCTAAATGGAAGAAGATTCTTACAGAAGCCCACTCCTTATAGCCTGAAAAGCAAGACACTCCCCCATGTATACAGAGACTACCTATAATCTTAAAGAATGAAAAATGGAAAAATCATTATTTGCTTATCAGAAAGTTTATATAATCCCAAAATAGACTCTGCGGGGTAAATATAGTAAGCCTCCTATTAATTAACACCGAATAAAGGCTCCAAGAAGGTAGCAATGATGCCATCTGGCCCTGGGGCTCCAACCTGGCAAATTCCGGAACCATGCATTGTTTTCTCCTTAAAGCAACAGCCTGTTCAAAAGACTTTTAATATATCACAGAATTTCTCCATGTGGCACAGGTCAAACCCCATCTCGTGAACAAATGGATCCCTAAAAGCTTTTGTCATGATATAATTTGGGCCTCCCACCATCATCCTGATCATTTAATACTCTGCTTTGATCTCAAATGTGACATGGTCCACCACTCAGACTGCTCGAGGTTGGCATTTCCAGTAACGTACAACCCCAACTGAGCTATCGGAAACAGAACACTAAGTTTCAACAGGTCAGTCCACCTATAGGTTAATATCAATACAACCCTGCAAGAAGCAGACATATACATGTCAAAGGCACTGAATTTTTCCAAAAGAGGCAAAAAAGTTCTTGCCATATTATCCACCTGAATGGTAAATACCTTTTTATAAAGTGGCCATTGAACTCTGAGTTGATGTATGTGGAACACATACGTGTCACTAATGTAAACCACATACAACTCACCCACAGAAACTACCAGTCACAAAAATGGTGAATTAACTTTATTTTTAATCTTATTTATTTATTTATTTGGCCACGCCATGCAGCACGTGGGATTCTTAGTTCCCTGACCAGGGATCAAATCTGGCCCCCTACATTGAGAGCGAGGAGTCTTAATCACTGGACCACCAGGGAAGTCCCAACTTTATATTTTTTAACAAAGTTTTTGGGTATGATTCCCAGAAAACTAACCACGAAAATTATATGCACAGTATTGATCTGCAGACATAGTGAATTTAAACCTAAGTGGGTTCATACTCCAACTAAAGAAATTCCATTTTGAAAATATTGAGATTTTTTTTTACACATCTGTAGCCACATCTGTAAAGATGTCTCCTCACGTTTGCAACTTCTTTGTTGTAGCTTGAAAAAGGAAGTACAGCTACAATAATTCACCAACACACCCTGAGCTGGTAAGACCCAATGTTGTTAAATACAACATTGAATGGAATTACTATAAAACCCTAGAAGAGTTTGTTTACAAACCTTGGCCCTCGGTGACCTTGCTTACGGCAGCATATTTTATGCTATTAGGTTTAATAAATTATACAGGAAATGATGTTT
This sequence comes from Grampus griseus, assembly GCF_964374135.1. Classification (NCBI taxonomy): domain Eukaryota; kingdom Metazoa; phylum Chordata; class Mammalia; order Artiodactyla; family Delphinidae; genus Grampus; species Grampus griseus. The sequence goes on along the minus strand of NC_139016.1, from coordinate 13,064,853 downwards.
TCAGTCGGCAACAATTTTCGCCTAACCGACTACATTCATCTATTCCTCCATAATTTAATTTTCTTTAAAAACCTATTTCTTTGCCTCTCCTGATAGTTCTCCATTTGGAAGCTGCTTGGGGAAAGTCCTCACTTTTTTTTTTTTTTCTTTCGCGGTACACAGGCCTCTCACTGTTGTGGCCTCTCCTGTTGCAGAGCACAGGCTCAGCAGCCATGACTCACCGGCCCAGCCACTCCACAGCATATGGGATCCTCCCGTACCTGGGCACGAACCCATGTCCCCTGCATCGGCAGGAGGACTCTCAACCACTGCGCCACCAGGGAAGCGCGAAAGTCCTCATTTTTTGAATACCGTTTTCCAGTCATGTGAATCGAATGCAACTCAAAAAGGGTGTTAACTGTCAGATGCACGTGGAGAAAATGCTGTGCTCTGACACACGGTTTTTTCCATATCATAAAAATCAATTACAACTTTAAAGGATCACCGGTCACCTATAAAAATGGGCAGGGTTCTGTTGCGAAAGAAGAAGAATGACTATTACAGCATTTACACCCTTCCGTAGACTCCACTTAAATGTCTGTGGCTCGCTGAGCATTGCATACATATTTCGGGCAAGGTACTATGGGAGCTGAAGTGCAAGGTATTATGGTAGCTGAATTGCAAGCTGTCCCCTGCTGAAATTTCACTCCCTATAAAAACAGTGTCTCATAAAAGTGTACACATTTTTACTTTACACAAAAATGTAAAATGTCCACTTTTGTTCACTCCACCGACAATTTTAGCATTAGAAACAGGGCTTTTTAAAAACCTGTAACATAAGTGATGTATAAAATGTCATTCAATAACACAGATTTCTGGAAAGAGGAACATAGGAAATGTGTATGAAATACATGGAAAGGAAGATTCTGCAAGCTGTCTTCTGTGGGGTCTGCTCACCTATGGCCTGGGTTGTACCATTAAAATGGAAACTCTTACATTTATACTTTTCATCATGAATCCACACTGCAATGTAACCACAACTGTTTCATATTACCCTCATAAAATGAGTCTTTGCCTTTTCTAAGCAAAACAGTATTTTTTAATTGGTTCATTTTCCAGTTGTTTGGATTTTTAACAGACACACAGCATAAAAGGGCACCACATTCCAAGCAGTTCTACCAACTCCAGAACCATCCAAGGCTTGATCAGACAGCTGTGGCTCTAGCCTTTGGTTAAAATTATAATATGATCTCACCTGATTTTCAAAATAACTATGCATCTTTTTAAGCCAATAAACTGTGCTATAATCTCTCTAAGTTTCTGAGTCCAGAAGCTTGCCATGTTCAAAGAGAATGTTAGGGAACCATGATCCTTTTGCCTTTCTTTGTTTTTCCCTATCTGAACTCATGCAGTGCTGCCTTTCCAGTGCAGGTAGGAGGAAGCAGAAGCCTCTCACCACGCTGGGCCTTTTCAACTCTCAAAATCACTGGGAAGCTTGCAGTATTTCCTTTCTGGCACTCAGGTCCAGTGTGGAAAGAAGTTGCTCCAGACAGGACAAGATATCAGATCATCACTGTAATCCCTTGGTTTCAACAGAATTCCAGCTCCACAAAAAAATGCCTCTCCCCAAAAGCAGCTGAACCACTGAAACCAACAGACAATCGAACAAAAAGTTAACGAAGAAGTCATTACATGAACTTAATTAATCGTAATCTGGTGGTGCTTTTAGAAGCATCCGTTTTTCACTCCGTAGGATTTATTTACTTGAATAATAAGACAATTTAATGCTCTACTCGGATCTTGCACAAAAAGGAAACCTAAAATTCAACTCTTGTGTTCCCGTTATTCCAAAAGCATATGGGTCTAATCATAGCCCATTCTGACCGCAGTACACAGGCTTTTTCAATCAGATTTTTAACTCAATTTTTAAGGCGCTAAAGAGTAACCGTCACAAGTTTGATGGTTACTCCAAAGAATCGGGAATCCCTGAAGTGTCCCATCTGGCACAGTCTTCGAATGGAAACTAGGTTCAGCCCGCCAGACAAGGAGCCCACACCACGAGGCTGGGGCGCACGTTTGTGCTCCAAGATGACAGCTCATCTGGCCACCGCGAGGTCGGGGGCGCCTGTAGGGCCACAGCCTGGGGGCTGTGGGCCGCGGAGGCCCGACAGGGATGGGCGAGACCGCGGAGGCCCGACAGGGATGGGCGAGACCGCGGAGGAAAAAGGAAGAGAGGGCCATCCGTCAGCGCCTGGAGAGGAAATTCCAGATGCCCAGCTCCCAGGCTTCGGTCAGCGGTTGACGTGAGGGATCCAAGTCAGAGTGTCCGCCCCGCGGTGGAGGCCGGGGATTCCGCACTCCTGGGGCTCGAGGCCGGGAGAGGGGGAGCCTCGACCGTCGGCCAGCGGTCCGGAGATGGGGGCGCCCGGATCGTCGCCGGGCGCGGAGGACTCACGATCTTCGCCCACACCCGTTGGCCTCCCGGATCCTCGATCCTCTCCCTGGGCCCAAGGTATGGGGAGCCCTAATCCTGGTCGGGGTCCGCACCCCCTTACCGGTCGCGGGGGTCCATCCACGACGTCTGGCGCGTGTAGTGGTCGATGTAGAAGACGCGGCCGTCGTAGTCGCGCGCCTCCTCCCTGCCGGCGGGCAGCGGCAGCTCGGCGCTCTCCCGGGCCCATGGGGGTGGCGGTGCGGAGGGCGCCGGGGTCGCGGGGGCCGCGACTGGGGCGCGAGCTGAGGCGGCTCCCGGGGGGGCTGCGCGGGTTGAGGCGGCCCCCGCGGGGCCTCGCGCGGCTGTCCCCGCCGCCGCCGCTGCCGCCGGCCGCCGCTCAGCCACCGCATGACGGCGCGGGCCCCGCCGCCGCCCGGCCGCCCCACGCGCGCCGCCTCCTCCGCCAGCACTAAGGCCCGGCGTCCGGGGCGCGGGGACGGCCGCGGGGAGCCGCCCGCCGCGCTCGGTGCATCCTCCGCCCGGTGCCCGCGCACCGGCGCGCGCCTGTCGCCCGTCTGCCGCCCGGCCCTGCGCGCCGCCGCCCGCGCCGCCTGGGTCACTCGAGTCGCCGCCGCTCATGGAGTCACAGCCCCAGCGCTGCCGCAGCCGCTACAGGCGGCCCCTCAGTTCCCGCGGCGCGCCCGGCCGCATTCCTTCAGTGGGATGATTTTTTTTTAATTATCGTATTTACTGTCTAAATTGTTTGTAAAAGGGTTATATTACTTTTATAAGGGGAAAAGTTGTTTTAAAAAGAATGTGAAGGCATGGAGACTGTAATTGGGACATATCCGAGGGAGGCCTTTCCTCCTCTTCTCCCACCACAACGCAGAAACTTCCTTGCTCCCCAAGAATCTAGCCCCACCCGAACATCATATGCCGGAAATTCCACCACGGGAGTCCTTTTAGTTACACGTGCACAGTTATTAAATGTCCAGGGAAAAGGGATGGAGCGTATCAAAAAAGCAAATACTTTGTGATCTTGCATGTTCCAGAGAATGCCCATGTGCTGAGTGTCCCTACCCTGACATCTTCCCTTCTGATCGGCATGCTTTACTACCAAGGAGGCTGCCACTGCCTTGTCCCTCCCTCCCGGCCCACGCTGCAGTCACCTTACCACCCAACATGGCTGGGCTGAAGCTGCAATCCCGCCCTCCCTGCCAGGCATCGTGTCCTTTCAGAATTTCGCAAATCTGGGCGCTATCACTAAAAATTATCCTGAATGGGGCTGGAGTGCATTGGAGTGACGCCAACCTCAACAGAGAGAGAGAACAGCCACACACATCAAAGGACTCACAGAAGGAAAGACAAGATGAAAAAGTATCAGATAAAGAATAAGGGGTGGGGGAAGCTACACCCCATGAGGAGCTAAGAGGCAAGTGCTGATGGGCCTTTCCCTGAGGATGAGATCTTCTGGACTCCTCAGACTGGCTGCAGACCCACCATATGCAGGCACTGTGCTGGGCGTTGCGATGCTGCAGAGAACAGGAAAGAGTCTGTGCACCCCCAGCCCGCAAGTCGGGGACTAAACTAAGAATAGGCATTTAGGACTGTGGCCTGTCTACAGACCAAGCCAGGGTGCCAGTTCAGACTGGGAACTCAGGGGAGGCCTTGTGAGACCGAAAGGAAGATGGCTTGGATGAGGAAGCTGAGGCTCTGGTCCTTAGATTCTCGAGTCCTGAGCCCTTGCCCCTTGGCACGTGTAGCCGTGTCCCCAAATACTTGCTGATTTACTAGCAGATACGGCGCCTCAGCCAGATCTCCCTGGCTGGGGCGCACACCCTTCTCAGAGGATTACCCTTGGCTGACAGATGTCTGAGAGGTGATACTCCCCGCCCCCACCCCAGGACTGCTCCTGCAGTATGACAGACCAGGCCCCTGGCCTTGGTGGGACAAAGTGTAGTGCACCTCACCCTCCAGAGCCCCCACCTGGGCTACCATGGCTTTGCTAGCTCCTTTCCTCTCTAGCCTGCCTCCCCTACCCGCATCCATCACTTGCATGAGAACTACCCCTCCTTGAGCACTGCTTCTAGGGAGCCTGAACCCAGAGAGTCTGCTGTGCTTATTCTTCCAAGCACTTAGCAAATATAAACCGTTTGACCATCGTGAAGACGTCTACACATAGTCCTAACTTCATTTGCACATTAACAGAGGAGAATTGGGAAGAAATGTCACACGGCGTGCCAGTGGAGACAGATGGAAGCCCCTCACTGAAAAGGCTTTATCCACAGGCCCACCCATGGCCCCTGGACCTCTCTGAGTCAGAGAAGTGAAGCAGGCCAGCCGCATTTGTCTTCCTAAAATGAGCCAACAAAAGGAAGAGACCAGAACTTGGGATGACCGAGGCCTCCATCTTCCCTTGTAATGTTTGCCCTAGGCAGAAACTGATGGTCCCTAAAGACCTGTGCGGGGCATTGGGATGGTAGAGAAGTTGGTGGGGGGGGGGGGGTGAGGGGAATCTTGCCTCCCCAGCTTTGCCATATATTGGGAAGTCTTGTGTGTGTATGTTAATTGTTAGGGAGAATAAAGCCTGTCTTTCTCACAGTCAAGTGGGGCTTTCCATGTTGGACTGAAAAACACAAGCATACACAAAGCACTGCAGGGAAAGGAGGCTTTCGTCTGAGCCGAAGGCACAATTATGCATTCTTTATTGCCTCCATGTTCATACCACAGCCTTGCCAACAAGGAAAAGTACAAACATTGTAGCGACCTCTCCTGGCACCAAGATTTCTGATGGAAAAACAGCTCAGGAAAAATCCACTTAGGCCCTGGGTACTGGAGATGCAAATATTGATACTTGTTCTCCTTGCAGACCCTTTGGGGAATCCCCTTGCACGAACTGTTAAAATGCCCTCACGTGGAGCTTGCAGAATATTTTCTTTAAAATGCTTCTTAAGGAGTAAATCCAACACACTCCTTGCATGCCAGGCAAGCATGCCCAGAGTTTGAAGATATTTACTCGGATTCCGCCTTCTCTTCCCAAAGGATAACCTTGAGTTATCAAGGAAGGTACAAAATTGCCTCTGTCCACATTCAATACTTGGGAAGCTTCTGGAAAAGGGAGCACCGGGAGGGCTGCAATCGTCATGTCGAAAATAAGAGAAATAAATACTGCTGGAGAAGTCTTGCCTGCCTAACCTGAGACCTCTCCTGTGGCTCAGGAACTAAAAGCGGGAGAGTGGGGCTGTTCCCTGCGGTTATTTTTCCTGACTTTAAGTCTTCAACTTTAGACACTTATTTGACTTGTGATCGGAAACGCCCTTGTTTGGATTTTGAGTGTGGACGGGGAGCCTGGGAACATTTTTCTCAAATGGGACTTCCTTGACTTGGATAAATTTGTGCAGTTTTGAGATGAGGTTTTTCTCATGTCCTGATCTTCCATTCCAAAGAGATGCAGAGTATTCTGAAAGAGTCAGCTGTGGGCTTCCCTGGTGGCGCAGTGGTTGAGAGTCTGCCTGCCGATGCAGGGGACACGGGTTCGTGCCCCGGTCCGGGAAGATCCCACATGCCACTGAGCGGCTGGGCCCGTGAGCCATGGCCGCTGAGCCTGCGTGTCCGGAGCCTGTGCTCCGCAACGGGAGAGGCCACAGCGGTGAGAGGCCCGCGAAAGAGTGAACCCTCATGTAAACTATGCACATTGGGTGTTTATGATGTGTCAGGGTAGGTTCATCAGTTGTAACAAATGGACCACTCTGGTGGGGGGATGCTGATGATAACACGGGAAACTGTGTATATGTCGGGCTAAGGGTATGTGGGAACTCTCAGTTCCTTCCTCTCCATTTCACTGTGAATCTAAAACTGCTCTAAAAAATAACATCTATTAAAAAAAAAAAAAGAGTCAGCTGTGTGAATAAACCAGGCCGTCTGTTTGGCCATTTTAGTGCTTTATTCTGCTGTGTGTTGGCTTCTTCGCGTACAGCAATGCCCTTGGCGTTGGTTCATGGCTGTCATGTTGTAGGCGGACTCGGCATTTGTACCTGGGTTATTAAACTTCAGTTTTAAGAAACAAAAAAGTAAGACCAATTTCTCTCCCAAACTTAGAATATTTGCTGTCACCCACTTGCTTCCTCTCCAGGTGTCCCCTCCCAAAGCTATATTTTTACTTCTCCTTCCCAACCCTTGGGTTGTGTTGCACAAAATGGTAATGAGCCAAATGGAAATGTATTCCAGGCAAACCATAATTTTCAGAAGACACAGCTGCCATGAGCCGGCATACGACACGATGCTTCCTCCTGGCTGGGTTCTCTCCTGTTTAGGATTATGACTCTGGTCCCCTGTGGATTTGGAAAAACAGATTCTTCAACTGCAGACCTCTGCTTTAAGAGCCAAGCAGACCAGCTTGGAAGCCTCAGGCTTACAGAAACAGGAAGGCGGATTTATCCGACACAGAAATGAGCAGTCTCTGGGTTATTAACATTTGATGACACCAGCATTATAAATTAGTCCCTTTTGTAGCATGAATGGAACAGTTTTGGAACACAGGCAACGTCGGTAGATCCTGAAACAACCACCCCGAGATGTTTGTTATGTATCAGTGCTTTTCAACCAGGGGCGATTGTGGTCCCCAGGGAACATTTGGCAACACCTGGAGATGTTTGCTATGGGCATCCAGTGAGTAGAAGCCAGGGCTGCCGCTCAACATCCTACAGGGCCCAGGACAACCCCACAACAGAGAATTATCCAGCCCAAATGTCAGTGCTGATGTAGAGAAGCCCTGTAATACGCGTGTAATTGATGGTAACATTTGTTCTACCTAGGCTTTTAGTGGGGAAATCAAGGCCCAGACAATGTAAGTAACTAGGCCAATGTGATCTGGCCACTGCTAAAAAGCATCAGCCCTGAGATCAAAGCTCAGCTATCCCATCTGACCTCTGTATTAGGGTTCTCCAGAGAAACAGAACCAATAGGATACATATACCGAGATTCATTATAAGGAATTTGCTCGCGTGATTATGGAGGTTGAGTAAGGAAAAGTTGAGTTAGCAAACTGGAAACCCAGGAGAGCCAATGATATGGTTTCAGTCCAAGGCCAGCAGGCTGGAGACCCCAGAAGAGCTGATGTTTCACTTCAGGTCCAAAGGCAGGAAAAAGCGGATGACCCAGTGCAATCAGTCAGGCAGGAGGAGTTCCCCCTTACTTACTGACTCACAGGAGAGTCAATCTTTTTGTTTTACTCCGGCATTTGACGGATTGGATAAGACCCACCCACATCTGCTTTCCTCAGTCTCCTGATTCAAGTTTTCCTCTCCTCCAGAAGCACCCACACCAACACACCCAGAATGTTTGACCCAATATCTGGGCACCCTGTGGTCCAGTCAGGTGGACACGTAAACTCCCCATTACACCTCCTGACTTGATATCCAGTTGCTCTGTGTTTCTACAGCCCTTCATGTCCACAGAGTGATTCATGGACGGCAGCATCAGCAGCGCAGGGGATCTCATCCAAACGGCCAGCCCGGACCCATTGGTTTGTGAAGTGCTATGTTACACACATGGAAGGGGGTGGCGCGGGGGTGTGGGCATCTAAAAAAAACGATTTTACTATATTGATTCAGAGAGCCATCTGGTTAGTGTTTCCGTTACTCAACTTCATAATCGTTAGGGCTTTATTTATCATTTAAGAGGTGCCAAGAGCTACTCAGCTTTGCATGAGAAGCATATTTAACAATTAAAACAAGCACAAGCCCTTCAGAGCACAGGGCCCTGTCCATACCTTTGACTTCTAGTCATTGTGCCCTTTGAACATTCCAAAGGGACAGCAATTTTCAGCGATAGCACAGAAGATCATTTTGGGGAAAGAGGCCCTGTCCCAGCAAATCCTTGTTCCCCAGGACTTCTCTGCCAGCCCAGCTACCTCCCCAAGGTCAGCGTGATACTGCTGGCAGGAAGAATGTCCTCTGCTCCTACGCCCTGGGCTCCCTGGTGTTGAGGGTTGAATTATGTCCCCTCAAAAATATGTTCAAGTACCTATCCCTAGTATCTGTGAATGTGACCTTATTTGGAAATAGGGTCATTGCAGATATAATTAGCTAAATTACAATGAAGTCATACTGACGCAGGGTGGACCCTTAACCCAATATGACTGGTGTTCTTAGAAGAAGAGAAAGGACAGACACACAGGAAGAAGGCCATGTTATGGAGGCAGACACTGGAGTGATATGTCTACAAGCCAACGAATGGCAGAGATTGGCAGCAACACCTGGTGTTTATGTGTGTATATATATATAATGTATATCATATATATTATGTATATATATGATATACATAATATATATATAATGTCTCAATAAATTTATGTATTTTTGGGTGTGTTGAGTCTTCGTTGCTGCGCGCGGACTTTCTCTAGTTGTAGCGAGTGGGGGCTACTCTTTGTTGCGGTGCGCGGGCTCTAGGCACATGTTCTTCAGTAGTTGTGGCGCATGGGCTCAGTAGTTGTGGCTCACGGGCTCTAGAGTGCAGGCTCAGTAGTTGTGGCGCATGGGCTTAGTTGCTCCACGGCATGTGGGATCTTCCGGACCAGGGCTTGAACCCGTGTCCCCTGCATTGGTAGGCGGATTCTTAACCACTGTACCACCAGGGAAGTCCCATTCTCTAAAGCCTTTAAAGGGAGCATGGCCCTGCTGACACCTTGATTTCAGAATTCTAGCCTCCAGAACCATGAGACGATAACTTTCTATTGTTTCAAGCCACCCAGTCTGTGGTACTTTGCGTACCACGGTCCTAGGAAACTAATACTCCTGGAAACTTGTCCCTAGGCTCTTGCTTTTGCTTCAGGCAAGACTGAAATCTATAGAAGTGTCCTGATCAGTGCCAAGAAATCCCAGAAAACAGAAGCCTTCCATGACCGCCTCCAGAAATCCCACCAAACCCAGGAGCCCCAGGTATGACATGCTTGACTCGGTAAACAGTAATAGCTGACTTCCAACGTAGACCAGAAGTATCCAGTTTTACCATGTGCTGCACAAAGTTCCGATTTACCTTGGACCACTGGGTATCCAACCTGTAGATGAGGGTAATGACTCTTTATGGAAACATTTCAGCTAATCCCAAAGAAGCAGTGATGGAATCAGAATTAGAGTGAAGACCCCTCCCCCAGGGATTGCCTGGATCCTGGTGCTGAGCTTCAACGGTTGCTAAGATCACAAAAAGATAGACGATCAGACTTGATGTGCTTCCTCAGAAAAACACACCACCTGTGACGTAGCCTTGTCAAAAAGTCAAACCTGTATCGAGGGATCAAACCTGTAGATCTGGTTACCTGCTTCCAGGAAATACAGACGTCAGAGGAATAGTTAACATCTCGGGAATGCTATCAGCAAAATCCCAGCTGATATCCAACAATTTGACCTTGTTTCTTTCAGAAATAAACTCTAAGTGGGGGGGGGGGGGGTTGGGGGGGAAGGAGAGATGGAAAGGGAGCCTTTAGATGAAAAAAAAGACTAAAGAGACACAGGAACTAGCAGCACGGTGTGGGCCGTATTTGAATCCTGCTTCATACAACTGGAGAAAAACATCTGTGATATTTATGAGGCAACTGGAAATGTAAACACTCCCTGATAGTAGATGATATTAAGGAATTATTTCTTAAAATTTAGGTTGGATAATGGTATTCCAGTTTTTATAAAAAATAGGACATATAGTTTAGAAACACATTTGGAAATAATTATGGGAAATGTGATCTGTATATAAGATTTGTTTAAAAATAACATGGGTGATGGAGAGTGGGAATGAGTAGATTTGAGACAAGGGCATCATAAATTGATAATTGTTGAAGCTGGTGATGGGTCATGGGGGTCATCATAAAACCTCTACAATTCATATATACTTAAAAATGTCCATAATAAAAAATTTTTGAAAATTCCACTGGCATGCCATATAAACAGCTGAGTGGATAGAATCTGAATGTTGGGTGTTATGTCTATTGGTTTTCTACAGCTGCTGTAACAAATTACCACAAACATGGTGACTTGAAAGTATAGAAATTCATTAGAAGTCCAGAATGAGTCTCATTACGATAAAATTAATGTGTTGAAAGCGCTGCATTCCTTCTGGAGGATCTAGTGGAGATTCTGCATCCTTACCTTTCCCAGTATCTAGCGGCTGCCTGAATTCCTTGGCTCATGGCCTCTTCCAGCAATCATGTCCCTCCTCCACCTCGGCTTACATCTTACCTCTCCTTCCCTGACTCTGACCCCCTGCTTCCCTCATATGAGGACCCTTTTGACTACATTGGGCTCACCTGGATAATACAGAACAATCTTCCCATCTCAAGATCCTTAATTTAATCACATCTGCAAAGTTCCATTTGCCATGTAAAGTAACATCTGTCATGTAAGGAAACATAGCTTTTGGGAATTAGGACATGTCTGGACATCTTTTGGCAGGGGGATTATTCTGCCTACCAGGTATCTCAGATCGACATTTACCAACAATTTTTTGTTCAAAACAGAGACATCCGGTTATGAGTTCTGCATACTTCAACAGGGGTGATTTTGCCTCCCGGGGACATTTGGCAGTATCTGGAGACATTTAAAAAATGTTTTATTTTGTTGAAGTATAGTTGATTTACAATGTTGTGTTAATTTCTGTCGTACAGCAAAGTGATTAGAATATATATATATAAACATTGTTTTTCAGGGAATACCTGGAGACATTTTTGATTGTCAAGACCGGAGGTAAGGTCGGGGAGGGTAGGTGGGGGAGGAGGCGGTGCTACTGGAATCTATCTAGTTTGTAGAGACCATGTATTGTAGGCTGCTAAACCTCATACAAAGCAGAGGACGAGGGATCTACCAAGCCCCACATGTTACTAGTACTGAGGCTGAGCAACCCTGGGCAAGGAGCAACAGAAGGAAAAGAGCATGTTATATTCTCCACAATGTATCTGCAAAGAGCAAGAAATTAAGAAGTATTTCTTGAATGAATAAACAATTAGCTTGCTAATAAATACATTACACCTTCTCATCAATAAGACGACCTCAAATTCGGTGACCACAGCTGAGTCACCGAATTATATCCAAAAGTGAATATAATCCGGAATATCAAAAAAAGTATGTGTTCCTGCTGAAATCACAACAAGACAGACACCAAAGACCTGATGTGCCTCTAGGGAAGAAAACACCGCCAACCTATGAGACAGTTTTGCCCTAAAATCCAAACCTGATCTGATCAAAGCCTCTGGAAAGATTCCATGGATTCCAAAGATCTTATTTGCAGATAAAAGGGTATTGACATATCTTAGGATTCCTCTAGTGCAAAGGTCTTTAGAGCCAGAGAGAAAAGTACATATTTTGAGAACCATAGACCTGCAAAATCCAATCAAGGATAAAGCTGCCAGTCCTACAAATGTCCATGGGGTACATGGAAGACTCAGTAATGTGTACAGCTTAATTAAATTAAGGGTCAGGGTCTTGAGAGCACCTCCCGTGAAGTATAGCATCCTGGACATAACAATCATTTATAGGATTCAAGTGTCCCATTAGGGTCACTGACAAGAATCTAGCTAGGGGCCAGCCCAAATCCTGGGAATGTATGCAGGCTTGGTCATGGGATGGTAATTACTACCTGTAATGGAACGAATCTCTCAGCTCCAGGAGGATTTGGGAAAAGTACAGAAACTTTTAAGAGAATCAAAATATAGGATTCATATTTGGGGTAAAGAAGGAATCTCTGCGTATTTGGTATTTTATGCATTTGTAAAGTTTCAGAGAATTTCTGAGTTTTGGAAACCACTGTAAAATATATAATTGGGTAATTCATCTAAACATGATTTTAGTTGAAAACTAATTTCATATAGTATTGGAATATTTTAAAAGAGCTTAAATTTTACCATATTTATAAGTTTAATTTATTAGATTTTAAGGATATTTGCATACCTGGGAATGTATCTGTTAATTGAGACAATTGAAGTGATTAAAAAGGGAACTGGGTGTAATGTGTTAAGGGTTTTAAATGCACTTTAAAATTCATGAAAGTGTTTAATTACCTGAGTTTGCAAGTGGGATCAAATATTTTCCAAAGTCCTCTTAAAATTGGTTGCTATTATTTGCTAGACTTAAAAATGAATTTTAAAAGAGAATAATCAATTTTCTAGGCTGAACTTAAAAGGTTAAGGAAAAGCTACAATGAGATATCACCTCACACCTGTCAGAATGGTTATCACCAAAAAGAACACAAATAACAAATGCTGGGGAGGGTGTGCAGAAAAGGGAATCCTCTCACACTGTTGGTAGGAATGTAAATCAGTGCAGCCACTGTGGAAAACAGTTTGGAGGTTTCTCAAAAAACTAAAAATAAAACTACCATATGACCCCGCAATTCTACTGCTAGGCATATATCCCCAAAAAACCATGAACACTAATTGTAAAAGATATATGTCCCCCAGTGCTAGAGCAGCATTATTTACAATTGTCAAAATATGGAAGGGACTTCCCTGGTGGTCCAGTGGTAAAGAATTCACCTTCCGGGCTTCCTTGTGGCGCAGTGGTTAAGATTCCGCCTGCCAATGCAGGGGACACGGGTTCGAGCCCTCATCCGGGAAGATTCCACATGCTGCGGAGCAACTAAGCCCGGGTGCCACAAGTACAGAGCCTGCACTCTAGAGCCCACGAGCCATAACTACTGAACCCGCGTGCCACAACTACTGAAGCCCGCACGCCTAGAGCCCGTGCTCTGCAATAAGAGAAGCCACTGACTACGCACCTCAACGAAGAGTAGCCCCCGCTCGCTGCACCTAGAGAAAGCCCGCGCGCAGCAATGAAGACCCAGCACAGCCCAAAATAAATAAATTAATCAAAAAAAAAAAAAGAATTCACCTTCCGATGCAGGGGAAGTGTGTTCGATCCCTGGTCAGGGAACTAGGATACCACATGTCACAGGGCAACTAAGCCCACATGCCACAACTGCAGCGCCTCAACTAGAGAAGAGAAAACCCCCACACCACAACTAGAGAGAAGCCCGCACGGTGCAACGGAAGATCCCACATGCCGCAACTAAGATCCACCGCAGCCAAAAAACAAAGATATGGAAGCAACCTAAGTGTCCATCAACAGATGAATGAATAAAGAAAATGAGGGGGGGCTTCCCTGGTGGCGCAGTGGTTGAGAGTCTGCCTGCCAATGCAGGGGACACAGGTTCGGGCCCTGGTCTGGGAAGATCCCACATGACGCAGAGCAACTAGGCCCGTGAGCCACAACTACTGAGCCTGCACGTCTGGAGCTTGTGCTCCGCAACAGGAGAGGCCGCGACAGTGAGAGGCCTGCGCATCGCGATGAAGAGTGGCCCCCACTCGCCACAATTAGAGAAAGCCCACGCACAGAAACGAAGACCCAACACAGCCAAGAATAAATAAATAAATAAATAAATAAATAAATAAATAAATAAATAAATAAATAAATAAATAAATAAAAAGAAAATGAGGGGGCTTCCCTGGTGGCGCAGTGGTTGAGTCTGCCTGCCGATGCAGGGAACACGGGTTCGTGACCCGGTCAGGGAAGATCCCACATGCCGCGGAGCGGCTGGGCCCGTGAGCCATGGCCGCTGAGCCTGCGCATCCGGAGCCTGTGCTCCGCAACGGGAGAGGCCGCAGCAGTCAGAGGCCCGCGTACCACAAAAGAAATAAATAAATAAAGATGAGGTATATATATACAATGGAATACTACTCAGTCATGACAAGGAACAAAATAATGCCATTTGCAGCAACATGGATGGACTGGGAAGTTATTATGCTAAGTGAAAAAAGTCAGAGAAAGACAAATACTGTATGATATCGCTTATATGTGGAATCTAAAAACTACAACAAACTAGTGACTATAACAAAAAAAAAAGCAGACTCACAGATACAGAGAACAAACTACTAGTTGCCAAGTGGGGTGGGAAGGTGGGAAGGGCAATATGGGGTAGGGGATTAAGAGCTACAAAATATTATGTATACAATAAGCTACAAGGGGGAGTTCCCTGGTGGCCTAGTGGTTAAGATGCAGGGCTTTCACTGCCGTGGCCCAAGATCAATCCCTGGTCAGGGAACTGAGATCCCACAAGTTGTGGGATGCTGCCAAGAAAAATAAATAAGCTACAAGGATATATTGCACGGTGTGGGGAATATAGCCAAGATTTTATAATAACTATAAATGGAGTATAACCTTTAAAAACTGTGACTCACTGCATTGCACACCTGTAACTTATATAATATTGTACAGCAAGTACACTTTCATAAAAAATGTTAGAAAAAAAGTTAAGGGAAAAGTAGGCATTTGAACTTATAACTTAAATAAGTTGACTATCAGATTTGAAACTGAGCAGATCTTTTTTTGTGCACACACACACACACACACACACACCATTTTTGAGGGCATTAATCACTTCTGAAGGGCTGTGCAATGTCCAAATTACTGTGCTTACATTAAAAAAAAAATCACAAGTCCATCTTTGCAACCCTGTGCCAATAATATGATCAAATACCAATATTGTTTACCAAATAAATTCCACCCAAACTCAGAAACCTTACTCAGCCCTCCAGAGCCTGCATAGTGCTGAGAAGGTCTGATATGATTCAAAATGCATTCGTCCTAAGATGCTTGTTTCCGTTTTGGGTTTTTTTTTACATATTCTGAATCTAATTTTCTGCCTTTGTCATGTTCTCATCCATTTATGGATTTGCATGAGTGTGTGTGACTGGTTGTCATCTGAATAAATTATTTCATTCCTAACCAACTAATTTATGTTCCTTATAAAGGGCCAGCTTAACTCTATGCCAGTTTAACTAGAGAGTGTTGATGGGGGTTCCAAATAAGCCTGTTTGCAGCCGGAACGTGCTTTGGAAGGTACTGAGCTCTGATTGGTTGAATTCTACCGTGGTCTAATCGTGGCCCACCACAGTGAGAGTCACACTCTGTGGTCCACAGAGTAGCACCATCTGGCCTCACTTGGATCTCCGCACGTTCACATTTACAAAGCATTGGCTACACAAGAATTCAGGTAACAGTAATCACTGTTGCTGTGATATTGTGCTGTTTGAGTTTCCTGCTCAGCAGACGACATAGTTCCATTTATTTCTTTTAAATGAAAAGATGACAAGTTGCAATTCAGTTAACTCTGTAAATTGTCTCTACAAATTATTAAATTACATGTGTATATTGAGTTCTCACAAATGGCACTTGGATGACTGGAACATGAACATGTCACATTAATAGCTGGTCAGAAGTCTCCCATGATATGGAAAGGGGTGGGGGGTATCATAATCCGTTGAGGCCCTAGCACCCCGGAAGCTCCAGGAAGTGTGGTGAGCTCCAGCCAACTCAGCTACTATCACCCTAGGTAAAGTTCTGGGTAGATTAATGAAGGGCACAAATGCATTTCTGTTCCTCACATCAAGAAGGGAGTCCATTTCCCCTCTTCCTTTTAAAAAAATTTTTAGCTTATTTATCTTGCTTTTTATTACGACATCGTCACATACATGCAATATTTCCCATCTTCTAGAATGAGCACACCCATGGCTTTCTTTGACTGATATAATATGGTAGAAGTGAAGTTCTGGGACTTCCAAACCCAGGCTTAAGAGAACGGGTGCTTCAACTTTCTTGCTCTTAGGAGTCAGCCACCATGTAAGAAGTCTGATGACTTTGAGCCCGCCATGCTATCAGGCAGCCCAGGAGAACCATGTGGAAAGAGCATTGAGGGGCCAGACTCTGGGAGGTAAGGCTTCTTGCACCATCCATCCCAGACAGCTGCGCAGCCCCGTGCATGACTGTGGCCCATGCCACGTGCAGCCAAAGAATCCCCTCGCTGAGTCCTGCCTGACCCACAGAATCATGAGCAAACAATAAAATATTGTTGTTTAAGCCATTAACCTTGAAGGTGATTTGTCACATAGCAATAAATATTTGTGACAAATGCACGGACCTGTCTCACAGCCGCTTACCTCCTATTCATCACAGAATAGGTCTTCCAACCTAAGAGGAGTTCCTCCCCCTAAAGCAGGGGAAAAAAGGTGATGAGGAAAGCAACGAAAACTGAGTGATAGAAGAAGAGCTAAGAAACAGAAAATGAGAAAATGCCAAAGACATGTTGGCCTGCTCTGATGTAACTCTATGTTCCCAGATGTGGCCAAGCAGTGCCCACCCCCATCACTATTGTTTTCTTTCTAAAATTTGTGTTAAAGCATAACTTATTGACTGGTAAGCGCACAGATCGTTAAGTGTAAACCTCCAAGAATTTTTTTTTTTTAACATCTTTATTGGGGTATAATTGCTTTACAATGGTGTGTTAGTTTCTGCTTTATAACAAAGTGAATCAGTCATACATAAAAATATGTTCCCATATGTCTTCCCTCTTGCGTCTCCCTCCCTCCCACCCTCCCTATCCCACCCCTCCAGGCTGTCACACTAACAAACGTAGTAAGGTAGATAGCTAGTGGGAAGCAGCCGCATGGCACAGGGATATTGGCTCAGTGCTTTGTGACAGCCTCCAAGAATTTTTACAAACCAAACTCATGCACCTGACTGACAGCCAGATCAGCACTTCAGATGCCCCCTCCTGGCCTCTTCCAGTTACTACACTGACCCTCTTCGGGTTACCACTCTCCTGACTCCTGTTTCTCAACGTTCTATCTGGAACATGCATACTACATGTAATCTTTCGTTTCTGGCTTCTTTTTCTCAACTTTACGTTTGCGAGAGTCATTCACTCTGTTGTGTGTAGTTGTAGTTCATTTGGTGTGGGATGGTTAGTATCAGTGTACGATTACAGCACAATGTCTTTGTGTATAGGCGGATTTTATCTAAAACACAGGTCAGCAAACCTTTTCCGTGCATATTTTAGGCACTGCAAGCCGTAGATCTGTCACAACTACTCTCTGCCATTGCAACTTGAAAGCAACATAGATAACACGTAAACGAATGGATCTAGTTGTGTACCAATAAAATACTGTCTTTATTGTTACTGAAATTTGAATTTCATAGAATTCTCATATGTCACACTATTTTATTCTTCGTTGGATTTTTTTCTAACCTGTTAAAAATGTAAAAAATACTGTTTCTACGCTATATGTTTAGTCTAAGCAGATGGTTTTTTTTTTTTCTTTTTAAGTTTCCAAATGTTGATGAGAGTGCAGGAAAACAGGAACTCTCAGGGAATGCACCAAAGAATGGTGCATTCTTTGAGGTGGCCAGTGGGGCATTATACATCAAATACTTTAAAACCGTTCATACTCTTTGACCATTTCTAGGCATTTATCCAAAGAAAGTAACCAGAGATGTGCATGAAGATTAATGGGCAAAGATATTCCTCATAGCATTATTTATGATATTGAAAAATTGGAAACAGACTCCAACGTTCAGTTCTGGCAATTGGGTGGATTGATATAATGCATCCCGTGCTCCTCATATTTCTACAAATACACAGACTGCTGTATAAAATATGATACAAATATTAAATACACTGACTAGCTAGAGAGAAGCATCACTTTCCTGGGTCAGAATGGAAATGTATGCCCACATAGACCCTCACCATTAGGAGCTGGGGTTTTAATACCAGCACAGAAATAAAAGACATGACATTGACCCACCAAGACAGGAAGCTGGAATTGAGACCCCTGCATAAAGCTGGAACAAGAACTTCCTGCCTCCTTTATGAAAGGGAGGACTAGGGAAATGTCTCATCCTCCCAAAAGAGGTAGTGAGGAACTTTGTCTCTTGTGGGCTCTCCAAGGGAGGCGTCCTCCAAGGGGACATTTTAAAAGTATTAAGTCTTCCAATCCATGAATGTGGGATGTGTTTTCATTTACCCATGTCTTCTTTAATTTCTCTCAGCTGTGTCTCGTAGTTTTTATTGCACGTGTTTCTCACCTCTTTAATCAAGTCCTAAGTATTTTATTCTTTTTGATGTTTTTGCAGATGGAATTGTTTTTGTAAATTTCCCTTTCAGGTCATTGATTACTCGTGTAGAGAAATACAACTGATTTTTGTGTTTTGATTATGTATCCTGCTACTTTGCTCAATTCATTTATTAGTTCTAACAGGTTTTTTGGGTGGAATCTTTAGGGTTTTCTGCATACAGGTATACCTCATTTTATTGCACTTTGCCTTATTTTGGTTTTTACAATAATGCGGTATTCGAAGGTTTGTGGCCACCTTGCGTCAAGCATTTCTATGGGTGCCATTTTTCCAAAAGCATTTGCTCACTTTTGTGTCTCTGTGTAAAATTTGGTAATTCTTGCAATATTTCTGTTAATATTTCTCGGAATATTTTCTATTGGTATAATATTTTCACGGTGATCTGTGATCAGTGATCTTTGATGTTACTACTATAACTTGCTGAAGACTCAGATGATAGCATTTTTTTTAGCAACAAAGTATCTTTTACCTCAGGTATGTAACACTGCTTTTCAGACATAATGCTGGTGCACACTTAATAGACTACAGTATAGTGCAAACATAACTTTAAAAGAAATTTTTTGTATTTTTGGCTGTGCCACATGGCATGTGGGACCCTAGTTCCCCAACCAGGGAGCAAACCGGGCCCCCTGCAGTGGAAGCACGGAGTCGTAACCACTGGACCTCCAGGGAAGTCCCCAAACATAACTTTCATATGCACTGGGAAACCAAAAAATTCATGTGACTGGCTTTATTGTGATATTCACTTTTTTGTGGATTTTTGGAACCAAATCTGCAGTATCTCCAATGTATGCCCATATAAGGTCATATCATCTGCAAATAGAGATCATCTTTTTTTCTAATTTGGAAGGATGTTTTCTTGCCTAATTTCTCTGGCTAGAACTTCCAGTACTTTGTTGAATAGAAGTGGTGAAAGTAGGCAGCCATGCCTTGCTCCTGATGTGAGAGGAAAAGCGTTCGGTTTTTCACCACTGAGTATGACATTTGCTGTGGAATTTTCATATGTGGCTTTTATTATGTTGAGGCAGATTTTTTCTATTCCTAGTTTGAGTGTTCTTATCATTGAAGGGTAATGAAGTCGATGAGTGCTTTTTCTGCATCAACTGAGATCATTATGTGCTTTTCCCCTTTATTTTCTTACTGTGGTGTATCACATTGATTGATTTTTATATGTTGAACCATTCTTTCATCCCAGTTATAAATCCCACTGGTCATGGTGTATAATCCTTTTAATATGCTGCTGAATTCAATTTGCTAATATTCTGATGAGAATTTTTGCATCAATGTTCATAAGGGATATTGGTCTGCAGTTTTCCTGTCGTGTCTTTGTTCTGGCTTTGCTATAAGGATAATTGTGGCCTCATAGAATGAGTAGGAAGTGTTTCTCTCCTTCAGTTTTTTTGGAAAAGTTTAAGAAGGACGGTATCAGTTCTTTAAATATTTGGTAGAATTCCCTCATGAGGCCATCAGGTCCAGGGCTGTTTTGTTGGTGGTGGTGGGAGATTTTTGATTATTCATCCAATCTCATTACTGTTTATAGGTTTTTCAGATTTTTTGTTTCTTCATGATTTAGTCTTGGTAGCTTTTGTGTTTCTCAGAATATGTCCATTTCATCTAAGTTATCCATTTTGTTGGTGAACAATCGTTTGTAGTACTCTCCTATAATCATTTTTATTTCTGTAGAGTCAGTAGCAATGTTCCCACTTTCACTTCATTTCTGATTTTCATAATTTGAATCTTCTCTCTTTTTTTCTTAGGTCATCTAACCAAAGGTTTGTCAATTTTGTTGATCTTTTCAAAGAACCAACATTTGGTTTTATTGATTTTCTCTGTTGTTTTTCTATTCTCTATTTGTTTATCTCTGCTCTAATCTTTAGTCCCTACCTTCTGCTAGCTTTGAATTTAGTTTGTTCGTTCTTGCTAGTTCCTTAAGTTGTAAAGTTAGGTTGTTGATTTGAGATTTTTCTTGTTGATTAGTGTAAGCATTTATAGCTATAAATTTCTCCCTTTTTCTGTGTCCCATAAGTTTTGATTGTTGTGTTTTCATTTTCACTGGTCTCCAAGTATTTCCTAATTTCCCTTGTGATTTCTTCTTTGATCCATGGCTTGTTTAAAAGTGTTGTTTAATTTTCACAAGTTTGTGAAATTTCCAGTTTTCCTTCTCTTATTGATTTCTAACTTCATCTCATTGTGGTCAAAGAAGATACTTCGTGTGACATCTGTCTTTTTAAGTCTACTGAGACTTAATTTGTGGACTAACATATGGCATATCCTGTAAAATATTCCATGTGCATTTGAGAATGTGTACGCCATTGTTGTTGGGTGGAGTGTTCTGTTAGATCTGGTTGGTTTATTGTGTTCTTTAAGTCCTCTATTTCCTTGCTGTCTTCTGTCTGGTTGTTTTATTATTGTGAGTTCGGTATTGAAGTCTATGACTATTATTGTAGAAAAGTCTATTTCTCTGTTCAGTTCTGTCCATTTTTGCTTCATCTATTTTGATGCCTGTCATTAGGTGCATAAATGTTTATAATTGGTGTATCTTCTTGCTCTGTTGGAACTTCTATTAATATATAATGTCCTTCTTTATCCCTTGTAAACTTTTTTTGATTTAAAGTCTATTTGTCTGATATTAGTAGAACCACGCCTGGTCTCTTTTGTTTGTTATTTGCAGGGAATATCTTTTTACATCCTTTCATTTTCAATCTATTTGTGTCTTTGGATCTAAAGTTAGAATCTTATAGACAGCATATAGTTGGATAAAGTGTTTTTATCCATTCTGCTCCCACAAGCTCTGTGCAAGCTGCTCCAGGAACACTGCTCAGCTGCCTGCCTTAGGGCTCCGGGTTGAGAACCCTTAGCTGCTACTGCACTAAGAGCTGAAAGTGACTGAAATTAACCACAATTTACCCTCCAAGCCTTCCACTGCAAGTTGCAAGCCTTCCATATACTAGAGTTCCAAATAGCTACATCAGACAGATTCTGCCAATGCAACTGTTGTTTAGGTAGGAAGACAGATCCCTGGTGCTTCCTACTCTGCCACAGTCCCAGAAGCCCCCAATGGTTATATCTTATGTAATTACAAACCCAGGAAATTAACATTGGTACAAAGTGTGTATAGTTCTATGCCATCACATGCACAGATTTGTGTGATCACAGTCAAGATACAGAGCTATTCCATTACTACAGAGATCTCTCTACTGCTACCCCTTTATAATCACAGTCCCCTGCCCCACACCATCCTTAACCCCTGGCAGCCACTCATCTTTTCTCCATCGCAATAATTTTGTCATTTCAAGAATATTATGTAAATGGGGTTACATTATATGGAACTGTTTGGGGTTTTTTTTCATGCAGCATATAGTGCCCTTGGGATCCATCCAAGGTATTTCATGGATCGATAGTTCATTTTTGCTGTTGTTTTTACTTTTAAGTTATATTCCATGGTATAAATGTACTACAGTTTAACTATTCACGTGTCATAGAACATTTTTGGCTGTTTCTAGTTTTTAGCTATCACCCATAAAGCTGCTTTGAATAACTGTGTGCAGGTTTTCATTTCTCTGGGATTAGTGCCCATGAAACAGTGGGTAACCGTTAGTTAACTCCATTTCACCTGTAACCTGCCTTCAGTAACCAAGGTCGTTTTAATTGTTTAACTGAGGACTTGCCTGTCCTCCAAGCAGCGGGTAGCCTAAACAATAAGATGTTTGCCCGACTTGTCGTCCAGGAACTTGGAATCAGTTGTGTCTAGTTAGAGCGGAGCTCGTTAAGACTGGATAGGACCACCGACCCTCCAACTGGGCATGCGAGAGTGACCTTTTGATCCCGCAGAGCTCCCGTTACACCTGCACGGAGCACTTACCGCACCTTTTTCTAATCACCTTTCCCCGTGCTCCCGGCGCTCTCCACGCCTCACACCCCCCTGCTTTTTTGTTGTTGTTGCGGTACGCGGGTCTCTCACTGTTGTGGCCTCTCCCGTTGCGGAGCACAAGCTCCGGATGCGCAGGCTCAGCAGCCATCATGGCTCACGGGCCCAGCCGCCCCGCGGCATGTGGGATCTTCCCGGACCGGGCACGACCCCGTGTCCCCTGCATCGGCAGGCGGACTCTCAACCACTGCGCCACCAGGGAAGCCGCCCTCTGCTTTATTATTAGTTATCCCCTTGCCTTCAGGGAGGTGGATGTGACGCTAGTTTTCCCGTTTCCTCGCTTGGCTGCCTTGCGAGTAAACCCTGTCTTTGCTGCAAACCTCGGCGGCTCAGCGTTTTGGCTTTGCTGCGCTTCGGACAAACAAGCCTGGCTTGGGAACACCCTGGAGTGGGGCTGTTGGGGCGAATGGTAAGTGTATATTTAGATGTTTAAGAAACTGCCACAACATGTTCTACAGCGGTTGTACCGTTCTGTGTCGCTACTACAGATGTCTAGTCGGGTTTCTCCGCATCCTCAGCAGCATTTGGTGTTGTCACTATTTGTTTTAAATTTTAGTAGGTGTGTAATGACATTTCATTGTGGTTTCAATTTGTAGTTCCCAAATGGCTAATGATGTTGAAGATCTTTTCACGTGTTTGGCATCTGTATATCCTCTTCAGTGAAATGTCTCTTCACATCTTTTCCGATTTTCCAGTTGGATTGTTTGTTTTTTTCTGTTGAGGTGTGAGAGTTTGCTTTCGTTTGGCCCCGCCTGTAGTAGTGAAGGCTTTGGGTTGCCTCCCCAGCTTCCCCTCACTCTCCAGTCTACCTAAGGGAATCCAAATGTTGGTCAGGTATCCACCCCTGCACTGCACGGCGTGTTTCTTGAAGGGAAAGCCAACTCCTTCTCTTGCCCTAAGAATCAACTCAGTATGATTGACGTTATTAACCTCTGCCTTGTTGGTAATGTTTTCAGGAAAACCAGTGTGACCCAATGCCAGCTGCTGCTATGTGACGGGGGTGTGTGGTGGGGAGTCTGATAGGAAGACTTCTGGGAGAAATTTCCCCTCTTTTTAACCGAGAGTCATAGGACAATATTATTTATCTCTTCCTCTTGACATTGACAAGTTTGGATGAGATACTGCTGCAAATGTCTTGCTTCAAAAGTGTTGATTAAACTAGTACAAAGGATGGTAGAAAAGAGAAATGTGAAAGTCCAGGCATAGTGACATCATGAAGATGATGATTCAGCCAACCTTGAGGACAGTTACATCTGGACTTTCTATTAAAAGAGATCGAAGTTTCCACTTTCCTTATTGTTTGATCCACATAAGTCACGGTTTCTGACACTTGCAGCTCTAAATATTCTCATAGAAATGCCCGCCCTCTGGCCTGTTGTTGTTGTCGAGGTTAGTGGTTGCGTTTCTGTTTTCTTTTTAAACCAACCCTGCCCCGACATTGCTCCAATGACTCATTATTATTGTCGCTGTTTCTCTTGAGCTAATGGACGTTCGTAGAAGCCAGCACACAACAACCAGTCAATACACACGTGGAGCACTTATTAATACAAATACGGCCCGGGTAAAAGGACCCAAAGCAAGTCTGAACACATAGCAAAAAATCAATATCAGACAGACCATGCTTATGGAGGGAAAGGCAAACCCCATTCCAAGAGAAGTTTGCAGAGCACAAAACCATTCTCAATGCCGGACGCCTAACATCCCCGCTGCTTTCCCGGTGGGGGCTTCAGGGGGAGGGGAGAAGGCAGGCGGTGTGGACTGACCCCCTGGCTCCCGCCCTGCGGAGGGAGCTGGCCCCGTCTCTCCACCAGGGCTCAGCTCCTAGGCTTACAGCTCAGTTCCTGGGCTCTGCTCGTCCCCGACAAGTCAGAAAGTGCGCAGGCGCTGTGATTTTACCCTCCTGCAAGCTCACGAGTCAGCCTGCCTGGCTTTCAGCCCTGGTCAGAGACACGGACTTCATTACAGCAAAAGGCAGCAGCCCCAGCAGTGTCTTGACGTGACACCCAGCTCCCCGGTTCCCACGGGGCGACGGAACAAGAGCGCCGTCACCTGCCCGTGGTGGGGACGCGGCAGAGCACAGGAGCCCTGAGTTAGGAGCCGAGCTGTCAGCAGGGCTGCTGCTGGCCCGCCCTCCTCTCCTCCGGAGAGATGACTCTCCCTGGGATGCAAGCCAAACTCCCAGGGCCTGAGCTGGAGGCTCTGCAGCTTTGTTGCCCTGGAAGGCGAGCAGAGTTCTCCCCGCTGAGAAGGAGAATGCCGAGGGACCCGGATGGCTCCGGGAGTGCCACGTCCTTAGTCTGTCATATCTACTCTCTCCAGCTCTCTGGGCTGGCTGCTGTCCTCCCATCCACACGGAAACGCCCAGAAAGCTAGGGAGAGTGGTCGCCCACACTGGCCCTGGCACTTGAGGTGGGAAGTGGTGAGCACCACCCACTGTTGCCCGGCTCGGGTGCTGCACTGTCCCTCGGTGCCTGTCCCCAACCCGTCCGTGCGTTTGTCAACAGTCCCTGTATTAAGCCCTCCTTACTTAATTTTATTTTTGGCTCCGTTCGGTCTTCGTTGCGGCGAGCGGCGGCTACTCTTCGTTGTGATGCACAGGCTTCTCATTGTGGTGGCTTCTCTTCTTGTGGAGCACAGACTCTAGGCGCGTGGGTTTCAGTAGTTGTGGCACGCGGGCTCAGTAGTTGTGGCTCACGGGCTCTAGAGCGCAGCCTCAGTAGTTGTGGCGCACGGGCTTAGTTGCTCCATGGCGTGTGGGATCTTCCAGAACCAGGGCTCGAACCCGTGTCCCCTGCATTGGTAGGCGGATTCTTAACCACTGCACCACCAGGGAAGCCCAAACTCTCCGTAAATTACCGGGTTTGTGCATGCCACGTGCTTTCTCTAGACACCCAGTCTGAATCAGACATAGATACACAATTTGTACAAATGGATAAGAAAAAGGTAAAGAACCCAAGCAGGTAATAAGCAAAGGCAATGGATTCACAAAAGACAAAACCTTGTTGCCAGTGACCACGAAGAGATGCTTAATCTCCGAGATGCTTAAAGCCCTGCCTCCTACCACAAAGAGGAAGTGAGGAAATGGGACTAATTCACGACCCGCTGAATTGAAAATTGGTAATTCAGGAGTGCGATTCAGCAGTAGCCAGTAGAGCTGAAGGGGATGACACTTTCGAACCCGCCATTCCTCTGCTGGAATCCCAAACTTAATTCTTCTCTAGGTATAACAGCTAGAGAAGCTGTGTGCACCTGCCCCATCAAAAGGGCAGTGATACTCAATGATTAGAAACCACCTAAATGCTTATCAATAGGGAATGTGTTAATAAATTCTATTTATAAATTATAATACCTTAAAGCAGTTAAAGTTAACTAGGTCTAAAGCAACAGGGGTTAAATCATAATGTTAAGCAAATATAGGACATGCCTTGGTGATTACATTTATGTGTAGAATTTAAAAGCTCAGGACAATACTATATTGTTTACAGAACATACTTTTGTAATTGAAGCCTGAGATGAAGGATAGGAAAAATAAGCACCAACTTCAGATCAGAGGTGACTTTGGGGATGGAAAGAGAGAAATTAATTGGACATGGGGACCTCCAACCCTACCTGTAAACCTTTCTTTCTTCAAAATATCTGAAGTAAAAATGGCAACGATTAACATCTATCAAATTCGAGTAGTGATTAATTGGGTGGTATAGTTTTCTATGTATATTTTATACATGGGAAATCTTTTATACTTTAAAGGCAGTTAAGACACCTAAATGACCAGTTTAAGTCAGGGAACCAAGGTACAGCGAGTCCACAGGCTGGAACACCAGGCGGCCTTTAGAAACCACCATGTCAGAGAACTTAGGGAAGCAGGGAAATGCTCAAGAGACATTTGATGTGAAGCGTAGATTAGAAAATTATTGTATGGGGGACTTTTTGTCAGCAGACTTAAAAAAAAAATGACCCTTCCTCTTTTCATCACACATAGAAATGTGACGATAAATGCCAGATGGTCCCTTATTATAGGTGACTTGTCTTTTCTCCAATATATCAGTTTTTACAGTGAATATATAGTCAGTTATCAGAAAAGTAAACAATCTAATGATTAATTTGTACCAGCAGCCTGTCAAAATAAACAACTGAAGAGCAGCATTCAATTTCAGACCAAACACCTTGAAATTATTTTTGCTATTTACTGTCTTATGCTGCCCTCCGATGGAGAAATAGAAGAATGCTTATGAACGTAGAGCAATTTATAAAATGCAGATGTGTTCTTCACATGTTGATAAAGATACTATATAACTTTATTAAAAATTAATACATGTGCAATATAAAAAACTTTCTATAGTTGCAGCGAGCGGGGGTGGGGGTCTACTCTTCATTGAGGTGCGCAGGCTTCTCATTGCAGTGGCTTCTCTTGTTGCAGAGCACGGGCTATAGGCACGCGGGCTTCAGTAGTTTTGGCTCTCGGGCTCAGTAGTTGTGGCTCGCGGGCTCTAGAGCACAGGCTCAGTAGGTGTGGAGCACAGGCTTAGTTGCTCTGTGGCATGTGGGATCTTCCTGGACCAGGGCTCTAACCCGTGTCCCCTGCATTGGCAGGCGGATTCTTAACTACTTTGCCACCAGGGAAGTCCCTAGAATTTGGTTTTGATACTCGATTTTTGCTTTGTTTATCTATCTTCAAGCCTCTACTTTTACAAATACCTAGTAGTTTGACCCTTGTTCAGAGACTGCTTCAAGTTCATTCTTTCTTTTTTTTTTCTGTTTTCTTTCTTTCTTTGTTTCTTTCTTTGTTTCTTTCTTTGTTTCTTTCTTTGTTTCTTTCTTTCTTTCTTTCTTTCTTTCTTTCTTTCTTTCTTTCTTTCTTTCTTTCTTTCTTTCTTTCATACTTTTATTTAAAAAGGTTGCAATGAAAATCATATATATAATCTTGGTGAAATTATAAATATTTCTACAATATAAATTCCAAACAGGGTCTTGCTCAGTGGCTCGATGCATTTATAAATTTACTAGATATTGTCAAATTGTCCTTCAGAAAGTTGCATCACTTTATGCTTTCACAACAATGCATGAGCACTCATTTTCCGATCGCCCATCCTCAAACTGGAGGATATACAACTTTTTCATTGACCTTTCGGCAATTTGCAAGGTTAAGAAATTATATTCCATTATTGTTTGGGCTTTCATTTCTTTCATTACCAGTGAGGTTCAACACTTCCCCCTGTTTTTTGGTGATTGGTGTTTCTTTGTACCCTTTGCTTACTTCATCTTTGTCTTCTATTGGGTTTTTCGTCTTCTTTTTTTAACTTTTGATTTTGAGTTCTGCATAAATTAGGTGAATCAGCCCTCTGTCCTGTATCTTCCAAGTATTTCTCAATTGTCATTTTATAATTCCTTGTTTCTTTATTATTTATTTTTGGCATGCAGGGATTTTACATCATTACATGGAAAATTTTATAAAGTTTCCCTTTTTAGCTTCTGGACAAAGATGACTTAAAATAAGAAATTCAGATAACCAACAAGATGCTAGGAAGCTAGAGGGTGTGGTTGGAAGAAGTTGGGAGGGGGTTAGCGCCCGTGATGGGCAAAGATGAAGACAGGTTGCGTGGGGCTGCACCTGGGAACCAAGGCAGATAAGTCAGGCATAGGCTTGGTCATCCGTGTGAAGCCAACGAGGACACATCTCTACAGCTGTGATTAGAGTGCTCTGGGGGCCCCATCAGGTGCTCAAAGCCACGGTCACAGGAGGGGAGCACAAGTGGGGAGCTGTTGCTGCCCAGTGGGCCTTTCTCCCTTGGGCAAGAGGGCAGGCGATACTGCTTTTATTATGGAGAACATAGCATGTGGATATTGGAAAAGAGAACTTGGTTAATTAGTGCATGGAATATGAAACAGTGAATAAAAACCATGTTTAATTCCACCACAGTTAATATTTTAGCCCACTTTCTCTCCATCTTTTTTCAGCTCGTTTTTTAAAACATCTTTATTGGAGTATAATTGCTTTACAATGGTGTGTTAGTTTCTGCTTTATAACAAAGTGAATCAGTTATGCATATACATATATCCCCATATCCCCTCCCTCTTGCATCTCCCTCCCTCCCACCCTCCCTATCCCTTGCCTCTAGGTGGTCACAAAGCACCGAGCTGACCTCCCTGTGCCATGTGGCTGCTTCCCACTAGCTGTCTATATTTTATATTTGGTAGTGTATATATGTCCATGCCACTCTCTCACTTTGTCCCAGCTTACCCTTCCCCCTACCTGTGTCCTCAAGTCCATTCTCTCCATCTGTGTCTTTATTCCTGTCCTGCCCCTAGGTTCATCAGAACCATTTTTTTTTAGATTCCATATATATGTGTTAGCATACGGTATTTGTTTTTCTCTTTCTGACTTACTTCACTCTGTATGACAGTCTCTAGGTCCATCCACCTCACTGCAAATAGCTCAATTTCGTTTCTTTTTATGGCTGAGTAATATTCCATTGTATATACGTGCCACACCTTCTTTATCCATTCATCTGTCGATGGACACTTAGGTTGCTTCAATGTCCTGGCTATTGTAAATACTTCAGCTCATATTTTTAAAGTTGGAATTATGCTTCATATGCATTTTGGTTTTCATTATTCTTTTTTTAAATTTTATTTATTTTATTTTTTGCTGTGTTGGGCCTTTGTTGCTGAGCGCGGGCCTTCTCTAGTTGCGGTGAGCGGGGGCTACTCTTTGCTGTGGTGTGTGGCTTCTTATTGCAGTGGCTTCTCTTGTTGCGGAGCATGGGCTCTAGGCACGTGGGCTTCAGTAGTTGTGGTGCGCTGCCTCAGTGGTTGTGCTGCACGGGCTTTGTTGCTCTGCGGCATGTGGGATCTTCCCAGACCAGGCCTCGAACCCATGTCCTCTGCATTGGCAGGTGGATTCTTAACGACTGCGCCACCAGGAAAGCCCCAATCCATCTTATACCTTGATGCATTTTGTGGTAAATTGCAGACATTAGTACATGTCTCCTTAAGTATTTCAGCAAGCATGACATTAACTAGTGAGCCGTATTTGTTTACAGTGCTTGTCTTTGAATGTAAACTTTACACAGAGTAAAATACACCAATCATTTCTTTTTCTCTCGCTCATTTTATTATTATTTTTTATTGAAGTGAAGTTGATTTACAATGTTGTGTTAATTTCTGCTGTACAGCAAAGGGATTCAGTTATACATATATATATATATATATATATGTTCTCTTTTTATATTCTTTTCCCTTATGGTTTATCATAGGATAGTGAATGTAGTTCCCTGTGCTATACAGTAGGGCCTTGTTTATCTATTCCATGTATAATAGTTTATATCTGTTAACCCCAACCTCCCATTCTATCCCTCCCCCAACCTCCTCCCCCTTGGCAACCACAAGTCTGTTCTCTATGTCCATGAGTCTGTTGCTGTTTCATAGATATGTTCATTTGTGTCATATTTTAGATTCCACATATAAGTGATATTGTATGGTATTTGTCTTTCTCTTTCTGACTTATTTCACTTAGTATGATAATCTCTAGTTGCATCCATGTTGCTGCAAATGGCATTATTTTGTTCTTTTTTATGGCTGAGTACTAGTCCATTGTATACATGTACCACATCTTCTTTATCCATTCATCTGTCAGTGGACACTTAGGTTGTTTCCATGTCTTGGCTATTGTGAATAGTGCTGCTATGAACATAGGAGTGCATGTATCTCTTTGGGTTAGAGTTTTGTCTGGGTATATGCCCAGGAGTGGGGTTGCTGGATCATACGGTAATTCAATTTTTAGGTTTTTTGTTTGTTTGTTTTTCTGTACGCGGGTCTCTCACTGTTGTGGCCTCTCCTGTTGCAGAGCACAGGCTCCGGACGCGCAGGCCCAGCGGCCATGGCTCACGGGCCCAGCCACTCCACGGCATGTGAGATCTTCCCGGACCGGGGCACGAACCCGTGTCCCCTGCATCGGCAGGCAGACTCTCAACCACTGCACCACCAGGGAAGCCCAATTTTTAGTTTTTTAAGGAACCTCCACATCTGTTCTCCAAAGTGGCTGTACCAATTTATATTCCCACCAACAGTGTAAGAGGGTTCCCTTTTCTCCACATCCTCTCCAGCATTTGTTATTTGTAGAGTTTTTCATGATGGCCATTCTGACCAGTGTGAGATGGTACCTTATTAAAGTTTTGATTTTCATTTCTCTGATAATTAGTGGTTTTGAGCATCTTTTCATGTGCCTATTAGCTATTTGTATTTCTTCTTTGAATAAATGTCTTTTTAGATCTTCTGCCCCTGTTTTGATTGGTTCATTTATTTTTTTGTTGTTGAGTTGTATGAGCTGTTTATATATTTTGGAAATTAAGCCCTTCTCAGTTGCATTGTTTGCAAATATTTTCTCCCGTTTTGTAGGTCGTCTTTTCGTTTTGTTAATGGTTTCCTTTGCTGCGCAAAAGCTTGTATGTTTGATTAGGTCCCATTTGTTTATTTTTGCTTTTATTCCTATTGCCTTGGGAGACTGCCTAAGAAAACATTGGTACAATTTATGTCAGAGAATGTTTTGCCTGTGTTCCTTTCTAGGAGTTTTATGGTGTCATGTCTTATGTTTAAGTCTTTAGGGCATTTTGAGTTTATTTTTGTGTACAGTGAGAGGGTGTGTTTTAAATTCATTGATTTACATGCAGCTGTCCAACTTTCCCAGCACCACTTGCTGAAGAGACTTTTTCCCGTTGTATATTCTTGCCTTTTTTGTCAAAAATTAATTGACTATAGGTGTGTGGGTTAATTTCTGTGTGCTCTGTTCTGTTCCATTGATCCATATGTCTGTTTTTGTGCCAATACCATGCTGTTTTGATTACTGTACCTTTGTAGTATTGTCTTAGGTCTGGGAGGGTTATGCCTGTTGCTTTATTCTTTTTCTTCAGGATTGCTTTGGCAATTCTGAGTGTTTTATGGATCCATATAAATTTTATGATTATTTGTTCTAGTTCTGTGAAAAATGTTATGGGTCACTTGATAGGTATTGCATGAAATCTGTAGATTGCTTTGGGTAATATAGTCATTTTAACAATAGACATTCTTCCAATCCAAGAGCATGGGATATCTTTCCGTTTCTTTGAATCATCTTCAATTTCCTTTAACGTTTTATATTTCTCAGCATACAAGTCTTTC
Organism: Grampus griseus; assembly: GCF_964374135.1. Lineage (NCBI taxonomy): Eukaryota > Metazoa > Chordata > Mammalia > Artiodactyla > Delphinidae > Grampus > Grampus griseus. Next base: position 13,033,412 of record NC_139016.1, on the reverse strand, counting down.
AGCTCCTTGGTCAGATTTATTCCTAAGTATTTTATTTTTGGGGGTCATTTCTTTTCAACATTTATTTATTTGACTGCGCCAGGTCTTAGTTGCCACGTGCGGGATCTTCATTGCTGCGTGCAGGATCTTTAGCTGCGGCATGCGGGATCTTTAGCTGCGGCACGTGAACTCTTAGTTGTGGCATGTGGGATCTAGTCCCCTGACCAGGGATGGAACCTGGGCCCCCTGCGTTGGGATTGTGGAGTCTTAGCCAGTGGACCACCAGGGAAGTCCTGAGGTTGTGATTTTGAAAGGTATTGTTTTTTTACATTCCCTTTCTGATATTTCATTGTTGGTGTAAAGAAATGCAACCAATTTCTGTATGTAAATCTTGTATGCTGCTACACTTCTGAATTCACTGATCAGTTCTAGTATTTGTGTGGAGTCTTTAGGGTTTTCTATATAGAGAGTCATGTCATCTGCATATAATGACGATTTTACCTCTTCCAATTTGGATACCTTTTATTTCTTTTTCTTGTCTGATTGCTGTGGCTAGGACTTCCAATACTATGTTGAATAGAAGAGGTGGAAGTGGGTATCCTTGTTGTATTCCAGATGTTAGAGGGAAGGCTTTCAACTTTTCACCATTGAGTATTATATTGGCTCTGGGTTTGTCATAAATAGCTTTTATTATGTTGAGATATATTCCCTCTATACCCACTTTGGTAAGAGTGTTTATCATGAATGGATGTTGAATTTTGTCAAATGTTTTTTCTGCATCTATTAAGATGATCAAGTGGTTTTTGACTTTTGTTTATGTGGTGTATCACATTGATTAATTTGCATATGTTGGACCATCCTTATGAACTTGGGATGAATCCCACTTGGTTGTGGTGTATGATCTTTTTTATGTGTTGTTGGATCCAGTTTGCTATATTTTGTTGAGAATTTTTGCATCTATATTCATCAAAGATATTGGCCTGTAATTTTCTTTTTTGGTGGTTTCTTTGTCTGGTTTTGGTATCAGGGTGACGGTGGCTTCCTAGAATGTCTTTGGGAGTGTTCCCTTCTCTTCAGGTTTTTGGAAGAGTTTGAGAAGGATCAGTATAAGTTCTTCTTTGTATGTTGGGTAGAATTTGCCTATGAAGCCATCTGGTTCTGGACTTTTGCTTGTGGAGGAGTTTTTCTTTAATAAATTTATTTATTTTATTTATTTTATTTTTGTCTGCACTGGGTCTTTGTTGCCGTACACGGGCTTTCTCTAGTTGTGGTGAGCAGGGGCTACTCTTCATTGCGGAGCTCGGGTTCTAGACACACAGGCTTCAGTAGTTGTGGCACATGGCCCCAGTAGTTGTGGCTCACAGGCTCTAGAGCGCAGGCTCAGTAGTTGTGGCACATGGTCTTAGTTGCTCTGCAGCATGTGGGATCTTCCCGGATCAGGGATCGAACCCACGTCCCCTGCATTGGCAGGTGGATCCTTAACCACTGCACCACCAGGGAAGCCCTGTGAGGGAGTTTTTAAACTACAGATTCTGTATCATCTCTAGTGAGTGGTCTGTTCAAATTATCTATTTCTTTTTGAGTCAGTTTTGGTGGCCTGTATATTTCTAGAAAGTTGTCCATTTCTTCTAGGTTGTCGAATTTATTGGCATATAATTGTTCATAGTATTCTCTTATGGTTTTTGTATTTGTACGGTGTCAGTTGTTATGTCTCCTTTTTCATTTCTTATTTTGTTTATTTGGGTCTTCTCTCTCTTCTTCTTGGTGAGCCTGGCCAGAGGTTTGTCGATTTTGTTTACCTTTCAAAGAACCAGCTCTTGGTTTTATTGATTTTTTTTCTATTGTTTTTAAATCTCTATTTATTTCCTCTCTGATGTTTATTATTTCCATCCTTCTGCTGACTTTACGTTTTGTTTGTTCTTTTTCTAATTCTTTTTTTTTTTTTTGGTGGGCCTCTCACTGTTGTGGCCTCTTCCATTGTGGAGCGCAGGCTCCAGACGCACAGGCTCAGCAGCCATGGATCATGGGCCCAGCCGCTCCAGAGCATGTGGGATCTTCTTGGACTGGGGCATGAACCCATGTCCCCTGCATCAGCAGGAGGACTCTCAACCACTGTGCCACCAGGGAAGCCCCCTCTAATTCTTTTAAGTGGTAGCTTATGTTGTTTATTTGAGATTTGTCTCATTTTTTGAGGAAGACCTGTATCGCTATGAACTCCCATCTAAGAACTGCTTTTGCTGCATCCTGTAGATTTTGTATGGTTGTGTTTTCATTGTCATTTGTCTCAAGTTATTTTTAAATTTCGTCTTTTATTTAATTGTTGACCCATTGGTTTCTTTTCAGCAGCATATTGTTTAGTCTCTGTGTAATCATTTTTTTCTCGTTTCTGTTTCAGTGGTTGATTTCTCGTTTCATGCCATTGTGGTCAGAAAAGATGCTTGAGGTCATTTCTACCCTCTTAAATTTGTTGAGGCTTGTTTTATGCCCTAATATGTGGTCAGTCCTAGAGAATGTTCCATGTGCACTTGAAGAGAATGTGTATGCCAGGTTTTTTTGCATGTAATGTCCTGAACATATCAATTAAGTCTAACTGTCCTGTTGTATTGATACTGTCCTGTTGCCTTATTGATATTTTGTTTAGAAGATCTGTCCATTGATGTGAGTGGGGTGTTAAAGTCTCCTACTATTATTTTATTCCTGTCAATTTCTCCCTTTATGTCTGTATTTATTTAATGTATTTGGGTGCTCCTATATTAGGTGCATATATGTTGACAAGTGTAAAATCCACTTCTTGATGGATCCTTTTATCATTATATAGTGTTGTTCTTTATCTTTCTTTATGGCCTTTGTTTTAAAGTCTATTTTGTCTGATATGAGTACTGCGACCCCTGGTTTCTTTTCATTTCCATGAAATATCTTTTTCCATCCCCTCACTTTCAATCTATGTGTGTCCTGTGCCATTAAGTGGGTGTCTTCTAGGCAGCATATTGGATTAGAAAACAAGAGCCTATAATCTGCTACTCTGAGTCTTTTGATTGGAGCATTTAGTCCATTGATGTTTAAGGTAATTATTGAGAGATATGTATTTATTGCCATTTTAACCTTGTTTTCCCATTGATTTTATATTTCTTTTTTGTCCCTTTATTTTTCTTTTTCCTTTTTCAGTGTGATGATTTTCTTTCGTATTATATTCTCTTTTTGTTTTTTGTGATTCTATTGTATGTGTCTGATTTGTGGTACCCTGTTTTTCAAGTATGTTAATCTCATCCTATATCTGCTTGCCTTAGACTGGTAGTCATATAGGCTCAAACACATTGGAGGAACTGAAAAAAAAATCTATTTTTCTTACTCTCCTACCCCACATTTTATGATTTTGATGTCCTCTTTTACATCTTCACGTTCATTCTTTTGCTGTTCATGGTGGTTATCATCAATTCCACAGAAATTTTTAACTTTTTAAAAAATCTGGGTACTGGCTTATTTAGGTGATTTGCTCTCCAATTGTGATTTTCTCTTTCCTATATATTTTGACTTCTTTTGTATTTAGAGAAGACCTTTCAGTACTTCCCTTAGCATTTAGCATTGCTGTATTTTTTTAGTTTTTGCTCGGCTGAGAAATTCTTTATCTCTCCTTCTATTCTAAATGATAATCTTGCTGGATAGAGCATCCTAGGTTGCAGATTTTTCCCTTTCAGGACTTCGAATATATCTTGCCACTCCCTTCTGGCCTGCAATGTTTCTGTAGAGAAATCAGCTGATAGCCTTATGGGAGTTCCTTTGTGATTAACTCTTTGTTTTTCTCCTATTGCCTTTAGAGTCCTCACTTTAACTTCTGCCATTTTTATTATAATAGGTCTTGGTGTAGGTAGCTCTGTGTGGGTTTACCCTGTTTGGGACCCATTGTGCTTCCTGTACCTGGATATCTGTTTCCTTCTTTAAGTTTGGGAAGTTTTCAGCCATCATTTCTTCAAACACATTTTTGATCCCATTTTCTCTTTCTTCCCCTTCTGGAATCCCTATTATGCGTAGATTGGCATGCTTTATGTTATCCCACAGGTCTCTTATATTGCTTTCATTTTTTTTCATTTGGCTTTCTGTCTGCTCTCCTGATTGGGTGATTTCCATTATTCTATCTTCCAGGTCACTTATTCATTCTTCTGCACTATTTACTCTGCTACTCATTGCCTTTAGTTCAGTTTTTGTCTTGGCAAATGAGTTTTCTAATTTTGCTTGGTTGCTCTTTATAGTTTCTAGTCCCTTTTTACAATAGTCTGCATTTCTGTCAATAGTCTTTCTTAATTCCTTCAGTATTTTCATTATCTCCTTTGAGCTATTGGTGTCCATTAGACCAAAGAGGTCTGTTTCATAGTTTGTTTCTTTCAGGGGAATTCTCTTGGGCTTTTAATTGGGAGTGGTTCCTCTGCTTCTTCATTTTACTTATATTTCTCTTATTCTGTGAGTTTAGGAGAAACACTTTTATCTCCTGTGGTCTTGGAGGGATATTTGTATGTGGCAGTGTCCCTATGTAGCTTGTGTGGGTTTAGTATTTTTGGTGCAAGGGCCGTTTTTAGTATGGATACCTGTTGCCTCTTTCCTCAGTGTGTGCTGGCTTGATAGGGCGTATGAATATGCGGTGGCTGGTGCGCGGTCGTGGGGTTCTTGCTGGCGGTGGTGGCTCATGCACGCCCCCAGAGCACACGATGGGAGCAGAGGTGGCTCATGACGGCTCCTGGAGCTTGTCTAGGTGATGTCCTGCCTCCTGAGAGCTTATGCAGGGAAAAAAGCTGTAATGGCAGGTCCCACCCGTCCCGTTGTGCGTCGCCTACACAGTGGCACCTGGCCTCTAAGGTGGCCCAGGCTTCCTCCGTGTACACCCTCAGATGCCATTGCATCAGGCTTCAGCCCCTTCAGGCTATTTCTGCACAGCCCACCCCAGTCTTCTCCATGGGTCCGATCTCCACAGCCCAAGCTTCCACACCTAGATCGTACCGGCACTGGCGGACGCATATCTCAGGCTGGGGAGTGCAGAGCAGTGACACTGATCGTCTGTGCAGGTTTCTCTCCATTCTGGCTGCTGCAAACCAGTTGCTGCGTTCTCCTCCAAGGCTCCTTAGCTCTCCCCTGTCCTGGCTGATCTCTCCGCTGGTGAGGGGACTTCCCACGGTGCAGGAACCTTTCCTCTTTCACAGCTCGCTCCCAGGGGTGCAGGGGTGCAGGTCCTGTCCTGATTCCATTCTCACTTTCTTTTTTTTTTTCTTTTGTCCTACGCAGTTATGTGGAGATTTTTTGCCCTTTTAGAGGTCTGAGATCTCCTGCCAGCGTTCAGTAGATATTCTGTAAGAATTGATCCACGTGTAGATGTATTTTTGATGTATTCGTGGGAGGAGGTGAGCTTCATGTCCTACTACTCTGTCATCTTGATCACTCCCTCTGCACCAATCTTGATATGCGTAGGTTTCTTACCCATTTTTTTTCTTTACCATTTTATCATAAGCATTTTGCTTAGAACCATATTGAGCCGACACACACACATCAATGTGACTCAATGCACAGCCTATAATAGCATACACAGCCAGACACACACAAACACCTCACTGTGACTCAGTGCACAGTCTATACCAGCACACAAACACACACACACACCTCACTGTGACTCAATGCAAAGCCCATAACAGCAAAGACACACACACAAAAACACCTTACTGTGACTCAATGCACAGTCTATACCATCACATACACACTCAAACACACACACACATGGCTTACTGTGACTCAATGCACAGCCTACACCAGCCCACACTCACAAACACAGACACACACACACACCCACAGCTCACTGTGACTCAATGCACAGCCTATACCTTCACACACACACACGCACACACATCTAAATGTGAATCAATACTCAGCCTATACCAACACAGACACAGACACACACACACGGCTCTCTGTGGCTCATTGCACAGCCTGTACCAGCACACACACATGGCTCAATGTGACTCAATGTACATCCTATACCAGCATACAGACACGCGCACACACATACTTCAATGTGACTCAATGAACAGTCCACATAGGCAGATAAACACACACACACCACACACCTCACTGTGATTCACGCTCAGACTATCCCAGTCCCCCACCACACATGGCTCACTGTGACTCAGTGCTTAGCCAATACCAGCACACACACACACACACATGCACACACACACACACAGCTCACTGTAACTCAATGAACTGCCTATACCAGTGAGTGCACCCACACCCACAAACACACACACACACGGCTAACTGTCACTCAATGCACAGCCTACACCAGCACACGCACACAAACACATACACACACACAGGCACACACAGCTCATTGTGACTCAATGGTCAGCCTATACCAGTGCACACAAGTCACACTTGCACGGCTCTCTTTGGCTAAAAGCACAGTCCTTACCAGCACACACACACACCCACACCACAACAACTCACTGTGACTCAATGCTCAGAGTATACGAGCAGACACACACACACACGCATGGCTCAATGTGACTTAATGCACAGATCATACCAGCACACACACACACAAACACACACGACTCACTGTTACTCAGTGCACACTCTATACCAGCACACACGCACACACAAGGCTCACTGTGACTCAGTGCACAGTCTGTAGCACCAGACACACACACGCACCTCAGTGACTCAATGCAAAGCCCATAGCAGCACACACACACACATACACACACCTAACTGATTTAATGCTCCGCATATACCAGTGCACATACACACAGGCATGCACAGCTCATTGTGACTCAATGTGCAGTCCATAGCAGCACATACACAGACAGACAACACACCTCACCTTAAATCAATGCTCAGACTATAGCAGCCCCTAAACACACACACATACACACGGTGCACTGTGTCTCAATGCTCAGCCTATACCAGCACACACACAAACACACACACACACCCCAATGACTCAATGCAAAGCACACAGATACATGCAGCTAAGTGTGACTCTATGCTCAGCCTATACCAACACACACACAGACACACACACACACACAGACACACACGGCTGTGACTCATTGCACAGCCTGTACCAGCACAAACACATGGCTCACTATGATTCAGTGCTTAGTCTGTAGCAGCACACACACACACACACACACACACACACACACAAACACCTCACTGTGACTCAATGCAAAGCCCATACAAGCAAACACTCACAGAACCTAACTGTGACTCACTGCACAGTCTATACCAGCACACACACACACACACACACACGGCTCACTGTGCCTCAGTGCACAGCATATAGCAACCCCCCACTCCCACACACACTTGTCAGTGTGACTCAAAGCACTGCCTATACCAGTACACACACACACACACATACACACACACACATGGCTCACTGTTAGTCAATGCACAGCCTATATCACCACACTCAGACACACACAGACACACACAGAAGGCTCACAGTGAGTCAATGCCAAGTCTGTAGCACCACACACACACCCCTCAGTTACTCAATGCAAAGCCCATACCAGCACACAGAAACACACACACGGCTCACTGTGACTCAATGTATAGCCTATACAGCACAGACACACACACACACACACACACACACACATATGCCTGGCTCAATCTGACTTAATGCACAGAGCATACCAACACACACACACACGGCTCACTGTGACTCAAGGCACAGCATATACCATTACAGACACACACACACACAAGTCATTGTGACTCAATGCATAGCTTATAGCAGCACACACACAGAAACACAAACACATACAGCTCACTGTGACTCAATGCACAGTCTATATCAGCACTCACACACACACAACTAATTGTGAGTCAATGCACAGCATGTAGCAGGACACACACAGAATCTCACACATACACCTCAGTGACTCAATGCAAAGCCCATACCAGCACTCACAGACACATACACACACCTAATTGTGATTCAGTGCTCAGCCTATACCAGCACACACACACACACGCACACACACACACACCATACTGTGACTCAGTGCACACTCTACACCACCACATAGACACACACACACACACACACACAGCTCATTGTGACTCAGTGTACACTCCATACCAGCACAGACACAGATACACAACACACTTCACTCTAACTCAATGCTCAGACTATACCAGCCCACATGCCCATACACACAGAGGCAGACACATGGCTCAGTGTGACTCAGTGCACAGTCTATACCAGCACACGCACACACACACAACTCATAGTGATTCATTTCACAGTCTGTAGCACCACACACACAGACATACACACATACACCTCAGTGACTCAATTCAAAGAGGAAATAAAAAAATACCTAGAAACAAATGACAATGGGGACACGACGACCCAAAATCTATGGGATGCAGCAAAAGCAGTTCAAAGAGGGAAGTTTATAGCAACACAATCCTACCTTAAGAAACAGGAAACATCTCAAATAAACAACCTAACCTTGCACCTAAAGCAATTAGAGAAAGAAGAATAAAAAAACCCCAAAGTTAGCAGAAGGAAAGAAATCATAAAAATCAGATCAGAAATACATGAAAAAGAAATGAATGAAACGCTAGCAAAGATCAATAAAACTAAAAGCTTGTTCTTTGAGAAGATACACAAAATTGATAAACCATTAGCCAGACTCATCAAGAAAAAAAGGGAGAAGACTCAAATCAATAGAATTAGAAATGAAAAAGGAGAAGTAACAACGGACATTGCAGAAATACAGTGAATCATGAGAGATTAATACAAGCAAGTATATGCCAAAACAAAAGGGCAACTTGGAAGAGATGGACACATTCTTAGAAAAGCACAACTTTCTGAGACTGAACCAGGAAGAAATAGAAAATATAAACAGACCACTCATAAGCACTGAAATTGAGAGTGTGATTAAAAATCTTCCAACAAAGAAAAGTCCAGACCAGATGGCTTCAGATGGCTTCACAAGACCAGATGGCTTCACAGGAGAATTCTACCAAACATTTAGAGAAGAACTAACAGCTATCCTTCTCAAACTCTTCCAAAATACAGCAGAGGGAGGAACACTCCCAAACTCATTCTACGAGGCTACCATCATCCTGATACCAAAACCAAACAAAGATGTCACAAAGAAAGAAAACTACAGGTCAATATCACTGATGAACATACATGAAAAAATCCTCCACAAAATACTAGCAAACAGCATCCAACAGCACATTAAAGGGGGCATACACCATGATCAAGTGGGGTTTATTCCAATATACACAAATCAATCAATGTTATACACCATGTTAACAAACTGAAGGAGAAAACCCATATGATCATCTCAATAGATGCAGAAAAAGCTTTTCACAAAATTCAACACTGATTTATGATAAAAACACTCCAGAAGTAGGCATAGAGGGAACTTACCTCAACATGATAAAGGCCATATATGACAAACCCACAGCCAACATCGTTCTCAATGGTGAAAAAGTGAAACCATTTCCTCTAAGATCAGGAACAAGACAAGGTTGTCCGATCTCATGACTATTATTCATCATACTTTTGGAAGTTTTAGCCACAGCAATCAGAGAAGAAAAATAAATAAACAGAATCCAAATCGGAAAAGAAGACATTAAGCTGTCACTGTTTGTAGATGACATGATAGTATACATAGAGAATCCTACAGATGCTACAGGAAAACTACTGGAGCTAATCAATGAATTTGGTAAAGTAGTACGATACAAAATGAATGCACAGAAATCTCTTGCAGTCCTGTACACTAATGATGAAAAATCTGAAACAGAATTTAAGGAAACACTACCATGGACCACTGCAACAGAAAGAATAAAATACCCTGGAATAAACCTACCTAAGGACATGAAAGACCTGTATGCAGAAAACTGTAAGACACTGATGGAAGAAATTAAAGATGATATAAATAGATGGAGAGATATACCATGTTCTTGGATTGGAAGAATCAACACTGCGAAAATGACTATACTACCCAAAGCAAGTTACAGATTCAATGCAATCCCTATCACACTACCAAGGGCATTTTTCACAGAACAAGCATAAAAAATTGCACGGTTTATATGGAAACACCAAAGACACCAAATAGCCAAAGCAATCTTGAGAAAGAAAAATTGAGCTGGAGGAATCATCAGGCTCCCTGACTTCAGACTATACTACAAAGCTACAGTAATCAAGACAGTATGGTTCTGGCACAAAAACACAAATATAGATAATGGAACAAGATAGCCCAGAGATAAACCCATGCACATATGGTCACCTTATTTTTGATAAAGGAGGCAAGAATATGCCCTGATCCATAAGGGTCAAGCCCTGTGTCTGGGATGTAATAGTTGCTCAACACAGTTCTATTCTAATTCTAATAACTGCTCAAAGGAATTGAGGTCATGTTATACATGAGGCGCTGAGCTGGGTACACTGCATGTTTTTCATTCATATCTTCACCCCACCTCTGCAACGTGAGGATGATCTGTGGCCCCATTCTACATTTGGAGAATCTGAAGCTCAAGAGCGGTTAAATAACTTTCACAAAAACACACTGCAGAGATCTGTCCAGCTCTGGGGGCCACTAAAGTAGGCATTTGCTAAAAGCCTCTCTTTTCCCAGATATAAATACAAAGTTCTCTTCTTTCTTTCTCACAGTCCTGTAGCTGTGTGGTACAGGACATAGTTCCACTTATGTCTTGGTAGCCTTAACGTTGTAAATGTCATATTTCAGCAGACTTTCCAAATGTCTCTAAATCATGTATCTATATCTCCTTCTGTTGTGTGCAATTCCATCATTTGAATTGCTTTCTGTCTGTGCTTGTCAACGTCCTTCACTCCATCAGCAAAGCCCCTTGTAATGTCAGAAGGCTCTGAACTGAATTTTACAAATCTTCAAGGGATCAATATTGATGTTATACTGAAATGTTTTTCTTCACTTTTTGGCCTAAAGTTAAGAAAATGCTATTTGTCATGAATGTGTTATTCATGAATGGGGTTATTAATGTCAATATAGGCTCAAGGATAACTTGAGTGGATAAAATAAATATGTTTCAGTTCTTTCTATTTGGCTTGACAATCTTTGCCCCAGGGTTAAGCAAATACATAAAAAAATCTCTGGAAAGTATAAATGGAAGCCTGCATTTTACCTTTTTGGAGGTTGAGATCAATGTGGATTTTGCTCCTTTTTAAGAATTTTTCCCTTCCTGAGTGTCCACCTATGGCCAATAAGTAAATCCACACAGTAGTGTTAGGAAGAAGATGCTCCTGGGAGAGTGTGGCAGGTACGCCGGTAAAGAGTAAAGATGCAATGGGCTCTGAAAACTACACCCTACATCCTCTTCGGAATGGATAACAAACAGTGGAAGAGGGAAAAGCAGAAACTTTGTGACATCCAGCAGGACGGAGAAGAGGCCTGTTTAACTGTATTTGTTCAATATCTCTCATTATATTTTTAATGACCTATGTGTCAACATCAGCCAAACAGAGATCTCTTTGGCAACTGTTGGACTAATTATTATAGCCAGCTATTAGAATATTTTATTTACATACTTTGGTTAAAGTGCAACTTAAATATATAAACATTATACTGTCATGTGTATCATACATGATATATTATCATATATATCACATATCATACATCATATATTATCAGATGTATCATATAGCATCTGTAATATATGTATTATATATTATCATACATCATATGTATCATATGCCATGTATAATATATTAATTATCACATATATCATGAATATATTGTATCATATACATAAATTGTGGAAACCCCTCCAGGTTCTCTATTTTTGCTCTGGTTAGAGACTCACAGCAATAGTTGTGTACTGTGTTGGGACCAACACTCTAATCACTTTATTGAAAACCAATTTGGATATTTCAAGGAGTAGGTGACATTCTGATAATTCTTTACTGCTGCCTTAGATCCCACAGAGAACACAGATTGTTTATTTTAAGCAAATAAGGGATGAATAAATAAAACTGTGGGCACGAGAACAATCCTTCCATCGGATGTCATTTACTCTGTCATCGAACAGAATGTACTGAGTGTCTAATAAATACAAGCACTGGTCTAGGGCGTATATTTTTCTCCTATAAAATGATGGAGAAAGGGCTTCCGTGGTGGCACAGAAGTTAAGAATCCGCCTGCTAATGCAGGGGACATGGGTTCAAACCCTGGTCCGGGAAGATTCCACATGCTGTGGAGCATCTAAGCCCATGCACCACAACTACTGAGCCTGAGCTCTAGAGCCCACAAACAACAACTACTGAAGCCCGTGTGCCACAACTACTGAACCTGCACTCTAGAGCCTGCGAACCACAACTACTGAGCCCACGAGCCACAACTACTGAAGCCTGCGTGCCTAGAGCCCATGCTCCGCAACAAGAGGAGCTACCATAGTGAGAAGCCTGCACACCGCAACGAAGAGTAGCCCCTGCTCGCCACAACTAGAGAAAGCCCACATGCAGCAATGAAGACCCAATGCAGCCAAACATAAAAAATAAAATAACTAAAATTGTATTTTAAAAAATGATGGAGAAAAAACTACATGCCTGTTGCCTGGTCAGCCTTTTTGATCACTTTTTTTTACAGTGTCTGTTGGTTTAGTGTACTGTTTGGTTAAATACCACTCCCACGATTTTCTGCTCTGTGTTGCCAATTGAGACCTCTGGTGGCCAGTTTTTATTCATTTCTCCAAATGCACTGCATCAAAGCTTTTAGTTGCATTTACTCAGTTGTCAGTTCAGGATGTTTGGTGATAACTCATGGCACGCTTTTTGCTTACAAGTTGTCACGTTTACCAATGAGATGACTTCATTATGCAGTGTGCTCCGCCCTGGTTCCTGTCGGCACTGCTTACGGACGCCTACCAGAATGCCTGCGCCGAAGCCGCCGGGGCCCTGGGGTCACTCGGAAGGACTGCCCCATGGCTCCTTCTGGTCAAGTCCAAGAGCCAGGTCCACTCCCTGCTTCCCTCACCGTATGGGGCCTTGTACTTGCTGGATGCTGTATCATTGCTGTGTCCTTCCTTGTTTTCTGATGATTTTTTTTTCACAGGCTCCACTGGAGAACTTTTAAAGCATGAGAGCTCTAGCACCCATTTAGAAGGCTCTGCTGGTCCCCAAAGAACCAGACCAAAGAGGCAGCCCTGTCCCCCTATCATGAGGGACAGAAGTTCTTCTGCATTTACTCACTCATCCACAGATTCTCTTACCCTAGGATGCCCTGGGGAATACAAGATGATGACAGATGTACAGTCTTTTTTTTTTTCATAGAAGTATAATTGATTTACAATGTTAAATTAGTCTCACTTGTACAGCATAGTGATTCAGTATTTTTGAAGATTATACTCCATTATAAGTTATTACAAGATAATGGCTGTAATTCCCTGTGCTATAGAAAATATCCTTGTTGTTATCTATTTTATACATAGTAGTTTGTATCTGTTAATCCCATACCCCTAATTTGTCCCTCCCACTTCCTTCTCCCCTTTGGTAACTATAAGTCTGTTTTCTGTAAGTTTGTCTGTGAGTCTGTTTTTGTTTTGCATATACATTCATTTGCATTATTTTTAGAGTCCACATACAAGTGATATTACACAATATCTGTCTTTCACTGTCTGACTTATTTCACTAAGCATAATTTTTCTGGGTCCGTTCATGTTTCTGCAAGTAGCAGAATTTAATTCTTTTTTATGGTTGAGTAGTAGTCCATTGCTGGCTCATATGGCAACTCTAGTTTTAGCTTTTTGAGGACCCTCCATACTGTTCTCCATAGTGGCTGCACCAATTTACATTCCCATCAACAGTGTAGGAGGGTTCCCTTTTCTCTACACCCTCGCTAACATTTGTTATTTGTAGACATTTTCATGATGGCCGTGCTGACTCGAGTGACGTCATACCTCATTGTTGTTTGGATTTGCATTTCTCTAACAACTGACAATGCTGAAAATCCTCTCAGGTGCCTGTTAGACATCTGTATGTCTTTCTTTTTGGAAAAATGTCTCTTTAGGTCTTCTGTCCATTTTTTTATTGCATTGTTTGCTTTCTTGGTATTGAGCTGTATGAGCTGTTTATATATTTTAGATATTAACCCCATGTTAGTCTCATCATTTGCAAATAATCTCTCCCATTCCTTACAGTCTTATATTTAGATGAAACGTGTGAATTTTTACTCATTATAGAACGGGCGTTGTCATGGTGACATGTACTTCAATGAGTTCTTATTAATACAGAAACTATCTAATGATATGGCAAATACTTAAAAGTACTGCTGTTAATTATTCGTGAACATTAATGGATCCCATCCGAAAAGCACAGCAACTCCTTCAACTGCTGAATTGTTTAAATTTTTTTTAAATTGTATATTGTAAATTTGTAGATTTTGGTGTTTTTGAGGAAGTAGATTAATTTCCTCTTAAAAACCATATCAAGGGCTTCCCTGGTGGCACAGTGGTTGAGAGTCCGCCTGCCGATGCAGGGGACACGTGTTCGTGCCGGTCCTGGAAGATCCCACATGCTGCGGAGCGGCTGGGCCCGTGAGCCATGGCCGCTGAGCCTGCGCGTCCGGAGCCTGTACTCTGCAATGGGAGAGGCCACAGCAGTGAGAGGCCCGCGTACTGCAAAAAAAAAAAAAAACATATCAAGAAATACAAGTCCATTAAAGGGTTAACATAGATGAAACGTACCCTATATTTTATTTTATAATTCTAGTAACTAATAACTAACTCAAAAGTTTAAATAAATGTATATATTTTCATTATTTTTTTATAAAGCACTCACTACTGCCAATTAATATTTTGAAAAATCCTTTGCTCTGATTCTTTGTAATATACCCCGTGTTTTCCTTGTTCACATGAGAAACAGATTTGAAAAATATATATGTTTATTTTCATGAACCCAACAGCAAAATGCTTAGGTTGGGGTGATCTTTGTTTGTGAGTCTGTCTGTTTGTTTTCTCTGCATGCTAGTGACAGGAGGTGGTGGATTCCAAAGAAGTGGGAGTCACTCATGAGGTGACCAAAGAAGAAAGTGCTGACCAGGATCAGTGCTTGCTCCCCATCAAACCAACCACCATGGGTGGTCAGGACAGGGAAATGGCAATCGATATTTTACATCTTGAAAAATATCGAGATAAAACTAAGCTATTTATTGGGAATTCCTTGCAGTCCAGTGATTAGGACTCCACGCTTTCACTGTTGAGGGCTCGGATTCATTCCTTGGTTGGGGAACTAAGATCCTGCAAGCCAAAAAAAAAAAAAAACCCAAAAACAACAACAAAGAAACCCAAAAACAAAAACCAGACTAAGCTATTTACGTAAACTGAGTCATCCTGAATAAACAAATTAAGATAGCAAAACACATATACCCAAATTATTTATTGTACAAATCATAATTTATCTTTAAATGGCCATGAATTTGGAAAAAGAAATCTCCCTCCCCCACTTTCTTTTCTTTCAGCTAAGGTAGAAATGCGTGTTGGAAATTTCTTCTCCACTGGCGACATCGACCCTGTTCCCCAGATGATTGAGAGAGATGTCAGAATTTTATGCATTAAGCAGATACGCAAGACTTTATAAATAAATGCTTATGATTAAAGCAATCTCGATACAAATTACTTTCCTCACAACTTAAGCTGGTCACAGTGCCTTTAAATTCAATGGCAAACCCACAGAAGAATCGCTGCGAAATGCCAGAAAGACACTATTTCCACTACTCTCAATTCTTTCTGGGGCTTGAGAGCCCTGGAAACTTCCAATGAGAGGGCTGTTGGAATCCTCTCCTTCATAGATATGTAGGAAATCATAGCTGGGCTCCATGTTGAAACTAAAAGGAAAGAATATTAATTAGATTATGCACCTAATATATGTGTCTCTTATCTTCCAGACTAGAAAGTCTCTGAGAGCACACAGTGATTTTATTTGCCTTTGTAAAGTAATTTTGAAAAATTAGGACAATCCAAAAGTTAAATATAATAATAATCAAAATGGCAATAAATAACAATTATAATGAATACTATTAGTATTTTATAGCATCACCAACATCTTCAATACAGTATGATTTTGAAGATAATCTGAAAGAAAATGAACCCTTATAACAGAGATATAGTATGTCTTCCCTATAACCATGGTATTTCTAATGAAATGCCGTTTGAAAGAATAGGGTTCAGAAGGGATGCATTCCCACTGGTATTTGATTGTTATGTGAATATTTTTAGTTTTAATAACATATATCCTTGATGTTACTGACAATTCTTAAAGTTAAAAAATACTTTTGTTTGATTTTACTTTGAAAATTGTAATTGCTTCTATTTGCTTAGATAATTTGGCCAATAATAGCAGTCCCGACAATGGTACAAAGTATGGAAGTCAACTGCTTCACATCATTTCACCTTGATTGGATATTCCAATTTTCTCTTCCCCTCTCCCTCCCGCTCCCTCCCACTCTATTTCTCTCTGTCTCTCCTTACATTAATACCCTAATAATTTCCAAAGTCTAACAATTAACGCCCAAAGCTCTCAAGTGGGATGCAGCTTTAAACGTCTCTGCCATTTATAAGAAGGATGATGATAGTCTGGGAACTTTAAAAATATACCTCCTCTCAAGTGACAGATTGAACTTGGTTTACATGTCCAAGATCTCAGCGGGATCAGAATAAACAAACACACTAGACAGAGGTATTGATGTAATCCATTCTGACTTGCCCTCCTCTGTCCCTTCATCTCTAAATCAGGGCCTTTGGGGTCTTCAACATGGACCGACCCATGCAGCTTCCACTCTCTTTCCTTTCCCTTGACAGCATATTTGTATACAGGGATGGAGAGAGTCAGGAGGTTCTATAATCATGAACATGTGCTGTTGTTTAAGTGGCTTTAGTTTATCTGGATATTCAAGGGATACAACATGAACCCAAGGTCTTTCCAGAAGCTGCCCACTGCATTCTGAAGGATGTAGCACGGGGGACCAGCAAGGACCTGACGTTAGTATGATATCTGGACCTGCATTGCGCTGTCCCATTTCCTGTCAAGGTGCCCTCGCTCCCATGTGAGGTCCTGAACACATTTATTCAAGGAATTTGTCAGAGCTTTCAGAGTCTGTTTATCTGACAAGTTCCCTGAAGTTGGAAATGAAGAAAAAGTGAAAGACTGGAGTGACTAAAGAGTGAGAAAAGAGGCCAAGAGGAACTGCATCAACCAAACAGAATTTGGTTGGAATAACAATTTTATTTGGAATAGTTTGCAAGGACGTTATTAGACTCTGGTCATGCTGTACCCCCGATAACTGGCATAACTAATTATTATGATAGATTATTTTTGAACATGGAAGTACTATCAGGCACAAACAAACATATTCTAACTACCCTCTCCTTTTGGATGTGCCGTCACACACACATAGAAGTCTGAAGTGATATTTACAATTAATGATGGTTCCTTTGGTTAAATCCTGTCTTATTTCTACCTATACCAGATGCACAGATCTACAAGCCCCAATAACAGGCCAAAGTCTGGCCATGCTTTTAAACCAAATTTAATTTTTGTTCCAATGTGTAAGTCGCATCAGCCCCACAGTCTATAGAAGCCTGTGATAAAACACTCCTCCCCGAAAACCCCCCGAGTACCAGGGTGAGCCTTGAAGCTCATATGTGCTTGACAGGTCATGTCATTCTTTGCCTTCCTTGTTAGTAATGCCGGGCTCCCCTCCCCTCTCCACACCTGACTGCAGTCACACTCTTTAAATAGTGCATCCTGGGAAGGCTGTATCAACACCAGCTTCTTTGACTGGGTCCTTGAGCATCTTTGTTCCCATCTGGTACTTCTGGCTTCCTCCTTCTTTCTACTAAGTAGATCTAGGAGCTGAGGTCCCAGGAAAACTCCCACCTAAGCACACACAAGTTGTCCATTCCTTAGAACATGTCACAGGTACGTGATTTTCTGTGACACCGGGTCAGCTAATGATTCCAAACTCTTAGCGTCGGAAGAAAACTTGAAGATTTTCTAGGTCAACCTTCTTCCAAGGAAGTGCACAAAATTAAGTGAGAAAACTTCTTGTGTGAAACTGCCTTATATATTAACAAGGAATTACATTTTGGGAACCTTGATAATGAGTCATTGTGACCCAAGGGAAGGTAGGAAACTCCTACGAAAAGGCTCTGTGTTCTCTAAAAGGCTTTTAATTGTTAATTTACTTTTAATTTCCTGGTAGCAGAGGTGTCTCCTGGTTTTAAGGAAGGCGCTGCTAGAATTTAGCATTAACAAAACCCATAAAAATATTCAAAAATATAGCCAGCAAATGTTCACAGCTTTTGTATAATAGCTGAGTGGCATAATAAAGTATTCATCATTTGGTAAATTTATAGCAGCTTGAGTAAATTCAGGAAATGATGGCTTATTAAACCACTTAAAATTCAGAATCACA
The DNA here is from genome assembly GCF_964374135.1 of Grampus griseus. Lineage (NCBI taxonomy): Eukaryota > Metazoa > Chordata > Mammalia > Artiodactyla > Delphinidae > Grampus > Grampus griseus. The sequence goes on along the minus strand of NC_139016.1, from coordinate 13,014,978 downwards.
GAGGTTTAAAATTATACTGACTCATATCTCATCAGGAGGAGAAAGTGAAGGAAGATAAGCAAAACCAGGCCTGAAATATTGATGCAAACATCTCAAGAAAAGAAACTTGTTCAATTGACAGAAAAATAAATCTAATCAGACCACTTTGCCTTGGAGAGCTAAGAGACCAGTAGAACAGTATATAGAACCACTTCTCTTTTAAAATACCACTTCATTTAGTTCAAAAATCAAAATGTGAATTTGGAAAAGATCATGGGATTTAGAAAAATTCAATTATTTATACCATATATTAATAATGTGAGAGTTCTATGGAATTTATATTTATAATATAATCATATTAACTTATGATTTGAACTTTTACCATTTAGTGTAGCAGAAAGAAGTTAGCATTTTTTTTAAACAACTAATTTTTATTAAATCAGGCTTAACAGTAAAGAAATTTGGGGAACTTTTGTTTTCAGAGTTCTGCCAAGTCTTGACTATCTTAATGATAATAACAATACTACCTTTGGGAATGTCAGACAGGATGTACTATGGAAATGAATCAGCACACACACATTAACAGAAATATTAGACATCAATGAGAAATTATACTAAGTATATCTATATCACTTTATTTTTGCTTTTCTTTGAAAATTCTGTAAATTGAGCCCTCTCGTGTGGAACACACTGTGTGCAAGATAGTATTTAAAAGCAATTCTTGCCACATCATGTGTATCCTAATGCAAGTAGAATGCTGAAAAGCAAAATAATCTATTTCCATTTTGTAATGCAGCCTGATGTAGAACCTGTTAGACGCAAGACCACAAGCTTTGCTAGATGTAAAACTGAAGACCCCTAAAGGGATAAATGAAGTAATCTTTAGGTATGACATTTAAAGTCTTATTAGGTGAGCCATGGCTGCTGGGCCTGCGCGTCCGGAGACTGTGCTCCGCGGAGGGAGAGGCCACGACAGTGAGAGGCCCAGGTACCGCAAAAAAAAAAAAAAAAAAAAAAAGCCCAAGACCAGATGGCTTCACAGGCGAATTCTATCAAATAGAGAAGAACTAACACCTATTCTTCTCAAACTCTTCCTCATTATACGAGGCCACCATCACCCTGATACCAAAACCAGACAAAGATGTCACAAAGAAAGAAAACTACAGGCCAATATCACTGATAAACATAGATGCAAAAATCCTCAACAAAATACTAGCAAACAGAATCCAACAGCACATTAAAAGGATCATACACCATGATCAAGTGGGGTTTATCCCAGGAATGCAAGGATTCTTCAATATACACAAATCAATCAATGTGATACACCATATTAACAAATTGAAGCAGAAAAACCACAAGATCATCTCAACAGATGCAGAGAAAGCTTTCAAGAAAATTCAACACCCATTTATGATAAAAACCTTCCAGAAAGTAGGCACAGAGGGAACTTATCTCAACATAATAAAGTCCATGTATGACAAACCCACAGCCAACATCCTCTTCAATGGTGAAAAACTGAAACCATTCCCACTAGAATCAGGAACAAGACAAGATTGCCCACTCTCATCACTATTATTTGACATAGTTATGGAAATTTTAGCCACAGTAATCAGAGAAGAAAAAGAAATAAAAGGAATCCAAATCAGAAAAGAAGAAGTAAAGCTGTCACTGTTTGCAGATGACATGATACTATACACAGAGAATCCTAAAGATGCTACCAGAAAACTACTAGAGCTAATCAATGAACTTGGTAAAGTAGCAGGATACAAAATTAAAGCACAGAAATCTCTTGCATTCTTATACAGTAATGATAAAAAAATCTGAAAGTGAAATTAAGAAAACACCCCCATTTACCATTGCAACAAAAAGAATAAAATATCTCAGAATAAACCTACTCAAGGAGACAAAAGACCTGTATGCAGAAAATTATAAGACATTGATGAAAGAAATTAAAGATGATACAAACAGAAGGAGAGATATACCATGTTCTCAGATTGGAAGAATCAACATTGTGAAAATGACTCCACTACCCAAAGCAATCTACAGATTCAGTGCAATCCCTATCAAACTACCACTGGCATTTTTCACAGAACTAGAACAAAAAATTTCACAATTTGTGTGGAAACACAAAAGACCCCAAATAGCCAAAGCAATCTTGAGAAAGAAAATGGAGCTGGAGGAATCAGGCTCCCTGACATCAGACTATACTACAAAGCTACAGTCATCAAGACAGTATGGTACTGGCACAAAAACAGAAATATAGTTCAATGGAACAGGGTAGAAAGCACAGAGATAAACCCAGTTACATATGGTCACCTTATCTTTGATAAGGGAGGCAAGGATATACATTGGAGAAAAGACAGCCTCTTCAATAAGTGGTGCTGGGAAAACTGGACAGCTACATGTAAAAGAATGGAATTAGAGCACTCCCTAAGACCATACACAAAAATAAACACAAAATGGATTAAAGACCTAAATGTAAGGCCAGACACTATCAAACTCTTAGAGGAAAACATAAGCAGAACTCTCTATGACATAAATCACAGCAAGATCCTTTTTGACTCACCTCCTACAGAAATGGAAATAAAACCAAAAATAAACAAATGGGACCTAATGAAACTTCAAAGCTGTTGCACAGCAAAGGAAACCATAAACAAGATGAAAAGACAACCTTCAGAATGGGAGAAAATATTTGCAAATGAAGCAACTGACAAAGGATTAATCTCCAGAGTATACAAGGAGCTCATGCAGCTCAATATCAAAAAAGCAAACAACCCAATCCAACAATGGGCAGAAGACCTAAATAGACATTTCCCCAAAGAAGATATACAGATTGCCACCAAACACATGAAAGAGGGCTCAATGTTCACTGCAGCTCTTTTTACAATAGCCAGGAAATGGAAACAACCTCAGTGTCCATCAACAGATGAATGGATAAAGAAGATGTGGCACATATATACAATGGAATATTACTCAGCCATAAAAAGAAACAAAATTGAGTTATTTGTAGTGAGGTCGATGGACCCAGAGTTTGTCATACAGAGTGAAGTAAGTCAGAAAGAGAAAAACAAATACCGTATACTAACACATATATATGGAATCTAAAAAACAAACGAAAAGTCACAAAGAACCTACGGGCAGGACGGGAATAAAGACGCAGACCTACTAGAGAATGGACTTGAGGACATGGGGAGGGTGAAGGATAACCTGGGACAAAGGGAGAGAGTGGTATGGACTATATACACTACCAAATGTAAAACCGATAGCTAGTGGGAAGCAGCCACGTAGCACGTGGAGATCAGCTCGGTGCTTTGTAACCGCCTAGAGGGGTGGGATAGGAAGGGTGGGAGGGAGGGAGACGCAAGAGGGAGGGGATATGGGGATATCTGTATATGCATAGCTGATTCACTTTGTTATAAGCGGAAACTAACACACAATTGTAAAGCAATTATACTCCAATAAAGATGTTAAAAAGAGAGAGAGAAAAATAGGAGTCAGCATTTGTCTCTCAAGTTATAATGTTTGAGGACAATGGTTACATACAATTTCACATCTTTACTAAAGGAAGGATTGCGTACAAACTCTCTGTGCTCATGATGAAGCAATGACAAAAACACAAAACAACACAGAAGATTCGGGGGCTGGCTACCGTGGGGCCCCTGCAAAGCCAACCTGCATACTCGGACCCAGCACCTCTATCCTCCTCTGGTCGGATGCTGTTTCCACCTTGTCGTCCTGAGATAACTTTGGGGGAATGCATGCCTGACATCCCTCATCCTGGGACCCATCTGAGATGAGCTGGTGAGCAAATTACATGTGGAGGGAGCCTGCAGGAGGCGTCGGAAAGACATGGAATGGGAGGAAGACCAAAGACGGAAGGGGAGGGGCGCCCACGTTCTCTCTCTTCCGACAGCTCTCCATCCTTTCTCTGAGCTTAAACGTGTCTGTGTTACGACCTAATGACAAAAGAAAACACCACGAAAGGAAGCACCCGCTGACTTAGTTCACAGGTGTACTTACGGACACAGACTGGGGTGTGTCCGGACCACTTGGGGTCTTGCAAGCATATCCGGACGGAAGTCCCCACGAGCCGGAAACCGGGGTTTGCACTGATAAACCACGGTGTCCCTGTAACTGAAGCCGTCGCCGCTGATGTGGCCGTTCACGATGGGATCCGGGCAGCCTCAGAGGCCCGCTGAAAAACAAGCAAAACCAACAAAAATGCTGGAGAGCTTGTCTTCTATAAAAGTACCACATTTGTGGGTAAACAAGAGAGTCCCACGGTACAGCATGGGGAACTCTATTCAACGTCCTGGGATAAACCAGACTGGAAAAGAATATACAAAAGAATACATATGTATATGTATAACCGGGTCATAATGCTGTGCAGAAAAAATTAACACACCATTGTAAATCAAGTATACTCCAGTAAAAAAAATCTAAAATAATAAAAGTACTCCATTCAAACTTAGTTTATTGTCAAGTGATTGAGAGCACTGAATGCAAACATTATTGGAATTTTTTCCACTTATATATTTTCTATTTGATAAGAGTTTTCTTCAACTCATTAATTTTTCTTAACAATTGTGGGTAACATAAGTAATAGTTCAAATATAAAATTGTTAAAAGGTATTTCCCCAGGTATGGTTTCTCCATTTCTTTCTTTTACTTATTTTTCTTATTGATATTTTATGTTATTTATCTATTTATTCTATTTCCAAATAAAAAGCCAAAAGAAAGGAAGAGACACTTGGAATTAATATAAGTTCTGTAACCGTATAGAAAATGGGTAGCAAAGAAAAGGATGGAAGGATCTCCAGTGAGAGCCCAGATTCCTGAACTATCTGTGCAATTCCAAAGGAAGGACTGCTATCAGAAAATCAGTTCAATTTCAGAAAACGTCCATTTGAATTATGTCTGAACTGATGTCTAGGGGAAACTGTCGCATACTCAGTTAAACACAGAAGTCCAGAGCTCAGGGGAGGGACATCCTGCAGACGGAGCAGATTTAGGAAAAACTAGATTACAGATGGAGGCTGAAACCCAACAGGTGGCTGAGCTTGCCCGTGAAGAGTACGTACAGCAAGGAAAGAAAGGGCCCAAAGACAAAACTGGGGTGAACATCAACACTTAAGGGGAGGAAAACAGTACTGATGTGAGGACTCTGATATGTAAGGTCACTGGCAAACAGGGTGTCAGATAAACTTCAGAACCAGAGGGCTTCCAAGTGGGGAAGGAAGTTAGAGGAATTTTCAGTCCTTCGTGAGTTGAAGGCTGAGGAGTGACAAAGCTTCTTTGCCTGACCAAACTTTAATGCGGGTCCTGACACTTCTCTCAGGCCCACCTGTGCACCTCCTGGTAAAAGCCAACTTTAGCAAGCACCCTGCTAAGTCACCCTACAAGGACCCTCCAGCCTCAACATCTGATCCAGTTTCTCATCCCCACCCGCCACTGGTAGGTGGGTTGAGCCAGAGCCCCTCCAAGCCCTGAGGTTCCCTCTCAGGAATGTCCCACCTGTGCCCCCTCCTTGCCCCTTGGCTGTGACCCCCACTGGCCCACATGCCATCCGGAGTTGAGTCGTATCCTTTGTAAAATCCCATCACCCTGGTCCCTGCACGAATCGCTAGGGACCTAAATGAAGTCTGCCTCATTATCTTTAAGGAGCGTCATGAATATTCTTTCTCTGTAACAGTAGGAAGGTGCTGTGTGGCCCGGGGAAAACTAGGAAAGGCGGGATTCCCTTCTTCTCTTTCATTCTCCTTCCACTTTCTCTCCTTCCCCTCCATCCGTCCTCCTCTCTGCCCCTCCCGCCCACCTGTCCCCTCCTCACGTACATGGAAGGAGTATCTTGTTAACAAACTATGGAGCATTAGGAGTAACTGACACGAAAAGGATGTGAGTCACACAGGGGTTTCGGATAGACAAGGAGAGTTCCTGCATTGTCCGCCAAAACTCGCTCCTTAGTCTGGAGCGGCTGCAGAGCGTTTTGGGGTGGATTTCCCCTGGCCGCTACTGCCCCGAATAGAGCACCCAGCTGCCAGTGCTTTACTCAGAGCACAGGAACCCCAAAGCTGAGAGCATGGCCAAATGACACTCAGGGTTAATGCCACCATTCTGGAAGAAATCACAACAATACCCTCTATTTCTGTTTAAGGCAATGCAGCTGCATTGTGTTATCCTAGGTTTGAACTAGATCTGTTATCAGCAGGATGACTTTGCAGAGGACAGAGGGAGAAAACCGCATCGGTGATAGGTATCCCTCTTTGAGCAGAATCTCTGCCCCAACGTTTGTAAGAGGTCGGGTCAAGCTGTGCTCGATTCGCTTGATCTTTTGTCCCCTCTGCAGCTTTTACACTCAGCCAGATCCAGATCAGTAAAGCTGATTTTGACCAGAAGCCAGATCGCCTCCCCCCACACCAGGCATGAAACAAGCAGGGAACTGGGAGGAGGCTGAATGTTCTCCGCGGGTTGAAGGGAGAGCTTCTGAGGCTGTTATCCTGAAACACGGATGCGGGCTCCTGCCCAGAGGCTGGGCTTTGCACGGCGATCTCCGTCAGGTAGAGACATGGAGCCCCACTCACATCCCCGAGACAACAAAGGAGCCAGAGCCACCACACATGGGCTTACTACTGCAGGGATCCAGCCACTTCCGAGGTGAGAAGGAAAAGATGTAATTTCTAGAAGCACACACCAAAATAACACACTCCAATCCTCAAAGAGAGTGTGGGCCACCTGCTTCCTGGCTGTTACTCTAGAGAATGTCAAGCATTTGGGGGGTATCCTGAACCTGATCAGCACTCCAAGAGGAGGGACCCGGGCTCAGGGTAACCGAGATGCTGAAAAGGGTACATTGCGACAGAAAGTCCCCATCCCTCTCCGTGATCTGCACAGCCTCACTGTTGACTTAGACAAACACAACTGGCTAGGCTCACTTTTAAACCTCAATCGTAGTTTTTTCATCTAAGTTTTCAGTAAGAGCACATGATTCAAGGCTGCATCCTCTGTTGAAAGCCTGGCAAATAAGCACTCCTAACGGCAAGGAGATAGCTGTACACTCTAGAAACCAGATGGCAAGGCTGACAGGCTTGTGTGGAAACAAAGGCTTCCAACAGCACCTCTTCTCTGACACGTGGTCACTTCACTTCTGGGAGGAACTGCCCTTAAAGACCTAAAGAAAATCGGGGATGTCCTTCAAAAACACTCCCTTTCAGCTCAGTGCCTGAAGGAGAGAAGAACTGACAGCATCACCTCAAACTTCACTTCCTATTTTAAGTAAATGTGGACGATGTGACTTCTGGATGAAGCTGGTAGAGAACAATCTGTTTGTCACTTGTGTAACTTTCCAGGCCTCAGGTGAGTTCCTCTGTAAAACATTCAAAGCCTTAGACCAATTACGGAGCTATTCAGAAATATAGAATATTTCACATAGAGTATTTAACCAAAATTTCAAGAGTAATATGTCAAAACGTTGTAGAAGGGAGAAACTGTATGAGGCGGAATTTGAATTCAGTATACTCTGAGCTCTGTTTCAAATTTAAGATTCTGTTATCCTATGATAATACTGGGATATGTCCTTTATGAGTTTTTTAATGCAGCCCCAGTTTTGTTATAGACACACTATGTAGAAAGCATTTCTCTATCTTTGTAACTATGTTCAGACATCTGCTGACAGTCTAACATGTATTAGTCACTCATTAAACATTTGACGAAGTGAATAGAGATAAAGTAACTTCACATTTTCAAAGCATTTCCAAATCCACTGTCTCCTAGGTGGCTTTCCTTTATTGGAAAAAAATTGAATACTGATTCACTTTGTTATAGAGCAGAAACTAACACACCATTGTAAAGCAATTATGCCCCAATAAAGATGTTAAAAAAAAAAAAAAGGAGCAGGGGAACTTCCCTGGTGGTCCAGGGGTTAAGAATCTGCTTTGCAATTCAGGGGACACCAGTTCAATCCCGGGTCAGGACTAAGCCCTCGAGCCACAACTAGAGAGAAGCCCATGCACTGCAATGAAGGGCCCTAAAACCCAACACAGCCAAAATAAATAAAGATTTTTAAAAAATAAAACATACACTAGGAAACAAAAAGAGGTGAGGAGTGGGGAGGGACTACGTGTAGCCCGGCTGGGCTAAGCACAGTGATGAATATGCATTGTTTTTTAATGAGCACAGGATGGTCCCACAGAGGAACACTCACTGTTGTACTCCAAGTGGTGGTGTGCTTTTCAGAGAGCACTGAATACACTCCAAAGTTTGGGTTTTACTTTTCTCCTAAAATAGCTTTGGAAATACCTTTTGCTGGAAGCATCTCACATTCTCTATCTGGGAGCCTGAAAGCTGAGCCCTATGGCAGCTGCCACATTTTTACGGGCATTTTGGAATGTTCTTTGCATAATATTCAAATAGTGACAGGAGATTTGCACCTGGGCTCTACTGTTTCCCGTGGCTCCTGGGGACAGGATTTTTGCAATAACTCAATCTCAGACCAGAAGACAAGGAGGAACATCCATTTATGGCCTGCAACGATGGAAAAGCAGAGGAGAGAAATACAGAAACAGAGACACACAGAGCCTACCTATGAGAGGCGGTGGTTCCTGCGAAACAGCTATCAGGGTGGTAAAGGAAGGCTGTGCTTTGTTTTTCAGGCTGGCATCCCCCAGGCGAAGAGAATTGTGTTTGGGATTAGGGTTGTCCTCAGACCTCTTATGCCCTGCAGGAGAATTAATAATTTAGCAGGCAAGTCTCCTGCAGTTTTTGGTTCCAGTGCTGTTTTTTTGGTGAGCTTTCCATGGGTTTAGTGGCCTTCCGCCCTGGTGAAGGGGAAGATCTCTGAGGGGGGTTGGGAGTGGATTTCAGGGTGGAACTGAAACTCACCCAACCGCCTCCTTCAGCACTCTGGGTTCCCTACAGCCCCTGCCTGCAAGCCGCACTTGTCCAAATGAACTTCCGACAGCCTCACGTCAGTCTGGTCGCCATGAAGCCCTGGATAGTGTGTAGCACTGCATACTCCCTGTCACTTGCATGCAGCACAAATGAAGACAGCTTTGAGGTTCATAAAGTCTGTTCAGCTGATGCACTTCAAAGGAATCTCTTTTAAAATAAAAGCGTGCTTGGAGTTAAATACATTTTGCATAGTAGAGAAAAATGAAGAATAATTGTTCTCTCCCTAAATTTTGTTGCTGTTGACTTTAAAACCCACTTTTTTCTCAAAGTTTTCCCATTTGAATATGACAATATTTTGGTCTTCAAAGTTTTCCTTTTTTTGCTACCTGAGAAGTATGTAAACTGTCGCCATAAAGTTTTTAAGTACCTTTAAAATATTAAATGTAGTTAAAACATAAGGATCTTAAGACTGTGGGGCTTATAGAATAAAAAATAAAATGTAAACTCAATATTTGTTTCACAGTTAACATACAATTTGTTAGCCACAAGGAGAGCTTATTTCTTCCTTTGCAGCAGAAATTCATTTTTTGTCAGTTGTAGGTTATACCATTATGAGTACTGAACACAAATATGTAAGATAACTGTTCTCTAAATTTAGTGTGAGCATCTAAGTGCTATTTATAGGTTCCTTCTGCCATGCCAGACCTGTAAAAGATTCCTTTTACCTCGAATCTTTACTCTCACTTTAGTGACTGATTTGATAAACAATCCAAAGTTTCCATTTGGTGTTGATCAAATATTCAATACCACTACGACTATGCAGAAGCTTTACATGTCATTTAGCCCAATACCAGAGAGAGACATTTAAAAATCTAAAGTATGCAAAGCACATACAAAAGGTTAATGCTCCCTGTGCCACAAATGAAAGACACAACTTCCTTGAAGCAAAAACTTTCTTATGCTGAAGGGGCTCTGAAAAGTGACAAACAAGATCATCAGATAGTGGGGAAACTAAAGGTCCCATTAGGTCAAAGGAAGAAAAGAAGAAAAAAGTAAACTTTGATTCTCATAATTTTCCAGACATTATGGAGTATGCACTATTTTCTTAATAAAATAGATGGTAAACATTGTGTTTATTATGTAATGACACTATACTTGGGCTAAAATAATACAATATACACCAACATTACCAGATTATACATTCAACCCACTCTTTCCACCTCACAGAAAAGCAGCATTCAGAAAAATTACTAAATGTATAAAGCAGTCTAACATCAGGACAGAATTCCTTCACAAATACAAAAATAATAATAAATTAAGGCTGCAATAAAGTAATTTTCTGAGTGATTCTCTTTCCAGTCAAGCAGGGAAAGCAGGGTCCCCATGATGAATTATCAATAATTACGTCTGACTGCAGCAGTTGAAGCAATGTGTGTAAAGTGGCCTTTTTAAAGACTATTAGTCTTTTGGTGAGAACAGTTGTTTGATGAGTTAATGACATTGGAAGTATTATCATTAGTCAATAAATACCAAGACAAATAATTTCAAGTGACCTTTCTTGGCCCTTTATGAGTCAATGGATGTTACCAATACTACCTTGTTGTTTATTCCAGGAGTCAATGCCAAAGTTGAAATGACTGAAAAAGTAGCGTCTATGAAGAGTCTATTATATAACTACAGTTGACATTATTTTCAAAGAAGTTGAGGAAACACTGATTCAGTACAATGCAAAGTTGAATCAGTGTATTGCAAAGGATGGTGGTGAAAATTTATGTAGAACATAAAAAGTCTTACAAAAATGTATAAAATGTCTTTGAAAACGTAAGGTGTCAGAACACCTGTGACTACTGATTCATCACCAGTTATTCTGCAAAAAAAAAAAAAAGGAATATACTATGTGTTACTGAATCAGTGGTGTCAAGGATACCTGTGAATTTCTGTCAGAAGTTGAACGCTGACTTGTCCTACACACAGCAAGAAATGGGATGATTAGGTGCAAACCGGACCAGTTAAGGAACTAGTCAAGGACTAAACATATTTAAATTGAAAATATAACTAAAGAAAAGTGCAATGAGGATAGGAAAAAAGTATAATAATCTTAAGTGTCCTTACAATTTAGAAATAACACAACTGTAAATGAAAAGAATCATCAAGAGAAAGACAGGAAACAGGGTGTCTTTGGGGTGGGGGGGTATATAATAGGTGGGAGTCAGAAAATTAAAGGTAATAAATAAATGAGTAGAAAACTAAGAAAGGAAAAATGAGAATAAGGACATTATAAACATATAAAGGTCCACATGAAAACAAAATACAAATATTCCTGAAATTTGGGGTTATATATTGCTGCGTAAGAATCCACCCCCAGTCACTGTGGTTTAAAACTCAGCCACGTTGCTAGGGGAAGGAACACAAGCTCTACTGGTGGAAGGAGTGGTCTTTGTACAAGGAGAGGGGCAGAACTGTGTGGAGGCTGTGTTTGGAGACCTCCTAACACTCAAGACAGTGAAATAAATTCAAACAAGGGAGCAAAGAAATGGACCACATAGAGATACAAACAAACAAACAAAACCCCATATAAAACATAATAGACACAGTAAATAAACACAAGACAAGGTTAGCCTGTATCTAATGATGTAGAAACAATCAATTAGACAAACCACCTCTGACACAGTCCAAAAGGTAACAGGCATGCTTATTGCTTCCTAAGTATTATTACCTACAAATGAAACGAAAAGCTCCCAAAAGAACCAGGGAATCTTAGTTCAAATTCTAGCTATGAGTCTCTGCTATCAGCCCTAGTGCAGTAACTAGAATGAAACTTACCCTCCTGCTGTAAACAGCTGGAAAACCCATTAAAATACACGAAAATCAGTTTCATACAGTGGAAAACACCTCTATCAGGACTCTGATTCTTGAGAGAGGTGACACAGATAAGATGGTTTCTACAATTACCCTGTTTTTCTTGGAGGAACTTTTCATACCCACTACAATGACTAAACAGGTTTGAAAACACCAAGGGATGGTGAGAATGTGGGAAACCTCATATGTTGCTGGTGGGAATGTAAAATGATGCAGCCAATCTGAGAAATACTTTGTCAGTTAAAAATAAAAAAATTTAAAGTGTACTTCTCATGTGATCCAGCTATTACACTGTTAGGTAACATATGGAATTTCTTAAAATTATGTAGACTGCCTAAATTTCACTCAGTCTTTTACAAAATGACAGTTGAACATCTTTAACTTGGTATTTTATAAGTGAGCCCACTGCTGGTTGGGGTGTTACAATAAATTTAGTTGGTTCCCCTTTGTAGAAAACAGGTGGAATCCTAGACAAAATGTGAAAAACAACTATTTCAGTTTCCTTAACATTCGACAAATGCAGACGACAACAAATTGGGAAGCGTTAATTCTTAAAAAACAAACAAAAAACTGTTACAATTTTGGGCGAGTTTTGTCCGTGAGTCTCTAGCTTTCCTGCTCAACCGTCATAGCATTCTCTGCTTAGTCTGGATGGCCTAGAATTCCTAGCTAGTCCATCAGAATATTAAAGGACGATATACTAACTAACAATGATTCAACAAAGAAGGATGGACTAGCTACTGGACTAGCTTTACGGCCAGAAGTGGCTCACTGAGTCAGGGCAAAGGTCACTCATAAACCATGGCTTTGTTGGCTAAAAGTGGCAGATTTAGTTCAGAGCAGATGGGGAGAATCATATAGATTTCGTAGCTCAAGTTGGCTGTTATGTATTCAGGGTGAGTGGCCATCCAGTCAGAGATTTAATAGGAAGACCCTAGAAGGAGGAAAACCATAGAAGCACTGAGATATGCTGTCCACACCTCTTCCTGACTACTGTCCTATGCAAGCCTGAGGGAGATCCAAGACACTGTGATAAGTGAAAGCCAAGAGAGACTTGAGCATCGGCCACACATCTGAATATATTTCTCAACCCACAGACAAGTCAGTTGGCGGAAGTTAGAAGCCTTATGAAATAAAGCTGCCTGATCACAACTCCTGTCCCAGCCACTGGAACTGACCACTGAACTACGCAGAGATAGAAACCACCTCTAAGGACGTCGGCAAAACTCAATAAGTAAACAGATGGGCAAATAAATAAAATCAACGGACACGGCAAGAGCTGCACATCAGGAGAGACGCTAATTTTGTAGCTGAAGTTCAGGGAAGTTACAAAAAAGTAATTCAGCAGCCCTTATGGGAGAAAATCTAGAGTCCTTGCTGTACTTCATCTTGAATGTCAGTTTTCAACCAAAATTTACAAGCTACAGCATTAGGAAAGTGTGAGCTATATTGGAAAAAACGAAGCAGTCAATAGGAACTGTGTGGGACTAGGTGTTGGATTTAGTATAAAGAGATGTCAAAACAGCAGTTATAAATATGTTCCGAATATTAAAGGACGATAAACTAACAATGATTCTACAAATAAGAAATATCAAGGGAGAAATGGAAAGCAGAAGAAAGAGCCAAAGGGAAATTCTAGTGTTGAAAGTACAACAACCGAAATGAAAAAATTATTGGATGGGCTTAACGTCAGATGTTTAGATGGTGTAAGAAATAAGCAGTGAACTTGAAAGTAGATAACAGAAGTTATCCAGTCAAAATTTTAAAAAAGGAAAACAAATATTGAAGGAAAAAGAAACACAACCAGAGCCTCAGTGCCAAGCCCTCCAATACAAGTGAAATAGGAGTTTCAGAAGAAGAGGGCAGGAAGGAGCAGAAAAACATTTTGTAGTAATGCCCCAAGTCTTCTCAAATTAATTTAAAAATTAACGTAAAGATCAAAGCAGCTCAACAAACTACGAGTAGGATGAAAACCCAGCAGCACACGTCAAGTACTGTGACATTTCAAAGATTTTATCCTAGCTGCAAGCTACAGTTAGCTGGTGCAGTAGCATGCATGGCGTGTTCCTGGGGGCGGAGGCGGCTCAGGCAGTTGCGGCATGCACAGTGGGCATGTATTACAGTTAGGAAACCCCAACCTGCAAGCAGACCTGCTCAGCATCTCAAGGGACACTTTCTCTTTACTGCACTCCACAGCAGGAAAACCTGCCTTCTACTCTGGAAGGAGACACCGCATCTATTTTCCAAGGATGTTCTCTACAGAAATTTCCTTAAAAATAGAGCAGAAAAAAGGCACTTGGTGTTTCTGCTCACAAGAAGTGCAGAGAGGCAAGACACCCATGGAACACTGTTTTCTGACAGACGTTATCACAGGCAAATCTTATATAATTGTGCCTTCATCTATATTTTCACTGGATCAGCCCTCTGCTCCATAACATGTAAAATTATGTGACCAGGATTATACAAATTTTAGCTCCTTTCCACTAACATATATCCTTCAAAGCGTACAAAGCCATTTCTGGGTCTTACCCCAGATCGACTTCATTAGACTCTTTAAAGGGAAACCCTGGAGGCACCATTTAATTAACAAGCTGATTCTTAAACACAGCACAATTTCTGAATCGCTGTCCACAGACTCTAATAGAAACTCTTGAAACCTATGAAACCCTCTGTGATTTACTCCTGCTTACCTTCTTCTCAACCTTTCTCTTGCCCACTGCCCGCAATCCCACCTTATCAGAATGCATGCAGCTACCAATACTCCCCAAGTTTTTACACACCAATGTCCTTGACAGTATATGGAAATTAGTCCCATATACTAATTAGTCCCACATATGGAAAAAAAAAAGTCCCAGCTCTGAAATGATGTTTGATTCTAAGTGTTCACGAGCTGAAGTATGATCCCACCTATGTGGTTTCCTACTGATCGGTGAGAAATTAAGTCCCAATTCTGGAGCCTGACTTAATTCTTTTTCCTATAGAAACGCAGGACTTTACATTTTAAGCATAGTGGTTGAACAAATAACTTCTCCCTACCTATCTGAGATGTCACTTATTCTAGGCCAATGGAACTAACTTGTGTTTGATGATGAAAATAAAATTTAACAACCTTGCCTTTTTTTCTAAGAAAGAAAAGAGAGGTGAATTACACAGTAGAAAGGACACAGTGGGAAATGTAATGGGTTTGTCTGCTCTGGTAGCGTGATCTCGTTCACTTCAAATACCCCTGTGCTCAAAATTTCCCAGAGCCCCATGTGGATAGCATTACTCACACCAGAACCATGTTCAATCTGTACTGAATATCCTGTGTATACACTAATATGCCTCATCTCAAATTTAAAATATATATCTCTACTTTAGGTCTTTAGATTCTACAGCTGTAGATGGGTGTGGGTGGGTATGGGGTCCTTCCTCCTGTAATTCCATCAACTCCTTAGAAGTTATGTGCAATGAACACTTCAGTTACGTGAAATACAATGGATCTGCTGAGAAGAAGTGGCTTGATTCACATCCCTTGGCCCCTATGCTCCAGCTAGAATACCAACCCTAAACCCTTCTACACAGAAAATCTTGCTGCCACCACTGGACAATGGTGGTGTCTCAGTCAGTCTGTTAAAAGTCTTCTGCATCTTGTCTGCTGGCAGCTGAAGTGGTCCTCAGAGGTCTCTCTCTGCTATGTGGAGAAAGCATTGGGTGGTGAGACCATTCACTGGGCCTCTTTGACTCTTCAGAGGGTAAAGGACCTTGATCAGGACTCGGGAATCATCACTTCAGGTGCTGCTAAGTACATTTTACAGGAAATCACCACATACTTACAGCAGGTATAAGACAGAGAGTCAAGTGGAACTCAGGTCCCCTTCTTCCAGGGCTGCTCTCCCTCCTTTCTCTACCCTGGACCCCGGGCTGACTCTGGGGATGACTATCATTACAAAAGGAACTAAACGCAAGCCTGGTACAAACTACTGACGACGGGACTCCTCTGTTTGTAGTGTCACGTGGTGCTTCCACTTGGCTGTGTTACAGACGTTTACAACATTTACATTTTATGATAAGCGTGGGTTACTTTTACACACATGCAAAACTTTATAAAGACAAAAAATATGAGACGCTGCTGTGGTAAGAGAAGTTGTCATGATAGAAACCAAATAATAATTCTCTACTGTTTTATCAAACTGGTTTTCATTAATGTTTTATTACAGCTTATTCTTAGGTTTAAAACTGAAGGATCCCACATAAATGACATCTACCGAGGGGAGGGGGCTCGATGGTGACGGAAAAGCTTGTGCATGTGTTTCCTATTCACAGATTCTCCTGGCTGGCTGCTGAGCACACTCTTCTGCAGGGAAACTTGATTTTACTGGCTTAGTTCTCTTGTCATTTAACTTAATCTCTTGTTTTTTCATTTACTTAATATATTATTTGTGTCTCCATGCCTGAAAACCACCTAAAAGGTCTGAGAATCCCCACAGTTAATTCACTGTCACTACAACACATAACTTTCTTACACTGACAACTTTAAATTCAACAGAATATATGGGATCTAACTACTAAAGACTCCAGATATTGACTTGTTAGCACTACTATAAAGGTAGTTTATAAAAATTGTATGACACCAAATATTTTTTAAGTTAGTACACAGAAAAATCCATTCCATTTATAAGCTTAGATTTTTTTTAAGCCCTTAATAGCCTCAGTCAGTAGTAGGAGTTTAAAAAACGAAAAATGAAAAAACGCTGTTCCAAATGTTTCTACCTTCTGACTTTCATCTTTCTATCAATAAATAAAATATTGATATTCAACTAACTTTACCAATTACAATGGTGATAAACAATTAACATGCATGAATTAAAATTCTTTCTTCTCTAATTGATACTAAGGCTAACTTTTATTTGTTCTTTCTGGACTTTTCTAAGGAAATGATACTACATTTGCACATCACAAGCTACATTTGCTTTCTTTTTATAGTTTCCATTTTCACCCTAGGTGATTAGATTAAGAAAATAAATATTAATGAGCAAACAAGCCTGATTTAAGAAGATATTTTTAAAATACATTAAAATAAATGTATTGCCCACTAATTGGTTTGGGGTGTAGAAGTCAACAGAAGTACAGCATGTTCACTACAGGTACTCTGAAGGGTAGAAAGGATAACTTCACGGGGTGCACTTTTTGCCTTTTCTGCAACTGAGAGAGAGAGAGAGAGAGAAAGAGAGCGCTACATTGCTCTCTGCGCTGAGCTGCTTGACCAACTGAAGGGACATTCTGGGTCTCCAAGTCTACATCACAGAAATCTGACAGCATCTGGAATCCTGGAATCCTTGGGGCCTCTTGGAATCTTCTCGGGTGGGCATTACCAGCTGAATCCAGACTTCCATCCACTTACCAGGGCAACCAACTTGTGAGTGGAAGCCCCCTGGAGCCTCCAGACCCCATCTGCCATCTGCACACCGCTGCGAGACCTCCCTCAGTGCCAAGTGGAGCACAAGGGCCCAGCTGAGTTCTCTCCAAACACCTAACCCGCGAAGTCATGAGCTACAACAAAAACATGGTTGTTGTTTAATCTCCAAAGTTTGCTTATCTGAGATGCACTAGCTACCCAGGTCGCTCATCGTCTCTTTAACCCAGATTACTCGTGACACTGTCACATCACACTCGTAGTGTCTGATACATGACCGGTAGTTATATTTTGCAGCAAGTGCAATTTTTCATTTTATTTCTTGCCATTCTGCTGAGAGCCCACTCACTCTTTCTAATAGTTGGGTCTGAATGACTTCTTGTGTCATGTGGATGCCTTCCAAGTTCCACATCCATGTTTTTCAGCACCGTTATCATTCCCTAAGAGTCAATGATAACCCCTCATATAAATGAGCGTATAAGCACACACAAGAGCAAACAGAAAACGTGGTCATAGAGATTCACCAATCACAGCTGATGCTCACTACCTGCCGAATCCCTGTATAGGAATTTGCCTAATCCAAAACTAATTTGTAACCCTACAATCAATCCTATGGTGCTTAACGAGCATCAACTGTACATCACAATTTACCAGTATTACGTATTTTGTTGCAAAGGAGAACAAATGTTGTCATTTTGAGAACAAATGACAAAGTCCAAGAATACATGAGATGTACGGAGATTACTCAACATTTAAAGCATCCTCAAAATTTCAGCCATGCATCCCACCCTGCTGACTTCAGAGTAGGATTGAGAAAGAAACGTGGATATCTCTACATTCCTGCTGTTGTCGATGGGCTGCACGTGTTTAAGAGATGAGAGGCCCAGAATTGACTTTGCGATTCTATATGCACTTCCTGCTGACACCACCCCAAGTGCTTTTTGTTTCGTTTCAAATAGACGTTTAGATAAATCATTATTATAAACTTATGTTAATGGAATTGTATTTATCTTCAAGCTTCATTCATCTAACTGACCTCACTCTCAACGTTCGACCATGGGACCTGAATTATTTACTGTACTTCATCAGAATGAGATTCAGGATGTTAAAAAAAAATTAGGTATGTATCAGATAGCCATGGCTATCTGTTGGAGTTAATCATTTATGACACCTAGTTATGAATGGCGCTTTCTGCAAATGAGATATTAATGGAGCTTGAAACATGAAGGACCAGATAACTGGTCACCAAGAGCACGTGTCCAAGGACCACAGACTTGGGACCAAAAGCAAAACAAAACCATCTGTAGGATGTCTGGGGGTGAGCTAGACAGAGGAGGCTCGGTTTAAACATTTGGGGTTTAGAACTAACCCAGAGTTTTCCTAAAAATCAAGAGAGGGGCCAAGTGCTGAATATCAGGAAGGCACCGAGAAGACTCTGGAGCAGGGGTGAGGGGTGCTGGGGGCATGGCTAGGAGGCAAGTGATTCGGCTCCTAAATCCAATATATTTTGAAAACCTACTGAGAACGACCCTGATGCCTCACCGACAAGTACAGATTTCCCTCTGCGGGCAGGGAGTGCAGATTTCAAGGAAAACAAACAAACAAACAAACGAATCTCAGCTATGAGATTCTCTGACATGACTCACTCTCTATGGTTATAGGTACCTAGTAGTTTTCTTTTGAAGGCCTTAAGGCAGGCTTATGATGAACTCTTTTCTTTCCTCCAGTTGGACAATGGCCAATCTTCATGTAATATCTTTCATCCACTTACATAATAACCTAGCCAATGAAATTCCCCGAAGGGTACTCCCCAAATTAAGTAAGAATCCTTCCTTTCGTTACTCTTAAGGAGGAGGATGAAGGCTGATGAAGTTGCTGGACTTACCTGGCAATTTTCAAGTACACTGAAGAAGATAAAACTGACACAGAATTCAAAGGAAAGTGTTTTGTTAGAAATAGGTGCAGAATACTTAGAATAAATAAGCAACACTTTCAACATTAACCCTAAGAGATGCTTCCCAAGTATATCCCATATCAGAGGAGAAATGCTGCAGAAAGTAACTGACCATCTATCTGTATCCTCGGGAAACCATGAGAAGAATTTTAGAAGGGATCTTAACAAATTGTTTACTCAGACTCAGGATCTTTAAGCACATGTTAGTTCACCACATACTTTTAAATTATTGAGAAAGTAAATGATTTTGGTGATAGCCCATTTCAACAACTGGCAAGTCCTGACTTGATTTCCAAGGAAAATAGGCTATATGAGAAACTGGAATATCTCCTTGTAAGTGTGTCTTCCAAGGTGTGCCTACCATTTGCCACTTTAGTAAGCTGAAACATATGTGATTCTAACTTTAGAATATTAAGTTAGTAATTTATTGATTAGCATAGCATAATGATATTAGAAAGCAGTTTGCTTCAATGTAGTACTCACCACGTGGCAGGTGAAGTAATGGCCCCCCAAAGACACGGACATCCAAATCCCTGGAACCGGTGAATACATTATGTTACGTGGTAAAAGTGAAGATGTGACTAAGTTAAGGATATTGAGATGGCAGAGCCCTGGATTAGTCAGGCAGACCCAGCAGAATGGCAACTGTCCTTCAGGGCAAAGGGAGATCCGACTACAGAAGAGGACTGTCAGAGAGATGCAGTGTGCGGAAGACACTGCGTGGGGCAAGGGGCCACGGGATAAGGAACGCAGGGCGGCTCCAGAAGCCGGAAAAGGCAAGGAAGCGCACGCTCTCTGAATCTTCCTGAGGGAACAAAGTCCTGCCAACACCTTGACTCCAGACCTCTGATCCCTAAAACTGCAGGATAATACATTTACGTTGTTTTAAGCCACCGAATTTGTGGTAGTTTGTTACAGAAGCAATGAGAAATTAATATGCATATGGAAAGGAAGACAGTGCAGCCCCTCAGAAACATAAAGCATAGAATTGCAAAGGGTTCCAAATATCTAGTACTCATTTATTTTTGTGCTTGCCAATATACCCTGGACGGAACTGTGTCCCCCGAAAACTCTTATGTTGCAGCCCTAACACCCAAGGCAACAGTGTCTGAAGACAGGGCTCGTAGGATGTGATTATGATTAAAGGAACTCGTAAGGGTGGGGCCCTAAGACGGTAAGAGGCGGAGGAGAGACACCCCTCTCCCCGTTCCTCTGCGCTTGGAAAAGGCCGCGTGAGCAGGAGGCAGGCAGCCACCCACCTACAAGCCAGGAAGGGGCCCCTCATCACGAGCCACAATAGCCAACACCTCCATCGTAGCTTCCCAGCTCCCAGAACTACGAGGAAACACGCCTCTGGCCTGGAAACCACCCACCCAGTCTGTGGTTTTTGCGCGAGCCCCTGTGCAGACCGGTGCATGAGCAGGAATGCAGTCGCACTGCATCGAAGCAGTGAGTGTCTGCGCAGCTTCCTGGGAGGCAGGATGGCATGGGGTCCTGGGCTGCCTGACTCTTGAGTCCACGAGTCCCTGTTCACCGTGAGTGACTACGAGCGAAAATCGGAATTTCTCTGGGCTTCGGTTTCCTGATCTGTAATGTCGGGTAAATGAGAACCACAGGGTTAACGTTCAGGATGGGGACCGAGAAGGATGCTGAACTCGCTCCCCTGCACCCCGCAAATACGGGATCTACAGCTACACTTGGAACCACTTCCTCTGAAAACCCACGAAACCTGGCTGAGCGATGCCTACTCTGGGACGCGGGCTCGCCATAACCCTGGGCTGCTCCCTGAAGAGCAGGGTTTGAACCCCACACGCGGCACCCCGACTTCTAAGACCTCCTCCCGCGTGCAGCCGCGGAACCCCTGGCTTGAGAACCACCAGGGCCGGGCCCACAAGGCCCCCGGAAGCCGCTCTCAGAGGCCCGGGGACTCACCGCCTGGCTGCTGCGCGGCGATGGGGACCCGGAGACGCCGGAGGGGCAGGGCTGTGGCCTGAGGCGCAGAGGGCGGCCTGGTGTCCTCGGGGTCAGAGCCGGGCCTCCTGTGGCTCCCGCGACGCCCAGCACACCAGGGACTCCGCCTGGGCTTGACAGGCGTCTGCGGCCCTGGCTTCACGTCCGAGGCCCCGGTTTTACTAAGTCTGAGGCCCCAGGTTTACGTCAGTGACCCCAGTTTTACGTCCGTGGCGCCAGCTTTACGGCTGAGGCCCCGGCTTTACCTCTGGGGGCCCGGTTTTATGTCAGTGACCTCAGTTTTATGTCAGTGACCCCCGGATTTACGTCACTGATCCCGGTTTTATGTCTGAGGCCCCGGATTTATGTGGCTGACCGCGAGTTTACATCGCTGAACCCGGATTTACGTCGCTGAACCCCGGATTTACGTCAGTGACCCCGGATTTACGTCAGTGGCTGTGGCCCCAGTTTTAACTGCCACCGGGGGACACGGCCGGGCCCTGGTGGCCAAAGGGGCTGAGGCTTGAGGTCCCACAGGACTGCCTACATTTGCCTCCGTGCAGAGCTTCCGCCTGAGGGTCAGCCGGAGGCTGATGCTCACGAGACCGTGCCCCTGGGGCCACTGACGGGGCTGGGCAAACCCTCAGGGTCAGCACCGACTCAGCCAGGTGTCTGCAGCGGCGCATTCACTGCGCTCGTCGCAGTAGGCGCGTCGGAGGCCCCTGCAGGTCCGTGAGCGGAGAGCGGATACAGAGGAGGGGCGCTCACGCGCGCACGATGGGTGCCACTCAGCCGTGAAAAAGGAGGGCGTGCCGCCATGTGTGACGGCGGATGGACCTGGAGGGCCGTAGGGTGAGTGAAAGTAGCCAGACGAAGACAAACAGCACACGGCCTCTCTTCTCCGTGGGATCCAGGCCACAGAGAGACAGAAAACCAGCTCCTAAATGCAGAGAACGGAGTGGTGGTCGCCAGAGGTGGGGGCGGGGCGTGGAGGAGATAGGGGAAAAGGGGTCCGAAGGTGCAAACTTCTAGTTGTGACAGAAATAAGCCCTGGGATGTGATGTCCCGCACAGTGACCACGGCTAGCAATACTGTGCTGCGTAGTCTTGGAACTCTACGGGGCGGTTCTCACCATTAAATCAAACCATGTGCTGCGCACACCGTAGACTTAACACAGTGGCGGACGTCAGTTACTTCTCAGTAACACTGAATGAAACACGGTCTCACTGCAGGAAGAAAAGTGCACCTGTGTGTCGTGACAGACTTTAACTCGGCTTATTCTGGTGGTGATTTCACAGTGTATACCGACGTCGAGTCATTACCGTGTACCCCTGACGCTAATGTAAGCTGTGTGTAAGTTACACCTCCAGAACGAAGCCCGCAGTGTACGGAACTTGTAATGGTCAGACCAAACCATAACGTAGGTTAAGTGTTAGAGCACTGTGTAACCTGGCCTACAAAGGTTCCTAGTCTTGTAACATTTCATTTTACTGAAGCAATTACTTAAATGAACGTAATTTTAAGTAAAACAGCGAGGCGTGGTTGGAATAGAAAAGGACTAAGATACAGGAACCTTAAATTCAGATTTCTTTTTGGTGATCTCGAGTAAGTCACAGTCTCTCTGTAAGTTTTTTGACATTATCCTCACTCGCATGAGGACGTTGAGATGGAAATCTGACAAGTTCCTTGTGAGGACAAAGGTGAAACGACACATGTGAATGAGCTTAGAACTAAGAGAGACTATAGGAGTGTCATTTGTCAGTGTCGTTCACCGCCTGTGATGATTATTACCATTTTTACGTGTCAGGAAACGGAAAGCACCAACCTATGAGGTTTTTTACACTTATGTTATCATTTAGGAAACTTAATGGCCTTTTAGAAAATTCCCCTCTGGGAGTTTTAGACTCGGTTTTGTGCTTTGTGCTAAGTTTTCCTGGGTTTCTGTCACTGGCAATTGTCTCCGTGAAGCAGAAAAAGAAAAGGAGGAATCCCATGTCTCTCTGGCAGTAAAGCACTAAGCCATGGAGACAAGAAACAAAAAGCAAGCAGGTGGTCTCATGCGGGGATCCTTGGGTGACCAGGCTGAGTGGGCTTGGAGTAATTCAGAGAGTAGAGTCCACACGCCACACTCCTGACGGGGGCACAGCCGCCGCCTCCAGGTTTTACCTCTGGTGTGAAAACTGAAAAACTAATGACTAATACCTATAGAACTTTGTACATCACAGATTGTAACGTACTCATATTCTCTTTTTAAATATAACTTAGTCCACACTTCCTACCTCATTACGCTTGCTTCTATTTTATTGTGGATGAAAACCTTCTTCACAAAATTGATATGTATTGTCCCCACAAGGGGATGGCATGGCTGAGGTTTAAAGGTGTTGGGATCATGTGGATAGAGTGCGATAAAGCTGGAATATGCCCTTAATGCATCGACTCACTTCATTTGTATTTTATCGCAACTTACCACTTTTTATCAGTATTTTTAACGTGGTTAAACTTAAATGTACACCAAAAAACTGAGATGGACCAGAATATACCCATCCAGGGTTTGGATATTTTGCACATAAAAGCAAGGACACATTTTATGTCTCTATCGATATTTCTCTGTTAGTGGCGATTTATCGTGTGCATACCCGTAACACTACTTACTATGTAAAAAAACAAAGCAAAAGAAAAGCAAGAGTGAAGTCCTCAATCACTTCAGAACTTAAACTAACGTCAGGTTGTCCTGCCGGACTGGGACAGGTGGCAAGTGAGGCTGTTACATTGGATACAGAATTTAGGGGTGCACCAAAAAATTCAGTAATCGAGGTGAATAATATTTAATGCACTATTTTAAAAACTCAGAAGTGCTGCAGAATACATGATGAACAAGATATTAAGACTTTAAATAAAGACAGGATCAGTTTTCTACCAGATAAATGGACTTGGACACACAAATCCACACCCACCAATTGATACAATTTTGCCCTTCATTTCCAGGAATGCAAGCAAGTACTTAGTACAATGAATTCAGCAGACTCTTCAGGGACATAAAAGAGTTTTTATGTTTATTAACTCTGAGAGTGGAGCACCTGCGACTTCAATTTATTGGCTTTGAACATTCCTGTAACATAAAATGAAGGACAACTTACAGGGTTTGAATTAGCAATTGTGTTGATGATTAAATTTCTCAAGAAAAAACACAGGAGTCAGGTTTTAGTAGCTCCTGGGACATCTCATCACCGCTAAGCAGCAAGTATACTGCTTTCCCAGAAGGGTATCAGGTTCTCAAAGGAGAGATCGCACACTGTCTTTTAAAGATTGACATCTCTACAGACTTAGGGATTGTAAAGAATAGCAATCTCATCAGCATCTTCCCCAGATATACATGAGGAGTGTGTGTGTGTGTGTGTGTGTGTGTGTGTGTGTGTGTGTGTGTCTGAGATAGAGACAAAGACAGAGACAGAAAAAGAGACAAGAAGGAGGAAGAGGAGAAGAAGGACGAAAAGGAAAAAAATAGGTAGGTATTTAGAAAGGCAGATAGATACAGAGATGGAAATTTTAGGACAAGTTATAGAACACTGAATAGGACTAGAATGTCTCCTTTTCCTAAATCAGGAGCGAGTTTCCTACCTTCCAGCTAACACTCAGTATAGGAGGAAGAAAATGTTTAAATATATAAAATTAATAGGGTGTAGTACTTATCAGAAGTAGAGGAGGGCAATTCCAGTTGTCCAAAGAAACAGGTACACTTTAGTAGAAATCTTGGAGGACTGTCTCTCCGAAATATCCAGTATACAATCGTACATCTACCCACAAGCTAAACTCTGAGTCTCCGAGTTGAGAGGCATGGAAAAGACCTCAGACACTTAATTTAGAAAATGCCTCTTATAATGCCAGTGCAGAGTGGTAAACTACGTCATAAAATTGGAATTTTAAAACCATTGTTGTTTAAGAGGAGGGCTGGCTGAGAGAAAGGAGATGTCCAATTCTGACTAAATAATATTCCTACAGAGAGAGACCAAGTAATTCGTTAAGTGCTGCGCCATGGTTAATCCCACTAGTATTTAAGTGATTTGCTTAGAAATGATTAAATACTTAACTGGACTTTCAGAATAATAATTAAGTAAAACTGCTTTGCGTTATTAGAATGGACCAGATTAAGAAGTTAATGAGCACAAAGTCTCTGAACAGTGTGGGATTCTGGGGTGAAGGCCAGGCTTTCCCAAGGAAGATGGAAGAGCCGGGTGGTCCCGCATCTGGGGGCATCCCCCGGGCACGGTGAGCACGCCCCCTCCCCAGAGAGCCTTGAAGACAGGAGTTGAAGCGCAAGTCAATATGGAACCCTCAGAATAAGACTGTCTGTCAGAGCAGTACTAGAAATAACCTAGTTTACATTTCTGTTGGTATTGTAAAAACAGAATGTTAATAGAGAGGGTCGTCCCTCTCTTTTGTTCAAGTAAAACCACTTCATACTATTAGGGTCACTTCAAAATTATTCCATCTGAAATTGCACAGGCTTCCCTCACTGAACCAGGCTGGTTTCTTCCTCTACTTCCCATAGATCACATCAATTTTAGTTGACACTTTAGAGGTTGCCTTTGCCCCCAAGGAACTGTGCTCACTCTGAGGACAGGAGACATTTCCTCTTGTTGTTCCTAATGCCTAGTAACCTTTATACATATTTTAAAATAAGGGAACAAATGGATGAATTAACTCCATCATTTTGAAGGTATTTCTCCTTTGCTCGTAGCATTTTTGTTTGTTTGTTTGCAGTACGCGGGCCTCTCACTGTTGTGGCCTCTCCCGTTGCGGGGCACAGGCTCCGGACGTGCAGGCTCAGCGGCCATGGCTCACGGGCCCAGCCGCTCCGCGGCATGTGGGATCCTCCCGGACTGGGGCACGAACCTGCGTCCCCTGCATCGGCAGGCGGACTCCCAACCACTGCGCCACCAGGGAAGCCCCTGATGATTTATAATAGAGCTATTTTTTTCTAAATCTATATTAAAGGCACAGATGGAAGCACAATTTGTGAACGTAATTAACCAGGATAAGCTCCTGGAAACCCTAGAAATCAGATGGTGGAGTTCCTGGGATGCGTTTGTGTGATGAACAGGGAATAATAGTTCCATTAGTGTCAAATACGTAATACATTTGCTCCACACTTTTATTTGTCAATGAATTACCATAGAATTTTTTTGTAGCCTAGAGAATAGATGATATAGCCAGTGGGAATTTAATGAATAGCATATGTTATAAAAATTTAACGTAGTTTTCACTGCAGTAGATGAAAATGAAATTAGTAATAAATATGATTTTGACTCTTACAAAGAATACCCGAGTGTACGTAGGTATAGTCAGTGCTTATGTATATAGTAGCTTATGTTTCTGTATTTCACCTATTCCACAAAGGATTTGAGGTTCATTTGGGAAATATACTTAAAACGCAAATCTCCTCCCAACCCCCAGCAAACCTCTCCACAAAGCAGAAGAGAAAGACAGCAGTTTTATCATCAGATAAGCGTTAAATCAGAATGTGGTGCACACCACAGGGAATTCGCCAAGAGAGGCAAAGACAGAAGGAAAATCTCACCCTTTTATGTGGCCAGGCAGCTAGAGCTCCTTCTGTGAATGTTCTCAAGATGAGCACTGACTAGGCCTCAGCAAGACCTGGCAGCAGCGTGTACTATACACATACACAGCCATCCTGAGTTGACCTGCGAATTGCAGGGACCGTCTGTGGTAGCTAATCAGCTTCGTCCAGAGGAAAGACGAACCACTCCTGTCTTTGTGACGAGAGGTAGGTTTGCAGGTTGGGGCCAGGAGCCTACAGAAGCTCAGCCCCTCACCTCCCACAGAGCCTGGGAGATGGGCTCCCTCTCCCTTCCTGGTTTTGTTTCAAAGAGATAGTCCCCAGGTCCTTGAGAAGGACACTTCTGGGTCACAAAGCTGGGAAAAGTCCCATCGGAAAGTTTTATACACATTTCAAAAAGAGGAGAGAGTACTTAACGACAAGTTTTCTAAAATAATTGCTCTGAGCAAAAGGCAGAGGTGGAAACCTCTCTCCTTATTATTTAATGGAGGAGAATTAAGCCCGTTATTCATAGTTTGTATTTGTCCTCACAGGTCTCGTGGGCTGTACAGTTTTACGAAAATACAAAGTTTCAATCAGAAAGATAGTGGAAGTCTTATTTTATTGCTTGGTGAGCATTTCAGGTACTCTTTGCCTGTTTCCGTGTAAGAAAATACTATAGCATATAATAGGCCAACTGGGTGAACTGTATTTCCAATGAGTGTTTTCTGCCTAAAACAATTCCTTTTTCAGAGGTGCATGCTGGTAAAGATCCCTAATAGAGACAAAGGAGCCTCCTAAATGTTCTAAATCAGATGGTCTTGTGCCCCAGTGATCTTAGTTACCTGCCATTAGAACAGACTAGGGGGATTGGGAGGAACACAGATGCCTGTCCTCTGTTACTGTCAATTTCCCCTTTCATGGCTGTTAACGTTTGCCTTAGGTTTTGAGGTGCTCCTATGTTGGGTGCGTAAATATTTACAACTGTTATATCTTCCTCTTGGATTGATCACTAGGTAGTGTTCTTCTTTGTCTCTGGTAATCGTCTTTATTTTACATTTGGTAGTGTATATATTAATATAATAAAGGTACATGTAACTTTACTGAAAGAAAAATAGTCTTTATTTTAAAGTCTATTTTGTGTGACATGAGAATTCTTACTCCAGCTTTCTTTTGCTTTCCATTTGCGTGGAATATCTTTTTCCATCCCCTCACTTTCAGTCTGTCTGTGTCCCTAGGTCTGAAGCGGGTCTCTTGTAAAGACAGCATATATATGGGTCTTGTTTTTGTATCCATTCAGCCAGTCTGTGTCTTTTGATTAGAGCATTTAATCCATTTACATTTAAGGTACTTATGGATGTGTGTGTTCCTGTTACCATTTTCTTAATTGTTTTGGGTTTGTTATTGTAGGTCTTTTCCTTCTCTTGTGTTTCCTGCCTAGAGAAGTTCCCTTATCATTCGTTGTAAAGCTGGTTTGGTGGTGCTGAATTCTCTTAGCTTTTGCTTGTCTGTAAAGGTTTTAATTTCTCCGTCGAATCGAATGAGATCCTTGCTGGGTAGAGTAATCTCGATTGTAGTTTTTTCCCTTTCATCACTTTAAATATGTCCTGCCACTCCCTTCTGCCTTGCAGAGTTTCTGCTGAAAGGTCAGCTGTTAACCTGACAGGGATTCCCTTGTATGTTATTTGCTGCTTTTCCCTTGCTGTTTTAATATTTTTTTCTTTGTATTTCTTTTTTGATAGTTTGATTAATATGTGTCTTGGCGTTTTTTTCTCCTTGGATTTATCCTATCTGGGACTCTCTGCGCTCCCTGGACTTGACTATTTCCTTTCCCATATTAGGGACGTTTTCAACTATAATCTCTTCAAATATTTTCAGTCCCTTTCTTTTTCTCTTCTTGTTCTGGGACCCGTATAATTCGAATGTTGGTGCGTTTAATGTTGTCCCAGAGGTCTCTGAGACTGTCGTCAATTCTTTTCATTCTTTTTTCTTTATTCTGCTCTGTGGCAGTTATTTCCACTATTTTATCTTCCAGGTCACTTCTCCGTTCTTCTGCCTCAGTTATTCTGCTATTGATTCCTTCTAGAGAATTTCCAGTTTCATTTATTGTGTTGTTCATCATTGTTTGCTTGCACTTTAGTTCTCCTAGGTCCTTGTTAAAGGTTTCTTGTATTTTCTCCATTCTATTTCCAAGATCTTGGATCATCTTTACTGTCGTTCCTCTGAGTTCTTTGTCAGGTTGACTGCCTATTCCCTCTTCATTTGTTTGGTCTGGTGGGGTTTTACTTTGCTCCTTCATCTGCTGTGTATGTCTCTGTCTTCTCATTTTGCTTATCTTACTGTGTTTGGGGTCTCCTTTTCTCAGGCTGCAGGTTCATAGTTCCCATTGCTTCTGGTGTCTGCCCCCAGTGGGTAAGGTTGGTTCAGTGGGTTGTGTAGGCTTCACGGTGGAGGGGACTGGTGCCTGTGTTCTGGTGGATGAGGCTGGATCTTGTCTTTCTGGTGGGCGGGGCCGCATCTGGTGGTGTGTTTTGAGGTGTCTGTGAACTTATTATGATTTTAGGCAGCCTCTCCGCTAATGGGTGGGGTTGTGGTCCTATCTTGCTAGTTGTTTGGCATGGGGCGTCCAGCCCTGGAGCTTGCTGCTCGTTGAGTGGAGCTGGGTCTTAGCAGGGAGTCAGAGATCTCTGGGAGAGCTCTCACTGATTGATATTACGTGGGGCCGGGTGGTCGCTGGAGGTCCAATGTTTTGAACTCGGCCCTCCCACCTCAGAGGCTCAGGCCTGACACCCGGCTGGGGCACCAAGACCCTGCCAGCCACACGGCTCAAAAGAAGAAAAGGGACATAAAGAAGAAAGAAAATATAAATAATAGAGTTATTAAAATAAAAATATTATTAAAATATTATTTAAAAAATTAAAAATAATAAAAACGTAATACACGGAAAAAAAGAAGAGAGCAACCAAACCAATAAACAAATCCACCAATGATACCAAGGGCTAAAACTGTACTAGGATACACATAAAAATCATAAACTAGTAGTCGCATACAGCACACCCCAAGTCTACAGTTGCTCCCAAAGTCCACCGCCTCAATTTTGGGATGATTCATTGTCTATTCAGGTATTCCACAGATGCAGGTACATCAAGTTGACTGTGGAGCTTTAATCCTCTGCTCCTGAGGCTTCGGGGAGAGACTTCCCTTTCTCTTCTTTGTTTGCACAGCTCCTGGGGTTCAGCTTTGGCCCTGCATCTGCATGTAGGTCGCCCTCTGGCGCCTGTTCTTCGCTCAGGCAGGACGGGGTTAAAGGAGCAGCTGATTCGGGGGCTCTGGCTCGCTCAGGCCAGTGGGGAGAGGGAGGGGTACGGATGCGGGGCGAGCCTGCGGAGGCAGAGGCCGGCGTGACGTTGCACCAGCCTGAGGCGCGCCGTGCGTTCTCCCGGGGAAGTTGTCCCTGGATCCCGGCACCCTGGCAGTGACGGGCTGCACGGGCTCCCGGGAGGGGAGGTGTGGCTCGTGACCTGTGCTCGCACACAGGCTTCTTGGTGGCGGCAGCAGCAGCCTTAGCGTCTCACGCCCGTCTCTGTCCTCACCGACAGCTGCGTCTCGCGCCCGTCTCTGAAGCTCGTTTCGGCGGTGCTCTGAATCCCCTCTCCTCGCGCACCCCGAAACAATGGTCTCTTGCCTCTTCGGCAGCTCCAGACTTTTCCCTGGACTCCCTCCCGGCTAGCTGTGGCGCCCTAGCCCCCTTCAGGCTGTGTTGACGCAGCCAACCCCAGTCCTCTCCCTGGGACCTGCCCTCCGAAGCCCGAGCCTCAGTTCCCAGCCCCCGCCCGCCCCGGTGGCTGAGCAGACAAGCGTCTCCGGCTGGTGAGTGCTGGTCTGCACCGAGCCTCTGTGCGGGAATCTCTCCGCTTTGCCCTCTGCACCCCTATTACTGCCCTCTCCTTCATGGATCCGAAGCTTCTCCCCCGCCAACCCCACCCCCACACCGCCCCTCTATATCCCCACCCACCCCCACGCCCCATCCCCCATCTCCACCAGTGAAGGGGCTTCCTAGCGTGTGGAAACTTTTCCTCCTTCACAGCTCCCTCCCCGTGACGCAGGTCCCGTCCCTATTCCTTTGTCTCTGTGTTTTCTTTTTTCTTTTGCCCTACCCAGGTACGTGGGGGGTTTCTTGCCTTTTGGGAGGTCTGAGGTCTTCTGCCAGCGTTCAGTAGGTGTTCTGTAGGAGTTGTTCCACGTGTAGATGTATTTCTGGTGTATCTGTGGGGAGGAAGGCGATCTCCACGTCTCACTGCTCCAGCATCTTGAAGGTCCTCCTACATTTGTTAGTCTCTTGCTAAAAGGCTGACTGGAGAGTTAGCTGGTCTCTATCTATCCTACTGCCCCTCTCCAAATACTCACTGTGCGCCCCTTTACAACCTATTGTAAAGGCTCTTATTAACCTTTACTTTTTCAATGCAAAGAGTACCAACCAAACACTTGCTTATGCCAGTTTACCAGCCCCTGGCCTAACTGATCTGACTGCTGGTCATGCCGGCCTCTAGATACTGCTAAAGGACCTGAACTGTTCTCTGTTTCTGCCGATGTGAACATCTGGTGGACCAAGTATGGAAGGCAGATAAATGACAAGGTATGGCACCCATGTCTAAGAAAACATTGCTCTGTCCCTCCTTCTGGTGAGTTATTTGGGTCTTGCATAACCTACATGGAAGGGCAAGAACTTTCCCTTGCCCACATAAAGACCAACAGGTGAAAAATTGTCCCTTTGCTTTGGAACAAACATGATACTCGGCCTTTCCCGAGTGACACTCGGGGACCAACAGTACATTCAGACTCTGTGGTTTGACCCCACAGGTGGCATCTTCAAATCCCTGGAAAAGATTGTAAGTGGCTCTAGCGCTACCATTCTTGGTACAAACGTCTGCCAAATCAACAAATGTTTTGGATGACTCGTAAGCCACCTCCGTACAACTTGGGGTACTATGGCTGCTCCCATGACTAAGCTGCCTACTACCATAAGCTATGTACGGGTGGACCACTATAAAAATCTGGACTCGCTTGGCCACAGAACCAAGCCTTAGTGCTGCCCAAACCAGACCACAGGCCTCCTGTACCAACTCTTTTGCAACCTGTCCTGCTCTCACAGATTGACAGGAGCACACGGGAAATGGAGGGTATGGATGCTAGCATTACCAATGGCAAAGGTCGTGGAATACTCCAGTTCCTGGAGATGCAGGTTCCGTTGTAACCTTGTCTGCAAACCACACTGGTCTTTTTATGTTGGGTGGCAGCAAAGTATATAAAGGGTGTCCACCTAACCGGTCAGGACAATGGGGACTTGGATACCTGGCTCCTTCTGTCACCAAATACTCCACCCTAAATGCAGCCAAATTACAAACCTGGGCTCCTTTGTTCATAAAACTGTGTCCCATAAAGGTGCCAGCAGGGAAGTCATAGACAATCCATTGGGTATCACAACTCCAACTTCTTTTCATTGTTTAGGATCTTATTCCCAAGCTATGGAGGTTATGAATTAGAACAGCCATCTTAACTCTCCATGGTAGTGGAACAAGAGTTCAGTTCCCCTATGCAAAGTGTGAAAATACTTCAGTCAGAAGTTAACAGCCTAGCATCAGTGGTGCTCCAAAATGGACTTGCTCTGGACATCCTGACTGCTCGGCGAGGATGAGCTTAGGCAATCATCAGTGGAAAATAACTGCTTCTACGTAAATCAAATGGGAAAAATAGTCTCCAACTTATTAAAAGTGAAGGAAATGCTTTCGTCACATAAATGAAGCAAAGCCGTTTTATTGGACTGATGTCTTCCCAGGACTGGGGAACTGTTTCGGTAGGGTTTGGGGAAATGTACTTTGATTTGATTTGTTCTTTTCTGTTTTTCTTCATCCTCATTCTAACCTATGTTCTTTTCTCCCTTTGCAGGTCTCTTAGCACTGAGCTACTCACCCAGTTTTGCTCTCCACGGCCATCACCTTAGCCTTTTCTTTGTGAAACATCAAGGGAAGTTGCAGAGGAGGGAATCCTTGGGGCTCAGAGCAGGCCGCCCAAGATATGCCTCACCGGCACGTTGATTATTTTGAACGGAGGCTACCAGGGAAACGGTCAGTGAGGGGAAATGATTGAAAACCACAACAAAAATACTCTGGCCCCCTGCCTTCCCCCGAAGTGTGAACTAAATCCATGTGACGGTATCCTCCCTATGGCAGGAGGCTAGAAAGCATCCTTGTCACCACAGTAAGGAAATTCAAGGCTAAGAAAGCTGGATAAATGAACGCTGACACTTCTTCATTAGGCTGCTTGCCCAAGCAAGCACAGCCTTCTTTGTTTTGTCGAATATACAAAAATATTTATTTGTCCAAAACTAGATACATTCAGCGGGCTTTGGTCACTTCAGGCGGTCCCATTTCTGAGACCTCTGTGTACATGAATTAAATTGGTTTATTTTTCCTGTTAATCTGTCTTGTGTCCACATAATTATTAGGAGAGCCAAAAGGACCTCAACAGGGGTAAAGGAGAAATTTGCCCATCCCCGTGTTGCTAGACAAGGTCACAGACGTTCACTGGCTCAGAAAAGATTTGAGGAGACCCTAAGTTTTCACCTCTGGCTGATCTTTAGTCTCCAGGTGTACTGGGTGGGAAAACTTGGGAAAATGAAAATGGTGTATACGGTGATGAAGCTGTGCACCCAGCCCCAAGGTAATCTGCAGAGACCAGGAGAGTGGTTTTTGAAATTTGTGTTTCCTTGCTACCTCCCCAAACCCCCTGACCCAGCACCCCGGCGGTTTAAAAAAATAATAATCGGTTGTGTCCACCCATGTCGTGGAACAGAAACACCAGTGACTACACAGCACACGGCAAAGAAAGCCGTCTAACGAAAAATAGTTCGGCACAGTAACAGAAAGGATCAACTACAACCAGCAGCCACACATGAATACGAGGGAGAAGAACCTTCTCCCCATTTACTGCATTCCAAACTTCAAAATCTCCAGTTTTCAACACCACTTACAAGGCATGCAATGAAACAAGTGTGTATTTGCCCCATCACAGGTCAGATAAGCAAATTAATAGAAACTGTGCATGAGGAAACCAAGTACTTTAACTCTGTAGGCAGACATTCAATCAAGAGTCATACCTACGCTCACCTGACAAAGGAAACGATGGAGCAAGAACTAAAAGAAACCTGGAGACCAAGGTCTAGCGATATAGAGACTCTCAACAAAGAGATATTTAAAGCAGAAACAAATAGGAATTATGGGGCTGAAAAACCACAGCATGTGAATCAAAACCTTCAGTAGAGACTTCAAAGGAAGGTTTGAGCAGGCAGAAGAATCACAAAACCTAAAGTCAGGTTAATTGAAATCATCCTGGCTGAGGAGCAGAAAGAGAACAAAAATAATGCAGAAAATGTAACAGCCTAGATTATTTGCCAGACTCCTCTGAGCAATCCGAGGCTTACGTATTTGCAGTCCCAGGTGGAGACAGGAGAGAAAGGGGCAGGACAAGTATTTCAAGAAATCATGCCCCTCACACTCTTCAGGTATGGCAAAACTCATGAATCTACACGTCAAACTTTCCTTTACTCATACCTCTCTCTTCCTGAAGCCCTCACCTTCCTTCAGCACCACCTGATCCCCTGGGTGAGGTGCTTGGTCCACGAGTTTCTATTCGGTATGCCCGTATTTTGTTCATGCACCCCCTCTCACTGGGTCATAGGAGGTCACCGAGGGCAAGGATTCTCTAACAACTTTTCTCTTCACAGGAAGACTAGCCCCAATTCCTATCGTTCGGGTGATGCTTTATTAAAACTCATGAAGAAATTGTGCCCACATAATGTCGGTTTAATGACCAACGCAAGAATAAAATGGGGAGGAATAAGAGTCATCTTCCTTCACTCCTGCACTAGTGTTTACAAAACACTAACAAGTCAACCCCAAACGTTCTCCTCCTGGAAGCTTCCCTGGCAAATGCGTTCCCTCAATGTCCTCATCACCCTCTGGGGGCCGTAATTGATATTCTCACCTCCACCAAGATATTCTTGTCTGTCGGTGATTTGCCACAAGGGCATGCCTATTCCTCTGTTTCCAAATGTGTGTCACTGCTAACTCCACCTGCAATAAAGCATTTCTTGTTGCTCACAAAGACAACGGAACTCACAAAAAAGTCCCAGTTCAAGGTGGTGGAAGCATTTGATGCAGGAATGGAGGAAAGGGTGGAACGCAGGCACAGACCAACTCAGAGACACAAACCTTAACAAATAAGTAAGTGAGTAACAGCAACCCAGAGCACGTGTATCGAAACAGGGACATGAACAGACTGCGACAGCTATGGCACTAGAGGCGTGCATATGGGCACAGGCATGGGTGGAAGATCAGAGAGACGAAGGCATGGGCAAAGCCAGAGGAAGGAACACCAACTCACGCTCAGAGTGAGAGATCATGGGCAAACACAACACGGACACACCATCTTCATTTCAGACAGAGGAAAACATGAACATGTCCAGAGACCAGGAAACGCAAACGTGGCTCAGAGTGATTGAGCCAGAATGCTCATAGATTGATCAGTAATCTGCTGGGCCTCACATGCCCTGAAGTTCAACGGAAGAAAACCTCAGGCAACGTGTGCAACTGTGCATTCAATCTACTCGCACCTAGATATTAGGCCCCACGTGAAAAAGCCCTTAAGAGACCGGGTCACACCTACGTCTAAGCTCTGTAGCCCAGGAGGAAACTCAGTAAGCTATAGCCTCTGGGGCACACATCATGCCAAGTCTCCAGAGAATGACAATCAAGTCAACCGTCCACAGTTTACAGTTCCGCTACCTGATCCATGAACGTCTGCCCAGCTTCACTCCAGGACAGGTCAGGCCTAAGCATAGCCTTGGTACCTAAGCACTGGCAGGAGATGTTAGGAGTTGGGGGAGCCTGTCCCAACCTTTGCTTTGGTGATTAAGTCCTTTGCAAGACCTTACTAAATGTTCTGGATGTGGATAAATATCCTGGAGTCCTTAGAACAAGCCCCGTCTGAGGTTCCCTAAGACCACCCACCAGTATGCTGTCCCACTCCCACTGCAGGGTTATCAGAGCATAGTTTATTTTTACCAGCACCAGGAAAGACAGGGACCACCATGTGGAAGCCCCAAGGGTTCCTTGAGGTGTACAGTGCGAAAAGCTGAGAAGACCTGTTTCCACAGTGTCTGTCGGGTGGTTGTGGGGACAGCAGCGGGCAAAGGCCAAGCCTCGCCTTCTAGACCTTCGGATGTCTCCACTGTAGAAGGGGCATAGCTGGGATGTAGATGTTCAAATACAAAACCTGACACCGAGCAGGCGATCTAACTCAGTGCACTTTGAAGGGGACATCTGTGACTCCATGAACTTTGACTGTCAAACCCTCATCCTGGAACGAGCTGGGGCTTTTGGGAGAAGGCTCTTCTACCAAAAGTCGTTGAGCGAGAGCTCAACATGTGGGACGGAAATGGTACTGTCAATATGCCACCCTCAGGGACGCCTGTGCTGGAGCCGCTGTATCTGGGAAGAGAGAAGAACACTGGGGGGACAAACATTGAACATTCCCTGCTCCGTTTGTGGCAGAGTCTGTCCTTTGCCTGGTCCAGAGACAGACGTGCTTCTGGGAAGCAGCCAGCCACTTGGCAAGGAGCACCTGAAGTGCTCACCACTTCCTGGGTGAGCTCGGTATGCTCTAGGTCTTCCCATTGGCCTCAGGGGCACAGACTGCTGGCAAGGCCCCAGAAGGAGGACAGTGCCTCTGTGGTTGAAACACGGTGTGCCCAGCCATTCAGCGAGGATGGGACACCTCTACCAGACTGTTCATGAGAAAAATGTTTACTTTCTGGGGACCTGGCCTGAAGCGGGCCTTGGGCAGAGGGCTTAAGCCTGTCTGAAAATAGGGATATTAACCACTGTGCCGTCACGGGACAGAGAGCACACAGCTGGGTGGCCTGGCACTTGCCTGTTGAACATCCCCAACTCCCCACTCCCCCCCGCTCCCCTCTCCCCATGTGCCCTTTTGTACCCAAACTGAGTCCCCCGGAAAAAAGAACAGAGTTCACGTGAGCTCACTCAGATGTGAGGGACTCCGTTTTTGTTTGCTTAGCCGTTTCCCAGCAAACTTACCTTTTCCCCTGGTCACCTTTGCCAGAGCACACTAACATCCTCACTGCCTTCCCACCCGTGTCTCCCTCACCTCCCCAGATGTCCTCCATACACCTTATACCCCCATGTCCTGAGATGTTGTCTGGAACCCTAGCCCTGAGGGGCTAATTGTCTCAGCAAAAGACCCTGTGTTCATATGCACTAGAAGGGCATCCGGTCCAACAGTGAATTAAATGCTAAGGCTTCCCCCCATTGTATCCCATTAAAGTGTCTGATGATATGCAACAGGGAGGATACATGGAGGACTACTATCCAACAAAATTAACTTCCAGCATTTCAATCTCAGGCCCTTGCTCACCAGGCCCTTTCCTTGAACTTCCGCATTTCCCTTGGAAAAATGACAGGCCCCAGTTAACCAGTCCTTCTCTTATTTCTCCTTCCTCCCCAACCCCCATCCCACAGGCAGAACTGCATCCTCTGATGCAATCCCAAAGTATGATTTCCCCCCACCTCTACAACTCTCCATGGCCTGGTAATTCCCAGGCAGCAAACTGAGAAGCCTGCCTGGGGCTGATGTGTCTACCCTGAGCCCCTGCACGAACACCACACAAACACATACAACTGATGCTGCTTATTTATCTTCCGGTTTTATTCCAGGTTTACTGGTGTCTCCCTCTCTGTACGTCTCACCACCAGACCTCTCTTCGTTTCTTCGTGTGCACGACAACCACGTTGACCGTTCGCCTTCACCCAAAGCAGCTTCTTAGGTCAAGGGTGATGCTCCATCACACGCATCTCAAGATCGGGAGTGCCTTTGAAAACACACACAGGCACACATATAATAACCCAGTATCTGTGAACGATGCTAAAGACCGCTTTAACTTTTTAAGGCCCTGCCCAGGAGACAGAGTCACATCCCCTGTGATCTCTTACATTTCCTCCAACCGCATATTAAAAACTTTTCTTCATAATCGACGCAAAATGGCCACTGTTCTCACAATAGCCATGGCAGGTGAAGGAGATGCATAAGAAAAGTAAAAGATGACGGTGATGATCAAAACAGAAAAAAATGATGGGACAGCGAGGTAAGGCTTTGCACAAAGGGGACTCACACACCTTTGTGGAAACGGGGTGGTGGGGGAAACCTGAGGCAAGCCCAAAGGCAAGCCCAAATTTAAGGGGGCGGTACAGGAGGCCTGAGGGTGGGGTTGATGGCCATGGAATGACAGTTCAGAGACATGCACCTTTGAATCTCAGTGACTTTGACTCTCATGCTGCTTCACTCGCCAAAAGCTTCCCTAGTCAGAACCAGTCCTGCACTGCAGTTTTCCAGATGTGCTGTCGCACCCTGACGCCCTCACGCCCTGGTGTCACTATATGCCTCTGAGCCTCAACTCCTCCATGAGTGAAATAAACGACCCAGCTTACTCGTTTCAGCGCCCAGCCCCTGGGCTCCTTACCCACCTGTCCTCCTCTTGGTGACCTGTCCCGGTGGGGCCTTTCTCCCTCGGGTAGTAGCGCAGGGGATTGGTCCACAGGTCCTCGCCGATGATCTGGTAGGGGAAAGGGGCCCGGTCGGGACAGGCCAGGCCAGGCCAGGCCCACACCCCTCCCCCCGACCAGCCGAACAACATCGCCATTGCTGAGGAGGCCCAGAGGCACCCCACCTCAGCAATCCTGCTAGATCCTACACAGCTGTGGTCAGAGAACCAGTTGAAGAAGTTAAGGCCGCTGTTGTTGTGCCTGCGGCTATACACCTCCTCTTCAAAATGACGGTGCCACTGAATTGGAGCGAGATGAGATGCCCTATATCCTGTGGGAAAAGGAGCGTGGGACAAGGGCCTAAATCACGTTTCAAGTTCACCTCACCCCATCTGCCCTCCCCCACGATCCAGGGAGCTGTCTCTTACTAGTGGCCTCAATGAGATACTCCTTAACAACCACCTCATTCTGGAAATAGGGGTTCTTCCGGAAAAACAACATGATCTTGCGGTAATCACTGGGATCTGCGAGCTCCTCCACCTGCCGGGACAAAGTGGAGGCGGAGGGTGAAATCTCTCTCCAGCAGACCTGCTCTTTCCTGCTTTCCGGGATAAATCATTTCCCCTCTCCTCCCCTGCCTGACCTTCAAGTTGGTCATGTAGCTAAGTATGTCTTTATCTTGGGTGCTAATCATGGCCGACATCCGGGGGTGGTTCACAAACTGCTTTACGTCAAGGAGCCTCTAGATGCCGGAGGTGAAAGGGCTGGGAGAACAGAGCGAGCCTGGACAGCGGCCTGGGAGTGTCTGATCTCAAGGCCCCACTAGCATCTAGTCCTATTCCTTCAATACAGACTGCATGAAGGAACAATGAGCCCCTCGGGGTGTGCATATCTGTGCACTAAAACAGGGAGCCTCCGATTCTGAGAGGGAGGCCTGATCTCCATCTGGACAGAACAAGCTTACTTCCGCACAGCAAACACTCCTGGCTCTAACTAGGATGCGCTTTCATAACTCCCCACTCTCACCTCCGTTTTCCCTGATGGTTATTCCAAGAAGAACCTGTGCACAAGACAACTCTTGTGTCTCAAGAGGCCCTGGTACTAATGACAATACCTTTTTGGACCTCTGCAACTAAAGCCCTAGTCTTGTTTCCTGCTATGCAGAAAATCAGCATGCCCCCACAATTTCAGGATCACATTTCCCTGAGTGTGCCCACAATGCACAATCCAACGGATACATTTTGGTACCCAAACGGCCCGCTACGTTAGGTACCCCTTGCACTAGCCCGGCCACAACGTGGTCTCTCAAATACAAAATTAAGGATACAACTTTGACCCAGAAGCCAGGGATGCTCTGGATGATGGTGCTTCTGTGTTCCAGATAAGGCTTCCGCCTCCGAAGTGTTGTGAGCTTGAGACGAAAGAGTTGTCGGCTGCACTCTGCATTCACAGACTCCAGCTGTAACTGCAAGACCTCCAGCGCCTCCAGCGAGGCGCTCTTCGGGGACGGCCCTGGCTCTTCCTGCCCCTGCTCCTGGGGCTTCTCCTCCTGCTCTTCCGCCACCACCTGCTGCTGCTGCTTCTCCGCCACCACCTCCACCTCTTCCATCATGTCCTCCACAGGCTGCCAAAACACCTCCATGATCCGCGCCACCTCTCCCTCCAACAGGACCGCGCATTGGCGCACCACCTCCCCGATAAAGATGGCGGCCTCCTCGCCCCACCCATCAGCTAGGGCCAGCACCCTACCCACCTCCCGCACCACACCTGGGGACCCGCGGGCCCCTGCTTCCTGAGGACCCCCTCCCACACCTAGGATGACCCCGAGTCCCGCCTCACTGCCCATGCGGACCTGGCTCTGAACTGGGGCAGCGGAGAAGGAGCGGCAGTTAGAAGCTCAGCACGTGGGGCGAGCACCACGCACTCCCAGCAACTACAATCACGCTTCGCTGCGGACTGAGGCGTTCCCAGGAGCCTCTGCGGTGAAGAGAGCTGAAACGCATGCGCAGGAGCTTTGGACACCAGGCATGCGTGTCCAGGTGGCAGGAAGCAGCTCCAAGCCACGCATAGGCCGCTCGGCCCCATCACGACCAATCAGGGTGAGGACAGTGGGCGTCACCCTCGGTTGCCTCGCCCCTTGTCCTGTGGAAACAGGCCGGTCTCTGGGATTGCCGGGTCCGCCAAAACACCCCTTCCGTCCCCCGGACTTAGCAGCCCAGGTTCCACAAGGAGCTCGCCTCCAGGGAGGCCTCCGGCCTTGTGTCTGGGGTGCCCGGGTGCCCTGTGATACCTATGTGGCCTGTACCAGTTGGAGCCAGGAGTTCCCGCTCCAAAATCAGAAAATCAGAATCCGGTTTGCCTCGGGACCTTTAACCACTGGGAACTCTCAGAAAATGTACAAGGAAATGCATGGTGGCCGAAGTTGCTGGATACTTTTCTTCCAGGGGACAGAGAGCCCGAAGCTCTGTGGCATGAGAGGGGAGTGTCCGGCAAACCCAGCTCTTTGCTCGACTTGAATTCCTTTGCTCAAGAGCAGAAAAGCCACGCAGTGAAGAGCTCCGTCTGAGTGTCTGTCTCCCCTTTGTCTTTCTGTGTGTGTGTGTGTGTGTGTGTGTGTGTGTGTGTGTGTGTGTGTGGTGTGTGCATGCGGGTTCTTGTTTCTGTATGTATCTGCTCCCTCCCTCTGTGGCCCACTCTCCTGGGATCCCCTCTGGATACTTAAACTCTCCGAGAAATTCTACCTTGCCTGGCACCAAAAGACCTCTCCTCGTGTGTGATTGGCACCCACGGGTTCTCGGACTTTGTGTGACCACACGTTTGCATAGTGCCTTTCAAACGCTTGAGTGGCAGGCAGAAATTGCCTTTCTGCTAGCCAATATAAGGTGACAAGCGTCCCTCCGGGAACGGACATTGACACATGGCACAAGACGAAGTTGACTTGGCCATCCTGTCTTTTGAGAGACCGAGAGAGGGAGACACTCTTTGGTGGCACTGGGGAACGCCAGAAACTTTATTTGAACACGTGCGCACACACTGAGGTGCTGAGGACTGCACCCAGTCAAGGGCCACCACGCACGCATGCATGCCTTCACCACTGCCAACCCGAGGATGTGAATTTTGCCGACCCTAAGGATGCCCTGTGAAAGTGGTTCTGCTCTCGTCCACCTTCCAAATGAGATCACATCCCAGCCCAGCCCTTCGCCCCAGTCTTGTGGGACAGGGGAGCAGGGGTAGAATCCAGCTAAGCCATCACGGCCATACTCCTGAGCCACAAGGGTTGTCAGAACATTAGAGTGATGTCTTAAACCAGCAAAATCAGTGTGAGGCAGTCGGTTATGCCTCGGTGTGGGTCGGTGTGCCAAACCTTACGAAACAAAGGCCAGGTGTTTCTCAAGGGCCTACACAGGGGTGGGGGGAAAGGTTGCTCGTGCACTGGAGAAGGAGATAAAGGTGGCTGTAGCTGGGATGGGAGTGGGGCTGGAGGGGTGGGGGGTGGGTCTTTCCTCTTTGGGCCTGGGCATCGGGCCCTTTATGATTCTCATGTGCTTTGCATCTTCCCTGTCCTTCCACAGGTGCTTTCTTCCTCCCTCTAGTCTCAGCCCCTGGTCGAGGGTGCTGGCGTGTGATGCCACTTACACTTTACTCCACGGGCGGTGTCTCCGGACTGGATTCCCTGGCTTGGGGGCTTCAACTGGCCCACAGTTCACGTACGTTCTCTGAGCTCTTTAAGCTTTTCTACGTCCCCGCGTCCATCCCAACGTCCACGCATGCATGACAGTAGTCGTGCCTATTCCTGAGCACGCACGTGCATCACGTGCCCCCCCACTACCCCCCCCACACACACGCCACACACGGGCAGGTACCTATGCAGAACTCTACACGTACGTGTTTCCAGGAGAAAGGATTTTGGTCAGCGCCCCCTTGTTTACTGTCCCAGTTGATTTCTGTCCCCGCCTCCTCTCTGTGGATCTAGCCCATGTGCACATTTAGCTCCACGGGTTGTTCTTGGAACGATTGCCCTGCCTACGGGACGGTGTGGTTGAAAGTGGGCGCAGTGGGAGCTGAGTCACGTGCACCTGTGTTCTGTTTCCTCCCGGTTGCCTTGGACAGGGTGACCGTAGGGAGCACGCAGGCTCGATTCCATTCCCCGTGCCCCTGTCTGTGGCACCATACAGGAAGACAAGGTGCTAGGGGCCCAGCCGACTTGGGACACGCTTTCCTCTTCCTGGAGCTCTCAGGTTGGTTCGCGTGTCCCCGGGCCGTCTGCTTAGAGAGGTGCTCCAGGGCTCCCTTTGCTCTGTAGGTGTTTGCCCTCAGCTGGTTTCTCTTTCCCCCTCAGGCAGCTGTGGGAGGCCACTGGGAACCAGGTCGTGGCTACGTGTGTGCTACAATGTCCTGAAGATGGATCCAGCACTTGGGTGAAGAAATTAGTCTCTGAAGGTGAGGCTGAAAAGAGGAGGTGGGCTCCCTTCCCGTCTGCCCTGCTGTTTACTGCTAAACACGCACAGAGCCCCCACCCTGATGGCCACCCTGGGAATCTTGCCTGCCCCGGGGGCCAGCGTCAACCCGTCCCTGGTGCAGAAAGCAGCACCCTCTTCATTTGCCGGGAGGCCCTCTGCCCACTCGGGGTCTCACTGACTTCGTCAAGGACAAGGCTACCTTTCCGTTCCTCTCGGTAGCTCTGTGTTGGCCGAGCCTACCGCTCGGCTGTAGGTCCGCTGACCCCCTGGTAACGGGTTGGCCAGGTGACACCGAAGAGCCTGACCTAGAAGCCAGGGGCCCTGCCAGTGTCACCTGGGGCAGACCTCCTTCAGGTTCTGTGTGATACACAGAGAGAATGTGCCCCCAGCGGCACTGGGCAGAGACGTGCCAGGAGAGAAGGGAATAGGGACCGGAGGATGTGATCGCTTTAGACAGGCAGCGAGGCGCGATATCTGACAGAGGGGCTCCCGGCCGCAGTCAGAGAAAGAGACACGAGCTCACGCGCTGAAAGTGTAGAGCCCCCAACACGGTCTCTGCAAATGCATCCAGGGCCCATTCTGTGATTGTATTCACCATAGACTTTGGCCAGGGATGCGATGCTAGAGATTCAGCCTGGGTCCACAGTGTGGGTGCATTGGCTACAGCCTGTGTCAGTGGGTTTACTGCTGAATATTCAGCCTGGGCCCATGGTATGACTCTGGAAGCTACAGCTTGTATGCAAAATTTACTGATGGGGATTCAGCCTGAATCCACAATGTGACTGTCCTAGCCTCAGGCTGTATTGGTGGATTTAGAGCTAGGGATTCCGTTTCTGTCAAAATACTTACTGGTAGTGATTCAGACTGTGTCCAGGTATTTACCACTGGA
Organism: Grampus griseus; assembly: GCF_964374135.1. Lineage (NCBI taxonomy): Eukaryota > Metazoa > Chordata > Mammalia > Artiodactyla > Delphinidae > Grampus > Grampus griseus. Next base: position 12,971,434 of record NC_139016.1, on the reverse strand, counting down.
AATGGAGCCTGAGTCCACATATTTACTAATGGAGATTTAGTCTGTGTCTACTTTGTGACTGTGTCAGCTGCAGGTTGTGTCCAGGGATTTACTGCTGGAGATTCAGGCTGGGTCCACTGTGTGACTGCAATAGGTACAGCCTTTGTCCAGGGAATTCCTGCTGAAGATTCAGACTGAGTCACAGTTCAAATGTACCTGCCTCAGGCAGTATCCCAAGTTTTGCTTCTGAAAAATCATACTTGGTTCCTGGTGTGACTATATCAGATACAGTCTCTATCCAGGGTTTACATTCCACGATCAATGGTGTGAATGTTTCAGAACCAGCCTCTGTCCAGGCATTTTCTTCTGCAGATTCAACCTGGATCCATGGTGTGACTGTATCAGCCTCAGGCCTTGACCAAGGATTTACTTCTGGAGTGAGAGCCTGAGTAAATAGTGTGACTTTGTCAGATATAGGTTGTGCAAAGGGATATCCTGAGTCCATGGTGTTACTACATCAGCCAGAGGATGTGTCCACGTCTCTACTGCAGGAAATTAAGCCTGGGTAAGTTATATGATTGTATCAGATACATTCTCTGTCCACTGATTTTCTGTTGGAAGTTCAGTTTGGATCCACTGTATAACACTATCAGATGCAGGCACTGTCCCGGGACTTACTGCTAGAGAATCAGCCTGGGTCCATAGCATGTCTACATCAGTTGCAGCTTGTGTCCATGGATTTACTGCTAGAGATTCAGCCTGGGTCCATGGTATGACTGTGGAAGATACAGTCTCTGTCCAGGGATTCTCTAAAGATTCAACTTGAGTTCATGCTGTGACTGTATCAGTTTCAGCCTCCATCCAGGGATTACAGCTGAAGATTCAGCCTGAGTCCATGATGGAGCTGCATCAGCTACAGCGTGTGTCCAGGTGTTTACTTGCGGAGTTTCTGCCTGCTTGTGGAGTTTCTTCCAAGCTGTGACTGTATCAGTCTCATAGTGTATCCAGGGATTTATTTCTAGATTTACTTTATTGGTCCATGTTGAGATAACTGCCAGTTTCAGACTGCCTCCAGGAATTTACTGCTAAAGAGTCTGTTGGGGTCCATGTTGTGACTGTATCCATTTCAGACAATGTCCAGAAATGTAGTATACCGCGTGACTATATCAACTACAGGCTGTGTCCATGAATTTACTGCTAGAGATTCAGCTTTTTCCACTGAGGAACTGTTCCAGCTGCAGTGTCTGTCCAGGGATTTACTGCTGAAGATTCAGCTTGAGTCCATACTGTGACTATGTCAGTTTCAGACTGTGTCCAGGGATTTACTGCTGGGGTCTCAGCCTGAATCCAAGGTGTAGCATCAGCTTCAGCTTTTGTCCAGGGAATTATTTCTGAAGGTTCGCCTTGGGTCCACTGTGTAAATGTATCAGGTAGAGGCTGTGTCCAAGAATTTGCTGTGAGAGAGTCAGTCTGCGTCCACGGTCTAACAGTATCATTGTCAGACTGCACCCAGGGATTTACTGCTAGAGATTCAGCCTGGGTCCACCATGTGAATGTGTCAGCTATAGTTTTTGTCCATGGATTTATTTCTGAAAGTTCACCCTGAGTGCACTGTGTGACTGTATCAGTTATAGGCTGAATCCAGAGTCTCATCGTGTCCGCTTCAGACTGAGTCCACAATCTATCTTTATTACCTTCAAACTCATCCCAGGGCCTGACCGTAAAAGCCTCATGTTGTATCCAAGTTTCCACCTTATCGGGTTGGTTCCAGGGCTTGACTATTTTCCTTTGTGGACTGTATCCAGTGGTGGGATGTTTTGATTACTGGCTCTGTCCACAGTGTGACTGTCTCCATTTGAGTCTGGAACCAGTGTTTGACATTTTCAGCTTCAAACTGAGTCCAGGATCTGGCTAGATCACCTTCAGATTGGGCCCAGGAGTGGGCTGTTTCAAATTCTGTCTCGATCCAAGGTTTGCACGTATCCATCCATTTGAGTATTCAACCAAGGTCTGACTCTATCAGATTCAGGCTCAGACCAAGAAATGATTGTCGGAGATTCAGGTTGGCTCCAGGTTCTGATTTTATCAGTTTGTGTTTGCAACCGAAGTCTGACAGCATCAGCTTCATGCCTAGTCCATGCTATGACTGTATTAACTTTAGACTGTGTCATGAGTCTGAATGTAGATGATTCAGGCTTTGTCCATTGTTTGATACTACCAGCTTCAGACTGAATCCATGGTCTAACCACGTCAACTTCAGGCTGAGTCCAAGAGTGGAGTGTTTTAAAGTCTGCCTGGGTCCTCTCTCCCATTTGATCAGGTTTTGTCCAGAACCAAGATCTGGCTGTACCAGCTTCAGGATGGTTCCAGGGTCTGATTGTTTCAGTTTCAGTGTGGGTCCAATATTTGATTGCATCTGCTTCTGGCTGAATCCAATGTCTATCTTTACCTTCTTCAGTCTGAGTTCTGGGTCTGGCAATTTGGAATTTAGTCTGAATCCAGGGTCTGCTTCCTTTAGTCTGTAACCATGGTTTGGTTGTATCGGCTTTTAATTGAGTCAAAGGTCTTGCTGATTGCGTTCCTGACTGGGTCCAAGTTTGGACAATGTCAGCTTCAGGCTGAGGCCACGGTCTGATTGTACCAACTTTAGAGTGGATTAAAGGATCACTTACCTGAGTAACTGTATGAACCAAAAGCCATGTTGTATCTTTAGGGTGCATCTGGGGTTTGACTATACAGTGTCATGTTTATTCAATGGACTCCTTCTACCCACTTGACTTAAGGATCTGATCGTCCTTGTCTTATACTGGGCCAAAGATGTAATTGTATTGACTGCAGATGGAGCTCAAGTAAAGTTCCTATTAAGAGTTGATGCAGTCCAAAATTGAGTTGACTTAGATTCAGGGAGAAGCCTGTATTCTTCTGTCTTTTGTATAGGTCCTTGGGATCTAACTATATTTAAGACAGGCTGAAACCAGGGTTCCAAGGTATCGGTTACCATAGGATATTGGGATCTCTCTTCATATAGTATGGAATGAGCCCAGAATCCAATTTTATTAACAATTAAAGGGACCCATGGTTGCAAGTTATAAGTTACTGGTTTAACAACAGCATCAACTCTATCAGCTACATGATGTATTTGGGTTCTAACACTCTCCTCACTAGATTGAATTTGCGTAACTATTCCTGTTTTATCAGGCACAAAATGGGTCCAAGGTCCAACACCAGGTGTAATTTCTAGCCAGGGTCTAGCTAGAAGTTGACCATGGAAAGGAGCCTTACTAGACTGAACTTGAGACTGAACAGTATTAATCTCAGAATGAACTTTTGATCCATCTATGTCACTTGAAAACAGAACATGTGATCCACCAGCATTACCTAACGGTGGAGTATGAAGCCCAGTTATACCACCTAAAGGTTTAACCCAGGATCTTAGTGAATCTGTCATAGTTTGATACTTATATTTCATTGCGTCTCTGTGAGGAAGGTTCCAGGGTGTAGGTATATCAGGTGTTGGAGTGTTCTGAGGTCCAGACAGAACAGAAGGATCAGAAATATCAGCCACTGGGGTACTCCAGGGCATAGCTGTATGAGAAGGATCCCATGATGTGGCAAGAGGAGAGGTCCAAGATTGTACCATTGGGAATGTGCTAGCGGAGGAGAGCTGACTGCTTTGAAGGCGTAAATGTGTGCTGCCAGGAAATGAGTCTCCATTATTTGACCCAAAAAATACTGGAGGAGGATTTCAGTGCTGTCTGTTCGGTGGGAAAGTACCTAATCTTCTCCTCCATGACTGTTCAGAGAATCCATGGGAGGTCAAAATGGTAGAGGCCCTGTTCAGGCTAAGCCTGTCTTGTATACCACGTCCTACCCCAGGAGAAAAACTGCAGGGTAGAGAAAAAATAGGATCCAGTGGCTTCTGGGGTGCCTTGATTAGCCATCTCATCCAAGATAGGCAGGGGGCTGTCTTGGTCACAAGAACTGGGTCATAACAGGCCACTGAGGACTCACTGACCAGGCCTACCAGTTCCCAGTGGTTGCCAAAGTGACAGAGAACAGGACTACCCTGCTGTATCTGAATAAGGCAACAAAGATAACCCATATATATATGAGATAGATAGACATATATTAAATATATAAGAAACATATCCACATTACATATAGGTATATAATATAAGTGAATTATAAGATACATATTTATACATTATGTATATGCTTAACATTGTTTATAAGTACATTAAAATATATAAAGTTTATCTTTTTTTCTACCACATATAAATTCCAAATGACATGACAAACAAATGCCTACTTCAAGGAGGTCCATTAAACCACTTAGGTACAAATAACCATAACGCTGATTAAAAGAGGAAGATAGTAGGGGGAATTTAGAGAACATTATAAAACGTAAACTACATATTCAGCAACTTTATTTGGATGTCACTTATTATCCCCTTAGCTGGGTATTTCTAGGCAGACTACCTCTACTGCTTTTAGTCTGGTTCAAGCCATCATTCCTGCTTCCTTCTCACCCATCCTTATCCCAGCATTTGTTCTCATCCAAGCAGGCAGAATGACACTCAGAGTAAAGGCCAAGGGCTTTATGTTGTTACCCCCTGATCTCAACGCTTAACATTTTTCCTTTGTTCATTTTGCTACAATGCAAGCATCGTAACCTCCTGTTCTTTCCATAGTTTCAAAGATTATTTTTAGTAAGTTCTCTACTTCTCAATGAAAATATTCCAGCTTTATTTTATTTTCTTTTTCTTTTTTTAAAAACATCTTTATTGGAGTATAATTGCTTTATAGTGGTGTGTTAGTTTCTGCTGTTTAACAAAGTGAATCAGCTATACATATACATATATCCCCATATCCCCTCCCTCTTATGTATCCCTCCCACCCTCCCTATCCCACCCCTCTAGGTGGTCACTAAGTACCATCCAGCTTTCTTTTTGATCTGAAGAATAAATATCTCTATGCATCTTCTTTTACATAGTGATGATATATGTTTACATATATCTATATGATTATGTAACCCTCATAAAGATTACATCTGTGAATTGCAGTGGAAAAAACTTTCTTTTTTTTAAATTAAATTAAATTTATTTTTTATACAGCAGGTTCTTATTAGTTATCTATTTTACATTAAACTTTTTTTATGTATCGTTTAACGTGACATCTACCCTCTTAAATTTTTAAGTGTATTGTATAACATTTGTCAATCTGTATACAGCATGTTGTACAGCATATATACAGAATTTATTCATCTTGCATAAATGAAAGTCTACATATATTTCATAGAATTTTACACACATTTTTATATGTCCCCCCAAAGGTAACTGCCCTTATACAGTAAGTACCCAGCGGTCTCCTGGATGACTCCAGATGCAAAAATTGTTACTTTCAGTCGGGTGGATATGTTGATGGTGGCAGAATGAGAGGTCCACCAGCTTAACTGACAACTTCTTGATACTGTTTCCAGAGTTACCGTGGTCTGAAGGAACAGATATAGGAAGGATTGTGAGATATGGGTTATTATGTCTCTTACGTATTTTATACCATAGCTTCCTAAGATTTTTACAGTATATCTTTCAGTTTTTTTAATTACATAAAATTCCTGAAATACCCTCACTTCTTTGCTTCCGTCTCATCTCATATACACTTATGTTATACACTCTTGGAATTTGTAGCTGTTCCCAAATCCTTGCTAAACAGAATAATAGAACACAGAATAATTGTAACCATTGATAGTTACTTTACTTCCTTAAGGACTCAGTTGTTTCTCCCTGTAAAGTGGAGTAATATGGATTTAATTATTAATAGTTTTTAAACTTTCCATTTTATTTTCTGCTTCATTTGCTTTTTTATATTAATTTCTAAACTATATTTATGATACAACAGACCATAACTTTTGTGGCTTACTCTGATATTGGTATACCCTGCACTATCTGTATGAGCAGTTATAACAGCTCTTCCAGAAGATGTTGTAAGTGTGAGAAAGCAGTATTTCTTCCCTCCTGATAGGGTATCGCAGGATGACCACCGCTGTGTCTCCTTTGACTTGATCTTTTCAGGCCTATAGCCATGTAAGATACCTTCTTGGTCCGTGACTCCTGAAATGTCAGAGTTTAAATGTTTCCTAAGGGAAAAGAAAAATAAAGAACATAATAAAATTAGAGTGAGAAAAACATTTCATTAAACTTCCATTTAAGCCAAAATGTCTACTTACTTAGCAATATAATCCAACAAATTTCTACTTTATATCCCTGTAAACTGAAGTTCTGCATTACACACTGAATACAATTTGAGTTTTAGAACTTCAAGCTTCCTTTTTAATATATTTTCCAAAGAAGATAAAAGTCCTTTCAATGCATCAAAATCCAAAGCCAATATAGTTAATTGTAATGAAGGAAATATAAAAAATAAACACAACTGTGATTCTCTCATGGCTCTAGGTATACTTAAAGTTTAGTCAGACAGCTGGCTATAGAGAAGATCCACCACCGACTCATGAATAATAATGCCCTGGCGGGTTTCAGCCATGGATACTAGCCATGGGGTGTCACGGGATGCTGACGGTGGGGCAGTCATTGGGGTCGATGAACTTAACCACTGCTTTTGAGAATTAGGTACTAAAAGGGTCAGATAGGGAGGGGAAGAGGTAAACATAACATGAAAAACAACATCTTGTTGAATGACTAATGAGATTTGTCATCCTACATTTTTTATTTGATGAAGAGGGAAAAGAGGAGAATACAGAGAAGAGTGAGAAGGGATAAAGGTTGCAAAAATGGAAGATTAAGTGAAAGAGAAGAATGAATAAGAAATAGGAAATGAGATTAAAAAAATAATGAGAAAAACAGAAGATATTTTAAGAGGTTAAAGAAAAACAAAAGTATCTTCCCCAGTACTAAGACAAAAAAGAGGAGAAAAATCCCAGGTATCTATAACTCACTACCACATCAGTGAAAAAACAGTCCCCAAAACTGGTAGAAGCAAAGTGGAGCTTTCATGTTGGCTCACGTGTATGTGAATGCAAGAGAGGATTCTAGTAGAATAGCTCTCAAGGTTGAGACTGAGATTACAGAGTACAGAATGTCTGACATCACAATAACTACTAGTGAGATAGCTACCTTCCTTCTATCACAAGTAATCAACTAGAGATGTTATACGTAAGAAATTTAATGAAGTTAAATATTTTTAAATTAAAATTTTTATGTATCTCAATATTAACTTTCATTTTTGGAATGGGCCAAGCAATATCCCAGTTCCACACCATGAAAAAATTATGATCTATTTGGGCATTACCACGTGGCTTTCTTTACCTACTACACACTACTTATTAAGTAAAGGAATTAGGTAGGCCTATATGACCTGACATAGAAGTTAATGAAATACTGATTGATTATAGTTTAAAATAATTTACAGATATGAATACACAAATGATACCATATTTTACTTATACACTTATTCACATGCCCATACCTACTTAGTCATCACTCTCAACTCAGGAACACTTATCGTATAAATTTGTAGAAAATTATCTCAAGACCTAAATTCACTTTGCTATGATGGCAATCTGGGGCAAAGAGAAACTATTCAATCATTGTTTGCCAAAGTCCTCACATAGAATGTGCTATATACGGAACACATAAACATGAGGAAAGAAGCTTTTACCCTAATTGAGTTTTCAATTTAGGGGAAGAGTATGTTATTTAAGGTGAATTTCTGCTGGCCAATCCAGTACAAAATCAATTATATAAGAATAAATTTATATTTCATATCATATGAGTCATGAGGTAGCAGCTAAGTCAGCTTTATGATTTGATCAGAAATCTGAGTTCATTCTATCTACTTGGAAAATTTTGTACTTGACATTCATCCTCGAGATGACTGAAAGATGCTTTCTCTATTCCAAAGAAGAAATGAAATAGGGCAAAATCTCATACCTTCCAGCTGAGTCAGACATTTAAGTCTCAATAAGTAGCCTTTTCTGACACTTCCAGTGCTCCCCATTGTATTTCTCCCTTTATTTCGTACCCTGTGCAAGGAACTACTCTTATCAATTCAGCTTTACAATAACACTCAGAAACATTTTAAAGTAATGAATTTGTAAAAATGACCACTCACAACCAAGAGGAGCACAAAGCTATAATAATGAACTATGGAAAAACTATGGGTATTAAACTTACGCTTGAATCAAAATCTGAAGGATGAGTAAAAATCAAGCAAACAAAATTTGAGAAGGGAGTTACTACTCTTTAAATAACTTGTTTAGAGGAAAGAAAGCATGTGGTATCCAAGGTATTTAAAGAGAGCCAGTTAAAAGAAAGTAAAAAAAAACAAGAGAGGGGGAAGCATCATAAGGGCAGAGAAGGAGATACTTACTCAATATAACCCTGTGAGAAATTCTCAGCGCCCCCTCTTCTTCCAGCAGTGGTCATGAAGTTTTATACTGGGTTTTTAATTATTTTTAAAGGTAACAGAAAAATATTCAAGGACTGAGGTGATATCAAGATGGCAAACTAGGAAGCTCCAGGATCCCGTCCCGCATTCCAACACCAACTCAACAGTAATATATTAATTCAAATACCTTTGTGGGAGCTCTAGAAACCAGTCAGGACCTGCAGCAACCAAGCAAGTGCACAATCAGAAAAATCCACACTCAGGATCTTAAGAAATTCCATAGCGCTCTTGTCCCAACTCCTCCCAGTCTCAAAACTCTGCAATTGGAAGGAAACAACCGATCCCCGGTTCCTCCTACAGGATGGAAGAAAAAAAAAAAAAGAACCAAATGTTCGCCGTTTTATGGGCTGATGGTAGCCAAAGGGTTGGTTTCTGTCCTTACTGACTGAAAGCTCAGAAAGGTTTGGAAGCATGGTTTGGACATAGGTTGGAGGCCACTGAACAATGGCAGGTGCCACAGCATGTGAAAACTGCCGGAATAGTAAAGACCTGCAAATGGCTGAGTACGAGAGATTACGGGAACAGGAATATAATGGAACACCTCAGGCCCTAGGAGAAACAAGACTGGGCCTCTTAGAAAATAAGACATGTAAAAGTAGATGTATATAGGAAACAATTGACAAAAAACTACACGTGGAAGCCTACAGAGGCACATACCCAGAAAAGGCCTGAGAAGACCCAAATCTTCTCTCCATAATAGTTAGTAAATGTCTTCTCCTGCACCAACCCAGACTGCAATGTTTATTACAAATGCCAGATTTTCAAAAAAGAGATAAAAAACAAACAAACAAACAAAAACAATACAACAGGAAAGCATGGCCTGTTCAAAGGAACAAAATAAATCCCCCAAAAACCAACCATTCAGATATTAAATCTTTGGACTTATTTGACAAACAGTTTATATTTTCTGCACTGTTGAGGTTGTTTGGCATATAACAATAAATAAAGTTAAGTGTACAATGTGTTCATTTAATACACATATGCTAGAGATGATTCCCAACAAAGAGTTAGCTAACTCCTCCATCATGTCACATAGTTAACCGTTTCTTTCTGTGGTAAGAACAGTTATGACCTACTCTCTTAGCAAGTTTCAAATGCACAATACAGTATTAATTACAGTAACCATGCTGTATCTTGATCCTGCCACAGCTAATTCATGTTATAACTGGAAGTCTGTACCCTTTGACCAACATTTGCCCATTTTCCCAACTCCCTAAGCCCCTGGTAACTACAACCATATCTGTTTCTATGAGTTCCGTTTTTCTAGTTTCCCTGTATAAGCAGTTACGGTATTTTGCTTTCTCTGCCTGACTTAATTAGGATAATACCCTTGTGGTTCATCCATGTTGCCTTGCCAAATGGCAGAATTTCTTTCTCCCTCATGACTGAATAATACTACACTGTATAGATAGATAGATAGGTAGATAGATAGATAACATGATGAATGGGTAAAGATGCAGCGTTTTCTTCATCCATTCATCCCATGAATGGGCATAGATTGTTTCCACCTCTCTCTCTCTCTCTCTTTTTTTTTTTGGTTGCATCATGCAGCATGCAAGATACTAGTGCCCCATCAGGGACTGAATGCTCTTGAAGCGCGGAGTCCTAATCACTGGACCACCAGGGAATTCCCTGTTTCCATATCTCGACTATTGTTTCTATATCTTGACTGTTGGAGATATTGCTTTGTATTTTCTTTCTATATATCCATAGAAGCTCAGTTGCTGGATCATATGGTAGCTCTATTTCTGATTTTCTGAGGAACCTTCATACTGTTGTCCATAGTGGTTACACCAACTTACATTCCCACCAACAGTGTAGGAGGTCTCCCTTCCTCCACACCCTCTCCATTACTTGCTATCTCTTGTCTTTTTGATGATATTATAGCCATCCTAACAAGTATGCAATAATCGCCCATTGTAGTTCTGTTTTGCATTTTGATGATGATTACCAGTGTTGAACATCTTTACATGCTTTTGTTGGCCATCTTATGTCTTCTTGGGAAAAATTCCTATTTAGTTCCTCTGCCCAGTTTTTAATCACATTGTTTATTTACTTGTTTTTGGCATTGAGTTATATGAGTTCTTCACATACCTTGTATGTTAACCCCTTATTAGATGTATGACTTACAGATATCTTCTCTCATTCCATACATGGCTGTTTCATTTGTTGTTTCTTTTGCTGTGCAGAAGCTTTTTAGTTTAATGTGATCCAATTTGTTAAGTTCTGCTTTTGTTGACTGTGCTTTGTGTCATATACAAAACGATTATTGCCAATACCAATATCAAGGAGGTGTTTCCCCTATATTTCCATCTAAGAGTTTTATCGTCCCAGTTCTTATAGACTTACTTAAATCTGTAATTCATTTCAAGTTAATTTCTGTGAATAGTGTCAGATAGGAGTAAAATTTCATTTTTCTCCTTGTGGTTATCAGTTTTCCCAACACCATTTATTGAAAAGACCATTCTTTCCCCATTCAGCATTTTGGTTCCCCTGTCAAATATTAGTTGGGAGATTTATTTCTGAGTTCTTGATTCTGTTCCACTGACCTAGGTGTCTGCTTTTATGCCAGTATTATACTCTTTTGATTACTCTAGCTCTGTGATACTTTGGAATCAGGAAGTGTGATGCCTCCAGCTTTGTTCTTCTTTCTCAGGATTGCTTTGGCTACTCAGGGTTTCTGTTCTTCTGTAAAAATTTTAGAATTGCTTTTTCTATTTCTATAATAAAAGACATCAGAGGAACCTCCCTGGCGGTCCAGTGGTTAAGACTCCGTACTTCCACTGCAGGGGGGCACAGGTTGAATCCCTGGTCGGGGAAATAAGCTCCCGCACACCGCATGGCGTGGCAAAAAAAAATTTTAAAGCCATTGGAAATTTGATAGGGATTTCATTCAGTCTATAAATGGCTTTGGATAGTATGGGAAATTCAATTAATTATTCTGATCTAAGAATATGGGATATTTTTCCATGTTTTTCCTAACTTCATCAAAGCCTTTTTGTTTTAATGTACAGATCTTTCACCTCTTGCATGCAATTTATTTCTAAGTGTTTTATTATTTTGATGCTTTTTGTAATTGGACTATGTTATTTTTTTCAGATGTTTTGTTGTTAGTGTACAAATATGCAATTATATGTAAATTTTGTATCTTGCAACTTTAATGACCTTGTTGATTAGTTTTAGCAATTGGTGGTGGACTCCACAGGGTTTTCTACATATAATATCAAATCACCTGCAAACAAAGATAATTTTGCTTCTTCCTTTTAAATTGGATGCCTTTAATTTCTTTTTCTTGCCCACCTGTCCTAGCTAGGACTTGATGTACAATGTGGAATAGGAGTGGTGAGATTTTACCCTTTCTGCTTAGAGTATGATGTTATCTCTGCGTTTGTATATGGTCTTTATTGTGTTGAAGTATATACCTTCTGTACCCGGTTTATTAGGTATGTTTATCATGAAAAGACATTATATTTTGTCAAGTGCCTTTTCTCCATCTATTGAGATGATTACATTACTTTTATCTTTCATTAATAATGCGGTGTGTCATACTTCCTGATTTGTATGTTTTGAAGCATCCTTGCATCCCAGGGATAATTTCCACCTGATCGTGGTGAATGATCCTTTTAATGAGCTATTGAATTCCATTTGTTAATATTTTGAGAAATTTTGCGTCTATCTTCATAGGTATATGGGTCTATAGTATTCTTTTGTTTGTAGTGTCCTTATCTGGCTTTGGTATCAGAGTAGTAGCCTCATGAGATGAGTTTAGGAGTACTTCTTGTTCTTCAATTTCTGGAATGAGTTTGAAAAGGACTGGCATTAATTCTTTAAATATCTAGTAGAATTTATCAGTGAAACCATGTGGCCCTGGGCTTTTTTGCGTTAGGAGGCTTTTGATTACTGATTCAATCTCCTTGCCTGTTATTCATCTGTTCAGATATTCTATTTCTTCATTATTCAGCCTTGGTAGGTTGTATGTTCTCAGAGTTTATCAATTTGTTGTCATAAAATTGTTCACAATAGTCTCTTAGGATCTTTGTATTTCTGTGGTATCAATTGTAATGTTTTCTCTTTTCCGATTTTATTTATTTGAGTCTTTTCTATTTTATTCTTAGTTAGCCCAGCTAAAGGCCTCTCAATTTTGTTTATCGTTTTTAAAATCTAGCTGTTAGGTTCTTTGATCTTTTCTTTTTTTTTCTGGTCTCTATTTCATTTATTTCTACTCTTTGTTATATCCTTCCTTTTTAAGAAATTTTGGTCTTAATTTGTACTTATTTCCTTGAGGTGTTTGTTCATTTGAGCTCTTTCTTTTTTCATAATGTTGGCATTTATTGCAATAAACTTGCCTCTTAGAACCGCTTTTTCAGTACCCCATTGGTTTTGATATATGTTTCCATTTTCATTTGTTTCAAGATATTTAAATTTCTTCTATGACTCACTGTTTGTTCAGAAACGTGTCGCTTCATTTCCACATGTTTGTGAATTTTCGAACTTTTCTTCTGTTATTCATTTCTAGTTTCATACCATTATGGTCAGAAGAGATTCTGGGTATGATATTAATCTTCTTACATTTGTTAAAACTTGTTTTGTGGCCCATCACATGGTCTGTCCTGAAGGATGTTCTGTGTGTGCTGGAGAAGAATGTGTATTCTGCTGTTGTTGGATGGAATGTTCTGAAAAATGTCTGTTAGGTCCATTTGTTTGAGGTATAGCTCAAATCCAATGTTTTGCTGTTGAATTTCTGCCTGGATGATCTATTACTGTTGAAAATGAGGTACTGGAGTCCCCTACTATCACTGTAATATGTGTTTTTCTCCCTTCAGATCTGTTAGTACTTACTTGATATATTCAGGTGGTCTAAGGCAGGGGTCCCCAACCCCTGGGCCACGGACCAGTACTGTTAGGAACTGGGCTGCGCAGCAGGAGGCGAGCGGCAGGGGAGGGAATTAAGCTTCGTCTGCCGCTCCCCGTTGTTCCCCATCGCTCGCATTACAGCCCGAACCATCCCCTCCCACCCGCCCCCACCCCCACCCCCCGCAATTTTTCCCAGTCCGTGGAAGAATTGTCTTCCATGAAACCAGTCCCTGCTGCCAAAAAGGTTGGGGACCGCCGGGCTAAATTATGATCATCTTTGTTTCATTAATGTTTTGGCTACAGTTGATGTTGTTTGATATAACTATAGCTACCCTGTTTTCATTTGGTTTCCATTGAATGTCTTTTTGTATACTTTTACTTTGAGCCTATGTGTGTCCTTACAGGTAAAGTGAGTCTCCTGTAGGCAGCATGTAGTTGGTTGTTTTATTATCCAACCAGCCACTCTATGTCTTTTCGCTGGATGATCCAATCCATTTACACGTAGATTAATTACTGATAGGTAAAGACTTACCAATGCTGTCCTATTATTTTCTGGCTGTTTTGTACTTTCACTGTTCCTTTCTTCCTCTCTTGCTGCTTTCCTTTGTAAATTGATGATTTTCTGGATTAGTGTGCTCTGATTCCATTCTTTATCTTTTGTGTATCTACTGTAGATGTTTGCTTTATGGTTATCATAAGGTTTATATAAAAATATATGTTTTACAGATAATTACATAATTTTATATATAATTATACACATATATATTTTATTATTTATACTATATATATTTATGTTATGACACGTAGGGGAACTTCAAACCCACTTCAAGGTACACTGGCCCAGTTCTGCAGACATCGGACCCAGCTAGGAGAAACCAAATCTATTTCAAGTGACCCATAATCAAGTGGCTCTAAATCCACAAGAAGTACCTCAGATCCAGATCCACTTCAGAGCAAAGAAGACTAACTTCAGGAATCCAGACTCAGTTTAGGCATTCCTCAGCAACAGACCTGGAAATCAGAAACATACTGCAAGTTCACAGGGTAAAAGATATGGGGCTCGCAACCTACTTAAAGGAATCAAGCCATCCTCAGGATACCAAAACTCGGTTTGGAGGACATAGATTCAACTCAAGGAAACCAGAGGTTTCTCAAGTATCCTAACACACCTCTAGAGACCCCAGATTACATCAAGGGACCAAGATTCAATTCACACACTCCCAGATATCAATCTATGAGGTCCCCAGACCCACCTTAGGAGCACTAAGACATATATGGCTAAACACAGACTCACCTCAAACAGACCCAAATTCAACCCAGGCTCTGTCCACAGGACCCAGACTCTGATTACAAAAGCTGACATCAGTTCATGGGCACCAAACTTAGTACATGCATCCCCAGAAAATACTCCAGAGGACCCCAGACACACCTCAGGGACCCCAAACTGATATTGGCCAGTCCTAATCCATCTCAATGACACAGACTTCCACAGACAACATATTGAAAGCCTAGAAACACCTCAGTTGATCCAAAGTCAACTCAGAACATTCAGGCTCACCTTTGGAAATCCCAGGCCCAAGCTCGAGAGGCAGATTCAGTTTGAATAGTCCCCAAATCCACCTCAGAATTGCCAGAACCACCTCAGCAGACTGCAGATCAATTTCAAAGGAACTTGGCTCAGCTCTGGAGACCCAGACACACTTCAGACAAACCAAATGCATCAGGGGGTATCACAGAATAATCTCAGGTGACCCATATTCATTGCCATACATACACCTCAGGGATCCTAAACCTAATTCATAGGAATGAGTTAGGTTAAGCTCAGGCATCTCCAGACAACAGCCATGTCCTCAGATACTCAAAAGAACACTCAGATCCACCTACAGGTCCAAGACGTGTTTCAGAGTGTGTTTGTTTCATACAAACATACCACTCAGGCAGGCCTACACACAGTCCTGGGAACCCACAACAGGTAGCCTAGAATCACCTCAGATACGCAAACCTCTTTAAGCGCAATAATATCCACTTCGTGAATTCAGACTCACCTCAAGCACCCCAGGCAACATACTTGGGAACTCAAAATACACCATAGGGGTCTAAGCCACAACTCAGGGTAAAGTACAGGGGGCCCACAACCTACCTAATGGGACTGAACCATCCTCAAGGAACCTCACTCAGGTCAGGGGAAACAGACTCGACTCAGGGACCACAGAATCACGTCAAGCACCCAAACTCTCCTCTGGGGTTCCCATATTCAACTCACACATGCCCAGACATCCACTCAAGAGACCCAGACCCACCCCAGTGATCCAAGACCTACATACTGGAATCCAGATCCTCTAGCATGACCCCAAATATCCACCAACATTACCCCGAAGTACCTAGACTCAGGTCCCGTAGGACCCAGGCTCAAATCAGGAGGTCACCTCATGGACACCAGACACAGTATATATAGACACATCCCCAAGTAACATTCCAAGAGACCCCAAACATACCATAGGTACCCCTGACACTATCAGAAAACTCTAACCAACTTCACACTTATGGTGGGCTTCTGCAGACAACATAATTGTCCTCAAAACCCCACAAGTGGCATAAAATAGGCTCAAGACATGCAGATGCACCTCTGCACACCTAGACCCAATACTCAGTTCAAACTGAGCAGACTCATTTGAATACTGCAGACCCACCGTGGAGATGCCAGATCCACCTCAGTGAAACCAGATCAACTTCATAGTACCCCGGCTCAGTTGTAGAGACACTAGGCCCACATTAGAGAAATAAAATGCACCCGGCAGGTACACAGGTACACATTTGTCAGGGGACAAGGATTCAGTTTTAGGCCCCAGGCCTAGCACCGTATAGAACCAGTATTGTATAGGACCAATACTCAGCTCAGGTACTTCATAAATCTCCAGGGGATTCAGATACAAGCAGACCCAGATCTACTAAAAGACACAAAACAGTTCAAGATCTGTCAGGTGTGCCCACACAACAGTTGAGACAGCCCGTGACTCTAGGTAATTCAGATCTCTAGAGACAACTCAGACTAATCTCAGGAGACACCTGACCCCCCTACACCTGCAACCATCACAGTGGACTTAGCTTTCCCCGGGCATCCCTGGGTATCCAGAGGGGCAATAACCCAAACGTCAGGAGACTCAAACATCTTCAGGGACGTTTGGGAACTCAGGGAACCCAGATTCAGCTCAGAGGACCAAAGGCAATGTCAGACTCAAACTGCAACTCCAGTCTAAGAGGAAGGACATACCACCCTCCACGAGGGAACCCACACCCACCTAAGGATATACAGACTCAGTTCAGGAGACCTAAATTCAGCTGACGGGACATTAAGTTCAGAGAAATCTGAAAAATATGAGGTTCAAGGCAGAAATGAGGATGTGTCAGATCCAAATAAAGGGTCCTAAAAAGCAATACAAGGATTTCAGACCAACCCAAGGGGATAAAGTCTCAATTCAGGTACGTGAAAACAACACTCCAGTAATGCCACACTCAGTACAGGGGTGCTCAGGTTTGCCTCAAGGGACCACAGATCCACCTAAGGTAATCCGGATGCTACCCCAAACCATAACGGTATCCAAATCCATCTCAGAGGAGGGCACACCAACCAGGAAGAAAGACAGATTCCCACCAGAAAGTCCAGATTCATTTCCCAAGTTCCACACAGGAAAACTCAGACCAAATTCAGGTACACAAACTCAGATACAGCATTCACTGACATCACTTGGGGTGTATAAATATACCAGAAAAGGGCCCAAATATACTTCAGTAAGGCTGAAACATGCCTCCAGGGACCCAGACATACATCATGGACCATACAACCAAGAGGAGAGTGCTGATAATTGTCATTACACCCAGACTCGGCTAAGGTACCCAAGACAACATTACCAGGGTTTTACACTCTCGTAGAAAGAACCAGGCCAGCCACAGTGGAACCACTCCCATATCAGGACACCCAACTCTGTTCAGTCATCCCCAGCTAAAACCCAAGGAGCCATGGACACTATAGGAAACTCAGACCTTCTCAGGAACTCAGATTCAGCTAAGGGATTTCAGACAACATGCCAGGTGGATACAGATCAAACTCAGAGTTTCAGACCAAACTGAAAGGACCAATACCACTAAAGGGATCCCATGCACAATTAATGGGACACAGACCCAGTACAGGGGAGGTCAACTCTTCAGAGGCATCCTCAAACAACACCCCAATACCCACACTCAAAACATATGTCAGACCCACCTTAAGGGACTTTAGACTCACAAGGGACCTAAATTTATCTTAGATTAGACTCAGCTGAGAGGGGGAAGAATCACCAGGAGACCCCAGACAACGTATCAGGTAGTCCCAGACTATACTGGGTCCAGACTCAAATGAAGGAGCCAAAACCACAAACAGTGGATGCCAGATCAACCTATGGATATATTGACTCAACTCAGGCATCTGCAAAGAATACACCAATGGCTCCACACTCAACATAGGATCCTCAGACCCACGTGTGGGATCCAGTCTCACTCTAGAGTCCTAGATTCAGTTGAGGGGACTCAGATTCCACCTTCGGAGATCTCCAACCCAAACCAGAGGGGTGCAGAGTCACCTCAAAAGAGCGCAGTCCCATATCATAGAACACAATCATTTCCAAAGACCCAGGTACACTTCAGAAAATACAGGCCAAATTCAGGGTATGCAGAGTCATATCACCATAGAGTCCACTTTCACATCTAAGTGTCTCACAGCTATATCAGTAAGGCACAGAAATCCTCAAAAAACACCAGAGAGACTCAGATACTCACAAAATCCCCAGACCCACATCAGGCGGGTGCATACTCAGTTCAGGGATCACATACCCTCCTCAGGGGACTACAGACAGCTTCAGATACCCCAGGTAAGCTCAAGAGATCCCAAGCCACAATCAGAGAACACAAATGCACCTGTAGTTACTGCAGATGCAAGTCAGGTGACCCAGAGTCAGTTTGGGGGCCAGTGATCTACGTTAACAGATCCCACACCCAACTTATGAGACCCCAATTCAGTTAAGGCATGCCCAGGCCACATCACAGGGGTCTTAGACCCTTATATGAAGACCCAGTCCCACCACAGTATACCCATACCCATAACAGGGAACCAAAACCTATTGGGCCCATTAAAAACCGCAGGTAAACCAGATATTCTCAGGATACCCACACTTAGATCGAGGACCTCAAATTTCATGGTAGGTGGCTCCCAGCTCAAATTATGGATCTTCCATCCACATAAAGATGCATGAAAAACTAACACAGAAGATGACAAATCCACATAAGACATTTAGACTCAGCACAGGGACCCAATCAGCTCAGCTCAGTTATCTCCAAACAATACCTGAACATGTTCACACTCAACACAAGGAAACCTAGGTCCACCCTAGGTGACAAAGACCCTCCTCAGAGGTCCAGACTCAGCTCAGGAGATCTACACATTCCTGAGGGTAAGCAGACTCAGTTCAAGGAACAAGGGACAATACCATAGAAGACTAAGCTCAGGAGATGCAAGACCTACTACAGTAAACCTCACACCACTTAGGGCACTCAACTCTGTTCAGGCATCTCCAGATAAAGCCCACCCACTGCAGGGACTCAGTACTCCTCAAGAGATGCAGACTTTGTTCAGGGTGCAGCAGACAATATGCCAGGTAGCCTCAAAACCAAGTCAGGGAGTCTCAGACCTAAATGAAGGAGCTAAGGACCCCACCACATGGGATCCCAGATGCACCCAAAGTGATACATACTAAGTACAGGGGACTCAACCTAACTCACGCATTCCCAAATGACACCTCACCAAGTCAGCCTTCCACACAAAGGAACTCAGACCACCCAAAGGGTCCCCAGATGCAGGTGAGGGAACCCTAGGCATGTCTCACATGTCCCATACTCATTTCTGGAGGCCCTGAGAAACAGCAGGTGACTCCAGAGAAACTCACTGAGTTCAGGACACAAAGGAAGGGCCAAGTCCTCCCACAGAAAATCACAAATTGAGGGGACTAAGACTCACTTCAGGCAACCACCACCAATACCCTGAAAAATCCACACTAGGAGTAAGGGGTCTTAGACCTACCTCAGAGAGTCTAGAATCAGCACAGGGGTCCAATACTCAGCTAAGGATATTCCAGATCCAACACAGGGGCATCCACAACAAACTCAAAAAAACACAGAGACACATTAGAGGATCCAGATTCACTTCTGGAGGCACAGACCCCCCCCATAGGGGAAACCAGACACCGTTCAAGTGAGGAAATAACAGGTAAGCCATACACAAATAACACAGAGGTGCAAATATTGCCCTCAGAGGACCCCAGATCCACCTCAGTGAATCTAAGACACAACTCAGGGAGAGCCAGGTACCCCTGGGAACTCCGGTTCCAACTCAGGAATCTCTGACATACCTAAGGACACCCAGAGTCAGTTCAGGTATCAATATACAAGATATATAGGACACAGAACAAACCACAGAGGGCTCAGACCCATGACGAGATCCACCCAGACTTCATGCAGGTGAGAAACACCCAACTCTAGTGACACCTAATAGACTACCAGGAACTGTGACTTATCTCCATGAGACCCAGACTCACCTCAGAGAATATAAACAAATCTCTGGGTGCCCCAGACCCAACTCAGATGACCCAGACTCAGTTTCTGGGCCTGAATGCTACCTTAGAGGGTCCATACTCAGCTCAAGTATTCCTAACCAATACCCTACTGGTCTCAGAACCTCACAAGAGTGCCACTCAGGCATTTCCTACACTTGAAACATACTTCAGGGAACCTAGACACTCCTAAAGACCTCCAGTCTAAGCTAACCAGACTGAGACCTTGGAGAGCCGACCCTACAACCACTTGAGCATCTCAAATTTGTTCAGCCATCCCCACCAGGACCCACCTCAGAGGGTCCAGCGATCCTCAGAGAGGACACTGTTTCAACTCACAGAATTCAAGACATCATGCCGAATGGACCCAGACGAATTCTATGCAGCCCCAAACCCAGATGTAGAAGCTCAAGGCCCACAATCGATCCCAGTCCCACCTAAGGAGACACAAAGACTCAGCACAGAACCCAGACTCAGGTCAGGCAACCCCAAACAATATACCAGTGGGCCCATATTCAACACAGGAGAACTCAGGCACTCCTCAGAAGATTCGTATTCAGTTCAAGGGATCACAGTGAACAATACAGGTAATCCCAGGCCAAATTCAGTGAGTCACAGCCCTAAACAAGGGGCCAATTCCCCTCACAGCAGAACCACCTGATGGACTAGGACTTGACTCATACCTGAATAAGCCACACCTTACCAGGCCCACATTTAGCACATGGGATACCAGAACCAATTCGGGAGACCACAGACCAGACCCTCCAAGCCCTGCTCAGGAGAGACAGACTCAACAGACCCCGTGTGCCGCAAAAAAAAAAAAAAAAGTAAACGGCAATTTGGGGGAATAATGTGAATTTCCATATAATCAGTAGGGAGAGTTCAGGGACTTTCTGATAGAATAAAAATGGGTAGGAGCAGATCATGAAGCATTTTGCTTGCTATGCAAATATGCTACTTACTTTATTTTTTAGTGGAATTGTTAAAATAATTTTAAACAGAAACATGAATGTCTACAAGATAAAATGCATATGGTAATTTAATATGATACAAAGTCAGGCAGACAAAAAATAATCTAAGCTTCAAAATTTAGTAGTTATATGAAACTGAGTAAACTACCTAAACTCTTAAATTTACCCAGTCTACAGAAACAAGATGATAAAGAATGATCAGATAGAGTTATTGTGAGGTTAAATGATGTACTGAGCACAACGCCTAAAAACATAACTCAGGGTTCAAAACAAAAGTGTGGAAATATTGTAATTACTTTTATATTAAGTGGGGGCCTGAGGTTAATTTGTAATCCTGCCTTTTTTAGAGAGTTATCAAAATTATGATACAGTTTTTATATTTTTATTTTTTTGCTGTATGCCGGCCTCTCACCGTTGTGGCCCCTCCCATTGCGGAGCACAGGCTCCGGACGCGCAAGGTCAGCGGCCATAGCTCACGGGCCCAGCAGCTCCGCGGCATGTGGGATCCTCCCGGACCGGGGCACGACCCCGTGTCCCCTGCATCGACAGATGGACTCTCAACCACTGCGCCACCAGGGAAGCCCCGAAACTGTTTGTTTTCAATTAAGTTCCTTTGCATATTTTGTATAAAGTAAATAATCATTGTATACTTGCACTAATAATAAGCCTAAAAGAGCATAGGAAGACATGACAGAACACACACACAATTGGAGTGAAGAATAATTATTAATAAAAAGGTATGAAAAATAATTAGTAGGAGTGTTTGGTGGATAACAAATGATTTAACAGAAGACAGTTTACCAATAATTATTCAAGAAGAAGTAGAAACCCCAGACGTAATTTATAGTCAATTCTAGGGGATAGGTGAACTTTTGCTAAAAAAGCTAGTATACTGATGACAAATATAAATAAATACTATTACTCAGATGACAAAGGTTGTGTGTCAATACTGTTTACAGACATAACCTCTAAAGATAGCATGCACAAAATATATGACAATACAAATGGTAATGAATTAGAAACAGGGCCCCTTCCTTTCTGGGAATAACTACTGCAGACTAACTGGTCAAATAAAAATATCTAATAAATATTTTGGGCTGGCTACTATAGGAAGTGCTTCATTTACTTATGAATTTAACTATCTCATTTGATTATTGCCACAGTCCTATTGACTGCTATTCTTATCCTCATTATATAGATTAAAAACTTTTTTTCTCAGGTATGTGCAAGACTTTTTTGAAGAAGAAAACAGTAAAATTCTTTGAAATAGTTGAAGAATGACTTGAGCAACTGGAGATGGATGTTCTAATATGAGTTCTATATGACCTTAAATAATATGTAAATAATATAAATAATGTGAATGAAAATTATAAGGTTATCTCATATATATATGTATATATGTATTAAGGTATTTATGTTTATATATGTATATATCTGTGTATGTATATTACATATTTACTTACATATCACATGTATATACATATTATACCTATTGCATTCTCAATTAGATTTTTAGAGTTTATTTAGAAGAATTAACATTCAGAAATCATTTAGAGAATATTCTAACAAAGGGCCTCTTTTCTGGATATTAAAGACGATTATTAAGCCATGGTAAATGGAATGATTTAGTGAACACACAAAAAAGTAATAATCAGAAAGCATGTCCATAATAATAAAGGAACAACTGGTAATTTTAAAGTGTTCTCGATAAAACAGAAGCCAAAGCATAATCAATACATTTTGCTATTGAGTTGAATAGCATGTTGAATGTTGAATGAGACTGCATGGATAGATTCAAGAAGCAAAATTCAGACTATAAGAGACTATATGGGATAATCAATCTGGTTTTATAATAAACTGACAAAAAAATAAAGAATTGAAGGGGAAAACTGTTTTAGAAAACAATTAAAAACATTTGAACCAATTGCAAAGTTCAGACCTTATTTGCATTTTATTTCAGTGAAACTGAAAACATTTTTAGTTTGCCATTTATGAGAAAAATGGAAATTTGA
Source organism: Grampus griseus (assembly GCF_964374135.1). Classification (NCBI taxonomy): domain Eukaryota; kingdom Metazoa; phylum Chordata; class Mammalia; order Artiodactyla; family Delphinidae; genus Grampus; species Grampus griseus. The sequence goes on along the minus strand of NC_139016.1, from coordinate 12,948,517 downwards.
ACGTACTTGATATTTAATGATGTTTTAGAAATTATTAATATCCTTGTGGGTCTTTTTCTAGTAATGTGATGGTCTACAATTGTCCATTACATATCTACTGACCTAGCTTGACCAAACTTTAATCAGCCTTATCTCCTCCTCACAGTGTGCTAAACTTTGACCTGCCCCTCAACTTCGGGGAATCACTAATATACTAAGGTCAGAACATATTCCGTAACAGCTTATTCTGAGAATCAGCTGGCAGGGGAAACTTTTTCTATTAAAATACCCCTACTTTACTTCCTGCTCACCCCTCTGCTTCTGTCCCACTAGGTTTCTGCTGGCCTTGCTCATCCTTTCCTCTTAAAAAATACTTTTTCTACTTGATTTTGAAATACTTGAAGATTCTGAAATCAAAGTGTTCTTCTATTCAATCGTCTTTGTGAATAAACTCTTTCCTTACCTAGGTCTTAATTTGGTTTTCAGTTTTCTGGTGCTATGACACAGATAAAGTGTTGAGAGCCTTTTGATCTTTATCATCCTGACCAACAGTGCTGCCGAAACTGGAGGGGTTCCAGCCCAGGATTTGTGTCTCAAATGAAAAAGTGTAAATGTTACCCTTGAGTAGAACTCCACCCTAACTGAGGCCTTAAACAGAGGTGTTCTCTCTCTGTTGCCCAGGAGTCGATAGCATCATGAGACAAATAGTTCTTGATAGATAGTTCTTGTTCCCCAAGAACATGGCACCAAGCAGGTGACATCAGGAGTTAGTCAGCTTCTACCCAAGACACTGGAACAAGGTCCCCAGCTTCCTTATCTTTCTACCCTCACCGTTTTAACTGTCTTTCTTTGCTGATCTTTCATCTCTGTCCACTCCACCATCACTTTTGCTATCCGTATAACTGATCCTATTACAACTGTAGCTCTCCATAATAAGCCTCACGTTGTATTACCTAGTTTTACATTAATTTTTCATAGGAGTAGAGTTGATTTACAATGTTGTGTTAGTTTCTACTGCACAGCAAAGTGAATCACTTATATGTACATATGTCTCCCCTCTTTTTTAGATTCTTTTCCCATATAGGTCATTACAGAGCATTGAGTAGAGTTCCCTGTGCTATACAGTATGTCCTTAGTCTCTGTTTTCTATATAGTAGTGTGTATATGTCAATCCCAATCTCCCAATTTATCCCTCTCCCTCCCTTCCCCCCTTGGTGTATTACCCCTCTTTATCTTCTTCCTTACATGAGCTGTTTCCCCCGTAAGAATTACTCTGTCCCTTCAAGGAGCCCCAGATGTATAGTATTCCTTCCCATCATTCAGAGCTAAACCTCACAGTCCTACTTCTGATTGATTTTATCTACCCACTTTCCTTTGGAAACCTGCAGTTTTCCCCAAATTGCTATACTGTCTCAGGTTTAAGGGCATCCTTTGTGTTGACACTTAGTGGGGGGAAGTTTAGATTTTCTCTGTAGACTTCAATACTTTTTAGAAAAAGCAATGCATATTTCCAGTGTAACATAACCAACAGCTGTTTCAAAGATCTAGGTATTTTAAATTATACTAATTTGCCACCAATACAAATATTTACACTATTATTATGGGAGGTCAAAGTACATATTCCTTACCTTGTTCTTTTAATACAGTATACTGAGAAGGTCCTAAATACAATTTAACCTTTACTTGGAACTGTGTCCTGCCATCAAAAACTTGGGGACTTTCCTCTTCCAAAATGGATGGGACAGTACTTTCATCAAAAGGGTCATATGAACTCTGAAGTATAAACCCATCTGACAACCATTTTCATGAACTCTAGGTAACTCCTAATGAGACATATTTATGACAACTTTGCATATTAGTATCTTTCTGCCAGATGAGCTGGTATCTGTTATCTAGCTAATTAGTCCCTATCAAATCTTTAACTAGATTATCTTCTTTTCTCACGTTAACTACATGTTTACCTCTGATTTAAGTTTTCTAGGAACCTGATGAATCTACAAAGACACGTGACAACTACAAATTAGGTGCAGAATTCCACCTAACCATGGATGTGACCTTTCTTGGTCACGAGGTTCTCAAGAAGCCTTAGAAAACGAGTAAGAGATTGAGAGTTCAATTAAAAAATTGACTATTGCAGCAGAAGACAAACAAGCAACCTTTATTCTTGGAGCTTGTGCTGTGTATGCCATTCAGAAAGGTCACCAAAACTCCTGCATCTTCCATGTTCTCCTTTAGTAAATAACTATGACTGTGGGCAATCTTATCACAACTACCAACATCATCACCAGAGAACTCCAAAACTCCAGTGAGTATTCCTTCATAATTGACTGGCATTGAACATGATTCTTGCTTCCTGCCTGTGGCCATTCTGTTGTAGCTGGAAGTACCTTCTCTGCATGTTTGCTGAAACCTCTCTGTTGTCTATGCCATCACCAAAACATTCAGACTACAAACTGGAAGTATCATCAGATAGATTATCCTCAGTGTCCTCATTCTACCATGTAAGGTCACTTTGGGCTTCATATCTTAACACTTTATCAGTTGGCTCCCTTGAAACTCAGTTGTTGGTTTTCCATTCTTTTTGACCTTAAATAATCATCCTTTTATTTATATTCCTAGGAAAACTTTTCATTAACAGTTGTTAGTCCAAAACTCACCCGACAGATGATACAACTAATCTTTTGAGGGCAAAAACATGTGGGTCAGCTGAAGTGAGTTCAGGGCTTCTAAATTGCAATTAGGCTCCTCGGGGTGGGAATGGATATCTTCAGAGCTGAGGTAGGTCTCTGGAGCCAATGGAGTGTCTAGAGTCCCCTGAGGTCAATTTGGGGTTACCAGAACAGGGTCCGGTTCCCTGAAGTGGGTTTATGCTCCTCTGAGGTGGGTCTGGCACATTGTCAATTGCTTCTGGAATCTTCTGAGCTGAGTGTGGGCCCCTGTTGGATCTGAGATCCCTGATGTGTTCCCTGAGATGGCTGGAATGAAGCTGGTTCCCTGATACAGATTTTTGTTCCCTAACAGTAGGCCTGGGGACCCCCGATGTGGGCCTAGAATCCCCTGAAGCGGTACTTGGGTCTCTGACACTGAGGCCAGGTCTTCTGAGTTTGGTTTTAGGTCTTCTGCAGTGAGTCTTGATCTCTTAATGTGGTTTTGGAGTTCATGGTGGTTGTCTGGACCCTATGAGGTAGACAGAGGTTCCTAGGTGTGATTTTCGGCCTCATGAAAAGAGAATGGGCCTCCCATAGTGTGTTCCTATGGTGTTGGGCTGTGTCTGAATACCTGACATGGATCTTGGGTTTGGGAACTTAGTCTTAGAGCACTTAATTTGGTGATTTAAGAATTTCTGAATTGGATTTGGGGCCTCTGAGTTAGATATGGAGCTGTCTGGAGTGTGGTCTGCTGATGCCTAAGCTGAATTTAAGTCTCCTGATGTGGCTATGGTGACCCATTGAGGTGGGTCTCAGATCTTTTGACCTGAATTTGAATCCTTTGAATCAGGTTTGGGGCCTGGCATATTGTCTAGTACGCCTAAGCTGTGTTTTGGTCCCTTAATTAGATCTGTGATCCCTAGGGTTTTGTCAGGATGTGCTGAGCCAAGCCTGTGTGCTCTGACATGGGTCTGGGAACCTAAGAGTTTAGTCAAGGGTGTTCTGAGTTGTGTCTTGGGCCCCCTTTTGTGTTGTCTGGGGATGCCTGCAGTGTTAGAAGTCTGAGTTGGGTCTGATGTCTCTCTCCTGATCAGAGTCTGAGTCTACTGTGGTCTTTTGAGTTGGTCTTGGACCCCATGAAATGAGTCCAGGTTATCTTGAGCTAAGTGTTGGTCTGCTGAGGTGGACTTGGTATCACCTTTGGTAGGTCTCAGGTTCTGCATGTGGGTCTGGGTCCTCAGAGGTGGGTATCTGGTCTCCAACCTTGGGTCTTTGTCCCTGAGCTCAGAAGTGGGTCTGGGGGTCTCTGAATATAGTACGGGTCTTCTGCTGTAGTTCTGGGGTCCAGTGAGGTAGGTGTGGAGTCCCTTAAGATATGTCTAGGGTCCCCTGAGCTTAATAAGTAATTAGTCTTGGTCCAGTGACCCCGGTTCAGCTGATTCTTGAATTGAAATTAGACCCTTGATGTGGCCCTGGGGCACTTTATTTGGCTGTGGGACAAACTTGATATATTGTCTGGGGATGATTGAGAGGATATCTGGTCTGATTAGGCAGATCTAGGGTCTCCAGAGATGGGTCTATGGCTTCCTGAGCTAAGTCTAGGTTTCCCAAAATAGGTCTGGGGTCTCCTAAGCTGAGGCTGATTTTCCTTAAGTGGGTTGTTTCTTCTCCAAGGTTAGTCTGGCATCTCCTAAAGTGGTTTTATGGTCTTCTGAACTCAGGGATCCCAGAGGTGAGAGTCTTGGGTTCTAGTGTACATGCAGGACCCTTGAGGGTGTCTGGCACTCTTAGGAATTGTCTGAGGCTGTCTAAATTGAGTCTAGATCTCCTGATATGAGTCTACGGTTCCATGATCTGAGTCTGGAGCTCCTAAGTTGGCTCTTGGGCCCACTGTTACATTATTGAAGATGTCTGAGCTGAAATCTTGTTGCCGAGATGAATATGGTGCCCTCAGAGATGGTTCTGTGGTCTGAGATGACTCTGAATTTCTTGAGGAAGTCTGGGGGTCTTGAGCTAAATCTGGATCATTGGTATACATTAAGAGCCACCTAAGGTAGATCTTAGGCCTTCACAAAATTTGTATGGGTATGCTGGAGTTGATTCTGGGCACCCTGAAGTAAGTTGGGTGTCTTTTGATGTTGGACTGGGGTCCAGGTGGTCTGGGGCCACTTAAGGTATTTCTGGATCTCTCATGATGAATTGGGGTTCCTCTCTGGGTTTGGATCGCCAGATTTTATTCTAGGTCCCCCTAATATGAATGTAGGTCCCCTTGAGTTTGGTAAGGGTCCCCTTAGGTGGGTCTAGTAATCCTCAGGTGGACCTAGGTTCCCCACAGATGGAATCTGGAAGTGTCTGAAATGAGTCCGATACTCTGATATAAGTCTAAATCTCCTGAGCATAGTCTGTGTCGCCTGATTTTGGTCTGTGATCTTCTGAGGTGAGTCTGAGGTCTATCAAGATACATACGGTTGGGACTGTTTTCTCCTGAGCTAAGTCTGGGACCATTATGGTTGTTGTTCGGGAACATGTACGTGAATTCTGAGCACACTAAGATGTGTCTGGGGTCTCCTGAGCTGAGGCTAATTCCTCTGAGATTTGTCTAAGTTCCCTTAGGTGGAGTCCCTGAAGTGGATCTGGTGCCATCTAGGGTGTTTTCTGTGATCTACTGAGCTGAATATTGATCTTCTGAGTTTGTTTGGTGACCCCACAGTGAGTCTCAGCCATCTTGAGCTGAATCTACATCACAAAAAGTGGACTAATGTTCCCAGATGTGGGTCTGGGTCTCCTTAGGATAATCTGGTATTCCCTGAAATGTCTGAGGTAGATATGAGCTTTTCTGAACTGAGTCTGGTTTTCCACAGCTGAATATCAATTCCCTTGTGGTTGGTTAGCGTCACCTGAGCTGGCTGAGAGGTGTTGATAGCAGCACCGAATGTGTTGTCCGTGTCCCCTGAGCTAAGTGTGTGAGTCCTATGAGGTTTGTCAGGGATCTAATAAGTAGGTCTGGTGTCTCCTGAGCTGAGTTCAGTTAAGTTGTGAGGGGCTGAGGTATCTTCAGATGGGCCTGGGTTCTCATGCAGGTGACCCTGGGGTATTGTCTCGGGATGCCTAAGTTGAGTCTAACTCCCCTCAAGTAGGTCTTAAATGTTTTGAGATCTCAGTCACCAAGGTGTAGGGTTCACTGTCCTGGATCTGGACCTCTGAATTTGGTCTGGGATGTTGTCTAGGGGATGCCTGGACTATCTCTTTCCCTGAGATGAGGGTCAGTCCCCTGAGCAGAGTCTCTGTCTCCAAAGATGGGTCTGGGATATAGGGCCCCTGAACTTGGGTCTGCATCCACCTGGGTTGTTATATTAGAATTCCTGAGCTAAATTCCTGAGATAAGTCTTAGGTCTCTTGAGCTGAGTCTCGTTGCTCCAAGGTCAGTCTAAGGTCTCTGGATGTGAATAGGTAATCCCTGATGTGAGTCTTGTGGTATTGTATGAGTTCTTCTGAACTGAGTTTGGGTCACTTGAGTTGGACCTGGGTCTATTAAGTGGGACTAGGTTACCCTGAGCTGTATCTGTAATCTCCTTTGTTGAGTCTGGGGTTTCCTGAGATATAATGCTCATTTTATGGTGAGTCTTGGGCCAACTGAGATAGGTCTGAAGCCCTTGAGATATCTGGGGCTGCTGAGGTGAATCTGGGGTACAGTGAAGTCGATTATCGATAAATGCCTAAGCAGAGTTGGGACTGCTAAGGTAGGTATAACGTCAACTATGGTGAAACTGGGTTCTCCTGAGCTAAGTGTGGGTCCTGCGGGGAGGATCTAGTATTTCCTGGAGTGTTTTCTTGGGGTTTCTAAGCTGCATATATTGCTAGGAGTGGGGTTTTCAGTCTGTTGAACTAAGCCATGTCCCTTGACAAGGTCTGAGTTGTGCCTGGAAACATTTGTTCCCTGCTGAATGTGTGTGGCTTATGGAGTGGGTCTGGGAATCCACTGATTCAATTCTCTAGTGGAGATGAGATTCACTCATCTCCACTAGAGATGAGTGAATTGAGTCTAAGTCCTGTGTTGTAGGTCTGGGGTCCACTGGGGAGGATTAAGGTCTCTAAGGCAGGTCTGGGTTCTTTAAGTTGAGTTTGAGTCCCTGAACTGAGTCTGGATATTCTGCTTGGGTATTAGGGCCCTGCAAAATGTCTAGGGTGTCACCTTGGATGCTTTCTGGAGATTCTTAAACAGAGTCTTATGATTCATTTGAGTACAGAATCTCCAGAAGTGTGTCTGGTTTCTGTGGGAAGAGTCTCAATCACTTCTGTGGATACTGAAGCTGACTGTTGGTTCCCAAATATAGGGAGCTCTTTGCTCCCCGAATAATGTGAGATCTCATAGACTGTTTTCTTGGGATGACTGTGTTGGTTGGATCTTAATACCCTAATGTGAGTCAGGATTCCTCAAGGAGGGTTTGTGTCCCATTGGTGGGTCTGGGTTTCCTGACTTGAGTCTTCATAAACTGAGTCTGATACCCTGAGACGGATTTGGGACCCTGAGTGATGTTTTGCATTCACAAGTGTGTTATCTGGTAATATCTGAGTAATCTGAGTCAGGTCTCTGAATTGGGTCAGGATTGCCTGATGTTGGCCAGTATGCACACCCAACTCAGCTGTTTTATGGGAGGGCTAAGCTGAGTATCTAAGTCCTGATCAGGTCTAGGGTCCCTGTAATCCTTTGATGTATGCTTGGGGGTCATTAAGACAGGTTCAGTGTCCTTTGAAGATTTTTACTCCTTGGATTATTATGTAGCATGCCTTATGTAAGTCTTTATACCCTGAATTGTGTCTGGGTTTTCCTTAGGTGGGTCTAGGTCTGAAGAATTAAGTCTAGGTTTTCTCATATGGGTTTGTTTTCCTTTGAGTTTGGCCTGTGCCACTCCAGTTGTCTTGAGGAACTCTTTAGCTTCTCTGAGTTCCCCAGATGACACTGGGTCTGTTGAGTCTGTCTCTCCTGAGCAGGGCTTAGAGGGTCTGGTCTGTGGTCTCCCGAATTGGTTCTGGTATCCCATGTGCTAAATGTGGGCCTGGTAAGGTGTGGCTTATTCAGGTATGAGTCAAGTCCTAGTCCAACAGGTGATTCTGCTATGAGGGGAATTGGCCCCTTGTTTAGGGCTGTGACTCACTGAATTTGGCCTGGGATTACCTGTATTGTTGACTGTGATCCCTTGAACTGAATACAAATCTTCTGAGGAGTGCCTGAGTTCTTCTGTGTTGAATATGGGCCCACTGGTATATTGTTTGGGGGTGCCTGACCTGAGTCTGGGTTCTGTGCTGAGTCTGTGTGTCTCCTTAGGTGGGACTGGGATCGATTGTGGGCCTTGAGCTTCTACATCTGGGTTTGGGGCTGCATAGAATTCGTCTGGGTCCATTCGGCATGATGTCTTGAATTCTGTGAGTTGAAACAGTGTCCTCTCTGAGGATCGCTGGACCCTCTGAGGTGGGTCCTGGTGGGGATGGCTGAACAAATTTGAGATGCTCAAGTGGTTGTAGGGTCGGCTCTCCAAGGTCTCAGTCTGGTTAGCTTAGACTGGAGGTCTTTAGGAGTGTCTAGGTTCCCTGAAGTATGTTTCAAGTGTAGGAAATGCCTGAGTGGCATTCTTGTGAGGTTCTGAGACCAGTAGGGTATTGGTTAGGAATACTTGAGCTGAGTATGGACCCTCTAAGGTAGCATTCAGGCCCAGAAACTGAGTCTGGGTCATCTGAGTTGGGTCTGGGGCACCCAGAGATTTGTTTATATTCTCTGAGGTGAGTCTGGGTCTCATGGAGATAAGTCACAGTTCCTGGTAGTCTATTAGGTGTCGCTAGAGTTGGGTGTTTCTCACCTGCATGAAGTCTGGGTGGATCTCGTCATGGGTCTGAGCCCTCTGTGGTTTGTTCTGTGTCCTATATATCTTGTATATTGATACCTGAACTGACTCTGGGTGTCCTTAGGTATGTCAGAGATTCCTGAGTTGGAACCGGCGTTCCCAGGGGTACCTGGCTCTCCCTGAGTTGTGTCTTAGATTCACTGAGGTGGATCTGGGGTCCTCTGAGGGCAATATTTGCACCTCTGTGTTATTTGTGTATGGCTTACCTGTTATTTCCTCACTTGAACGGTGTCTGGTTTCCCCTATGGGGGGGGTCTGTGCCTCCAGAAGTGAATCTGGATCCTCTAATGTGTCTGTGTGTTTTTTTGAGTTTGTTGTGGATGCCCCTGTGTTGGATCTGGAATATCCTTAGCTGAGTATTGGACCCCTGTGCTGATTCTAGACTCTCTGAGGTAGGTCTAAGACCCCTTACTCCTAGTGTGGATTTTTCAGGGTATTGGTGGTGGTTGCCTGAAGTGAGTCTTAGTCCCCTCAATTTGTGATTTTCTGTGGGAGGACTTGGCCCTTCCTTTGTGTCCTGAACTCAGTGAGTTTCTCTGGAGTCACCTGCTGTTTCTCAGGGCCTCCAGAAATGAGTATGGGACATGTGAGACATGCCTAGGGTTCCCTCACCTGCATCTGGGGACCCTTTGGGTGGTCTGAGTTCCTTTGTGTGGAAGGCTGACTTGGTGAGGTGTCATTTGGGAATGCGTGAGTTAGGTTGAGTCCCCTGTACTTAGTATGTATCACTTTGGGTGCATCTGGGATCCCATGTGGTGGGGTCCTTAGCTCCTTCATTTAGGTCTGAGACTCCCTGACTTGGTTTTGAGGCTACCTGGCATATTGTCTGCTGCACCCTGAACAAAGTCTGCATCTCTTGAGGAGTACTGAGTCCCTGCAGTGGGTGGGCTTTATCTGGAGATGCCTGAACAGAGTTGAGTGCCCTAAGTGGTGTGAGGTTTACTGTAGTAGGTCTTGCATCTCCTGAGCTTAGTCTTCTATGGTATTGTCCCTTGTTCCTTGAACTGAGTCTGCTTACCCTCAGGAATGTGTAGATCTCCTGAGCTGAGTCTGGACCTCTGAGGAGGGTCTTTGTCACCTAGGGTGGACCTAGGTTTCCTTGTGTTGAGTGTGAACATGTTCAGGTATTGTTTGGAGATAACTGAGCTGAGCTGATTGGGTCCCTGTGCTGAGTCTAAATGTCTTATGTGGATTTGTCATCTTCTGTGTTAGTTTTTCATGCATCTTTATGTGGATGGAAGATCCATAATTTGAGCTGGGAGCCACCTACCATGAAATTTGAGGTCCTCGATCTAAGTGTGGGTATCCTGAGAATATCTGGTTTACCTGCGGTTTTTAATGGGCCCAATAGGTTTTGGTTCCCTGTTATGGGTATGGGTATACTGTGGTGGGACTGGGTCTTCATATAAGGGTCTAAGACCCCTGTGATGTGGCCTGGGCATGCCTTAACTGAATTGGGGTCTCATAAGTTGGGTGTGGGATCTGTTAACGTAGATCACTGGCCCCCAAACTGACTCTGGGTCACCTGACTTGCATCTGCAGTAACTACAGGTGCATTTGTGTTCTCTGATTGTGGCTTGGGATCTCTTGAGCTTACCTGGGGTATCTGAAGCTGTCTGTAGTCCCCTGAGGAGGGTATGTGATCCCTGAACTGAGTATGCACCCGCCTGATGTGGGTCTGGGGATTTTGTGAGTATCTGAGTCTCTCTGGTGTTTTTTTGAGGATTTCTGTGCCTTACTGATATAGCTGTGAGACACTTAGATGTGAAAGTGGACTCTATGGTGATATGACTCTGCATACCCTGAATTTGGCCTGTATTTTCTGAAGTGTACCTGGGTCTTTGGAAATGATTGTGTTCTATGATATGGGACTGCGCTCTTTTGAGGTGACTCTGCACCCCTCTGGTTTGGGTTGGAGATCTCCGAAGGTGGAATCTGAGTCCCCTCAACTGAATCTAGGACTCTAGAGTGAGACTGGATCCCACACGTGGGTCTGAGGATCCTATGTTGAGTGTGGAGCCATTGGTGTATTCTTTGCAGATGCCTGAGTTGAGTCAATATATCCATAGGTTGATCTGGCATCCACTGTTTGTGGTTTTGGCTCCTTCATTTGAGTCTGGACCCAGTATAGTCTGGGACTACCTGATACGTTGTCTGGGGTCTCCTGGTGATTCTTCCCCCTCTCAGCTGAGTCTAATCTAAGATAAATTTAGGTCCCTTGTGAGTCTAAAGTCCCTTAAGGTGGGTCTGACATATGTTTTGAGTGTGGGTATTGGGGTGTTGTTTGGGGATGCCTCTGAAGAGTTGACCTCCCCTGTACTGGGTCTGTGTCCCATTAATTGTGCATGGGATCCCTTTAGTGGTATTGGTCCTTTCAGTTTGGTCTGAAACTCTGAGTTTGATCTGTATCCACCTGGCATGTTGTCTGAAATCCCTTAGCTGAATCTGAGTTCCTGAGAAGGTCTGAGTTTCCTATAGTGTCCATGGCTCCTTGGGTTTTAGCTGGGGATGACTGAACAGAGTTGGGTGTCCTGATATGGGAGTGGTTCCACTGTGGCTGGCCTGGTTCTTTCTACGAGAGTGTAAAACCCTGGTAATGTTGTCTTGGGTACCTTAGCCGAGTCTGGGTGTATTGACAATTATCAGCACTCTCCTCTTGGTTGTATGGTCCATGATGTATGTCTGGGTCCCTGGAGGCATGTTTCAGCCTTACTGAAGTATGTTTGGGCCCTTTTCTGGTATATTTATACACCCCAAGTGATGTCAGTGAATGCTGTATCTGAGTTTGTGTACCTGAATTTGGTCTGAGTTTTCCTGTGTGGAACTTGGGAAATGAATCTGGACTTTCTGGTGGGAATCTGTCTTTCTTCCTGGTTGGTGTGCCCTCCTCTGAGATGGATTTGGATACCGTTATGGTTTGGGGTAGCATCCGGATTACCTTAGGTGGATCTGTGGTCCCTTGAGGCAAACCTGAGCACCCCTGTACTGAGTGTGGCATTACTGGAGTGTTGTTTTCACGTACCTGAATTGAGACTTTATCCCCTTGGGTTGGTCTGAAATCCTTGTATTGCTTTTTAGGACCCTTTATTTGGATCTGACACATCCTCATTTCTGCCTTGAACCTCATATTTTTCAGATTTCTCTGAACTTAATGTCCCGTCAGCTGAATTTAGGTCTCCTGAACTGAGTCTGTATATCCTTAGGTGGGTGTGGGTTCCCTCGTGGAGGGTGGTATGTCCTTCCTCTTAGACTGGAGTTGCAGTTTGAGTCTGACATTGCCTTTGGTCCTCTGAGCTGAATCTGGGTTCCCTGAGTTCCCAAACGTCCCTGAAGATGTTTGAGTCTCCTGACGTTTGGGTTATTGCCCCTCTGGATACCCAGGGATGCCCGGGGAAAGCTAAGTCCACTGTGATGGTTGCAGGTGTAGGGGGGTCAGGTGTCTCCTGAGATTAGTCTGAGTTGTCTCTAGAGATCTGAATTACCTAGAGTCACGGGCTGTCTCAACTGTTGTGTGGGCACACCTGACAGATCTTGAACTGTTTTGTGTCTTTTAGTAGATCTGGGTCTGCTTGTATCTGAATCCCCTGGAGATTTATGAAGTACCTGAGCTGAGTATTGGTCCTATACAATACTGGTTCTATACGGTGCTAGGCCTGGGGCCTAAAACTGAATCCTTGTCCCCTGACAAATGTGTACCTGTGTACCTGCCGGGTGCATTTTATTTCTCTAATGTGGGCCTAGTGTCTCTACAACTGAGCCGGGGTACTATGAAGTTGATCTGGTTTCACTGAGGTGGATCTGGCATCTCCACGGTGGGTCTGCAGTATTCAAATGAGTCTGCTCAGTTTGAACTGAGTATTGGGTCTAGGTGTGCAGAGGTGCATCTGCATGTCTTGAGCCTATTTTATGCCACTTGTGGGGTTTTGAGGACAATTATGTTGTCTGCAGAAGCCCACCATAAGTGTGAAGTTGGTTAGAGTTTTCTGATAGTGTCAGGGGTACCTATGGTATGTTTGGGGTCTCTTGGAATGTTACTTGGGGATGTGTCTATATATACTGTGTCTGGTGTCCATGAGGTGACCTCCTGATTTGAGCCTGGGTCCTACGGGACCTGAGTCTAGGTACTTCGGGGTAATGTTGGTGGATATTTGGGGTCATGCTAGAGGATCTGGATTCCAGTATGTAGGTCTTGGATCACTGGGGTGGGTCTGGGTCTCTTGAGTGGATGTCTGGGCATGTGTGAGTTGAATATGGGAACCCCAGAGGAGAGTTTGGGTGCTTGACGTGATTCTGTGGTCCCTGAGTCGAGTCTGTTTCCCCTGACCTGAGTGAGGTTCCTTGAGGATGGTTCAGTCCCATTAGGTAGGTTGTGGGCCCCCTGTACTTTACCCTGAGTTGTGGCTTAGACCCCTATGGTGTATTTTGAGTTCCCAAGTATGTTGCCTGGGGTGCTTGAGGTGAGTCTGAATTCACGAAGTGGATATTATTGCGCTTAAAGAGGTTTGCGTATCTGAGGTGATTCTAGGCTACCTGTTGTGGGTTCCCAGGACTGTGTGTAGGCCTGCCTGAGTGGTATGTTTGTATGAAACAAACACACTCTGAAACACGTCTTGGACCTGTAGGTGGATCTGAGTGTTCTTTTGAGTATCTGAGGACATGGCTGTTGTCTGGAGATGCCTGAGCTTAACCTAACTCATTCCTATGAATTAGGTTTAGGATCCCTGAGGTGTATGTATGGCAATGAATATGGGTCACCTGAGATTATTCTGTGATACCCCCTGATGCATTTGGTTTGTCTGAAGTGTGTCTGGGTCTCCAGAGCTGAGCCAAGTTCCTTTGAAATTGATCTGCAGTCTGCTGAGGTGGTTCTGGCAATTCTGAGGTGGATTTGGGGACTATTCAAACTGAATCTGCCTCTCGAGCTTGGGCCTGGGATTTCCAAAGGTGAGCCTGAATGTTCTGAGTTGACTTTGGATCAACTGAGGTGTTTCTAGGCTTTCAATATGTTGTCTGTGGAAGTCTGTGTCATTGAGATGGATTAGGACTGGCCAATATCAGTTTGGGGTCCCTGAGGTGTGTCTGGGGTCCTCTGGAGTATTTTCTGGGGATGCATGTACTAAGTTTGGTGCCCATGAACTGATGTCAGCTTTTGTAATCAGAGTCTGGGTCCTGTGGACAGAGCCTGGGTTGAATTTGGGTCTGTTTGAGGTGAGTCTGTGTTTAGCCATATATGTCTTAGTGCTCCTAAGGTGGGTCTGGGGACCTCATAGATTGATATCTGGGAGTGTGTGAATTGAATCTTGGTCCCTTGATGTAATCTGGGGTCTCTAGAGGTGTGTTAGGATACTTGAGAAACCTCTGGTTTCCTTGAGTTGAATCTATGTCCTCCAAACCGAGTTTTGGTATCCTGAGGATGGCTTGATTCCTTTAAGTAGGTTGCGAGCCCCATATCTTTTACCCTGTGAACTTGCAGTATGTTTCTGATTTCCAGGTCTGTTGCTGAGGAATGCCTAAACTGAGTCTGGATTCCTGAAGTTAGTCTTCTTTGCTCTGAAGTGGATATGGATCTGAGGTACTTCTTGTGGATTTAGAGCCACTTGATTATGGGTCACTTGAAATAGATTTGGTTTCTCCTAGCTGGGTCCGATGTCTGCAGAACTGGGCCAGTGTACCTTGAAGTGGGTTTGAAGTTCCCCTACGTGTCATAACATAAATATATATAGTATAAATAATAAAATATATATGTGTATAATTATATATAAAATTATGTAATTATCTGTAAAACATATATTTTTATATAAACCTTATGATAACCATAAAGCAAACATCTACAGTAGATACACAAAAGATAAAGAATGGAATCAGAGCACACTAATCCAGAAAATCATCAATTTACAAAGGAAAGCAGCAAGAGAGGAAGAAAGGAACAGTGAAAGTACAAAACAGCCAGAAAATAATAGGACAGCATTGGTAAGTCTTTACCTATCAGTAATTAATCTACGTGTAAATGGATTGGATCATCCAGCGAAAAGACATAGAGTGGCTGGTTGGATAATAAAACAACCAACTACATGCTGCCTACAGGAGACTCACTTTACCTGTAAGGACACACATAGGCTCAAAGTAAAAGTATACAAAAAGACATTCAATGGAAACCAAATGAAAACAGGGTAGCTATAGTTATATCAAACAACATCAACTGTAGCCAAAACATTAATGAAACAAAGATGATCATAATTTAGCCCGGCGGTCCCCAACCTTTTTGGCAGCAGGGACTGGTTTCATGGAAGACAATTCTTCCACGGACTGGGAAAAATTGCGGGGGGTGGGGGTGGGGGCGGGTGGGAGGGGATGGTTCGGGCTGTAATGCGAGCGATGGGGAACAACGGGGAGCGGCAGACGAAGCTTAATTCCCTCCCCTGCCGCTCGCCTCCTGCTGCGCAGCCCAGTTCCTAACAGTACTGGTCCGTGGCCCAGGGGTTGGGGACCCCTGCCTTAGACCACCTGAATATATCAAGTAAGTACTAACAGATCTGAAGGGAGAAAAACACATATTACAGTGATAGTAGGGGACTCCAGTACCTCATTTTCAACAGTAATAGATCATCCAGGCAGAAATTCAACAGCAAAACATTGGATTTGAGCTATACCTCAAACAAATGGACCTAACAGACATTTTTCAGAACATTCCATCCAACAACAGCAGAATACACATTCTTCTCCAGCACACACAGAACATCCTCCAGGACAGACCATGTGATGGGCCACAAAACAAGTTTTAACAAATGTAAGAAGATTAATATCATACCCAGAATCTCTTCTGACCATAATGGTATGAAACTAGAAATGAATAACAGAAGAAAAGTTCGAAAATTCACAAACATGTGGAAATGAAGCGACACGTTTCTGAACAAACAGTGAGTCATAGAAGAAATTTAAATATCTTGAAACAAATGAAAATGGAAACATATATCAAAACCAATGGGGTACTGAAAAAGCGGTTCTAAGAGGCAAGTTTATTGCAATAAATGCCAACATTATGAAAAAAGAAAGAGCTCAAATGAACAAACACCTCAAGGAAATAAGTACAAATTAAGACCAAAATTTCTTAAAAAGGAAGGATATAACAAAGAGTAGAAATAAATGAAATAGAGACCAGAAAAAAAAAGAAAAGATCAAAGAACCTAACAGCTAGATTTTAAAAACGATAAACAAAATTGAGAGGCCTTTAGCTGGGCTAACTAAGAATAAAATAGAAAAGACTCAAATAAATAAAATCGGAAAAGAGAAAACATTACAATTGATACCACAGAAATACAAAGATCCTAAGAGACTATTGTGAACAATTTTATGACAACAAATTGATAAACTCTGAGAACATACAACCTACCAAGGCTGAATAATGAAGAAATAGAATATCTGAACAGATGAATAACAGGCAAGGAGATTGAATCAGTAATCAAAAGCCTCCTAACGCAAAAAAGCCCAGGGCCACATGGTTTCACTGATAAATTCTACTAGATATTTAAAGAATTAATGCCAGTCCTTTTCAAACTCATTCCAGAAATTGAAGAACAAGAAGTACTCCTAAACTCATCTCATGAGGCTACTACTCTGATACCAAAGCCAGATAAGGACACTACAAACAAAAGAATACTATAGACCCATATACCTATGAAGATAGACGCAAAATTTCTCAAAATATTAACAAATGGAATTCAATAGCTCATTAAAAGGATCATTCACCACGATCAGGTGGAAATTATCCCTGGGATGCAAGGATGCTTCAAAACATACAAATCAGGAAGTATGACACACCGCATTATTAATGAAAGATAAAAGTAATGTAATCATCTCAATAGATGGAGAAAAGGCACTTGACAAAATATAATGTCTTTTCATGATAAACATACCTAATAAACCGGGTACAGAAGGTATATACTTCAACACAATAAAGACCATATACAAACGCAGAGATAACATCATACTCTAAGCAGAAAGGGTAAAATCTCACCACTCCTATTCCACATTGTACATCAAGTCCTAGCTAGGACAGGTGGGCAAGAAAAAGAAATTAAAGGCATCCAATTTAAAAGGAAGAAGCAAAATTATCTTTGTTTGCAGGTGATTTGATATTATATGTAGAAAACCCTGTGGAGTCCACCACCAATTGCTAAAACTAATCAACAAGGTCATTAAAGTTGCAAGATACAAAATTTACATATAATTGCATATTTGTACACTAACAACAAAACATCTGAAAAAAATAACATAGTCCAATTACAAAAAGCATCAAAATAATAAAACACTTAGAAATAAATTGCATGCAAGAGGTGAAAGATCTGTACATTAAAACAAAAAGGCTTTGATGAAGTTAGGAAAAACATGGAAAAATATCCCATATTCTTAGATCAGAATAATTAATTGAATTTCCCATACTATCCAAAGCCATTTATAGACTGAATGAAATCCCTATCAAATTTCCAATGGCTTTAAAATTTTTTTTTGCCACGCCATGCGGTGTGCGGGAGCTTATTTCCCCGACCAGGGATTCAACCTGTGCCCCCCTGCAGTGGAAGTACGGAGTCTTAACCACTGGACCGCCAGGGAGGTTCCTCTGATGTCTTTTATTATAGAAATAGAAAAAGCAATTCTAAAATTTTTACAGAAGAACAGAAACCCTGAGTAGCCAAAGCAATCCTGAGAAAGAAGAACAAAGCTGGAGGCATCACACTTCCTGATTCCAAAGTATCACAGAGCTAGAGTAATCAAAAGAGTATAATACTGGCATAAAAGCAGACACCTAGGTCAGTGGAACAGAATCAAGAACTCAGAAATAAATCTCCCAACTAATATTTGACAGGGGAACCAAAATGCTGAATGGGGAAAGAATGGTCTTTTCAATAAATGGTGTTGGGAAAACTGATAACCACAAGGAGAAAAATGAAATTTTACTCCTATCTGACACTATTCACAGAAATTAACTTGAAATGAATTACAGATTTAAGTAAGTCTATAAGAACTGGGACGATAAAACTCTTAGATGGAAATATAGGGGAAACACCTCCTTGATATTGGTATTGGCAATAATCGTTTTGTATATGACACAAAGCACAGTCAACAAAAGCAGAACTTAACAAATTGGATCACATTAAACTAAAAAGCTTCTGCACAGCAAAAGAAACAACAAATGAAACAGCCATGTATGGAATGAGAGAAGATATCTGTAAGTCATACATCTAATAAGGGGTTAACATACAAGGTATGTGAAGAACTCATATAACTCAATGCCAAAAACAAGTAAATAAACAATGTGATTAAAAACTGGGCAGAGGAACTAAATAGGAATTTTTCCCAAGAAGACATAAGATGGCCAACAAAAGCATGTAAAGATGTTCAACACTGGTAATCATCATCAAAATGCAAAACAGAACTACAATGGGCGATTATTGCATACTTGTTAGGATGGCTATAATATCATCAAAAAGACAAGAGATAGCAAGTAATGGAGAGGGTGTGGAGGAAGGGAGACCTCCTACACTGTTGGTGGGAATGTAAGTTGGTGTAACCACTATGGACAACAGTATGAAGGTTCCTCAGAAAATCAGAAATAGAGCTACCATATGATCCAGCAACTGAGCTTCTATGGATATATAGAAAGAAAATACAAAGCAATATCTCCAACAGTCAAGATATAGAAACAATAGTCGAGATATGGAAACAGGGAATTCCCTGGTGGTCCAGTGATTAGGACTCCGCGCTTCAAGAGCATTCAGTCCCTGATGGGGCACTAGTATCTTGCATGCTGCACGATGCAACCAAAAAAAAAAAGAGAGAGAGAGAGAGAGGTGGAAACAATCTATGCCCATTCATGGGATGAATGGATGAAGAAAACGCTGCATCTTTACCCATTCATCATGTTATCTATCTATCTACCTATCTATCTATCTATACAGTGTAGTATTATTCAGTCATGAGGGAGAAAGAAATTCTGCCATTTGGCAAGGCAACATGGATGAACCACAAGGGTATTATCCTAATTAAGTCAGGCAGAGAAAGCAAAATACCGTAACTGCTTATACAGGGAAACTAGAAAAACGGAACTCATAGAAACAGATATGGTTGTAGTTACCAGGGGCTTAGGGAGTTGGGAAAATGGGCAAATGTTGGTCAAAGGGTACAGACTTCCAGTTATAACATGAATTAGCTGTGGCAGGATCAAGATACAGCATGGTTACTGTAATTAATACTGTATTGTGCATTTGAAACTTGCTAAGAGAGTAGGTCATAACTGTTCTTACCACAGAAAGAAACGGTTAACTATGTGACATGATGGAGGAGTTAGCTAACTCTTTGTTGGGAATCATCTCTAGCATATGTGTATTAAATGAACACATTGTACACTTAACTTTATTTATTGTTATATGCCAAACAACCTCAACAGTGCAGAAAATATAAACTGTTTGTCAAATAAGTCCAAAGATTTAATATCTGAATGGTTGGTTTTTGGGGGATTTATTTTGTTCCTTTGAACAGGCCATGCTTTCCTGTTGTATTGTTTTTGTTTGTTTGTTTGTTTTTTATCTCTTTTTTGAAAATCTGGCATTTGTAATAAACATTGCAGTCTGGGTTGGTGCAGGAGAAGACATTTACTAACTATTATGGAGAGAAGATTTGGGTCTTCTCAGGCCTTTTCTGGGTATGTGCCTCTGTAGGCTTCCACGTGTAGTTTTTTGTCAATTGTTTCCTATATACATCTACTTTTACATGTCTTATTTTCTAAGAGGCCCAGTCTTGTTTCTCCTAGGGCCTGAGGTGTTCCATTATATTCCTGTTCCCGTAATCTCTCGTACTCAGCCATTTGCAGGTCTTTACTATTCCGGCAGTTTTCACATGCTGTGGCACCTGCCATTGTTCAGTGGCCTCCAACCTATGTCCAAACCATGCTTCCAAACCTTTCTGAGCTTTCAGTCAGTAAGGACAGAAACCAACCCTTTGGCTACCATCAGCCCATAAAACGGCGAACATTTGGTTCTTTTTTTTTTTTTCTTCCATCCTGTAGGAGGAACCGGGGATCGGTTGTTTCCTTCCAATTGCAGAGTTTTGAGACTGGGAGGAGTTGGGACAAGAGCGCTATGGAATTTCTTAAGATCCTGAGTGTGGATTTTTCTGATTGTGCACTTGCTTGGTTGCTGCAGGTCCTGACTGGTTTCTAGAGCTCCCACAAAGGTATTTGAATTAATATATTACTGTTGAGTTGGTGTTGGAATGCGGGACGGGATCCTGGAGCTTCCTAGTTTGCCATCTTGATATCACCTCAGTCCTTGAATATTTTTCTGTTACCTTTAAAAATAATTAAAAACCCAGTATAAAACTTCATGACCACTGCTGGAAGAAGAGGGGGCGCTGAGAATTTCTCACAGGGTTATATTGAGTAAGTATCTCCTTCTCTGCCCTTATGATGCTTCCCCCTCTCTTGTTTTTTTTTACTTTCTTTTAACTGGCTCTCTTTAAATACCTTGGATACCACATGCTTTCTTTCCTCTAAACAAGTTATTTAAAGAGTAGTAACTCCCTTCTCAAATTTTGTTTGCTTGATTTTTACTCATCCTTCAGATTTTGATTCAAGCGTAAGTTTAATACCCATAGTTTTTCCATAGTTCATTATTATAGCTTTGTGCTCCTCTTGGTTGTGAGTGGTCATTTTTACAAATTCATTACTTTAAAATGTTTCTGAGTGTTATTGTAAAGCTGAATTGATAAGAGTAGTTCCTTGCACAGGGTACGAAATAAAGGGAGAAATACAATGGGGAGCACTGGAAGTGTCAGAAAAGGCTACTTATTGAGACTTAAATGTCTGACTCAGCTGGAAGGTATGAGATTTTGCCCTATTTCATTTCTTCTTTGGAATAGAGAAAGCATCTTTCAGTCATCTCGAGGATGAATGTCAAGTACAAAATTTTCCAAGTAGATAGAATGAACTCAGATTTCTGATCAAATCATAAAGCTGACTTAGCTGCTACCTCATGACTCATATGATATGAAATATAAATTTATTCTTATATAATTGATTTTGTACTGGATTGGCCAGCAGAAATTCACCTTAAATAACATACTCTTCCCCTAAATTGAAAACTCAATTAGGGTAAAAGCTTCTTTCCTCATGTTTATGTGTTCCGTATATAGCACATTCTATGTGAGGACTTTGGCAAACAATGATTGAATAGTTTCTCTTTGCCCCAGATTGCCATCATAGCAAAGTGAATTTAGGTCTTGAGATAATTTTCTACAAATTTATACGATAAGTGTTCCTGAGTTGAGAGTGATGACTAAGTAGGTATGGGCATGTGAATAAGTGTATAAGTAAAATATGGTATCATTTGTGTATTCATATCTGTAAATTATTTTAAACTATAATCAATCAGTATTTCATTAACTTCTATGTCAGGTCATATAGGCCTACCTAATTCCTTTACTTAATAAGTAGTGTGTAGTAGGTAAAGAAAGCCACGTGGTAATGCCCAAATAGATCATAATTTTTTCATGGTGTGGAACTGGGATATTGCTTGGCCCATTCCAAAAATGAAAGTTAATATTGAGATACATAAAAATTTTAATTTAAAAATATTTAACTTCATTAAATTTCTTACGTATAACATCTCTAGTTGATTACTTGTGATAGAAGGAAGGTAGCTATCTCACTAGTAGTTATTGTGATGTCAGACATTCTGTACTCTGTAATCTCAGTCTCAACCTTGAGAGCTATTCTACTAGAATCCTCTCTTGCATTCACATACACGTGAGCCAACATGAAAGCTCCACTTTGCTTCTACCAGTTTTGGGGACTGTTTTTTCACTGATGTGGTAGTGAGTTATAGATACCTGGGATTTTTCTCCTCTTTTTTGTCTTAGTACTGGGGAAGATACTTTTGTTTTTCTTTAACCTCTTAAAATATCTTCTGTTTTTCTCATTATTTTTTTAATCTCATTTCCTATTTCTTATTCATTCTTCTCTTTCACTTAATCTTCCATTTTTGCAACCTTTATCCCTTCTCACTCTTCTCTGTATTCTCCTCTTTTCCCTCTTCATCAAATAAAAAATGTAGGATGACAAATCTCATTAGTCATTCAACAAGATGTTGTTTTTCATGTTATGTTTACCTCTTCCCCTCCCTATCTGACCCTTTTAGTACCTAATTCTCAAAAGCAGTGGTTAAGTTCATCGACCCCAATGACTGCCCCACCGTCAGCATCCCGTGACACCCCATGGCTAGTATCCATGGCTGAAACCCGCCAGGGCATTATTATTCATGAGTCGGTGGTGGATCTTCTCTATAGCCAGCTGTCTGACTAAACTTTAAGTATACCTAGAGCCATGAGAGAATCACAGTTGTGTTTATTTTTTATATTTGCTTCATTACAATTAACTATATTGGCTTTGGATTTTGATGCATTGAAAGGACTTTTATCTTCTTTGGAAAATATATTAAAAAGGAAGCTTGAAGTTCTAAAACTCAAATTGTATTCAGTGTGTAATGCAGAACTTCAGTTTACAGGGATATAAAGTAGAAATTTGTTGGATTATATTGCTAAGTAAGTAGACATTTTGGCTTAAATGGAAGTTTAATGAAATGTTTTTCTCACTCTAATTTTATTATGTTCTTTATTTTTCTTTTCCCTTAGGAAACATTTAAACTCTGACATTTCAGGAGTCACGGACCAAGAAGGTATCTTACATGGCTATAGGCCTGAAAAGATCAAGTCAAAGGAGACACAGCGGTGGTCATCCTGCGATACCCTATCAGGAGGGAAGAAATACTGCTTTCTCACACTTACAACATCTTCTGGAAGAGCTGTTATAACTGCTCATACAGATAGTGCAGGGTATACCAATATCAGAGTAAGCCACAAAAGTTATGGTCTGTTGTATCATAAATATAGTTTAGAAATTAATATAAAAAAGCAAATGAAGCAGAAAATAAAATGGAAAGTTTAAAAACTATTAATAATTAAATCCATATTACTCCACTTTACAGGGAGAAACAACTGAGTCCTTAAGGAAGTAAAGTAACTATCAATGGTTACAATTATTCTGTGTTCTATTATTCTGTTTAGCAAGGATTTGGGAACAGCTACAAATTCCAAGAGTGTATAACATAAGTGTATATGAGATGAGACGGAAGCAAAGAAGTGAGGGTATTTCAGGAATTTTATGTAATTAAAAAAACTGAAAGATATACTGTAAAAATCTTAGGAAGCTATGGTATAAAATACGTAAGAGACATAATAACCCATATCTCACAATCCTTCCTATATCTGTTCCTTCAGACCACGGTAACTCTGGAAACAGTATCAAGAAGTTGTCAGTTAAGCTGGTGGACCTCTCATTCTGCCACCATCAACATATCCACCCGACTGAAAGTAACAATTTTTGCATCTGGAGTCATCCAGGAGACCGCTGGGTACTTACTGTATAAGGGCAGTTACCTTTGGGGGGACATATAAAAATGTGTGTAAAATTCTATGAAATATATGTAGACTTTCATTTATGCAAGATGAATAAATTCTGTATATATGCTGTACAACATGCTGTATACAGATTGACAAATGTTATACAATACACTTAAAAATTTAAGAGGGTAGATGTCACGTTAAACGATACATAAAAAAAGTTTAATGTAAAATAGATAACTAATAAGAACCTGCTGTATAAAAAATAAATTTAATTTAATTTAAAAAAAAGAAAGTTTTTTCCACTGCAATTCACAGATGTAATCTTTATGAGGGTTACATAATCATATAGATATATGTAAACATATATCATCACTATGTAAAAGAAGATGCATAGAGATATTTATTCTTCAGATCAAAAAGAAAGCTGGATGGTACTTAGTGACCACCTAGAGGGGTGGGATAGGGAGGGTGGGAGGGATACATAAGAGGGAGGGGATATGGGGATATATGTATATGTATAGCTGATTCACTTTGTTAAACAGCAGAAACTAACACACCACTATAAAGCAATTATACTCCAATAAAGATGTTTTTAAAAAAAGAAAAAGAAAATAAAATAAAGCTGGAATATTTTCATTGAGAAGTAGAGAACTTACTAAAAATAATCTTTGAAACTATGGAAAGAACAGGAGGTTACGATGCTTGCATTGTAGCAAAATGAACAAAGGAAAAATGTTAAGCGTTGAGATCAGGGGGTAACAACATAAAGCCCTTGGCCTTTACTCTGAGTGTCATTCTGCCTGCTTGGATGAGAACAAATGCTGGGATAAGGATGGGTGAGAAGGAAGCAGGAATGATGGCTTGAACCAGACTAAAAGCAGTAGAGGTAGTCTGCCTAGAAATACCCAGCTAAGGGGATAATAAGTGACATCCAAATAAAGTTGCTGAATATGTAGTTTACGTTTTATAATGTTCTCTAAATTCCCCCTACTATCTTCCTCTTTTAATCAGCGTTATGGTTATTTGTACCTAAGTGGTTTAATGGACCTCCTTGAAGTAGGCATTTGTTTGTCATGTCATTTGGAATTTATATGTGGTAGAAAAAAAGATAAACTTTATATATTTTAATGTACTTATAAACAATGTTAAGCATATACATAATGTATAAATATGTATCTTATAATTCACTTATATTATATACCTATATGTAATGTGGATATGTTTCTTATATATTTAATATATGTCTATCTATCTCATATATATATGGGTTATCTTTGTTGCCTTATTCAGATACAGCAGGGTAGTCCTGTTCTCTGTCACTTTGGCAACCACTGGGAACTGGTAGGCCTGGTCAGTGAGTCCTCAGTGGCCTGTTATGACCCAGTTCTTGTGACCAAGACAGCCCCCTGCCTATCTTGGATGAGATGGCTAATCAAGGCACCCCAGAAGCCACTGGATCCTATTTTTTCTCTACCCTGCAGTTTTTCTCCTGGGGTAGGACGTGGTATACAAGACAGGCTTAGCCTGAACAGGGCCTCTACCATTTTGACCTCCCATGGATTCTCTGAACAGTCATGGAGGAGAAGATTAGGTACTTTCCCACCGAACAGACAGCACTGAAATCCTCCTCCAGTATTTTTTGGGTCAAATAATGGAGACTCATTTCCTGGCAGCACACATTTACGCCTTCAAAGCAGTCAGCTCTCCTCCGCTAGCACATTCCCAATGGTACAATCTTGGACCTCTCCTCTTGCCACATCATGGGATCCTTCTCATACAGCTATGCCCTGGAGTACCCCAGTGGCTGATATTTCTGATCCTTCTGTTCTGTCTGGACCTCAGAACACTCCAACACCTGATATACCTACACCCTGGAACCTTCCTCACAGAGACGCAATGAAATATAAGTATCAAACTATGACAGATTCACTAAGATCCTGGGTTAAACCTTTAGGTGGTATAACTGGGCTTCATACTCCACCGTTAGGTAATGCTGGTGGATCACATGTTCTGTTTTCAAGTGACATAGATGGATCAAAAGTTCATTCTGAGATTAATACTGTTCAGTCTCAAGTTCAGTCTAGTAAGGCTCCTTTCCATGGTCAACTTCTAGCTAGACCCTGGCTAGAAATTACACCTGGTGTTGGACCTTGGACCCATTTTGTGCCTGATAAAACAGGAATAGTTACGCAAATTCAATCTAGTGAGGAGAGTGTTAGAACCCAAATACATCATGTAGCTGATAGAGTTGATGCTGTTGTTAAACCAGTAACTTATAACTTGCAACCATGAGTCCCTTTAATTGTTAATAAAATTGGATTCTGGGCTCATTCCATACTATATGAAGAGAGATCCCAATATCCTATGGTAACCGATACCTTGGAACCCTGGTTTCAGCCTGTCTTAAATATAGTTAGATCCCAAGGACCTATACAAAAGACAGAAGAATACAGGCTTCTCCCTGAATCTAAGTCAACTCAATTTTGGACTGCATCAACTCTTAATAGGAACTTTACTTGAGCTCCATCTGCAGTCAATACAATTACATCTTTGGCCCAGTATAAGACAAGGACGATCAGATCCTTAAGTCAAGTGGGTAGAAGGAGTCCATTGAATAAACATGACACTGTATAGTCAAACCCCAGATGCACCCTAAAGATACAACATGGCTTTTGGTTCATACAGTTACTCAGGTAAGTGATCCTTTAATCCACTCTAAAGTTGGTACAATCAGACCGTGGCCTCAGCCTGAAGCTGACATTGTCCAAACTTGGACCCAGTCAGGAACGCAATCAGCAAGACCTTTGACTCAATTAAAAGCCGATACAACCAAACCATGGTTACAGACTAAAGGAAGCAGACCCTGGATTCAGACTAAATTCCAAATTGCCAGACCCAGAACTCAGACTGAAGAAGGTAAAGATAGACATTGGATTCAGCCAGAAGCAGATGCAATCAAATATTGGACCCACACTGAAACTGAAACAATCAGACCCTGGAACCATCCTGAAGCTGGTACAGCCAGATCTTGGTTCTGGACAAAACCGGATCAAATGGGAGAGAGGACCCAGGCAGACTTTAAAACACTCCACTCTTGGACTCAGCCTGAAGTTGACGTGGTTAGACCATGGATTCAGTCTGAAGCTGGTAGTATCAAACAATGGACAAAGCCTGAATCATCTACGTTCAGACTCATGACACAGTCTAAAGTTAATACAGTCATAGCATGGACTAGGCATGAAGCTGATGCTGTCAGACTTCGGTTGCAAACACAAACTGATAAAATCAGAACCTGGAGCCAACCTGAATCTCCGACAATCATTTCTTGGTCTGAGCCTGAATCTGATAGAGTCAGACCTTGGTTGAATACTCAAATGGATGGATACGTGCAAACCTTGGATCGAGACAGAATTTGAAACAGCCCACTCCTGGGCCCAATCTGAAGGTGATCTAGCCAGATCCTGGACTCAGTTTGAAGCTGAAAATGTCAAACACTGGTTCCAGACTCAAATGGAGACAGTCACACTGTGGACAGAGCCAGTAATCAAAACATCCCACCACTGGATACAGTCCACAAAGGAAAATAGTCAAGCCCTGGAACCAACCCGATAAGGTGGAAACTTGGATACAACATGAGGCTTTTACGGTCAGGCCCTGGGATGAGTTTGAAGGTGATAAAGATAGATTGTGGACTCAGTCTGAAGCGGACACGATGAGACTCTGGATTCAGCCTATAACTGATACAGTCACACAGTGCACTCAGGGTGAACTTTCAGAAATAAATCCATGGACAAAAACTATAGCTGACACATTCACATGGTGGACCCAGGCTGAATCTCTAGCAGTAAATCCCTGGGTGCAGTCTGACAATGATACTGTTAGACCGTGGACGCAGACTGACTCTCTCACAGCAAATTCTTGGACACAGCCTCTACCTGATACATTTACACAGTGGACCCAAGGCGAACCTTCAGAAATAATTCCCTGGACAAAAGCTGAAGCTGATGCTACACCTTGGATTCAGGCTGAGACCCCAGCAGTAAATCCCTGGACACAGTCTGAAACTGACATAGTCACAGTATGGACTCAAGCTGAATCTTCAGCAGTAAATCCCTGGACAGACACTGCAGCTGGAACAGTTCCTCAGTGGAAAAAGCTGAATCTCTAGCAGTAAATTCATGGACACAGCCTGTAGTTGATATAGTCACGCGGTATACTACATTTCTGGACATTGTCTGAAATGGATACAGTCACAACATGGACCCCAACAGACTCTTTAGCAGTAAATTCCTGGAGGCAGTCTGAAACTGGCAGTTATCTCAACATGGACCAATAAAGTAAATCTAGAAATAAATCCCTGGATACACTATGAGACTGATACAGTCACAGCTTGGAAGAAACTCCACAAGCAGGCAGAAACTCCGCAAGTAAACACCTGGACACACGCTGTAGCTGATGCAGCTCCATCATGGACTCAGGCTGAATCTTCAGCTGTAATCCCTGGATGGAGGCTGAAACTGATACAGTCACAGCATGAACTCAAGTTGAATCTTTAGCGAATCCCTGGACAGAGACTGTATCTTCCACAGTCATACCATGGACCCAGGCTGAATCTCTAGCAGTAAATCCATGGACACAATCTGCAACTGATGTAGACATGCTATGGACCCAGGCTGATTCTCTAGCAGTAAGTCCCTGGGCAGTGCCTGCATCTGATAGTGTTATACAGTGGATCCAAACTGAACTTCCAACAGAAAATCAGTGGACAGAGAATGTATCTGATACAATCATATAACTTACCCAGGCTTAATTTCCTGCAGTAGAGACGTGGACACATCCTCTGGCTGATGTAGTAACACCATGGACTCAGGATATCCCTTTGCACAACCTATATCTGACAAAGTCACACTATTTACTCAGGCTCTCACTCCAGAAGTAAATCCTTGGTCAAGGCCTGAGGCTGATACAGTCACACCATGGATCCAGGTTGAATCTGCAGAAGAAAATGCCTGGACAGAGGCTGGTTCTGAAACATTCACACCATTGATCGTGGAATGTAAACCCTGGATATAGACTGTATCTGATATAGTCACACCAGGAACCAAGTATGATTCTTCAGAAGCAAAACTTGGGATACTGCCTGAGGCAGGTACATTTGAACTGTGACTCAGTCTGAATCTTCAGCAGGAATTCCCTGGACAAAGGCTGTACCTATTGCAGTCACACAGTGGACCCAGCCTGAATCTCCAGCAGTAAATCCCTGGACACAACCTGCAGCTGACACAGTCACAAAGTAGACACAGACTAAATCTCCATTAGTAAATATGTGGACTCAGGCTCCATTTCCAGTGGTAAATACCTGGACACAGTCTGAATCACTACCAGTAAGTATTTTGACAGAAACGGAATCCCTAGCTCTAAATCCACCAATACAGCCTGAGGCTAGGACAGTCACATTGTGGATTCAGGCTGAATCCCCATCAGTAAATTTTGCATACAAGCTGTAGCTTCCAGAGTCATACCATGGGCCCAGGCTGAATATTCAGCAGTAAACGCACTGACACAGGCTGTAGCCAATGCACCCACACTGTGGACCCAGGCTGAATCTCTAGCATCGCATCCCTGGCCAAAGTCTATGGTGAATACAATCACAGAATGGGCCCTGGATGCATTTGCAGAGACCGTGTTGGGGGCTCTACACTTTCAGCGCGTGAGCTCGTGTCTCTTTCTCTGACTGCGGCCGGGAGCCCCTCTGTCAGATATCGCGCCTCGCTGCCTGTCTAAAGCGATCACATCCTCCGGTCCCTATTCCCTTCTCTCCTGGCACGTCTCTGCCCAGTGCCGCTGGGGGCACATTCTCTCTGTGTATCACACAGAACCTGAAGGAGGTCTGCCCCAGGTGACACTGGCAGGGCCCCTGGCTTCTAGGTCAGGCTCTTCGGTGTCACCTGGCCAACCCGTTACCAGGGGGTCAGCGGACCTACAGCCGAGCGGTAGGCTCGGCCAACACAGAGCTACCGAGAGGAACGGAAAGGTAGCCTTGTCCTTGACGAAGTCAGTGAGACCCCGAGTGGGCAGAGGGCCTCCCGGCAAATGAAGAGGGTGCTGCTTTCTGCACCAGGGACGGGTTGACGCTGGCCCCCGGGGCAGGCAAGATTCCCAGGGTGGCCATCAGGGTGGGGGCTCTGTGCGTGTTTAGCAGTAAACAGCAGGGCAGACGGGAAGGGAGCCCACCTCCTCTTTTCAGCCTCACCTTCAGAGACTAATTTCTTCACCCAAGTGCTGGATCCATCTTCAGGACATTGTAGCACACACGTAGCCACGACCTGGTTCCCAGTGGCCTCCCACAGCTGCCTGAGGGGGAAAGAGAAACCAGCTGAGGGCAAACACCTACAGAGCAAAGGGAGCCCTGGAGCACCTCTCTAAGCAGACGGCCCGGGGACACGCGAACCAACCTGAGAGCTCCAGGAAGAGGAAAGCGTGTCCCAAGTCGGCTGGGCCCCTAGCACCTTGTCTTCCTGTATGGTGCCACAGACAGGGGCACGGGGAATGGAATCGAGCCTGCGTGCTCCCTACGGTCACCCTGTCCAAGGCAACCGGGAGGAAACAGAACACAGGTGCACGTGACTCAGCTCCCACTGCGCCCACTTTCAACCACACCGTCCCATAGGCAGGGCAATCGTTCCAAGAACAACCCGTGGAGCTAAATGTGCACATGGGCTAGATCCACAGAGGGGAGGCGGGGACAGAAATCAACTGGGACAGTAAACAAGGGGGCGCTGACCAAAATCCTTTCTCCTGGAAACACGTACGTGTAGAGTTCTGCATAGGTACCTGCCCGTGTGTGGCGTGTGTGTGTGGGGTGTAGTGGGGGGGCACGTGATGCACGTGCGTGGTCAGGAATAGGCACGACTACTGTCATGCATGCGTGGACGTTGCGATGGACGCGGGGACGTGGAAAAGCTTAAAGAGCTCAGAGAACGTACGTAAACTGTGGGCCAGTTGAAGCCCCCAAGCCAGGGAATCCAGTCCGGAGATACCACCCGTGGAGCAAAGTGCAAGTGGCGTCACACGCCAGCACCCTCGACCAGGGGCTGAGACTAGAGGGAGGAAGAAAGCACCTGTGGAAGGACAGGGAGGATGCAAAGTACATGAGAATCATAAAGGGCCCGATGCCCAGGCCCAAAGAGGAAAGACCCACCCCCCACCCCTCCAGCCCCACTCCCATCCCAGCTACAGCCACCTTTATCTCCTTCTCCAGTGCACGAGCAACCTTTCCCCCCACCCCTGTGTAGGCCCTTGAGAAACACCTGGCCTTTGTTTCGTAAGGTTTGGCACACCGACCCACACCGAGGCATAACCGACTGCCTCACACTGATTTTGCTGGTTTAAGACATCACTCTAATGTTCTGACAACCCTTGTGGCTCAGGAGTATGGCCGTGATGGCTTAGCTGGATTCTACCCCTGCTCCCCTGTCCCACAAGACTGGGGCGAAGGGCTGGGCTGGGATGTGATCTCATTTGGAAGGTGGACGAGAGCAGAACCACTTTCACAGGGCATCCTTAGGGTCGGCAAAATTCACATCCTCGGGTTGGCAGTGGTGAAGGCATGCATGCGTGCGTGGTGGCCCTTGACTGGGTGCAGTCCTCAGCACCTCAGTGTGTGCGCACGTGTCCAAATAAAGTTGCTGGCGTTTCATAGTGCCACCAAAGCGTGTCGTCCCTCTCTCGGTCTCTCAAAAGACAGGATGGCCAAGTCAACTTCGTCTCGTGCCATGTGTCAATGTCCGTTCCCGGAGGGACGCTTGTCACCTTATATTGGCTAGCAGAAAGGCAATTTCTGCCTGCCACTCAAGCGTTTGAAAGGCACTATGCAAACGTGTGGTCACACAAAGTCCGAGAACCCGTGGGTGCCAATCACACACGAGGAGAGGTCTTTTGGTGCCAGGCAAGGTAGAATTTCTCGGAGAGTTTAAGTATCCAGAGGGGATCCCAGGAGAGTGGGCCACAGAGGGAGGGAGCGGATACATACAGAAACAAGAACGCGCGCGCGCACACACACACACACACACACACACACACACACACACACACACACACAAAGACAGAGGGGAGACAGACACTCAGACGGAGCTCTTCACTGCGTGGCTTTTCTGCTCTTGAGCAAAGGAATTCAAGTCTAGCAAAGAGCTGGGTTTGCCGGACACTCCCCGCTCATGCCACAGAGCTTCAGGCTCTCTGTCCCCTGGAAGAAAAGTATCCAGCAACTTCGGCCACCATGCATTTCCTTGTACATTTTCTGAGAGTTCCCAGTGGTTAAAGGTCCCGAGGCAAACCGGATTCTGATTTTCTGATTTTGGAGCGGGAACTCCTGGCTCCAACTGGCACAGGCCACATAGGTATCACAGGGCACCCGGGCACCCCAGACACAAGGCCGGAGGCCTCCCTGGAGGCCAGCTCTTTGTGGAACCTGGGCTGCTAAGCCGGGCGGGGGTAACGGGTGTTTGGGGGGACCCGGCAATCCCGGAGGCTGGCCTGTTTCCACAGGGCGAGGGGCGAGGCAGCCGAGGGTGACGCCCATTGTCCTCACCCTGATTGGTTGTGATGGGGCCGAGCGGCCTGGGAGCGGCTTGGAGCTGCTTCCTGCCACCTGGACACGCATGCCTGGCGGCCAATGCTCCTGTGCATGCGTTTCAGCGCTCCTCACCGCAGAGGCTCCTGGGAACGATTCAGTCCGCAGCGAAGCGTGATTCTAGTCGCTGAGTCTGTGTGGTGCTCGGCCCACGTGCTGAGCTTCCAACTGCCGCACCTTCGCCGCTGCCCCATCTCCGAGCCAGGTCCGCATGGGCAGTGAGGCGGGACCCGGGGTCGTCCTAGGTGTGGGAGGGGGTCCTCAGGAAGCAGGGGCCCGCGGGTCCCCAGGTGTGGTGCGGGAGGTGGGTAGGGTGCTGGCCCTAGCTGATGGGTGGGGCGAGGAGGCCGCCATCTTTAGCGGGGAGGTGGTGCGGCAATGCGCGGCCCTGTTGGAGGGAGAGGTGGCGCGGATCATGGAGGTGTTTTGGCAGCCTGTGGAGGACATGATGGAAGAGGTGGAGGTGGTGGCGGAGAAGCAGCAGCAGCAGGTGGTGGCGGAAGAGCAGGAGGAGAAGCCCCAGGAGCAGGGGCAGGAAGAGCCAGGACCGTCGCCTAAGAGCGCCTCGCTGGAGGCGCTGGAGGCGCTGGAGGTCTTGCAGTTACAGCTGGAGCCTGTGAATCGGGAGTGCAGCCGACAATACTTTCGTCTCAAGCTCACAACACTTCGGAGGCGGAAGCCTTATCTGGAACACAGAAGCACCATCATCCAGAGCATCCCTGGCTTCTGGGTCAAAGTTGTATCCTTAATTTTGTATTTGAGAGACCACGTTGTGGCCGGGCTAGTGCAAGGGGTACCTAACATAGCGGGCCGTTTGGGTACCAAAATGTATCCGTTGGATTGTGCATTGTGGGCACACTCAGGGAAATGTGATCCTGAAATTGTGCGGTCATGCTGATTTTCTGCATAGCAGGAAGTAAGACTAGGGCTTTAGTTGCAGAGGTCCAAAAAGGTATTGTCATTAGTACCAGGGCCTCTTGAGACACAAGAGTTGTCTTGTGCACAGGTTCTTCTTGGAATAACCATCAGGGAAAACGGAGGTGAGAGTGGGGAGTTATGAAAGCGCATCCTAGTTAGAGCCAGGAGTGTTTGCTGTGCGGAAGTAAGCTTGTTCTGTCCAGATGGAGATCAGGGCCTCCCTCTCAGAATCGGAGGCTCCCTGTTTTAGTGCACAGATATGCACACCCCGAGGGGCTCATTGTTCCTTCATGCAGTCTGTATTGAAGGAATAGGACTAGATGCTAGTGGGGCCTTGAGATCAGACACTCCCAGGCCGCTGTCCAGGCTCGCTCTGTTCTCCCAGCCCTTTCACCTCCGGCATCTAGAGGCTCCTTGACGTAAAGCAGTTTGTGAACCACCCCCGGATGTCGGCCATGATTAGCACCCAAGATAAAGACATGCTTAGCTACATGACCAACTTGAAGGTCAGGCTGGAGAGGAGAGGGGAAATGATTTATCCCGGAAAGCAGGAAAGAGCAGGTGTGCTGGAGAGAGATTTCACCCTCCGCCTCCACTTCGTCCTGGCAGGTGGAGGAACTCACATATCCCAGTGATTACCGCAAGATCATGTTGTTTTTCCGGAAGAACCCCTATTTCCAGAATGAGGTGGTTGTTAAGGAGTATCTCATTGAGGTCACTGGTAAGAGACAGCTCCCTGGATCGTGGGGGAGGGCAGATGGGGTGAGGTGAACTTGAAACGTGATTTAGGCCCTTGTCCCACTCTCCTTTTCCCACAGGATATAGGGCATCTCATCTCGCTCCAATTCAGTGGCACCGTCGTTTTGAAAAGGAGGTGTATAGCCGCAGGCACAACAACAGCGGCCTTAACTTCTTCAACTGGTTCTCTGACCACAGCTGTGTAGGATCTAGCAGGATTGCTGAGGTGGGGTGCCTCTGGGCCTCCTCAGCAATGGCGATGTTGTTCGGCTGGTCGGGGGGAGGGGTGTGGGCCTGGCCTGGCCTGGCCTGTCCCGACCGGGCCCCTTTCCCCTACCAGATCATCCGCGAGGACCTGTGGCCCTATCCCCTGCGCTACTACCCGAGGGAGAAAGGCCCCACCGGGACAGGTCACCGAGAGGAGGACAGGTGGGTAAGGAGCCCAGGGGCTGGGCGCTGAAACGAGTAAGCTGGGTCGTTTATTTCACTCATGGAGGAGTTGAGGCTCAGAGGCATACAGTGACACCAGGGCGTGAGGGCGTCAGGGTGCGACAGCACGTCTGGAAAACTGCAGTGCAGGACTGGTTCTGACTAGGGAAGCTTTAGGCGAGTGAAGCAGCATGAGAGTCAAAGTCACTGAGATTGAAAGGTGCACGTCTCTGAACTGTCATTCCATGGCCATCAACCCCACGCTCAGGCCTCCTGTACCGCCCCCTTAAATTTGGGCTTGCCTCAGGTTCCCCCCACCACCCCGTTTCCACAAAGGTGTGTGAGTCCCCTTTGTGCAAAGCCTTACCTCGCTGTCCCATCATTTTTTTCTGTTTTGATCATCACCGTCATCTTTTACTGTTCTTATGCATCTCCTTCACCTGCCATGGCTATTGTGAGAACAGTGGCCATTTTGCGTCGATTATGAAGAAAAGTTTCTAATATGCGGTTGGAGGAAATGTAAGAGATCACAGGGGATGTGACTCTGTCTCCTGGGCAGGGCCTTAAAAAGTTAAAGCGGTCTTTAGCATCGTTCAGAGATGTTGGGTTATTATGTGTGTGCCTGTGTGTGTTTTCAAAGGCACTCCCGATCTTGAGATGCGTGTGATGGAGCATCACCCTTGACCTAAGAAGCTGCTTTGGGTGAAGGCGAACGGTCAACGTGGTTGTCGTGCACACGAAGAAACGAAGAGAGGTCTGGTGGTGAGACGTACAGAGAGGGAGACACCAGTAAACCTGGAATAAAACCGGAAGATAAATAAGCAGCGTCAGTTGTATGTGTTTGTGTGGTGTTCGTGCAGGGGCTCAGGGTAGACACATCAGCCCCAGGCAGGCTTCTCAGTTTGCTGCCTGGGAATTACCAGGCCATGGAGAGTTGTAGAGGTGGGGGGAAATCATACTTTGGGATTGCATCAGAGGATGCAGTTCTGCCTGTGGGATGGGGGTTGGGGAGGAAGGAGAAATAAGAGAAGGACTGGTTAACTGGGGCCTGTCATTTTTCCAAGGGAAATGCGGAAGTTCAAGGAAAGGGCCTGGTGAGCAAGGGCCTGAGATTGAAATTCTGGAAGTTAATTTTGTTGGATAGTGGTCCTCCATGTATCCTCACTGTTGCATATCATCAGACACTTTAATGGGATACAACGGGGGGAAGCCTTAGCATTTAATTCACTGTTGGACCGGATGCCCTTCTAGTGCATATGAACACAGGGTCTTTTGCTGAGACAATTAGCCTCTCAGGGCTAGGGTTCCAGACAACATCTCAGGACATGGGGGTGTAAGGTGTATGGAGGACATCTGAGGAGGTGAGGGAGACACGGGTGGGAAGGCAGTGAGGATGTTAGTGTGCTCTGGCAAAGGTGACCAGGGGAAAAGGTAAGTTTGCTGGGAAACGGCTAAGCAAACAAAAACGGAGTCCCTCACATCTGAGTGAACTCACGTGAACTCTGTTCTTTTTTCCGGGGGACTCAGTTTGGGTACAAAAGGGCACACGGGGAGAGGGGAGAGGTGGGGGGAGTGGGGAGTTGGGGATGTTAAACAGGCAAGTGCCAGGCCACCCAGCTGTGTGCTCTCTGTCCCGTGGCGGCACAGTGGTTAATATCCCTATTTTCAGACAGGCTTAAGCCCTCTGCCCAAGGCCCGCTTCAGGCCAGGTCCCCAGAAAGTAAACATTTTTCTCATGAACAGTCTGGTAGAGGTGTCCCATCCTCGCTGAATGGCTGGGCACACCGTGTTTCAACCACAGAGGCACTGTCCTCCTTCTGGGGCCTTGCCAGCAGTCTGTGCCCCTGAGGCCAATGGGAAGACCTAGAGCATACCGAGCTCACCCAGGAAGTGGTGAGCACTTCAGGTGCTCCTTGCCAAGTGGCTGGCTGCTTCCCAGAAGCACGTCTGTCTCTGGACCAGGCAAAGGACAGACTCTGCCACAAACGGAGCAGGGAATGTTCAATGTTTGTCCCCCCAGTGTTCTTCTCTCTTCCCAGATACAGCGGCTCCAGCACAGGCGTCCCTGAGGGTGGCATATTGACAGTACCATTTCCGTCCCACATGTTGAGCTCTCGCTCAACGACTTTTGGTAGAAGAGCCTTCTCCCAAAAGCCCCAGCTCGTTCCAGGACGAGGGTTTGACAGTCAAAGTTCATGGAGTCACAGATGTCCCCTTCAAAGTGCACTGAGTTAGATCGCCTGCTTGGTGTCAGGTTTTGTATTTGAACATCTACATCCCAGCTATGCCCCTTCTACAGTGGAGACATCCGAAGGTCTAGAAGGCGAGGCTTGGCCTTTGCCCGCTGCTGTCCCCACAACCACCCCACAGACACTGTGGAAACAGGCCTTCTCAGCTTCTCGCACTGTACACCTCAAGGAACCCTTGGGGCTTCCACATGCTGGTCCCTGTCTTTCCTGGTGCTGGTAAAAATAAACTATGCTCTGATAACCCTGCAGTGGGAGTGGGACAGCATACTGGTGCGTGGTCTTAGGCAACCTCAGACGGGGCTTGTTCTAAGGACTCCAGGATATTTATCCACATCCAGAACATTTAGTAAGGTCTTGCAAAGGACTTAATCACCAAAGCAAAGGTTGGGACAGGCTCCCCCAACTCCTAACATCTCCTGCCAGTGCTTAGGTACCAAGGCTATGCTTAGGCCTGACCTGTCCTGGAGTGAAGCTGGGCAGACGTTCATGGATCAGGTAGCGGAACTGTAAACTGTGGACGGTTGACTTGATTGTCATTCTCTGGAGACTTGGCATGATGTGTGCCCCAGAGGCTATAGCTTACTGAGTTTCCTCCTGGGCTACAGAGCTTAGACGTAGGTGTGACCCGGTCTCTTAAGGGCTTTTTCACGTGGGGCCTAATATCTAGGTGCGAGTAGATTGAATGCACAGTTGCACACGTTGCCTGAGGTTTTCTTCCGTTGAACTTCAGGGCATGTGAGGCCCAGCAGATTACTGATCAATCTATGAGCATTCTGGCTCAATCACTCTGAGCCACGTTTGCGTTTCCTGGTCTCTGGACATGTTCATGTTTTCCTCTGTCTGAAATGAAGATGGTGTGTCCGTGTTGTGTTTGCCCATGATCTCTCACTCTGAGCGTGAGTTGGTGTTCCTTCCTCTGGCTTTGCCCATGCCTTCGTCTCTCTGATCTTCCACCCATGCCTGTGCCCATATGCACGCCTCTAGTGCCATAGCTGTCGCAGTCTGTTCATGTCCCTGTTTCGATACACGTGCTCTGGGTTGCTGTTACTCACTTACTTATTTGTTAAGGTTTGTGTCTCTGAGTTGGTCTGTGCCTGCGTTCCACCCTTTCCTCCATTCCTGCATCAAATGCTTCCACCACCTTGAACTGGGACTTTTTTGTGAGTTCCGTTGTCTTTGTGAGCAACAAGAAATGCTTTATTGCAGGTGGAGTTAGCAGTGACACACATTTGGAAACAGAGGAATAGGCATGCCCTTGTGGCAAATCACCGACAGACAAGAATATCTTGGTGGAGGTGAGAATATCAATTACGGCCCCCAGAGGGTGATGAGGACATTGAGGGAATGCATTTGCCAGGGAAGCTTCCAGGAGGAGAACGTTTGGGGTTGACTTGTTAGTGTTTTGTAAACACTAGTGCAGGAGTGAAGGAAGATGACTCTTATTCCTCCCCATTTTATTCTTGCGTTGGTCATTAAACCGACATTATGTGGGCACAATTTCTTCATGAGTTTTAATAAAGCATCACCCGAACGATAGGAATTGGGGCTAGTCTTCCTGTGAAGAGAAAAGTTGTTAGAGAATCCTTGCCCTCGGTGACCTCCTATGACCCAGTGAGAGGGGGTGCATGAACAAAATACGGGCATACCGAATAGAAACTCGTGGACCAAGCACCTCACCCAGAGGATCAGGTGGTGCTGAAGGAAGGTGAGGGCTTCAGGAAGAGAGAGGTATGAGTAAAGGAAAGTTTGACGTGTAGATTCATGAGTTTTGCCATACCTGAAGAGTGTGAGGGGCATGATTTCTTGAAATACTTGTCCTGCCCCTTTCTCTCCTGTCTCCACCTGGGACTGCAAATACGTAAGCCTCGGATTGCTCAGAGGAGTCTGGCAAATAATCTAGGCTGTTACATTTTCTGCATTATTTTTGTTCTCTTTCTGCTCCTCAGCCAGGATGATTTCAATTAACCTGACTTTAGGTTTTGTGATTCTTCTGCCTGCTCAAACCTTCCTTTGAAGTCTCTACTGAAGGTTTTGATTCACATGCTGTGGTTTTTCAGCCCATAATTCCTATTTGTTTCTGCTTTAAATGTCTCTTTGTTGAGAGTCTCTATTTCGCTAGACCTTGGTCTCCAGGTTTCTTTTAGTTCTTGCTCCATCGTTTCCTTTGTCAGGTGAGCGTAGGTATGACTCTTGATTGAATGTCTGCCTACAGAGTTAAAGTACTTGGTTTCCTCATGCACAGTTTCTATTAATTTGCTATCTGACCTGTGATGGGGCAAATACACACTTGTTTCATTGCATGCCTTGTAAGTGGTGTTGAAAACTGGAGATTTTGAAGTTTGGAATGCAGTAAATGGGGAGGAGGTTCTTCTCCCTCGTATTCATGTGTGGCTGCGGGTTGTAGTTGATCCTTTCCGTTACTATGCCGAACTATTTTTGGTTAGATGGCTTTCTTTGTCGTGTGCTGTGTAGCCACTGGTGTTTCTGTTCCACGACGTGGGTGGACACAACCGATTATTATTTTTTTAAACCGCCGGGGTGCTGGGTCAGGGGGTTTGGGGAGGTAGCAAGGAAACACAAATTTCAAAAACCACTCTCCTGGTCTCTGCAGATTACCTTGGGGCTGGGTGCACAGCTTCATCACCGTATACACCATTTTCATTTTCCCAAGTTTTCCCACCCAGTACACCTGGAGACTAAAGATCAGCCAGAGGTGAAAACTTAGGGTCTCCTCAAATCTTTTCTGAGCCAGTGAATGTGTGTGACCTTGTCTAGCAACACGGGGATGGGCAAATTTCTCCTTTACCCCTGTTGAGGTCCTTTTGGCTCTGCTAATAATTATGTGGACACAAGACAGATTAACAGGAAAAACAAACCAATTTAATTCATGTACACAGAGGTCTCAGAAATGGGACCGCCTGAAGTGACCAAAGCCCGCTGAATGTATCTAGTTTTGGACAAAGAAACATTTTTGTACATTCGACAAAACAAAGAGGCTTGTGCTTGGGCAAGCAGCCTAATGAAGAAGTGTCAGCGTTCGTTTATCCAGCTTTCTTAGCCTTGAATTTCCTAACTGTGGTGACAAGGATGCTTTCTAGCCTCCTGCCATAGCGAGGATACCGTCACATGGATTTAGTTCGCACTTCGGGGGAAGGCAGGGGGCCAGAGTATTTTTGTTGTGGTTTTCAATCATTTCCCCTCACTGACCGTTTCCCTGGTAGCCTCTGTTCAAAATAATCAACGTGCCGGTGAGGCATATCTTGGGCGGCCCGCTCTGAGCCCCAAGGATTCCCTCCTCTGCAACTTCCCTTGATGTTTCACAAAGAAAAGGCTAAGGTGATGGCCGTGGAGAGCAAAACTGGGTGAGTAGCTCAGTGCTAAGAGACCTGCAAAGGGAGAAAAGAACATAGGTTAGAATGAGGATGAAGAAAAACAGAAAAGAACAAATCAAATCAAAGTACATTTCCCCAAACCCTACCGAAACAGTTCCCCAGTCCTGGGAAGACATCAGTCCAATATAACGGCTTTGCTTCATTTATGTGACGAAAGCATTTCCTTCACTTTTAATAAGTTGGAGACTATTTTTCCCATTTGATTTACGTAGAAGCAGTATTTTCCACTGATGATTGCATAAGTTCATCCTCGCTGAGCAGTCAGGATGTCCAGAGCAAGTCCATTTTGGAGCACCACTGATGCTAGGCTGTTAACTTCTGACTGAAGTATTTTCACACTTTGCATAGGGGAACTGAACTCTTGTTCCACTACCATGGAGAGTTAAGATGGCTGTTCTAATTCATAACCTCCATAGCTTGGGAATAAGATCCTAAACAATGAAAAGAAGTTGGAGTTGTGATACCCAATGGATTGTCTATGACTTCCCTGCTGGCACCTTTATGGGACACAGTTTTATGAACAAAGGAGCCCAGGTTTGTAATTTGGCTGCATTTAGGGTGGAGTATTTGGTGACAGAAGGAGCCAGGTATCCAAGTCCCCATTGTCCTGACCGGTTAGGTGGACACCCTTTATATACTTTGCTGCCACCCAACATAAAAAGACCAGTGTGGTTTGCAGACAAGGTTACAACGGAACCTGCATCTCCAGGAACTGGAGTATTCCACGACCTTTGCCATTGGTAATGCTAGCATCCATACCCTCCATTTCCCGTGTGCTCCTGTCAATCTGTGAGAGCAGGACAGGTTGCAAAAGAGTTGGTACAGGAGGCCTGTGGTCTGGTTTGGGCAGCACTAAGGCTTGGTTCTGTGGCCAAGCGAGTCCAGATTTTTATAGTGGTCCACCCGTACATAGCTTATGGTAGTAGGCAGCTTAGTCATGGGAGCAGCCATAGTACCCCAAGTTGTACGGAGGTGGCTTACGAGTCATCCAAAACATTTGTTGATTTGGCAGACGTTTGTACCAAGAATGGTAGCGCTAGAGCCACTTACAATCTTTTCCAGGGATTTGAAGATGCCACCTGTGGGGTCAAACCACAGAGTCTGAATGTACTGTTGGTCCCCGAGTGTCACTCGGGAAAGGCCGAGTATCATGTTTGTTCCAAAGCAAAGGGACAATTTTTCACCTGTTGGTCTTTATGTGGGCAAGGGAAAGTTCTTGCCCTTCCATGTAGGTTATGCAAGACCCAAATAACTCACCAGAAGGAGGGACAGAGCAATGTTTTCTTAGACATGGGTGCCATACCTTGTCATTTATCTGCCTTCCATACTTGGTCCACCAGATGTTCACATCGGCAGAAACAGAGAACAGTTCAGGTCCTTTAGCAGTATCTAGAGGCCGGCATGACCAGCAGTCAGATCAGTTAGGCCAGGGGCTGGTAAACTGGCATAAGCAAGTGTTTGGTTGGTACTCTTTGCATTGAAAAAGTAAAGGTTAATAAGAGCCTTTACAATAGGTTGTAAAGGGGCGCACAGTGAGTATTTGGAGAGGGGCAGTAGGATAGATAGAGACCAGCTAACTCTCCAGTCAGCCTTTTAGCAAGAGACTAACAAATGTAGGAGGACCTTCAAGATGCTGGAGCAGTGAGACGTGGAGATCGCCTTCCTCCCCACAGATACACCAGAAATACATCTACACGTGGAACAACTCCTACAGAACACCTACTGAACGCTGGCAGAAGACCTCAGACCTCCCAAAAGGCAAGAAACCCCCCACGTACCTAGTAGGGCAAAAGAAAAAAGAAAACACAGAGACAAAGGAATAGGGACGGGACCTGCGTCACGGGGAGGGAGCTGTGAAGGAGGAAAAGTTTCCACACGCTAGGAAGCCCCTTCACTGGCGGAGACGGGGGATGGGGCGTGCGGGTGGGTGGGGATATAGAGGGGCGGTGTGGGGGTGGGGTTGGCGGGGAGAAGCTTCGGATCCATGAAGGAGAGGGCAGTAATAGGGGTGCAGAGGGCAAAGCGGAGAGATTCCCGCACAGAGGCTCGGTGCAGACCAGCACTCACCAGCCGGAGACGCTTGCCTGCTCAGCCACCGGGGCGGGCGGGGGCTGGGAACTGAGGCTCGGGCTTCGGAGGGCAGGTCCTAGGGAAAGGACTGGGGTTGGCTGCGTGAACACAGCCTGAAGGGGGCTAGTGCGCCACAGCTAGCCGGGAGGGAGTCCAGGGAATAGTCTGGAGCTGCCGAAGAGGCAAGAGACCATTGTTTCGGGGTGCGCGAGGAGACGGGATTCAGAGCACCGCCGAAACGAGCTTCAGAGACGGGAGCGAGACGCAGCTGTCGGTGAGGACAGAGACGGGCGTGAGACGCTAAGGCTGCTGCTGCTGCCACCAAGAAGCCTGTGTGCGAGCACAGGTCACGATCCACACCTCCCCTCCCGGGAGCCCGTGCAGCCCGTCACTGCCAGGGTGCCGGGATCCAGGGACAACTTCCCCGGGAGAACACACGGCGCGCCTCAGGCTGGTGCAACGTCACGCCGGCCTCTGCCTCCGCAGGCTCGCCCCGCATCCGTACCCCTCCCTCTCCCCACTGGCCTGAGCGAGCCAGAGCCCCCGAATCAGCTGCTCCTTTAACCCCGTCCTGCCTGAGCGAAGAACAGGCGCCAGAGGGCGACCTACATGCAGATGCAGGGCCAAAGCTGAACCCCAGGAGCTGTGCAAACAAAGAAGAGAAAGGAAAGTCTCTTCCCGAAGCCTCAGGAGCAGAGGATTAAAGCTCCACAGTCAACTTGATGTACCTGCATCTGTGGAATACCTGAATAGACAATGAATCATCCCAAAATTGAGGCGGTGGACTTTGGGAGCAACTGTAGACTTGGGGTGTGCTGTATGCGACTACTAGTTTATGATTTTTATGTGTATCCTAGTACAGTTTTAGCCCTTGGTATCATTGGTGGATTTGTTTATTGGTTTGGTTGCTCTCTTCTTTTTTTCCGTGTATTACGTTTTTATTATTTTTAATTTTTTAAATAATATTTTAATAATATTTTTATTTTAATAACTCTATTATTTATATTTTCTTTCTTCTTTATGTCCCTTTTCTTCTTTTGAGCCGTGTGGCTGGCAGGGTCTTGGTGCCCCAGCCGGGTGTCAGGCCTGAGCCTCTGAGGTGGGAGGGCTGAGTTCAAAACATTGGACCTCCAGCGACCACCCGGCCCCACGTAATATCAATCAGTGAGAGCTCTCCCAGAGATCTCTGACTCCCTGCTAAGACCCAGCTCCACTCAACGAGCAGCAAGCTCCAGGGCTGGACGCCCCATGCCAAACAACTAGCAAG
This sequence comes from Grampus griseus, assembly GCF_964374135.1. Lineage (NCBI taxonomy): Eukaryota > Metazoa > Chordata > Mammalia > Artiodactyla > Delphinidae > Grampus > Grampus griseus. The sequence goes on along the minus strand of NC_139016.1, from coordinate 12,905,841 downwards.
ATAGGACCACAACCCCACCCATTAGCGGAGAGGCTGCCTAAAATCATAATAAGTTCACAGACACCTCAAAACACACCACCAGATGCGGCCCCGCCCACCAGAAAGACAAGATCCAGCCTCATCCACCAGAACACAGGCACCAGTCCCCTCCACCGTGAAGCCTACACAACCCACTGAACCAACCTTACCCACTGGGGGCAGACACCAGAAGCAATGGGAACTATGAACCTGCAGCCTGAGAAATGGAGACCCCAAACACAGTAAGATAAGCAAAATGAGAAGACAGAGACATACACAGCAGATGAAGGAGCAAAGTAAAACCCCACCAGACCAAACAAATGAAGAGGGAATAGGCAGTCAACCTGACAAAGAACTCAGAGGAATGACAGTAAAGATGATCCAAGATCTTGGAAATAGAATGGAGAAAATACAAGAAACCTTTAACAAGGACCTAGGAGAACTAAAGTGCAAGCAAACAATGATGAACAACACAATAAATGAAACTGAAAATTCTCTAGAAGGAATCAATAGCAGAATAACTGAGGCAGAAGAACGGAGAAGTGACCTGGAAGATAAAATAGTGGAAATAACTGCCACAGAGCAGAATAAAGAAAAAAGAATGAAAAGAATTGACGACAGTCTCAGAGACCTCTGGGACAACATTAAACGCACCAACATTCGAATTATACGGGTCCCAGAACAAGAAGAGAAAAAGAAAGGGACTGAGAAAATATTTGAAGAGATTATAGTTGAAAACGTCCCTAATATGGGAAAGGAAATAGTCAAGTCCAGGGAGCGCAGAGAGTCCCAGATAGGATAAATCCAAGGAGAAAAAACGCCAAGACACATATTAATCAAACTATCAAAAAAGAAATACAAAGAAAAAAATATTAAAACAGCAAGGGAAAAGCAGCAAATAACATACAAGGGAATCCCTGTCAGGTTAACAGCTGACCTTTCAGCAGAAACTCTGCAAGGCAGAAGGGAGTGGCAGGACATATTTAAAGTGATGAAAGGGAAAAAACTACAATCGAGATTACTCTACCCAGCAAGGATCTCATTCGATTCGACGGAGAAATTAAAACCTTTACAGACAAGCAAAAGCTAAGAGAATTCAGCACCACCAAACCAGCTTTACAACGAATGATAAGGGAACTTCTCTAGGCAGGAAACACAAGAGAAGGAAAAGACCTACAATAACAAACCCAAAACAATTAAGAAAATGGTAACAGGAACACACACATCCATAAGTACCTTAAATGTAAATGGATTAAATGCTCTAATCAAAAGACACAGACTGGCTGAATGGATACAAAAACAAGACCCATATATATGCTGTCTTTACAAGAGACCCGCTTCAGACCTAGGGACACAGACAGACTGAAAGTGAGGGGATGGAAAAAGATATTCCACGCAAATGGAAAGCAAAAGAAAGCTGGAGTAAGAATTCTCATGTCACACAAAATAGACTTTAAAATAAAGACTATTTTTCTTTCAGTAAAGTTACATGTACCTTTATTATATTAATATATACACTACCAAATGTAAAATAAAGACGATTACCAGAGACAAAGAAGAACACTACCTAGTGATCAATCCAAGAGGAAGATATAACAGTTGTAAATATTTACGCACCCAACATAGGAGCACCTCAAAACCTAAGGCAAACGTTAACAGCCATGAAAGGGGAAATTGACAGTAACAGAGGACAGGCATCTGTGTTCCTCCCAATCCCCCTAGTCTGTTCTAATGGCAGGTAACTAAGATCACTGGGGCACAAGACCATCTGATTTAGAACATTTAGGAGGCTCCTTTGTCTCTATTAGGGATCTTTACCAGCATGCACCTCTGAAAAAGGAATTGTTTTAGGCAGAAAACACTCATTGGAAATACAGTTCACCCAGTTGGCCTATTATATGCTATAGTATTTTCTTACACGGAAACAGGCAAAGAGTACCTGAAATGCTCACCAAGCAATAAAATAAGACTTCCACTATCTTTCTGATTGAAACTTTGTATTTTCGTAAAACTGTACAGCCCACGAGACCTGTGAGGACAAATACAAACTATGAATAACGGGCTTAATTCTCCTCCATTAAATAATAAGGAGAGAGGTTTCCACCTCTGCCGTTTGCTCAGAGCAATTATTTTAGAAAACTTGTCGTTAAGTACTCTCTCCTCGTTTTGAAATGTGTATAAATCTTTCCGATGGGACTTTTCTCAGCTTTGTGACCCAGAAGTGTCCTTCTCAAGGACCTGGGGACTATCTCTTTGAAACAAAACCAGGAAGGGAGAGGGAGCCCATCTCCCAGGCTCTGTGGGAGGTGAGGGGCTGAGCTTCTGTAGGCTCCTGGCCCCAACCTGCAAACCTACCTCTCGTCACAAAGACAGGAGTGGTTCGTCTTTCCTCTGGACGAAGCTGATTAGCTACCACAGACGGTCCCTGCAATTCGCAGGTCAACTCAGGATGGCTGTGTATGTGTATAGTACACGCTGCTGCCAGGTCTTGCTGAGGCCTAGTCAGTGCTCATCTTGAGAACATTCACAGAAGGAGCTCTAGCTGCCTGGCCACATAAAAGGGTGAGATTTTCCTTCTGTCTTTGCCTCTCTTGGCGAATTCCCTGTGGTGTGCACCACATTCTGATTTAACGCTTATCTGATGATAAAACTGCTGTCTTTCTCTTCTGCTTTGTGGAGAGGTTTGCTGGGGGTTGGGAGGAGATTTGCGTTTTAAGTATATTTCCCAAATGAACCTCAAATCCTTTGTGGAATAGGTGAAATACAGAAACATAAGCTACTATATACATAAGCACTGACTATACCTACGTACACTCGGGTGTTCTTTGTAAGAGTCAGAATCATATTTATTGCTAATTTCATTTTCATCTACTGCAGTGAAAACTACGTTAAATTTTTATAACATATGCTATTCATTAAATTCCCACCGGCTATATTATCTATTCTCTAGGCTACAAAAAAATTCTATGGTAATTTATTGACAAATAAAAGTGTGGAGCAAATGTATTACGTATTTGACACTAATGGAACTATTATTCCCTGTTCATCACACAAACGCATCCCAGGAACTCCACCATCTGATTTCTAGGGTTTCCAGGAGCTTATCCTGGTTAATTACGTTCACAAATTGTTTTTCCATCTGTGCCTTTAATATAGATTTAGGAAAAAATAGCTCTATTATAAATCATCAGGGGCTTCCCTGGTGGCGCAGTGGTTGGGAGTCTGCCTGCCGATGCAGGGGACGCAGGTTCGTGCCCCAGTCCGGGAGGATTCCACATGCCGCGGAGCAGCTGGGCCCATGAGCCATGGCCGCTGAGCCCGCGCGTCTGGGGCCTGTGCTCCGCAATGGGAGAGGCCACAACAGTGAGAGGCCCGCGTACCGCAAAAAAAAAAAACAACTTCAAAACATGGCTTCTTATTTTCTTTGTGTAAAATGCTACGAGCGGGGCCTCCGTGGTGGCGCAGTGGTTGAGAGTCCGCATGCCGATGCAGGGGACGCGGGTTCGTGCCCCGGTCTGGGAAGATCCCACATGCCGCGGGGCGGCTGGGCCCGTGAGCCATGGCCACTGAGACTGTGCGTCCGGAGCCTGTGCCCCGCAACGGGAGAAGCCACAACAGCGAGAGGCCCGCGTACTGCAAACAAACAAACAAAAATGCTACGAGCAAAGGAGAAATACCTTCAAAATGATGGAGTTAATTCATCCATTTGTTCCCTTATTTTAAAATATGTATAAAGGTTACTAGGCATTAGGAATAACAAGAGGAAATGTCTCCTGTCCTCAGAGTGAGCACAGTTCCTTGGGGGCAAAGGCAACCTCTAAAGTGTCAACTAAAATTGATGTGATCTATGGGAAGTAGAGGAAGAAACCAGCCTGGTTCCGTGAGGGAAGCCTGTGCAATTTTAGATGGAATAATTTTGAAGTGACCCTAACAGTATGAAGTGGTTTTACTTGAATAAAAGAGAGGGACGACCCTCTCTATTAACATTCTATTTTTACAATACCAACAGAAATGTAAACTAGGTTATTTCTAGTACTGCTCTAATGGACAGTCTTATTCTGAGGGTTCCATATTGACTTGTGCTTCAACTCCTGTCTTCAAGGCTCTCTGGGGAGGGGGCATGCTCACCGTGCCCGGGGGATGCCCCCAGATGCGGGACCACCCGGCTCTTCCATCTTCCTTGGGAAAACCTGGCCTTCACCCCAGAATCCCACACTGTTCAGAGACTTTGTGCTCATTAACTTCTTAATCTGGTCCATTCTAATAATGCAAAGCAGCTTTACTTATTATTCTGAAAGTCCAGTTAAGAATTTAATCATTTCTAAGCAAATCACTTAAATACTAGTGGGACTAACCATGGTGCAGCACTTAACGAATTACTTGGTCTCTCTCTGTAGGAATATTATTTAGTCAGAATTGGACATCTCCTTTCTCTCAGCCAGCCCTCCTCTTAAACGACAATGGTTTTAAAATTCCAATTTTATGACGTAGTTTACCACTCTGCACTGGCATTATAAGAGACATTTTCTAAATTAAGTGTCTGAGGTCTTTTCCATGCCTCTCAACTCGGAGACTCAGAGTTAGAGCTTATGGGTAGATGTAAGATTGTATACTGGATATTTCGGAGAGACAGTCCTCCAAGATTTCTACTAAAGTGCACCTGTTTCTTTGGACAACTGGAATTGCCCTCCTCTACTTCTGATAAGTACTACACCCTATTAATTTTATATATTTAAACATTTTCTTCCTCCTATACTGAGTGTTAGCTGGAAGGTAGGAAACTCGCTCCTGATTTAGGAAAAGGAGACATTCTAGTCCTATTCAGTGCTCTATAACTTGTCCTAAAATTTCCATCTCTGTATCTATCTGCCTCTCTAAATACCTACCTATTTTTTTCCTTTTCCTCCTTCTTCTCTTCCTCCTTCTTGTCTCTTTCTCTGTCTCTGTCTTTGTCTCTATCTCTCTCTCTCACACACACACACACACACACACACACACACACACACACTCCTCATGTATATCTGGGGAAGATGCTGATGAGATTGCTATTCTTTACAATCCCTAAGTCTGTAGAGATGTCAATCTTTAAAAGACAGTGTGCGATCTCTCCTTTGAGAACCTGATACCCTTCTGGGAAAGCAGTATACTTGCTGCTTAGCGGTGATGAGATGTCCCAGGAGCTACTAAAACCTGACTCCTGTGTTTTTTCTTGAGAAATTTAATCATCAACACAATTGCTAATTCAAACCCTGTAAGTTGTCCTTCATTTTATGTTACAGGAATGTTCAAAGCCAATAAATTGAAGTCGCAGGTGCTCCACTCTCAGAGATATTAAACATGAAAACTCTTTTATGTCCCTGAAGAGTCTGCTGAATTCACTGTACTAAATACTTGCTTGCATTCCTGGAAATGAAGGGCAAAATTGTATCAATTGGTGGGTGTGGATTTGTGTGTCCAAGTCCATTTATCTGGTAGAAAACTGATCCTGTCTTTATTTAAAGTCTTAATATCTTGTTCATCATGTATTCTGCATCATTTCTGAATTTTTAAAATAGTGCATTAAATATTATTCACCTCGATTACTGAATTTTTTTGGTGCACCCCTAAATTCTGTATCCAATGTAACAGCCTCACTTGCCACCCTGTCCCAGTCCGGCAGGACAACCTGACGTTAGCTTAAGTTCTGAAGTGATTGAGCACTTCACTCTTGTTTTTCTTTTGCCTTGTTGTTTTACATAGTAAGTAGTGTTAAGGGTATGAACACGATAAATCGCCACTAACAGAGAAATATCGATAGAGACATAAAATGTGTCCTTGCTTTTATGTGCAAAATATCCAAACCCTGGATGGGTATATTCTGGTCCATCTCAGTTTTTTGGTGTACATTTAAGTTTAACCACGTTAAAAATACTGATAAAAAGTGGCAAGTTGTGATAAAATACAAATGAAGTGAGTCGATGCATTAAGGGCATATTCCAGCTTTATCGCACTCTATCCACATGATCCCAACGCCTTTAAACCTCAGCCATGCCATCCCCTTGTGGGGACAATACATATCAATTTTGTGAAGAAGGTTTTCATCCACGATAAAATAGAAGCAAGCGTAATGAGGTAGGAAGTGTGGACTAGGTTATATTTAAGAAGAGAATATGAGTACGTTACAATCTGTGATGTACAAAGCTCTATAGGTATTAGTCATTAGTTTTTCAGTTTTCACACCAGAGGTAAACCTGGAGGCGGCGGCTGTGCCCCCGTCAGGAGTGTGGCGTGTGGACTCTACTCTCTGAATTACTCCAAGCCCACTCAGCCTGGTCACCCAAGGATCCCCGCATGAGACCACCTGCTTGCTTTTTGTTTCTTGTCTCCATGGCTCAGTGCTTTACTGCCAGAGAGACACGGGATTCCTCCTTTTCTTTTTCTGCTTCACGGAGACAATTGCCAGTGACAGAAACCCAGGAAAACTTAGCACAAAGCACAAAACCGAGTCTAAAACTCCCAGAGGGGAACTTTCTAAAAGGCCATTAAGTTTCCTAAATGATAACATAAGTGTGAAAAACCTCATAGGTTGGTGCTTTCCGTTTCCTGACGTGTAAAAATGGTAATAATCATCACAGCCAGTGAACAACACTGACAAATGACACTCCTATAGTCTCTCTTAGTTCTAAGCTCATTCACATGTGTCGTTTCACCTTTGTCCTCACAAGGAACTTGTCAGATTTCCATCTCAACGTCCTCATGCGAGTGAGGATAATGTCAAAAAACTTACAGAGAGACTGTGACTTACTCGAGATCACCAAAAAGAAATCTGAATTTAAGGTTCCTGTATCTTAGTCCTTTTCTATTCCAACCACGCCTCGCTGTTTTACTTAAAATTACGTTCATTTAAGTAACTGCTTCAGTAAAATGAAATGATACAAGACTAGGAACCTTTGTAGGCCAGGTTACACAGTGCTCTAAACACTTAACCTACGTTATGGTTTGGTCTGACCATTACAAATTCCGTACACTGCGGGCTTCGTTCTGGAGGTGTAACTTACACACAGCTTACATTAGCGTCAGGGGTACACGGTAATGCCTCGACGTTGGTATACACTGTGAAATCACCACCAGAATAAGCCTAGTTAAAGTCTGTCACGACACACAGGTGCAGTTTTCTTCCTGCAGTGAGACCGTGTTTCATTCAGTGTTACTGAGAAGTAACTGACGTCCGCCACTGCGTTAAGTCTACGGTGTGCGCAGCACATGGTGTGATTTAATGGTGAGAACCGCCCCGTAGAGTTCCAAGACTACGCAGCACAGTATTGCTAGCCGTGGTCACTGTGCGGGACATCACATCCCAGGGCTTATTTCTGTCACAACTAGAAGTTTGCACCTTCCGACCCCTTTTCCCCTATCTCCTCCATGCCCCGCCCCCACCTCTGGCGACCACCACTCCGTTCTCTGCATCTAGGAGCTGGTTTTCTGTCTGTCTGTGGCCTGGATCCCACGGAGAAGAGAGGCCGTGTGCTGTTTGTCTTCGTCTGGCTACTTTCACTCACCCTACGGCCCTCCAGGTCCATCCGCCGTCACACGTGGCGGCACGCCCTCCTTTTTCACGGCTGAGTGGCACCCATCGTGCGCGCGTGAGCTCCCCTCCTGTGTATCCGCTCTCCGCTCACGGACCCGCAGGGGCCCCCGCCGCGCCTGCGAAGAGCGCTGGGGTGAATGCGCCGCTGCAGACACCTGGCTGAGTCGGTGCTGACCCTGAGGGTTTGCCCAGCCCCGTCAGTGGCCCCAGGGGCACGGTCTCGTGAGCACCAGACTCCGGCTGACCCTCAGGCAGAAGCTCAGCACGGAGGCAAATGTAGGCAGTCCTGTGGGACCTCAAGCCTCAGACCCTTCGGCCACCAGGGCCCGGCCGTGTCCCCTCGTGGCAGTTAAAACTGGGGCCACAGCCATTGACGTAAATCCGGGGTCACCGACGTAAATCCGGGTTCAGCGACGTAAACCCCCGGTCAGCCTTATAAATCTGGGGCCTCAGACATAAAACCGGGATCAGTGACGTAAATCCGGGGGTCACTGACATAAAACTGAGGTCACTGACGTAAAACCGGGCCCCCAGAGGTAAAGCCGGGGCCTCAGCTGTAAAGCCGGCACCACGGACGTAAAACTGGGGTCACTGATGTAAAACCGGGGCCTCAGACGTAAAACCAGGGCCTCAGACGTGAAGCCAGGGCAGTAGACGCCTGTCAAGCCCAGGCGGAGTCCCTGGTGTGCTGGGCGGCGCGGGGGCCACAGGAGGCCCGGCTCTGACCCCGAGGACACCAGGCCGCCGTGTGCGCCTCAGGCCACAGCCCTGCCCCTCCGGCATCTCCGGGTCCCCATCGCCGCGCAGCAGCCGGGCGGTGAGTCCCCGGGCCTCTGAGAGCGGCTTCCGGGGGCCTTCTGGGCCCGGCCCTGGCGGTTCTCAGAGCCAGGGGTTCTGGGGCTGCACGCGGGAGGAGGTCTTAGAAGTCCGGGTGCCGCGTGTGGGGTTCAAACCCTGCTCTTCAGGGAGCAGCCCAGGGTTATGGCGAGCCCCCGTCCCAGAGTAGGCATCGCTCAGCCGGGTTTCGGGGGTTTTCAGAGGAAGTGGTTCCAAGTGTAGCTGTAGATCCCGTATTTGCGGGGTGCAGGGGAGCGAGTTCAGCATCCTTCTCGGTCCCCATCCTGAACGTTAACCCTGTGGTTCTCATTTACCCGACATTACAGATCAGGAAACCGAAGCCCAGAGAAATTCCGATTTTCGCTCGTAGTCACTCACGGTGAACAGGGACTCGTGGACTCAAGAGTCAGGCAGCCCAGGACCCCATGCCATCCTGCCTCCCAGGAAGCTGCGCAGACACTCACTGCTTCGATGCAGTGCGACTGCATTCCTGCTCATGCACCGGTCTGCACAGGGGCTTGCGCAAAAACCACAGACTGGGTGGGTGGTTTCCAGGCCAGAGGCGTGTTTCCTCGTAGTTCTGGGAGCTGGAAAGCTACGATGGAGGTGTTGGCTATTGTGGCTCGTGATGAGGGGCCCCTTTCTGGCTTGTAGGTGGGTGGCTGCCTGCCTACTGCTCACGCGGCCTTTTCCAAGCACAGAGGAACGGAGAGAGGGGTGTCTCTCCTCCGCCTCTTACCATCTTAGGGCCCCACCCTTACGAGTTCTTTTAATCATAATCACCTCCTAAGAGCCCTGTCTTCAGACACTGTTGCCTTGGGTGTTAGGGCTGCAACATAAGAGTTTTCGGGGGACACAGTTCCGTCCAGGGCATATTAGCAAGCACAAAAATAAATGATTACTAGATATTTGGAACCCTTTGCAATTCTATGCTTTATGTTTCTGAGGGGCTGCACTGTCTTCCTTTCCATATGCATATTAATTTCTCATTGCTTCTGTAACAAACTACCACAAATTCGGTGGCTTAAAACAACGTAAATGTATTATCCTGCAGCTTTAGGGATCAGAGGTCTGGAGTCAAGGTGTTGGCAGGACTTTGTTCCCTCAGGAAGCTTCAGAGAGCGTGCGCTTCCTTGCCTTTTCCGGCTTCTGGAGCCGCCCTGCATTCCTTATCCCGTGGCCCCTTGCCCCACGCAGTGTCTTCCGCACACTGCATCTCTCTGACAGTCCTCTTCTGTAGTCGGATCTCCCTTTGCCCTGAAGGACAGTTGCCATTCTGCTGGGTCTGCCTGGCTAATCCAGGGCTCTGCCATCTCAATATCCTTAACTTAGTCACATCTTCACTTTTACCACGTAACATAATGTATTCACCAGTTCCAGGGATTTGGATGTCCGTGTCTTTGGGGGGCCATTACTTCGCCTGCCACGTGGTGAGTACTACATTGAAGCAAACTGCTTTCTAATATCATTATGCTATGCTAATCAATAAATTACTAACTTAATATTCTAAAGTTAGAATCACATATGTTTCAGCTTACTAAAGTGGCAAATGGTAGGCACACCTTGGAAGACACACTTACAAGGAGATATTCCAGTTTCTCATATAATTAGCCTATTTTCCTTGGAAATCAAATCAGGACTTGCCAGTTGTTGAAGTGGACTATCACCAGAATCATTTAATTTCTTAATAATTTAAAAGTATGTGGTGAACTAACATGTGCTTAAAGATCCTGAGTCTGAGTAAACAATTTGTTAAGATCCCTTTTAAAATTCTTCTCATGGTTTCCTGATGATACAGATAGATGGTCAGTTATTTTCTGCAGCATTTCTCCTCTGATATGGGATATACTTGGGAAGCATCTCTTAGGGTTAATGTTGAAAGTGTTGCTTATTTATTCTAAGTATTCTGCACCTATTTCTAACAAAACACTTTCCTTTGAATTCTGTGTCAGTTTTATCTTCTTCAGTTTACTTGAAAATTGCCAGGTAAGTCCAGCAACTTCATCAGCCTTCATCCTCCTCCTTAAGAGTAATGAAAGGAAGGATTCTTACTTAATTTGGGGAGTACCCTTCGGGGAATTTCATTGGCTAGGATATTATGTAAGTGGATGAAAGATACTACATGAAGATTGGCCATTGCCCAACTGAGAAAAGAAAAGAGTTCATCGTAAGCCTGCCTTAAGGCCTTCACAAGAAAACTACTAGGTACCTATAACCATAGAGAGTGAGTCATGTCAGAGAATCTCATAGCTGAGATTCGTTTGTTTGTTTGTTTGTTTTCCTTGAAATCTGCACTCCCTGCCCGCAGAGGGAAGTCTGTACTTGTCGGTGAGGCATCAGGGTCGTTCTCAGTAGGTTTTCAAAATATATTGGATTTAGGAGCCGAATCATTTGCCTCCTCCCCATGCCCCCAGCACCCCTCACCACTGCTCCAGAGTCTTCTCGGTGCCTTCCTGATATTCAGCACTTAGCCCCTCTCTTGATTTTTAGGAAAACTCTGGGTTAGTTCTAAACCCCAAATGTTTAAACCGAGCCTCCTCTGTCTAGCTCACCCCCAGACATCCTACAGATGGTTTTGTTTTGCTTTTGGTCCCAAGTCTCTGGTCCTTGGACACGTGCTCTTGGTGACCAGTTATCTGGTCCTTCATGTTTCAATCTCCATTAATATCTCATTTGCAGAAAGTGCCATTCATAACTAGGTGTCATAAATGATTAACTCCAACAGATAGTCATGGCTATCTGATACATACATAATTTTCTTTTAACATCCTGAATCTCATTCTGATGAAGTACAGTAAATAATTCAGGTCCCATGGTCGAACGTTGAGAGTGAGGTCAGTTAGATGAATGAAGCTTGAAGATAAATACAATTCCATTAACAGAGGTTTATAATAATGATTTATCTAAACGTCTATTTGAAACGAAACAAAAAGCACTTGGGGTGGTGTCAGCAGGAAGTGCATATAGAATCGCAAAGTCAGTTCTGGGCCCCTCGGCTCTTAAACACGTGCAGCCCATCGACAGCAGCAGGAATGTAGAGATATCCACGTTCCTTTCTCGATCCTACTCTGAAGTCAGCAGGGTGGGATGCATGGCTGAAATTTTGAGGATGCTTTAAATGTTGAGTAATCTCCGTACATCTCATGTATTCTTGGACTTTGTCATTTGTTCTCAAAATGACAACATTTGTTCTCATTTGCACCAAAATACGTAATACTGGTAAATTGTGATGTACAGTTGATGCTCGTTAAGCACCATAGGATTGATTGTAGGGTTACAAATCAGTTTTGGATTAGGCAAATTCCTATACAGGGATTCGGCAGGTAGTGAGCATCAGCTGTGATTGGTGAATCTCTATGACCACGTTTTCTCTTTGCTCTTGTGTGTGCTTATACGCTCATTTATATGAGGGTTTATCACTGACTGTTAGGGAATGATAACGGTGCTGAAAAACATGGATGTGGAACTTGGAAGGCATCCACATGACACAAGAAGTCATTCAGACCCAACTATTAGAAAGAGTGAGTGGGCTCTCAGCAGAATGGCGAGAAATAAAATGAAAAATTGCACTTGCTGCAAAATATAACTACCGGTCATGTATCAGACACTACGAGTGTGATGTGACAGTGTCAAGAGTAACCTGGGTTAAAGAGACGATGAGCGACCTGGGTAGCTAGTGCATCTCAGATAAGCAAACTTTGGAGATTAAACAACAACCATGTTTTTGTTGTAGCTCATGACTTCGCGGGTTAGGTGTTTGGAGAGAACTCAGCTGGGCCCTTGTGCTCCACTTGGCACTGAGGGAGGTCTCGCAGCGGTGTGCAGATGGCAGATGGGGTCTGGAGGGTCCAGGGGGCTTCCACTCACAAGTTGGTTGCCCTGGTAAGTGGATGGAAGTCTGGATTCAGCTGGTAATGCCCACCCGAGAAGATTCCAAGAGGCCCCAAGGATTCCAGGATTCCAGATGCTGTCAGATTTCTGTGATGTAGACTTGGAGACCCAGAATGTCCCTTCAGTTGGTCAAGCAGCTCAGCGCAGAGAGGAATGTAGCGTTCTCTTTCTCTCTCCCTCTCTCTCTCTCAGTTGCAGAAAAGGCAAAAAGTGCACCCCGTGAAGTTATCCTTTCTACCCTTCAGAGTACCTGTAGTGAACATGCTGTACTTCTGTTGACTTCTACACCCCAAACCAATTAGTGGGCAATACATTTATTTTAATGTATTTTAAAAATATCTTCTTAAATCAGGCTTGTTTGCTCATTAATATTTATTTTCTTAATCTAATCACCTAGGGTGAAAATGGAAACTATAAAAAGAAAGCAAATGTAGCTTGTGATGTGCAAATGTAGTATCATTTCCTTAGAAAAGTCCAGAAAGAACAAATAAAAGTTAGCCTCAGTATCAATTAGAGAAGAAAGAATTTTAATTCATGCATGTTAATTGTTTATCACCATTGTAATTGGTAAAGTTAGTTGAATATCAATATTTTATTTATTGATAGAAAGATGAAAGTCAGAAGGTAGAAACATTTGGAACAGCGCTTTTTCATTTTTCTTTTTTTAAACTCCTACTACTGACTGAGGCTATTAAGGACTTAAAAAAAACCTAAGCTTATAAATGGAGTGGATTATCCTGTGTACTAACTTTTAAAAAATATTTGGTGTCATACAATTTTTATAAACTACCTTGATAGTAGTGCTAACAAGTCAATATCTGGAGTCTTTAGTAGTTAGATCCCATATATTCTGTTGAATTTAAAGTTGTCAGTGTAAGAAAGTTATGTGTTGTAGTGACAGTGAATTAACTTTGGGGATTCTCAGACCTTTTAGGTGGTTTTCAGGCATGGAGACACAAATAATATATTAAGTAAACGAAAAAACAAGAGGTTAAGTTAAATGACAGAGAACTAAGCCAGTAAAATCAAGTTTCCCTGCAGAAGAGTGTGCTCAGCAGCCAGCCAGGAGAATCTGTGAATAGGAAACACATGCACAAGCTTTTCCGTCACCATCGAGCCCCCTCCCCTCGGTAGATGTCAGTTATGTGGGATCCTTCAGTTTTAAACCTAGGAATAAGCTGTAATAAAACATTACTCATTAGATACAAGCTAACCATGTCTTGTGTTCATTTACTGTGTCTATTATGTTTTATATGGAGTTTTGTTTGTTTGTATCTCTATGTGGTCCATTTCTTTGCTCCCTTATTTGAATTTATTTCACTGTCTTGAGTGTTAGGAGGTCTCCAAACACAGCCTCCACACAGTTCTGCCCCTCTCCTTGTACAAAGACCACTCCTTCCACCAGTAGAGCTTGTGTTCCTTCCCCTAGCAACGTGGCTGAGTTTTAAACCACAGTGACTGGGGGTGGATTCTTACGCAGCAATATATAACACCAAATTTCAGGAATATTTGTATTTTGTTTTCATGTGGACCTTTATATGTTTATAATGTCCTTATTCTCATTTTTCCTTTCTTAGTTTTCTACTCATTTATTTATTACCTTTAATTTTCTGACTCCCACCTATTATATTCCCCCCCACCCCAAAGACACCCTGTTTCCTGTCTTTCTCTTGATGATTCTTTTCATTTACAGTTGTGTTATTTCTAAATTGTAAGGACACTTAAGATTATTATACTTTTTTCCTATCCTCATTGCACTTTTCTTTAGTTATATTTTCAATTTAAATATGTTTAGTCCTTGACTAGTTCCTTAACTGGTCGGGTTTGCACGTAATCATCCCATTTCTTGCTGTGTGTAGGACAAGTCAGCATTCAACTTCTGACAGAAATTCACAGGTATCCTTGACACCACTGACTCAGTAACACATAATATATTCCATTTTTTTTTTTTGCAGAATAACTGGTGATGAATCAGTTGTCACAGGTGTTCTGACACCTTACGTTTTCAAAGACATTTTATACATTTTTGTAAGACTTTTTATGTTCTACATAAATTTTCACCACCATCCTTTGCAATACACAGATTCAACTTTGCATTGTACTGAATCAGTGTTTCCTCAACTTCTTTGAAAATAATGTCGACTGTAGTTATATAATAGACTCTTCATAGACGCTACTTTTTCAGTCATTTCAACCTTGGCATTGACTCCTGGAATAAACAACAAGGTAGTATTGGTAACATCCATTGACTCATAAAGGGCCAAGAAAGGTCACTTGAAATTATTTGTCGTGGTATTTATTGACTAATGATAATACTTCCAATGTCATTAACTCATCAAACAACTGTTCTCACCAAAAGACTAATAGTCTTTAAAAAGGCCACTTTACACACATTGCTTCAACTGCTGCAGTCAGACGTAATTATTGATAATTCATCATGGGGACCCTGCTTTCCCTGCTTGACTGGAAAGAGAATCACTCAGAAAATTACTTTATTGCAGCCTTAATTTATTATTATTTTGTATTTGTGAAGGAATTCTGTCCTGATGTTAGACTGCTTTATACATTTAATAATTTTTCTGAATGCTGCTTTTCTGTGAGGTGGAAAGAGTGGGTTGAATGTATAATCTGGTAATGTTGGTGTATATTGTATTATTTTAGCCCAAGTATAGTGTCATTACATAATAAACACAATGTTTACCATCTATTTTATTAAGAAAATAGTGCATACTCCATAATGCCTGGAAAATTATGAGAATCAAAGTTTACTTTTTTCTTCTTTTCTACCTTTGACCTAATGGGACCTTTAGTTTCCCCACTATCTGATGATCTTGTTTGTCACTTTTCAGAGCCCCTTCAGCATAAGAAAGTGATCTAACAATCATTCAGCCTCTTTGATTATGTTGTGTAGCTCTTTTATGTGCGACTTTCTTAATTCACTTGATTCGTCTGGGACTGGTAGATATTGTGTCTCCTTCTGTTGTTTTGACCACCTCAAAACTTTGTGTTTTCTCTAGTTTTTGCTTCGAGGAAGTTGTGTCTTTCATTTGTGGCACAGGGAGCATTAACCTTTTGTATGTGCTTTGCATACTTTAGATTTTTAAATGTCTCTCTCTGGTCTGGATCTGCCTTGGTTTGAATCAAAAGCATATTCCTCGCATTGGTTTTTGTTTGCCTTTGTCTATCTTTTCACCTATATCCTTTTTTAAATCACTTTGCTTAAGTGCAGGGAACATTGAGTGGAATTTTGTTGATGACACAAATGAAAAGCCTTTTTTCTTCTATAAACTTACATTTATTGTTGTGGCAGATATTTAAAATCTGAGTTTTCTTGCTTTAGATGTCTGTGACTCTGTGTGTGTGTGTGTAAAACTGTTGTGGTGTGCCCATCTCCGTGTTAGTGGTGCCAAGGAGAGTCTAGTATTAGGTTCGTACCTGACAAACACTTGATGAGTAGAGGAATGGATGTTTAGGATCACGCATTTTAGTCTCGGGTGAACCCAAGCCTCGCCACTTCCTAGCTATGCAATCTTGAGAAAGTCATGGAATCTCTGGTTTTTAAAATTCATCTGATAAATTGAGACATTACCACCTGCCGTACAGTGTTGTTGAAAAAGTTGCATGCAGTCCTGCTTATAAAATCACGGTGCTGGCACGATTGAAGTGATCGAGAGACAAGGTACACAAGTTTCCTCACATCCTGCCGTGTCAGGTCCGACAACCAATGTCGATGGGATCCAACCCATGTTTTGCTTTAAGTGAAATTCCTTGAAGTACCTAAGCCTTTTAATTTCTTCAAGAAAACCATGACCAAATTCAACTTTGGATTGTTAGACTAAAAGCAGTTTATCAATCCAGTGCCTGAGAGAATGCAGTTGTTTCAAAACAGTAACAGATGACCTTGTTAAAGCATTCCAAAAATAGTGTTCCAGAGGTGGAAGGAATTGGACACAAAACAGATCCTTGTCCTAGTTGTTGAATTCACCGGTGGTGAGAGGTCGGCTTCCGGGACTTAGATATTTAATTAGGCCACTGATTCATACCGTGATAATAAAAAAAGTGAATCGTCTTAGTTTCATACTGAGAATAATGGTTTTATCTTATCCAACTACATTAAACATTGTGCAGCCAGCGTGTCAATTACAAAGATAGTGTGTATCAGAGAATGAGAGATCTTTTTGGGTATTTTTTAAACTTAATTAATTGATGTATTCATTTATGGCTGCGTTGGATCTTCATTGCCGCGTGGGCTTTACTCTAGTTGGGGCGGGCGGGGGCAAATTTTTGTTGTGGTTCGCGGGCTTATTAAGGTGGCTTCTTTTGTTGGGGAGTGCGGGTGGGCTTCAGTAGTTGTGGATCGTGGGCTCTAGAGCACAGGCTCAGTAGTTGTGGTGCACGGGCTTAGTTGCTCTGCGGCATGTGGGATCTTCCCGGACCAGGGCTTGAACCTGTGTGCCCTGCATTGGCAGGCGGGTTCTTAACCACTGCGCAACCAGGGAAGTCCCTTTCCGGGTATTTTTTATCATATAAAAATGGAACTTTTTTTTTTTAACCTCCTTATTGTCTGTTCTCTGAATAGAATGTAAGATCCGTGAGGCCATAACGCATGTCTGTTTTGTTTACTTAAACAGTGCATGGTACACAGTAAATTCAATCAAAGTTTATTTTTAAAACATTTGAATGAATGAAGTCTTTCACCTGAAAACTGAATGGAATATTTGATCTTTGATAGAGATATCCCTGAGGCATGCAGAGGAGAGAAACTGTATTAATCCTTTCTTCCTCAGGTAGGCTAAATTATTTCTGTGAATACAAATCTGCTACCTTCTTGAGTTATCCACTGTGGTGTGTAGTTTAGAGAAGAGACCCATCTGAAGAGAGTTTTTCAATTATCACCTAAATGGGGAATTTCTTTCACAGCAGGATTAAACTAGATGGGAGAGGTGACATAATAAAGAATGACTGAGAGTTTCTGAATGTTGAATAGTCAGAGGACATTGTGCAGAAGTGCCTGGGTGGTGGGAAGAATGAGCTAGACCCCAGGGAGACAAGCGTTCCAGGCAGAGGGAGGAGCACAAGTAAATGTGTGATGTGAAAACAGACTTCTGTTCAGAGTAAAAACTAGCTTACTTGTCCGGGAGTATAGTGAGTAAAAGAGGAGAGGATTTAAAGATAAGGTAGATTTTATTTACTTACTTTTATTGTTTTCACTTTTAATCCAGGCCAGGAAATTTGCTTTTTATCTTAAGCGTTTGGTGTATTTTAAACAGAGTAGTGACACTGTCACCTTCACCTTTAAATGCTTTTTAGAAGATCACTCTGGCTCCTTGTGTGGAGAAAGCATTTTAAAGAGGATGTAAAAAGAGGATTCAGGCGACTGTTACACTCAAGGATTATAAGGATTTGGAGCAGTGTGGAGTTCAAGAAAGTAAGACACATCTGGATGCATTTTGTACATCGAATGACGGGAATTGAAAATGGTGGATTGAAAATGGTGGATTGAAAATGAGGAAACAAAAATCAGAGCTAATGGTAGAAAGAATTTGGCGCTTCAGCAATTGAATTGCTAAATGGTGACCTTTATAGATCTGGAGAAGAAAGGAAATGGTATAGGATTGAGGATGGGTTGGAATTCAGAGTTTGTTTTGAGATCCTGATGTTGACATTCCCATTACACAAGTAGGAGGAGATGTCGCGTCTGAACTTAAGGGATTTGTTCCCATATACGTGGTATTTAACAGTATGAAACTGTGCAGTTCCACGGCAGACATTTGTAAGGTAGAAGGGAAAAGGACCCCAAAGAGATCCCTAGGAGTTCTATAACATTTAATTATTGAGCCACCAGGCAGGGGCTCTTAAAAGAGACGGAGAAGGAGAAAGGAAAGCCAACCAAAAAAAAAGATTCGAAAAGCAGAGAGTGTTTACCCCCGTGGAATGCTGCTCAGCCATCGGTCCTGACATGTCACGTCTGCAAGAGCAAAGCAGTAATCGTTGGATTTGAGGACTAGCAGGGGTGCTGCCCGGGAGCTTGAGAGGTTTAGTGTAGCTGGGATGGTGAGAAGTAAAGCCAGAATTGTGTGGGAGAATATGGAGTTAGGAAAACAGAGACCGAAGATAGCCCATTCAGTATGTTTTGATTTGACGGAGAACCAAAGATGTGTCCTCTCGGGAAGAAGACGTGGTGGTGGTTAGGGCGTTGTTGGACAGGGGCCTGGTAATTGTGCTGCAGCACTTCAGCCTTCCACCAAAATGGGACCAAGCTCATCCAGAAAGACTCTTGGACGTACCTACAAGTCATGTTTGATAAGGTCACCCTTGACCAGTCAAGTTGACGTGCAAACTAATCAGATCACAGATGTGTTCCTCCATCCATTTTCACTGCCTGCCTTTCCCTTACAAAGCCTAACTTGTATCTAAAGCCATTCTTGAACCCACCTTATCTGACACTCAGACTTCTCCAACTACAAAGCTTCCTACTGACCATTCAGCTTGAAATCTGCAGACAGGAGATACAGAACCTCTTAAAGCAAGCGGGTCCACCTTTGAGATTCCTGCTGTCAAATTCTTCCTAATGGATCGTCCCTCAGTAACTCACACCTGTTCTGGTTCTGACTGAATGGTTAGGAATACATGAAATCCCTACTCGATATATCTATCCTTCAAATATTTGAAAACTGCTATCTTACTTTTTGGAGTTAATTTTCTTCACTTTTGTGCATTATGTTTTAACAATACAAATTCTTGCAAGGCTCAGTTCAGCTCTACTGTTCTCTAAGTGTATGGGCTTTGCTGTTGCTGATCTCCTCAGAATGTGTGATGTTCATCACAGAATTCAGACAACAGGAAGGAACAAACTGGTACACATATAGTGGTCCATGACCCCCACCATAATTTCTACACAAAAGTGAAGCCCTAGAAACAGAGGAAATACAGCTCCTAAAGATACTTGTAAGCAATAGACATACTGATTTCTAGAGAGATTTAACATTGCTTTCAGGGTTTAGAAGGCCAAAATAAAGCTTTTTAAACTCTGCAAATAATATGTTGTGGGAATTAAAAAGAAATCCTGAAAATTTGTATGCTTTGAGGAGTCTTATATGATGTAAATGAAATCAGTTCCCGACCAGGCTGGGTTCCACTGCCAGTCATGTTTGCATCTTGCATTGTCCCCAGAGTGTAGCCCAATCTTTGAATTGGGAGACCCTGAGCCTTTGGAAGTGAGAACTGTGTACAGCGACAGCATGTGTGGTGGCACATGGAGGCTCTGTTGACAAGTAGTCAGTTCAGTAGCTATACTTTTGTACATAACCTAAGAGAATCGGTTTGTTAAAAATATATGTATTTCTGTGTCAAACGACATCTTGAGAATAATAAAAATATATTAGGCAGGCAAAGAAACATAAGGAACAAGCTTGTTCTGTATCTGTAATACGAGTATGGCCCAGGAGGATGTATGACCAGGGACTGGAACTGCTCTAGATGTTATGCTGTAGGACGTATTTTTCTTGGCATGGGAGTGAAAGCTGTGCTAGGTAATACTTAACTCTGACTCATCTTTGCAGTAATTGGAAGATTACTAAGAAGATGTCCATGTGGCGTAAACTTCAGACAAGCGTGTAGGTGAAGCCAGTGACTAACGTTTATAAGTGCACGTGTGGCTGAGAATGCTAGTGGTTTGCATTGGGAGGATTATAGATCTGTAAGAGCTTTGACAGCACAAAACAGTTTCTTCTGGGAATAAACAGTGGGAAAAGTCCCATAGTTTATGCTTTTAAAGAACATAGTAAATACAAGGGAAATGAGAGGGAACATTAGAAAAATATATATTTATATCCAAGCTGCCAATCATTATTGAGTATAATTTTTGCAGTCAAATGTTGTATGTGTGTATTTTGGAAACACATAGAAGGTTCATTCTGCTGCCTATGGAGTCCTCTTAACAAATTGCATGTAGAACTTTGGCAGGAATGTTGTACTAAATTGTTCAAGTGGGCAATTCAGTGAAAAAGAATGTGGCCTAATTAACATATTGAGGTATCTTCAACCTTACTAAAATTTACAGAATCGATAACTTAAACAACAATAAAATGGCACCTCTGGAGTATTTTTTTAAATATGGAAAGGTAATATCCTTACTGGGAAGTTGCAGTGAGATGGTCTCTCTTCTACAATCTTAGTGGAAGTGTAAATTGATACTACATTTTAGAAAGCATTTTGGTAATGTCTAGTAAAATTGTAAATATTATGTGCTTCATAACCTGGCATCTCTTTTGTTTTGTTTTGTTTTGTTTTTTTGCGGTACGCGGGCCTCTCACTGTTGTGGCCACTCCCGTTGCGGAGCGCAGGCTCAGCGGCCATGGCTCACGGGCCTAGCTGCTCCGCGGAATGTGGGATCTTCCCGGACCGGGGCACGAACCCGTGTCCCCTGCATCGGCAGGTGGACTCTCAACCACTGCGCCACCAGGGAAGCCCTGGCATTTCTGATTTTAGCAATTTATACTCTAGAAATATTTCCTCAAGTCTAAAAAAACATATACAAGAAGTTAGCACTGTGTATATTAGCGACATGTTAGGAATAACTCATCAAATATAATAAATTGCTGCATACTTTTATAAGAAACTACTATACCGTGCTTAAAAAGAATGATGGGATAGTTGTATTTCTTAACATGGAATATTGTGCAAGCAGAATAGCCAAAAGAAAGCGACATTTTGCCATACGTGAGACAAAAATTTTAGAATAGCTAAAATAAAACGTCAATTTTTGTACAAGGCATAATTTACTTTTTATAAAAATTTTATACACACTTGTATATTCAGAAGGAAAAATCAAAGAAATATTCAGAATGTTAGGCAGTGGTAATTTATTAGGTACCGCACCAATTTGGGAGACTTCCACTCTTTTAATACGTGAGTGGATTTTGTAATGCTTGAATTTGGATGGTTTTTATACACTCTAATCAGGAGAAATGTAACAATGTTAGAAAACAATAGGAATTAATGGAAGAATAAATTAGTATATTTTTATTTCTATCCAAGTCACCTCTGGGACGGTGTCCACAGCCATCTGGCTGGTCTGGTGATTCTCCTCCTTCTGATCTTATCTCTCACTTTTCCGTCCATGAATCTTGGTATTTAGTCAGGCTGCTCTGACCTACTCTGTGTTTAAAAAATCGGATTTGCACAAGCTCCCATCCTTATTTCTGTAGGTGCCAGGCTCTCCTTAACACATGGTATTGACTGAAGGACCAAGGGTGACATAACACTCATCGACATTCGTCCACTGGAATACATTAGCACTGTCACATCACTGACGTAAATTCCTAGGACTCTTACAGACTAAACAACAGCAATTACAACAAGCAGACGGATTTCACAGGCCAGTGTGTGCTCGGATCCATATCTGCTTTGCTGACAGATCAAAATACTGTTGAGTTTCTATGCTTCCACAAACTGGGAAACTAAAGAGTTTCTTTTTTTCTTATTTTTCATACCACCATGCTTGGTTCACACTTGGTATTCCATGTAATGGATTTATCTTAGAGGTTCCAAATCGCAAAGTCAGTGGAGGGAGGAGAGATACAGAAAGAAGCTACTATTTCTCATTTCGTAATTTAATAAAATATGAGAACAGAACTTCAGTTTTTACTTTGACTCTTTACAAAGCTTCGGGAATAACCACTGTCTACTTCTGCTCTTGGCAAGTAACCCTACAGCGTCCCTGGGCTACCCTACGGCTGCCACAAACAACACTGCTTGCAAAGATCATATCCACCTTACATCTGGCCCTTCTTTTTGTTCCTGAAAGCTTGTATTCCTGATGTGCTATCCCAAATACACTCTCTTTCTCTATAGATTATTATTGTTATTGTTATCATTATTATTATTGCCAAGTCTCTGACATGTCACTTTGCCATGTAGATTTTGTTTTGTGAAGAGAAATGTGGGAAATGAAACACTCCAAGCAACAGAGACACTTAATTTTCAAGAGCATCTGGAAAATTCATTGAGGTAGGTCATATTTGGGGCCACACAATAAATTTCAATAACTTTAAAGGATTTAAGTCATTCAAATTATGTTTTCTGGTTACAGCAGAATTAAATCAGGTATCCAGTAATTTGTAAAGTATGCCAGAATTTGAAGTTAGACAATAAACTCCTCAGCAGTACCTGGGTCCAAAGAAATCACAAGACAAATTAGAATATGTTTTGAATTTAACAGAAATGAGCAACAACGTATGAAAAT
The DNA here is from genome assembly GCF_964374135.1 of Grampus griseus. Classification (NCBI taxonomy): domain Eukaryota; kingdom Metazoa; phylum Chordata; class Mammalia; order Artiodactyla; family Delphinidae; genus Grampus; species Grampus griseus. Next base: position 12,883,282 of record NC_139016.1, on the reverse strand, counting down.
TTGTGGAATGCAATAAAAGCAGAACAGAAGGAAGTGTACAGCTTTCATTTTGCTTTTTTTAATGAGAAAAGAAGGTCTCACATTAGTGAGCTAAGCTTCCTCCAGGAGAAACTAGGGAAGGAATAGCAGATGAAATCAAAACCTGGCAGAAGAAAGTAAGTGAAAAAGATATTATAAGAAATCAATGAAAATGAAAACAGAAAACCACCAGAGGAAATCAGTATGCCAAAATCTGGTTTCCTGGAAAGATCAATAAAAATGATAAACTTCTAATCAGAATTGTCAGGAATAAAAGAGAGAAGACATGAATTACCAATAGCAAGCAAGAAAGATACTATACCACTAACGATTCTACAGATGCTAGGAGGACACAATAAAAGTGTTATGCCAGTGAATTAGATAACATAGGTAAGGTAAAAATAATCCTGAAAAATTACCCAGTCAGTCAAGGGTAAAGGAGATGACCTGACTGACTCTGCCTATTAGAGACATAGATTTCAAAGTTTAAAAAATTTTACAAAAAAATAATACCAGGCACAGAGAGCTACACTATTGTATTCTACCTAACATTTAGGAATGGAAAAATAATAATGCCACCAATCCTAACAAATTCTTCCACAACTTAGAAAGGACGGGGGGGACACTTCTAAACTCAGTTTAAGACCTTTGCCTAATCTGTATTGAAATGTGAAAAGAGACATTTCAAGAAACGAAATTATCTTTATAAACATAGATGTGGATTTGAAATATGGATCAAGGGGCAATAGTGGTTGAATATTAGCTTTCCATAGGTCCCTAGTTCTGAATTAGTTTAGAAGTTTCTCCCCTCTTTCCACTAACACTTAACAGCAACCACAGCATGAGTGTAGAAACAGATAGTGTGCTGGATGTAATCTGGGGTTAGCCATTTGCACATCAGCATAAAAGAAATGTGTGTGTATGTGTGTACGTCCTTAAAGCATACGCTGGCCTCTCTCTGCCCTTCAGTAACTCCATCCTCTGGAAGGTGGAGTGGGTTAGCTGATGGATGCGTTTGGTAGGAATCACTGAGCAGGTACAGCTTGGCTTCATCCTTCCTCCCTCGGGAACCGTCCTGTCCACAGAAAGCGCGTGCTCTCGTCTGCAACCCCAAGCTGCACATTGTAGAGAAGTCCACAGCTTTTGGAGGAAGCTCGCCCTGGTCCAGCACACTGGAAGTAGTGATAAGCCTGCAAACTTTGAATTCAGTATGAGCACGGATGTCTTTCTAACAGAAGTAACTAAGCCACATTTAATGATGATGTTGATTTGTGCACTTCTGTATCTGCATGTTTTGTTTTACAGCTTGTTCTGTAACGGGTTCATGAAGAACAGTCCAACTCCTAGGGACCCCTCAGAGACCTCGGCAGTTGCTGAGAGCAGGAGTGATTTGGGACTAAGGAAGTTTATGGAAGCGTCAGGTGGATGGAGTGTTTATGAGTGATGTTTCCTCAAGAATAAGGAAGATGAGCAATGCTGGCAAGCATGAGGTAAAGAGGATCTAGATACCAGAATCTTGAGGGGGACATGCTAAGAAGATTCTACTACAAAATGTGTGTGTGCGGGGCGTGGGTGGGGTTGGGGGTGAGGCGGGCGGGCGGTTTGAAAAGCACGCCTTTGGAGTTGAAGTTTGAGAAGAATAGGAGACTCGGAATCAGATGCTAATAAACACAAGAGATCAAGGTCTCTGAATAAGGTTCTCTCTCAGAAAATAGTAAAATAATGCCAGTAGGTGAATGAAGTTTTATGTCAGTTCTAAAATGGAATTATCTCCTTGGGACCTTGGCATTAACCTTTCAAATAAGAATACACGGTTATTGTTCACAGCATTGCTTCCATTCTATACTTACTTTTCACAGCTTTGGGACTTCTTTTTTGGTAGCCAGGGAAGTGAATTTAAACAATTTTTCTTTCGTTTTGCTTTTATCCTATTTTGAAAACTGGCTGTGTGTTTATGGCTTAGACTTTCAATCTGTCATTTGTACAGTGACACTGATGCCGGGTGTCAAGTCCAGCCACCTCTAAAATGCCACTGTTCAAACCAGCCGTCTTAACACAGGAGCCATAAGACTTTATTGCTCTGGGGGATTAAAAAATATCCTAGAGTCTTGGTGGGGCTTTTGAGGTCTTGCCATGAATTTGTAGTGATAGCCAAAACAAAGCGGGGATATTTCTGAAGAGTGGCACTTTAAAAACTCTTTTCCTTGCTCTGCTCCATTTTGGATAGGCAATGAAAATGTTTTCCGGGTTGCCTTTTTCCAGATCTTACTGGAAAACCTTTCAGTGTTTCATTGTGGAATATGATATCCGCTGTAGGCTTTTCGTAATGACCTTTGTGATGTTGAGGTAATTACTGTCTATTCCTAGTTTCTTGAGAGCTTTTATCATGAAATGGAATTGAATTCTCACAAATGCTTTTTCTGCATCTCTTGAGATAAGCATATGACTTTCACCTTCCATTCTGTCCATGTGGTTTGTCATATTAGTCAATTTTCATATGTTGAAATATCCTTGCATCTCAGGGGTAAAATGCACTATATCATGGTGTAGGATCCTTTTACTGTGCTGTTGAATTCAGTTTGCTAGTGTTGTGTTGAGAACTTGCGCATCTGTGTTCATCAAGGATATTGCCTGTAGTTTTCTTTTCTCATGGCGTCTGACTTTGGTATCAGGGTAAGGCTGGCCTCATAAGATGAGTTTGGAAGTGTTCCCTTCTTCAATTTTTTGGAATAGTTGTGGAGTTAATTCTTCTTTAAATATATGATGGAATTCATATATATGCATATATACATGAGAAATGTCACAGTATGTTATGTGATTTCTGGGGAAACTTTGGATATTCTAATCAAGTTTCCAGGACCTCTTTAAAAATAGCTTGCCAAATGTAAGATCAAGCTTCTGGCATCATCCAGACTTGGTCTTGAGCAAATTATTAATAATTGAAGATAGAAATGTGTGGGATTAAAAGTAAAACTTTCTGGAAACAGAGTATCTGAAAGGCATCTGCAATTATTTGAAAGCAGCCTAACACCCCACAGCGAGTGCTGAGCTGTGCTGACCATGGGCAGGAGGTCTGAGCAGTAACAGAGGGCAGCGTGAATAAGATACCAGCCACCTGCCAGCTGTATAGTGAAAACAGATGAAGGCTGCTGTGGGGATTTAGCAGAAGGCACTCAGCGCTGCAAGGGTTCCGGGCTTCAGCGTGTGCTTCACATTAAACTCTGTGCCAGAGGAGACTCTCAATCCCTAAGATCAGCCAAGTAGGAATAAAGTGAAATTGTCAATAGGATGCTGAATACATGAACACATTACTACATGTCAGATATGTAAGTAGAACCCAAAGGAACATATTGTATAAATCCTCCGAGAAATGACAGTAGAGAACAATGTAAGCAATAGCATGTTAAATTAGATTTTAATTTGAGGCTGAATGTCAAGAAAAATTTGTATGATTATCAAATTGAGCCTGATTTGCATAGTTCCTTAAAATTATATATATATATGTGTGTGTGTGTGTATAATATGCATGTCTATATATATGTATAATATATATACACACATATATATACACATATGTATATATATAGAGAGAGAGCGCGCGCGAGAGAGAGGCAGAGAGAGAGTATGTAATCAACTTAGCTGAGTTAAATTTATCAATATATATACAAATTTTACTCAGCTAACTTGATTAAATTTTTAAAAGTTGTAGCAGGCTTTGGGAAAATGCTAAAGTTTGAAGTTCAGCACGTTGTTGCACATATAAAACGGAAACAGACATTAAAAGCCCTGATATAGATGTGTATCCCCGTGTTAGCTTCTTAACGTGAGACTCACCTGCATTATGAAGCAGGGATTATAATCATTTTTCTCTTTTACAAAACTGTCCTGAGAAGCAGACATGGTAATATAATTCAGATCCTTGGAAAAGTTCTGTGCAGTTGTAGAGGGTCACTGAAATGACCCATGACCTTACGTTATAGTTCTGAAATTTGCCATTTTTTGCCACCCTGTTTTTAAATCAAAGACCTTGGCCCTTCAACAGCACCATAAGCTTTGTGAGGGAGAGCCCCGCCCCTATGAAGCCACAGTGACGGGGAAGGTAACCCGAGGCCTCGTCGTCACTGATCAGTTCAGGACCTCTATCTCCGGGGGATAAGACGGTGGCTTCTTCTGGGACTCACCTCGCTGAAGCTGTCAGAGATGCAGAGTCGCTGGGCTCAGAGGCTGGGCTTGAAGCTGCCGCCGACCCTCTTCCCTCATGTGAGTAAGACCTGGGTTAAGTTTTAGCCTAATGGGTGTGGCCAAAACTGACAGCTCAGCACAGGCCTCTGAGTCTGGTTTCTAACTCTACAAATGAACTGCAGAAAATGGCTTTGTCTTTTGAGTTGAAAAACAGGATCTTGAAACTTTCAGGTGAGACAGTGTGGTCTTGAATCATGTTTTTAATCCTCAAGTGTCCTGTCTTTTGAGTGTCAGAAGGCCCAGCCCTGGAAATTTGACATGAACAAGGAAAGGGGAAAAGCTGAAATGAAGGCCTACGCTGTCCTCAAATTAAATAGACTGGAGGAGGGGGATCCCCAGAAGGTTAAAGGCACCGAGGCCTCGTGGTTGGTCTGGGAGATGTCAGAAGGAGCCCCAAAGCAGGAGAGACTCCTCCAGGGGATGTTCCGGGAAACTCCACACTTAGAAGAGGTGAGGCAAGGGTAGAGCAGGATCCTGTAGCTCCATGGAAAGTCTTGGGAAAGAACGCACAAAGGCACCCAAGCCTGCTGAGGTCCAGAAGATGTGTCAGGTAGCATTAACAGCGCTGCCCACAGATTCCCAAGAGGAAGGTGGGAGGGTGAGGAGAGGGGTGACGTGCCCTGAGGACGCTCCCAGACTTGGTGAATATGCCCGGTGAATTTTCACTGCCTAAAAGTCAAGGCTTAGCAGCAACCGTAGGAATGATGTCATAGGGGGTATATGCTGAAAATTGTGGAAAGTGTTTTACCTTGTTGACTACGTGGCACCTGCTATAAGGCAGAAATAAATGCTGTAGGAAATAATGTGTATAGTTATAGAAAGATGAGGTTATATTTTGCATTATATGTGGCTTATAAAATTATATATGCTGGGATCCAGAAAGTATAGTGGTCTGGTATTGCCTTATTTTAAGTGTTAAAGTTATGTTTTCACTGTGTTTCCTTTAACCTTTTAGGCACCAAATTTGAGGCACTTCTAAATTTAAAGGAGAGAACAAAAACAAATACACTGTCTTCACCAAGTGTCCAGATATGTAGTGCCAAGGTCTCATTTTTGTTCATTTCTAACACATTTCCTTTGACATTCTTTTGAAGAATCCGTGGAGAAACTGATAATTGATTATGTTAGTTTCCAAGTGCCCTTGTTCTCAGTACATTAAATGTATCTGAAAGAATGGTTTGCTTAGCGTCCCCCTCAAAGAGCCGCCCCCCCCCCAAAAAAATGTGTTTGCATTTTTATGTCTGCCCCATGGTGAGAAGAGAGAGGATGAGGGAATACTGTCTGCTGACCATGTAGTTCAGTGAATAATAAACTATTAGAGACACAGACTAGTTGAATCAAAATTAAGATGTAAAAAGTGAATTAAATGATGGGAGAGAGCAGGAGAGTGGGAAGTCAGATGGAGCGGGACACAGAGACACTCAGACCAGCACGTGGCACTTCCTGTGTGACCAGGACAGTCAGCACAAGAGAAGTCGCGTCAGCCTGGACCCTGGAAAGCTGGGATTCCAGTTTGTTCTTGAAATGACTTGCTAGTTCAGATTTCCCTGTGCATCCTTCCCACATGCATTTGAGGCTTTTTCTCTTGTTCCTCTGTGTCCTTGTAAGTGAGAGCTCAGTGTACACGTGGCTGCGTTTGTCCTAGTAGCATCTGTGTGCCCTCCTTTCGTAAGGGGTCTGGAGGGCCCTTCCCGGGCGGCCCCAAAACTCGCGGGTGATTCTCTTGGAACAGTGCTTGTCGGGAGCACTGAGTTCATCAAAGGGGGTAACATTTCTCAGGGTGATAACCCTTCCTCTGTGCTTTGACCGCACGTTCTGTTCTGTTCTCCTGTAAAGTAAGCTTCTCATATGATTCCATCAGAGTTAACGTGCATGCTACTCTGAATTCTCCCCCTCCTTCAGCAAGGAGACCTGAGCTGCTGCTGGGGGCAACTCAGGGACGGGCTGTACCTCGACTGGATGCATGTCCAGCAGTGTCCAAGATTAGTCTTTTATATACAAGCACAGAAGAGAATGAGTCAGAGACAGAGGCAGAAAGAGGGACCAGGAGACAGAGAGAGATGGGAGAGATAGACCAGAGAGACAGAGAGACAGAGACAGAGCCTGCACAATAAGCCTTCTTAACACCCCGCATGCCCCCTTTCCCCACACACTGGAAAATCCTCTTCCGTTTAGGTTTCATGTAGAGTTTAATTCCGAAAGGGGAAACAAACGTTACCAATACCACCTGGTGTACATATTAGTAAAGGTGTAAGATGCTCTTTTTACTTTGTTAAGAAAACATAATCGTATACTTGTGGTTTTGTTCTGCGGTTCCCAAGTGGGGCTGGGAACCCTGGAGAGAAGTTAAGCGTGTGACAACGCGAGGCGTGTCAAGAGTCTTTCTCATGAACATCTGGAGGAGGCCCAAGGGAAAGGGCTTGAGGGGTGCACCGACTTCCCTTGTGTCTTCAGCGCTCAGTGATTCTAAACCAGCCGAGTAAGCCACCTAGGACTGCTAAAAAATTGTCCAAGTCTTCCCCTCCTTCACGGCAGCCCCCTGCCGCCGTGCTCTAGGAAGGTGGAGGGATCCATATACCAGCTCTTTGGAGAGCTTGTTCCTGCGTGGAGTCCGTGCATTTGAACTTCTTGAAATCTCAGCTCTCCGGTGGGCTCCAGTACAACTAAGCCTTCTGTAGATCATTCAGCATTTTCTGTTGGTTTGTACAGGAGTGATGTTCTTCTGAAACGTTTCACCTCATGAATCCAAGGGCAACCCTGGGTTGGTTTTGAATTGGCAGCACATTTTGAATTTTGTCAGCATCCCCTCTGTCCAACCCTTGGTGGCCCCTGACCTCAACGTTTCAGGCCGCGACCCACGAGTCTGAGGGAAGATGCCCTTGGCACCTCAGTGCACCGGCCACCGTTTCCAATTTCGATGTTCTCAGAACTAGGGAGACCTCCACTGCAGGTTTCCTTTGCTGGGGCTCGATCTTGTCCTTGATGTTGGCCACACAGAACTTCAGTACCTTCCCTGTTATCTTCAAGCAGATTTTCTTAAACATAGTTTGTCCATTTTTTCTACTTTACTCACTGGAGGATTTTGTCTAAGTTAGCCCACCGTGACTGGAAACAGATAATTTTCTTTATTTTCTCATATAAGTGTTGCCATTTTATGGGGTCCTGCTACGTATACAGATGAATTTAGGAATCAGTTGCCAAGTGTCCTATTGAGACTTCCTGTCACACAATGTGTCATTTTCAGCAGTGGACGGGGAAATAAGCAAATTTTCCAGTTGCTTTTTCTTTTCTTGTCAGAAATCATCATTTGCAAAATTTAAGATACATTCAAAAGAAGAGATGCTGATAAGGGAAAAAAGTAAAACTTAAAAATGTTTTTTAAGTGTCTTTTCTAAATTTCTTTCAGGGATTCAGACATAAGGGCATTGTACCGTCAGTATTGTTCGTTGATACCCTAAGTAAACTCAGCTGCTGGAGATCACAGTGAGGTGCCCCCTTCCTTCACCTTTCCACACATGCTGTAATGAGAGTGGATGTCAAATCGATTCATACATTTATAATTAATATTTATATGCAGTGCATTTTAGTATTGGGCTAAATGACAGGTAAAGCTTCTGCATAGTCATAGTGGTATTGAATATTTGATCAACACCAAATGGAAACTTTGGATTGTTTATCAAGTCAGTCACTAAAGTGAGAGTAAAGATTCGAGGTAAAAGGAATCTTTTACAGGTCTGGCATGGCAGAAGGAACCTATAAATAGCACTTAGATGCTCACACTAAATTTAGAGAACAGTTATCTTACATATTTGTGTTCAGTACTCATAATGGTATAACCTACAACTGACAAAAAATGAATTTCTGCTGCAAAGGAAGAAATAAACTCTCCTTGTGGCTAACAAATTGTATGTTAACTGTGAAACAAATATTGAGTTTACCTTTTATTTTTTATTCTATAAGCCCCACAGTCTTAAGATCCTTATGTTTTAACTACATTTAATATTTTAAAGGTACTTAAAAACTTTATGGCGACAGTTTACATACTTCTCAGGTAGCAAAAAAAGGAAAACTTTGAAGACCAAAATATTGTCATATTCAAATGGGAAAACTTTGAGAAAAAAGTGGGTTTTAAAGTCAACAGCAACAAAATTTAGGGAGAGAACAATTATTCTTCATTTTTCTCTACTATGCAAAATGTATTTAACTCCAAGCAAGCTTTTATTTTAAAAGAGATTCCTTTGAAGTGCATCAGCTGAACAGACTTTATGAACCTCAAAGCTGTCTTCATTTGTGCTGCATGCAAGTGACAGGGAGTATGCAGTGCTACACACTATCCAGGGTTTCATGGCGACCAGACTGACGTGAGGCTGTCGGAAGTTCATTTGGACAAGCGCGGCTTGCAGGCAGGGGCTGTAGGGAACCCAGAGTGCTGAAGGAGACGGTTGGGTGAGTTTCAGTTCCACCATGAAATCCACTCCCACCCCCCCTCAGAGATCTTCCCCTTCACCAGGGCGGAAGGCCCCTAAACCCATGGAAAGCCCACCAAAAAAACAGCACTGGAACCAAAAACTGCAGGAGACTTGCCTGCTAAATTATTAATTCTGCTGCAGGGCATAAGAGGTCTGAGGACAACCCTAATCCCAAACACAATTCTCTTCGCCTGGGGGATGCCAGCCTGAAAAACAAAGCACAGCCTTCCTTTACCACCCTGATAGCTGTTTCACAGGAACCACCGCCTCTCATAGGTAGGCTCTGTGTGTCTCTGTTTCTGTATTTCTCTCCTCTGCTTTTCCATCGTTGCAGGCCATAAATGGATGTTCCTCCTTGTCTTCTGGTCTGAGATTGAGTTATTGCAAAAATCCTGTCCCCAGGAGCCACGGGAAACAGTAGAGCCCAGGTGCAAATCTCCTGTCACTATTTGAATATTATGCAAAGAACATTCCAAAATGCCCGTAAAAATGTGGCAGCTGCCATAGGGCTCAGCTTTCAGGCTCCCAGACAGAGAATGTGAGATGCTTCCAGCAAAAGGTATTTCCAAAGCTATTTTAGGAGAAAAGTAAAACCCAAACTTTGGAGTGTATTCAGTGCTCTCTGAAAAGCACACCACCACTTGGAGTACAACAGTGAGTGTTCTTCTGTGGGACCATCCTGTGCTCATTAAAAAACAATGCATATTCATCACTGTGCTTAGCCCAGCCAGGCTACACGTAGTCCCTCCCCACTCCTCACCTCTTTTTGTTTCCTAGTGTATGTTTTATTTTTTAAAAATCTTTATTTATTTTGGCTGCGTTGGGTCTTAGGGCCCTTCATTGCAGTGCGTGGGCTTCTCTCTAGTTGTGGCTCGAGGGCTTAGTCCTGACCCGGGATTGAACTGGTGTCACCTGCATTGCAAAGCGGATTCTTAACCCCTGGACCACCAGGGAAGTTCCCCTGCTCCTCACCTCTTTTTTTTTTTTTTTTTAACATCTTTATTGGGGCATAATTGCTTTACAATGGTGTGTTAGTTTCTGCTCTATAACAAAGTGAATCAGTTATACATATACATATATTCCCATATCTCTTCCCTCTTGCATCTCCTTGAGGAGCAAACGCCCTGGGGTACTTTCCATGTCAGACCTCCCATCTCTTTTCAATTGTATCTTATTCTTCATTGAATCCCCAGCCCCAAGGACGTGGCTGGCCCACAGCTAATCAGTATTCAATTTTTTCCAATAAAGGAAAACCACCTAGGAGACAGTGGCTTTGGAAATGCTTTGAAAATGTGAAGTTACTTTATCTCTATTCACTTCGTCAAATGTTTAATGAGTGACTAATACATGTTAGACGGTCAGCAGATGTCTGAACATAGTTACAAAGATACAGAAATGCTTTCTACATAGTGTGTCTATAACAAAACTGGGGCTGCATTAAAAAACTCATAAAGGACATATCCCAGTATTATCATAGGATAACAGAATCTTAAATTTGAAACAGAGCTCAGAGTATACTGAATTCAAATTCCACCTCATACAGTTTCTCCCTTCTACAACGTTTTGACATATTACTCTTGAAATTTTGGTTAAATACTGTACGTGAAATATTCTATATTTCTGAATAGTCCTGTAATTGGTCTAAGGCTTTGAATGTTTTACAGAGGAACTCACCTGAGGCCTGGAAAGTTACACAAGTGACAAACAGATTGTTCTCTACCAGCTTCATCCAGAAGTCACATTGTCCACATTTACTTAAAATAGGAAGTGAAGTTTGAGGTGATGCTGTCAATTCTTCTCTCCTTCAGGCACTGAGCTGAAAGGGAGTGTTTTTGAAGGACATCCCCGATTTTCTTTAGGTCTTTAAGGCCAGTTCCTCCCAGAAGTGAAGTGACCACGTGTCAGAGAAGAGGTGCTGTTGGAAGCCTTTGTTTCCACACAAGCCTGTCAACCTTGCCATCTGGTTTCTAGAGTGTACAGCTATCTCCTTGCCGTTAGGAGTGCTTATTTGCCAGGCTTTCAACAGAGGATGCAGCCTTGAATCATGTGCTCTTACTGAAAACTTAGATGAAAAAACTACGATTGAGGTTTAAAAGTGAGCCTAGCCAGTTGTGTTTGTCTAAGTCAACCGTGAGGCTGTGCAGATCACGGAGAGGGATGGGGACTTTCTGTCGCAATGTACCCTTTTCAGCATCTCGGTTACCCTGAGCCCGGGTCCCTCCTCTTGGAGTGCTGATCAGGTTCAGGATACCCCCCAAATGCTTGACATTCTCTAGAGTAACAGCCAGGAATCAGGTGGCCCACACTCCCTTTGAGGATTGGAGTGTGTTATTTTGGTGTGTGCTTCTAGAAATTACATCTTTTCCTTCTCACCTCGGAAGTGGCTGGATCCCTGCAGTAGTAAGCCCATGTGTGGTGGCTCTGGCTCCTTTCTTGTCTCGGGGATGTGAGTGGGGCTCCATGTCTCTACCTGACAGAGATCGCCGTGCAAACCCCAGCCTCTGGGAAGGAGCCCGCATCCGTGTTTCAGGATAACAGCCTCAGAAGCTCTCCCTTCAACCCGCGGAGAACATTCAGCCTCCTCCCAGTTCCCTGCTTGTTTCATGCCTGGTGTGGGGGGAGGTGATCTGGCTTCTGGTCAGAATCAGCTTTATTGATCTGGATCTGGCTGAGTGTAAAAGCTGCAGAGGGGACAAAAGATCAAGCGAATCGAGCACAACTTGACCCGACCTCTTACAAACGTTGGGGCAGAGATTCTGCTCAAAGAGGGATACCTATCACCGGTGCGGTTTTCTCCCCGTCCTCTGCAAAGTCATCCTGCTGATAACAGATCTAGTTCAAACCTAGGATAACACAATGCAGCTGCATTGCCTTAAACAGAAATAGAGGGTATTGTTGTGATTTCTTCCAGAATGGTGGCATTAACCCTGAGTGTCATTTGGCCATGCTCTCAGCTTTGGGGTTCCTGTGCTCTGAGTAAAGCACTGGCAGCTGGGTGCTCTATTCGGGGCAGTAGCGGCCAGGGGAAATCCACCCCAAAACGCTCTGCAGCCACTCCAGCCTAAGGAGCGAGTTTTGGCAGACAATTCAGGAGCTCTCCTTGTCTATCCGAAACCCCTGTGTGACTCACATCCTTTTCGTGTCAGTTACTCCTAATGCTCCATAGTTTGTTAACAAGATACTCTTTCCATGTACGTGAGGAGGGGAGAGGTGGGCGGGAGGGGCAGAGAGGAGGACGGATGGAGGGGAAGGAGAGAAAGTGGAAGGAGAATGAAAGAGAAGAAGGGAATCCCGCCTTTCCTAGTTTTCCCCGGGCCACACAGCACCTTCCTACTGTTACAGAGAAAGAATATTCATGACGCTCCTTAAAGATAATGAGGCAGACTTCATTTAGGTCCCTAGCGATTCGTGCAGGGACCAGGGTGATGGGATTTTACAAAGGATACGACTCAACTCCGGATGGCATGTGGGCCAGTGGGGGTCACAGCCAAGGGGCAAGGAGGGGGCATAGGTGGGACATTCCTGAGAGGGAACCTCAGGGCTTGGAGGGGCTCTGGCTCAACCCACCTACCAGTGGCGGGTGGGGATGAGAAACTGGATCAGATGTTGAGGCTGGAGGGTCCTTGTAGGGTGACTTAGCAGGGTGCTTGCTAAAGTTGGCTTTTGCCAGGAGGTGCACAGGTGGGCCTGAGAGAAGTGTCAGGACCCGCATTAAAGTTTGGTCAGGCAAAGAAGCTTTGTCACTCCTCAGCCTTCAACTCACGAAGGACTGAAAATTCCTCTAACTTCCTTCCCCACTTGGAAGCCCTCTGGTTCTGAAGTTTATCTGACACCCTGTTTGCCAGTGACCTTACATATCAGAGTCCTCACATCAGTACTGTTTTCCTCCCCTTAAGTGTTGATGTTCACCCCAGTTTTGTCTTTGGGCCCTTTCTTTCCTTGCTGTACGTACTCTTCACGGGCAAGCTCAGCCACCTGTTGGGTTTCAGCCTCCATCTGTAATCTAGTTTTTCCTAAATCTGCTCCGTCTGCAGGATGTCCCTCCCCTGAGCTCTGGACTTCTGTGTTTAACTGAGTATGCAACAGTTTCCCCTAGACATCAGTTCAGACATAATTCAAATGGACGTTTTCTGAAATTGAACTGATTTTCTGATAGCAGTCCTTCCTTTGGAATTGCACAGATAGTTCAGGAATCTGGGCTCTCACTGGAGATCCTTCCATCCTTTTCTTTGCTACCCATTTTCTATACGGTTACAGAACTTATATTAATTCCAAGTGTCTCTTCCTTTCTTTTGGCTTTTTATTTGGAAATAGAATAAATAGATAAATAACATAAAATATCAATAAGAAAAATAAGTAAAAGAAAGAAATGGAGAAACCATACCTGGGGAAATACCTTTTAACAATTTTATATTTGAACTATTACTTATGTTACCCACAATTGTTAAGAAAAATTAATGAGTTGAAGAAAACTCTTATCAAATAGAAAATATATAAGTGGAAAAAATTCCAATAATGTTTGCATTCAGTGCTCTCAATCACTTGACAATAAACTAAGTTTGAATGGAGTACTTTTATTATTTTAGATTTTTTTTACTGGACTATACTTGATTTACAATGGTGTGTTAATTTTTTCTGCACAGCATTATGACCCGGTTATACATATACATATGTATTCTTTTGTATATTCTTTTCCAGTCTGGTTTATCCCAGGACGTTGAATAGAGTTCCCCATGCTGTACCGTGGGACTCTCTTGTTTACCCACAAATGTGGTACTTTTATAGAAGACAAGCTCTCCAGCGTTTTTGTTGGTTTTGCTTGTTTTTCAGCGGGCCTCTGCGGCTGCCCGGATCCCATCGTGAACGGCCACATCAGCGGCGACGGCTTCAGTTACAGGGACACCGTGGTTTATCAGTGCAAACCCCGGTTTCCGGCTCGTGGGGACTTCCGTCCGGATATGCTTGCAAGACCCCAAGTGGTCCGGACACACCCCAGTCTGTGTCCGTAAGTACACCTGTGAACTAAGTCAGCGGGTGCTTCCCTTCGTGGTGTTTTCTTTTGTCATTAGGTCGTAACACAGACACGTTTAAGCTCAGAGAAAGGATGGAGAGCTGTCGGAAGTGAGAGAACGTGGGCGCCCCTCCCCTTCCGTCTTTGGTCTTCCTCCCATTCCATGTCCTTCCGACGCCTTCTGCAGGCTCCCTCCACATTTAATTTGCTCACCAGCTCATCTCAGATGGGTCCCAGGATGAGGGATGTCAGGCATGAATTCCCCCAACGTTATCCCAGGACGACAAGGTGGAAACAGCATCCGACCAGAGGAGGATAGACGTGCTGGGTCCGAGTATGCAGGTTGGCTTTGCAGGGGCCCCACGGTAGCCAGCCCCCCAATCTTCTGTGTTATTTTGTGTTTTGGGCATTGCTTCATCAAGAGCACAGAGAGTTTGTACGCAATCCTTCCTTTAGTAAAGAGGTGAAATTGTATGTAACCATTGTCCTCAAACATTATAACTTGAGAGACAAATGCTGACTCCTATTTTTCTGTTTTTTTTAACATCTTTATTGGAGTATAATTGCTTTACAATTGTGTGTTAGTTTCCATTTTATAACAAAGTGAATCAGCTATGCATATACATATATCCCCATATCCCCTCCCTCTTGCGTCTCCCTCCCTCCCACCCTTCCTATCCCACCCCTCTAGGCCGTTACAAAGCACCGAGCTGATCTCCACATGCTACGTGGCTGCTTCCCACTAGCTATCGGTTTTACATTTGGTAGTGTATATAGTCCATACCACTCTCTCCCTTTGTCCCAGCTTACCCTTCGCCCTCCCCGTGTCCTCAAGTCCATTCTCTAGTAGGTCTGCATCTTTTTTCCCGTCCTGCCTGTAGGTTCTTTGTGACTTTTTGTTTGTTTTTTAGATTCCATATATATGTGTTAGTATACGGTATTTGTTTTTCTCTTTCTGACTTACTTCACTCTGCATGACAGACTCGGGGTACATCCACCTCACTACAAATAACTCAATTTCGTTTCTTTTTATGGCTGAGTAATATTCCATTCTATATATGTGCCACATCTTCTTTATCCATTCATCTGTTGATGGACACTGAGGTTGTTTCCATTTCCTGGCTATTGTAAAAAGAGCTGCAGTGAACATTGAGCCCTCTTTCATGTGTTTGGTGGCGATCTGTATATCTTCTTTGGAGAAATGTCTATTTAGGTCTTCTGCCCATTGTTGGATTGGGTTGTTTGTTTTTTTGTTATTGAGTTGCATGAGCTGCTTGTAAATTTTGGAGATTAATCCTTTGTCAGTTGCTTCATTTGCAAATATTTTCTCCCATTCTGAGGGTTGTCTTTTCATCTTGTTTATGGTTTCCTTTGCTGTGCAACAGCTTTGAAGTTTCATTAGGTCCCATTTGTTTATTTTTGGTTTTATTTCCATTTCTGTAGGAGGTGAGTCAAAAAGGATCTTGCTGTGATTTATGTCATAGAGAGTTCTGCTTATGTTTTCCTCTAAGAGTTTGATAGTGTCTCGCCTTACATTTAGGTCTTTAATCCATTTTGAGTTTATTTTTGTATATGGTCTTAGGGAGTGCTCTAATTCCATTCTTTTACATGTAGCTGTCCAGTTTTCCCAGCACCACTAATTGAAGAGGCTGTCTTTTCTCCAATGTATATCCATGCCTCCTTTATCAAAGATAAGGTGACCATGTGTAACTCGGTTTATCTCTGTGCTTTCTACCCTGTTCCATTGATCTACATTTCTGTTTTTGTCCCCGTACCATACTGCCTTGATGACTGTAGCTTTGTAGTATAGTCTGATGTCAGGGAGCCTGATTCCTCCAGCTCTGTTTTTCTTTCTCAAGATTGCTTTGGCTATACTGGGTCTTTTGTGTTTCCATACAAATTGTGAAATTTTTTGTTCTAGTTCTGTGAAAAATGCCAGTGATTGTTTGATAGGGATTGCACTGAATCTGTAGAGTGCTTTGGGTAGTAGAGTCATTTTCACAATGTTGATTCTTCCAATCTAAGAACATGGTATATCTCTCCTTCTGTTTGTATCATCTTTAATTTCTTTCATCAATGTCTTATAATTTTCTGCATACAGGTCTTTTGTCTCCTTAAGTAGGTTTATTCTGAGATATTTTATTCTTTTTGTTGCAATGGTAAATGGGAGTGTTTTCTTAATTTCACTTCCAGATTTTTTATCATTACTGTATAAGAATGCAAGAGATTTCTGTACTTTAATTTTGTATGCTGCTACTTTACCAAGTTCATTGATTAGCTCTAGTAGTTTTCTGGTAGCATCTTTAGGATTCTCTGTGTATAGTATCATGTCATCTGCAAACAGTGACAGCTTTACTTCTTCTTTTCTGATTTGGATTCCTTTTATTTCTTTTTCTTCTCTGATTGCTGTGGCTAAAATTTCCATAACTATGTCAAATAATAGTGATGAGAGTGGGCAACCTTGTCTTGTTCCTGATTCTAGTGGGAATGGTTTCAGTTTTTCACCATTGAAGAGGATGTTGGCTGTGGGTTTGTCATACATGGACTTTATTATGTTGAGATAAGTTCCCTCTATGCCTACTTTCTGGAGGATTTTTATCATAAATGGGTGTTGAATTTTGTTGAAAGCTTTCTCTGCATCTGTTGAGATGATCATGTGTTTTTTCTGCTTCAATTTGTTAATATGGTGTATCACATTGATTGATTTGTATATATTGAAGAATCCTTGCATTCCTGGGATAAACCCCACTTGATCATTGTGTATGATCCTTTTAATGTGCTGTTGGATTCTGTTTGCTAGTATTTTGTTGAGGATTTTTGCATCTATGTTTATCAGTGATATTGGCCTGTAGTTTTCTTTCTTTGTGACATCTTTGTCTGGTTTTGGTTTCAGGGTGATGGTGGCCTCGTATAATGAGGAAGAGTTTGAGAAGAATAGGTGTTAGCTCTTTTCTATTTGATAGAACTCGCCTGTGAAGCCATCTGGTCTTGGGCTTTTTTTTTTTTTTTTTTTTTTTTTTTTTTGGCGGTACGCGGGCCTCTCACTGTCATGGCCTCTCCCGCCATGGAGCACAGGCTCTGGACGCGCAGGCCCAGTAGCCATGGCTCATCTAGTAAGACTTTAAATGTCATACCTAAAGATTACTTCATTTATCCCTTCAGGGGTCTTCAGTTTTACATCTAGCAAAGCTTGAGGTCTTGTGTCTAACAGGTTCTACATCAGGCTGCATGACAAAATGGAAATAGATTATTTTGCTTTTCAGCATTCTACTTGCATTAGGATACACATGATGTGGCAAGAATTGCTTTTAAATACTATCTTGCACACAGTGTGTTCCACACGAGAGGGCTCAATTTACAGAATTTTCAAAGAAAAGTGAAAATAAAGTGATATAGATATACTTAGTATAATTTCTCATTGATGTCTAATATTTCTGTTAAAGTGTGTGTGCTGATTCATTTCCATAGTACATTCTGTCTGACATTCCCAAAGGTAGTATTGTTATTATCATTAAGATAGTCAAGACTTGGCAGAACTCTGAAAACAAAAGTTCCCCAAATTTCTTGCTATCTTAATTTGTTTATCCAGGATGACTCAGTTTAAGTACATAAATAGCTTAGTCTGGTTTTTGTTTTTTGGGTTTTTTTGTTGTTGTTTTTGGGTTTTTTTTTTTTTTTGACTTGCAGTATCTTAGTTCCCCAACCAAGGAATGAATCCGAGCCCTCAACAGTGAAAGCGTGGAGTCCTAATCACTGGACTGCCAAGGAATTCCCAATAAAGAGCTTAGTTTTATCTCGATATTTTTCAAGATGTAAAATATCGATTGCCATTTCCCTGTCCTGACCACCCATGGTGGTTGGTTTGATGGGGAGCGAGCACCGATCCTGGTCGGCACTTTCTTCTTTGGTCACCTCATGAGTGACTCCCACTTCTCTGGGATCCACCACCCCCTGTCACTAGCATTCAGAGAAAACAAACAGACAGATTCACAAACAAAGATCACCCCAACCTAAGCATTTTGCTGTTGGGTTCATGGAAATAAATATATATATATATTTTTTCAAATCTGTTTCTCATGTGAAAAAGGAAAACACAGGGTATATTACAAAGAATCAGAGCAAAGGATTTTTCAAAATATTAATTGGCAGTAGTGAGTGCTTTATAAAAAATAATGAAAATATATACATTTATTTAAACTTTTGAGTTAGTTATTAGTTACTAGAATTATAAAATAAAATATAGGGTACGTTTCATCTATGTTAACCCTTTAATGGACTTGTATTTCTTGATATGTTTATTTTTTTTCACGGTATGTGGGTCTCTCACTGTTGTGGCCTCTCCCATTGCAGAGTACAGGCTCCGGACGCGCAGGCTCAGAGGCCATGGCTCATGCGCCCAGCCGCTCCGCAGCATGTGGGATCTTCCAGGACCGGCACGAACACGTGTCCCCTGCATCGGCAGGCAGACTCTCAACCACTGCGCCACCAGGGAAGCCCTTGATATGGTTTTTAAGTAGGAAATTAATCTACTTCCTCAAAAACACCGAAATCTACAAATTTACAATATACAATTTAAAAAAAATTTAAACAATTCAGCAGTTGAAGGAGTTGCTGTGCTTTTCGGATGGGATCCATTAATGTTCACGAATAATTAACAGCAGTACTTTTAAGTATTTGCCATATCATTAGATAGTTTCTGTATTAATAAGAACTGTCACCATGACAACGCCCATTCTATAATGAGTAAAAATTCACACGTTTCATCTAAATATAAGACTGTAAGGAATGGGAGAGATTATTTGCAAATGATGAGACTAACATGGGGTTAATATCTAAAATATATAAACAGCTCATACAGCTCAATACCAAGAAAGCAAACAATGCAATAAAAAAATGGACAGAAGACCTAAAGAGACATTTTTCCAAAAAGAAAGACATACAGATGTCTAACAGGCACCTGAGAGGATTTTCAGCATTGTCAGTTGTTAGAGAAATGCAAATCCAAACAACAATGAGGTATGACGTCACTTGAGTCAGCACGGCCATCATGAAAATGTCTACAAATAACAAATGTTGGCGAGGGTGTACAGAAAAGGGAACCCTCCTACACTGTTGATGGGAATGTAAATTGGTGCAGCCACTATGGAGAACAGTATGGAGGGTCCTCAAAAAGCTAAAACTAGAGTTGCCATATGAGCCAGCAATGGACTACTACTCAACCATAAAAAAGAATTAAATTCTGCTATTTGCAGAAACATGAACGGACCCAGAAAAATTATGCTTAGTGAAATAAGTCAGACAGTGAAAGACAGATATTGTGTAATATCACTTGTATGTGGACTCTAAAAATAATGCAAATGAATGTATATGCAAAACAAAAACAGACTCACAGACAAACTTACAGAAAACAGACTTATAGTTACCAAAGGGGAGAAGGAAGTGGGAGGGACAAATTAGGGGTATGGGATTAACAGATACAAACTACTATGTATAAAATAGATAACAACAAGGATATTTTCTATAGCACAGGGAATTACAGCCATTATCTTGTAATAAGTTATAATGGAGTATAATCTTCAAAAATACTGAATCACTATGCTGTACAAGTAACACTAATATAACATTGTAAATCAATTATACTTCTATGAAAAAAAAAGACTGTACATCTGTCATCATCTTGTATTCCCCAGGGCATCCTAGGGTAAGAGAGTCTGCGGATGAGTGAGTAAATGAAGAAGAACTTCTGTCCCTCATGATAGGGGGACAGGGCTGCCTCTTTGGTCTGGTTCTTTGGGGACCAGCAGAGCCTTCTAAATGGGTGCTAGAGCTCTCATGCTTTAAAAGTTCTCCAGTGGAGCCTGTGAAAAAAAAAATCATCAGAAAACAAGGAAGGACACAGCAATGATACAGCATCCAGCAAGTACAAGGCCCCATACGGTGAGGGAAGCAGGGAGTGGACCTGGCTCTTGGACTTGACCAGAAGGAGCCATGGGGCAGTCCTTCCGAGTGACCCCAGGGCCCCGGCGGCTTCGGCGCAGGCATTCTGGTAGGCGTCCGTAAGCAGAGCCAACAGGAACCAGGGCGGAGCACACCGCATAATGAAGTCATCTCATTGGTAAACGTGACAACTTGTAAGCAAAAAGCATGCCATGAGTTATCACCAAACATCCTGAACTGACAGCTGAGTAAATGCAACTAAAAGCTTTGATGCAGTGCATTTGGAGAAATGAATAAAAACTGGCCATCAGAGGTCTCAATTTGCAACACAGAGCAGAAAATCGTGGGAGTGGTATTTAACCAAACAGTACACTAAACCAACAGACACTATAACAAAAAGTGATCAAAAAGGCTGACCAGGCAACAGGCATGTAGTTTTTTCTCCATCATTTTTTAAAATATAATTTTATTTATTTTATTTTTTATGTTTGGCTGCGTTGGGTCTTCACTGCTGCATGTGGGCTTTCTCTAGTTGTGGCGAGCA
This sequence comes from Grampus griseus, assembly GCF_964374135.1. Lineage (NCBI taxonomy): Eukaryota > Metazoa > Chordata > Mammalia > Artiodactyla > Delphinidae > Grampus > Grampus griseus. The sequence continues at coordinate 12,863,061 of NC_139016.1, read as the reverse complement.
GGGGCTACTCTTCGTTGCGGTGCACGGGCTTCTCACTGTGGTAGCTTCTCTTGTTGTGGAGCACAGGCTCTAGGCGCTCAGGCTTCAGTAGTTGTGGCTCGTGGGCTCAGTAGTTGTGGCTCGCAGGCTCTAGAGCGCAGGTTCAGTAGTTGTGGCACACGGGCTTCAGTAGTTGTTGTTCGTGGGCTCTAGAGCTCAGGCTCAGTAGTTGTGGCACATGAGCTTAGATGCTCCACAGCATGTGGAATCTTCCCGGACCAGGGTTCAAACCCGTGTCCCCTGCATTGGCAGGTGGATTCTTAACCTCTGTGCCACCACGGAAGCCCTTTCTCCATCATTTTATAGGAGAAAAATATACGCCCTAGACCAGTGCTTGTATTTATTAGACACTCAGTACATTCTGTTCGATGACAGAGTAAATGACATCCGATGGAAGGACTGTTCTCGTGCCCACAGTTTTATTTATTCATCCCTTATTTGCTTAAAATAAACAATTTGTGTTCTCTATGGAATCTAAGGCAGCGGTAAAGAATTAGCAGAATGTCACCTACTCCTTGAAATATCCAAATTGGTTTTCAATAAAGTGATTAGAGAGTGTTCGTCCCAACACAGTACACAACTATTGCTGTGAGTCTCTAACCAGAGCAAAAATAGAGGACCTGGAGGGGTTTCCACAATTTATATATATGATATCATATATTCATGATATATATGATAATTAATATATTATACATGGCATATGATACATATGATGTATGATAATATATAATACATATATTACAGATGCTATATGATACATCTGATAATATATGATGTATGATATATGATATATATGATAATATATCATGTATGATACACGTGACAGTATAATGTTTATATATTTAAGTTGCACTTTAACCAAAGTATGTAAATAAAATATTCTAATAGCTGGCTATAATAATTAGTCCAACAGTTGCCAAAGAGATCTCTGTTTGGCTGATGTTGACACATAGGTCATTAAAAATATAATGAGAGACATTGAACAAATACAGTTAAACCGGCCTTCTCCGTCCTGCCGGACGTCACAAAGTTTCTGCTTTTCCCTCTTCCACTGTTTGTTATCCATTCCAAAGAGGATGTAGGATGTAGTTTTCAGAGCCCATTGCATCTTTACTCTTTACCGGCGTACCTGCCACAATCTCCCAGGAGCATCTTCTTCCTAACACTACTGTGTGGATTTACTCATTGGCCATAGGTGGACACTCAGGAAGGGAAAAATTCTTAAAAAGGAGCAAAATCCACATTGATCACAACCCCCAAAAAGGTAAAATGCAGGCTTCCATTTATACTTTCCAGAGATTTTTTATGTATTTGCTTAACCCTGGGGCAAAGATTGTCAAGCCAAATAGAAAGAACTGAAACATATTTATTTTATCCACTCAAGTTATCCTTGAGGCTATATTGATATTAATAACCCCATTCATGAATAACACATTCATGACAAATAGCATTTTCTTAACTTTAGGCCAAAAAGTGAAGAAAAACATTTCAGTATAACATCTATATGATCCCTTGAAGATTTGTAAAATTCAGTTCAGAGCCTTCTGACATTACAAGGGGCTTTGCTGATGGAGTGAAGGACGTTGACAAGCACAGACAGAAAGCAACTCAAATGATGGAATTGCACACAACAGAAGGAGATATAGATACATGATTTAGAGACATTTGGAAGGTCTGCTGAAATATGACATTTACAACGTTAAGGCTACCAAGACATAAGTGGAACTATGTGCTGTACCACACAGCTACAGGACTGTGAGAAAGAAAGAAGAGAGCTTTGTATTTATATCTGGGAAAAGAGAGGCTTTTAGCAAATGCCTCCTTTAGTGGCCCCCAGAGCTGGACAGATCTCTGCAGTGTGTTTTTGTGAAAGTTATTTAACCGCTCTTGAGCTTCAGATTCTCCAAATGTAGAATGGGGCCACAGATCATCCTCACGTTGCAGAGGTGGGGTGAAGATTTGAATGAAAAACATGCAGTGTACCCAGCTCAGCGACTCATACATAACATGCCCTCAATTCCTTTGAGCAGTTATTAGAATTAGAATAGAACTGTGTTGAGCAACTATTACATCCCAGACACAGGGCTTGACCCTTATGGATCAGGGTATATTCTTGCCTCCTTTATCAAAAATAAGGTGACCATATGTGCATGGGTTTATCTCTGGGCTATCTTGTTCCATTATCTGTATTTGTGTTTTTGTGCCAGAACCATACTGTCTTGATTACTGTAGCTTTGTAGTATAGTCTGAAGTCAGGGAGCCTGATGATTCCTCCAGCTCAATTTTTCTTTCTCAAGATTGCTTTGGCTATTTGGAGTCTTTGGTGTTTCCATATAAACCATGCAATTTTTTATGCTTGTTCTGTGAAAAATGCCCTTGCTAGTGTGATAGGGAATGCATTGAATCTGTAACTTGCTTTGGGTAGTATAGTCATTTTCGCAGTGTTGATTCTTCCAATCCAAGAACATGGTATATTTCTCCATCTATTTGTATCATCTTTAATTTCTTCCATCAGTGTCTTACAGTTTTCTGCATACAGGTGTTTCATGTCCTTAGGTAGGTTTATTCCAAGGTATTTTATTCTTTCTGTTACAGTGGTCCATGGTAGTGTTTTAAATTCTGTTTCAGATTTTTCATCATTAGTGTACAGGACTGCAAGAGATTTCTGTGCATTCATTTTGTATCGTACTACTTTACCAAATTCATTGATTAGCTCCAGTAGTTTTCTTGTAGCATCTGTAGGATTCTCTATGTATAGTATCATGTCATCTACAAACAGTGACAGCTTAATGTCTTCTTTTCTGATTTGGATTCCGTTAATTTCTTTTCCTTCTGTGATTGCTGTGGCTAAAACCTCCAAAAGTATGATGAATAATAGTCGTGAGATCAGACAACCTTGTCTTATTCCTGATCTTAGAGGAAATGGTTTCATTTTTTCACCAATGAGAACGATGTTGGCTGTGGGTTTGCTGTACATGGCCTTTATCATGTTGAGGTAAGTTCCCTCTATGCCTACTTCTGGAGTGTTTTTATCATAAATCAGTGTTGAATTTTGTGAAAAGCTTTTTCTGCATCTATTGAGATGATCATATGGCTTTTCTCCTTCAGTTTGTTAATATGGTGTATCACATTGATTGATTTGCGTATATTGGGATAAACCCCACTTGATCATGGTGTATGCCCCCTTTAATGTGCTGTTGGATGCTGTTTGATAGTATTTTGTGGAGGATTTTTTCATCTATGTTCATCAGTGATATTGGCCTGTAGTTTTCTTTCTTTGTGACATCTTTGTCTGGTTCTGGTATCAGGATGATGGTAGCCTCGTAGAATGAGTTTGGGAGTGTTCCTCCCTCTGCTGTATTTTGGAAGAGTTTGAGAAGGATAGCTGTTAGTTCTTCTCTAAATGTTTGGTAGAATTCTCCTGTGAAGCCATCTGGTCCTGTGAAGCCATCTGAAGCCATCTGGTCTGGGCTTTTGTTTGTTGGAAGATTTTTAATCACACTCTCAATTTCAGTGCTTGTGAGTGGTCTGTTTATATTTTCTATTTCTTCCTGGTTCAGTCTCAGAATGTTGTGCTCTTCTAAGAATTTGTCCATTTCTTCCAGTTTGTCTATTTTATTGGCATATAGTTGCTTATAGTAATTTCTCATGATCCTTTGTATTTCTGCAGCGTCAGTTGTTACTCCTCCTTTTTTAATTTCTAATTCTATTGATTTGAGTCTTCTCCCTTTTTTTCTTGATGAGTCTGGCTAATGGTTTATCAATTTTGTGTATCTTCTCAAAGAACCAGCTTTTGGTTTTATTGATCTTTGCTATCATTTCATTCATTTCATTTTCATTTATTTCTGATCTGATTTTTATGATTTCTTTCCTTCTGCTAACTTTGGGGTCTTTTTGTTCTTCTTTCTCTAATTGCTTTAGGTGCAAGGTTAGGTTGTTCATTCGAGATGTTTCCTGTTTCTTAAGGTAGGATTGTATTGCTATAAACTTCCCTCTTAGAACTGCTTTTGCTGCATCCCATAGATTTCGGGTCGTCGTGTCTCCATTGTCATTTGTTTCTAGGTTTTTTTAAAATTTCTTCTTTGCATTGAGTCACTGAGGTGTATGTGTGTATGTCTGTGTGTGTGGTGCTACAGACTGTGAAATGAATCACTATGAGTTGTGTGTATGTGCGTGTGCTGCTATAGGCTGTGCATTGAGTCACAATGAGTTGTGTGTGTGTGTGTGTCTGTAATGGTATACACTGTGCCTTGAGTCACAGTGAGCCGTGTGTGTGTGTGTGTGCTGGTATAGGCTGTGCATTGTGTCAGAGTGAGCCATGCATGTGTATGATTGTGTCTGCTGGTATAGGCTGTGCATTGTGTCAGAGTGAGCTGTGCATGTGTGTGCTTGCGTCTGCTGGTATAGACTGAGCATTGAGTCACAGTGAGCTGTGTGGGTGTGTGCTGTTTGTGTGTGTGTGGTGTAGGCTGTGCACTGAGTCACACTGAGCCATGTGTCTGCCTCTGTGTGTATGGGCATGTGGGCTGGTATAGTCTGAGCATTGAGTTAGAGTGAAGTGTGTTGTGTATCTGTGTCTGTGCTGGTATGGAGTGTACACTGAGTCACAATGAGCTGTGTGTGTGTGTGTGTGTGTGTGTGTCTATGTGGTGGTGTAGAGTGTGCACTGAGTCACAGTATGGTGTGTGTGTGTGTGTGTGCTGGTATAGGCTGAGCACTGAATCACAATTAGGTGTGTGTATGTGTCTGTGAGTGCTGGTATGGGCTTTGCATTGAGTCACTGAGGTGTATGTGTGAGATTCTGTGTGTGTGCTGCTACATGCTGTGCATTGACTCACAATTAGTTGTGTGTGTGTGAGTGCTGATATAGACTGTGCATTGAGTCACAGTGAGCTGTGTGTGTTTGTGTTTCTGTGTGTGTGCTGCTACAGGCTGTGCATTGAGTCACAATGAGCTGTGTGTGTTTGTGTGTATGTGTGCTGGTATGATCTGTGCATTAAGTCACATTGAGCCATGCGTGTGTGTGTGTGTGTGTCTGCTGGTATATGCTGTGCATTGACTCACACTGAGCCGTGTGTGCTGGTATAGAGTGTGCACTGAGTCACAGTGAGTCGTGTGTGTTTGTGTGTGTGTGTGCTGGTATGATCTGTGCATTAAGTCACATTGAGCCATGCGTGTGTGTGTGTGTGTGTGTGTGTGTGTGTGTGTCTGCTGGTATACTGTGAGCATTGAGTCACAGTGAGTTGTGTGGTGTGGGTGTGTGTGTGTGCTGGTAAGGACTGTGCTTTTAGCCAAAGAGAGCTGTGCAAGTGTGACTTGTGTGCACTGGTATAGGCTGACCATTGAGTCACAATGAGCTGTGTGTGCCTGTGTGTGTGTATGTGTTTGTGTGCGTGTGCTGGTGTAGGCTGTGCATTGAGTGACAGCCGTGTGTGTGTGTGTGTTTGTGGGTGTGCGTGCACGCACTGGTATAGGCAGTTCATTGAGTTACAGTGAACTGTGTGTGTGTGCGTGCATGCGTGTGTGTGTGTGTGTGTGTGCTGGTATATGCTGTGCATTGACTCACACTGAGCCATGCACGTGTGCGTGTGTGTGCTGGTATTGGCTAAGCACTGAGTCACAGTGAGCCATGTGTGGCGGGGGACTGGTATAGTCTGAGCTTGAATCACAGTGAGGTGTGTGGTGTGTGTGTGTTTATCTGCCTGTATGGACTGTTCATTAAGTCACATTGAGGTATGTGTGTGCATGTGTCTGTGTGCTGGTATAGGATGTACATTGAGTCACATTGAGCCATGTGTGTGTGCTGGTACAGGCTGTGCAATTAGCCACAGAGAGCCGTGTGTGTGTGTCTGTGTGTGTGTTGGTATAGGCTGAGTATTGAGTCACATTTAGATGTGTGTGTGTGTGTGTGTGTGTGTGTGTGTGCTGGTGAAGGCTGATCATTGAGTCACAGTGAGGTGTGTGTGTGTGACTGTGCTGGTATAGGCTGTGCATTGAGTTACAGTGAGCCAAGTGTATGTGTGTGTGTGTGAAGGTATAGGCTGTGCACTGAGTCACAGTGAGCTGTGTGTGTGTGTGTGTGTGTGTCTGTGTTTGTGAGTGTGGGCTGGTATAGGCTGTGCATTGAGTCACAGTGAGCCTTGTGTTAGTGCTGGTGTAGGCTGTGCATTGAGTCACAGTAAGGTGTTTGTGTGTGTGTCTTTGCTGTTATGGGCTTTGCATTGAGTCACAGTGAGGTGTGTGTGTGTGTATGTGATGGTATAGACTGTGCACTGAGTCACAGAGAGGTGTTTGTGTGTGTCTGGCTGTGTGTGCTATTATAGGCTGTGCATTGAGTCACATTGATGTGTGTGTGTCGGCTCAATATGATTCTAAGCAAAATGCTCATGATAAAATGGTAAAGAAAAGAATGGGTAAGAAATCTACACATATCAAGATTGGTGCAGAGGGAGTGATCAAGATGACAGAGTAGTAGGACATGAAGCTCACCTCCTCCCACGAATACATCAAAAATTGATCTACACGTGGATCAATTCTCACAGAATATCTACTGAACGCTGGCAGAAGATCTCAGACCTCTAAAAGGGCAAGAAAATCTCCACATAACTGGGTAGGACAAAAGAAAAAAAAAAAGAAAGTGAGAATGGAATCAGGACAGGACCTGCACCCCTGCACCCCTGGGAGCGAGCTGTGAAAGAGGAAAGGTTCCTGCACCGTGGAAGTTCCCTCACCAGCGGAGAGATCAGCCAGGACAGGGGAGAGCTAAGGAGCCTTGGAGGAGAACGCAGCAACTGGTTTGCAGCAGCCAGAATGGAGAGAAACCTGCACAGACGATCAGTGTCACTGCTCTGCACTCCCCAGCCTGAGATATGCGTCCACCAGTGCCGGTATGATCTAGGTGTGGAAGCTTGGGCTGTGGAGATCGGACCCATGGAGAAGACTGGGGTGGGCTGTGCTGAAGCCTGATGCAATGGCATCTGAGGGTGTACGCGGAGGAAGCCTGGGCCACCTTAGAGGCCAGGTGCCACTGTGTAGGCAACGCACAACGGGATGGGTGGGACCTGCCATTACAGCCTTTTTCCCTGCATAAGCTCTCAGGAGGCAGGACATCACCTAGACAAGCTCCAGGAGCCGTCATGAGCCACCTCTGCTCCCATCGTGTGCTCTGGGGGCGTGCATGAGCCACCACCGCCAGCAAGAACCCCACGACCGCGCACCAGCCACCGCATATGCATACCCCCTATCAAGGGATTAAGAGCCAGCACACACTGAGGAAAGAGGCAACAGGCATCCATACTAAAAATGGCCCTTGCACCAAAAATATTAAACCCACACAAGCTACATAGGGACACTGCCACATACAAATATCCCTCCACACCACAGGAGATAAAAGTGTTTCTCCTAAACTCACAGAATAAGAGAAATATAAGTAAAATGAAGAAGCAGAGGAACCACTCCCAATTAAAAGCCCAAGAGAATTCCCCTGAAAGAAACAAACAATGAAGCACACCTCTTTGGTCTAATAGACACCAATAGCTCAAAGGAGATAATGAAAATACTGAAGGAATTAAGAAAGACTATTGACAGAAATGCAGACTATTGTAAAAAGGGACTAGAAACTATAAAGAGCAACCAAGAAAAATTAGAAAACTCATTTGCCAAGACAAAAACTGAACTAAAGGCAATGAGTAGCAGAGTAAATAGTGCAGAAGAATGAATAAGTGACCTGGAAGATAGAATAATGGAAATCACCCAATCAGGAGAGCAGACAGAAAGCCAAATGAAAAAAAATGAAAGCAATATAAGAGACCTGTGGGATAACATAAAGCATGCCAATCTACGCATAATAGGGATTCCAGAAGGGGAAGAAAGAGAAAATGGGATCAAAAATGTGTTTGAAGAAATGATGGCTGAAAACTTCCCAAACTTAGAGAAGGAAACAGATATCCAGGTACAGGAAGCACAAGGGGTCCCAAACAGGGTAAACCCACACAGACCTACACCAAGACCTATTATAATAAAAATGGCAGATGTTAAAGAGAGGATTCTAAAGGCAATAGGAGAAAAACAAAGAGTTAATCACAAAGGAACTCCCATAAGGCTATCAGCTGATTTCTCTACAGAAACATTGCAGGCCAGAAGGGAGTGGCAAGATATATTCGAAGTCCTGAAAGGGAAAAATCTGCAACCTGGGATGCTCTATCCAGCAAGATTATCATTTGGAATAGCAGGAGAGATAAAGAATTTCTCAGCCGAGCAAAAACTAAAAAAATACAGCAATGCTAAATGCTAAGGGAAGTACTGAAAAGTCTTCTCTAAATACAAAAGAAGTCAAAATATATAGGAAAGAGAAAATCACAATTGGAGAGCAAATCACCTAAATAAGCCAGTACCCAGATTTTTTAAAAATTTCTATGAAAGTGATGATAACCACCATGAACAGCAAAAGGATGAACGTGGAGATGTAAAAGAGGACATCAAAATCATAAAATGTGGGGTAGGAGAGTAAGAAAAATAGATTTTATTTGAGTTCCTCCAATGTGTTTGAGCCTATATGACTACCAGTCTAAGGCAAGCAGATATAGGATGAGATTAACATACTTGAAAAACAGGGTACCACAAATCAAAATCATACAATAGAATCACAAAAAACAAAAAGAGAATATAATACGAAAGAAAATCATCAAACCGAAAAAGGAAAAAGAAAAATAAAGGGACAAAAAAGAAATATAAAATCAATGGGAAAACAAGCTTAAGATGGCAATAAATACATATCTCTTAATAATTAACTTAAACATCAATGGACTAAATGCTCCAATCAAAAGACACAGAGTGGCAGATTGTAGGGTCCTGTTTTCTAATCCAATATGCTGCCTAGAAGAGACCCACTTTATGGCACAAGACACACATAGATTGAAAGTGAGGGGATGGAAAAAGATATTTCATGGAAATGAAAAGAAACCAGGGGTCGCAGTACTCATATCAGACAAAATAGACTTTAAAACAAAGGCCATAAAGAAAGATAAAGAACAACACTATATAATGATAAAAGGATCCATCAGGAAGTGGATTTTACACTTGTCAACATATATCACCTAATATAGGAGCACCCAAATATATTAAATAAATACAGACATAAAGGGAGAAATTGACAGGAATAAAATAATAGTAGGAGACTTTAACACCCCACTCACATCAATGGACAGATCTTCTAAACAAAATATTAATAAGGCAACAGAGGTCTTAAATAATACAATAGGACAGTTAGGCTTAATTGATATGTTCAGGACATTATATGCAAAAAAACCTGGCATACACATTCTCTTCAAGTGCACATGGAACATTCTCTAGGACTGACCACATACTAGGGCATAAAACAAGCCTCAACAAATTTAAGAGGATAGAAATGATCTCAAGCATCTTTTCTGACCACAATGGCATGAAATGAGAAATCAACCACTGAAACAGAAACGAGAAAAAAATGATTACACAGAGACTAAACAATATGCTGCTGAAAAGAAACCAATGGGTCAACAATTAAATAAAAGATGAAATTTAAAAATAACTTGAGACAAATGACAATGAAAACACAACCATACAAAATCTACAGGATGCAGCAAAAGCAGTTCTTAGATGGGAGTTCATAGCGATACAGGTCTTCCTCAAAAAATGAGACAAATCTCAAATAAACAACCTAACCTACCACTTACTTAAAAGAATTAGAGGGGGCTTCCCTGGTGGCGCAGTGGTTGAGAGTTCTCTTGCCGATGCAGGGGACATGGGTTCGTGCCCCAGTCCGGGAAGATCCCACATGCTGTGGAGTGCCTGGGCCCATGAGCCATGGCTGCTGAGCCTGCACGTCTGGAGCCTGTGCTCCGCAACGGGAGAGGCTACAACTGTGAGAGGCCTGCATACCACCAAAAAAAAAAAAAAAAGAATTAGAAAAAGAACAAACAAACCTAAAGTCAGCAGAAGGAAGGAAATAATAAAGATCAGAGAGGAAATAAATAGAGATTAAAAAACAATAGGAAAAAATCAATAAAACCAAGAGCTGGTTCTTTGAAAGGGTAAACAAAATCGACAAACCTCTGGCCAGGCTCACCAAGAAGAAGAGAGAGAAGACCCAAATAAACAAAATAAGAAATGAAAAGGAGACGTAACAACTGACACCGTACAAATACAAAAACCACAAGAGAATACTATGAACAATTATATGCCAATAAATTTGACAACCTAGAAGAAATGGACAACTTTCTAGAAATATACAGGCCACCAAAACTGACTCAAAAAGAAATAGATAATTTGAACAGACCACCAATCACTAGAGATGAAATAGAATCTGTAGTTTAAAAACTGCCCCATAGGGCTTCCTTTGTGGTGCAGTGGTTAAGGATCCACCTGCCAATGCAGGGGACGTGGGTTCGATCCCTGATCCGGGAAGATCCCACATGCTACAGAGCAACTAAGACCGTGTGCCACAACTACTGAGCCTGCGCTCTAGAGCCCGCGAGCCACAACTACTGAGCCCATGTGCCACAACTACTGAAGCCTGTGTGCCTAGAACCCAAGCTCCGCAATGAAGAGTAGCCCCTGCTCACCACAACTAAAGAAAGCCCGTGCATGGCAACAAAGACCCAGTGCAGCCAAAAATAAAATAAATATAATAAATAAATTTATTAAAGAAAAACTCCCCCACAAACAAAAGTCCAGGACCAGATGGCTTCACAGGCAAATTCTACCCAACATACAAAGAAGAACTTATACTGATCCTTCTCAAACTCTTCCAAAAAACTGAAGAGAAGGGAACACTCCCAAAGACATTCTAGGAAGCCACCATCACCCTGATACCAAAACCAGACAAAGACACCACCAAAAAAGAAAATTACAGGCCAATATCTTTGATGAATATAGAAGCAAAAATTCTCAACAAAATATAGCAAACTGGATCCAACAACACATAAAAAAATCATACACAACAACCAAGTGGGATTCATCCCAAGCTCATAAGGATGGTTCAACATATGCAAATTAATCAATGTGATACACCACATAAACAAAAGTCAAAAACCACTTGATCATCTCAATAGATGCAGAAAAAACATTTGACAAAATTCAACATCCATTCATGATAAACACTCTTACCAAAGTGGGTATAGAGGGAATATATCTCAACAAAATAAAAGCTATTTATGACAAACCCAGAGCCAATATAATACTCAATGGTGAAAAGTTGAAAGCCTTCCTGCTAACATCTGGAATATGACAAGGATACCCATTTCCACCTCTTCTATTCAACATAGTATTGGAAATCCTAGCCACAGCAATCAGACAAGAAAAAGAAATAAAAGGTATGCAAATTGGAAGAGGTAAAATCGTCATTATATGCAGATGACATGACTCTCTATATAGAAAACCCTAAAGACTCCATACAAATACTAGAACTGATCAGTGAATTCAGAAACGTAGCAGGATACAAGATGAACATACAGAAATCGGTTGCATTTCTTTACACCAACAATGAAATATCAGAAAGGGAATGTAAAATAACAATACCTTTCAAAATCACAACCTCAGGACTTCCCTGGTGGTCCACTGGCTAAGACTCCACAATCCCAATGCAGGGGGCCCAGGTTCCATCCCTGGTCAGGGAACAAGATCCCACATGCCACAATTAACAGTTCAAATGCCGCAACTAAAGATCCCTCTTGCCGCAACTAAAGACCCCGCATGCAGCAATGAAGATCCCACACGTGGCAACTAAGACCCGGCGCAGTCAAATAAACGTTGAAAAAAAATGCACCCCCCCAAAATAAAATACTTAGGAATAAATCTGACCAAGGAGGTGAAAGACTTGTATGCTGAGAAATATAAAACGTTAAAGGAAATTGAAGATGATTCAAAGAAATGGAAAGATATCCCATGCTCTTGGATTGGAAGAATTTCTATTGTTAAAATGACTATACTACTCAAAGCAATCTACAGATTTCATTCAATCCCTATCAAATGACCCATGACATTTTTCACAGAACTAGAACAAATAATCCTAAAATTTATATGGATCCACAAAACACGCAGAATTGCCAAAGCAATCCTGAAGAAAAAGAACAAAGCAACAGGCCTAACCCTCCCAGACCTAAGACAATACTATAAAGCTATAGTAATCAAAACAGCATGGTATTGGCACAAAAACAGACATATGGATCAATGGAACAGAACAGAGCACGCAGAAATTAACCCACACACCTATAGTCAATTAATTTTTGACAAAAAAGGCAAGAATATACAACGGGAAAAAGTTTCTTCAGCAAGTGGTGCTGGGAAAGTTGGACAGCTGCATGTAAATCAATGAATTTAAAACACACCCTCTCACCGTACACAAAAATAAACTCAAAATGCCCTAAAGACTTAAATGTAAGACATGACACCATAAAACTCCTAGAAAGGAACACAGGCAAAACATTCTCTGACATAAATTGTACCAATGTTTTCTTAGGTCAGTCTCCCAAGGCAATAGGAATAAAAGCAAAAATAAACAAACGGGACCTAATCAAACATACAAGCTTTTGTGCAGCAAAGGAAACCATTAACAAAACGAAAAGACGACCTATGAAACGGGAGAAAATATTTGCAAATAATGCAACTGAGAAGGGCTTAATTTCCAAAATATATAAACAGCTCATACAACTCAACGAAAAAAAGTAAATGAACCAATCAAAACAGGGGCAGAAGATCTAAAAAGACATTTATTCAAAGAAGAAATACAAATAGCTAATAGGCACATGAAAAGATGCTCAAAATCACTAATTATCGTAGAAATGAAAATCAAAACTATAATAAGGTACCATCTCACACTGGTCAGAATGGCCATCATGAAAAACTCTACAAATAACAAATGCTGGAGAGGATGTGGAGAAAAGGGAACCCTCTTATACTGTTGGTGGGAATATAAATTGGTACAGCCACTTTGGAGAACAGATGTGGAGATTCCTTAAAAAACTAAAAATTGGGCTTCCCTGGTGGTGCAGTGGTTGAGAGTTCGCCTGCCGATGCAGGGGACATGGGTTCGTGCCCCGGTCCGGGAAGATCCCACATGCCGTGGAGCGGCTGGGCCCGTGAGCCATGGCCGCTGGGCCTGCGTGTCCGGAGCCTGTGCTCTGCAACAGGAGAGGCCACAACAGTGAGAGACCCGCGTACAGAAAAACAAACAAACAAAAAACCTAAAAATTGAATTACCATATGATCCAGCAACCCCACTCCTGGGCATATACCCAGACAAAACTCTAATCCAAAGAGATACATGCACCCCTATGTTCATAGCAGCACTATTCACAATAGCCAAGACATGGAAACAACCTAAGTGTCCACTGACAGGTGAATGGATAAAGAAGATGTGGTACATGTATACAACGGACTAGTACTCAGCCATAAAAAAGAACAAAATAATGCCATTTGCAGCAACATGGATGCAACTAGAGATTATCATACTAAGTGAAATAAGTCAGAAAGAGAAAGACAAATACCATACGACATCACTTATATGTGGAATCTAAAATATGACACAAATGAACATATCTATGAAACAGCAACAGACTCATGGACATAGAGAATAGACTTGTGGTTGCCAAGGGGGAGGAGGTTGGGGGAGGGATGGAATGGGAGGTTGGGGTTAACAGATGTAAACTATTATACATGGAATAGATAAACAAGGCCCTACTGTATAGCACAGGGAACTACATTCACTATCCTATGATAAACCATAAGGGAAAAGAATATAAAAAGAGAACATATATATATGTATAACTGAATCACTTTGCTGTACAGCAGAAATTAACACAACATTGTAAATCAACTACACTTCAATAAAAAAATAATAAAATGACTGAGAGAAAAAAAATGATTGGTGTATTTTACTCTGTGTAAAGTTTACATTCAAAGAAAAGCACTGTAAACAAATACGGCTCACTAGTTAATGTCATGCTTGCTGAAATACTTAAGGAGACATGTACTGAGGTCTGCAATTTACCACAAAATGCCACAAAATACCAAAGGCCACAAAATACCAAAATATCACAAAAAGGGATAAAATGGATTGGGGCTTTCCTGGTGGCGCAGTCGTTAAGAATCCACCTGCCAATGCAGAGGACACGGGTTCGAGGCCTGGTCTGGGAAGATCCCACATGCTGCGGAGCAACAAAGCCCATGCAGCACAACTACTGAGGCAGCGCACCACAACTACTGAAGCCCACGTGCCTAGAGCCCGTGCTCCGTAACAAGAGAAGCCACTGCAATAAGAAGCCACACACCACAGCAAAGAGTAGCCCCCGCTCACCGCAACTAGAGAAGGCCCGCGCTCAGCAACAAAGGCCCAACACAGCCAAAAATAAAATAAATAAAATTTAAAAAAAGAATAATGAAAACCAAAATGCATATGAAGCATAATTCCAACTTTAAAAATATGAGCTGAAGTATTTACAATAGCCAGGACATTGAAGCAACCTAAGTGTCCATCGACAGATGAATGGATAAAGAAGATGTGGCACGTATATACAATGGAATATTACTCAGCCATTAAAAAAAAACGAAATTGAGTTATTTGTAGTGAGGTGGATGGACCTAGAGACTGTCATACAGAGTGAAGTAAGTCAGAAAGAGAAAAACAAATACCGTAGGCTAACACATATATATGGAATCTAAAAAAAAATGGTTCTGATGAACCTAGGGGCAGGACAGGAATAAAGACACAGACGGAGAGAATGGACTTGAGGACACGGGGAGGGGGAAGGGTAAGCTGGGACAAAGTGAGAGAGTGGCATGGACATATATACACTACCAAATATAAAATATAGACAGCTAGTGGGAAGCAGCCACATGGCACAGGGAGGTCAGCTCGGTGCTTTGTGACCACCTAGAGGCGTGGGATAGGGAGGGTGGGAGGGAGGGAGATGCAAGAGGGAGGGGATATGGGGATATATGTATATGCATAACTGATTCACTTTGTTATAAAGCAGAAACTAACACACCATTGTAAAGCAATTATACTCCAATAAAGATGTTTTAAAAAATGAGCTGAAAAAAGATGGAGAGAAAGTGGGCTAAAATATTAACTGTGATGGAATTAAACATGGTTTTTATTCACTGTTTCATATTCCATGCACTAATTAACCAAGTTCTCTTTTTCCAATATCCACATGCTATGTTCTCCATAATAAAAGCAGTATCGCCTGCCCTCTTGCCCAAGGGAGAAAGGCCCACTGGGCAGCAACAGCTCCCCACTTGTGCTCCCCTCCTGTGACGGCGGCTTTGAGCACCTGATGGGGCCCCCAGAGTGCTCTAATCACAGCTGTAGAGATGTGTCCTCGTTGGCTTCACACGGATGACCAAGCCTACGCCTGACTTATCTGCCTTGGTTCCCAGGTGCAGCCCCACGCAACCTGTCTTCATCTTTGCCCATCATGGGCGCTAATCCCTCCCAACTTCTTCCAACCACACCCTCTAGCTTCCTAGCGTCTTGTCGGTTATCTGAATTTCTCATTTTAAGTCATCTTTGTCCAGAAGCTAAAAAGGGAAACTTTATAAAATTTTCTGTGTAATGATGTAAACTCCCTGCATGGCAAAAATAAATAATAAACAAACAAGGAATTATAAAATGACAATTGAGAAATACTTGGAAGATACAGGACAGAGGGCTGATTCACCTAATTTACGCAGAGCTCAAAATCAAAAGTTAAAAAAAGAAGATGAAAAACCCAACAGAAGACAAAGATGAAGTAAGCAAAGGGTACAAAGAAACACCAATCACCAAAAAACAGGGGGAAGTGTTGAACCTCACTGGTAATGAAAGAAATGAAAGCCCAAACAATAATGGAATATAATTTCTTAACCTTGCAAATTGCTGAAAGGTCAATGAAAAAGTTGGATATCCTCCAGTTTGAGGATGGGCGATCGGAAAATGAGTGCTCATGCATTGTTGTGAAAGCATAAAGTGATGCAACTTTCTGAAGGACAATTTGACCATATCTAGTAAATTTATAAATGCATGGAGCCACTGAGCAAGACCCTGTTTGGAATTTATATTGTAGAAATATTTATAATTTCACCAAGATTAGATATATGATGTTCATTGCAACCTTTTTAAATAAAAGTATGAAAGAAAGAAAGAAAGGAAGGAAGGAAGGAAGAAAGAAAAAGAAAGAAAGAAAGAAAGAAAGAAAGAAAGAAAGAAAGAAAGAAAGAAAGAAAGAAAGAAAAGAAAAGAAAGGAAAAGAAAGAATGAACTTGAAGCAGTCTCTGAACAAGGGTCAAATTGCTAGGTATTTGTAAAAGTAGAGGCTTGAAGATAGGTAAACAAAGCAAAAATCGAGTATCAAAACCAAATTCTAGGGACTTCCCTGGTGGCACAATAGTTAAGAATCCGCCTGCCAATGCAGGGGACACGGGTTAGAGCCCTGGTCCAGGAAGATCCCACATGCCACAGAGCAACTAAGCCTGTGCTCCACACCTACTGAGCCTGTGCTCTAGAGCCCGCGAGCCACAACTACTGAGCCCGTGAGCCACAACTACTGAGCCCGAGAGCCAAAACTACTGAAGCCCGCGTGCCTATAGCCCGTGCTCTGCAACAAGAGAAGCCACTGCAATGAGAAGCCTGCGCACCTCAACGAAGAGTAGACCCCCACCCCCGCTCGCCGCAACTATAGAAAGTTTTTTATATTGCACATGTATTAATTTTTAATAAAGTTATATAGTATCTTTATCAACATGTGAAGAACACATCTGCATTTTATAAATTGCTCTACGTTCATAAGCATTCTTCTATTTCTCCATCGGAGGGCAGCATAAGACAGTAAATAGCAAAAATAATTTCAAGGTGTTTGGTCTGAAATTGAATGCTGCTCTTCAGTTGTTTATTTTGACAGGCTGCTGGTACAAATTAATCATTAGATTGTTTATTTTTCTGATAACTGACTATATATTCACTGTAAACACATATATTGGAGAAAAGACAAGTAACCTATAAAAAGGAACATCTGGCATTTATCGTCACATTTCTATGTGTGATGAAAAGAGGAAGGGTCATATTTTTTTTAAGTCTGCTGACAAAAAGTCCCCCATACAATAATTTTCTAATCTACGCTTCACATCAAATGTCTCTTGAGCATTTCCCTGCTTCCCTAAGTTCTCTGACATGGTGGTTTCTAAAGGCCGCCTGGTGTTCCAGCCTGTGGACTCGTTGTACTTTGCTTCCCTGATTTAAACTGGTCATTTAGGTGTCTTAACTGTCTTTAAAGTATAAAAGATTTCCCATGTATAAAATATACATAGAAAACTCTACCACCCAATTAATCACTACTTGAGTTTGATAGATGTTAATTGTTGCCATTTTTACTTCAGATATTTTGAAGAAAGGAAAGTTTACAGGTAGGGTTGGAGGTCCCCATGTCCAATTAATTTCTCTCTTTCCATCCCCAAAGTCACCTCTGATCTGAAGCTGGTGCTTATTTTTCCTATCCTTCATCTCAGGCTTCAATTACAAAAGTATGTTCTGTAAACAATATAGTATTGTCCTGAGCTTTTAAATTCTACACATAAGTGTAATCACCAAGGCATGTCCTATATTTGCTTAACATTATGATTTACCCCCTGTTGCTTTAGACCTAGTTAATTTTAACTGCTTTAAGGTATTATAATTTATAAATAGAATTTATTAACACATTCCCTATTGATAAGCATTTAGGTGGTTTCTAATCATTGAGTATCACTGCCCTTTTGATGGGGCAGGTGCACACAGCTTCTCTAGCTGTTATACCTAGAGAAGAATTAAGTTTGGGATTCCAGCAGAGGAATGGCGGGTTTGAAAGTGTCATCCCCTTCAGCTCTACTGGCTACTGCTGAATCACACTCCTGAGTTACCAATTTTCAATTCAGCGGGTCGTGAATTAGTCCCATTTCCTCACTTCCTCTTTGTGGTAGGAGGCAGGGCTTTAAGCATCTCGGAGCTTAAGCATCTCTTCGTGGTCACTGGCAACAAGGTTTTGTCTTTTGTGAATCCATTGCCTTTGCTTATTACCTGCTTGGGTTCTTTACCTTTTTCTTGTCCATTTGTACAAACTGTGTATCTATGTCTGATTCAGACTGGGTGTGCATGCACGTGGCATGCACAAACCGGGTAATTTAAGGAGAGCTTGGGCTTCCCTGGTGGTGCAGTGGTTAAGAATCCGCTTGGCAGTGCAGGGGACAAGGGTTCAAGACCTGGTTCTGGAAGATCCCACATGCCATGGAGCAACTAAGCCCATGCACCACAACTACTGAGGCTGTGCTCTACAGCCCGTGAGCCACAACTACTGAACCCGCGTGCCACAACTACTGAAACCCACGCGCCTAGAGCCCGTGCTCCACAACAAGAGAAGCCACCACAATGAGAGCCTGCGCATCGCAACGAAGAGCAGCCGCCACTCGCCGCAACGAAGCCCAAACGCAGCCAAAAATAAATAAAATTAAATAAGGAGGGCTTAATACAGGGACTGTTGACAAACGCACGGACGGGTTGGGGACAGGCACCGAGGGACAGTGCAGCACCCGAGCCGGGCAACAGTGGGTGGTGCTCACCACTTCCCACCTCAAGTGCCAGGGCCAGTGTGGGCGGCCACTCTCCCTAGCTTTCTGGGCGTTTCCGTGTGGATGGGAGGACAGCAGCCAGCCCAGAGAGCTGGAGAGAGTAGATATGACAGACTAAGGACGTGGCACTCCCGGAGCCATCCGGGTCCCTCGGCATTCTCCTTCTCAGCGGGGAGAATTCTGCTCGCCTTCCAGGGCAACAAAGCTGCAGAGCCTCCGGCTCAGGCCCTGGGAGTTTGGCTTGCATCCCAGGGAGAGTCATCTCTCCGGAGGAGAGGAGGGCGGGCCAGCAGCAGCCCTGCTGACAGCTCGGCTCCTAACTCAGGGCTCCTGTGCTCTGCCGCGTCCCCACCACGGGCAGGTGACGGCGCTCTTGTTCCGTCGCCCCGTGGGAACCGGGGAGTTGGGTGTCACATCAAGACACTGCTGGGGCTGCTGCCTTTTGCTGTAATGAAGTCCGTGTCTCTGACCAGGGCTGAAAGCCAGGCAGGCTGACTCGTGAGCTTGCAGGAGGGTAACATCACAGCGCCTTCGCACTTTCTGACTTGTCGGGGACGAGCAGAGCCCAGGAACTGAGCTGTAAGCCTAGGAGCTGAGCCCTGGTGGAGGGACGGGGCCAGCTCCCTCCGCAGGGCGGGAGCCAGGGGGTCAGTCCACACCGCCTGCCTTCTCCCCTCCCCCTGAAGCCCCCACCGGGAAAGCAGCGGGGATGTTAAGCGTCTGGCATTGAGAATGGTTTTGTGCTCTGCAAACTTCTCTTGGAATGGGGTTTGCCTTTCCCTCCATAAGCATGGTCTGTCTGATATTGATTTTTTGCTATGTGTTCAGACTTGCTTTGGGTCCTTTTACCCGGGCCGTATTTGTATTAATAAGTGCTCCACGTGTGTACTGACTGGTTGTTGTGTGCTGGCTTCTACGAACGTCCATTAGCTCAAGAGAAACAGCAACAATAATAGTGAGTCATTGGAGCAATGTTGGGGGTAGGGTTGGTTTAAAAAGAAAACAGAAACGCAACCACTATCCTCGACAACAACAGGCCAGAGGGTGGGCGTTTCTGTGAGAATATTTAGGCCTGCAAGTGGCAGAAACTCATGTGGGTCAAACAATAAGGAAAGTGGAAACTTCGATCTCTTTTAATAGAAAGTCCAGATGTAGCTGTCCTCAAGGTTGGCTGAATCATCATCTTCATGATGTCACTATGCCTGGACTTTCACATTTCTCTTTTCTACCATCCTTTGTACTAGTTTAATCAACACTTTTTTTTAATATAAATTTATTTATTTATTTATTTGTTTTGGCTGTGTTGGGTCTTCGTTTCTGCGCGAGAGCTTTCTCTAGTTGTGGTGAGCAGGGGCCACTCTTCCTCGCGGTGCACGGGCCTTTCATTGTCGCGGCCTCTCTTGTTGCGGAGCACAGGCTCCAGGTGCGCAGGCTCAGTAGTTGTGGCTCACGGGCCTAGTTGCTCCGCGGCATGTGGGATCTTCCCAAACCAGGGCTCGAACCCGTGACCCCTGCACTGGCAGGAAGATTCTCAACCACTGTGCCACCAGGGAAGCCCTAATCAACACTTTTGCAGCAAGACATTTGCAGCAGTATCTCATCCAAACTTGTCAATGTCAAGAGGAAGAGATAAATAATATTGTCCTATGACTCTCGGTTAAAAAGAGGGGAAATTTCTCCCAGAAGTCTTCCTATCAGACTCCCCACCACACACCCCCGTCACATAGCAGCAGCTGGCATTGGGTCACACTGGTTTTCCTGAAAACATTACCAACAAGGCAGAGGTTAATAACGTCAATCATACTGAGTTGATTCTTAGGGCAAGAGAAGGAGTTGGCTTTCCCTTCAAGAAACACACCGTGCAGTGCAGGGGTGGATACCTGACCAACATTTGGATTCCCTTAGGTAGACTGGAGAGTGAGGGGAAGCTGGGGAGGCAACCCAAAGCCTTCACTACTACAGGCGGGGCCAAACAAAAGCAAACTCTCACACCTCAACAGAAAAAACCAAACAATCCAACTGGAAAATCGGAAAAGATGTGAAGAGACATTTCACTGAAGAGGATATACAGATGCCAAACACGTGAAAAGATCTTCAACATCATTAGCCATTTGGGAACTACAAATTGAAACCACAATGAGATGTCATTACACACCTACTAAAATTTAAAACAAAAGTGACAACACCAAATGCTGCTGAGGATGCGGAGAAACCCGACTAGACATCTGTAGTAGCGACACAGAACGGTACAACCGCTGTAGCACATGTTGTGGCAGTTTCTTAAAAATCTAAATATACACTTACCATTTGCCCCAACAGCCCCACTCCAGGGTGTTCCCGAACCACGCTTGTTTGTCTGAAGCGCAGCAAAGCCAAAACGCTGAGCCGCCGAGGTTTGCAGCAAAGACAGGGTTTACTCGCAAGGCAGCCAAGCGAGGAAACGGGAAAATTAGCGTCACATCCACCTCCCTGAAGGCAAGGGGATAACTAATAATAAAGCAGAGGGCGGCTTCCCTGGTGGCGCAGTGGTTGAGAGTCCGCCTGCCGATGCAGGGGACACGGGGTCGTGCCCGCTCCGGGAAGATCCCACATGCCGCGGAGCGGCTGGGCCCGTGAGCCATGATGGCTGCTGAGCCTGCGCATCTGGAGCCTGTGCTCCGCAACGGGAGAGGCCACAACAGTGAGAGACCCGCGTACCGCAACAACAACAACAAAAAAGCAGGGGGGTATGAGGCGTGGAGAGCGCCGGGAGCACGGGGAAAGGTGATTAGAAAAAGGTGCGGTAAGTGCTCCGTGCAGGCGTAACGGGGGCTCTGCGGGGTCAAATGGTCAATCTCGCATGCCCAGTTGGAGGGTCGGTGGTCCTACCCAGTCTTAACGAGCTCCGCTCTAACTAGACACAGCTGATTCCAAGTTCCTGGACGACAAGTCGTGCAAACATCTTATTGTTTAGGCTACCCGCTGCTTGGAGGACAGGCAAGTCCTCAATTAAACAATTAAAACGACCTTGGTTACTGAAGGCAGGTTACAGGTGAAATGGAGTTAACTAACTGTTACCCACTGTTTCATGGGCACTAATCCCAGAGAAATGAAAACCTGTACACAGTTATTCAAAGCAGCTTTATGGGTGATAGCTAAAAACTAGAAACAGCCAAAAATGTTCTATGACACGTGAATAGTTAAACTGTAGTACATTTATACCATGGAATATAACTTAAAAGTAAAAACAACAGCAAAAATGAACTATCGATCCATGAAATACCTTGGATGGATCCCAAGGGCACTATATGCTGCATGAAAAAAAACCCCAAACAGTTCCATATAATGTAACCCCATTTACATAATATTCTTGAAATGACAAAATTATTGCGATGGAGAAAAGATGAGTGGCTGCCAGGGGTTAAGGATGGTGTGGGGCAGGGGACTGTGATTATAAAGGGGTAGCAGTAGAGAGATCTCTGTAGTAATGGAATAGCTCTGTATCTTGACTGTGATCACACAAATCTGTGCATGTGATGGCATAGAACTATACACACTTTGTACCAATGTTAATTTCCTGGGTTTGTAATTACATAAGATATAACCATTGGGGGCTTCTGGGGACTGTGGCAGAGTAGGAAGCACCAGGGATCTGTCTTCCTACCTAAACAACAGTTGCATTGGCAGAATCTGTCTGATGTAGCTATTTGGAACTCTAGTATATGGAAGGCTTGCAACTTGCAGTGGAAGGCTTGGAGGGTAAATTGTGGTTAATTTCAGTCACTTTCAGCTCTTAGTGCAGTAGCAGCTAAGGGTTCTCAACCCGGAGCCCTAAGGCAGGCAGCTGAGCAGTGTTCCTAGAGCAGCTTGCACAGAGCTTGTGGGAGCAGAATGGATAAAAACACTTTATCCAACTATATGCTGTCTATAAGATTCTCACTTTAGATCCAAAGACACAAATAGATTGAAAGTGAAAGGATGTAAAAAGATATTCCCTGCAAATAACAAACAAAAGAGACCAGGCGTGGTTCTACTAATATCAGACAAATAGACTTTAAATCAAAAAAGTTTACAAGAGATAAAGAAGGACATTATATATTAATAGAAGTTTCAGTAGAGCAAGAAGATACACCAATTATAAACATTTATGCACCTAATGACAGGCATCAAAATAGATGAAGCAAAAATGGACAGAACTGAACAGAGAAATAGACTTTTCTACAGTAATAGTCATAGACTTCAATAGCCCACTCACAATAATAAAACAACCAGACAGAAGACAGCAAGGAAATAGAGGACTTAAAGAACACAATAAACCAACCAGATCTAACAGAACACTCCACCCAACAACAATGGCGTACACATTCTCAAATGCACATGGAATATTTTACAGGATATGCCATATGTTAGTCCACAAATTAAGTCTCAGTAGACTTAAAAAGACAGATGTCACACAAAGTATCTTCTCTGACCACAATGAGATGAAGTTAGAAATCAATAAGAGAAGGAAAACTGGAAATTTCACAAACTTGTGAAAATTAAACAACACTTTTAAACAAGCCACGGATCAAAGAAGAAAGCACAAGAGAAATTAGAAAATACTTGGAGACAAGTGAAAATGAAAACACAACAATCAAAACTTATGGGACACAGAAAAAGGGAGAAATTTATAGCTATAAATGCTTACACTAATCAACAAGAAAAATCTCAAATCAACAACCGAACTTTACAACTTAAGGAACTAGCAAGAACGAACAAACTAAATCCAAAGCTAGCAGAAGGTAGGGACTAAAGATTAGAGCAGAGATAAACAAAATAGAGAATAGAAAAACAACAGAGAAAATCAATAAAACCAAATGTTGGTTCTTTGAAAAGATCAACAAAATTGACAAACCTTTGGTTAGATGACCTAAGAAAAAAAGAGAGAAGATTCAAATTATGAAAATCAGAAATGAAGTGAAAGTGGGAACATTACTACTGACTCTACAGAAATAAAAATGATTATAAGAGAGTACTACAAACGATTGTTCACCAACAAAATGGATAACTTAGATGAAATGGACATATTCTGAGAAACACAAAAGCTACTAAGACTAAATCATGAAGAAACAAAAAATCTGAAAAACCTATAAACAGTAATGAGATTGGGTGAATAATCAAAAATCTCCCACCACCACCAACAAAACAGCCCTGGACCTGATGGCTTCACAAGGGAATTCTACCAAATATTTAAAGAACTGATACTGTCCTTCTTAAACTTTTCCAAAAAAACTGAAGGAGAGAAACACTTCCTACTCATTCTATGAGGCCACAATTATCCTTATAGCAAAGCCAGAACAAAGACACGACAGGAAAACTGCAGACCAATATCCTTTATGAACATTGATGCAAAAATTCTCATCAGAATATTAGCAAATTGAATTCAGCAGCATATTAAAAGGATTATACACCATGACCAGTGGGATTTATAACTGGGATGAAAGAATGGTTCAACATATAAAAATCAATCAATGTGATACACCACAGTAAGAAAATAAAGGGGAAAAGCACATAATGATCTCAGTTGATGCAGAAAAAGCACTCATCGACTTCATTACCCTTCAATGATAAGAACACTCAAACTAGGAATAGAAAAAATCTACCTCAACATAATAAAAGCCATATATGAAAATTCCACAGCAAATATCATACTCAGTGGTGAAAAACCGAACGCTTTTCCTCTCACATCAGGAGCAAGGCATGGCTGCCTACTTTCACCACTTCTATTCAACAAAGTACTGGAAGTTCTAGCCAGAGAAATTAGGCAAGGAAACATCCTTCCAAATTAGAAAAAAAGATGATCTCTATTTGCAGATGATATGACCTTATATGGGCATACATTGGAGATACTGCAGATTTGGTTCCAAAACTCCACAAAAAAGTGAATATCGCAATAAAGCCAGTCACATGAATTTTTTGGTTTCCCAGTGCATATGAAAGTTATGTTTGGGGACTTCCCTGGAGGTCCAGTGGTTACGACTCCGCGCTTCCACTGCAGGGGACCCGGTTTGCTTCCTGGTTGGGGAACTAGGGTCCCACATGCCATGCGGCACAGCCAAAAATACAAAAAATTTCTTTTAAGGTTATGTTTGCACGATACTGTAGTCTATTAAGTGTGCACCAGCATTATGTCTGAAAAGCAGTGTTACATACCTGAGGTAAAAGATACTTTGTTGCTAAAAAAAATGCTATCATCTGAGTCTTCAGCAAGTTATAGTAGTAACATCAAAGATCACTGATCACAGATCACCGTGAAAATATTATAACAATAGAAAATATTCCGAGAAATATTAACAGAAATATTGCAAGAATTACCACAGGAGTCAGGAGAGTGGTAACCTGAAGAGGGTCAGTGTAGTAACTGGAAGAGGCCAGGAGGGGGCATCTGATGTGCTGATCTGGCTGTCAGTCAGATGCATGAGTTTGGTTTGTAAAAATTCTTGCAGGTTTACACTTAACGATCTGTGCACTTACAAGTCAATAAGTTATGCTTTAACACAAATTTTAGAAAGAAAACCATAGTGATGGGGATGGGCACTGCTTGGCCACATCTGGGAACATAGAGTTACATCAGAGCAGGCCAACATGTCTTTGGCATTTTCTCATTTTCTGTTTCTTAGCTCTTCTTCTATAACTCAGTTTTCGTTGCTTTCCTCATCACCTTTTTTCCCCTGCTTTAGGGGGAGGAACTCCTCTTAGGTTGGAAGACCTATCCTGTGATGAATAGGAGGTAAGCGGCTGTGAGACAGGTCCGTGCATTTGTCACAAATATTTATTGCTATGTGACAAATCACCTTCAAGGTTAATGGCTTAAACAACAATATTTTATTGTTTGCTCATGATTCTGTGGGTCAGGCAGGACTCAGCGAGGGGATTCTTTGGCTGCACGTGGCATGGGCCACAGTCATGCACGGGGCTGCGCAGCTGTCTGGGATGGATGGTGCAAGAAGCCTTACCTCCCAGAGTCTGGCCCCTCAATGCTCTTTCCACATGGTTCTCCTGGGCTGCCTGATAGCATGGCGGGCTCAAAGTCATCAGACTTCTTACATGGTGGCTGACTCCTAAGAGCAAGAAAGCTGAAGCAGCCGTTCTCTTAAGCCTGGGTTTGGAAGTCCCAGAACTTCACTTCTACCATATTATATCAGTCAAAGAAAGCCATGGGTGTGCTCATTCTAGAAGACGGGAAATATTGCATGTATATGACGATGTCGTAATAAAAAGCAAGATAAATAAGCTAAAAATTTTTTAAAAAGGAAGAGGGGAAATGGACTCCCTTCTTGATGTGAGGAACAGAAATGCATTTGTGCCCTTCATTAATCTACCCAGAACTTTACCTAGGGTGATAGTAGCTGAGTTGGCTGGAGCTCACCACACTTCCTGGAGCTTCCGGGGTGCTAGGGCCTCAACGGATTATGATACCCCCCACCCCTTTCCATATCATGGGAGACTTCTGTCCAGCTATTAATGTGACATGTTCATGTTCCAGTCATCCAAGTGCCATTTGTGAGAACTCAATATACACATGTAATTTAATAATTTGTAGAGACAATTTACAGAGTTAACTGAATTGCAACTTGTCATCTTTTCATTTAAAAGAAATTAATGGAACTATGTCATCTGCTGAGCAGGAAACTCAAACAGCACAAGATCACTGCAACAGTGATTACTGTTACCTGAATTCTTGTGTAGACCAATGCTTTGTAAATGTGAACGTGCGGAGGTCCGAGTGAGGCCAGATGGTGCTACTCTGTGGACCACAGAGTGTGACTCTCACTGTGGTGGGCCACGATTAGACCACGGTAGAATTCAACCAATCAGAGCTCAGTACCTTCCAAAGCACGTACCGGCTGCAAACAGGCTTATTTGGAACCCCCATCAACACTCCCTAGTTAAACTGGCATAGAGTTAAGCTGGCCCTTTATAAGGAACATAAATTAGTTGGTTAGGAATGAAATAATTTATTCAGATGACAACCAGTCACACACACTCATGCAAATCCGTAAATGGATGAGAACATGACAAAGGCAGAAAATTAGATTCAGAATATGTAAAAAAAAAAACCCAAAACGGAAACAAGCATCTTAGGAGAAATGCATTTTGAATCATATCAGACCTTCTCAGCTCTATGCAGGCTCTGGAGGGCTGAGCAAGGTTTCTGAGTTTGGGTGGAATTTATTTGGTAAACAATATTGGTATTTGATCATATTATTGCCACAGGGTTGCAAAGACTTCTGATTTTTTTTTAATGTAAGCACAGTAATGTGGACATTGCACAGCCCTTCAGAAGTGATTATAGCCCTCAAAAATGGTGTGTGTGTGTGTGTTTTCGTGTGTGCACAAAAAAAGATCTACTCAGTTAACAAATCTGATAGTCAACTTATTTAAGTTATAAGTTCAAATGCCTACTTTTCTCTTAACTCTTTTTCTAACATTTTTTATTAAAGTGTAGTTGCTGTACAATATTATATAAGTTACAGGTGTGCAATGCAGTGAGTCACAGTTTTTAAAGGTTATACTCCATTTATAGTTATTATAAAATCTTGGCTATATTCCCCACACTGTGCAATATATCCTTGTAGCTTATTTATTTTTCTTGGCAGTGTCCCACAACTTGTGGGATCTCAGTTCCCCAACCAGGGATTGAACTTGGGCCACGGCAGTGAAAGCCCAGCATCCTAACCACTAGGCCACCAGGGAACATAATATTTTGTAGCTCTTAATCTGCTACCCCTATATTGCCCTTCCCACCTTCCCACCCCACTTGGCAACTAGTAGTTTGTTCTCTGTATCTGTGAGTCTGCTTTTTTTTTGTTATAGTCGCTAGTTTGTTGTATTTTTTAGATTCCACATATAAGCGATATCATACAGTATTTGTCTTTCTCTGACTGTTTTCACTTAGCATAATAACTTCCCAGTCCATCCATGCTGCTGCAAATGGCATTATTTTGTTCCTTTTCATGACTGAGTAGTATTCCATTGTATATATATACCTCATCTTCTTTCTTTTTTCTTTTTTTTTTTTGCAGTATGCGGGCCTCTCACTACTGCAGCCTCTCCCATTGTGGAGCACAGGCTCCGGACGCTCAGGCTCAGCGGCCATGGCTCACGGGCCCAGCCGCTCTACGGCATGTGGGATCTTCCCAGACTGGGGCATGAACCCGTGTCCCCTGCATTGGCAGGCGGACTCTCAACCACTGCGCCACCAGGGAAGCCCCCTCATTTTCTTTATTCATTCATCTGTTGATGGACACTTAGGTTGCTTCCATATCTTTGGTTTTTTTTTTTGGCTGCGCTGGATCTTAGTTGCGGCATGTGGGATCTTCTGTTGCACCGTGCGGGCTTCTCTCTAGTTGTGGCGTGGGGGTTTTCTCTTCTCTAGTTGAGGTGCTGTAGTTGTGGCACGTGGGCTTAGTTGCCCTGTGGCATGTGGTATCCTAGTTCCGTGACCAGGGATCGAACACACTTCCCCTGCATCGGAAGGTGAATCCTTTTTTTTCTTTTTTTTAAATTTATTTTTTTAATTTATTTATTTTGGGCTGTGCTGGGTCTTCATTGTTGCGCGCGGGCTTTCTCTAGGTGCAGCGAGCGGGGGCTACTCTTCGTTGAGGTGCGTAGTCAGTGGCTTCTCTTATTGCAGAGCATAGGCTCTAGGCGCACGGGCTTCAGTAGTTGTGGCACGCGGGTTCAGTAGTTATGGCTCGTGGGCTCTAGAGTGCAGGCTCTGTACTTGTGGCACCCGGGCTTAGTTGCTCCGCAGCATGTGGAATCTTCCCGGATGAGGGCTCGAACCCGTGTCCCCTGCATTGGCAGGCGGAATCTTAACCACTGCGCCACAAGGAAGCCCGGAAGGTGAATTCTTTACCACTGGACCACCAGGGAAGTCCCTTCCATATTTTGACAATTGTAAATAATGCTGCTCTAGCACTGGGGGACATGTATCTTTTACAATTAGTGTTCATGGATTTTGGGGGATATATGCCTAGCAATAGAATTGCGGGGTCATATGGTAGTTTTACTTTTAGTTTTTTGAGAAACCTCCAAACTGTTTTCCACAGTGGCTGCACTGATTTACATTCCTACCAACAGTGTGAGAGGATTCCCTTTTCTGCACACCCTCCCCAGCATTTGTTATTTGTGTTCTTTTTGGTGATAACCATTCTGACAGGTGTGAGGTGATATCTCATTGTAGCTTTTCCTTAACCTTTTAAGTTCAGCCTAGAAAATTGATTATTCTCTTTTAAAATTCATTTTTAAGTCTAGCAAATAATAGCAACCAATTTTAAGAGGACTTTGGAAAATATTTGATCCCACTTCCAAACTCAGGTAATTAAACACTTTCATGAATTTTAAAGTGTATTTAAAACCCTTAACACATTACACCCAGTTCCCTTTTTAATCACTTCAATTGTCTCAATTAACAGATACATTCCCAGGTATGCAAATATCCTTAAAATCTAATAAATTAAACTTATAAATATAGTAAAATTTAAGCTCTTTTAAAATATTCCAATACTATATGAAATTAGTTTTCAACTAAAATCACGTTTAGATGAATTACCCAATTATATATTTTACAGTGGTTTCCAAAACTCAGAAATTCTCTGAAACTTTACAAATGCATAAAATACCAAATACGCAGAGATTCCTTCTTTACCCCAAATATGAATCCTATATTTTGATTCTCTTAAAAGTTTCTGTACTTTTCCCAAATCCTCCTGGAGCTCAGAGATTCATTCCATTACAGATAGTAATTACCATCCCATGACTGAGCCTGCATACATTCCCAGGATTTGGGCTGGCCCCTAGCTAGATTCTTGTCAGTGACACTAATGGGACACGTGAATCCTATAAATGATTGTTATGTCCAGGATGCTATACTTCATGGGGGGTGCTCTCAAGACCCTGACCCTTAATTTTAATTAAGCTGTACACATTACTGAGTCTTCCATGTACCCCATGGACATTTGTAGGACTGGCAGCTTTATCCTTGATTGGATTTTGCAGGTCTATGGTTCTCAAAATATGTACTTTTCTCTCTGGCTCTAAAGACCTTTGCACTAGAGGAATCCTAAGATATGTCAATACCCTTTTATCTGCAAATAAGATCTTTGGAATCCATGGAATCTTTCCAGAGGCTTTGATCAGATCAGGTTTGGATTTTAGGGCAAAACTGTCTCATAGGTTGGCGGTGTTTTCTTCCCTAGAGGCACATCAGGTCTTTGGTGTCTGTCTTGTTGTGATTTCAGCAGGAACACATACTTTTTTTGATATTCCGGATTATATTCACTTTTGGATATAATTCGGTGACTCAGCTGTAGTCACCGAATTTGAGGTCGTCTTATTGATGAGAAGGTATAATGTATTTATTAGCAAGCTAATTGTTTATTCATTCAAGAAATACTTCTTAATTTCTTGCTCTTTGCAGATACATTGTGGAGAATATAACATGCTCTTTTCCTTCTGTTGCTCCTTGCCCAGGGTTGCTCAGCCTCAGTACTAGTAACATGTGGGGCTTGGTAGATCCCTCGTCCTCTGCTTTGTATGAGGTTTAGCAGCCTACAATACATGGTCTCTACAAACTAGATAGATTCCAGTAGCACCGCCTCCTCCCCCACCTACCCTCCCCGACCTTACCTCCGGTCTTGACAATCAAAAATGTCTCCAGGTATTCCCTGAAAAAGAATGTTTATATATATATTCTAATCACTTTGCTGTACAACAGAAATTAACACAACATTGTAAATCAACTATACTTCAACAAAATAAAACATTTTTTAAACAAATCTTATATATAGATCACATTTTCCATAATTATTTCCAAATGTGTTTCTAAACTATATGTCCTATTTTTTATAAAAACTGGAATACCATTATCCAACCTAAATTTTAAGAAATAATTCCTTAATATCATCTACTACCAGGGAGTGTTTACCTTTCCAGTTGCCTCATAAATATCACAGGTGTTTTTTTCCAGTTGTATGAAGCAGGATTCAAATACGGCCCACACCGTGCTGCTAGTTCCTGTGTCTCTTTAGTCTTTTTTTTCATCTAAAGGCTCCCTTTCCATCTCTCCTTCCCCCCCAACCCCTCCCCCCCACTTAGAGTTTATTTCTGAAAGAAACAAGGTCAAATTGTTGGATATCAGCTGGGATTTTGCTGATAGCATTCCCGAGATGTTAACTATTCCTCTGACGTCTGTATTTCCTGGAAGCAGGTAACCAGATCTACAGGTTTGATCCCTCGATACAGGTTTGACTTTTTGACAAGGCTACGTCACAGGTGGTGTGTTTTTCTGAGGAAGCACATCAAGTCTGATCGTCTATCTTTTTGTGATCTTAGCAACCGTTGAAGCTCAGCATCAGGATCCAGGCAATCCCTGGGGGACTGGTCTTCACTCTAATTCTGATTCCATCACTGCTTCTTTGGGATTAGCTGAAATGTTTCCATAAAGAGACATTACCCTCATCTACAGGTTGGATACCCAGTGGTCCAAGGTAAATCGGAACTTTGTGCAGCACATGGTAAAACTGGATACTTCTGGTCTACGTTGGAAGTCAGCTATTACTGTTTACCGAGTCAAGCATGTCATACCTGGGGCTCCTGGGTTTGGTGGGATTTCTGGAGGCGGTCATGGAAGGCTTCTGTTTTCTGGGATTTCTTGGCACTGATCAGGACACTTCTATAGATTTCAGTCTTGCCTGAAGCAAAAGCAAGAGCCTAGGGACAAGTTTCCAGGAGTATTAGTTTCCTAGGACCGTGGTACGCAAAGTACCACAGACTGGGTGGCTTGAAACAATAGAAAGTTATTGTCGCATGGTTCTGGAGGCTAGAATTCTGAAATCAAGGTGTCAGCAGGGCCATGCTCCTTTTAAAGGCTTTAGAGAATGGGACTTCCCTGGTGGTACAGTGGTTAAGAATCCGCCTACCAATGCAGGGGACACGGGTTCGAGCCCTGGTCCAGAAGATCCCACATGCCGTGGAGCAACTAAGCCCATGCGCCACAACTACTGAGCCTGCACTCTAGAGCCCGTGAGCCACAACTACTGAGCCCATGTGCCACAACTACTGAAGAACGTGCGCCTAGAGCCTGCGCACCGCAAAAAAGAGTAGCCCCCACTCGCTACAACTAGAGCAAGTCCGCGCGCAGCAACGAAGACTCAACACAGCCAAACATAAATAAATTTATTAAAACATTATATAAATATATATATATATATATATATACAATATGCACATAAACACCAGGTGTTGCTGCCAATCTCTGCCATTCGTTGGCTTGTAGATATATCACTCCAGTGTCTGCCTCCATAACACGGCCTTCTTCCTGTGTGTCTGTCTTCTCTCTTCCTCTAAGGACACCAGTCATGTTGGGTTAAGGGTCCACCCTACGTCAGTATGACTTCATTGTAATTTAGCTAATTATATCTGCAATGACCCTATTTCCAAATAAGATCACATTCACAGGTACTAGGGATAGGTACTTGAACATATTTTTGAGGGGACATAATTCAACCCTCAACACCAGGGAGCCCAGGGCGTAGGAGCAGAGGACATTCTTCCTGCCAGCAGTATCATGCTGACCTTGGGGAGGTAGCTAGTCTGGCAGAGAAGTCCTGGGGAACAAGTGGTTTGATTTGCTGGGACAGGGCCTCTTTCCCCAAAATGATCTTCTGTGCTATCGCTGAAAATTGCTGTCCCTTTGGAATGTTCAAAGGACACAATGACTAGAAGTCAAAGGTATGGACAGGGCCCTGTGGTCTGAAGGGGTGGGCTTGTTTTAATTGTCTACCCTCTTGAAATTATTAGTATTTTTTTAAACAAGGGGTCTGCCGTGGTCTGAATGTTGGTGTGCCCCCCAAGTTCATGTATTGAAGTCCTAGTCCCCATGTGATGGTATTGGAGGTGGGGCCTTTGGGAGGTGCTTAGGTCATGATGGTGGAGCTTCACGAATGTGATCAATGTTCTTTTCAGAGAGACCTCACAGAGCTCCCTAAACCCGTCCACCATATGAAGACGCACCGGATCACGCTGGCACCCTGTTCATGGACTTCCCGGCCTCCAGACCTGTGAGAAAGGAATGTCTGTTGTTTATAAGCCGCTCTGTTTAGGGTGTTTTGTGGAAGCAGTCTGCAAAGGGTCCCGCCTTTTCATTTGGCACTGCAAAATGTAGACAGCAAACTGTGTAGCCAGTCCTGGGTGGGGATACCAGGCACGGGAGAGGCAGGGAAACAGGCAAAAATCAAACATTGCTGACAGCATGGTTGGCTCTGGCTGGCTTTTTGCCCATTTCTACTTCTGTGCCAGGTTAGCCAGGCTGAAGTTCGCGGAGGCTTGGCCTACGGTTGAATGACACACAAATCCAGACTGTTAAATACGCTTCTCATGCAAAGCTGAGTAGCTCTTGGCACCTCTTAAATGATAAATAAAGCCCTAACGATTATGAAGTTGAGTAACGGAAACACTAACCAGATGGCTCTCTGAATCAACACAGTAAAATCGTTTTTTTAGATGCCCCGCACCCCCGCACCACCCCCTTCCATGTGTGTAACATAGCGCTTCACAAACCAATGGGTCCGGGCTGGCCCTTTGGATGAGATCCCCCGCACTGCTGATGCTGCCGTCCATGAATCACTCTGTGGACATGAAGGGTTGTAGAAACACAGAGCAACTGGATATCAAGTCAGGAGGTGTAATGGGGAGTTTACGTGTCCACCTGACTGGACCACAGGGTGCCCAGATATTGGGTCAAACATTCTGGGTGTGTTGGTGTGGGTGCTTCTGGAGGAGAGGAAAACTTGAATCAGGAGACTGAGGAAAGCAGATGTGGGTGGGTCTCAACCAATCCGTCAAATGCCGGAGTAAAACAAGAAGATTGACTCTCCTGTGAGTCAGTAAGTAAGGAGGAACTCCTCCTGCCTGACTGATTGTGCTGGGTCATCCGCTTTTTCCTGCCTTTGGACCTGAAGTGAAACATCAGCTCTTCTGGGGTTTCCAGCCTGCTGACCTTGGACTGAAACCATATCATTGGCTCTCCTGGGTTTCCAGTTTGCTAACTCAACTTTTCCTTACTCAACCCCCATAATCACGTGAGCAAATTCCTTATAATGAATCTCGGTATATGTATCCTATTGGTTCTGTTTCTCTGGAGAACCCTGACTAATACAGAGGTCAGATGGGATAGCTGAGCTTTGATCTCAGGGCTGATGCTTTTTAGCAGTGGCCAGATCACATTGGCCTAGTTACTTACATTGTCTGGGCCTTGATTTCCCCACTAAAAGCCTAGGTAGAACAAATGTTACCATCAATTACACGTGTATTACAGGGCTTCTTTACATCAGCACTGACATTTGGGCTGGATAATTCTCTGTTGTGGGGTTGTCCTGGGCCCTGTAGGATGTTGAGCGGCAGCCCTGGCTTCTACTCACTGGATGCCCATAGCAAACATCTCCAGGTGTTGCCAAATGTCCCCTGGGGACCACAGTCGCCCCTGGTTGAAAAGCACTGATATATAACAAACATCTCGGGGTGGTTGTTTCAGGATCTACCGACGTTGCCTGTGTTCCAAAACTGTTCCATTCATGCTACAAAAGAGACTAATTTATAATGCTGGTGTCATCAAATGTTAATAACCCAGAGACTGCTCATTTCTGTGTCGGATAAATCCGCCTTCCTGTTTCTGTAAGCCTGAGGCTTCCAAGCTGGTCTGCTTGGCTCTTAAAGCAGAGGTCTGCAGTTGAAGAATCTGTTTTTCCAAATCCACAGGGGACCAGAGTCATAATCCTAAACAGGAGAGAACCCAGCCAGGAGGAAGCATCGTGTAGTATGCCGGCTCATGGCAGCTGTGTCTTCTGAAAATTATGGTTTGCCTGGAATACATTTCCATTTGGCTCATTACCATTTTGTGCAACACAACCCAAGGGTTGGGAAGGAGAAGTAAAAATATAGCTTTGGGAGGGGACACCTGGAGAGGAAGCAAGTGGCTGACAGCAAATATTCTAAGTTTGGGAGAGAAATTGGTCTTACTTTTTTTTTTCTTAAAACTGAAGTTTAATAACCCAGGTACAAATGCCGAGTCCGCCTACAACATGACAGCCATGAACCAACGCCAAGGGCATTGCTGTACGCGAAGAAGCCAACACACAGCAGAATAAAGCACTAAAATGGCCAAACAGACGGCCTGGTTTATTCACACCGCTGACTCTTTCAGAATACTCTGCATCTCTTTGGAATGGAAAATCAGGACATGAGAAAAACCTCATCTCAAAACTGCACAAATCTACCCAAATCAAGGAAGTCCCATTTGAGAAAAATGTTCCCAGTCTCCCCGTCCACACTCAAAATCCAAACAAGGGCGTTTCCAATCACAAGTCAAATAAGTGTCTAAAGTTGAAGACTTAAAGTCAGGAAAAAAAACCTCAGGGAATAGCCCCACCCGCCCGCTTTTAGTTCCTGAGCCACAGGAGAGGTCTCAGGTTAGGCAGGCAAGACTTCTTCAGCCGTATTTATTTCTCTCATTTTCGACATGACGATTGCAGCCCTCCCGGTGCTCCCTTTTCCAGAAGCTTCCCAAGTATTGAATGTGGATAGAGGCAATTTTGTACCTTCCTTGATAACTCAAGGTTATCCTTTGGGAAGAGAAGGCGGAATCCGAGTAAAAATCTTCAAACTCTGGGCATGCTTGCCTGGCCTGCAAGGAGTGTGTTGGATTTACTCCTTAAGAAGCATTTTAAAGAAAATATTCTGCAAGCTCCACGTGAGGGCATTTTAACAGTTTGCGCAAGGGGGTTCCCCAAAGGGTCTGTAAGGAGAACAAGTATCAATATTTGCATCTCCAGTACCCAGGGCCTAAGTGGATTTTTCCTGAGCTGTTTTTCCATCAGAAATCTTGGCGCCAGGAGAGGTCGCTACAATGTTTGTACTTTTCCTTGTTGGCAAGGCTGTGGTATGAACATGGAGGCAATAAAGAATGCATAATTGTGCTTTTGGCTCAGACGAAAGCCTCCTTTCCCTGCAGTGCTTTGTGTATGCTTGTGTTTTTCAGTCCAACATGGAAAGCCCCACTTGACTGTGAGAAAGACAGGCTTTATTCTCCCTAACAATTAACACACGCACACAAGACTTCCCAATATATGGCAAAGCTGGGGAGGCAAGATTCCCCTCACTCCCCCCACCAACTTCTCTACCATCCCAATGCCCCGCACAGGTCTTTAGGGACCATCAGTTTCTGCCTAGGGCAAACATTACAAGGGAAGATGGAGGCCTCGGTCATCCCAAGTTCTGGTCTCTTCCTTTTGTTGGCTCATTTTAGGAAGACAAATGCGGCTGGCCTGCTTCATTTCTCTGACTCAGAGAGGTCCAGGGGCCATGGGTGGGCCTGTGGATAAAGCCTTTTCAGTGAAGGGCTTTCATCTGTCTCCACTGGCACGCCGTGTGACATTTCTTCCCAATTCTCCTCTGTTAATGTGCAAATGAAGTTAGGACTATGTGTAGACGTCTTCACGATGGTCAAACGGTTTATATTTGCTAAGTGCTTGGAAGAATAAGCACAGCAGACTCTCTGGGTTCAGGCTCCCTAGAAGCAGTGCTCAAGGAGGGGTAGTTCTCATGCAAGTGATGGATGCGGGTAGGGGAGGCAGGCTAGAGAGGAAAGGAGCTAGCAAAGCCATGGTAGCCCAAGTGGGGGCCCTGGAGGGTGAGGTGCACTACACTTTGTCCCACCAAGGCCAGGGGCCTGGTCTGTCATACTGCAGGAGCAGTCCTGGGACCAGGGGTGGGGGGGTGGGGGGGTGGGGAGTATCACCTCTCAGACATCTGTCAGCCAAGGGTAATCCTCTGAGAAGGGTGTGCGCCCCAGCCAGGGCGATCTGGGTGAGGTGCCGTATCTGCTAGTAAATCAGCAAGTATTTGAGGACTGCGGCTACACGTGCCAAGGGGCAAGGGCTCAGGACTCGAGAATCTAAGGACCGGAGCCTCAGCTTCCTCATCCAAGCCATCTTCCTTTCGGTCTCACAAGGCCTCCCCTGAGTTCCCAGTCTGAACTGGCACCCTGGCTTGGTCTGTAGACAGGCCACAGTCCTAAATGCCTATTCTTAGTTTAGTCCCCGACTTGCGGGCTGGGGGTGCACAGACTCTTTACTGTTCTCTGCAGCATCGCAACGCCCAGCACAGTGCCTGCATATGGTGGGTCTGCAGCCAGTCTGAGGAGTCCAGAAGATCTCATCCTCAGGGAAAGGCCCATCAGCACTTGCCTCTTAGCTCCTCATGGGGTGTAGCTTCCCCCACCCCTTATTCTTTATCTGATACTTTTTCATCTTGCCTTTCCTTCTGTGAGTCCTTTGATGTGTGTGGCTGTTCTCTCTCTCTGTTGAGGTTGGCGTCACTCCAATGCACTCCAGCCCCATTCAGGATAATTTTTAGTGATAGCGCCCAGATTTGTGAAATTCTGAAAGGACACGATGCCTGGCAGGGAGGGCGGGATTGCAGCTTCAGCCCAGCCATGTTGGGTGGTAAGGTGACTGCAGCGTGGGCCGGGAGGGAGGGACAAGGCAGTGGCAGCCTCCTTGGTAGTAAAGCATGCCGATCAGAAGGGAAGATGTCAGGGTAGGGACACTCAGCACATGGGCATTCTCTGGAACATGCAAGATCACAAAGTATTTGCTTTTTTGATACGCTCCATCCCTTTTCCCTGGACATTTAATAACTGTGCACGTGTAACTAAAAGGACTCCCGTGGTGGAATTTCCGGCATATGATGTTCGGGTGGGGCTAGATTCTTGGGGAGCAAGGAAGTTTCTGCGTTGTGGTGGGAGAAGAGGAGGAAAGGCCTCCCTCGGATATGTCCCAATTACAGTCTCCATGCCTTCACATTCTTCTTTAAAACAACTTTTCCCCTTATAAAAGTAATATAACCCTTTTACAAACAATTTAGACAGTAAATACGATAATTAAAAAAAAATCATCCCACTGAAGGAATGCAAACTGCTGTGAGCATTTGGGGAGGTTTTCCTCTAGTCTCTTCCCCTATGTAGCTAGATATGGATTGCTGTTAGGGTTTTTATCAGATCTTTTTGTATCACTGTAACAGTGTTTTAAAACCTCCCTGATACATTCCTGCATTTCCCGGCATTAAGTCTTGTGGCCAGGGATCTGGAGCATGAAGTAGTAGCTGGGAGATTTGGAGGAAGAGAGAGCCCCATCTTTGGACTTCAGTTTCTCCAGCTATGAGATGTGAGTGGAACATAATTACCAATTACTATAGAGGTTTCATGTTTTAGGAGCTGACCTGGCTTCCGCCAGAGCAGTGGCCTATTTGGGTCTCCACTCACACTATTGGATCCTCCAGACTGGAAGATGCAAGAGCTCAGAGCAGGGCAGGGGGCGTGGGCCAGAGTGGGGACTTCGGATCAGCCCTGCTGGGGCTCTCCTGGCAGGGATGAGAAGTGCCCACCTGCCCAGCTCCCCACTTCCAGGTGTGTCCTCCAGGTCCCAGCCAAGAGGACCTGCCTCGGGCTCCTCCTCCAGCTACGGAGCCCCCTCGGCCTCCCTTCCGGGGACTTACCCACCCTCGCGGGACCATCCTGGGTATTCGGGAGACTCAGGGCGCAGCTCCCCTCCCCCACCAAGTGGGCAGAGAGGAGGACCCCAGACATCCAAGGCCTGAGAATGGGTGCAGTGAGGTGACCGCCCTCTCCCCCGGGAATTGTTTGGGCCCCAAGAGTCAGCCCCCGGCAGGCCGCGCCTGAGCCCGGGTGGGGCGCCGTCCTCCCGGCCCTCCTTCCTCTCTGCTGTGGCCCGGGGGCGGACGGACGCGGCGGCGCCCATCCTGGCTCCCGTGCGCTTTCCCTGCGAGGCCCAAGGAGGTGGTGGAGCGGGAGAGAAGAGGGAGGAGCGCGCGGAGCAGGAGGGGAAGACGAAAGAACACTGAGCGGGGTTGAGGGGGTGGGAGCAGCCGGCTGGGGAGCAGGAGTAGAGCAGCGGGCGGGGGTGGGGGCTGGGGGGCACAGGAGCCAAGAGCCGAGGAACCCCCAGGAGAGACTGGAGGCGGAGCAGCCAAGGGAGATTGAAGGGCTTGCAGCAGGCGGGGGAGGAGCCGACGAGGGAGAAGGGGATGGGGAGGGGCGTGGCCACACGCGGGGCGGGGCCTGAGAAGCCCCGCCCCTACCGGCCCATGCAGAGGAACGAAGACGGCCGGGCGCGCCGCGGAAACTGAGGGGCCGCAGGTAGCGGCTGCGGCAGCTCTGTGGCTGTGACTCCACGAACGGCGGCGACTCGAGTGACCCAGGCGTCGCGCTGGGCCGGGCGGCAGGCGGGCGCAGGTGAGCGGGCACCGGGCGGAGGATGCACCGGGCGCGGCGGGCGGCTCCCCGCGGCCGCCCCCGCGCCCCGGACGCCGGGCCTTAGTGCTGGCGGAGGAGGCGGCGCGCGTGGGGCGGCCGGGCGGCGGCGGGGCCCGCGCCGTCATGCGGTGGCTGAGCGGCGGCCGGCGGCGGCGGCGGCGGGGACAGCCGCGCGAGGCCCCGCGGGAGCCGCCTCAGCCCGCGCAGCTCCACCGGGAGCCTCCGCAGCTCGCGCCCCCAGCCGCGGACCCCGCGCCCTCCGCACCGCCACCCCCATGGGCCCGGGAGAGCGCCGAGCTGCCGCTGCCCGCCGGCAGGGAGGAGGCGCGCGACTACGACGGCCGCGTCTTCTACATCGACCACTACACGCGCCAGAAGTCGTGGATCGGCCCCAGCGACCGGTAAGGGGGGCGCGGGCCCCGACCAGGATTAGGGCTCCCCATACCTTGGGCCCAGGGAGAGGATCGAGGACCCGGGAGGCCAACGGGTGTGGGCGAAGAACGTGAGTCCTCCGCGCCCGGCGAGGATCC
Organism: Grampus griseus; assembly: GCF_964374135.1. NCBI lineage: Eukaryota > Metazoa > Chordata > Mammalia > Artiodactyla > Delphinidae > Grampus > Grampus griseus. The sequence continues at coordinate 12,823,527 of NC_139016.1, read as the reverse complement.
GGGCGCCCCCATCCCCGGACCCCTGGCCGAGGGTCGAGGCTCCCCCTCTCCCGGCCTCGAGCCCCAGGAGTTCGGGATCTCTGGTCTCCACCGCGGAGCGGACACTCTGACTTGGTTCCCTCACGTCAACCGCTGACCGAAGCCTGGGAGCTGGGCATCTGGAATTTCCTCTCCAGGCGCTGACGGATGGCCCTCTCTTCCTTTTTCCTCCGCGGTCTCGCCCATCCCTGTCGGGCCTCCGCGGCCCACAGCCCCCAGGCTGTGGCCCTACAGGCGCCCCCGACCTCGCGGTGGCCAGATGAGCTGTCATCTTGGAGCACAAACGTGCGCCCCAGCCTCGTGGTGTGGGCTCCTTGTCTGGCGGGCTGAACCTAGTTTCCATTGGAAGACTGTGCCAGATGGGACACTTAAGAGATTCCCGATTCTTTGGAGTAACCATCAAACTTGTGACGGTTACTCTTTAGCGCCTTAAAAATTGAGTTAAAAATCTGATTGAAAAAGCCTGTGTACTGCGGTCAGAATGGGCTATGATTAGACCCATATGCTTTTGGAATAACGGGAACACAAGAGTTGAATTTTAGGTTTCCTTTTTGTGCAAGATCCGAGTAGAGCATTAAATTGTCTTATTATTCAAGTAAATAAATCCTACGGAGTGAAAAACGGATGCTTCTAAAAGCACCACCAGATTACGATTAATTAAGTTCATGTAATGACTTCTTCGTTAACTTTTTGTTCGATTGTCTGTTGGTTTCAGTGGTTCAGCTGCTTTTGGGGAGAGGCATTTTTTTGTGGAGCTGGAATTCTGTTGAAACCAAGGGATTACAGTGGTGATCTGATATCTTGTCCTGTCTGGAGCAACTTCTTTCCACACTGGACCTGAGTGCCAGAAAGGAAATACTGCAAGCTTCCCAGTGATTTTGAGAGTTGAAAAGGCCCAGCGTGGTGAGAGGCTCCTGCTTCCTCCTACCTGCACTGGAAAGGCAGCACTGCATGGGTTCAGATAGGGAAAAACAAAGAAAGGCAAAAGGATCATGGTTCCCTAACATTCTCTTTGAACATGGCAAGCTTCTGGACTCAGAAACTTAGAGAGATTATAGCACAGTTTATTGGCTTAAAAAGATGCATAGTTATTTTGAAAATCAGGTGAGATCATATTATAATTTTAACCAAAGGCTAGAGCCACAGCTGTCTGATCAAGCCTTGGATGGTTCTGGAGTTGGTAGAACTGCTTGGAATGTGGTGCCCTTATGCTGTGTGTCTGTTAAAAATCCAAACAACTGGAAAATGAACCAATTAAAAAATTCTGTTTTGCTTAGAAAAGGCAAAGACTCATTTTATGAGGGTAATATGAAACAGTTGTGGTTACATTGCAGTGTGGATTCATGATGAAAAGTATAAATGTAAGAGTTTCCATTTTAATGGTACAACCCAGGCCATAGGTGAGCAGACCCCACAGAAGACAGCTTGCAGAATCTTCCTTTCCATGTATTTCATACACATTTCCTATGTTCCTCTTTCCAGAAATCTGTGTTATTGAATGACATTTTATACATCACTTATGTTACAGGTTTTTAAAAAGCCCTGTTTCTAATGCTAAAATTGTCGGTGGAGTGAACAAAAGTGGACATTTTACATTTTTGTGTAAAGTAAAAATGTGTACACTTTTATGAGACACTGTTTTTATAGGGAGTGAAATTTCAGCAGGGGACAGCTTGCACTTCAGCTGCCATAGTACCTTGCCCGAAATATGTATGCAATGCTCAGCGAGCCACAGACATTTAAGTGGAGTCTACGGAAGGGTGTAAATGCTGTAATAGTCATTCTTCTTCTTTCGCAACAGAACCCTGCCCATTTTTATAGGTGACCGGTGATCCTTTAAAGTTGTAATTGATTTTTATGATATGGAAAAAACCGTGTGTCAGAGCACAGCATTTTCTCCACGTGCATCTGACAGTTAACACCCTTTTTGAGTTGCATTCGATTCACATGACTGGAAAACGGTATTCAAAAAATGAGGACTTTCGGGCTTCCCTGGTGGCGCAGTGGTTGAGAGTCTGCCTGCCGATGCAGGGGACATGGGTTCATGCCCAGGTACGGGAGGATCCCACATGCCGTGGAGCGGCTGGGCCAGTGAGCCATGGCTGCTGAGCCTGTGCTCTGCAACGGGAGAGGCCACAATATTGAGAGGCCTGTGTACCGCAAAAGAAAAAAAAAAAACATGAGGACTTTCCCCAAGCAGCTTCCAAATGGAGAACTATCAGGAGAGGCAAAGAAATAGGTTTTAAAGAAAATTAAATTATGGAGGAATAGATGAATGTAGTCGGTTAGGCGAAAATTGTTGCCAACTGAAAACATCATTTCCTGTATAATTTATTAAACCTAATAGCATAAAATATGCTGCCGTAAGCAAGGTCACCGAGGGCCAAGGTTTGTAAACAAACTCTTCTAGGGTTTTATAGTAATTCCATTCAATGTTGTATTTAACAACATTGGGTCTTACCAGCTCAGGGTGTGTTGGTGAATTATTGTAGCTGTACTTTCTTTTTCAAGTTACAACAAAGAGGTTGCAAACGTGAGGAGACATCTTTACAGATGTGGCTACAGATGTGTAAAAAAAAATCTCAATATTTTCAAAATGGAATTTCTTTAGTTGGAGTATGAACCCACTTAGGTTTAAATTCACTATGTCTGCAGATCAGTACTGTGCATATAATTTTCGTGGTTAGTTTTCTGGGAATCATACCCAGAAACTTTGTTAAAAAATATAACGTTGGGACTTCCCTGGTGGTCCAGTGATTAAGACTCCTCGCTCCCAATGTAGGGGGCCGGGTTTGATCCCTGGTCAGGGAACTAAGAATCCCACGTGCTGCATGGCGTGGCCAAATAAATAAATAAATAAGATTAAAAATAAAGTTAATTCACCATTTTTGTGACTGGTAGTTTCTGTGGGTGAGTTGTATGTGGTTTACATTAGTGACACGTATGTGTTCCACATACATCAACTCAGAGTTCAATGGCCACTTTATAAAAAGGTATTTACCATTCAGGTGGATAATATGGCAAGAACTTTTTTGCCTCTTTTGGAAAAATTCAGTGCCTTTGACATGTATATGTCTGCTTCTTGCAGGGCTGTATTGACATTAACCTATAGGTGGACTGAGCTGTTGAAACTTAGTGTTCTGTTTCCGATAGCTCGGTTGGGGTTGTACGTTACTGGAAATGCCAACCTCGAGCAGTCTGAGTGGTGGACCATGTCACATTTGAGATCAAAGCAGAGTATTAAATGATCAGGATGATGGTGTAAGGCCCAGATTATATCATGACAAAAGCTTTTAGGGATCCATTTGTTCACGAGATGGGGCTTGACCTGTGCCACATGGAGAAATTTTGTGATATATTAAAAGTCTTTTGAACAGGCTGTTGCTTTAAGGAGAAAACAATGCATGGTTCCGGAATTTGCCAGGTTGGAGCCCCACATAACAGGGCCAGATGGCATCATTGCTACCTTCTTGGAGCCTTTATTCGGTGTTAATTAATAGGAGGCTTACTATATTTACCCCGCAGAGTCTATTTTGGGATTATATAAACTTTCTGATAAGCAAATAATGATTTTTCCATTTTTCATTCTTTAAGATTATAGGTAGTTTCTGTATACATGGGGGAGTGTCCTGCTTTTCAGGCTATAAGGAATGGGCTTCTGTAAGAATCTTCTTCCATTTAGATGATCAACAACCACTTCTTGGTTTGTTCTCCATCTAATATCTTTCATTTCTCTCTCTCTTTTTTTTTTTTTTTTAAAGAGGAGTGAATGGAAAAGTCATTCATTTCCAAAAATAGCTCCCGGATGTTTGGAAATCTCTAAGTTTCCTTTTCTTCCCTTTTGCTCTGATTTTGGAAGTGGAAACTGTGTTTCACCTCTGGTAGGTTCTAGTGCATAAACTGTTGGGTCAAGTGACATGTTAAAGGTCACCGGGTGAGCCCGGTGAACTGCTTCTAGCCTGGGTCCTTTTGCTAATTGGCTGCCTTTCCAGTAAATTCAGTAAAATTAATCTGATGGCATAAAAGCAGAGCTAAGTTTTCCTGATTTCAGTTATTCCCATTCAAATCCAGTAAAATGAAGTGATAGTTATAGATTCTTGGCCTCCTGTGTGCTGGGATGGTGGATGGAGACCAAGTTTGTCTGGGAGATGGGAGACACATAAAATGGAGACAGTGATGGTCGCCAGGCACCATTTTCATGTGGTGATGGCTTCAGAGAAAGGAGGAGGGCTTACTCGAGCCTGGGGGTTCTGTATCCTTGTCCATCACCTCCTAGGTCGAGCGTTTCTCGTGCTTTCTCAGTGCTGGGGCTGAGAAGGGGGAATGTGAGGAAAGTGCTGCGGAAGAGGAAGTGCTGGGTGCGTTTGGAATAAGAGAGCGAACCGTTCAGTTTGACTGACCCCGAGTCTTCGTGTGCGGCAGGTCAGGCTCGGGCAAGACCACGCGTGGCTTGAATCCTCCAGCTTTGTTCTTGGAAGAGCCAGGGCCGCTTCCTTCAAACCCCTCATCTTGTATCTGAGGGCTGTAGCCAAGGCGTGCGCCCCACCGGCTGTGGGAAGGACAGGGACTTGAGCTGAGTCTTCTGACCCTGATGCAGTGCTCTGTCACGTACACCACCCCACTGCCCAGTCCCTACTCAGTTCAAGCATACCGCCTCTGTTCGTTTGTTCATTCGATCACCCATTCATTCGTTCATTAACTGTTGCACAGCCTCTCCATCTCAGGCACGCTTCCGGGTTCAGGACTCCAGTGGTGACCACCAGCAGATAGGTCCCTGCCTCCATGGCGCTCACACGTGCCCGTGTCCTCTTCCCTGAGGCCTCACCGTGCTGTTCCTGCCTCCTGTTCTCCCCGCTGCGATCCCTTGGGTCTTAGGACCACATGGAGTGCTTATCGTGTGCCAGGCACTCTAGGCACTTGGTGGATGCTCTCCCTGAAAGCCCACGGGGGCTGCATGAGTTGTAGGTGGACAGGTGGTGGAGCTGAGGCCAAGGGGGTTGACTTAGTAACCTCGCTTCCCAGAGCCAACGAGGAGGCGTCTGTCTGACTCCGGAGTTGAGCCCAAATCCACTACCTAACCTGACCTTCCTTCCCTTGGCTAGGTAACTGTGTGCCCCTTGTACTGTGTTATACCCACTGGTTACTTTTATCTTATATTCACTGTTGTTTGATATTTAACAGACACCTGCCCCCCGCCACCCCGATAGAATAATGGCCCTCCAAAGATGGCCATGTCCTAGTCTCCTAAACCTGTTAGTAAGTTACCTTCCAACACAAATGGCATTTGTAGGTGGGATTAAGTTAAGAGTCTTGAAATGAGGTGATCATCCTGGATTATCTGGGTGGGCTCAGTGTCATCAGAAGAATCCTTACAAGAGGGCAGCAGGAGGGTCAGAGTCAGAGAAGAAGATGTGCCAGCAGAATCAGATGTTGGAGTCATGTGGCCACGAGCTGAGGAATGCAGGCAGTTTCTGGAAGCTGCGAGAGCCAAGGAGGTGTATTTTTCCAGAGCTTGCAGATGGAACACGGCCCTGCTGACACCTTGATTTTGGCAGAATGAAACTGATTTTTGACTTCTGACCTCCGGAACTGTGAGGTAATAAATGTGTGTTGTTTTAGGCCACCTGGTTTGTGGCAGTTTGTTACAGCAGCAGTAGGAAACCGATTCGCCCCATGTGGTGTTCTCCCAGAGACAGTGGAAGCATGTGGTCAGCTTGGTGTCCGTTGATAACAGCCACGCTAGCTGGTATTTGTCGGGTGCTCAGGGGGACTGCGCCGGGCGTTTTATATCCGTTCTCTTGTTGCCTCCTTACGCACTCCTGGGAGGCCTGCACCTTGTGGACTGAGCTTAGAGTTTCACTCACGTTAGGCACCACGTCTTACTTGTTGAGCTAGCCAAATATGAGTGATGGACAGGGTGGAATTCTGAGAGAAGAGGCCACTTGGAAATTGTCGGAGGTTTCAACAGATACTGACGGGCCTAAGTTAGAGATATCTGGGGCACTAGGACTAGAAAAGTCAGGGATTATATCAGAGAAACTGTGAAGGATACAAATAGTGCACAGGACTTAGCTGATGCTTGAATTAAGGCAGGTGAAATCAGGAGCGGGGTGGGGGGAGGGTGTCAAAGGAATCTTTCCGACACCTTAGGAGTAGCTGGGACTCACCAGGGGCCATCTGAGGCCTCCTGTTAACCCCACTCATAAGCCTTCACTGTTTTTGCCACCGTTGTTGTTGATGGTGTATGTTCAGTGAGTTGGTTACATAGAGAAACATGTGGAGTCATTCAACTTACTGTATTGCTGACAGGCAGTATCCTAAGAGGTATCCAAACTGGGCAGGTGTTACTTTAGAGCAGGGTTTCTCTGCCCTGGTACTATTAATATTTGGGGGTGGGTAATTCTTTATTGTCACGCTGTCCTGTGTAGTGTAGCATATTTCGCAATGTCCCTGGTCTCTACCTAGTGCCTGCCAGTAGCACACCCCTCCAAGTCATGACAACCAAAAGTGTCTTCCGACATTGCCAAGTGTCCTCTGGGAGCCAGATGGTCTGATGGAGACTCGCTGAACTCCTTCTATCTACCTGGTTGCAATGATACATTTAGGAGCTGAATTTGTTTCGAGCAGATTGGTGGTTACTAAGATGTTCCATAACAGGGGGTAAGACCACAGAGACCTGCTGTCTGTTTTTTCCATGAAGAACGGATGTTAAACGTATTTATGTGAAAACCCCTGAATTTACTAACCATGCAAATGGTGATACGAGTACATGAAACTTTGGAAAAGTATTATGAATGTATTCTTCAATTTGTAGAATGTTCTCAATCAATGGGTAGATACTGAATGTCAAGTGTATACAAGTGTATATGCAGTGGAACAGAAGAAAATGAACCTTGGGACTTCCTTGGTGGTGCAGTGGTTAAGAATCCGCCTGGCAATGCAGGGACACGGGTTCGAGCTCTGGTCCGGGAAGATCCCACATGCTGTGGAGAAGCTAAGCCTGTGCACCACAATTACTGAGCCTGTACTCTAGGGCCTGCGAGCCGCAACTACTCCCAGTGGTGCAACTACTGAAGCCCGCATGCCTAGAGCCCATACTCCGCAACAAGACAAGCCACCACAATGAGAAGCCCGTGCACCACAGCAAAGAGTAACCCGCGCTTGCCGGAACTAGAGAAAGCCCACGCACAGCAACGAAGACCCAACACAGCCGAAGAAAGAAAATGAATGTTAATACTTCAGTGTTCCGCAGTAACCCAGAGAGAGCTGGCCTGGCCTTCTGCGCGCGCGTGCGTGCGTGCGTGCGTGCGTGTGTGTGTGAGAGAGAGAGAGAGAGAGAGAGAGAGAGAGGGAGAGGGAGACGGAGAGAGAGACAGGGATCAGGTTGCCTGGGATGCCCCCAAGAGACATCTCCATCCCTCTGTGGACAGAGGAGCCACCGGTGAGAGGATGGCCTCTGCCTTTGCTCAGAAGCTGTAGAAAGACAGGGCAAGGGCATCCTGAAAGGTTGCTTGTGGAGCTGTGGAATCCTCAACATTTTCCGTCTGGAGGGCCCTCTTTTTATTTCGTTAAAGCTCAAGGGGTTCAGGGAGGGAGAGGGAAAGAAGAAGGGAGCTGGCTGGGCCAACCCCTGGGGGACAAGCCCCACAGTTCAGTGGGTGGGACATCGAGCCAGGCAGAGGGCTCCTGTGTGCCAGCCTCAGTGCTGTCAGGAGATCGGGCACTGCCCCAGTGAGTGTGACGTTTCCAGGCCACTTGGAGCTCAGGCAGGACACCAGAGAACCACTGCAGGAGGTGAGCTCCGTCCTGTGCAAAGGTGCCTGTCTGCAGTGTGGGGCAGCCCTCTAGTGTACGGGTCAACTGGGTTTGTCCTGAAAATTACCGCGGTTTTTAAAAATTGAGATATGCTTCACATACCATAAAATGTGCCATTTTAAAGTGCCCTGCTTAGTGGTTTTTCGTGCACTCACAAGGTTGTGCACCCATCACCACTATCTAATTCCAGAACATTTTCATTGCCTCAAAAAGAAACCCTGTGCCCTTTAGCAATAACTCCCATCTCCCTCAGCTCCTGGCAACCACGAATCTGTTCTCTGTCTCTATAGATTTGTCTGTTCTAGACGTTTCATGTACTTGGAGTTGTGCAGTCTGTGGCCTTCTGCGTCTGGCTTATCTCACTCAGCATCATGTTTTCGAGATTTGTCCGAGTCGCAGAGTGGATCAGGGCTCCATTCCCTTTCGTTGCCAAATACTGTTCCCTGGTGGGGCTGCACCGCGTTTTGGAAGCCGCCCTGAAGCGCCCTCCCTGTCCAGGTGTGCTTGCAGAATCTAGGAAATAGCTATGTCTTTAATTCCACGATGTCAACTCCCAACCGTTTTACTCAGAGAAAACTGACCATTCATAGGTTTAAAGTGTCAAGATAGGTCTGTGTCTTTATTCCTGTCTTACCCCTAGGTTCTTCATGACATTTTTTTCCTTAAATTCCGTATATATGTGTTAGTATACAGTATTTGTCTTTCTCGTTCTGACTGGCTTCACTCTGTATGACAGACTCTAGGTCCATCCACCTCATTACAAATAGCTCAATTTCGTTTCTTTTTATGGCTGAGTAATATTCCATTGTATATATGTGCCACATCTTCTTTATCCATTCATCCGATGATGGACACTTAGTGTGTTTCCATCTCCTGCCTATTCTAAACAGGGCTGAAATGAACATATTGGTACATGACTCTTTTTTTTTTTTACATCTTTATTAGAGTATAATTGCTTAACAATGGTGTGTTAGTTTCTGCTCTATAACAAAGTGAATCAGTTATACATATACATATGTTCCCATATCTCTTCCCTGATGCGTCTCACTCCCTCCCACCCTCCCTATCCCACCCCTCCAGTCAGTCACAAAGCACTGAGCTGATCTCCCTGTGCTGTGCGGCTGCTTCCCACTAGCTATCTGCCTTACATTTGGTAGTGTATATACGTCCATGCCTCTCTCTTGCTTTGTCACAGCTTCCCCTTCCCCATATCCTTAAGTCCATTCTCTAGTAGGTCTGTGTCTTTATTCCTGTCTTACCCCTAGGTTCTTCATGACATTTTTTTTTCTTAAATTCCATATATATGTGTTAGCATACGTATTTGTCTTTGTCTTCCTGACTTCATTCTCTATGACAGACTCAAGGTCCATCCACCTCATTACAGATAATTCAATTTCGTTTCTTTTTATGGCTGAGTAATATTCCATTGTATATATGTGCCACATCTTCTTTATCTGTTCATCTGATGTTGGACACTTAGGGTGTTTCCATCTGCAGGCTATTGTAAATAGAGCTGCAGTGAACATATATGTGCCACATCCTCTTTATCTGTTCATCTGATGTTGGACACTTAGGGTGTTTCCATCTGCGGGCTATTGTAAATAGAGCTGCAGTGAACATTGGTACATGACTCTTTTTGAATTATGGTTTTCTTAGGGTATATGCCCAGTAGTGGGATTGCTGGGTCATATGGTAGTTCTATTTGTAGTTTTTTAAGGAACCTCCATAGTGTTCTCCATAGTGGCTGTACCAATTCACATTCCAACCAGCAGTGCAAGAGTGTTCCCTTTTCTCTGCACCCTCTCCAGCATTTATTGTTTCTAGATTTTTTGATGATGGCCATTCTGACTGGTGTGAGATGATATCTCATCATAGTTTTGATGTGCATTTCTCTAATGATTAATGATGTTGAGCATTCTTTCATGTGTTTTTTGGCAGTCTGTATGTCTTCTTTGGAGAAATGTCTAGGTAGGTCTTCTGCCCATTTTTGGATTGGGTTGTTTGTTGTTTTGTTATTGAGCTGCATGAGCTGCTTATAAATTTTGGAGATTAATCATTTGTCAGTTGCTTCATTTGCAAATATTTTCTCCCATTCTGAGGGTTGTCTTTTGGTCTTGTTTATGGTTTCCTTTGCTGTGCAAAAGCTTTGAAGTTTCTTTAAGTCCCATTTGCTTATGTTTGTTTTTATTTCCATTTCTCTAGGAGGTGGGTCAAAAAGGATCTTGCAGTGATTTACGTCATAGAGTGTCCTGCCTATGTTTTCCTCTAAGAGTTTGATAGTTTCTGACCTTACATTTAGGTCTTTAATCCATTTTGAGCTTATTTTTGTGTATGGTGTTAGGGAGTGATCTAATCTCATACTTTTACAGGTACATGACTCTTTCTGAATTATGGTTTTCTCAGGGTATATGCCCAGTAGTGGGATTGCTCGGTCCTATGGTAGTTCTATATGTAGTTTTTTAAGGAACCTCCCCAGTGTTCTCCATAGTGGCTGTGCCAATTCACATTCCCACCAGCAGTGCAAGAGTGTTCCCTTTTCTCCACACCCTCTCCAGCATTTATTGTTTCTAGATTTTTTCATGATGGCCATTCTGACTGGTGTGAGATGATATCTCATTGTAGTTTTGATTTGCATTTCTCTAATGATTAATGATGTTGAACATTCTTTTATGTGTTTGTTGGCAGTCTGTATATATTCTTTGGAGAAATGTCTATGTAGGTCTTCTGCCCATTTTTGGATTGGGTTGTTTGTTTTTTTGTTACTGAGCTGCATGAGCTGCTTATAAATTTTGGAGATTAATCCTTTGTCAGTTGCTTCATTTGCAAATATTTTCTCCCATTCTGAGGGTTGTCTTTTGGTCTTGTTTATGGTTTTCTTTGCTGTGCAAAAGCTTTGAAGTTCCATTAGGTCCTATTTATTTTTGTTTTTATTTCCATTACGCTATGAGGTGGGTCAAAAAGGATCTTGCTGTGATTTATGTCATAGAGTGTTCTGCCTATGTTTTCCTCTAAGAGTGTGATAGTTTCTGGCCTTACATTTAGGTCTTTAATCCATTTTGAGCTTATTTTTGTATATGATGTTAGGGAGTGACCTAATCTCATATTTTTAGATGTACCTGTGCAGTTTTCCCAGCACCACTTACTGAAGAGGCTGTCCTTTCTCCACTGTCATTCCTGCCTCCTTTATAAAAGATAAGGTGACCATATGTGCGTGGGTTTATCTCTGGGCTTTCTATTCTGTTCCATTTATCTATTTTTCTGTTTTTCTGCCAGTACCATACTGTCTTGATTACTGTAGCTTTGTAGTATAGTCTGAAGTCAGGGAGCCTGATTCCTCCAGCTCCGTTTTTCATTCTCAAGACTGCTTTGGCTATTCGGGGTCTTTTGTGTTTCCATACAAATTGTGAAATGTTTTGTTCTAGTTCTGTGAAAAATGCCAGTGGTAGTTTGATAGGGATTGCATTGAATCTATAGATTTCTTTGGGTAGTAGAGTCATTTTCACAATGTTGATTCTTCCAATCCAAGAACATGGTATATCTCTCCATCTATTTGTATCATCTTTAATTTCTTTCATCAATGTTATAATTTTCTGCATACAGGTCTTTTGTCTCCGTAGGTAGGTTTATTCCTAGGTATTTTATTCTTTTTGTTGCAGTGGTAAGTGGGAGTGTTTTCTTGATTTCACCTTCAGATTTTTCATCATTAGTGTATAGGAATGCCAGATATCTCTATGCATTAAATTTTGTGTTCTGCTACTTTACCAAATTCATTGATTAGCTCTAGTAGTTTTCTGGTAGCATCTTTAGGATTCTCTATGTATAGTATCATGTCATCTGCAAACAGTGACAGCTTTACTGCTTATTTTCTGATTTGGATTCCTTTTATTTCCTTTTCTTCTCTGATTGCTGTGGCTAAAACTTCCAAAACTATGTTGAATAAGAGTGGTGAGATTGGGCAGCCTTGTCTTGTTCCTGATCTTAGTGGAAATGCTTTGGGTTTTTTGCCGTTGAGGACGTCGTTGGCTGTGGGTTTGTCATATATGGCCTTTATTATGTTGAGGAAAGTTCCCTCTATGCCTACTTTCTGGTGGGTTTTTATCATAAATGGGTGTTGAATTTTGTCGAAAGTTTTCTCTGCATCTATTGAGATGACCATATGCTTTTTCTCCTTCAGTTTGTTAATATGGTGTATCACGTTGATTGATTTGCTTATATTGAAGAATCCTTGCATTCCTGGAATAAATCCCACTTGATCATGGTGTATGATCCTTTTAATGTGCTGTTGCATTCTCTTTGCTAGTATTTTGTTGAGGATTTTTGCATCTATGTTCATCAGTGATATAGGCCTGTAGTTTTCTTTCTTTGTGACATCTTTGTCTGCTTTTGGTATCGGTGATGGTGGCCTCATAGAATGGTATTGAGAGTGTTCCTCCCTCTGCTATATTTTGGAAGAGTTTGAGAAGGATAGGTGTTAGCTCTTCTCTAAATGTTTGAAAGAATTCGCCTGTGAAGCCATCTGGTCCTGGGCTTTTGTTTGTTGGAAGATTTTTAATCACAGTTTCTATTTCAGTGCTTGTGATTGGGCTCTTCATATTATCTATTTCTTCCTGATTCAGTCTTGGCAGGTTGTGCCTTTCTAAGAATTTGTCCACTTCTTCTAGTTGTCCATTTTATTGGCATAGAGTTGCTTGTAGTAATCTCTCATGATCTTTTGTATTTCTGCAGTGTCAGTTGTTACTTCCCCTTTTTCATTTCTAATTCTATTTATTTGAGTCTTCTCCCTTTTTTTCTTGATGAGTCTGGCTAATGGTTTATCAATTTTGTTTATCTTCTCAAAGAACCAGCTTTTAGTTTTAATGATCTCTGCTATTGTTTCCTTCATTTCTTTTTCATTTATTTTTGATCTGATCTTTATTATTTCTTTCCTTCTGCTAACTTTGGGGGTTTTTTTTGTTCTTCTTTCTCTAATTGCTTTAGGTGCATGGTTAGGTTGTTACTCGAGACGTTTCCTGTTTCTTAAGGTAGGATTGTATTGCTACAAACTTCCTTCCTAGAACTGCCCTTGCTGCATCCCATAGGTTTTGAGTCATCGTGTCTCCATTGTCATTTGTTTCTCGGTATTTTTTATTTCCTCTTTGATTTCTTCAGTTATGACTTCGTCATTAAGTAGTGTATTGTTTAGCCTCCATGTGTTTGTATTTTTTACAGATCTTTTCCTGTAATTGATATCTAGTTTCATAGCGTTGTGGTCGGAAAAGATGCTTGAGACAATTTCAATTTTCTTGCCATTCGATTTTTAACTGGCAGAATGGCAGTGTCACAGGGGCTACTGTAAGGCACAGTAAACCATTTCTTAATGTAAGCTGATATCAAAAGTTCTGTTTCTTCTGTGGCTTCCCGCCTCGATAGGTATTGACTGATATTGGACAGGGGTATATTTTGGTCTGTGGTAATTTTAATGGCTGCTGCAGAATGTATTTTCCCTATGTCAGTAGGATCAAGTGACCCCAATTCTTCAGGTACTAAGCCTGGCAGTTTCTTGTTCAGCATCACTCTCAGTCACAAACATTATATGATGAAGAAATCTGAGTAATCTTTTAGGGCTAAAACCATTTCTCCCTTAACAGTAAAAGAAATATGAGCATCATAAGTTCCTAATAAATCTATACCTTTCAGGTTCATAGGGGTATATTCTACTAGGAAAAAGGAGTTCCTTTGTTTAAGTTCTCCTAGTTATAATTCTAAAGGTAATGATCTGAGCGTCTTAATATTTGCATTAGAAACCCCTACCATCTGTACTGAGGTGTTAGAGAGAGAGAGCCTTTAATTTTGATAGGGTTCAAAATGTAAAAGGTAGCTCCTGTATCTATTACTGCTTTAATTGTTTTCTTCTCATATAATCATTTCTATTTCTTCCAGGGTGTTAGAGAGGAGAAGGGGAAAGACTCCCCATGTTCCCTCAGATCAGCCTTACTCTTGTTTAACTTGAAATTACAGTCTGTATCTGGTTTCCCTTCTAGGTCTCTCTTTTCTTGTCTTGCAGTTTCCCCAGTAATGACCCAGTGTTTTTCAGTAAAAGCAAATTTCAGAATTTACCAGTCGCGGATTGAATAGGGTTGGGTTAACTTTAGACTGACATTGATTATTTAATTGTTGCAACTGAATGTTCATAATTTTTATAGAGGCATCTTTTTCTTTTTAGTACTTTTGAAAAGTTGGTCAGCCAGCATGACAAGGGCATTTGTATGTGATACAGACAAATCATGTCTAAATGATTAACATGCCTAAATCGTGTCGTTTAGAGCAGCCGATTCCTCATCCAGACCTTCTAAAAAGATGGAGTTAAGCAAAGAATCATCTTGGTGGTTAAAGAATGATTCGGGTGTCATGCTGTAATATTGTTTAAAAGTTTCCTTGAACCTCTCATAGTGATCCAGGATTGATTCATCTCGTGTTTGTTTACTTGCTGAATCTTTGACCAGTCGGCAGTTTTTGGAAAAAGCTCTGTGATAATTCTGAGTAATTTATGAACTAACTCCTTGCATTCACCTTGAGCCTGTAGGTTGTATAAATCAAAATTTGTTAAGGGGTCTCTCCATCCTGCTTTCTCTACTTATTCCTTTGTTTGACTTTTAGAAACTAATAGCTGTATTACTTGATATAAATTGGAAAACCTGAGCTCATAGGTTTGGACGATTAGCTCAAATTCCTTAGCAAATCCCAATGGATCTTGACTACATTCGAGAAAGTCCTTAGCTAAACTAAGTTCTGCTCGGGTCCAGGATGTGTACGTAAGCGCAGAGTACAGTTCACCTCTTCCTGTAATAGGTTTCTCCTTCAAGGGAGCTATGAGTACTTCTGATCTTATGTCTTCCTTTCCCGGGGAGGGGGAAGCAGCAGGAGAATGGGTTGGTGGAAGAGAGAGAGAGCGCGTCTGGGTTAGGCAGTTTGGATAAAGGAGGATATAAAGAAGGAACGGAGTGAGAGACAAGGTTAACGCTAGTGGCTTTTAAAAATTCTAGTATCATTTTGAGCAACCTTTTGTTGATTTTTTGCGAAGAAGTTACTTTATCATTTCCCCTTTTAGAAGCTTCTAAATACCAATTGAAATAAGCATTCCATTTCTGTTTGATCTTTTTCTAGCTGCATATGCAAAAAAAAATCCCCCAGTTTTCACATGTCAAAACAGACCCAATTTGGCCATTTAAGGTTGAGATCTCTTAGTGTAATTGCCCTAATTCGGTTGGTGCTTGTAAGTGTGAGCTCCATACGTATTGCACGTGAATCTGGCTAGAGTGTTAGCGTGGAGGCTGGCTTTCTGACACTCCATGTTTCTCTGTTTGAGAGTATCTGTTTCCCATTTTAAAGTTGAATTTGTTGGGGATAAAATTTTCTAGTGAAATTGTGGGGTGGGCCAGTGTGCTGCTTGTGAGTCTAACTCCTCCGGGATTTTGCCCTAAAGTCGTTTTAGCTCCTTTTACGTGTCTTGGGTTTTCCCTCTGGTAGTGTAAAACCACCACAATGCTCAGAACTTATCCGTGCTCCCAGCAGAGCAAGCTTTCGTTAAAATGAGTGGGTTTCCGCATAGGGATGGTTGCACAGTACAAGGACTTGCCTCCACCACTGCTGCAAGTTAATTATAGAAAACCGGACATCTCAAGTGAATGAATGCAGCACTTTTCTACATAGGGGAAGATACAAGAGTCTGGGCTCACTGAAAGCATTCCTTTGATATGCACCTTAGCTATCTAGGGTCAGAATCATGTTCTTTCCCATCCTGAGTCCCCTCTGGGTGCACCATCGGGGGCGGCTGTAGTGGCTGAGGGCTTGATGGTGGGCTTCCTGTTTTTATCTTGAGTTCCCTCAGGGCTCAGCACTGGGGGCAGCTGTAGTGGCTGATGGCTGTTGTTCACTGATATGGCAGGTGGCATCCTTAGTCCACAGCTTCATAAGTATTTTTAAAAAGTTAGGTATTTCCTTTGAAGTCCTATTTGTTTATTATTTAGTTGCATTTTGGTTTCTTTTGTTGTTTATTTGGGATCCAGTTAACAATCAAGTGTTCCATTTACTTAACATAATATAATTTCTTTTCTGATTTTTTTGAGAATACGTTATAGATATCATACCCTTTTCCAGTCAAATTCTTCAGTGTATTTTCCTAAAAACAATGATTCTGCCTCATTACCATAGTAATCAAAATCAGAAAATTAACTAATTAGTACTATTTTCAAATCTATAGACATATTTAAATTTAACCAATTGAAACACAAATGTGGTTTAAAGAAAAAGAAAAAAAATTTTGTCAAGGTTCCAATAAAGGTTTATGCTTTGCTTTTACCTCTCAAGTCCCTTTATCTTCATTATTCTGGAACATTTTTGTCTTTTATGACCTTAACATGTTTGACAAATTCAGGCCCATTATTTTGTGGGATGTCCCTCCATGTGGCTTTGTCTGATTTTTCCTCATTAGATTCAGGTTTGTGTTTTTGGCAGAAATATCTAGAAGTGACGTTGAGTCATATGTATACTATCAGGAGACACATGTTGTGAATTTGCTATACTGCTAAAGAAGTCAGCTTTATTTATGTTGTTAAAATGACGTCTGTCAACGTTTCTCCACAATAAAATTAATATTTTTCCCTTGTAGTTAATAAGTGTCTTGGGGGGAGATCGTCCCCCTTAATTTTTAAAAGTAAATTTTTTGTTATAAGTTTGGAATCACAGCTTTGTTTTCCTGTCCTCTGTATCATAATCCAACACTGTCATTTATTTTGATGCTAGTTTTATGCTTTTAAAAGAAAACATGAAGTTGTGAGTTTCAGTCTTCGCTAAAAATCCTGAAGCAGTCCTAGGAAACCATGTCCCTAGAGAGCAAACAGTTTATAGATCTAAAAATCAAAATATCAGTCAATTTTAGTCCTATTTGATTTATGTGAATGGATCCATAGTACAAGTGTCTGATTTTAAGTTTTTTTTACATTACTTTATTGTAAACTCCTAGATTTAATCATGCCATTCTCTTTTCACAGCCAGTTCTTTAGCCTAGGTCTGAGGTCCTCAACCTGATAATCATATGCCAAACAAAGTATACGGATTTTTTTCTTGGGGAGAGGATCCATAGGCTTCAGTATATCTTTAACAGATCATTATGGGAAATTTTTGCATAAATTGCCTTTATATTCCACCCACATTAGTTTATTTTTCATTTCAGCCTCAGATTGATTCCCTTAAACATCTTTCCCTTAGGTCATCACTTTGCTTAGGATACTGTATCTTTTTTCTGACTCATCAGTGCAAACCTAGGTACTTTATCCTAACTTGCAGACCTGCTATTAGCTAAATAGATCTGATAGGCTTTTTATGGCTTCCCCCAACCCCCTAGTCTTTTTGGTGCCACTTTAAAATTTTCTCCTGAATTTTTACATTTGCTTTGTGCCCACTCTATGCCATTTCAGACTGCGTTCTTTTTCCTTTTATGTCGCACATTACTCAGATTTTCTTCTTGATGATTTTCCGGTAGTAATTCATCCTGAATTCCGTGAGTATTTACATATTACAGTCAATACTACACTGTTGCATATTGTTTTCATGTTTCTTTGGAATTCTTCAGGTATTTAATGCGTGTAACTGATCTGCTCAATGGATGATACATTTATTGATAGCAGGGACAATATATAGTTTTCTTTAATTTTTGTAGATACCAGTACCTACTCTCCATATCTATTCTTTCCTCAAGTATTTATTGAACACCTGTTATGTACCACCGATTGCACATGCAACAGCACAGAAAAGAAACAGCCCTGCTTTCAAGAGCATGCATGCAAGAGACCAAACAAATCAGTAAAGTATAATACTGATTCTTTTGAGCTTTTAAAGCTTTATTAAGTTTTTTATTGTGGCAAATATATAACATAAAATTTACCTATTTAACCCTTTCAGGTGTATAATTTAGTGGCATTAAGTACGTTCATAATGTTGTACAGTCATTGCCATTACATTTCCAGAACTTCTCCGTCATCTCAAACTGAAACTCTGTACCCATTGAATAGTAACTCCCAGTTCTTCCCAAACCAGGTCTTAGTAAACACTGTTCCACTTTCTGTTTCTATGAGATTGCCTAGTTTGGCTACCTGCTATAAATGCGGTCATACAATATTTATAATTTTGTGTCTGAATTATTTCACTTAGCATATGTCTTCAGCGTTCATCCATGTTGGTTGCATCAGAATTTCCTTTCTTTTTAAGGCTGAACAATATTCCTCTGTACATATGTGACACGTTTTGTTTATACATTCATCTGTCGATGTACACTTGAGTTGCATCCATCTTTTGGCTATGATGAATAATGTTGCTAGAAAATTGTTATACAAATATCTGTTTCAGTCCCTGCTTTCATTTCTTTTGGGTATATACCTAGAGATAAAAATGGGTCATCATATGGTAATTCAACAGTAAATGTTTTAAGAATCCATCATATTTTCTTCTACAGTGGCTGCACAATTTTGCATTCCTGTGAGCAGTGCACTTGAAGTTCCATTTTCTCCCAGTCTTTGCCAAAACTTGTTATTTTCTGCTTCTTTCACAATAATTATCCTAATGGATGTAAAGTAGTATTCGTTGTGGATTTGCTTTTTATTTCCCTAGCGATTCATAGTGTGATCATATTTTCATGTAGCTTAATGGCTATTTGTATATCTTCTTTAAGTTCTTTGCCAGTTTTAAAATCAGATTTGTTTGTTTTTGACTCGTAGGAGTTCTTCAGATACTTTGGATATTAATTCTTTACTGGATACCTGATTTGGGTATATTTTCTCCCATTCAGTGGGTTGTCTTTGAGGTCTGTTGATTGTGCCCTTTTTACTTTTGTGGCCTGTGCTTTTGGTGTCATATCTAGAACATCATTGCCAAATTGTGGCAAGTTTTCCTCCTCTCTACTAAGACGGAAATTAATGGCTATAAACTCTTACCTTACAAAGGAAGAAATATCTCAAATCAACAAACCAAAACCTTACAACTTAAAAAACTAGAAAACAGGAGCAAATAAATGACAACTAACACAAGGAAGGAAATAATGATTAAACCAGACATAAATAAAATAGAAATCAACCCTGCTGACAGCCCTCCTGACCTAGGACTTGAGTTCCATAATTGTGAAAAAATACTTTTCTGTTGTTCAATCTCCCTAGTCTGTGGTATTTTTTTAATAGATCTTTATTGGAGTATAATTGCTTTACATTGTTGTGTTAGCTTCTGCTGTATAACAAAGTGAATCAGCTATATGTGTGCATACATCCGCATATCCCCTCCCTCTTGCGTCTCCCTCCCACCCTTTCTACTCCACCCTTCTAGGTGGTCACAAAGCAGGGAGCTGATCTCCCTGTGCTATGCGACTGCTTCCCACTAGCTATCTGTTTTGCATTTGGTAGTGTATATATAAGTCCACGCCTCTCTCTCACTTTGTCCCAGCTTACCCTTCCCCCTCCCCATGTCCTCAAGTCCATCCTCTGCGTCTGCGTCTTTATTCCTGTCCTGCCCCTAGGTTCTTCAGAGCCTTTTTTTTTAGATTCCATATATATGTGTTAGCATACGGGTATTTCTTTCTCTCTTTCTGACTTACTTTACTTTGTATGACAGACTCTAGGTCCATCCACCTCACTACAAGTAACTCAGTTTCGTTTCTTTTTATGGCTGAGGAATATTCCACTGTACATATGTGCCACGCCTGCTTTATCCATTCGTCTGTCAATGGATACTTGGGCAGGGAATCCTTTACTCACAGGAGGGAGCAACAGGGGCTGGGGCCCGGGTGGCCACGTTTGCGAGGCCTGCAGCTCCTCTCCCCACACAGTGAGGTGTCCCGGTCGCACTGCCCCGGGCAGCCCAGGGTCAGGCGGGGCAGTCCCGCCCCATCAGGCTGCGGCCCTGTGGGGCCTGATGCTTCATCACGCGGCTGGAGGTGCCTGATCGAAGGCCATCCTTCCTTATCCTAGACTCCTGCCGAACCCCTGTGGAGCAGCCTCCCGCCTGCTTGCTGAGGAGGACGGGGCGGTGAAGGAGGAAGCCCTTCACCTCCCCAGAGACAGGCCTCCAGCCCCTGCACTGTGCTTTGTGCCCAGCACAAAGGCACACACACTGACCGGCGATGCTTCTAGAGGCCTCTGTTTTTATATATGTTTGTGATGACTGGGAGGCACGTAAGTGCAGTGCTGCAACATTTCCTGCTATCTGGGGTTCACTGGCATGGAAAGTAAGGCCGTGAAGGCCAGGACTTCGCTTTCACACAGATACATGTTGATCCTGAAATGAAAACTTGCCGCCAAATGAAATACGTAACGTCTCGGCTCCCGTGAAGTCGGCATTATTTATTTTTCTTTTTAAAGACAGGCCTTTTCCCTTGACGGGCAGGGTGGGTGTTAGTGGTGTGGTCTTGTCCTCCTGCCAGGAACGAGGCTCTTATCTGGAACGCCACTCTTCCCAGCTCTTGCCAAAGCTAGAAACACAGCAAATGAGAATGACTGATAAAAAGTGAAAAGCGCTGAGGAGAGTGCGGGTTTTCATGAGCGTCACACCGTACCAAGTGGCAGTTGGCATTGATAGGACCGAAGTTGCTCGATTAGCCTGGAAAACCTCAGCTGGTTCGGTTGATGGACCTGAAGCAGGGGTGGGGCCGGGGGTTGGTCTGCTTATTTGGTTTGTCTTTGTTTGGCCTGAAACTCTTGTGTGGGGTTTTCTTGTACGCGAAACCCAAAGTCTTGGTAAAAGCTCTAAACGTCATAACTGTTTGAGTACCTGCACGAGAACCAAAATAATCCAGTTCAGAGTACACAGAGAATGAATGTTGAACTCTTGAGGAAGTGTTTCTGAACCTCCATCTTTTTGGTGTAGCTTTATCGTAGTGACAGCGACAGTTCAATGCTGGCCCGCAAGTCCCCCCTTGTCCGAAACACTTTGGAAAGACGAACCCTTCGCTATAAGCAGGTATGTGCCACGTAGACTAATCTGCCGTCTGTATGTACGCTGGGAGTTATTTCCACAAACCTGAAGGGGTAATATTTTAGGTAAGATTAATTGAAAGGTAATATGTTTATTTCCTTGTTTACTTAGATATAATTTTTAAAAGTGTATATAATGTCAATGTTACCAGTATTTGTTAATTTCCTAAGATAACGTCGTAATCTAAGATAATACATGATCTTTACATTTTAAAATATAATAAATTAATAAACAGCCATTCTGTATAAGAGATTCTTCTTTCTTTTTTGACAAGGGAGTATATACAGTTTAGAAAATTTGGGTCTTTCACCGTGGCGCATTCTCCTACATAGGACTGTTCTACAGTTTTCCTTTATATACACCGGATTTTTTCTCCACGTCACGCCAGTGTACACAGTTTTGCTCCTTTTAATTTGTAAGGTAGTGGTTCCCTGACTTTCCCGGGCAAGAATTCTTTGAAAGAAAAAGAAATTCCCAGATCTCCTTGTGGTGGTTGTATTTAGAGTAGCCGCTGACTGAGAGTGATAAGAAAATACATAACTCAGCAACGAAAGTATTTCTCAGCAGCCATGCTGTTGGCATTTTGGCCTAGGTCTGTCTTTGTTGGGGGCTGTCCTGTGCACTGTGGGCCGTTGAGCTGCATCCCTGGCCTTGACCCACTAGTTGCCGGTATCACCCCCTCCCCCAGTTGTGACGACCAAAAATGTCCCCGGAGGGCCCAAGTCACCCGTGGTTGGGAACCAGTGAGCTCTACTATGAATTCAGGAGAGCTTTTAAATGAGTTTGTGTTTATTAAGTCACTTAGATTTGCATTTAACTTCTGTATATGTGCAAAATAGTGTTATGGGTGTGTAAAACGCATAGTTATTCAGTCCTCCCAACAACGCTGATAGGCTCGTGGATTTGTGATTTTGTTGCACTAACTGCCTTCCCCAGCGTTGTTAGCCGTGGCGTGGGAAGTACTGCTCTCAGCTCCGTGTACAAAATTCTATTGTCGTCTTAGAGCTTTCTTGAAAACAGGAGACTTGCTTACTTCAGGCGTGTGTGGGGAGGAGCGTTTTTTGTTGTTGTTGTTGTTGATGTTCGGCCTCGCTGCGCGGCTTGCAGTTGTAGTTCTCTGACCAGGGATTGAATTTGCAGCCCAGCATTGGAAGCGGGGAGTCCTAACCATCGGACTACCAGGGAATTCCCTGGGGAGGAACGTTTTTGACAGCTTGTGTGTGTTTAACCAGAAAGCCCTCAACGTGGTTTATAACGTGCTTTTTTCCCGTTATACAGTAGGCCATTAAGATTTTGCCATGTCGGTCTATTTTTCATCTTTCTACAGTAGCTGCGTTTTCTGCGGGCCTTATAATGTATTTGATCACTTTTCTCTTGTCAGGTATTTAGAATTTTTCTGTCATAAAGCTTTTGCACATCATCAGCTGTGCCTTTCAGGTGCAAGTCACATGAAATTTCAGAACCAAAGAAAACACAACATTTTGTGGCTCTTGCTTATATTGTCAAGTAGCACTTGAGAAAGATGACGCCCTCCTGCCCCGTGTGAGAGGGTCTGTTTCTCTGCGCTTTAGCCAAAGCCTAGGTCGTCATTACAGCGGACAGCTTGCTGTCACTGGCTCGCTACCGGAGTGGAGGTTTGAACCCGTGTGGCCCACATCCGTGTTGTGTTGGCGTCGGGCCACGCTGCGGCTGTCTCTCTCCAGTGGGGTCGGTCACTCGGGGAAGAAGCTGCGGGAAGGGCGCGGGCGGGGTGGGCGCGCTCACGGCCGCGGTCTCGCAGCCCTGCAGGTCCTCCGTGGCGGCGCTGGCGGCGCGCACGTCCCTGGACCTGGAGCTGGACCTCCAGGCGTCGCGGACGCGGCAGCGGCAGCTGACCGAGGCGCTGTGCGACCTGCGCGAGCTGCGCCAGCGCCTGGAGGACGCCCAGCTCCGCGGCCACGTCGAGCCCCCGGCCTGGCTGCTGCGCGACGAGCGCTTCCGGAGCCTGCTGCGGGAGGCCGAGAGGCAGGTGAAGCCCCGGCCCGCCAACGCGGGGAGGGGGCAGGCGGCCGGGCCTTTCTCGCCTCCCGGTGCCCGGAGCTGGCAGGGGCTTCCATCGCTCTTCCTTAAAACTGGAAGCAAACCCGTCTGGTTCACCCCGCGTTGCTGTTCCAGACGAGACAGACCAAACTTGACTTCCATTCAAGAACAGGCAGCTGAGAAGACGCTGAAGAAGGCCTCCAAAGGGGTGTGCCAGCTGCGCGGGCGGAACCTCAAAGAGCCCATCCAGCTGGGTGCAGGCGTTCAGGTGGGGAGAAGCCCAGGCCTCACTCTCGCGCTTGATTTTTACTGTCATACCTTTGTCATTATGAAGAGTAAAGTAAGTATTGAGAGAGACCCACAAGGAAGTCGAGAACAAAGCTGGAATCCCCACTGCTGTTAGCATTGTGCGATTTTTCTCCTGATTTATTTTCTGTGGAGCTTTAATTAAGGCCAGGTATGATCATTTTTGTTTAATTTTGCATTCAGCTTATTAAGAATTAACATACCACATGTTACTACCTAACCTGTTTTTTTTTCATGACTGATTTCATCTAATAAACATAATTCACTTACCGGCTCTTGTAACATCTTTTTATGTTTATGATCATAAATAACAGCAATTTACATATGTACAGTATGTGTTATCTTTGCTTTTTAAAATTTAGAGTGAAGCATACTCTATATTCAGGAAAATGTTCTTTTCTTACGAGTATAGTTTAGTGAGTTCTCATAAACTGAACATGACAGAAATCAAAACATTATCAGCATTTCCAGATTACTCTGCAAATTTCCTTAAACACTGTGTTGAATTCTAATGACATAAATTAGTTTTGCATGGTTTTGTTCTTTTATACAGCCGCAGTTAACACAGTTCTATCCATACTACTTTGTGCCTGACTTTTAGCTTTGTTTTTTTCTATACCTGTAATTTTTATGTCCTTATCATAAAATAACACAAGATATTATAACCACTTCCTTCAGTTTTGATTTAGAATTCATCTATTGATATATTTTTAAAATGTATTCATTTGTTGATAGAACAAGAGTTAACACTATGTAGCAGGCACTCTTCCAGCCACTGGAGATAAATCCCTGCCCTCCTAGGAGTATCATAACTTCTATTAAAATTTTGAAAATTTGTATACGAACATATATTATGGAAATTCAAATTCTGATTGTTCTTTGAACAAGGAAAGCCATCATTGATATGAGAGCTTCCTGCCAGCTTTCCGTGTCTGCATATCACCTTCTAACATAATTTTTTCCATGCCCACCCAGGGAGAAGATAACATTTTTCACGAGACCACGGGCTAACATACCCCTGCTGCCGGTTGATGATGTTTGCTGGAGTATTTATCTGCCTATTTTATTTCTGCGAAGTTCTAAAATTGTCTAGCTAAAATTGTCTTTCAAATATTTGTGCAAAGTTATTAATATACAATTTTTTTTTCGAAAGTCTATAAATATGTATTTTTTGATAGTGACAGGAGCAGGGCTTGGCTTTTCCTTGTTGTTAAATTAACATCTCAAACAGGTTATTTTATAAAAGAGTAGCTGTTGTGTGAAGATTCGACAGTTTCCATGCTGTTTTCTTTGACTTGAAGGGTGGAAGACAGAAACTCACCAAATTCACTCTATTGTCATTTATTCATGGTTCTTTTCTTCCTCCTTGAAGGAGAATACTGACTTTAAGATGTATTTTAAGACTGAAACTTGGTTCTTCAGTATTTGCCATGTGGTAGAATGGATCTTTAGGGCCGGTTTTGTGTTCTGACATCGGAAATGCAAACACTATGTGCTGAACTCGTCACTCGTCCCGTTTTTCCTGTGTGCATTTATCATGTATAGTGTACACTTTCGCACCCTTTATGTTCTGTTAAGATGCCACCTTAGGGGCTCAGTCCTAAGTCAGTGCGGGGTGCGCTTTGCGGAGCTTGGTCTCCCGCGCGGGCTGGGCACCCATAGCCCCTGGTTTCTGTGCACCTTTCCGTGCCCACCCCGGGTCTGAGGCTGGTCACGGAGCCCCCAGCAGGCACACAGCCCACCCTCACCCGGCCTCGGCAGCCCCGCCTGCCTTTCCAGTCCGCCCCATCTGATCCTGACCGACAAGGAGGGCAGTGGTGGAGCTTCTGCTCTGCTGCTCTGCCCTGCAGGAAGTGAAAATAGAAGAAGGAAGGTGTGTTTTCACTGAGTCACTGGATCCGCTGATGGATAGAGCAGTCACGACATGGACACGATAACCTTTGAAGGCGCTTTCTT
Source organism: Grampus griseus (assembly GCF_964374135.1). NCBI lineage: Eukaryota > Metazoa > Chordata > Mammalia > Artiodactyla > Delphinidae > Grampus > Grampus griseus. Next base: position 12,798,399 of record NC_139016.1, on the reverse strand, counting down.
GAGGAAGCCAGCTTCCGTGGGAACTACAGTTACCAGGCGAGTCACTCACAGGAGAACGGGTGCTTTCGCTCAGAAGGCCCCTGCCCATGCTGGAATCTTGCCAACATTTCTTAAGAAATCTTAGAACTAGCTCATGAGGAAAAATATTTTTATTCAATAAAAGGGTACAACTATTCTTTGAATTGCCAAGTGATATAAATATTTTGCCTAATATATACTTCTTATATTTAAAAGGCACTCTTCTTCATGAAGCTTTGGATGAGTAAACAAGATCAGTCACAAAATGTGAAAGAAAGAAAGACAGAAAGAACATACAACTCTTCCTGTAGCTTTCTTCTCCCTCTTTTCCGTTGAAAATATGGACAGTAGTTTGTAAGGAGTACTAAGACTGAAAACTTTATGCTATTCACAGTTGTCATCTGTTGCTTTGTGTTTCTAATCTTTGTTTTGATTTTTTTTCCCTCGTCAATTTCTTAGTGTATATACTGGCAGTGGAAGTAGAGACTCACAAAACATTCCTTAGTAGAATTAGCAGCCAAGCAGACAGCATGGGTAAGCAAGTGAGGACAGTTAGGCCCTCTCTAACTTCCCTGAGCTATTTGAAACTTTAAAATCAAACAAAGAACTGTCTACCACGGGACTCTAGAGGATGCAAATGGCAAGTTATTTATATCTGAGGTACAGTCTCCATTCATGTGGGGAGGCTTGCAGAATGCATTTTCTCTGTGCTTCTTCTTAGCAGCTGTGCCAGCATAGAAATGCCCCAGACAGGTGCTTTTGAATAACACTGAATGACATACCCCTCTCCACCCTCTATCCCCAGCTCAAACAGATTTCCATTTGGAAGTGTTTCCCTGATAGAGAGCTGGGGGATTTTTGTTGTTTTAAATCCCATCTTAGCCAAATGCAGCTTCTATGGCCGTGCAGTGGCCTCTTACATTTGCCACTTCTCTGTTTTACTTCTCCATGCTCTGCCTTGCATGTGATTGCTTTTATAAGATCATAGTAAGGAAGTAAAATCGAGACCAATGAAGAAAAGTTCTGTGCTGCCTGTGGAGGACCCCTTTTTGAGTGTTCATTGTTCATGCTGGAAAAGACAAATGGTCTGTGTTAGAGGCTGTGGTGGAGCAGATGGTGGGCTTGATTTTGCAACTTCTGATCAATTAAGACTGTCAGGAGCATACCCCACATGAACGAAAAGTTAAGTCCTGTTGCCTTATGTTTATCTTTGTATATCCTTAAGTTTTGTGTCCCCATGATGAAGTGATATAAAATACTATATCTTCCTCAATTAAAATTTACAACTCAGTCATTCGTATGTTTTTTCATGTATTCATTCCTTTATTAATAAAACATATTTACTGAACACCTGCTACTTACCTGGCACTATTGTAGGCCCTAGAATAAATTCCTGACGTCGTGGGAGCATCATAAACTGTATGACATAATATGGTTATATGTTTCCTTTGTCATTAAGGAAACTGCCCTATTTTATTGGCAGTCTTACTCAGGGTAGTCAGAGGTAGACTGCAAATGTTGATATCCCTTTTCAAGAAACTGTCAAAATGCTGCCACCAGCTTCTTTTAAAACAGAGCTACAAGTAAACTAATTTTTTCTTCCTATGATCACTGAGTTGTCAAACTTTGGTTGAAAACTCCTTAAATAAATATTCTTCTGTTGTGGGATAAGTAATAATCAATATTCCTCTCTTTGCTTATGTCATCATTTCCTCCAATTTGTATTGTTTGAAAATATTTCTTAAAATTAGAGTTCTTAACACAGAGTGGAAATAGATTTTAAAATTCCTTTTAAGTTTTGGAGAACTATAAATGTATAAAAATAGTAAAATAAATCCCTATGGTCCTCTGACCAAATTTCAACATGGATCGGTCATGGCCAAATTTGTTTGTCTTACACTTCCATTCACTTCTCCTCATATTTCGAAGCAAATCCCACACACAATATCATTTTGTCTGTAAATATTTCAGCTGCCATCCTATAGTAATCCAGGGTTTTCCAAAAGGCTCCTCATTAAATTAAACTCATGGTTGAAAAGCTTGTTAGGAATAAAAAAAGACATTGATTTCACCTTTTCACTGATTTCTGTGTTAGGAAGAACCTTGGATGAAGACCAAAGTAACATATTTCTTATTTTAAATCAAACTATCATAGCGTTCTATTGACCTTACTTTATTTTATCTTACTTCATTATTTTTTAAATTTTATATATCCTGAATCTTTCATCCCTGTGAGATTTCCTTTGTCTCACTCTTGGGCTGCAGGCCAGAGGCCTGCAAGCCCTAGGCCTGCAAACCCTGCACTTGCCCAGCTTTAAGACCAAAGAAAGAGCCTGGGGTCAGCAAGGTAGACATCAGTGGTTTAATGGCTGGGGGCGGGGCTTACACATCTAAGCAAGGTCCTGGAGCAACACCCCATTATGTGCAGCTCACAGCAGGCAGGACTCCTGGGGTAGGGGGAAGGTTACCAGTTATAGGTGGAATTGACACCAGGTTGGCTCATTAGTTACCAGGGAAACTAGTAGAGGGGCACACCCCTCACTGCCCCTTTGTTAAGCTATCCTGGTAAAGGTGTTCTGATCTAAAGCTACAGCAATCACTAGCTGGGGCAGGGGCAGGTATGTAGGACAAAGTCAATCATGTGAGTAGGGTGTAGGCGAAGCAGGCACTGGTCCAGCAGGGGATGTACAGAGAGCAAGAGGACAGCCATCTGGGGGATCTGATCATGCAGATGGGATAATAATTAGGTGGTGGTTTCAGTTGGCTTTGCTTTTACACTTTATATCGGTTTTCTTTGCTGTGTGAGATAGTACGCGAAGTGAGGAAGTTAACTGTGGGTACAAAGGGAATCCTGCACTTGGTAACTCATATGCTTGTACCGTTCAATACCCAGGTTGTCTCATCAAGGTGAACGACACAGTACTGATTGATTTAGGGACTGGCAAGATACCCAACTTTATCAAATTGTGCCAAGGACCAGCCCCAGCTGGACAGGTTTCACCCAAAGGGGAGACGGAGTCGGCGTGGACAGAGCACAAGACACCTCAGAGGATGCAAGGATCTGACAAATTTATTTTTCGTGATTCCAAAGCATTTATACTATAAAATAATCTCACCTCCAATCTCAACAACCTCATTCCCACGCCAAAAAATCCCCCACACAAGCCACAAAACAAAAGCAATTTACATCAACAGATTACATCAGCAGGTTAAACAGGTTAAATAGTCTTCTTATCGCCTATAGTCTCTTTCATCCTCCGTGGCCAGGCACACCCCGGTCACAGTCCAGGTCAGGAATGCAGTCTGCGGTTTCTTCATCTTTCTTAGGAAAATTAGATGTTCTTATACCTGTATGTTCTGTTCAATCAGCCAGTTATTCAAAGCACAAACTCAAACACATTATTCTCTTAGCAACTATAAACATCTACAGGCTGTTTCCTTCTTCCTTTATAATCGAAACTTACCTACCCTATCTAATTTGCTATATACCCACTGCAGCATAAAACCTCCCCGCCACCATACCCAAGTGTTTCCTAACATATCTCTAACTCCCCAGGAGGGCCAAAACTCATTCAATTTGCCTCACAAATGCTCCTATTGTATTTCCCTGAACCCAACGCCCTGGCCTGGAAGTGGGGATTTCGGGTGTAGCCATTAAGGGAGCCGGAGTAATCACAATCTTTTTTGGTTTTACCCTAAGTTGGGGTCTTTCCCTAAACCCTCCATCGGAGCTGGAAATATTTCCCAACACTAATAGCAATCCCATAAAAATCACCTTAAGCAAAAGCAGGGGGGAACAAGGGGAACCACGCAGAGGAGAGCTTTGCTTCTCCATATTTGTACCTGACAGTACCAGCTTTGCTTGGCACTATGGGTCTCGTCCGTGCTGAGACTCAAAGGCACTTCCTACACGGCTCCCGGCAAAATTGGACACAGGTAAGTATTTGTTTCCTTTCTTCCCTCCCAACCTTCTCTCTCTTTCTTCCTTTTTCCTGTTGCTCCTTCTATTTTACTTGTACCCTACCTTGATTAGATAGAACTGCAATGTGGAAGTCAGAGAGATAAGTGACGGTTGCTTCTGGCAGAGATGTTCTCCTTGAGTCCCATTCTCATCCCAGTCCACACATTTAGGACGAGAAGTTGCCAGACGGTCTCTTGAACTTGACGCTAAACAGTTGTGTGACTTCCCTTTGGGCTGCATCCATCAGCCCAGTCTCTGCAGGTTAGCTATATAAACTACAGTTGGCCACGAGAGGGAAACTTTGTGTTTCGACTCTGATGACTTTAGGTGAGTTCCTTGAGGTAAAGGGCTAAAGGTGTCCGAATAACCTTAACCTAGTGTTGATGAAATGTTTCTCTGCAGAGTTGTTTCCCCTCTCCACTCCTCAGATTCCTCTGACAGAGGTTCACATCCAGTGTTAGCTGGTATCTGATGTGCTAATGAAGTACAATATTTTCCCCAACTGGTTTTAACAAAAATACCACAAAATATAGAAAGACTGAAAAAATAGGGCAAGGACAAATAACCGATGGCAGCTTATTTTCTGCCTACCTGCAAATGATTGTTAACATCTTGTTCTATTGCTTTTACATTCTTTCTTTCTTTTCCTGTGCCTGTGTTCCCTTCCCCACGTGGATCCAAGGACCAGCCAATGTTCTCACACACAGTTTTCTGTAGTGTCTCTTTGGGACTCTTTTAACCTGAGTTTTCCTCCCTGTTTTGAATTTTAAAGAGTGCAGGCTTCCTGTCTAATTCAGTACTCCACAGTCTGGGATTGTTCAAGTATTATTTCACCACAAGGACTTTGCACCTGTGCTACCTGCACTCCTGATTATTTACTACTCACCTGGAAATTGTAGACCAGAATACTTCATTGGTGTCAAAGTTCTTTTCCTTAAGTGAAAACATTGCGAGTGGATATTAGTGTTGGGGGTCACGCTTATGACACCTAAACCTGTTGCTTGATTTCAACATGACAACAAAAGAGATAACCAGACATAATGTGTCTCCCAGTGGCAGTGCACGATACCTCTCGTGAGGAATTCTTGTCAAAAAGGAGAACAGACTCAAACGTGGATGAAAAGAGAGAGGAGAGCATAAATTGGAAGAGACTAAGAAACCTAGCAGTCCGATGCAGTTGCTTGCCTTTTAGAGAGGAGTACCAGAATATTTCAGGTTCAAATGATCTGTGGCTGGGCATTTGTTTCAGAATGACCCAGTGCAGGACTGCTTAGGTAAAGATGAATCAAGGCTGGCCGTGGGTTAGAAAATGTTGAAGCTGGGGGTGCGTACATGGGGACTCGTTATTCTTATTTTCTCAACTTTTGCAATCCTTTGAAAATAATTTTTGAAGTTGAATTGTATGTCCTATTTCCAATTAAAGTAAACGTTATTTATTAAATTAAATTTCCAGTTAAAATTTAACTTTACAGATTTTCCCCCCAACTTAACTTTGTTTTACATATATCTGTATCTCTTTCTCTTGTGATGAAACTCCTGGTATTAATTAAGTTACTTAGTTTTATAAACAGTACACATAAAATAACATGAAAATTGCAAAGCCAGTTTTCCTAGGGACAAGAAATCCACTGAGTGGAGACAAAGGTGTTTTTGTAGTTCTTTTTGACCCTGGAATTATATTCCTGGTATTACTAACGTGGTATTGGTAGATTACGAGCAGTGGCAGTGTTAGATTGTCATCCTCAATACCACACCCTGATATCTGATACCACTTGCAAGTTTGTGAGTGGGAGGGTTCCCCAAACCACACCCGGATTTAATAACACTTTAGAACAACTTGCAATACCCACTGAAGGCTGTTACGCTCACGGTTACAATTTATTATAGGGAAAGGATACCGATTAAAGTCAGCCAAGGGAAGAGGTGCAGTAGGGCAGGGTCTAGGAAAGCTACACACACAAACCTTCCAATTGTCTTCTCCCAGTGAAGTCATGGATATTGCTAAGTATTCCTGGCTGTGACATGTGACAACAGACATGAAGTTTGGTCAACCAGACAGACCCACCCAAGCCTTAGTGTCCAGAGTTTTTATTGGGGCTCAGCCATGTGGCTGACCACCCCTGTGGCTGATCCTAGCCTCTGGTCCCTTCAGTGGTAGAGCTAATACCCAATGGCCCCAAGTCCCTACCATATATCACACTGTTAGACTGTCAAGTGTAGCCGGAAGCCCCCAGGTCACCAGAAACACTGTTACCAGGCTGGATGTTCTAAGAGCTAAGAGGTCACCTCTTGGGGCTGAGGAAGGCAAAGACTAGAAGTCTCTTTACTACTCAGCATTTTCTCTATGCTTGGTTAACAGCGTGCTGTTGGATAAGCTTGTTTGCTTCTGTTTGCAGTATGAGGTTGTGTTCCGCTTTTTTTTCCCTGTTCATCCACATCCTTTGAATATGTAAGACCAATTTGATTGGATCAGAAGTGAAGAAAACAGTATGGAAAAGTATATCAAAAAAGTTTCAGGACTTCTCTGATGGCACAGTGGTTAAAAATCTGCCTGCCGATGCAGGGTACACGGGTTTGATCCCTGGGCTGGGAAGATGCCACATGCCCTGGAGTAACTAAGCCCATGCGCCACAACTACTGAAGCCTGTGTGCTCTAGGGCCAATGTGTCATAACTTCTGAGCTGGTGTGCTGCAACTACTGAGGCCTGCGGGCCTAGAGCCCATTCTCCGCAACAAGAGAAGCCACTGCAACGAGAAGCCCATGCACCACAACGAAGAGTAGCCCCCGCTCGCCACAACTAGAGAAAGCCTGTGCGCAGATCCAATTAAATTTATTATTAATTTAATAAATTAAATTTATTTAATTTTAATAATAAAATAAAATTTTAAAATAGGTTTCATCTAAGGAAGTGGGTTCTTGATCCTGATCTGCCATTCTTTCAACCAAACTGTATTTCCAGTAATTTCTTTCATGATAGTAGAAACAAGTTCAAAGCTCATGCTTGACCCACTAGAAGGTTGGCATGGTGGAGACAGTCTTGGTGCTTAATTAGATATAGTGTCCAGGAATGTTGGGTGTGATATTCTTTATATGTCCTTTTATATTTGTCAGTTTTTTCAGTTTTATATGTCCTTTTATATTTGTCAGTTTTTGCAGTATCTACTTGAAGCTTGTTAGAACACACAAATTTAAAATACAGTATCTCCCTGGTAGTTCACCTCTTATAGCATCCTTTTGTTTAGCATTCATGCAGCATATCAGTTTCTTTCCAGATATTTGATATCTGTAGATCGTAGGTAAACCTGATAAACCTGACCTGTATTTTATTTTTTGATGCTGGCTTTTTGTGTGGCCCATTTAAGGTTTGAGATATATATTTATATGTGTGTATATATATATACACACACACACACACATATATGTATCACTTTTTATGGTGCTTTCTGCTTGTCCTGCCTCTTCTGTGTACAGCTATTTCCCCCACTCCCTTTCCCTTTCATAGCTTTCCTGGATTGATTATTTTGTAATGTTCCAACTTTTTAAAAAATTTTTTATATTCCTCTTTTGGTATTGTGGTAAAATACACATAAAGCATATTTATTTTAACCATTTATAAATATACAGTTCAGTGGCATTAAATACAGTCACAGTGTTGTGTAACCATCAGCACTGTCTATAACCAAAACTTTTTTTTTTTTTACATCTTTATTGGAGTATAATTGCTTTACAATGGTGTGTTAGTTTCTACTTTATAACAAAGTGAATTAGTTATACATATATATATGTTCCCATATCTCTTTCCTCTTGCGTCTCCCTCCCTCACACCCTCCCTATCCCACCCCTCCAGGCGGTCACAAAGCACGGAGCCGATATCCCTGTGCTATGCGGCTGCTTCCCACTAGCTATCTACATTATGTTTGGTAGTGTGTATATGTCCATGCCTCTCTCTCACTTTGTCACAGCTTACCTTTCCCCCTCCCCATATCCTCAAGTCCATTCTTGAATGGGTCTGTGTCTTTATTCCTGTCGTACCCCTAGGTTGTTCACGACACTTTCTTTTCTTGAATTCCATATATGTGTGTTAGCATACGGTATTTGTCTTTCTCTTTCTGACTGACTTCACTCTGTATGACAGACTCTAGGTCTATCCACCTCATTACTGATAGCTCAATTTCGTTTCTTTTTATGGCTGAGTAATATTCCATTGTATATATGTGCCACATATTCTTTATGCATTCATCTGATGATGGACACTTAGCTTGTTTCCATGTCCTGGCTATTTTAAATAGAGCTGCAATGAACATTTTGGTACATGACTCTTTTTGAATTATGGTTTTCTCAGGGTATATGCCCAGTAGTGGGATTGCTGGGTCATACGGTAGTTATATTTCCTCAATGATTTTAAATGTTAGCCATTTCTGATACTGCTATTTAAAAGGTAACTGTAGAAATTGTAGCATGCATATTGAAACCACCAAAGTTCAAAATTGTTTCTCCTCTTCTGAGAAAATAGGTCTTGAGAATACCACACCCCTCTCCTCTAACTTCTTGGAGCTTGAATGGTTTCTGGCCATGTTCTGGAAAATTAGGTTTTCCTTCCTCTCTCCTCTCTTTTCTGGGACTTGGATTTAGCCTGTGTTAGGTCTTTCCACATTAGTCAGGTTCATCCATACTTCTGTTTTTCACCTTTTTGTCTTTCCGTGGTGAGTTTAGAGCAACTTTTTCTCATCATCCACCATTTTTCTAATTTGCTCTTCAACTGAATGTAAATACATTCTTTAAACCCATTCTATTTGGTTTTTAAGTTCAGCTACTGCATTTTTCATTCCTAAAAGTTCTTCTTGATTGTTTTTCAAATCTGCTTGGTCGCTTTGCCAAGATTGTCTTTTATCCTTGTAGATACTTTCAGTGAAGTTCCAAATTCTGAAGTCTGTTTGAGCCTGACTTCTGCGGGTGCTGGTTCTTAATCATGCTGTCTTAGTTCCATCTGTGCTGGACAGTGTATGCAAATATAATTAGTAAGAATATTAAGAGGCCTAGGACAATGGCTTCCTTCTTAGATAATGTGCATTCTGATCTCTCTGGTCTCTGGGGTGTCTTGTCAGCCTGAAATCCCCTTGATCGAGGCTTGAGATTCCCTGTGCTGACCAGGCAGTGTGAAATTCATTTGTTTTTAAGTTCTAAGGAAGATGGGATTGTTTTCAGCTCAGCTGTTTGTGAGGCTATGGCCCTTTGGGGCCCAGCTAATTGTGGGCAGGGTCTCCTATTAGACTGAACTTTACCCTGAGACTTAACTTTGGGCTTTGATTTCTATTCCTGTTTCCTTAAGAGGTCATCAAAAAGAAAGCTGATAGGGCTTCCCTGGTGGCGCAGTGGTTGAGAGACTGCCTGCCGATGCAGGGGACGTGGGTTCGTGCCCCGATCCGGGAGGGCCCTGCATGCCACGGAGCGGCTAGGCCTGTGGGCCATGGACGCTTGGCCTGTGCATCCGGAGGCTGTGCTCCGCAGCGGGAGGGGCCACAGCAGTGAGAGGCCTACGTGCCGCAAAGAAAAAAGAAAAAGAAAAAAAAGAAAGCTGATAGCCTTTATGAAAGAAGGAAAAGTTAATTACCTTGCTCTGAGTTCTTTTTGCTCCTGGTTTTGAGTCTGGAATTTCCTTTCTGTCTTCTCACCCCTTAGGTCCTTTTAGGAGGATTTGTAAGGTTTTTTTGTTTTCTTTTTGGCCACACTGCTTGGCGGGATCTTAGTTCTTCCACCAAGGATTAAACCTGTGCCTATAGGTCCAGAAAGTGTGAAAGTGTTGGTTCCTAAGCACTAGACCACCAGGGACCTCCCTCATAAGAAATGTTTTCATACATTGCTTGTAGTTTTTTTCAAAAGCAGGAAGTTTGATCCAAAAAAGCCTTGCCCACTATAACCAGAAATTGGAAGCTGGAGGATATTTTAACTGATGAGTCCCTGTGTACTCATTCTCTGTAGATGTGCTGTCCCTTTCATTCTCGTTGTGTTTGGTGTATGAGGAAGGACTTTGAGGTCAGAGGATGTACAGCAGTTCAAAGGGTGTTGGGTGCTCTAGTTTATTTAGCAAAACTAAAGAAGTTTGCAGGCCAAACTTTATACATGCAGACTGCTAGCAGGACCACTTTAGGTCTTGCTGAGGTAGACGCCCATGGTGGTATTGTGATCAGGATTAAGAATGGTCTCTACATACAGTCTGTTTTCCTGAGGGAATAGAGAGAAGAGCACACTGTGAAGTAAGAGTGTTGCCAGCCAGATCAGTAAACAAAGGATTTTGTGGCCCTCAAGCCATCAGCCACTGCAGCTGTCCCTGAAGGTGAACCCAGAAGGAACTCAAGATAAAAACAGGAAGCCCACCATCAAGCCCTCAGCCACTACAGCCGCCCCCAGTGGTGCACCCAGAGGGGACTCAGGATGGGAAAGAACATGATTCTGACCCTAGATAGCTAAGGTGCATATCAAACGAATGCTTACAGTGAACCTAGGCTGTTGTATCTTCCCATACGTAGAAAAGTGCTAAATTCATTCACGAGAGATGTCTGGTTTTCTTTAATTAACTGTAATCTTTTGACATTCTAAACTACCTGCTCTTTGTTACAAAACTCCTATACATCCAAAGTTTTCTGGGAAAGGCCAGAGAAAGAAAATCATTATCTTCCTCTTGTTTGGAGACACAAAACATGTAACATGGTCTTTTAATCAAGGATCCTTCGGACAGAGCCTGAAATTCATTTTATTCAATCATAGATCTCAAGACTGAGTCCCCAGTGAATGTGTGACCCCACAATGGAGATCTAATGGAGGTTTCTGGAGCAGTTGGTACATCTCTAGGAGACACATCTTGAATTTCAGAAGAAATATGTGCCATCTCAAATAAAATTTTCTTCAGCTACTTTTCTCACCTTGTTTTTCAACCCTGCGAGTTCACATGCTGCTTTGGCAGACCTACACAGATAAACTGTCTAGACCATCACAGTGGTTCTCAACCTGAGTAGCTGTGACACCACAAGATGACTGGTCTCCTAGCAATTAAAGTGTAACATTCAGCCAGTGTTTACTTCTCTATGAAATTTATCCAGTTAAAGCAAGATATGGGCTGCTTACTTAAACAGTAACTTAAGAAAATGAGATCTGCAAAATCTCATTCCTAAAGAGTCTTAAACACATCACATAAATAAATCCATTTCGTTTCTGAAATAAAAGTGATTTCTCTCCCTTCTACACACATACTCTTAGCGCCAGTAGTGTTCCCAAGCCACACTTCGGTCTGCTCGCCTGTGTGCAGTAAAGCCAATCTACTTACACCCGGTTGTGGTGAAGGTAAGTGTAGCCTTTATTGCAGGTGCCAAGCAAGGAGTCCAGGCAGCTAGTGCTCAAAAGGCCTGAACTCCCTGCAGGCTTTCAGGGAAAGGTTTTTAAAGACAGGGTGAAGGGGGTGGGTTGTGGGTTGCATGATCAGCTCGTGGACATTCTTCTGGTTGGTTGGTGGTGAGGTCATTGTGAGTCAGCGTCATCAACCTTCTGGTTCCAACCAGTCTGCAGTGTGTGTGCTTGTGGGCAGCATGAAGTTAACTTCTCCCACCTGGTGGGGGTTTCAGTATCTGCAAAACAGCTCAAAGGGCATGGCTCAGAATATGATTTATAGCCCTGGAGGAGGAACTAAAGGTCCTTCACTTTGTTTAATGGCTAAACTATTATTATTTCTGTTTTGCTTCACTGTTTTCCTCTCTTTCTGCATATTCTGACTTCTCTAAATTTGCTCTTTGGAACTTGGGGGAAGTCTAGGAGGGTAAAGTTTTTCTACAGACAAGGGCAGGCAGAGGACATTGTGGGGAGTGTCTGTTCCAGGAAGCATCCATAGGATCCTGCTCAGTTACAATTCCCCCCTCCCCCACCCTTTTTTTTGATACCCCTCAGTCTTGAGGGACAGGTAGAGAAAAAGAAAGGGAATAAAATTTTGGATAGAGAGGTTAATTATAAACATGGCAGAAGAACTCAGTTTTAGTTTCCATTTCTGTTTCAATTTTCCTGAACTCTTTGAGGGAATGGGGCAACAACCACTTTGGCTACCACCTAATGAAATGGAGCATAGACCTGCCTAACTTGGGAATGGACACAGAGCTGGAAATACTGCTGAGTTTCAAGTTTAGCATCAATATTTTGTAGTATGAAAACATTACTTCTCTCTTTGATTGTTTTGTTACAGCACCTGGACACACATTTGAAAATTAGCCAACATATTACAATGAGGATAATGATCAAAAAGAGTCCTCTAATTTTAGATGCAACCAGAAAAAATAAGCTTTGGAGTGTTTCCTCTTTAAATATATTCAGTAACCAAGTAAGCTTTTAAATTATTCTATATTTGGGTTTTTCATTTTTCCAGGGTTTTTATACATAATAGGAGCTATTGGCCACTAGTATCTCTCTCTCTGTCACTCTCTGTCTCTCTTCTTTTTTTGCCAAAATGTAATTTAAAGCAATTTTATTAGCTCATAGTATTCTGGCTGAATAATCTAGCGCCTTTTGCTGGGAGGCTCTATCTTGAGTTGGCTCATTTGCCACTACTATTTCTAAAGTAGGAGATGGGTTTCACAGTTATGAAGAGACCTTGAGACCAGAAGGTTGCAGCTGGCAGCTGCTAACAGATACTGTTTTGAGAAAGGCTGGTAGTGTCCTTACATTTGATAAAGTTTAGGAAACTCAGGTTCTCAGTAGTATAAGAACATGTCTGAACTCACGTCAACAGTGGGCACCCAGCTCCATTTTGGAGGCTTGAACCACAGTTACTCCATTCTGATTTTTAAGTGTATCTTCCATTAATGGCTAAAGCCAATGCACAGTGCATGTTTTATAGGCCACAAACAGGATATTTCAGTTAGCTTAAATTTCATATTCAATCATGTGTAAGCCAGAGTCACATTACCTCAATATGTGAACATTTCCTCCATCATTTCCCCCTTTTGATTGCAAATCTTTCAGGAAAAAGCATTGATGATCAAAATATCTGTCCGTCGTTGCTGGGTTGTTTGAGCTGCCTGCCCCAGGTCCAGATCATGTCCCTTGGTGCTAGACCTCCTTCATATTGGCCTAGTTATCCACATTGGGGGAAAACTAATCAGATATCACAAACATGTTCAGAAGTGTGTTAATGGGGAAACATTTTATAGGGTATACATTTTATCAATCATACCCAGTTGCACATAAGCACTGTACCCGTGCTTCCAGCAATAAATTTAAAGCAAGCAGTGTTACACATCATGAGCACTTATACTCTGTGAAAACTCCATTAGAGAATTATTTTCCTGTTTTAAACACCGAGGGTAACAAAATTATAGTAGAACAATAACTTTCAAAGTTGATAGGGAGACAAATATTTGGTAAACAGTACAGTTGAATTCATAGGATGGGTCTTACAGGCCTGGCCCAGTTTCTTGTGTCAGCTGCCTACCATTGCTGTTGTCTTCTTCTCATGGTATGAATGTTGTTGGGAGTCAGCAGTCCTTTCTATTGACCAGTCCAATGCAAAGGCCCTTCTTAAGTGGGAAATACGAATTTAAGGGTTAATTCCCTTCAGTTTCTTTGTGCGTGAGGTACTTAAGAATACTCAGTAGGGGTTATTTCAGCTAGGTTGGAGATAGTCCTTTAAATTATGCTTTTTTTAGTATGTGGGGTGTGTGATCAGCTCGTAGACATTCTTCTGATTGGGTGGTGGTGAGGTAATTGGGAGTCGGCATCATCAACCTGGTTCTAACTGGTCTGGGGTCTACGTGCTTGTGGGCAGCATGAAGTTAACTTCTCCCACCTGGTGGAGGTTTCAGTACCTGCAAAACAGCTCACAGGACATGAGTCAGAACATTATCTATAGCCGTGGAGGAGGAACTAAATGTCCTTCACTTTGTTTAATGGCTAAGCTATTATTATTTCTGTCTTGCTTTACTGTTTTCCTTTGTTTCCATATTATTCTCACTTCTCTGATTAAATTTGCTCTTTGGAACTTGGGGAAGGTCTAGGAGGTGAAAGTTTTCTAGAGGCAAGAGGCAGGCAGGGGACACTGAGGGGCGGGGGGAGGGTTGTCTGTTCCAGGAAGACCCCATAGGGTTCCACTTGGTTAGAGTAGCATATGGCCTGGTAAATGGACGATGCAAAAAATGAGTAAAGCAAAACAAATGATAAATAGCTCTGTCAGTTTGGAACTGAAATATGTGCAGAACTTGTATACAAAAGAAGCATAGCCATGAAGACAGAAATCAGGTTAATTGCTGCCAGGACCTGGAAGAGGAGCGATTGAGAGTACTATTTAAAGGGCATATACTATTTATAGGGTGATGAAAATGTTTGAGAACTAGAGAGGTGATGGGTGCACAACATTCGGAAGATACTATATGTCATTGAATTCTATACTTCAAAATAGTTATTTTTATATTGTGTTTTTTAATTCAGTTTTTAAAGTTGAGTTGGATCTGTTATCACTGATTTCACAATATAAAGTTATTAATCTGTATATTCTATATAAGTAGTCTATACATTAAACAAGATTAAAAACATTTTCATATTAGTGTAATAAACATGATTTTATTTAGCATGTCTGTAAATGTCTGATACATACTCATGAAGTATAAGATTTTAAGAGAAAGTAGTAGGTTTACCATGAAGGAGATCCTAAACAGTGGGAGATAACAAGTAATAAGACAGTGTTATAAGTAGAGTAAATTTGTATATGTGTCTAAGAGGAAAATTACTTTTGCTGCAAGAGCCAAAGGATTTTTATTAAAAGATTATGTGGGGGGAATCGGGAAGATGGCGTAAGAGTAAGAAGTGGAGATCACCTTCCTCCCCACAGATACATCAGAAATACATCTACACGTGGAACAACTCCTACAGAACACCTACTGAACGCTGGCAGAAGACCTCAGGCCTCCCAAAAGGCAAGAAACTCCCCGCGTAACTGGGTAGGACAAAACAAAAAAGAAAAAACAGAGACAAAAGAATAGGGACGGGACCTGCACCAGTGGGAGGGAGCTGTGAAGGAGGAATGTTTCCACACACTAGGAAGCCCCCTTATGGGCGGAGATGGCGGGTGGCGGAGTGGGGTAGCTTTGGAGCTGCGGAGGAGAGTACAGCAACAGGGGTGCAGAGGGCAAAGCGGAGAGATTCCCGCACAGAGGATCAGTGCCGACCAGCACTCACCAGCCCGAGAGGCTTGTCTGCTCACCCGCAGGGGTGGGCGGGGGCTGCGAGCTGAGGCTCAGGCTTCAGTCAGAGCGCAGGGAGAGGACTGGGGTTGCCGGGTGAACACACCCTGAAGGGGCTAGTGCTCCACGGCTAGCCGGGAGGGAATCTGGGAAAACGTCTGGACCTTTGGAAGAGGCAAGAACCTTTTTCTTCCCTCTGTTTCCTGGTGTGCGAGGAGAGGGGATTAACAATGCCGCTTAAAGGAGCTCCAGAGACGGGCGCGAGCCTCGGCTAAAAGCGCGGACCACAGAGATGGGCATGAGATGCTAAGACTGCTGCTGCTGCCACCAAGAAGCCTGTGTGTGAGCACAGGTCACTCGCCACACCTCCCCTCCCGGGAGCCTGTGCAGCCCGCCACTGACAGCGTGCCAGGATCCAGGGACAACTTCCCCGGGAGAACGCACGGTGCACCTCAGGCTGGTGCAACGTTCCACCGTTCCACCGGCCTCTACCGCCGCAGGCTCGCCCCACACTCCGCGACCCTCCCTCCCCCCGGCCTGAGTGAGCCAGAGCCCCCAAAGCAGCTGCTACTTTAACCCCGTCCTGTCTGAGCAAAAAACAGACGCCCTCCAGTGACCTACATGCAGAGGCGGGGTCAAATCCAAAGCTGAGCCCCTGGGAGCTGTGCGAACAAAGAAGAGAAAGGGAAATCTCTCCCAGCAGCCTCAGGAGCAGCGGATTAAAGCTCCACAATCAACTTGATATACCCTGCATCTGAGCAATACCTGAATAGACAATGAATCATCCCAAAGGAGGTGGACTTTGAGAGCAAGATTTATGATTTTTCCCCCTTTCCCTGTTTTTGTGAGTGTGTATGTGTATGCTTCTGTGTGAGATTTTGTCTGTATAGCTTTGCTTTCACCATTTGTGCTAGGGCTCTATCCGTCCATTTTTTTCGTAAAAAAATTTTTTTTCTTAATAATTATTTTTTATTTTAATAACTTTATTATATTTTATCTTTTCAATTTTCTCCTTCCTTCCTTTCTCTTTCTTACTCTCTTTTTTCTTCCTTCCTTCTCTCTCTCTTATTTTCTTTCTTATTTTCTTCCTTCCTTCCTTCCTTCCCCTCTTTTTCTTTCTTTCTTTCTTTCTTTCCTTTCTTCTCCCTTTTATTCTGAGCTGTGTGGATGAAAGGCTCTTGGTGCTGCAGCCAGGAGTGCTGTGCATCTGAGGTGGGAGCACCAACTTTAGGACACTGGTCCAAAAGAGACCTCACAGGTCCACATAATATCAAATGGCAAAGATCTCCCAGAGATCTCCATCTCAACATCAGCACCCAGCTTCACTCAACGACCAGCAAGCTACACTGCTGGACACCCTATGCCAAACAACTAGCAAGACAGGGACACAACCCCACCCATTAGCAGAGAGGCTGCCTAAAATCATAATAAGTCCCAGACACCCCAAACCACACCACCAGACGTGGACCTGCCCACCAGAAAGACAAGATTCAATCTCATCCACCAGAACACAGGCACTGGTCCCCTCCACCAGGAAGCCTACTCAACCCACTGAACCAACTGTAGCCACTGGGGACAGACACAAAAAACAACAGGAACTATAAACCTGCAGCCTGCAAAAAAGGAGACCCCAAACACAGTAAGATAAGCAAAATAAGATAAACACACAGCAGATGAAGGAGCAAGACAAAAACCCACCAGACCTAACAAATGAAGAGGAAATAGGCAGTCTACCTGAAAAAGAATTCAGAATAATGATAATAAAGATGATCCAAAATCTTGGAAATAGAATAGAGAAAATGCAAGAAACATTTCACAAGAACCTAGAACTAAAGATGAAACAAGCAATGATGAACAACACAATAAATGAAATTTAAAATACTCTACAAGGGATCAATAGCAGAATAACTGAGGCAGAAGACTGGATAAGTGACCTGAAAGATAAAATAGTGGAATTCACTACTGTGGAGCAGAATAAAGAAAAAAAATGAAAAGAACTGGGATGGTCCCAGAAACTTCTGGGAAAACACTAAATGCACCAACATTCTAATTACAGGCGTTCCAGAAGAAGAGGAGAAACAGAAAGGGTCTGAGGATATATTTGAAGAGATTATAGTTGAAAACTTCCCTACTATGGAAAAGGAAATAATTATTCAAGTCCAGGAAGCACAGAGAGTCCCATATAGGATAAATCCAAGGAGAAATATGCCAAGACACATATTAATCAAACTCTGAAAAATTAAATACAAAGAAAACATATTAAAAGCAGCAAGGGAATAACAACAAATAACACACAAAGGAATCTCCATAAAGTTAACAGGTGATCTTCCAGCAGAATCTCTGCAAGCCAGAAGGGACAGGCAGGACATATTTAAAGTGATGAAGGAGAGAAAACTACAACCAAGGTTATTCTACCAGCAAGGATCTCATTCATATTTGATGGAGAAATCAAAAACTTTACAGAAAGCAAAAGCTGAGAGAGTTCAGCGCCACCAAACCAGCTTCACAACAAATGTTAAAGGATCTTCTCAAGTCAAGAAACACAAGAGAAGTAAAAGACCTACAATAACAAACCCAAAACAATTAAGAGAATGGGAACAGGAACATACATATCGATAATAACCTTAAATGTAAATGGATTAAATGCTCCCACGAAAAGACACAGACTGGCTGAATGGCTATAAAAACAAGACCCATATAAAATCTGTTTACAGGAGACACACTTCAGACATCGAGACACATACAGACTGAAAGTGAGGGGATGGAAAAAGATATTCCATGCAAATGGAAACCAAAAGAAAGCTGGAGTAGCAATTGTCATATCAGACAAAATAAACTTTAAAATAAAGACTATTCGAAGAGACAAAGAAGGACACTACATAATGATCAAAGAATTGGTCCAAGAAGAAAATATAACAATAGTAAATATTTATGCACCCAACATAAGAGCACCTCAATACATAAGGTGAATACTAACAGCCATAAAAGGGGAAATTGCCAGTAACACATTCATAGTAGGGGACTTTAACACCCCACTTTCACCAATGGACAGATCATCCAAAATGAAAATGAATAAGGAAACACAAGCTTTAAATGATACATTAAACAAGAGGGACTTAATTGATATTTATAGGACATTCCATCCAAAAACAACAGAATACACATTTTTCTCAAGTGCTCATGGAACATTCTCCAGGATAGATCATATCTTGGGTCACAAATCAAGCTTCAGTAAATTTAAGAGAATTGAAATTGTATCAAGTATCTTTTCCGACCACAACGCTATGAGACTAGATATCAATTACAGGAAAAGATCTGTAAAAAATACAAACCCATGGAGGCTAAAGAATACACTACTCAATAACGAAGTGATCACTGAAGAAATCAAAGAGGAAATCAAAAAATACCTAGAAACAAATGACAATGGAGACACAATGACCCATAACCCATGGGATGCAGCAAAAGCAGTTCTAAGAGGGAAATTTATAGCAATACAAGCCCACCTTAAGAAGCAGGAAATATCTCAAATAAACAACCTAACCTTGCACCTAAAGCAATTATAGAAAGAAGAATAAGAAAACCCCCAAAGTTAGCAGAAGGAAAGAAATCATAACAATCAGATCAAAAATAAATGAAAAAGAAATGAAGGAAACAATAGCAAAGATCAATAAAACTAAAAGCTGTTTCTTTGAGAAGATAAACAAAATTGATAAACCAGTAGCCAGAGTCATCAAGAAGAAAAGGGAGAAGACTCAAATCAATACAATTAGAAATGAAAAAGGGGAAGTAACAACTGACACTGCAGAAATACAAAAGATCATGAGAGATTACTACAAGCAACTCTATGCCAATACAATGGACAACCTGGAAGAAATGGACAAATACTTAGAAATGCACAACCTGCCAAGACTGAATCAGGAAGAAATAGAAAATATGAACAGACCAATCACAAGCACTGAAATTGAAACTGTGATTAAAAATCTTCGAACAAACAAAAGCCCAGGACCGGGTGGCTTCACAGACTAATTCTTTCAAATATTTAGAGAAGAGCTAAGACCTATCCCTCTCAAACTTTCCCAAAATATAGCAGAGGGAGGAACACTCCCATTCTCATTCTATGAGGCCACCATCACCCTGATATGAAAACCAGACAAGGATGTCACCAAGAAAGATATCACTGATAAACATAGATGCAAAAATGTTCAAGAAAGTACTAGCAAACAGAACGCAACAGCACATTAAAAGGATCATACACCATGATCAAGTGGGATTTATTCCAGGAATGCAAGCATTCTTTAATATATGCACATCAATCAATGTGATACAGCATATTAACAAATTGAAGGAGAAAAACCATAACGTCATCTTAATAGATGCAGAGAAAGCTTTTGACAAAATTCAACACCGATTTATGATAAAAATCCTCCAGAAAGTAAGCATAGAGGGAACTTTCCTCAACATAATACAGGCCATATATGACAAACTCACAGCCAACATCAGTGGTGAAAAAATGAAAGGATTTCCACTAAGATCAGGAACAAGACAAGGTTGCCCCCTCTCACCACTCTTATTCAATATAGTTTTGGAAGTTTTTACCACAGCAATCAGAGAAGAAAAAGAAATAAAAGGAATCCAAATTGGAAAAGAAGAAATTAAGCTCTCACTGTTTGCAGATGACATGATACAATACATAGAGAATCCTAAAGATGCTATGAGATAACTACTAGAGCTAATCAATTAATTTGGTAAAGTAGCAGAATACAAAATTAATGCACAGAAATCTCTAGCATTCCTATACACTAATGATGAAAAATCTGAAAGTGAAATCAAGAAAACACTCCCATTTCCCATCACAACAAAAAGAATAAAATATATAGGATAAACCTACCTAAGGGGACAATAGACCTGTGTGCAGAAAACTATAGGACACTGATGAAAGAAATTAAAAATGATACAAATAGATGGAGAGATATACCATGTTCTTGGATTGGAAGAACCAACATTGTGAAAATGACTATTACCCAAACAATCTGCAGATTCAATACAATCCCTATCAAACTACCAGTGGCATTTTTCACAGAACTAGAGCAAAAATTTCACAATTTGTATGGAAACACCAAAGACCCCAAATACCCAAAGCAATCTTGAGAAAGAAAAACGGAGCTGGAGGAATCAGGCTCCCTGACTTCAGACTATACTACAAAGCTACAGTAATCAAGACAGTGTGGTACTGGCACAAAAACAGAAAGATCAGTGGACCAGATAGAAAGCCCAGACATAAACCCACGCACATATGGTCACCTTATCTTTGATAAAGGAGGCAGGAATGTACAGTGGAGAAAGGACAGCCTCTTCAATAAGTGGTGCTGCGAAAACTGCTCAGGTACAGGTAAAAGTATGAGATTAGATCACTCCCTAATAACATACACAAAAATAAGCTCACAGTGGATTAAAAACCTAAATATACGGCCAGAAACTATCAAACTCTTAGAGGAAAACATAGGCAGAACACTCTATGACAAATCACAGCAGGTTCCGTTTTGACCCACCTCCTAGAGAAATGGAAATAAAAATAAACAAATGGTACCTAATGAAACTTCAAAGTCTTTTGCACAGCAAAGGAAACCAGAAAGAAGACCAAAAGACAACACTCAGAATGGAAGAAATATTTTCAAATGAAGCGACTGACAAAGGATTAATCTCCAAAATTTACAAGCAGTTCATGCAGCTCAAGAAGAACAAAACAAACAACCCAATCCAAAAATGGGCAGAAGACCTAAATAGACATTTCTCCAAGGAAGTTATACAGACTGCCAACAAACACATGAAAAGATGCTCAACATCATTAATCATTAGAGAAATGCAAATCAAAACTACAATGAGATATCATCTCACACCGGTCAGAATGGCTATCATCAAAAAATCTAGAAACAATAAATGCTGAGAGGTTGTGGAGAAAAGGGAACACTCTTGCACTGCTGGTGGGAATGTGAATTGGTACAGCCACTATGGAGAACACTATGGAGGTTCCTTAAAAACTACAAATAGAGCTACCATATGACCCAGCCATCCCACTACTGGGCATATACCCTGAGAAAACCATAATTCAAAAAGAGTCATGTACCAAAATGTTCATTGCAGCTCTATTTACTATAGCCTGCAGATGGAAACAACCAAAGTGTCCATCATCTGATGAATAGATAAAGAAGATGTGGCAGATATATACAATGGAATATTACTCAGCCATAAAAAGAAACGAAATTGAGCTATTTGTAATGAGGTGGATAGAAGACCTAGAGTCTGTCTTACAGAGTGAAGTCAGAAAGAGAAAGACAAATACCGTATGCTAACACATATATATGGAAATGAAGAAAAAGAAATGTCATGAAGAACCTAGTGGTAAGACAGGAATAAAGACACAGACCTACTGGAGAATGTACTTGAGGATATGGGGAGGGCGAAGTGTAAGCTGTGACAAAGTGAGAGAGTGGCATGGACATATATACAGTACCAAACGTAAAATAGATAACTAGTGGGAAGCAGCTGCATAGCACAGGGAGACCATCTTGGTGCTTTGTGACCACCTAGAAGGGTGGGATAGTGTGGGTGAGAGGGAGGGAGATGCAAGAGGGAAGAGATATTGTAACATATGTATATGTATAACTGATTCACTTTGTTATAAAGCAGAAACTAACACACCATTGTAAAGCAATAATACTCCAATAAAATGTAAAAAAAAAAAAGTAAATAAAAAAATAATAATAATGTTGTACACTTTAAACTTATGCAGTGCAGTTTGTCAATTATGTCTCAGTAAAACTGGGAGAAAAAACTATAAAACATTTAAGAGAATTTTGTGACCACTGGTATAAGATTGATTTATCGCTATTAGATTTACAAGAGTTATGTAAGTACTTATAAAATTTCACTGCCAAGATGTTAGATATATTACATTTGTAACTGTAGTTTAAGATATCTAAGAAGATTTAATTAATGGAGTATGCAAGTGATGTTAAATATTCAAGAAGTATATAGTCTGTTATGCTTATGAATTAATTAAATCATAAAGAATAAGTGAAAGCGATTGTCCATATTTTTATGCAAAGATTTATAAATAGACTAACAAGATTTATAAATTGAGCTTTTTAAAGGCTTAAGAAATACAAGTTTCCCATTTTAATGTCTTTACCTATTAATAAACAAATTAGTCATGTCAAAAAAAAAAAAAAACAGATTATGTGGAGGGGCTTCCCGGGTGGCGCAGTTGTTGAGAGTCAGCCTGCCGATGCAGGGGACACGGGTTCATGCCCCGGTCTTGAAGATCCCACATGTGGCGCAGGGGCTGGGTCCGTGAACCATGGCCTTGAGCCTGTGCGTCCAGACCCTGTGCTCCACAACGGGAGAGGCCACAACAGTGAGAGCCCCATGTACCAAAAAAAAAATATTATGTGGAATAATATTTTGTCCAACAACATAGGGGTATCATTATAAAACAGGATTTCTGTGAAACAATCTTAGTTTTGAGTAAAAAGTTTCTTCTTTTTTGAAAAATAAAAACACTCCATTATCAGTAAGAATTTCTCTTTGTTCATGGCTGAAAGAATTATTATAATAACATTGTGACTATTTGACTACTTTGGCTTTGGTAAGTGTTTAATATGTGCACAAAAAGTTAGTAATGACTTTTATATTTATTATATTTTAAGAGGCAGTTTTTCAAACCTAGAAAGAGTGCCATTATTAGGAGTATGTCTTTGTGTAATATAGTTTTTAAATCAGAATTTTGTGTATTTAGAGTAAGTAATAAAATTTCACATCATTAAACATTTTGTGAAGATAAAACAGATACTCCAATGAAATACAGGTTCATGAATTTTGACAATTACTTCATTCAAAATTTTTTTGCAGAATTGTAAAGATTTTTTTATTCACTTTTCAGGGAATTTCCTTAATTTTCAGGCCATTTTCTTAATTTTCTACATACAGCTTTTGTGGGGGACTAGTGATTACTTAGGACTGCAAACAATGGCAGGTACATGTGTAGAAAACGGACTTAATTGGGAGGAACAGAAAGCAGACATTACTTAAATGTAAAAATGTCTCATCAAAATTGTGGCTGAGAATTTTGGGAAGCTAGAATGGGTGGATCATGTAGGAAAGAAGGCGGCTTTATGGACTTCAGGGGAAGATGGCCTAATTCAGTTGTCTCCTGGCTCCAAATTACAAACTTTACCTCGAGTCATAATGATAGGAGAAAATGAACAGTTTTATCTTGAAACATGACTGTAATATGTTGTATCTACTTAACTATATAAAGAGTAAAATTTCTTCCTGTTTTTGCAATCTCTAGCAGACAGTGTGTGACGCATATCACATTCCGTCTAATCAATCAGTTTTATTATTCCATAATAAAACTGTTTTCTTTCCCTTCTCTCTTTATGAGAAGGTTTTCTAGATTGGATGGAGATGTTGTTTTTATCATATTTCTCCAATATGTGTAAATTTTAACCTTCGGACAGAATGTGGATGGGAAGGGGAAACCACAGGGGAGATGGTAAGTTAGCAAGCTGAAAATAGGAGACCAGAATGGTGGTGCTTAAGGGAGATGAGTAAAGTCCCCCATTTCAATAAAAGTCCTAGGAAGTTTCCGGTTGAGAGTAAAATCACATTTACCATGTTCCAAAAACATGGAGCAGCAAATAAACAAGGTGTATCTTCCTGTAAACATGCAAGAGCAGCTCCTTTACTTTTCTTGGGTCAGCTACTTCTACCTCTCCCATTCTCTCTCTGCCTAAACCCAGATATTTCACTGTACTTGAGTCTGGCATAAATCTGGTGACCTAAGGGATTGCTTTTTGGAAGCTTGAGACCTCAATTCTGATTCCAAGAGAAGTAAGAAGGCTAGTGAGCAGTGGAGTTGGAGAAAGGTGAAGTGTTAATTTATTACAAATTTCAGAGTTAAATATCAAGCTAAGTCTCAATCAAGGCAGCAAGTGAACCATATTCTGAATTATTCAGATGTACTAAGGCATGGGCTATATCAGTGTAAACAAGTACTATTACCATGTATATCTGAAGTCCATTGCTCTGTGACTTGACTTCTCTTTAGTATTCCACCGTAAATTTTTGACTAATGATAACCCACTTCTAACCTCCAAGGCTCTTCCGTATGTAGATGTTTTCATGAGTGCTTTCCAAAAATAAACTTTAGAGGCTAGCTTATGTGTTCTGAGGATAATGGAGTGGGTGGACTAGACAGAAAGGTATAATCTACATTAACATTACTTTGATTTATGGATGGCTTGGGAGAGAAAGTGTTTCATTTCTTTTTTTTCCCATAAATTTATTTATTTATGGCTGTGTTAGGTCTTTGTTGCTGCACGCGGGCTTTTTTCTTGTTTCTAGTTGTGACGAGCAGGGGCTACTCTTCGTTGTGGTGTGTGGTCTTCTCATTGTGCTGCCTTCTCTTGTTGCAGAGCACGGGCTCTAGGCACCTGGGCTTCAGTAGTTGTGGCACACAGGCTCAGTGGTTTTAGCACATGGGCTTAGTTGCTCCGTGGCATGTGGGATCTTCCTGGACCAGGTCCCCTGCATTGGCAGGCAGATTCTTAACCACTGCGCCACCAGGGAAGTCCCTTCATTTCTTATCATACTGATTTCTCTCTTCTCTGAAGCTCAGAAAGACTTTTGTATAATGATTTACTTGTGGCTTACATTGTGTTCTTCATCTACTTTAATAGTGTCTATCTCTCCGTCTCTCAATCCAATCTTCTCTGTTCTCTTCTCTCTTTCCGTACTGGATTTTTTTTTCCTTTTCTGTTTTTCGTATTCACTTAGTCACCAGGTATTTAATAGACATTTTACAAAGTTATTTTAAATAAGATTCTTCTTTTGCTAACATGTATCCTTAGCTTGCATTACTTGGAAAGAATGTTTTTGTGATATTTTTGGGTGAGTAACTACATCATCTGCAAATGACTACTGTTTCCATATTTATACTACTTTGTAGGTAGATGTGGATGTTTCAGTTGTCTTCTCTCTTCTGTACTTGTAGCTACAGTGTACTTTCAGTCTCATCCCTTTAGGAGATACATTATTTTCTCTCTTTTGTGATAGTATAGTTGATTAGTTCAGATGTTACCTTTCTGATCTATTTGTTGCAAAGATACATTCCATTTGTATTTCTTGTAGATCAGGCTGGCTAGCAAGCAATTATCTCCATCCTTTTGTTTATCTGGGCATGTCTATCTAATCAGTCCAAGAGGCAAATATTGTTGTTCACAATTATTGTTTCTCCTCAGAATTTCTCAGCCACTAGTTTTAGCAGACTTTGATGATCCTGCTCCGGATCTATATTTCATCAAAATTGCTAAAAGCTAATATGTTAATTCTGATACTCATCTATTAGTTGGAATTTTTCTGTTTTAGAAAAAGAACTTTCTTTCATTTACTTTTTGATCACCCTGTTTATTTTTATAAATTGTTGAGAGACTTCTTATTACTATTGTTTTTATCGATGGAGGGGACTAGGCAATGCTTAGCTTCCTTCTTTTTGCGATCTGTATTTTCTAAGTGTTTCAGAGTAAAAGTTTATAACTCTGTTGTAATGCAAACATCAATCAATAAATTTTAAAGGAACAAGGTGCACCCTTCTGTTTTTTCTTTGTCAGCAGACATCTCAAAACTAAGATGTTTCTTTTTTTTTTTTTTTAGATTCCATATATATGTGTTAGCATATGGTATTTGTCTTTCTCTTTCTGACTTACTTCACTCTGTATGACAGACTCTGGGTCCATCCACCTCACTACAAATAATTCAATTCCGTTCCTTTTTATGGCTGAGTAATGTTCCATTGTATATATGTGCCACATCTTCTTTATCCATTCATCTGCTGATGGACACTTAGGTTGCTCCCATGTCCTGGCTATTGTAAACAGAGATGCAATGAACATTTTGGTACATGACTCTTTTTGAATTATGCTTTTCTCAGTAGTGGGAGGGAGGGAGATGCAAGAGGGAAGAGATATTGGAACATATGTATATGTATAACTGATTCACTTTGTTATAAAGCAGAAACTAACACACCATTGTAAAGCAATTATACTCCAATAAAGATGTTAAAAAATTAAAATAAAATAAAATATTATCTCTCAAAAAGAAAACACCTAAGACGTTTACACTTATGTTTTATTTTTCTCCCCACATGCTGCTTCGAAAAACATTCTTTCAAGCTTCACCAATGAGATACCCAGTGTCAGTTAAGGCAATTCCTTCTCCCTCATCCCACTGCCAGATACTATTAGTCAGTCCCATCCATTCTGTTTGACAAAGAGATGAAGAGATGGTGATGATGGTGATGGTGATGTCACTACGTCCCCAAAACTTCTACATGCCGTTGGTGTATTGTTTATTTACACCACTTTCTCAGGTTTTTTCAGGTAGGTTCTCATATCATAGTAATTTTATAGGTGTGGAGACCATAGCTTCGTGAGGTTAAGTAACCCAAAGAAGTGACAAAGCCATTCTAATCCAGAAGATTGCACTTCTTACCAGAGCTGATTTGGGAGCATCAGTTGATCTCTTTTATTAGTAATTGACATCCTTTATTCTCAGGGGTTTTTTTTGCTCTGAAATCTACTTAGATATTAACATAACCACCCAGCTCTTTAATGACTAGGACTAGGAGGACATGCTTTGCCTTCTATACCTTTATTATTAACCCGTGTTTCTTTTTTTACTTAATCCTTACTAATTATCCATGTTTTTATATGTATTGTATGCTTCTTGCAGGCAGTATATATTTTGAATAAAAAAAAATCCAATCCAAAAAGCTCTGCCTTTTTATCAGGGCATTTAGACCATTTACACTTAATGTGCTTATTCATATAATTTTCTGTTTTCTCCTTTTGTTATTTTTCCCATTTTCCTCATAATCTCTCTTCTTTTAAAATGAAGCAAGTATGTTTCATTCCATTTATTCTCTTTTGCTCTTTTATTAGCTGTAACTCTGTGTTTAATTATGCTAGCTCTTGCTTTGAGGTTTGTAGTATACATCTTTAACGTATCACAATCTCCCTTCAGGAGATATTTTATATTTTCATATACTATATAAAAAGCTTAAAATTGTATATTTAGAAAAGAAAGGGACTGAGAAAATATTTGAAGAGATTATAGTTGAAAACTTCCTTAATGTGGGAAAGAAAATAGTTAATGAAGTCCAGGAAGCACACAGAGTCCCATACAGGGTAAATCCAAGGAGAAATATGCCAAGACACATATTAATCAAAATGTCAAAAATTAAATACAAAGAAAGCATATTAAAAGCAGCAAGGGAAAAACAACAAATAACACACAAGGGAATCCCCACAAGGTTAACAGCTGATCTCTCAGCAGAAACTCTGCAAGCCGGAAGGGAGTGGCAGGACATACTGAAAGTGATGAAGGAGAAAAACCTGCAAACCAAGATTACTCTACCCAGCAAGGATCTCATTCAGATTTGATGGAGAAATTAAAACCTTTACAGACAAGCAAAAGCTGAGAGAGTTCAGCACCACCAAACCAGCTTTACAACAAATGCTAAAGGCACTTCTCTAGGCAAGAAACCCAAGAGAAGGAAAAGACCTATAATAACGAACCCAAAACAATTAAGAAAATGGGAACAGGAACATACATATCGATAAAATCTTAAATGTAAATGGACTAAATGCTCCCCCGAAAAGACACAGACTGGCTGAATAGATACAAAAACAAGACCCATATATATGCTGTCTACAAGAGACCCACTTCAGACCTTGAGACACATACAGACTGAAAGTAAGGGGATGGAAAAAGATATTCCATTCAAATGGAAACCAAAAGAAACCTGGAGTAGTGATTCTCATATCAGACAAAATAGACTTTAAAATAAAGACTATTAGAAGAGACAAAGAAGGACACTGCATAATGATCAAGGGATTGATCCAAGAAGAAGATATAACAATTGTAAATATTTATGCACCCAACATAGGAGCACCTCAATACATAAGGCAAGTACTAAGAGCCATAAAAGGGGAAATCGCCTGTAACACATTCGTAGTAGGGGACTTTAACACCCCACTTTCACCAATGGACAGATCATCCAAAATGAAAATGAATAAGGAAACACAAGGTTTAAATGATACATTAAACAAGAGGGACTTAATTGATATTTATTGGACACTCCCTCCAAAAACAACAAAATACAAATTTTTCTCAAGTGCTCATGGAGCATTCTCTACGATAGATCATATCTTGTGTCACAAATCAAGCTCTGATCAATTTAAGATAATTGAAATTGTATCAAGTATCTTTTCTGAACACAACTCAGTGGGACTAGATATCAATTACAGGAAAATATCTGTAAAAAATACAAACACATGGAGGCTAAACAATACACTACTTAATAACAAAGTGATCTCTAAAGAAATCAAAGAGGAAATCAAAAAATACCTAGAAACAAATGACAATGGAGACACAATGACCCAAAACCTATGGGATGCAGCAAAAGCAGTTCTAAGAGGGAAGATTATAGCAATACAAGCCCATCTTAAGAAGCAGGAAACATCTCAAATAAACAACCTAACCTTGCACCTAAAGCAATTAGAGAAAGAAGAAGAAAAAAAAAAACCCCAAAGTTAGCAGTAGGAAGGAAATCATAAAAATCAGATGAGAAATAAATGAAAAAGAAATGAAGGAAACGATAGCAAAGATCAATAAAACTAAAAGCTGGTTCTTTCAGAAGATAAACAAAATAGATAAACCATTAGCCAGACTCATCAAGAAAAAAAGGGAGAAGACTGAAATAAATAGAATTAGAAATGTAAAAGGAAAATGACAACTGACACTGCAGAAATAAAAAAGATCATGAGAGATTACTACAAGCAAGTCTATGCCAGTAAAATGGACAACCTGGAAAAAATGGAAAAATTCTTAGAAATGCACAAAGTGCCAAGACTGAATCAGGAAGAAAAGAAAATATGAACAGACGAATCACAAGCACTGAAATTGAAACTGTGATTAAAAATCTTCCAACAAACAAAAGCCCAAGACCAGATGGCTTCACAGGTGAATTCTATCAAAGATTTAGAGAAGAGCTAACACCTATCCTTCTCAAACTCTTCCAAAATATAGCAGAGGGAGGAACACTCTCAATACCATTCTATGAGGTCACCATCACCTTGATGCCAAAACCAGACAATGATGTCAACAAAGAAAGAAAACTACAGGCCAATATCACTGATGAACATAGATGCAAAAATCGTCAATAAAATACTGGCAGACAGAATGCAACAGCACATTAAAAGGATCATACACCATGATCAAGTGGGGTTTATTCCAGGAATGCAAGGATTCCTCAATATATGCAAATCTATTAATGTGATAAACCATATTAAGAAATTGAAGGAGAAAAACCATATGATCATCTCAATAGATGCAGAGAAAGCTTTTGGCAAAATTCAACACCGATTTCTGATAAAAACCCTGCAGAAAGTAGGCATAGAGGGAACTTTCCTCAACATAATAAAGGCCATATATGACAAGCCCACAGCCAACATCATCCTCAATGGTGAAAAACTGAAAGCCTTTCCACTAAGATCAGGAACAAGACAAGGTTGCCCACTCTCAGCACTCTTATTCAACATAGTTTTGGAAGTTTTAGCCACAGCAATCAGAGAAGAAAAGGAAATAAAAGGAATCCAAATCAGAAAATAAGAAGTAAAGCTGTCACTGTTTGCAGTTGACATGACACTATTCATAGAGAATCCTAAAGATGCTACCAGAAAACTACTAGAGCTAATCAATGAATTTGGTAAAGTAGCAGGATACAAAATTAATGCACAGAAATCTCTGGCATTCCTATACACTAATGATGAAAAATCTGAAAGTGAAATAAAGAAAACACTCCCATTTACCATTGCAACAAAAAGAATAAAATATCTAGGAATAAACCTACCTAAGGTGACAAAAGACCTGTATGCAGAAAATTATAAGACACTGATGAAAGAAATTAAAGATGATACAAATAGACGGAGAGATATACCATGTTCTTGGATGGAAGAATCAACATTGTGAAAATGACTCTACGACCCAAAGAAATCTATAGATTCAAGGCAATCCCTATCAAACTACCACTGGCATTTTTCACAGAACTAGAACAAAAAATTTCACAATTTGTATGGAAGCACCAAAGACCCCAAATACCCAAAGCCATCTTGAGAACGAATAACGGAGCTGGAGGAATCAGGCTCCCTGACTTCAGACTATACAACAAAGCTACAGTAATCAAGACAGTATGGTACTGGCAAAAAAACAGAAAGATAGATCAATGGAACCGGATAGAAAGCCCAGAGATAAACCCATGCACATATGGACACCTTATCTTTGATAAAGGTGGCAGGAATGTACAGTGGAGAAAGGACAGCCTCTTCAATAAGTGGTGCTGGGAAAACTGCACAGATACATGTAAAAGTATGAAATTAGATCACTTCCTAACACCATACACAAAAATAAACTCAAAATGGATTAAAGACCTAATGTAAGGCCAGAAGCTATCAAACTCTTAGAGGAAAACATAGGCAGAACACTCTATGACAAATCACAGCAAGATCCTTTTTGACCCACCTCCTAGAGAAATGGAAATAAAAACAAAAACAAATGGGACCTAATGAAACTTCAAAGCTTTTACACAGCAAAGGAAACCATAAACAAGATGAAAAGACAACCCTCAGAATGGGAGAAAATCTTTGCAAATGAAGCAACTGGCAAAGGATTAATTTCCAAAATTTACAACCAGCTCATGCAGCTCAATAACAAAAAAACAACCCAATCCAAAAATGGGCAGAAGACCTAAATAGACATTTCTCCAAAGAAGATATACAGACTGCCAACAAACACATGGAAGAATGCTCAACATCATTAATCTTTAGAGAAATGCAAATCAAAACTACAATGAGATATCATCTCACACCAGTCAGAATGGCCATCATCAAAACATCTAGAAACAATAAATGCTGGAGAGGGTGTGGAGAAAAGGGAACAGTCCTGCATTGCTGGTGGGAATGTGAATTGGTTCAGCCACAATGGAGAACAGTATGGAGGTTCCTTAAAAAACTACAAATAGAACTACCATATTACCCAGCAATCCCACTACTGGGCATATGCCCTGAGAAAACCAAAATTCAAAAAGAGTCATGTACCAAAATGTTCATTGCAGCTCTATTTACAATAGCCTGGAGATGGAAACAACCTAAGAGCCCATCATCAGATGAATGCATAAAGAAGATGTGGCACATATATACAATGGAATATTAGCCATAAAAAGAAACGAAATTGAGCTATTTGTAATGAGGTGGATAGACCTAGATTCTGTCATACAGAGTGAAGTAAGTCAGAAAGACAAAGACAAATACTGTATGCTAGCACGTATATATGGAATTTAGAAAAAAAATGTCATGAAGAACCTAGGGGTAAGGCAGGAATAAAGACACAGACCTACTGGAGGACGGACTTGAGGGTATGGGGAAGGGGAAGGGTGAGCTGTGACAAAGTGAGAGAGAGGCATAGACATATATACACTAACAAACATAAGGTAGCTAGTGGGAATCAGCCGCATAGCACAGGGATATCAGCTCGGTGCTTTGTGACCACCTGGAGGAGGGAGATAGGGAGGGTGGGAGGGAGGGAGACGCGAGAGGGAAGAGTTATGGGAACATATGTATATGTATAACTGATTCACTTTGTTATAAAGCAGAAAGTAACACACCATTGTTAAGCAATTATACTCCAATAAAGATGTTAAAAAAATTGTATATTTAGTTTTCCCCTCAGTTTGTATTATTGACATGCATATTACTTTTTCTATTTTATGTATACACAATACATTGCTAGTATATTTTCTTCAATAGTCAATTCTGTGAGATTTATACAAAAGGAAAAATATCTCACAAATTTATCCTTGCAATTACCATTTTCAGGGTATTTTTTTGTGAAGATTCACCATATATTTGTACCATATGTAATAACCATTTTATAAACTAATTTGTAGGTAGACTCAAAATACCAGATATTTGTTAAAATTTTTAATGTTTTAACTTGTAAATTTCTTATGATGTCAGTTATTCAGTAATTTTTTAAATGAAAATAAATAGCCAGAGTCACTGTTTTATAAAATTGAATTTTCATGTCCTTATTAAACTATATAATCACATGTGACAGCTATAGCACACTTTGATTGAAGCTTACACAAAATAGTTATCTTGGAGTCTAAAAATTTACAATTTTTATATACCTTTTTATAGGAAATTGTAACGCTAGGTTTTCTACATAACTGCTACCTACTGAACTGAACTAGAATCTAATTATCTTGATGATTATTGTTGTTATAAGAACTTTTGAAATTCTAAATTCTGAGGGAGAATGTGTCAGTGAAATGTATAATACTGTTTTCTCGTGCATTAGCATCTATGAACAGAGAAAAATAGGGTAAAAATATCTGTTGTGTTTTTCCTTATTTACCAAATCTTGCTTAGTATTCAAAATCAACACTTGAAAAAAATTCTTGATCCATTGTACCAGATAACTGTCAATATACCTGGTAAGCAAATACATTTAGTTTATTTGCTACTATTTTCTGTTACTTACAAAATTAGTCAATATCAATAAAATTTTATCTATTAGTGTAGTGTTTAGATAAAGTTGGAGTTGCTTTAAATATTCTTTTATTGATATTTTTCTCAAATTTAGTTGCACTTTCAAAAGGTAGCTTTCTAGAAAGGAAAGAAGTAAGGTTGTTTAACAGGGTTCCTCCCATCACTCCAGATTAAGCCAATGATACAGTAGATACATACATGCTAACCAATCTCTTACTCTTAAAACATTTTCATAGCAGTTATTAGCCTTGAACTCTAAAACTTTATGTAATATTTTAATTTTATTAAATTCACTCCTTTCACATATTTTATTGGTTTGTTTTAGTTACAACTATTTTATGAATTATTTCTTTCCATTTTATTTTAGGGGGTATAACTATGATCCAAGTATGAGGTAACTATTCTATTTCTAGTATGCAGTTTATTTTCTAATCTGTACCTTTGAATGACATTTCCTCATCATTTAGTTATTTCCTGGATATTATCTAATTAAAGTTTGGGTTCTAAAACAGGCATAGTAAGCGATTTAATGAAATAACCTTCTCTCAATATTATGTGCTGAAAGGTGACATCAGCAAGCTGGTAGGGTAGGAATATATGGGTTCATGTTCTCCCACTGAGACAGTGAGTTAACAACAATGTATGAAAAAGAATAACTTTATGAATGCTCTAGAGACGACTTGAGAAGCTATGGTACCCAAACCAGTGTAAAATCAAGAAGAAATTCCAGCTAAAGAGGTAGAAAATTAGTCCTGTTTTGTGTGGACTAATCCACCTAGGTGGTGCATAGCATGGTGCAACTGGGAGAAAACTACTCATACTAAGGCTTTTCCATCAGAATGGAAACAACAAAGTAGACCTTGCATCCAACATTCTGACTGGGTGTTAACCAGGGATTGATTTCTGTCTCACCTGACTTGGAGCATTGGGAGGCCAATTGGCCACGTGGGAGTCATAGTTGTGAAGACAAATGAAAATAGAGACAAGCACCACCCCCTTTTAAAGCCACAGTTCCACAGGCAGACATCAGAAGAAGATCAAGAAATCAGAAAAGACATTGGTGAAAGTTTTCATTTGCACAAAGTCAGGAGAAGGGGTTGAGTTTTCAAATGCTCAAAGTCAGCAAAAGGTTACACTGAACACAAAGTAACAGGGTAATATGACCCAGTCACTGTAACAAAATGAAACTCTGGAAACCAAACCTAAAGAAACTCAGACCCCAAAATACCTCAAAAAAAAATTTAAAACAGCTGTCTTAAAATAGTGAGCTAGTAGAGTACACAAGTAGACAACAAAATGAAATCAGGAAAATGGTGCTCAAATGAAATGAGAATATCAACAAAGTGATTAAAAAAGAACCAAACAAATTCTGGAGCTAAAAAATATAAATGGACTAAAAAATTCACTAGAGGGAGCAACAGCAGATTTGATCAGGTAAATGAATCACTGAACTTGAGACAGATCACTTAAAGTAATTAAATCAGATCTGCAAAACAAAAAAGAATGAAGAAAATTAAAAAGAGCTGATGGGACATTATCAAGTGGACAAATATATGCACTATTGGAATCCCAGAAGGAAAGAGAGAAAGGAAATTAGAACTTATTTGGAGAAATGATAGCTGAAAATATTCCAAATCTGAAGAAAGAAATGGAGACACAAATTTAGGAGGCTTAATGCACCATAAGTAGGATATATCCAAAGAGATTCCCACAAAACACAGTGTAATCAAAGTGTTGGAAGTTAAAGAGATAATCTTAAAAGCAGCAAGAAAATAATTGACCTATCACAAAGGAGATTCCATAAAATTATCAGTGAATTTCTTAGCAGAAACTTTGCCATGCTGAGGGGGTAGGATGGTCTATTCAACATACTGAAAGAAAAATCTGTAAACAGAATATTATTTAGGGCAAAAATGCCATTAAAAAATGAAGTGGAAATTAAGACTTTAGCCACATAAACAAAATCTGATAGTGTCATTACATTAGAGCTCCTCTACAAAATATATCAAAGAGAGTCCTTCAATATGAAATAAAAGGATAGTATATAGCAACTCAGTATAAATATCAATATAAGGTTCTTCAGTAAATGTGAACATGTGGACAAATATTGTAATTTAGCTGCATAGAATGATAAAATGATAGAAATATTTTGAAAATGATAAATATGTTGATAGTTATATAAAGATGTAATATATGACATCAATAATAAAAAGAGGTTAGTGGTAGAAATGAAAAGGATTAGAGTTTTTGTCTGTGATTGAAATTGCTATCAGTTTAAAATAAATGTTATCCGTTTAAAATTGTTATCAGTGTAACTTTAAGATTTTTTTGTAATTGTGATTAACACAAAGAAAATATACAGAATACACACAAAAGTGAACAAACTAATCAAATCATCTCACTATAAAAAATGAATGGAACACAAAGGAAGGCAATAAGAGGAAAAGTGGGATAAAAAAGCTACAAAACAACTAGGAAACAACAAAATGGCAATTGTAGTCCTTCTCTTTCAGAAATTACTTGAAATGGAAATGGATTAAACTTCCCAATCAAAAGACACTCAGAAGTAAACAACAAAAGATCAAATTACCCAATTAAAGGATGGGCAAAAAACTTGTAAAGATATCCATTCAAAGATGATATACAATGTCCAGCAAGCTTAAGGAAAGATGCTCAACACCTGATAATCAGATAAGTGCAAGTGAAAACTGCAGTGAAATAATACCTAACAACCACTAGGATGGCTCTTATAAAACAAAACAAAACAGTAAATAAGTGTTGTTGAGGATGTGGAGAAATTGGAGCCATTGTGCACTGTTCCTGGGCTTATAAAATGATGCAATTTCTGTGGAAGAGAACAATGGAGTTTCCTCAACAATCTTTAAAATATGACTACTTTAGATCAACATTATATTCTTAATGAATTGGATGTGCTTTTTTTGTTTCAAACTTCAAGATATGTTTATCTTGGTAATTAATGAAATCTCCAGTATTCAGGACATATTTTTAATACAAAGAACAGAATAAAAGAGTGATTCCTAAATGTCTTTCAGGTTATAATATTATTCTGGGAAGGGGTAATTTCTAACCTATTGATCTTTCTAATCTAGTAGTTCATATTTGACAGGGTAATGTAATTAAAAGATTTTTAATGTAATGAGAGTAAAGTGTTTCACATGGCAGCTGTCATACTGCCATGGCTAATTAGAACAAACTACACTGCAAAGAAATTACTAAAGAAAGAGAATTCCACTTGTAGTTAGAGTTAAGAAAAAAGTTGTCAAAACTGAGTGAACTCAGAGAAGACGTTGAAACGATGGCAGAAGAGTAAGACGTGGAGATCACCTTCCTCCCCACAGATACACCAGAAATACATCTACATGTGGAACAGCTCCTACAGAACACATACTGAATGCTGGCAGAAGACCTCAGACCTCCCAAAAGGCAAGAAAGTCCCCACGTACCTGGGTAGGGCAAAAGAAAAAAGAAAAAACAGAGACAAAGGAATAGGGACAGGACCTGCACCAGTGGGAGGGAGCCGAGAAGGAGGAAAGGTTTCCACACACTAGGAAGCCCCCTCGTGGGCAGAGACTGTGGGTGGCAGAGGAGGGAAGCTCCAGAGCCACGGAGGAGAGAGCAGCCACAGGGTTGCAGAGGGCAAAGCGGAGAGATTCCCGCACAGAGGATAGGTGCCAACCAGCACTCACCAGCCCGAGAGGCTTGTCTGCTCACCACCAGGGCGGGCAGGGCTGGGAGCTGAGGCTCGGGCGTCAGTCAGAGCGCAGGGAGAGGAATGGCAGCGTGAACACAGCCTGAAGGGGTTAGTGCACCACAGCTAGCTGGGAGGGAGTCCGGGAAAAAGTCTGGACCTGCCAAAGAGGCAAGAGACTTTTTCTTCCCTCTTTGTTTCCTGGTGCGCGAGGAGAGGGGATTCAGGGCACTGCTTAAAGGAGCTCCAGAGATGGGTGTGAGCCGCACCTAAAAGCACGGACCCCAGAGAGAGGCATGAGATGCTAAAGCTGCTGCTGCTGCTGCTGCCACCAAGACCCCTGTGTGCAAGCCCAGGTCACTATACACACCTCCCCTCCCAGGAGCCTGTGCAGCCCACCACTGCCAGGGTCCCGTGATCCAAGGACAACTTCCCTGGGAGAATGCATGGCACACCTCAGGCTGATGCACCGTCATGCTGACCTCTGCCACTGAAGGCTCACTCTGCATCTGTACCCCTCCTTACCCCTGGCCTGAGTGAGCCAGAGACCCCGAATCAGCTGCTCCTTTAACCCCGTCCTGTCTGAGCAAAGAACAGACACACTCAGGTGACCTACATGCAGGGACAGGGCCAAATCCAAAGCTGAACCTGGAGAGCTGTGCAAACAAATAATAGAAAGGTAAATTTCCCCCAGCAGCCTCAGGAGCAGCAGGTTAAATCTCCACAATCAACTTGATGTACGCTGCATCAGTGGAATAACTGAATAGACAGCGAATCATCCCAGATTGAGGAGGTGAACTTTGAGAACAGATTTATTATTTGTTCCCCTTTTCCTCTTTTTGTGACAGTGTATGTGTATGCTTCTGTGTGAGATTTTGTCTGTATAGCTTTGCTTTCACCATTTGTCATAGGGTTCTGTCCATCCATTTATTTTCATTTTTTTAACTTAAAAATTTTTTCTTAATAATTTTTATTTTAATAACTTTATTTTATTTTATATAACACAATTTTATTTTATCCTCTTTCTTCCTTCCTTCCTTCCTTCCTTCCTTTCTTTCTTTCTTTCTTCCTTTCTTTCTTTCTCTCTTTCTACTTTTTCTCCCTTTTATTCTGAGCTGTGTGGATGAAAGGCTCTTGGGGCTACAGCCAGGAGTCAGTGATGTGTCTCTGAGGTGGGAGAGCCAGCTTCAGAACACTGGTCCACAAGACACCTCTCAGCTCCACGTAATAAAAAATGGCAAATATCTCCCAGAGATCTCCATCTCAACACCAAACCCAGCTTCACTCAGCGACCAGCAAGATAGAGTGCTGGACACCCTATGCCAAACAACTAGCAAGACAGGAACACAACCCCACCCTTTAGCAGAGGGGCTGCCTAAAATCATAGTACGGCCACAGACACCCCAATCCACACCACAAGACATGGAACCGCCCACCAGAAAGACAAGATCCAGCCTCATCCACCAGAACACAGGCATTAGTCCCCTACACCAGGAAGCCTACACAACACACTGAACGAACTTTAATCACTGGAGACAGACACCAAAAACAATGGGAACTACAAACCTGCAGCCTGCAAAAAGGAGACCCCAAACACAGTAAGATAAGCAAAATGAGAAGACAGAAAAACACACAGTAGATGAAGGAGCAAGATAAAAACCCACCAGACCTAACAAATGAAGAGGAAATAGGCAGTCTACCTGAAAAAGAATTCAGAATAATGATAATAAAGGTGATCCAAAATCTTGGAAATAGAATAGAGAAAATGCAAGAAACATTTAACAAGGACCTAGAAGAACTAAAGAAACAAGCAACGATGCACAACACAATAAATGAAATTAAAAATACTCTAGATGGGATCAATAGCAGAATTACTGAGGCAGAAGAACGGATAAGTGACCTGGAAGATAAAATAATGGAAATCACTACTGCAAAGCAGAATAAAGAAAAAACAATGAAAAGAACTGAGGACAGTCTCAGACACTTCCAGGAATACATTAAATGCACCAGCATTCGAATTACAGGGGTTCCAGAAGAAGAAGAGAAGAAGAAAGGGACTGAGAAAATATTTGAAGAGATTATAGTTGAAAACTTCCCTAATGTGGGAAATGAAATAGTTAATCTAGTCCAGGAAGCACAGATAAATCGAAGGAGATACACGCCAAGACACAGATAAATACACAGATAAAAGCACAGGATAAATCAAAGGAGAAACACGCCAAGACACATATTAATCAAACTATCAATAATTAAATACAAAGAAAACATACTAAAAGCAGCAAGGGAAAAAAAACACAAATAACACACAAGGAAATCCCCATAAGGTTAACAGCTGATTTTTCAGCAGACACTCTGCAAGCCAGAAGGGAGTGGCAGGACATATCTAAAGTGCTGAAGGAGAAAAACTTACAACCAAGATTGCTCTACCCAGCAAGGATCTCATTCAGATTTGATGGAGAAATAAAAACCTTTACAGACAAGCAAAAGCTGAGAGAGTTCAGCACCACCAAACCAGCTTTACAACAAATGCTAAAGGAACTTCTCTAGGCAAGAGACACAAGAGGAGGAAAAGACCTACAATAACAAACCCAAAACAATTAAGAAAATGGGAATAGGAGCATACATATTGATTGTAAGGAACGGCACCAAAAACGGAGGAGAGCTTAAACAAGCTTTATTTGGGAATGCTCCGAGGCGAGGTTCACTGGTCCGAGAGAAAGGGGCCAGAGGAGTCGCGCCCGGGTGCGGGCACGAACAAAATTTATAGGGGTGGACACAGGGGAGGCGCTTGCTGTGTGAAGCAGCCCTTTTTTGGTAATCTCTCGGGTGTTGTAGCAATGTCAGGTGTTGGTTGCATCAGCCTCAGAGCCGTTGGTTCTGCCCCTCGGGAAGTGGGAAGACCGGGGCCGAGTGGTGTGGCAATGTCAGGTGTCGGTGGCATTAGCCACTTTGGTGGGGGTTCCGTCTGGCTCCCTGGGCCCTTCCCTGGACCTGCTGGCCTTACATCCTGACTTCTTTGGTGTAATGGGGCAACGTTTTGTCTCTGGCTACTTCCTGCCGTACAGGGGCGCCGTAAGGGAGTTGGGTGGCCAGCGGTCCGGAGGTTAGGGGAGGGCGGCCACGGGGGGGTTCTGTGGGTAGTAAGGTATACGGGTGGAGGAGCATCTGATTTACCACGACCCGAGAGACTTCTTGTATGCGACTGCGGAGAACCCTGAGGAAACAGGGCGCAAGCATGAATAGGATGCAGATAAGGATTAAGGGGCCTAGGATTGGTGTCAGCCAGGAATAGAGGGTGGCTGCCACCAAACGGGGATGGGGGAGGTGGATTGTCACTGCCTGCATTGGAGTTCTTCTTTTAAGCATCGGAGAGCATCTACATTGTCTTCAACGCCCCCTGTCTCGTTGATGTAGTAGCAGCACTCTTCCTGTAGGAAGAGGCAGGTA
Organism: Grampus griseus; assembly: GCF_964374135.1. Taxonomy (NCBI): domain Eukaryota; kingdom Metazoa; phylum Chordata; class Mammalia; order Artiodactyla; family Delphinidae; genus Grampus; species Grampus griseus. Next base: position 12,758,384 of record NC_139016.1, on the reverse strand, counting down.
CCTCCTTTGTCGGCTGTCAGAAGGTCCAGGGCACGTCGATTTTGGAGGGCAACTCGGGCTACTGAGGTGATCTGACACTGGAGGGAGGTGATGGAGGTGGCAGAGTTCTCAATGGCTAGCTGGAGTTTCTTTTCTAGGTCGCGGGATGTTGAGACACTGTGTGTTAGGGCTCCTCCCCCGATGCCCGCAGCGACGAGAGAGGAGGCGAGGGAAGTGCCTGCGACCATAGGAAGAAAGATGGCCCTTTTTTGTCAGCCAAAAATTTGTGTGGTAAGTGAGAGAAATTCGGCGTGGCCATATAATGTGAGTTGTGGAACAAGGGTGACGGGGATACGTGGGAAGGGGGAGGAAGAGTTGACCTCTTTTGTAAGGGAGCCATTACACCAAAAGAACAAGCCTAGTGGGGCCCCCATTGGCGTAGTTACAGGGAGGGATGAATTGCAAGGGAGTGCATCATCAGTTAAGTTTGGACGGCTGCCATAGCAAATTGTGAGGTTCTTTTTTCCTAAATCAAGGAATATGGGGACTCTTAATGGGGGAAAAGATAAGTTCTGGGAGGAACTAGGGAGGGTAGAGGTGAAGGGCTGATCGAGTAGGACAGCAGTTAATGGTGGTTGGGCAAGTGTGGCACATAGAAAGCAGTCAGAGATGTTGCCTATTCCGGTGTGATTAAGCATTTGCACTCCTTGGCGGATGAGGGCCAACCAAGGAAAAGGGTCCGTCTTGTGCTCAGGGTGGGGTAGTTGGCATTCTAGGGCCTGTTCCATCTCCTGGACCATGGTGGCCTGTTTGCTCAAGTGCTGGATAATTTCAGGGATCACTCTGACATATGAGCGGAAGACCCTGATAGAGCCCACGGTGGTAGGCATCAGTTGCCCACTGGTAGATTTTTCCTTGTACCCCTTTTACCCATCTGGTGTCCCAGGGATCTTTGATGTTGATGAATAATTGACCCTTGCCATTTGTGGTGAGCAGGTGGGATTTTCGGAGCGAGCTCCTGGTATCTAGTTTTGCCACATGGATGTTACATGAGTGATAGGGGCACCCCCCATAGGTCTCACCCCACCATTGACAGTAGTCTCTTGTCTGATCGTAAGTGAAGCAGACAGTGGGGGTGGACCAACCCAGGGGAACACCTTCAATGTTAGAGATGGGGATCTGGACTGTCACCAGGGCCTGGCACCCATCTCGTTGGCAGTCTCCCATGCCCAAGACTCGGGCGTGGGTCCGACCTTTAGCTTGCCATGTCCCGTGGACCTGGAAGCGCCATAGAGATATCTGGTGAGTCCTGGGTGGCAGGAGGAGCAGCAGGAGGAGAGACAGGGTGACGGAAAAGCCGTAGTCTCGTGGGACCCAGCAGTAGGGCCATCCAAGCCTCTGGAGTTGGGGCCATTTTAAGGCGGGAGACATGGTACCAGGAGGGGTGTCCCAAGAGTTTAGCTGTCATGGGATTGGTCACCGTATGGGGGCCTGTCCCCCATGGCTTGAGAGATTGGGGGTGTAATTCTTTGAGGAGGATGCTATTGCTGGGTTGTAGAGGGAGAGAGGAAGTTTCAGAGGCAGTGACTGTCAGCAGGTTGTGGTCAGCATGTTCATGGAGAAGGTGGTGAAGCAGAGACAGGTAGGGGAGGTAGGAAGCTAGGGGTGGGTTTGGGGTTGGTAGGTTATGGAGGAGAAAAGGGCGGCCATAGAGCAGTTCGAATGGACTGAGACCAGTAGGGGTCTGAGGTGAGGCTCGGATTCGGGTGAGGGCAAGAGGGAGCAGATCAGGCCATGAGATACAGACCTCAAGGGAGAGCTTGGTGGGGTGGTCTTTCAAGATTCTGTTGGCATGCTCAGCCTTACTGGATGACTTGGGGTGGTAGGGGATGTGGAGTCTCCAGGTGATCTGAAGAGCCTCGGATACCTGCTGAACCACCTGAGAGACGAAGGTGGGTCCGTTGTCCGACTGGATGGAGATCCGCAGGCCAAATCGGGGGATGATATGTTGGAGAAGGATGGTGGTGACCATCCATTTCTCGGGCCGTTGGGAAGGCCTCGATCCAACCTGAAAAGGTGTCAACGAGAGTGAGCAAATATCAGAAGCATTTACAGGGGGGCATGTGGGTGAAGTCAATCTGCCAGTCCTCACCAGGTTGGTGTCCGCACATCTGGTGAGTAGGGATTCGGGGCCATAGACCTCCTTGTGGAGAGACAGACGCGCAAGTCTGGCAAGCCACGTGAGTTTTTGAGATGGCATCTCTGAGTCCAGGCATGTAAAAGAGGGGATCTAGGAAATGGAACATCACCTTCGGGCCAATGTGTAGGGACTTGTGAATGTCTGATAGGAGGCTGGCCGCTTGGGCTGAAGGGAGGGCAACTTTGTTGTCCATAAAAATCCATCCTTTTTCGGCCTTGTGGTCCCCTTTGGATAGTAGGGCTGTCTCTTCGTGGGGGTCATATGCAGGTCAGATTGAGGTGGTGAGGAACAAGATCGGAGCTGGAGGGGCCTCTTTAGTGAGCTCATGGGCCACGGAGTCGGCCTTTGAGTTACCTTGTGCTATTGGGTTAGAAGGAGACTGGTGGCCCCTGCAGTGGATGATTGCCACCTCCTCAGGCAGTTGGAGGGCCTCCAGAAGTTTTGCGATGAGGGAGGCATTGACCACCGGGGAACCCTTGGTGGTCAAAAGTCCGTGCCCCCTCCAAAGAGCTGAATGGCTGTGTGCAGTGAGGAAGGCGTATTTAGAATCTGTGTAGATATTGACCCCTTTGCCCTTAGAGAGGTCAAGGGCGCACGTGAGTGCTATCAGTTCAGCCCCTTGAGAGGTTGTTCCTTCTGGGAGGCGGTTGGCCTCGATAATGGTTGAGATGGTTACTACCACATAGGCTGCCTGGTGGTGTCCGTCGGGACCGAGTATTGAGCTGCCATCTACGAAGATGGTGCAGTCCGGGTTTAACAGTGGAGTGTCAAAGAGTCCCTCCCTCGGCGGGCTGAGGACCTCTATGACTTGGGGGTAGGAGTGGAAAGGGGAGGTCCCGGAATCGAAGATAGGCAAGAGGGAGGCCAGGTTTAGGCGCGGGGAGAGGTCGAGGGAGATAGCAGGGTTTTCAATGAACAGCAGGTAGAATTCCTGGATGCGGGAGGGGCCCAAGAGAGAGACTTATGGCCGAAGAGGTCGGCCAGTCGGTGGGAGGAAAATACAGTCAGCGGGTGGGCCAGGGTCAGCTTGAGTGTTTGTTTGGACAGCTCGGCTGCTGCTGCCAAAGCTCAGAGGCATGGTTGCCGTCCCCGAATGGTTGGGTCAAGTTGTTTGGAGAGGTAGGCCACGGGGCGATAGGAAGGCCCTACAGGCTGGGCAAGAAGTCCAGTAGCTATTCCAATCCGTTCATCTACAAAGAGGTGGAAAGGACGGTCTGGGTTAGGCAGAGAAAGGGGAGGGGAGGATATCAGGGTGTCTCTGAGGGTGAGAAAGGCCAGTCAAACAGTGGAGGGAGAGGTAAGGGGTCCTTGGGGGGTTTCTTTAGCAGCTAAATATAGGGGCTTAGCAAGAATAACAAAGTTAGGGATCCAGTGTCGGAAAAATCCTATTAGGCCCAGAAAGGAGAGAATCTGGTCAGCTGTCACTGGAGATTGGAGTTCGCGGATGGCCTGGGTGCGGTCAGCTGTCAGGCTCTTTGTTGTGGGGTTAAGGTGAATCCCCAGGTAGGTTACTGAGGGTGTAGACAGTTGGGCCTTGGCTGGAGAGACCCGATAGCTGCGAGAGCCGAGATAATTGAGGAGGTCAGCAGTGTGCTGTTTTGAGAGGCTGAGAGATGGGCTACAGAGGAGGAGGTCATCCACGTATTGGAGGACTATAGTGGGCATGAGAGGGCAGGAAGCAAGATCCCGCGCCAGAGCCTGGCCAAAGAGGTGGGGGCTGTCGCGGAAGCCCTGGGGAAGAACCGTCCAGGTAAGCTGGCGGGAAGCCTGGATATCCGGATCTGTCCAGGTGAAAGCAAAAAGGAAGTAGGAATCAGGGTGCAGGGTGATAGAAAAGAAGGCGTCCTTGAGATCTAGGACCAACAATGGGTGGTGGGTAGGGGGATATGGGAGAGCAAAGTGTATGGGTTTGGCAAAACTGGGTGAAGGGGAATTATCGCCTCATTGATTAGTTGGAGGTCCTGGACCAGGTGGTAATCTCCTGAGGCCTTGCGGACAGGCAGGATGGGGGTGTTGCAGGGAGAGTCCGTGGGGATGAGGAGCCCCTGGTCTAAGAGTTTGGTGATAATAGGTCATAAGCCCCTTAGCTGAGTTTCAGAAATGGGGAATTGGGGCCTGGATGGAAACTTGGAGGGGGTCTTTAAGACAGAGGACAGGGGTGTGGTGTGTCGCTATTGTAGAGTTTGATGTATCCCAGACCTGGGGGTCTATCCGGTTGGGGGAGATGGGAGGAGGAAGAGAGGAGGGAGAGGGCTCCACTGCCAGACTGAGGAGGGGGAGCAGGAGTTGAGAGGAGGAGGCCTTAGGATCAAGCCTGGCAATTTGGAGAGAGGCCTCTAATTGGAAGACAACATCACGACCTAGCAGAGGAACCGGGCAGGACGGTATGACTAAGAAAGAATGAGTGAAAGGGAGCCTCTCGATGTAACATGAGAGAGGGCCGGTCTGGAGCGGGAAGGACGGCTTACCGTCGGTGCCCATAACCGAGATCTGGGAAGGAAAAACTGTCCTGGAATATGTAGGCAAGACTGAATAGGTAGCCCCTGTGTCCACCAGGAATGAGATGGACTCACCCGCTACCTGTAGCATTACCCTGGGCTCGGCGAGGGTGATGGGGGTCTTCGAGTCCGGGTGTCAATCGTCAGCCAATCCCAGGAGTTCGAGTGGTGGAGCCGTCGGGTCAGTCCACCTTCCATGTGGAGGTGCTGAGGGAGGACCGGCCGTAGGGCAGTCACTTTTCCAATGGCCTGTTAGCCCGCAGCCATGGCAGGGCTTGGAAGGAGGCCGGGGATTGGGACATTGGCGAGCCCAGTGCCCCTCTTTTCCGCACTTGAAGCAGGCCCCTGGTGGGGTTTCCTTCGGCAGGTCCCGTGGATGCTGTCCATGGGAAATGGCCGGCCGCAGGGTGGCTCTGAGGGCTTGGGTTTGGAGGGCCACCTTTTGGTGCATCCGAGCCTCTTGGCTGGATTCTGCCAAATCTTCACGGGCATTATAGACTTTAAAGGCCATTTTTACCAGGTCTCGGATGGGAGTCTGGGGGCCGTCCTCTGCCTGCTTAAGTTTTTTTCTGATATCAGGGGCTGATTGGGTGGTAAAGTGGGTGGCCAAGACCGTTGCGCCTGCGGGGGTGTCAGGGTCCAAGCGGTTGTAGAGAGTTAGGGCCTCTGTAAGTTGGTTGAGGAAAACGGCCGGATTTCCATTGGGCTCTTGGGTTATCTCTTTTAGCTTTTCAAAGTTGACAATCTTGTGGGAGCCAGCCTGCATACCAGCTAAAAAGCATTAGATCGCGTTTGCGGCGACCGTCTTGGCCGTCCTGATAACTCCAGCCTGGATCGGTGCCAGGAATGGCAGTGGCTCCAACGGGCATAGAATTATCAGTGAGATGGACCTGTTCTGCATGGTTTTGGGCAGCAGTTTGAATTCTTTCCCTCTCATCGGGGGTCAGAGTAGAAGATAGGATGACAAAGATGTTGTGCCAGGTTAGAGCGTAAGCTTGAGAGAGGTAGCAAAATTCTTTGATGTAGCGGGAGGAGTCGGCAGTAAAGGAGCCTAATCGCTTTTCTATTTGAGAGGGATCTTGGAGGGAAAAGGGAACATGAACTCTAACCAATCCTTCCGCTCTGGCCACCTCTCTTAAGGGACAGAGAAGGTCTGTGTCCTGGGAGTCGTGGTGGTGAGAGCAGGTGTGTGAGCTGACTGGCGAGGAGAGGGGTGATGAGAGATAGATGGAGGGAGAGGAAGCAGGGGAAGGAGGAGGTGGGGGAGGTTGCCGGGGGGAGTGGGGGAGCGGTGCGGGGCGATGGAGTAGGCTTGGGAGGGAGAGGGGCCGGCCCAGGGTAGGGTGGGGGTTGGAGAGGAGCTCTGGAGGGGGGAGAGATGAGAGATTCGGGTGGGTCGGCTAGTGGAGAGGGGTCATCGTCAAAGGAAATTAGGGGTTAGATGTAGGAGATGTCTGTTTGGCAAGGAGGATCTGGGAGGTGGAACAATCGAGGCAGAGGGAAGGGCGGGAGCGTAAATACCAGAAGGCCTGGTAGGGGACCTCGGACCGTTTACCCGTCCTGCGGCAGTAGTTATCTAAATCACGGAGGATGTTGAAATTGAAAGTCCCTTCGGGAGGTCATTTAGATTGATCATCTAGAGGGTACCGTGGCCAGGCCTCAGTGGAATAAAATATGAGCCACCTGCGGCGGAATCTTGAGAAAAGCCGAGTTTTGTAAAGTTAGCCAGGAGACACCCAGGGGTGCCTTTGGATCTGGTTTGGATTCTGAAGTCCCCATGACCTCCAGTTTGTCCCCGGGTGAACAGAGAAAGAGAGAGACTCTCTGGTCTCAATCTTTGGTCACGGCGGATCGGAGAGCAGTCAGGCGGTTGGGACGTCTCCGCAACCACCTGAGGCTCGGAGGGAAGATGGAAGAGTCCCTGACATGGTCGCGGTTAAGGACAGGGAGTCCGGTGGGCAGGGACCCCGCGGTTCGAGGGGAACGAAGGAGGAACTTACCCCATTTCTGCCGGATCGGGTGGGTGAGCAGAGGTCCCTGGTCGGGAGGGGTGGCCCCACGGTGATTTGTGGGGCTGGGTACCCCTGCCGGGTTTCGGCACCAAATGTAAGGAATGGCACCAAACATGGAGGAGAGCTTAAACAAGCTTTATTTGGGAACGCTCCCGGGACAGGTTCACTGGTCCGAGAGAAAGGGGCCAGAGAAATCACGCCCAGGTGTGGGCGCGAACAAAATTTATAGGGGTGGAGGCAGGGGAGGTGCTTGCTGTGTAAGCATCCCTTTTTTGGTAATCTGTTGGGTGTTGTGGCAATGTCAGGTGTCGGTTGCATCAGCCACTTTGGCGGGGGTTCCGTCTGGCTCCCTGGGCCCTTCCCCGGACCCGCTGGCCTTACATTGATAATTACCTTAAATGCTCCCCCCAAAAGACACAGATTGACTGAATGGATACAAAAGCAATACCCATATATATGCTGTCTACAAGAGACCCACTTCAGACCTAGGGACACATACAGACTGAAAGTGAGGGATGGAAAAATATATTCCATGCCAATAGAAATCAAAAGAAAGCTGGAGTAGCAATCTCATATCAGACTAAATAGACCTTAAAATAAAGACTATTAGAAGAGACAAAGAATGACACTACATAATGATCAAGGGATCGATCCAAGAAGACTATATAACAATTGTAAACGTTTATGCACCCAACATAGGAGCACCTCAATACACAAGGTGAATACTAACGGCCATAAGAGGGAAAATTGAAGGTAACACAATTATAGTAGGAGACTTTAAACCCCACTTTCACCAATGGAGAGATCATCCAAAATGAAATTAAATAAGGAAACACAAGCTTTATAAAATACATTAAATAAGATGGACTTAATTGATATTTATGAGACATTCCATCCAAAAACAACAGAATAAATATTTTTCTCAAGTGCTCATGGAACATTCTCCAGGATAGATCATATCTTGGGTCACAAATCAAGCCTTGGTAAATTTAAGAAAATTGAAATTTTATCAAGTATCTTTTCTGACCACAACTGTATGAGACTAGATGTCAATTACAGGAAAAGATTTGTAAAAAAATATAAACACAGGGAGGATAAACAATACATTACTTAATAATGGAGTGATCAGTGAAGAAATCAATGAGAAATCAAAAAATACCTAGAAAGAAATAACAATGGAGACAAGGAGACCCAAAACCTATGGGATGCAGCAAAAGCTGCTCTAAGAGGGAACTTTATAGCAATACAATCCTACCTTAAGAAACAGGAAACATCCCAAATAAACAACCTAATCTTTCACCTAAAGCAATTGGAGAAAGAATAAAAAAACGCCAAAGTTACCAGAAGGAAAGAAATCATAAAGATTAGATAACATATAAATGAAAAACAAATGAAGGAAATGATAGCAAAGATCAATAAAAACTGAAAGTTGGTTCTTTGAGAAGATAAACAAAATTGATAAGCCATTAGCCAGACTCATTAAGAAAAAAGGGAGCACTCTCAAATCAATAGAATTAGAAATGAAAAAGGAGAAGTAACAACTGACACTGCAGAAATACAAAGGAGTATGAATGATTAGTACAAGCAACTATATGCCAATAAAATGGACATGCTGCAAGAAATGGACAAATTCTTAGAAAATCACAATGTTCTTAGACTGAACCAGGAAGAAGTAGAAAATATAAACAGACCAATCACAAGCACTGAAATTGACATTGTGTTTCAAAATCTTGCAACAAAAAAAGTCAGGAACAGATGGATTCACAAGTGAATTCTATCAGATATTTAGAGAAGAGCTGACACCTATCCTTCTCAAAATCTTACAAAATATAGCAGAGGGACGAACACTCCCAAACTCATTCTACAAGGCCACCATCACCCTGATGCCAAAACCAGACTAAGGTGTCACAAAAAAAGGAATCTACAGACAGATTTCACTGATGAACATAGATGCAAAAATCCTCAACAAAATACTAGCAAACAGAATCAACGCACATTGAAACGATCATACACCATGATCAAGTGGGGGTTTTCCCAGGAATGCAAGGATTCTTCAATATAGGTCAATCAATCAATATTATACAACATATTAATAAATTGAAGGATAAAAACCATATGATCACCACAATAGATGCAGAGAAAGCTTTTGACAAAATTCAACACTCATTTATGATAACAATCTTCCAGAAAGTAGGCATAGAGGGCAATTTCCTCAACATAGTAAAGGCCATATATGACAAACCCACAGCCAACATCATCCTCAATGGTGAAAAACTGAAATCATTTCCACTAAGATCAGGAACAAGACAACGTTGCCCACTCTCACGACTATTATTCAACATAGTTTTGGATGTTTTAGCCACAGCAATCAGAGAAGAAAAAGAAATAAAAGGAATCCAAATTGGAAAGGAGAAGTAAAGCTGTCACTGTTTGCAAATGACATGATACTGTAAATAGAGAATTGTAAAGATGCTCCCGGAAGACTGCTAGAGCTAACCAATGACTTTGGTAAAGTAGCAGGATACAAAATTAATGCACAGAAATCTCTGGCATTCCTATACACTAATGATGAAAACTCTGAAAGTGAAATTAAGAAAACACTCCCATTTACCACTGCAACAAAAAGAATAAAATACCTAGGAATAAACCTACCTAAGGAGACAAAAGACCAGTATGCCGAAGATTATAAGACACTGATGAAAACAATTAAAGATGATACAAAGAGGAGAGATATACTGTGTTCTTGGATTGGAAAAATGAACATTGTGAAAATAACTCTACTACCCAAAGCAATGTAGAGATCTAATTCAATCCCTATCAAACTACCACTGGCAGTTTTCACAGAACTAGAACAAAAAATTTCACAATTTGTATGGAAACACAAAGTCCCCAAATAGCCTAAGCAATCTTGAGAAAGAAAAACGGAGCTGCAGGAATCAGGTCCCTGAACTTCAGACTATACTACAAAGCTACAGCAATCAAGACTGTATGGTCCTGGCACAAAAACAGACATATAGATCAATGGAACAGGATAGAAAGCCCAGACATAAACCCATGCACATATGGTCACCTTGTCTTTGATAAAGGAGGCAAGAATATCCAATGGAGAAAAGACAGCCTCTTCAATAAGTGGTGCTGGGAAAACTGGATAGCTACATTTTGAAGAAGGAAATTAGAACACTCCCTAACACCATACAGAAAAATAAACTAAAAATGGGATAAGACCTAAATGTATGGCCAGACACTATCAAACTCTTAGAGGAAAACATAGGCAAAATCTCCTATGACATAAATCACAGCAAAATCCTTTTTGACTCACTTCCTAGAGAAATGGAAATAAAACCAAAACTGAATAAATGGGACCTAATGAACTTAAAAGGATTTTCACAGCAAGGAAGCCATAAACAAGACCAAAAGACAACCTTCAGAATCGGAGAAAATATTTGTAAATGAAGCAAGTGACAAAGATTAATCCCCAAAGTTTACAAGCAGATCATGCAGCTCAGTATCAAAAAAAAACACAAAAAACAAAAAACTGAATCCCAAAGTGGGCAGAAAACCTAAACAGACATTTCTCCAGAGAAGATACACAGATGGCCAACAAACACATGAAAAAATGCTCAATGTCGTTAATCTTTAGAGAAATGCAAATCAAAACTATAATGCAATATCACCTCACATGGGTCAGAATGGAAATCATTAAAGGTCTACAAAAATAAATGCTGGAGAGGGTGTGGAGAAGAGGGAGCACTCATAAACTCTTGGTGGGAATGTAAATTGATACAGCCACTATGGAGAACAGTATGGATGTTTCTTAAAAAACTAAAAATAGAACTATCATACAAGCCAGCAATCCAACTACTGGGCATATACCCTGAGAAAACCATAATTGAAAAAGTGTCATGTACCACAATGTTCATTGCAGCTCTATTTACAACATCCAGGACATGGAAGCAGCCTAAATATCTATCATTGGATAAATGGATAAAGAAGATGTGGCACATATATACAGTGGAATATTACTCACCCAATAAAAGAAACAAAAGTGAGTTATTTTTAGTGAGGTGGATGGACCTAGAGCCTGTCATACAGAGTGAAATAAGTCAGAAAGAGAAAAACAGATACTGTTTTCTAACACATATATATGGAATTTGAAAAAAATATTTTCAAATGAAGCAACTGACAAAGGATTAATCTCCAGAATTTACAAGCAGTTCATGGAGCTGAATAACAACAACAACAAAAAAAACCAATCCAAAAATGGTCAGAAGACCTAAATAGACATTTCTCCAAAGAAGTTATACAGACTGCCAACAAACACATGAAAGAATGCTCAACATCATTAATCATTAGAGAAATGCAAATCAAAAGTACAATGAGATATCATCTCCCACCAGTCAGAATGGCCATCATCAAAAAATCTAGAAACAATAAATGCTGGAGAGGGTGTGGAGAAAAGGGAACACTCTTGCACTGCTGGTGGGAATGGTAATTGGTTCAGCCACTATGGAGAACAGTATGGAGGTTCCTTAAAAAACTACAAATAGAACTACTTTATGACCCAGCAATCCCACTACTGGGCATATACCCTGAGAAAACCAAAATCCAAAAACAGTCATGTACCCAAATGTTCATTGCAGCTCTATTTACAATAGCCTGGAGATGGAAACAACCTACGTGCCCATCATTGGATGAATGGATAAAGAAGATGTGCATATATATACAATGGAATATTACTCAGCCATAAAAAGAAACGAAATTGAGCTATTTGTAATGAGGTGGATAGACCTAGAGTCTGTCATACAGAGTGAAGTAAGAAAGAAAAAGACAAATACCGTATGCTAACACATATATATGGAATTTAAGAAGACAAAAAAATGTCATGAAGAACCCAGGGGTAAGACAGGAATAAAGACACAGACCTACTGGAGAACGGACTTGAGGATATGGGGAGGGGGAAGGGTGAGCTGTGACAGGGTGAGACAGAGTCATGGACATATACACACTAACAAACCTAAGGTAGATAGCTAGTGGGAAGCAGCAGCATGCACAGGGATATCGGCTCCGTGCTTTGTGACCACCTGGAGGAGTGGGATAGGGAGGGTGTGAGGGAGGGAGACACAAGAGGGAAGAGATATGGGAACATATGTATATGTATAACTGATTCACTTTGTTATAAAGCAGAAACTAACACACCATTGTAAAGCAATTTTACCCCAATAAAGATGTTAAAAAAAAAATGGTCGTGAAGAATGTAGGGGCAAGACGGGAATAAAGATGGAGACCTACTAGAGAATGTACTTGAGGACACGGGGAGGAGGAAGTGTAAGCTGGGACTAAGTGAGAGAGTTGTAGTGTGTATGTGGACATATATACACTACCAAATGTATAATAGATAACTAGTGGGAAGCAGTTCCGTAGCACAGGGAGGTCAGCTCTGTGCTTTGTGACCAGCTAGAAAGGTGGGATATGGAGGCAGGGAGATGCAAGATGTAAGAGATATGGGGATATATGTATATGTATAACTGATTCACTTTGTTATATAGCAGAAACTAACACACCATTGAAAGCAATTATACTCCAATAAAAATCTTAAGAAAAAAATTGTTAATTATTCGCACTCAACATCTAAGCACCTAAAAACAGTAACCATAGAGATGTCAGCAATATGGCAATGGAAGACATTTGTCCTTTTTCTCCCCCTTTTTAATCCACATATTAGACATTCATTCATTATTTCTATGTCTTCATGTCTGTTATGTCGCCTTAAAACTTATTCGAAGTAATTCAAGGGGCATCTCTTTCACCAGTACACACAGTAAGAAACAGACAAACCTTCATAAGGGAGGTAGAACAAGTATACCCATAAAAAGAAGCTTAGATTCCACTGCCTACTGTGGAGAAAAAATTGGGGGAATGCTGACTTCAACAGGCACACACCCATGAGGAAGAACTTGTAGAAGTCTAGTGTTCCCAAAGGGGGATACCAGGACACCATTTCAGAAAAAAATGAAAATAATATATACAAGATTGTCTGCAGAAGAGAAGATGAAAAAACATTTTTTTCCAGCAACGCCCTTTCACCAAGAAACACTGAAGAAAGTCGATTTACTTGGCACAGGTAATCTCTCCCTAGGGGAAAATTAAAGTGGTGAGTAAACCACCTGTATCCCAGACAGGCAAGGTACAGCTGGAGAAGTCACATTTTTCTCCACCATCCCTTGGTGAGAGTCTATGACTTGTGGGAGGGAGAACATTGGGAAAGAGGCTGATAAGAGTTTCAAAAGGTATCAAAAGAGTTGTTTTCAGCAAAAAGTTCACCCACAAGTCCCTGAGAGTATTAGCCCTGGGAATCTCTACTGGATCTGCAGGCATTACCAAAGAACCTAGTGCCAAATGCATACATCTCTTCACTCTGCAATTGTTTCCTTGTGCATACTCCTGAGTACATTTTCGATAGTGAGCTCTGGTAGACAGGGAGCATGCTCAGAAAAGAGGCCATACATGGTAGGTGAGCTAGAAAAAACAACTACAAACTTGACCTATAGCAACAAGTTTTTGAATACAAGAAAAAGGGGGGGAGTTTCCAATAGCCAGTCAAAACCAGAGAAAACATACAAGCTAAAACAATTAAGCTACAAGACAGAGCAAGAAGAAGAAAGCAGGTTCACATTGGAACACACAATAAAAACTCAGATGCTAGCAATATGGTACAACTAAACACTCCATCTAAACCAAACACCTCATCTGATGAAAATAATACACAGGATTAAGGAGTTGGCAGCTACTTCAAATGGGAAAACACCAAGGCATAACTGAAAGAAATATTTAAAAATATGAAAAAGTAAGGACTTATTAAATTACAAAAAGAAAACTAAATACCAGAATCTAGTTTAGATAAAGATTCAAAATACTGGTTATGAAGAAGCACATCAAGTAGCTAGAAAACTCAGAAAAGCAACCTGTGAAATCAGGAAGAGAGTATATGACAAAAGAGTTATTATCCAAAGAGATCAAAATAATAAAGGAACCAAATAAAAATTCTGGAGCTCAAGAATTTTAAAAATGGGATAAATGTTGCAATAAAGAGCAGCTGTAGCTGGGCAGATGAGATGTAAGAAAGGATAAATAACTTGGAAATAGACACTTTGAAATAACACTGGAAAGAAACAAAAAACAGATTTAAATGGAATGAAGATAGCTACATGGGTTATGAGAATCCATTAAAATATATGAAAACATTTGGGATTCCAGAAGGAGAAATGATGCACAATGGGGCAGAGGATTTATTTAAAGAAATTAAAGCTAAGAACATTCTAAACGTAGGAAATAATTAAATATACAAAGGGCTAATTGATCACCTTATGATTTCAGTACCAAAAATATCAAAAATCAAATATAAAGAAAGATAATTAAAGGTAGTTAGGAAAAATATATATAACCTACAAAGGAATTCCCTTTAGTCTATCAAGCTGATGAAAGAAACAAAAGAAAAAAAATGTAGCCAAGAATACTTTACCTGGCAGAGTTATCCCTCAGATATGTAGGAGGGGGGAAAGCTGAGTGATTTCACTACCACTAAACCTCACTTGCAAGAAATTCTGAAAGAAAGTCTTCAATCTGAAAGGAAAATCAGAAATCTGTGACTTGAAGACATATGAAAATCCAGAACTTTGTTGGGGGGTTCATAGTTGGTGTAATAATTATAAACATCCAGGTTTACTGAATGAAGTGGCACAATCCACCTACATGGGTTTATCTGGTATTTCTCTCAGCATCCACACTCCCACTTTGGGAAAATGAAAATACCTGGGGTTTTTTTGACCAAAGGTCCAGCTTTATTAGTCCAAAGTCACAGTATTTACTGCCCACAGATGTCAGAAATGGGGGCAAAATAACTCAGGGAAGAATAGTTCTCCATGTCAGATCACAAGCCAGCAGGGTATAGAGCAGTGTAGCAATCATGGTTCAGAAGGTACGAAGTTGGGGGAGGGCAGTGGGTTGCTCAACCCTAAGTGGTTGTTTTAAAAGCTGTCCTGAGGAAAACAAAGTGGTAACTTGTGGTGGTAATACTAAAGTCAAGTCCTTATCTAAATGTCCAGACTCCAGGTGTAAGCAGGATTGTCATACTATAAAATGCTTAGGCAGCAAGTCAAGAAAGCTGTTTTTGCATTAAAGTGGACCCTGTGATGCCTAGGCATTAGTCTTTGGGGGAAATAATGGGCACTGTCTGAATGCTGCCAAACCTGGTCTTGAGTCAACTCACCAGTACAGAGTAAAACCAATCTACTGACACTGAGTTGTGGTAAAGGAAAGTACAGCATTTGTTTCAGGGGCCCAAGCAAGGAGAACAGGCATCTAATGTGCAAAAGGCCGAAACACCTTGATGGCTTTCAGGGAAAAAATATTTAAAGGCAGTGTTAGGGAAGGGGCTACAGTGTGTGATCACGTTGTGCACAATTCTCAGATTGGTTGCAATGGAGGTGAAATTTCAAGCACAACCATCCTTCTGGTTTCAACTGGTCTGAGGTGTACATGATTGTGGTCAACAGTTTTCATCTGGTGGGGTCTG
The DNA here is from genome assembly GCF_964374135.1 of Grampus griseus. Classification (NCBI taxonomy): domain Eukaryota; kingdom Metazoa; phylum Chordata; class Mammalia; order Artiodactyla; family Delphinidae; genus Grampus; species Grampus griseus. Next base: position 12,743,123 of record NC_139016.1, on the reverse strand, counting down.
TTTCCTATGAAGACAAATCAGGAATGTGTGTCAGACCATTATGTCTTTCAGGGAACAGGGGATTTCATGACTCTGCCATGTGGTTGGTTTATAGTATAAATTGTTACCAGTTTCCCAGCCCAACAAGTATTCTTGGTTTTTACATCTTTACATTTTCTAATCATTAATGCTTGAGCCAGCATTTTGAGATTGACTGGACGCCTGGGACAGTAAAGCAAAAGCCTTTTACTTCAAAGAACAAGGACAGAGGGGCTTGTATTCAGTTTCATTCCCCCCCCCCTTTCCTATGATACTCCTCAATCTTGAGGAGAACACGTACAGGAAAAAAAGGGAATAAAATTTTGGATAGAGAGGTTAATCATAAACTTGAGAGAGGAACATGGTTTTAGGGGAGCTCAGTTTTGTAACAAGTGAAGATATTAAAAGAGACTGCATAAACCATTGGAGAGCAGTAAAAGTGCTCAATCAGGGCTTCCCTGGTGGTCCAGTGGTTAAAGATCCTCCTGCCAATGTCAGGGACACAGGTTCCTGTTTGATTGGTGAAGCTGAAGTAACTTGGGGTTCCTACTAAATGGCTGGACCATAAAGCTCAAGACAGTGTGGATTGTGCTCTTTACAATGGGATGTAAGTCATACACATCCATGTGTTGTCGGTGCCTGGGCAGATATGGAGGATTACAAAGGGCATGTGCCAGGTGCCACATACTGTGTTGCAAAGTGTCCTGCATGGGAAGAGTTGAGCTTTCATCTGGGAAAGCCTTGGGGATGTGTGGGTTGCCTTCTATTGGGTAAATTGGATCCAAGTCAATAAATCACCCATGTAAGCCAATAAATGATGAAAAAGCCTTTGTTGAGCCCCATAACATGCCCAACAGTTGTGGCAGCCCTACAAATGAGCTCTGATTTCTGTCCATTGCATAAAAATATTGACAACTGCATAAATGGGAGGACTGTGGAGCCCTGAGTGCTGTCTGTGGATAAAGGTCCCCTTGGGGTGGTGTAGAGACTTTACCCTGTGACTGTGGTCCTAGAGGGTATATGTGGCAGTGCTGTGGTGGTGGCAGCATCTGCAGCTGGGGATGGGTCCTCTCAATAGAGATGAAATTAACTTAGTCTCAGTAGAACACATAATGTGGACAATTTAATGGATGTGATGAAGGCAACTAGCTAAATGTTTAAGGACCCACTTCTCCCAGTGTTGTGTGACTTGACACATAGCTTGATCTTACAAAGCTCAAAAACACAGTGGAAAGCAGCTTGGAAGTCATAGTGCTACCTCACCCTTGAGCAGCAAACATTGTAGTAGGCAGGTGTAAACTTATAGTTGACAACAAGTCATCAAGTCCACAGGGGAGCCATCAGGAGAAACCAAATTCTGGAAGGACCAGGTAGAGAGAAAAAGATAAATGTTTCATCTTTGTTTACAAAGATAAAATTTCTCAACTTGTAGCTCATAGTTAGTGTAAGAGGAAAAGCATTCTGGAAAACAGAGATTAAAAGCTAGAATATTTCTCAGGGTATATGTCCAGTAGTGGGATTGCTGGGTCGTATAGTAGTTCTATTTGTAGTTTTCTAAAGAACCTCCACACTGTTCTCCATAGTGGCTGTATCAATTTACATTCCCACCCTGAGAAAACCATAATTCACAAAGTGTCATGTACCAAAATATTCATTGCAGCTCTATTTACAATAGCCAGGACACGGAAGCAACCTAAATGTCCATCAACAGATGAGTGGATAAAGAAGATGTGGCACATATATACACTGGAATATTAGCCATAAAAAGAAACGAAACTGAGTTATTTGTAGTGAGGTGGATGGACTTAGGGTCTGTCATACACAGTGAAGTAAGTCAGAAAGAGAAAACAACATATCGTATGCTAACACATATATATGCAATCTAAGAAGAAAAAAAAAAGGACATGAAGTACCTAAGGGTAAGACGGGAATAAAGACACCGACCTACTAGAGCATGGACTTGAGGATGTGGGGAGGGGGAAGGGTAAGCCATGACAAAGTGAGAGAGTGGCATGGACATATATACACTATCAAACGTAAAATAGATAGCTGGTGGGAAGCAGCCGCATAGCACAGGGAGATCAGCTAGGTTGTTTGTGACCACATGAGGGGGGGGATAGGGAGGGTGGGAGGGAGGGAGATGAAAGAGGGAAGAGATATGAGAACGTATGTATATGTATAACTGATTCACTTTGTTATTAAGCGGAAACTAACACACCATTGTAAAGCAATTATACTCCAATACAGATGTTAAAAAAAAAAACACACGTTATAGTAAAAAATGTCAAAATTCAATGATAATGGACCTTAAAGGCAAACAGGGAAAATTGAATGAAGTAAACTATGAAGAGCATCCATTAGGCTATCAGCATATTTATCAGCAAAAACACTATAAGACAGGATGTGGAAACATAATATATTCAGTGTTGAAAGATAAACCTTTCAGCCAGTAATGCTTTAACCAGAAAAGTTATCCTTCAGACATTAAGAAGAAATAAAGGTTTTCCCAGACAAACAAAATATCATGGAATTAATTAGCAGTTGATCTGTTTTGGAAGAAATGCTAAAATGAGCTTTCAAACTGAAATATAGAGATGCACATCACTGACATGTAAATATATGAAATCGCTCAATACACTGGTAAAGATGTAAGATAGAATTGCAAAAGTGTAACTATATTAGGATGGTTTGCTAATTACTTATCATTGGTAAAAAGGTTAAAGGAAAAGCGTATTCAAATTACTATAAATTTAATAAATACATAGCATAAGGTAAATTGTGACATCTAGAATATAAAGGAAGATTAGCAAAAAGGATGGAGATTTTTAGGGAAAAAAATATGATGTTATCATAATAAAACGTACTGTTGTATTTCTGTATGTTATGTAAGCCACATGGTAATAACACAGGAAAATCTAGAGTAGATTCTCAAAAGAATAAATAGTACTAATAGATTTTACCACCATGAAAGGCCGCCAAGAGAAAGAGGCAGGCAGCATCAGAGGGACAAATGCAAAATAAAAATACAAAACAACCAGAAAGCAATCAATAAGATAATAGTAAAGATATTCAATAATTGCACTAAATATAAAAATATTGAATAGGCCAAAAAAGACAGCTGAATCAGAATGTAGTAAGTAAAATCGTCTTATTTGTGATTCACATGATCTTATATATGAAAATCACACACTCATCCAAGAGACTGTTGGAATTAATCAACAAATCCGATAAAATTTTAGGGTATAAAACAAACACACAGAAATTAGTTGCATTTCTAAACACTAATAATGAATATCTGAAAATGAAATAAAGAAAACAATCTCATTCACAATAGCATCCAGGAAATATGAAATACATGGGAATAAATTTAACCAAGGAAGTAAAATATGTGTACAATATAAACAACAAAACTTTCTTGAAAGAAATCAAAGACAACACAAACATAAAGACATATTATGTTGATGATTTGGAGAACTAATATTGTTATAATGTTGATATAACCCATAGCCATCTATAGATTCCAAATTTCAATACATTCCTCACATAAAATAAATCCTAAGTTTTATGAAACCATAAGGAATAATGAAAAGAATCCTGAGAAACGAAAACAAATCTGAACATGCCACACTTTCTGATTTCACATGACATTACAAACCTCTAGTGCTCAATATAACCTGGCACCATCATAAAATACAATAGACAAATAGAACTGAATAGATAGCCAAGAATTAAACCTAGGCGTGAAGAACCATCTAATATTTGATGAAATGGCCAATAATGAAGGATAGTTTATTAAAGAAATTCTGTTGAGAATTGAAAATAAACACTGGAAAAACAATAAAATTGGACTTTAACTTATACTACTCAGAAAAATTTATTCAAAATTAATCAAAGATTTAAACATAAGACCCATCATGATAATACTCCTAGAAGTAAACTTAGGGAGGAAGCCCCTTCACATTAATCTTTGTGATATGACACCAAATGTACAAACAACAAAACCATAAATCAACACATGGGATTACATCAATCTTGAAAACTTCTACAATAAAAAAAGAAACAGTCAAGAAAATTAAAAGACAGCATACGTGATGGCAGAAAAAATGTTCAAGGCATGTATTGAATAAGAAGTTAATGTCCAAATATAGAAAAAACACACAACTCAATAACAAAAAGTCTGATTTAATAATGGACAAAAGAACTAAATAAGCAGTCTTCCAAAGAAGATAGCCAAATAGTCAACAGGTACATTGAAAGAGGCTCATCATAACTAATTACCAGGGAATTATAAAATAAAATGACAAAAAATATTACTTTATACCTGTTAAAATGTCTATCATCAAGAAAAGAAGAGAGGAGACCTTCAAGACGGCAGAAGAGTAAGACGTGGAGATCAACTTCCTCCCCAAAGTTACATTAGAAATACAGGTACGTGTGGAACAACTCCTACAGAACACCTACTGAATGCTGACAGAAGACCTCAGACTTCCCAAATGGCAAGAAACTCCCCATGTACCTGGGTAAAGGGACAGGACCCACACCTCTGGGAGGGAGCTGTGAAGGAGGAAAAGTTTCCACACACTAGGAAGCCTCTTCACTGGTGGAGACGGGAGGTGGCGGGGGAAAAGCTTCAGAGCCACAGAGGAGAGCACAGCAACAGGGGTGCAGAGGGCAAAGTGGAGAGATTCCCACACAGAGGATCAGTGCCAACCAGCACTCACCAGGCTGAGAGACTTGTCTGCTCACCCACCGGGAGGGTTGGGGGATCGGAGCTGAGGCTCGGGGTTTGAGGATCAGATCCTCGGGAGAGGACTGGGGTTGGCTGCGTGAACACAGCCTGAAGGGGGCTTGTGTGCCACAGCTAGCCAGGAGGGAGTCCAGTAAAAAAAATCCACACCTGCCTAAGAGGCAAGAGACCATTGTTTCCGGGTGCGCAGGGAGAGGGGATTCAGAGCACCGCCTAAATGAGCTTCAGAGACAGGTGTGAGACGCGGCTACAAGTGAGGACACCAAAGAAGGGCATGAAACACTAAGGCTGCTGCTTCAGCCACCAAGAAACCAGTGTGCAAGCACAGGTCACAATCCACAGCTGCTCTCCCGAGATCCTGCGCAACCCAGCACTGCCAGGGTCCCGTGATATAGGGACAACTTCCCCAGGAGAACACACTGTGCGCCTCAGGCTGTTGCAACGTCATACCCGTCTCTGCTACCACAGGCTTACCCCGCATTCCATACCACTCCCTCCCCCAGGCCTGAGTGAGCCAGAGCCCCCTAATCCAGTGCTCCTTTAACCCTGACCTGTCTGAGTGAAGAACAGACGTCCTCAGGCAACTTTCACACAGAGGCAGGGCCAATGCAAAGCTGAACCCCAGGATTTTCTTTGTGCAAACAAAGAAAAGGAAATGTGTCCCAGCAGAATCAGGAGTGGCGGATTATATCTCCACAATCAACCTGATGTACCCAGCATATTTGGAATAACTGAATAGACAAGAAATCATCGCAAAATTGAGGTGGTGGATTTGGGGAGCAACTGTAGACTTGGAGTTTGCTTTCTGCATCTAATTTTTTTCTAGTCTTAAGTTTACCTTAGTTTAGTATTTACAGTTTATTATCATTGATATAATATACCAATGATAATAAATTGTTTTGGAAGTGTGTATGTATATGCTTTTTTGTGTGATTTTGTCTGTATAGCTTTGCTTTTACCATTTGTCCAGGGTTCTGTCTGTCCAATTTTAAAAATACTTTCTAATTTTTTAAATTTTTAAGAGATTTTTTTAATTTTAATAACTTCATTTTTAAATTTATACATTTTTAATATTTTTTCTCCTAACCTGTGTGGCTGACAGTGTCTTGGTGCTCTGGCCAGGTGTCAGGCCACTGCCTCTGAGGTGGAAGAGGCAAGTTCAGGACATTGGTCCACCAGAGACCTCCCAGCTCCACATAATACAAAGCAGTGAAGTCTCTCCCAGAGAACTCCATTGCAACGCTAAGACCCAGCACCACTCGAAGACCAGCAAGCTACAGTGCTGGAAACCCTATGCCAAACAACTGGCAAGACAAGAACACAACACCACCCATTAGCAGTGAGGCTGCCTAAAATCATAATAAGGTCAAAGATACCCCAAAACACACCACGGGACATGCCCCTGTGCACCACAAAGACATGATCCAGCCTCATTGACCAGAACAGAGACACTAATCCCCTCCACCAGGAAGCCTACACAACTCACCGAAAGAACCGTACACACTGGGGGCAGATGCAGAAAACAATGGGAACTACAAACCTGCAGCCTGAGAAAAGGAGACCCCAAACATAGTAAGTTAAGCAAAATGAGAATGCAGAGAAACACCCAGCAGAAGAAGGAGCAAGGTAAAAATCCACCAGACCAAACAAATGAAGAGGAAATAGGCAGTCTAACTGAAAAAGCATTCAGAGTAATGATAGTAAAGATGATCCAAAATCTTGGAAATAGGATGGAGAAATATAAGAAATGTTTAATAAGGACATAGAGGAACTAAAGGTCAAACAAACAATAATGAACAACACAATAAATGAAATTAAAAATTCTCTAGAAGGAATCAATAGCAGAATAACTGAGGTAGAAGAACGGATAAGTGACTTGGAAGATAAAGTAGTGGAAATCACTACACAGAGCAGTATAAAGCAAAAAGAATGAAAAGAATTGAGGACAGTCTCAGAGACCTCTGGGACAACATTAGACACACCGACATTCGAATTGTAGAGGTCCCAGAAGAAGAAGAGAAAGAGAAAGGGACTGAGAAAATATTTAAAGAGATTATAGATGAAAACTTCCATAACACGGGAAAGGAAATAGTTAATCAAGTCCAGGAAGTGCAGAGAGTCCCATATAGGATAAATCCAAGAAGAAACATGACAAGACACATATTAATCAAACTATCAAATATTAAATACAAAGAAAACATATTAAAAGCAGCAAGGGGAAAACAACAAATAACATACAAGGGAATCCACATAAGGTTAACAGCTGATCATTCAGCACAAACTCTGCAACCAGAAGGGAGGGGAAGGACATATTTAAAGTGAAGAAAGGGAAAAACATTCAACCAAGATTACCCTAATGAGCAAGGATCTCATTCAGATTTGAAGGAGAAATTAAAACCTTTACACACAAGAAAAAGTTTAGAGAATTCAGCACCACCAAACCAGCTTTATAACAAATGCTAAAGGAAATTCTCTAGGCAGGAAACACAGGAGAAGGAAAATACCTACAATAACCCACCCAAAACAATTAACGAAATGGTAATAGAAACACACATATCGATAACAACCTTAAAGGTAAGTGGATTAAAGTCTCCACCAAAACACATAGACCTGTGGAATGGATTCAAAAACAAAAATGATATATGTGCTATCTACAAGAGACCCATTTCAGACCTAAGGACACATACAGACTGAAAGTGAGGGGACGGGAAAAGGTATTCCATACAAATGGAAATCAAAAGAAAGCTGGAGTAGCAATTCTCATATCAGACAAAATACACTTTAAATAAACACTATGACAAGAGACAAAGAAGGAGAGTACATAATGGTCAAGGGATCAATCCAAGAAGATATAAAAATTGTAAATATTTATGCACCCAATATAGGAGCACCTCAATACATAAGGCAAATGCTAACAGCCATAAAAGGGGATATCAACAGTAAAATAATCATAGTATTGGACTTTAACACCCCGCTTTCACCAAAGGACAGATCACCCAAAATGAAAATAAATAAGGAAACACAAGCTTCATATGATACATTAAACAAGATGGACTTAGTTGATATTTATAGGACATTCCACCCGAAAACCACAGAATAAACAGTCTTCTCAAGTGCTCATGGAACATTCTCCAGGATACATCATATGTTGGGTCAAAAATCAAATATTGGTAAATTTGAAAAAATTGAAATCATATCAAGTATCTTTTCTGACCAATATGCTATGAGACTGTATATCAATTACAGGAAAAAGTGTGTAAAAAATACAAACACATGGGGGCTAAACAATACACTACTTAGTAACCAAGAGAGCACTGAAGAAATCAAAGAGGAAATAAAAATATACCTAGAATTAAACGACAGTGAAAAAAAATCAATGAACCAGTACCTATGGGATTCAGCAAGAGGAGTTCTAAGGGGGAAGTTTATAGTAATACAATCCTACTTGAAGAAACAAGAAACATCACAAATAAAGAACCTAACCTTACACTAAAGCATACTGAGAAAGAAGCAGAAGAAAATATAAACCCACAGTTAGCAGAAGGAAAGAAAGCATAAAGTTCAGATCAGAAATAAATGAAAAAGAAATGAAGGAAGCAAGAGTGGAGATCAATAAAATGAAAAACTGGTTCTTTGAGAAGATAAACAAAATTGATAAACCATTAGCCAGACTCCCCAAGAAAAAAAGGGAGAAGACTCAAATCATAGAATTAGAAATGAAAAAGGAGAAGTAACAACGGACATTGCAGAAATACAGTGAATCATGAGAGATTAATACAAGCAAGTATATGCCAAAAAAGAAGGGCAACCTGAAAGAGATGGACACATTCTTAGAAAAGCACAACCTTCCGAGACTGAACCAGGAAGAAATAGAAAATATGAACAGACCAATCACAAGCACTGAAATTGAAACTGTGATTAAAAACCTTCCAACAAACAAACCCCCAGGACCAGATGGCATCACAGGCAAATTCTATGAAACACTTAGAGAATAGCTAACACCTATCCTTCTCAAACTCTTCCAAAATATATCAGACGGAGGAACACTCCCAGACTCATTCTACGAGGCCACCATCACCCTGATACCAAAATCAGACAATGATGTCACAAAGAAAGAAAACTACAGGCCAATATCACTGATGAACATAAATGCAAAAATCCTCAACAAAATACTAGCAAACAGAATCCAACAGCACATAAAAACGATCATACACCATGATCAAATGGGGTTTATCCCAGAAATGCAAGGATTCTTCAATATATGCAAATCAATCAATGTGATACACCATATTAACAAATTGAAGGAGAAAAAACATACAATCATGTCAATAGATGCAGAGAAAGCTTTTGACAAAAATCAACACCCATTATGATAAAAACGTTCCAGAAAGTAGGCATGGAGGGAACTTACCTCAACATAATAAAGGCCATATACGGAAAACGCACAGCCAACCTCGTCCTCAATGGTGAAAAACTGAAACCATTTCCACGAAGATAAGGAAAAAGACAAGGTTGGCCACTCTCACCACTATTATTCAACATAGTTTTGAAAGTTTTAGCCACAGCAATCAGAGAAGAAAAAGAAATAAAAGGAATCCAAATCAGAAAAGAAGTAAAGCAGTCACTGTTTGCAGATGACATGATACTAAACATAGAGAATCCTAAAGAGGCTACCAGAAAACTGCTGGAGCTAAATCAATGAATTTGTTAAAGTATCAGAATACAAAATTAATGCACAGAAATCTTTGGCATTCCTGTACACTAATGATGAAAAATCTGAAAGAGAAATTAAGGAAACACTCCTATTTATCATTGTAAGATAAAGAATAGAACACCTATGAATAAAACTACGTAAGGAGACAAAAGACCTGTATGCAGAAACCTATAAGACACTGATGAATGTAATTAAGGATGACACAAACAGATGGACAGATATACCACGTTCTTGGATTGGAAGAATCAATATTGTGAAAATCACTATACTACTCAAAGCAATCTACAGATTCAATGCAATCCCTGTCAAACTACCACTGGCATTTTTCACAGAACTAGAAGAAACTATTTCAGAATTTGTATGCAAACAAAATAGGCTCTGAAAAGCCCAAGCAATCTTGAGAAAGAAAAACGGAGCTGGGGTAATCAGACTCCTGGACTTCAGTCTCTACTACAAAGTTACAGTAATCAAGACTGTATGGTACTGACACAAAAACAGAAATATAGGTAAATGGAACCGGATAGAAGGCCAAGAGATAAAACCACACACATATGGTCACCTTATCATGATAAAGGAGGCAAGAATATACAATGGAGAAAAGACATCCTCTTTGATAGGTAGTGCTGGGGAAAATGGACAGCTACACATAAAAGAATGAAATTAGAATGCTTCCTAACACCATACACAAAAATAAACTCAAAATGGCTTAAAGACCTAAATGCAAGGCCAGGCACAATAACACTCTTAGGGGAAAACATAGGTAGAACACCCTATGACATACATCACAGCAAGATTCTTTTGGACCCCCCTTCTAGAGAAAGGGAAATAAAAACAAAAATAAACATATGAGACCTAATGAAACTTAAAAGCTTTTGCACAGCAAAGTAAACCATAAACAGCACAAAAAGGCAACCCTCAGAATGGGATAAAATATTAGCAAATGAAGCAACTGGCAAAGGATTAACCTCCAAAATAAACAAGCAGCTCATGCAGCTTAATATCAAAAAAAAAAAAAAACAAAACACACACACTCCAAAAATGGGCAAAATACCTAATTAGACATTTATCCAAAGAAGATATACAGATTGCCAACAAACACATGAAAGGCTGTTCAACATCATTAATCATTAAAGTAATGCAAATCAAAACTACAATGAGGTATCACCTCACAGCAGTCAGAACGGCCATCCTCACAAAATGTACAAAAAAAAAAAATGCTGGAGATGGTGTTGAGAAAAGGGAACCCTCTTGAACTGTTGGTGGGAATGTGAATTGGTACAGCCACTATGGAGAACAGTATGGAGGTTCCTTAAAAAACTACAGAGAGAACTACCATACGACCCAGGAATCCCACTACTGGGCATATACCCTGAGAAAACAATAATTCAGAAAGAGTCATCTACCACAATATTCTGGTTGCAGCTCTATTTAGTGTAGCCAGGAAATGGAGGCAACCTAAGTGTCCATTGACAGAAGAGTGGATAAACAAGACGTGGCACATATATACAATGGAATATTACTCAGCCAAAAAAGAGACGAAATTGAATTATTTGCAGTGAGGTGGATGGACCTAGAGTCTGTCATACCGAGTGAGGTAAGTCAGAAAAAGAAAAAAAAAATTGTATGCTAACACACATATATGGAATCTAAAAAAAAAAGGCTATGAAGAACCTAGGGGCAGGATAGGAATAAAGATGCTGATGTAGAGAATGAACTGAGGACACGAGGAGGGGGAAGGGTAAGCTGGGACAAAGTAAGAGAGTAGCATGGACTTATATATACTACCAAAGGTAAAATAGACAGCTATTTGGAAGCAGCCGCATAACACAGGGAGATCAGCTCTGTGCTTTTTGAGCGCCTAGAGCGGTGGGGGAGGGAGGGAGGGAGGGAGATGCAAGAGGGAGGGGATAAGGGGATATATGTATACATATAGCTGATTCAGTTTGTTATACTGCAGAAACTAACAAAACATTGTAATGCAATTATACTCCAATAAAGATGTTAAGAAAAAGAAAAGGAAGGGAAGAAATTAGAAATGTAAACAGAAAAGTGAGAAAAGGAGAATCCTTATCCACTGTTGATGGGAATGCAAATTTATTAAGCCAATATAAAACACAATGTAAATTTTTCTTTAAAATTTACAGATAGGGGCTTCTCTGGTGGCGCAGTGGTTGAGAGTCCGCCTGCCGATGCAGGGGACACGGGTTAGTGCCCCGGTGCGGGAAGATCACACATGCCACGGAGCAGCTAGGCCCGTGAGCCATGGCTGCTGAGCCTGCACATCTGGAGCCTGTGCTCCACAACAGGAGAGGCCACAACAGTGAGAGGCCCACGTACCGCAAAAAAAAAAAAAAAAAAAAATTACAGATAGACCTACCATGTGTTCCCGCAATTCCACTTCTGGGGTTATTGGTCAGGAGAAATGAAAATGCAATATGAAAGATGTAAGTATCCATCCCATGTTTATTGCCAGATTATTCACAATTGCCAATATATTAAAACATCTTACCTGCTTATCAAAGAATTAATGGATAAAGAAAAAGTACCATATTACTATATGTACTGGAGTATTATTCAGCCATGAGAAAAAAATTCTGTCATATGTGAAAACATGGATGAAACATGAGGGCACTATTCCAACTGAGACAGGTTAAAGAAAATACCATATCACCTCACATTTATTTGGATTAAAAAATAAAAACTCAAAGAAACAGAAAACTTCAATTCTTTACTGGTCTGCAATGATCAAGACCTTCCTTGCTTCCTTCAAATTACTGCACAGACAGTTAGGCCGAAGAAGAATGTGGCTACAATGGAGACAGCAGGGGACTTGGAGATCCCAGATTTTCTTCACAAGGTGAAAAACTATAGAGATTCTGTGCCAGGGCACCAAGGCAGAATTTGAACGGAACCCTGGATTCATGTGCTCCCTCTCCAACATTCGGCCCATGTGCAACTTCATGTTTCTCTGAATATGCAACATTATGCCCCGCCTCAATTTTAAGGCTTTAAGAGACTTGGGTCACCACAGAACCTTAAAACAGCAAAAGGTATGGATGGCAATAGAGGGCTTCAACCCAAGTGTATTTTCTGAATCACTCTACATTCTGGACCAGTGTGGATGTGCCTACCTGTCCCTCATAACTGACTGATACAGTGTGCTTCCAGCTGGGTACTTTTACATCTGAAATCCCTCATGTCAGTAGTGCTTGTGTGAGGGGTCTTATAGAGTCAGGGCATTGAGGTGCACCAATGGATTTTCTCTATACGAGATTTGTCATGATTATTTTCTAATAACTGGGTCAGAGCGAATCTGTTCCTGTCTTTTGGGGGAAAAAATTATGGTCACTAGGGGTGGGATGGGGAGTAGAGATAAAAGTTGAAGGTGATCAAAGTGTATAAACCTCCAATTAAAATGTGAATGAGATCTGGGGATATAATGCACACCACAAGGATAGAACCATTAATTAAGAGATACTTCATTTTAAGTGGAGTTTGTAGGCCAGAGGGAGTGCTCTCATTCCCTACCACTCCATGTCAATTGTAGGCCCAACAGGAAGAAACAAAACTTTGCGGCTTCAACAGTAAGAGTTTTACTCCTATATTAGCCAACAAAAACTACTACAATCCAAGATCACAGTTTTTTCAATGGAATCTCTGTATATAACAGCTTTTCCCAACTCCCCTTTTCCTCTGTAAAAGAATACTTCCCTCCTTTGTTTTCTGGACTTGCTTGTGCTTCACCATAGGTTGCATGTCCTGAATTGCAATTCTTTGCTGTTCCCAAATAAACACATTTGCTGGTAAAATAACGGGTTCTTACAAGCCAAAAACAACTGTAGTTATCCATATCATATTCAATATTTGAAAGTTGCTAAGAGTGTAAAATTTTAAAGTTTTCACCACTATGGAGTGAACAAGATGGTGGAACAGGAAGACCCTGAGCTCACCTTCTCTTACAGGCACACCCAAATCACACCTATATAGAGAGCAACTATGGATGAGAAATACTTGAAGACTAACAGAAAAGATCTCTACAACTAAAGATAGAAAGAAGTATCCAAACCAAGAGAGGTAGGAGGGGACGAGTAGAGGTAAAAACCCATACCACTAGGGAGGTAACACACAAATGGGAAGATAATTAACAATTGCAGGGAGTAAGAGTTACACATTGGGATCCCAAGCCTGGAGGTCCTCAGCCAGGAAGATAAGCCCACAGAATGTTTGGTTGTGAAGACAAGTGAGACTTAATTTAGGAGAGATAGAGAGACATAGGAAATAGAGACTCTGCTCTTAAAGAGTGCACAGAAAATCTCATGAGTGCTGAGACCCATAATATAAGCAGTAATTGCAAAATATCGTGGATCAGACCCACTGGTGATAGTGCAGAGCTTCTCAGAAAGACAAGAGGCAACTGACACACACCCTGGGAACATAAACGTTATAGGCTGCTATCTTGGGGACCTCGTTCTACCAAGAGGATGTTGGGGTCCTCGAGTACCATTTTGGAATTTTCCCTCTAGCTTATTGTCATAGGGACCTGACCCCACCCACCAGCCTGTCAGCATAAGTAAGTCTTATCTCAGGCCAAACAACTACCTGGATGGGGACAGAGCACAATTAATCAGCAGTCCAGCTTCCTTAAGACCCCCTGAGGCCCCAGATGCCCTGAAACTTGAACCCATCCACAGGGAACACAGGACATTGTCCTGCCCACCAATGAACTGGCACTAGCTTCAGGACTTTCAAGGTCCCAAACCCAGCTCTCAGGATACAGCTCTGCACACCATTGAGTTGACCTTAACTTCAGGACACCAAGGGTCCTGCAGAGAGAGACAGAAGGAATAGGTTCCGCCAACAAGTGGTCTGGCATTATCACTGGGACTCCTGGGTATCAGCTGCATCCACAAGTAGGTCAAAATCGGCCCTGGCCACCCTCAAGGCACTGACATCACTCACCAACATAACAACACCAGGCCTGAGAACCCATGGACCTTCAGCCAGCAGCCCTTGTGGAGGAGGAAGAAAAACATCACACTTAAGGGAACAGAGCCAACTCAAGTCCATCATCAGAATTTCTGCCACAAAATCCTGGTATCAGATACAACCACTGACAGGGTAATGATGACCACTAGAGAGGAAGTGTTGCATCATACTTGTGCAAGCTCCAGCTTCTCCGCTTACAGCCCAACCCACGGCTGAAGTGATAGCAGTGAGCACACCCTGAGGAAACTGGTGACTGGGGTCCACCTCAAATCTAAGCCTCCCATCAAAGCACACACAGTATGTATAGAAACAGTGTCACATAAAAATACCATTTCAAGGCCACAATATATAACTGTATCACCTAAATTCATAGAGGCAGAGAAAGTTAAGTAAAATGAAAAGGCAGAGGAACTACTCTCAACTGAAGAAACAAGAGAAAAAGTAATAATGAAAAAAAGTAATAATGAAACAGAAAGAAAAAAATTACTGGATAAAGAATTCAAAACATGGACAGTAAAATCAGTTTAACAAGAAACAACAAAATATAAAGAAGACCAAACAAAAATAGATAATTCGATAACTGAAATTAAAAACACATAAAAGGAATAAAGAGCAGGCTGAGTGATACAGAAGAAAGCATAAATGATATGGAATATAGAACAATGAAAATCACCCAATCAGAACAGTAGCAGAAAGAAAACTGAACAAAACTTGAAAGTAATCTAGGATATATCCGTGATAACTTTAAACATGCCAAACATTTACATTATAGACATTCCAGAAGAAGAGAGAGAAGAGGGATCAAATATGCATTTGAGGAAATTATGGCTAAAATCTTTCCAAACCTGAAGAAAGAAACATATCCAGGTACAGAAAGCACATAGAGACCCAAATAAGATGAACACAAAGAGGCCCACACCAAGATATATCACAATAAAAATGACAAAATTTAAAGATAAACAGAGAATTCTAAAAGTAGTAGAAAAAAATAGTCATATACAAGGTAATCCCCATAAGGCTATCAGCTAATTCCTCTGCAGAGATATTACAGGCCAGAAGAAAGTAGCATGATATATATCTAAATCCTGAAAGAAAAAGACCTGCAATATAGGTACACTACCCAGCAAGATTGTCATTTAGTATTGAAGAAAAAATAAAGAGCTTCTCAGATAAGCAAAAACTAAAAGAATTCACCAATACTAAACACACCTAACAGAAATGTTGACAGCACATCAACAGAAGAAAGGAACAACATGATCATGTCAACATGATCATGCTTTCTGCAGAGAAAGCATTTGATAAAATTCAACATTCATTCATGATAAAAAAATCTCACCAAAATGAGTATAGAGACAACATATCTCAACATAATAAAAGGCATTTATAACAAATCCACAGCCAATATAATACTCAACAGTGAAAAGTTAAAAGCCTCCCAACTAAATTCTGGGGAAAAAAACAAGGATGCCCATTCTCTCCACTTCTATTCAATGTACTATTGGAAATTCTAGCCACACAGCAATCAGACAAGAAAAACACCATATCCAAACGGTAAGAGAATAGGTGAAATTGTCATTGTATGCAGATGACATGACACTCCTTATAGAAAGCCCTTAAGAAAAAGCTCACAAAAACTATTATAACTAATAAATGAATTCAGCAAGCTAGGAGGATACAAGATCAATATATACACAAATCTGTTGCATTTCTTTACACTAACAATAAAATATCAGATAAAAAAGTAAAAATATCAGATAAAATAGTAAAAAAAAATTATCATTTAAAATTGACTCAAAAAATACAATAGCCTAGGAAGAAGCCTAAGTGATGATGTAAAAGCCCTATAAAGTGAGAAATATAAAACAATGATTAAAAAAACTTGAAGATGGTAAAAAGAGTCTGTCATACAGAGTGAAGTAAGTCAGAAAGAGAAAAACAAATGCCATATGGTAACACATATATATGGAATCTTAAAAAATAATTTTATGAAGAACCTAAGGGCAGGGCAGGAATAAAGATGCAGATGTAGAGAATGGACTTGAGGGAGGGGGAAGGGTAAGCTGGGACAAAGTGAGAGAGTGGCACGGGCATATATACACTACCAAAGGTAAAACTGATAACTAGTGCAAAGTGGCCACATAGAACAGGGAGATCAGCTCGGTGTTTTGTTACCACCTAGAGGGGTGGGATAGGGAAGGTGGGAGGGAGGGAGATGCAAGAGGGAAGAGATATGGGGATATATGTATATGTATAGCTGATTCACTTTGTTATAAAGCAGAAACTAACACACCATTATAAAGCAATTTTACTCCCATAAAGATGTTAAATGTTAAAAATAAAGCTGTGGAGAGCAGTAAGATGTAAAAAAAAAAAAAAATTGAAGATAAAAATTAATGGAAAGATATTCCCTGCTATTAGATTGGAAACATTGTTACTGATAAAGTGGCCATACCACCCAAAGCAATCAACAGATTTAATGCTATCCCTATCCAAATATTCAAGACATTTTTTATAGAGGTAGAACAAATAATACTAAAATTTATATGAAATAACACACACACACACACACACACACACACACACACACTCACAAAGACAAAACTCACCAGACTGTCAATGCTATTCCAAGGAAAGAAGAACAAAGCTGGAGGCATAAACCTCCCACACTTTAGACAATACTACAAACCTACAGTAATCAAAACAACATGGTATTGGCACAAAACCAGACATACACATCAATGGAACAAAGTAGAGAGCCCAGAAATAAACTTACTTACCTGCAGTGAGTTAATATTTGACAAAGGAGGCCAGAATACACAATGCAGAAAGGTAGTCTCTTAAGTAAATGGTGTTGGGAAAGCTGGACCACCTTATGTAAACCAATAAAATTAGAACACAGCCTCACACCATACATAACAATAAACTCAAAATGACTGAAACTCTTCAATATAAGACATGTCACCATAAAACTCCTTGAAGAGAACATAGGCAAAACATTCTCTGACATAAATTGTAGTAAAATTCTTAGTCTACCAAGGCAAAAGAAATGAAAGCAAACATAAATAAATGGTACCTAGTCAAACTTAAAAGCTTCCTCTACAAATATAATGATCAACAAAACAAAAAGACAACCTATGGACTGGAGAAAATACTTTCAAATAATGCGACCAACAAGAGCTTAAATTCCAAAATATACAAAAGCTCATACAACAGAATATAAATAACCAAACAAGGTAATAGCAAATGGGTGAAGACCTAAATAGACATTTCTCCAAAGAAGACATACAGGTGGGCAAGACACATGAAAATAGTTACTTATTAGAGAAATGCAAAGCAAAACTCC